>NC_058098.1:48730000-50171250 GCF_020171115.1 Neogale vison | reverse complement strand
TGCTATGGCGAGTGCTGTGAAGTGTGTAAGCCTGATCATTCACAGACCTGTACTCCTGGGGCAAATAATACGTTATATGTGTAATTAAAAAAAAATTTAAAAAAAAAGCAGGCAGGAGGGAGGAGTAGAGAACCCTGACCAGTACTTGATCCCAGGACCCTGGGATCTGAAGGCAGATGCTTAACCAACTGAGCCACCCAGGTGCCCTGGATTTTTGCATTTGTATTCATGAGAGATCTTGATCTATAGGTTTTTTGTAATGACTGTCTGGTTTTGGCATTAGACTAATGCTGGCTTCATAGAAAATTTTAGCAACTATTTCCTCTTCTTCTATTTTCTAGAAGAGATTATAGGGAATTGGTGTCATTTCTTCCTTAATTGTTTGGTAGAATTAATCAGTGAACCCATTGGTGAAAACTTTATGGTTTTTCTCTTTGGAAGGTTATTAGTTATTGATTCATTTCTTCAATAGATACAGGCCTATTCAAATAGTCTGTTTCTTCTTGTGTGTGTTTTGGCTGATTGCATTTTTCAGAATATTGGTTTCTTTCATCTAGGTCACCAAAGTTGTGAACATAGAGCTGTTCATGATACTCCTTTATTATCCTTTTCTGTCCATGGAGTCTGTAGGGATGTTTTGTCTTTCATTTCTGATATTGGCAATTTGTATCTCCTCTCTTTTTAACTTAGTTAGCCTGGCTAAGCTATTATCATTTATGGATCTTTTCAAAGAACCATCTTTTGGTTTTGCTAATTTTTTTCTTTTGATTTCCTGTTTTCAATTTCATTGATATCTGCTCTAACTTTTATTTATTATTTCTTTCTTCTGTTTACCTTGGGTTTGCTTTGCTCTTCTTTTCCTAGTTTCCTAAGATTGATGCTTAGATTATTGATTTTAGATCTTTCTTCTTTCCTAATATATGCATTCAATGCTATAAATTTCTCCCTAAGCACTGCTTTCACTGCATCCCACATATTTTGAGAGGTTGTACTTTCATTTTCATTTAGTTCAAAATGTTCTTCAGTTTCTCTTGAGATTTCTTCTTCAACCTGTGAGTTAAATAACTTCTAAATAGAAGTGTGTTAATCTTCAACTAATTCAGGATTTTCCAGCCATTTGTCTGTCTTAATTCCATTGTGGTCTGAGAGCAGCAATGTATGATTTCTGTTCTTTTAAATTTGTTAAGGTGTGTTTTATGGCCCAGAGTAGTCTGTCTTGCTGAATGTTCTATATGAGCTTGAGAAAAATGTGTATTTTGCTGCATTTGGTTGAGCAGTTGATAGATGTCAATTGTATCCAGGTGATCAATGGTGCTGTGTTCAACTATGTGATTATTGATTTTCTATCTTTAGAGCTTGTCCATTTCTTTTTTTTTTTTTTTTAAGATTTTATTTATTTATTCAACAGACAGAGATCACAAGCAGGCAGAGAAACAGGCAGAGAGAGAGAGAGAGGAGGAAGCAGGCTCCCTGCCGAACAGAGAGCCTGACGTGGGGCTCGATCCCAGAACCCGGGGACCATGACCTGAGCCGAAGGCAGAGGCTTTAACCCACTGAGCCACCCAGGCGCCCCAGAGCTTGTCCATTTCTGATAGAGAGATGCTGAAGTTTTCAGCTCTTGTATTTATCTGTCTCTTCTTGCATTTCTATCAGTCTTGCTTCATGGTATTTGATGCTGTTATTAAGCATATACACATTAAAGCTTATTATGTCTTCTTGGAAGATTGACCACTTACTATATGTATTATTCTTCTTTGTCCCTGATAATGTTTTTTTTTTTTTCTCTGAAGTTGGCTGTGTCTAAGATCAATGTAGCTACTCCCTTTCTTTGGATTAGTGTTGGCATGGTATATCTTCTTCTATCCCTTTATATTTAATCTATGTGTGTCTTTGTATTTAAAGTGAGTTTCTTAAGGACAACATGTAGTTGAGTCTTATTTTTTTTTTAATTTACTCTGAGAGCCCGTTTTTTAATAGTATACTTAAACCATTGATGATAAAGGTGATAAAGTGATAATTGGTGTAGTTAAATTCATATTTACCATTATTGTTACTGTTTTCTATTTGTTCCTTTGATTTTTTGTTCCTATTTTTTTCTGCACTCTCTGGCCTTTTATAGTTTTTGGTTTTGTTTTATTTTTTGTATAGTTGACACACAGAGTTACATTAATTTTAGGTGAACAACTTAGTGATTGACAAATTTATACATTATGCTGTATTCACCACAAGTATAGCTCTTATAGTTTTAATTGACCATTTTATGATTCCATTTTGTCTTCTTGCTTAACATATCAATTACACTTTTTCTAAAAAAAATTGTTTTAGTAGTTGCCCTAGAGTTTGCCCATATATATTCAAAAACTGTGGAATGTTTCACGAAGCTGCATGTCATCTTTGTGCAGCAGCCATGCTAATCTCTGTGTTGTTCCAGTTGTAGTACATGTACTGATAAACTGAGCACTTGATGTGCTTTAGTTTTATCCTGAGGCACTTCTTAGCATTTCTTCCCCTTTAGTTGGGTATAATCAGTGTGTGCAGCAGACATCGACCTGAGGCAGACATGAACACATGTCCCTGAGTGCTGAAGATTAGCCCAAGAGTCCACACTCTTTTGAGAGTGGAAAATCCTCACAGTTTTTTCATTGACTGGTGTCTTCTACACCCTTGCTCCAGTGTCAGGTTGAAGCCCATGCGCCAGTGCCCCAGGCCTTCATGGTTTTATCACTGCATGCTTTACGGACTTTTTAAGAACTCAGACATTACCTCTCCTTCATCTTCAAAGCTGTCATTTTCTTTCTAGAGATGCAAAATACAAACAGGCCCCCTCTGTTGTAGAAGGCAGTATGATCACAGTTCTTAGGTTAATCTAGTAACTCTCTTGTTCCTTTTTATTTTTTTAAACAGATGTGATGTTTACTGGTACAGCAGATGGCCAGATCGTAAAACTTGAAAATGGTGAAATAGAGACCATCGCTCGGCTTGGTTCAGGCCCTTGCAGTAAGTCATTGACAGCACCCCCAGTATATGTCTGTGATCATTGAGAAAGGTACTGAATGGCTGGGCGGAGCTAAATTTCCTTAGAAGTCAGGTTCACCCTTGCAGATGAAGAACCCCTGACCACGTGGCCAACAGAGCCTGATCTGAGTGTTACCCCCAGCTCTTCATTTGCCGTGTGGTCCCTGGACCTCATGGTACCTGATTGTCACCATGCAGGTGCAGCTTGCCAGCTAGGCAGTGGCCCCAGCACCTGCCAGTTACTTTAGGGCCCCATACCTCTGCCATTCCATAGTGGTGTTCCCCCTTGAGGTCACTTTGAGGAAGATTAATAGCCATGGTCAGTGTGCTGCTATGGAGAAGCAGTCAGCTTGGTCATCACTTGCATGCCGAAATGTTGTTCCTGCGTTAGCTTCTCAGGAATTTCAGCAGTGTCTTTCAGAGTGAAAACACCTTTATGTCACTCAGGTTTGGGGAAATTAGACTAGAAGAATCTCACTATTTAAAACCTGGTAGCCCACAGTTTTCTTAGTAGTTACCACTTTTTAAGAGCTAGAATGCTTTTGTAAAAATGATGCATTTTCATTGTACAAAGGTACAAGGAGAAAGTAAAAGTCACCTGAGAGTCTTCATAGATATAACTATTAACATTTTAGTGCATAGGTTGTCAGAGCTCTTTCTGTTCATGGGTACTCTGGTTTTGTGATGGGATCATACTCTACATTCATTTTTTTTTAACCTGCCTTTTCCACTCTGTATTTTGGCAGGAAGTGGCCCAATAGTAAGTGTCCTGCAGTAAGGATTCCTGTAGTAAGCACCCCATGGAAAGCACCCTGCACTAAGCACCCTTCATAAAGCACCCCACAGAAGGCACCTTGCACTGAGCATCCCTGCAGTAAGCAGCTTACAGAAGCATCCTTGCATACGAAGCCTGGCAGTGAACACACCTGCAATAAATATGCATTGCCACAGGTTTAAAAAGAGTATAGGTATTAATCTGAGGAATAAAATAGTATCTCTCCCTGTAAGCCAGGTGGAGGGAAAACTGCCAAGGTCCTAGACAGGCAGAATATTCAGGTCAGCAGTTGGGATTAAACTGACAATTACTGAGGTCCTTGGGGGGAATTCTAGAGTTGGGGCCTGGGTCCTGATGATGTCCCCGAGTTAACTGTTCAAGCCTCAGGATGCTGATATGAATGCAATTCTTGGATACCAGTTGCTGTTGGTTTGTTCAGATCTATATTCTCAGGTGGTCCCTCTGGATACACCAGACAGTGTCATAAGTTCTGAGGGGACGGGAATACTGGGGGTTCAGTTTCTAATGCCATATCCTTTTCTGTTCTGAACAGCAGGATGTATATTTAGGAAGGGATGGAATAGGTACTTGGAGGCACAGGTACAGTCTGGGACCAGCCACTGATTCCTATCCATTTGTTTCCCTAGAAACCCGAGATGATGAGCCTGCTTGTGGGAGGCCCCTGGGCATCCGGGCGGGGCCCAATGGAACCCTTTTTGTGGCTGATGCATATAAGGGACTATTTGAAGTTAATCCCTGGAAACGTATGTAGCAATGCCTTATTTCCTTCTGGGATTATTTCAAATGTTTTAAACAATATGTGCATAAGTGGATTTAATAGAATTTGTTCAGTACAGTCTACTGGAGACTCTAATATTTTCTTATTCATTGAACAGTCTTGGAAGTACTGCCTACACATATCAGGTATCAAGTAACAATACCCTAATTTCCTGTTTGTGTTTTAGCAACAGGGTCTATTCCACAAAATGTTAGAACTCCTGTCTTTATTTTTCTGTGTCTCTGTCTTATCTTCCACTTTGTTTCCTATCTTTTTAATTGTTCTTCGTCCACTTCCTCCTTCCATTTTTCTCCCTGTATGTGCTTCAGCAGGGGAGTTTGTATGATGCAAGAATTTGTTATTGTGGGGGTGGGGGTGCCTGGGGCTCTGGATAGCCCCCTCTGCTGTTGGCTGGCTATGTGACTGTGCAGGTGCCTTAGTCTCTCTGTGTACAGGTTACTCATCCATGAAACAGGGCTTGCCTGTTGGTAGTGCCTGCCTTGTGAGATTGTGTGAGGGTTTAAATGAGATTGTACATTGAGACAGTTAAGCACTCTATAAATGGTTACTCTCCTGTTTTTAAAGTTTACCACTGTCACCATTTCTGTATTTAAAACTGGATAAATGGAGCATTTTGTATTTCTGTCAAGCAAACTGAAAGATAGTTGCCTTTCACCTAAGATTCTTAATAGATTTTTTAAATGTCATTTGGTATTTTTTTTAAAGATTCTATATTTATTTATTTGACAGAGAGAATGACAATAAAAGAGGAACACAAGCAGGGGAGTGGGAGTGGGAGAAGCAGGCTTCCCATTGAACAAGGAGCCCAGTGTGGGGCTTGATCCCAGGACCCTGGGATCATGACCTGAGTTGAAGCCAGTTGCTTAACCAACTGAGCCACCAGGTGCCCCAAAAATCATTTGGTCTTGGTGAAAGGAAGAGGTCCTCATCCTTAGAGGAAGGGTTTTGCTGTTAATGAAGTCATTGTAAAAACATTCATCTCTAAGAGCTGAAAGAAAGGAAAACAGTGTTTTTTACTGGAAGAGGAAATAAATCTACTAGCATATGACATGGAGAAGCCCATTTTAGTTTTTCCTTTTAAATCAGGTAGGCTGATTGAGACTTTGAAATTATTGACATACAAGTTCTTAGAATGAAAACAGGTCTTCTCTTCCTCCCTCCTTTCCTTCCTTTTTTCATTATTTTCTTTTTTCTTTCCCATTTTGTCCCTCCCTCTTCCCCTCCCTCTCTTCTTTTCTTTCTTCCTACCTAGGTGAAGTGAAACTGCTGATCTCCTCTGAGACACCCATTGAGGGGAGGAAAATGTCCTTTGTGAATGATCTTACAATAACTCGGGATGGGAGGAAGATTTATTTTACAGATTCTAGCAGCAAATGGCAAAGACGAGATTACCTGCTTCTGGTTATGGAGGGAACGGATGATGGACGGTGAGTGTTCATTTCAAGTCTTCTACTCGGTGAGATCATCAGTCAGGCACGGTGACTTCAGCAGAGTTTATCTGTGGGAGTCATTGGGAGTGTTTCTGAGAATAATATTATAGCTTTAGAGATGGGACTTTCATGACTTCTGGAAACAGGTGATGGATGCAACAAAACAGAACAAGATGTCCTCACTTTCTCTTTGAAAAACTATAATTAAAACAGGCCAGCCAATCTGAGCATGTGGTCTAGGCAGTCTGGGTGACACCTCTGAGGCTGGCCTCCGTTTCAGGTCATCCCTCCCAAGGGGGACTCCTTTGAGGCTGGAGCCATGGGGGCCCTCCCTGGTGGTGAGCCAGCTCCTGGTTCAGCCAGAGAACTGACTGAGGGGTTCTCTAGAAGAGGATGCCTGGGGTCTGCTCTGGATGGGAAGGCCCCCAGGGGCCAGCCTGGAGTGAGGTCTGGGCAGAGGACCACTAGGGGGCCTGTCACTACAGCATGAGGCAGATCCCCTTCCATAGGCCCTCTGCCTGAGGCTCAGAGGGGAGCAAGGCTCCAAGGAGGCAGGGGCCACAGACTCCCCCACTTGAGCATTTGCTGTTGGTGCTCCACAGCCTACTAGAGTATGACACAGAGACCAAGGAAGTGAAGGTTTTACTGGACCAGTTGCGGTTCCCTAACGGAGTGCAGCTTTCTCCCACGGAGGACTTTGTACTGGTGGCGGAGACAACAATGGCGAGGATAAGAAGGTGTGTGTGGCCCTAGCCGAGCTTTGGGGGTGTGCCAGAGCTCACTGTGGCCCAGCCTGAGTTGCAGGGAGGTGTTGACCTACATAATCGGAGATGGGGCAGGGCACCTTCTCTCCTTTGTTGATAGTGGAAGCAGTAAAATTCAGGGGTGCCTTTTCTTTCTCCTCCATCTCATCCTGCTTAAAACTTGCAGTCTGGGAGAGTCTCAATTTAATGCTGACCACACATCCTGGGTCCCTTTCCCTACTGGGTAGGCAGACTCCCTGCTACTGCTTCTAGCTTTCCCCTAGGGTGGTGAGTGCCCCTTTCACCATCTTGTGTCTTCCTTCACAGTGGACACGTCTACAGTTATAAATCAATTGGGACTAAGACCATTTTGGTGTTTGACTAAAAGTTTTCCTTAAATTTGGGGACCACTGCTCACCATTTGCTTGGATGAATTTTTCAGATTCTACCTGTCAGGCCTGATGAAGGGAGGGGCTGATCTGTTCGTGGAGAACCTGCCTGGATTTCCAGACAACATCCGACCTAGCAGCTCTGGAGGGTACTGGGTCGGCATGGCAACCATTCGCTCCAACCCTGGGTTTTCTATGTTGGATTTCTTATCTGAGAGACCCTATATAAAAAGAATGATTTTTAAGGTAACTATGAAAACTGTAATTCCAGAAAACAAAATGAAAATGCATCTAATTACAATCTATTTTGACCTTTCGAGCTCTAAAAATTCTCATGCTGCTTATAATATTTGGTGCTTACAGTGACTTATATTTTACATGTGAGTGAGCAGAGGGCCAAAGGGAGGGAGAATGGGAGAGAGAGTCTTAAGCAGACTCCACACCCAGTGTGGAGCCCACTGCAGGGCTGGATCTCATGCCTCTGAGATGATGAGTGATGACCCAACCTGAAATTGAGAGTCAAGCATCGGATGCTTAAGCAGCTAAACCACCCAGGTGACTTACTTTTAGTGACTTCTTTAAAACACATTTTATGCTTCAGACTGAAATGTAAGTTGAAACACTTGAACCCTTTGATGTTACCCTTCTGGTTTCCTTGTGTGGCTATTTTTACCATCACTCTCACCATTCTGTCCTGTCAATCACACCTTCCCCTTTGTGATAGCTGTTTCAGGCCTTCTCCCCACTCCATAGACCCTGCAACTTGGCCTTCAAGTGGCCTGCAGACCACACTGCTGTTCCTCCTCAAAAGGTGTCAGGCACACCTTCCTGTAGCCACACATGGAGACACACTTTACTCAGATCCCATCCCACCCTGGTTCCTCCTGCCCTCTGAAGCCTTCCCATCAGTCATACTCCCCCATCCCTAGAGGATCCTGACCTCAGCACACCAAACTCTTTTTCATTACAAAAATAATCACCCACCCTCACCAATGGCCAGCCACAAACCATTTAATGAAGCCTTTCCTCCAGTGACTTCCCTGAAATGACCTCAGTGTAAGTCCCTGTGTCTTATACTGTGGATGAGGAACTGGCTAATATTGGCACTTCCGTCATGCAGAAGTCTTCATTTCCAACAAGCTCCATTTCACAGGCTGAATAGACATTTGAAACTGAGGATGGATTTGAATATTGAATAGATATTAAAATAATGGTAACTTAAGGCCTTGGAAGGTACCAGGCAATTACCGAGTCTGCACAGTGCTGGGCCCTATGCCTGGGCCCTGCTGAGGGGCTGTAGGCACCTGGACGCTGGTCTATGGCCTTTAGTTTTGTTGCAAGTTCTGTGGGTATTTTCCTCTTCTTTGCCTTGTTGGCTCCAGAGCCAGCATCTTTTCCCACTGTGAAAAGAAGGCAGGATGGTGAGGTAGGAGGAAGAATGGTGAGGTAGGAGGAAGGACAGGGTTTTTTTGTTTGTTTGTTTTTAAGAACAGGGGTTTTGAAGGCTAGGCCAGTTGTGGGACCCTGGCCAAATGATGTGATCTCTCTGCCTTAATTCCTCTATCTTTCAAGCAGGAGGAGTAACAGCATCATTCTATTTCATTAGGTACTGAAAAAAATGTAATGGAAATATGCATGTAATGCCGATAGCTGACTACTGTAGGTGTTTTCTTTCTGTTCCTGTCCATTTTCCCACAGTGAAGCGGTGCTGGTGTGTCTCTCCCCACCCCAGCCCCTGACAGAACGCATGCTCCATCAGGGCAGGTGTTCGTCTGTTTCATTCGTTCCTTTGTCCCCAGCACCTAGAACATGACGGGTGCTCAGAAATTACTGTGGCATAATCTCTTCCAGTCCCGTCCATGTTGCTACAAAAGTTGGGTATTCGTCCTTTCTGATGGAGGCATAATACTCCATAGTGTATATGGACCACATCTTCCTTATCCATTTGTCTGTCGAAGGGCATCTTGGTTCTTTCCACATTTGGCGACCGTGGCCATTGCTGCTATAAACATTGGGGTACAGATGGCCCTTCTTTTCACGACATCTGTATCCTTGGGGTAAATACCCAGGAGTGCAATTGCAGGGTCAAGCTCTATTTTTAGAGCTTGAGGGAAGCTCTATTTTTAATTTCTTGAGGAATCTCTACACTGTTCTCCAAAGAGGCTGCACCAACTTGCATTCCCACCAACAGTGTAAGAAGGTTCCCCTTTCTCCACATCCTCTCCAACACATGTTCTTTCCTGTTTTGCTAGTTTTGGCCATTCTAACTGATGTAAGGTGGTATCTCAATGTGGTTTTAATTTGAATCTCCCTGATGGCTAGTGATGATGAACATTTTTTCATGTGTCTGATAGCCATTTGTATGTCTTCATTGGGGAAGTGTCTGTTCATATTGTCCATTTTTTAATATGATTGTCTGTTTTGTGTGTGTTGAGTTTGAGGAGTTCTTTATAGATCCTGGATATCAACCTTTTGTCTGTACTGTCATTTGCAAATATCTTCTCCCATTTCGTGGGTTGCCTCTTTGTTTTGTTGACTGTTTCCTTTGCTGTGCAGAAGCTTTTGATCTTGATGAAGTCCCAAAAGTTCATCTTCGCTTTTGTTTCCTTTGCCTGCCAAAGACTATTAACAACTACTGTTGATTAGAAGCCTCACCAGTAACAGTTGATTAACATGTAATTTGTAGTTATGTGTATTTTTATAATAAAGTAAGCTAGAGAAAGAATATTATTAACAAAATAATAAGGGAGAGAAAATACATGTATAGCATTGTATCTATCAAAGAAAATTGCATACAGGTAGATCTGCTATGGTTCAGACTGGTGTTGTTCAAGGTCAGCTGTGTATGTGGTGTACGTGTACATGTTTACACATGTGTTCATTTATTTGTCATCTGTTTATTTAAATTGAAAACTGTAAGTAGTGCTGGTCCCATATCACAGGATTTATTCTGGTTTTCTCCACTTCCATAATAGTATTTCTCTTCTGTAATAGTAAAACACCTGGATCCTATTATCCTTCATATCTGTTTGATCAGATTCCCAGGATGTCACCTGTCTGTGGCCATTTCCCCCATCACACGGCCCCTGCTAGGGCTCTGGCATCCACACTGGGCCTTCTCCCTCCTCATGGCTATGTGAGGCACCTGCCTTTCCCCTCAGGGGTTCTGTTGCTTATACCAAGCTGTCCCCAGGTAAACACCCTCCTCAATCTGCCTGGGCTCTGCCAGCCTGTGCCAGGCCCTGCTTGGGCTCCAAAACCGTATTCCGTGCCCCTGTCTGCCCCCCAGTGTGGACTCTCTCTCACCCTGCTTGGACTGACTCGCGGTCTGAGCCACTGTGGTTCCAGCCCCTGCAAACACCCACCTTGCTGAACCTACAAGCTGCTTCCTGACTGACTTCTGCAGGAGAGGTGTGATATAGTATGAGACAGTTTTAAAGAGACAACTGTAGCTGCTTCTTGGGGAGAAGCTCTTCTGTGAAGAGCCTGGTGTGGAGGAGGCTGCTGAGCCAGGAAGGGTGGTGGGGCAGGGCCTGGGGTGGGGATGGTACGTACAGAGCACATGATAATACCCTGTGGTGCCAGGCTTGCAGGGACTGGAGAGAAGGGAGGGCCGGGGTCAGCAGCTGGTGTCCAGGACCCTGTTTCCTTAGACAGGGTGTCTATCGAGTTTGAAGAGCTATTAGAAATTCTGGGTGGAAAAGGGTCAGCCCCAGGGTTTGGAAATTGGGGTGGAGATTTGAGAGCTTTCTGGGAAAACAGCTTAATCCCAGGAGAGGGGATGACATGCCTTAGGGATAAGATGGAGAGAACAGAGAAGGAGGACCTGGCACTGAAGTGAGGTGGCATTTCAGGGGCCATGGGAAGTCTTACGAAGTATTTTAAGCTATAATCAACTCTGATTACCCTACAACTTTCCAGAACACAGTTGATTTATATGGCTGCTTGGACCTTTCCAATGACTAGGAGACATTATTCATTGGACATTTACAGTTGTTTGGCTGTTTACCCTTACATTAAAAGGTATACATCTGCCTATTAATTTTCACTCACTGGTCTTATGCAGTAGCATACTGTCATCATTTTCTCCCTGGTGTCCTGCTCTGCCAGAAATTGTGTATCTCACCTTCTGGTTTCTCTGCTTAAAACCCTTCAGTAGTCCCTTGTGGCCCTTGACCTGGCTGAGCCATGGGGCTCCTGGAGGGTGCTCTGCTCCTTGTGAATGTTATCGCTACACTGGCTTCAAGCAGAGCTGCCAGGGCCTGGGTGGCAGGGGCACATTCATTTAACCTGTCCAGGTCTTTTCTCCAACATGAACCACTCTCAGATCTCCATCATTTGCACTTTGCACATATGAAATATTTTAAGCCCAGTCTGAGGGCGTGGCATTTATTCTAGTTAGGCTGTGCTGGTTTTAACCTGGCATTCTGGGGTCTATGTCAGCATGGGCTTAGCTTCAGTACTGTGTCTTCCTCGGATGTGAGAAGCCATGAACCCTTCTCTCGGTTCACCCAGGTCATCTGGTGTGGCACCTGCATCGGGTCTGGTGGGTACTGTGGTGAGGGCTGTTGGAAAGCTACCATCCTGGTACCAGGCTAGCCTTGCCTCTGGATGCAGGTGACGGGAGGATCCTTGGCCTACTGTGCATGGGGGCAGATGTGGGGGAGGTCTGCGGAATGACAGGCCCTGTGCCAGGGGCAAGGGAGCTGGGTTAACCTGCCTCTGCTTTATGTAGCTTTCCTGTCATTAGAAGAGCTGGGCCCGTACAGGATGGTGAGGGGATGTGGCATTTGTGAAAAACAAAATTCAGCTGAATACCTGTCAGCTTATTGGCTTTGTTCAGTGACTCATGTGTCAGAGACCATCCAATACAGATAGGAAGCTGGGAGGAGCAGTACAAAGTGAAAGACTTTTATAGGCAGGAGGGAGAGGGAGCAAGGAGGTTACACTGGAAAAAAAAAAGGTTGGTTATCACCAGCCTACTTTCCTTTAGGGGATGGCAGGCAGATTACCTCACATCTGGTACTGTTCAGGTGATTCCTGATTGACTGGTTTAAGATTCCATTTCTAGGACAACCCAAACTGTAAATAAGGTAGGTCTCAATTTGGTGACTTGGGGCTGAGCGTAACTGAATCCATTTTGAGCCTGTGGTCTTGTTTTTAGCAGGATCTGCTCACATCATCCTCTTGGTCAGAAGCTAACCTCTCCTCACACTGTGCTTCCCTCCCAGCTGTTTAGTCAGGAGACTGTGATGAAGTTTGTACCACGGTACAGCCTTGTTCTAGAACTCAGCGACAGCGGGGCCTTCCAGAGAAGCTTGCATGATCCCAACGGACAGGTGGCTTCCTACATCAGCGAAGTGCACGAGCTTGACGGCCACCTATACCTGGGCTCCTTCAGGGCCCCCTTCCTCTGCAGACTCAGCCTCCAGTCTGTTTAGCAGCCTTGATCATGGCTGTGCCAGAAGTCCTCACACTGGGCACCACCACTGGTCCAGGAGATCCCGTGCACACAGCTCTTTATTCCTGCACTTGCCAGTCCTTGGACATGGACATTGGAAGTGGACAGTGAGACCCTGTGGATGTCTGGGCCTCTGTGGGATACCCCTCACCTGGGTTTCACACTGCAGCTAGAGGGAAGCATAACATGCCACAGGGAAGATAAATCCATGTTAAACCATTTTCTCTTTAAAAACCTTTCTAAGTACAGTGATTCTCTAGGACTTCTAGTAGGCCTCAGGGTTTGGTGGATAGAGCAGATGAGATGTCCAGGGATCTTGTTTTCACTACTGCTGTCCTGCCAGCCTCAGTACCTTTACTATAAAATGCGGTAATACCTGTCTTTGGGGGTGGGGCACAGGAAGGGCAAGGAGAGCTCAGTGCAAAAGTGTGGAGGCTGGTGGGTAGAGCTGTGTAAGTGGTAGAGCTGTATTCTCTAGAGCCATATGGGACGTGGGCCCTTGATCCTGTGTGTTCTCTTCTATAGCTTGCCCTCTCCAGCCTACTTTGGTTCAGCCCCACTCTGAACCACAGGGTTTCCAAGACTCCTGAGTCCCCATCAACCATTTAAAGACAAGGACCTGAGTAAGTGGATAGAGGCATGTTGATCCCAGGAGCTCAGAATGGACCTGCTGGACTTTGTGAATAATCTCCCACCTCAATGGAATGATCCAGCAGTTGGATACTACAGGGCAGGATCTAGGGGAGTCCTGTTGACACCCCTTTGTTCCTTACCTATAGACTAGTAGATGAATAATGCACATGTTAATATCATTTGCTGGAGTGTCACAAGCTCGAAATTGCTATATATCCTGACAAGTGTGTACAAACCAGTCCTAATTTTGTCAGGGGGACCTGTATAATAATGATAATTAAATTGACTTTTCTGCTCATTAACCTTTTCTGATGGTGTTGCCTGGGAGTTTCTTCTCTAATATAATTAGGTTGGTGAATGGAGTTTGATTCCATTGCAGGCTGATAGGAGGATCCTTTTGGCCAGGACCTTGCTTAGGGACAAGCAGTCCATCTGGCTTGCTCAGTGTCCCTCACAGGGGAGCTGCCTCCGGCCATCACCTCCTGGTGGTGCTTCATTCTGGGCAAGTCAGTATTACACTGTGTTCCTATTTCCAGCCCACAGAATGGGGCTGATACCTGCTCCTTTCTGTCCTGGCTGTTTGTGAGAATACATAAGACATGTGTCTCTGGAATCGTTTTCAGTCACTTGACAAGGAAATAATTTAAATAGTCAATGATAACTGTGATAAAACCTGAACTTCTTGTGCGGTGTTGCACTGGCTGGCAACCCATCTGCTCCCTCTCCCGACTGTGGCCCCCATCCCCTGCGCTGGCCTGGCCTCATGGTAGGGGAAAGAGTCAGGATCTGAAGGTTGGCTCCTCTGTTGTGTTGTGTGCTCAGGGATAGCTTTAAGTGCAACAACAGTGGGACAGAGCCGGAGACTGGCTTCAGTCCAGCCGATGTGACCCAGAATGTGTTAGGTCAATGACTCAATGTTATTTATGTTACTTTAGGGGAAAGAAAATTGCATATAGATTATGAAATACTTTTGAATGGATGATGGTGCACCCCATATATCAGCTGTATAGGAATAAGGTAAAAAGTGATCATTCTGCCATAAAAAAACAATTTAAATGTGTGGAACGTATAAAAGCTGACTTCTTAATTGAGAACAGAGGGCTTTGCTTTTTAGTCCTTGCTTTTCACCAAGGTAAAGAAGCTGGTAAATTGCTTTTCACTGTTTTTAGCAAAGGAGTCTTGATTTTGACTTAGATGTTGATTTTCTGTTTCAACGTGTCACTTCCTGTGTTTTATCTGGTAATTGCCATGCTGAGGTACAAAATATGGCCTCATTAGGTTTAAATATGTGGTATGGTTTTGTTGTAAACTTAAAGCAGATTTGCCCTAATGTGAATTACTAACATGCTTTTAAAATTAAATCAAGTGATTCATTCACTGTGTGCTTCTTTATTGTCTACTACAAAACCTCCAGTGGGACTCAGATACTACCTTTAACAGGACAGAAGCCCTATTTTGTGATTTTTATCATCAACATGCATTTGCAGAGTGGTCTTTAGTTTATAAAGTGTTTTTGTGAACACTGACACTTTACCGATGGAAAGAGATAATAGTCATTTTATAGGGGGAACTGAGGCTTGGGGGAGTGGTTGGAGAGGATTTGCCCAGACTCACTGGGCACACTGCGGAGTCAGGACCCATGGTCTGACTTCGGGATCTGCTGGGAAATCTGGGCGATGAGGCAGGATGGTGTTCCTAGGACCCAGCCCAGGGGCTAGATGTTGGCTGCACATCAAAGTCCTCTGGAATTCCCAGTCTTCCAGAGTGGCCTAGCATCACCATAGTTTCAAGCTTCACAGGTGGTCCCCATGGCAATGGTGGGGCACTCCTCATTGCCAGAGCCCACCTGTACCATAGACAGGGGCTGGGCTGGGCGGACACCTGGAGCAGGGTCAGTAGAGCTGAATCCTTGAGAATCTCAGTATAGCTAGTGAGGAGATGTTGGGCATGGCCAGGGGAAACTCTAGAACACTCAGGGCGAGACTGTTAGAATTTTGACTGGTTTTGCTCAGTTTTTGAGACCTTGAGCAATGAGTATTTTTTCTCTTCAGTCCTAATTCTGGTATGTCTTAGAATCCTATGTACTTAACTTTATATTTTCTCAGTGAGAATAACATTGATGATATCACAGCTTCCCTCTGTGTCACAGTCATTCCCTCTGAGTCAGAGTAAAGCTCTAAGTTTAAAAGAGCAATTAAAATTGGGTCGGCAATAAGACCAGTTATTAATAAGACCATGCCTGCTACCTACGATAAGTTACACCATCTCCATGCAGGTGTACTGTTTCATCTGTTTGAATCCTACCAAATGGCTCTCTGGCCAGTCTGTTCCCAGGTTGGGCTTTGGTGTGCTCGGTCTAGAGAGAAGTCTTTCATGGGGTGGGGTGGGGGAGCAGAGTTACATTGCTAGAACAAGCCTCATGCCCATAGGACCTGATCTGCAGGCAGCTGTAGCAAAACATCTCCAGTAGTGGGGTTGGCAGAGGAGTCTCTGTGGAGGACCAAGGCACATGAGCTGTTGGCTTCCACAAATCAGAGTAGCCTCACACTGGCTCACTGACTCAAACCCTTTCCTTCTGGTGCCACCATGCCCAGTCTAAGAGTTAAAGTCAAGCATTGTCTTCTGTGAAGTATAGAAGTATAGAACATAAAGTATACTGAAGTATAGAACATAAAGCAGATTGGGAATAATAAAACAGCTGACATATTATAGAGTTCAGGTCACCTAGAGTTTAGACCCTAAGGTCCTCATGTAGAGAAAGTTTGCAGAAGCCTGAGATTTGGGGACCTACGGTCAGCTGGCTTCTGCAGGAGCTGGTTTGTCTTAGTTCTTAAGACTTCTCTTTATAGGAGGAGATTTTGAATACTTGGCCCCAAGAGATGTTTTGAAAATTGTGGGCATAGGTTAATGTTGACACCTGAGAATTTTTGGATTCAGATTGGAGGCTTCCTTCTTAGTCCCAGAGGGATGGTCAGCACTGGCTTCTGGCTGGGCAGAGGTTGGTAGGGGGGTTCAAATGCAGCTGGGCTCAGAGCAGAGGTCCTATGAGGTTACTCTCCCCCACACCTGTGTGTGCATTCTCATGTCTGACCATGAGGCCACGTGAGGCCGGTGGGCCCGTAGCCTGGGAGGCCTAAGTAATGATTTTCAGGAAAGGCCTGGCCTTCCTGTGCTCTGGACCATATTTAAATGTTAATGAAGACCGACTGTGAGTTCACATGGGTTCCTTCCTTCATTTGCTGCATCATCCTGCCCCTTCAGCTCTGCCCTGAGGCCCATCGGACTCTGAAGCTCCAACACCGGTGTTCCTGCCAACTTGTTTATGTATGCATGAGGTCAGCAGTGCTGGTGAACTCATTTATCTTGATGAAAGGATGGCCTTCAGAATCATCAAATAAATTAAATGTCTTGTGGCATAGTTGCCACCACTGTCCCTGAATTAAATGGCCACAAGGAGGTGAACCAGCAAAAATGAATTCGGATTTGGAAATAAAAGCTCTCTCCTCACTGAAGGAAGCCAAAGGGTAATTCATTTTTGGTTGTACATACTGATCAAGTTTACAGCTGCATACTAAATTGTCATACGTCTTTAATGCAGATTTTGTTTCCTATGAATGATCAAGTCCATATTTTTTAAAGATTTATTTAGAGAGAAAAGAGCAGGGAAGGGCAGAGGCAGAAGTAGAGGGAGAGATTGATTCTCAAGCAGACTCCTGGCTGAACATGGAGTCCTACCTGGGGCTCCATCTCACGACCCTGAGATCATGACCTGAGCTGAAATCAAGAGTTGGAGGCTTAACTGACTGAGCCACCCAGGTACCCCAAGTCTGTGTGTGTGTGTGTGTGTGTATTTTTTTTTTTAAGGCAACAGTGTATTGTGTATTTTGTACTAATCTATAGTTTGAAGAGGACTGGAGAGGAAGAAATCCAAAGTGAGAGGCTCTGCATTCCAACCCAGGCCTACTGGAGCAGGCTTGCGGGGCGGGGCGGGGGGTGGCTATCTTCTCTGAGTGAAGCCAATCTCTGTCTGTAAGCTCCTGGGCATGTCTGTGGCCTGGTCTTGCACTGCTTCCAGTGTCAGCTGGAGCCCTGTATTTGACAAGGATGCCAGCACCTACTGCTTCCTCCCCAGCACAGTGTGTCCATCCCTAACCCAGGCTCCCCTCTCCTGAGGGGCCATGGGGGGTGGTCCCAGCACTCTGCCTGCCCAGATACAGCTGAGCACATCCTGAGCCTCCAAGGCAGTGGAGGGAACTTGGGTGTATGACTCCTGGTTAGAAGAAAGTCCAGCTGGAGCGCCAGTGCCCTCCAAAATGGGGTGCTGCTCGTTACACCAGTTCATGATGTGGACACAGGCTGGCCTGTTTCTAGCTGTTCTGGTCTTCAGTATATTTTAGCTAGCAGTAAAAGGCTGGAAAAGGCTCCAACGTGCTTTATGGAAATCACTTAGACTCATAAGACCACTCAGTGAGGTCCTGACTTCCTTTAACAGGGAAAAAGCAACAGCTGTTGCTTTGTGTTGGTCAGTTCTTTATTCATATTTATTCATAACTTTATTCATGCACAAAAGGTCAAGATGCACAATAGCTGACTTGTCCCCCTGCCCAGTGCTGTAACCGTTAATTTGGTCAAAGGGATGGATCTCTGCGCTTTCATTGCTGAATGTGGGACCACCAAGTAATCAGGTGGGAGTGGATGGGAGGAGGCTCACTCAGGGGTCCAGAACCTGAGTAATTACCACCAAAGCATCAGTGAAATTAGGGTTAGAAGAAAATGCGAAATACATAATTCCAGCTACTCTATGCTGAGCCCAGGGGCACTCCCATTTCTGCTCACTGGTGAGGGACTACTTCGGAAGGTCCGAGGGCCTGTGACAGCCAGGGCCGGGCTGTGACCTAGCGCAGTACAGAGCATGAGTGCAGTGTGGTTGAGAGGCGGAAGTCAGTGACAGTGGAGAACGGACACCTCGAACTTCTGGAGCCAGGGGATGACCCAAACTTCTGAGTAGCAGCTGAAAGTCTGCAACAAAGAAGGGCACGCTGAGACCCCCATCGCAGAGGCCACCCTCCCGAAACGCTCCACAGCAGTGAGGTCCCCCGTGCTGCTGCTGTGGGCTGTGCATGCACGCCTCTTCCTTATGACGTTGTCCCCCTGCCCTAAGTTTCTATTTTGAGAAATTTCACATCTGCAGAGAAGTTGAGAGGTTTAAGAATATATGCTTTTCACTTTCTTTTGCAAATTAGATTGTCATGTTTGCTCTCTCTTGAATGTGTATGTGTGTATATGATTTCTGAACTGTCTGAAAGCTCCTTTTGTTCTAACCTCCCCGGCCCCAAGCCCAGGGTGTTGATTTCCTGGAGCTGTGCCCCTCAGGACAGGTGGTTGGACATTGCCTCTTGGGAGCCCTCCCTGTGTTCTCCCGGGTCTGTGGGCATTGCAGGGATGCTGGGAGTGAGATTTGGAAACTTGCAAGCAGAGATGTTTCCCAAAGCCCGGGGAACAGGTGAGGGCTGGGACGTCAGTGAGTGGGTGTGAGGAGGTGAGACCCCTTCGTTTTACCCTTTTTAAGGTATGGTTGGTCTGGAAGTCACAGTTATCTAGAATAGGGTGCTGGATCTTCTTGCAAGAAGTTCTGCCAATCTTCATGTCAAGCATATACTTCAGGCCCTTCACGATCTAAGGGGAAAAAGGGTCAGGTGGGTGTTACTCGGTCCAGGACAGAAGGGTGACTGCTCCTCTACCAGCAGGAGGAGGCACGGAGAGGGGGGAAGGATGCCAACATATGCTCCCTTAAAGGGGCTGAGGGTGTAGGGGCCTGTCTGGGACTCACCAGAGAACTCTGGGAGGGAAGCTGCTGCTTGGACCCAGGCCCCTCTCTGCCTTTGTCGTTCCTGTTCACGATGCCCATTCTCGTCCCCAGAAGAGACTGAGGCTCTGAGTCTGTCCTAGAATATTTCCTTCCTGCCCAGAGCTCTCCATCAGTGGGGACGGCACCTGTGCCTCACCTCCATGCCCAACACCTACCTGTGGCCAGTGCTGACCCGCCCTGAGTGCCAGCAGTGGTAGCTTGTTTTCTCCCCCCGTTAGAAAATAAAGCTTTTCCACTTGCATGTGGCAGCAACTTGGTTCATTCTCACTATGGTCTCCCAGTAAAGCCTCAGCCCTGCCAGGGCCCAGGTGGAATAAAGTCGTCCCAATGTCACTGAGGGATACTGTCCCATCCGCCCCCTCCCTTGAGCACTGGCAGGCGCACCAGGAACTCGTTCTGTTCCGCAGGAGTTGAGAGTCTGGCTCACAAAGATCCCACAGTCCCTGGGGCTGAGTCCCTGGGGAGGTAACACTTTCCGATGGGAAATCAGCTTTTAAAGCCCACTCCATACCAGCTTCCCTTTCTGCCACATGCTTTCTAATCATGAAAATATGCTGCTCTTAAAGAATTTGTGATTTTTTCTTTTTTCTTTTTTTTAAAGATTTTACCTATTTATTTGACAGAGATCACAAGCAGGCAGAGAGGCAGGCAGAGAGTGAGAGAGGTGGAAGCAGGCTCCCCGCTGAGCAGAGAGCCCGATGCAGGACTCGATCCCAGGACCCGAGATCATGACCTGAGCCGAAGGCAGTGGCCTAACCCACTGAGCCACCCAGGCGCCCCAAGAATTTGTGATTTTTGAAAAGAATAAGGATTATAAGAATTTCCAGTAATCCTATTACACAGGAGAAACCGTTATCAGTATGCCTAAAAACTATTGGTGTTAGAGTGGGACCCCCTCACCCTCTTTCCCTGGGGTTTGTGTGTGGGGATGAGGCAGTGGTTTGGGCAAGCTCTCTGAGTGACGTGGGCCCATATGGACAATGGCAAGAGGTCCCTTGGCGCTGTGGTGCAGACAATGGGGCGAGGTGGGGCGAGCCAGGGCGGGGGCTCTGATGGGTTAGTGGTTCCTGCAGGCTGGCATTCTGCTTCTCCCCGACTGAGAGCCTTCAGCACGCCCATCTGTGAGGGCCTGTTCCACCCCTGGCCTCCTGGGTTCCACTTTAGATGTACTGTGGGCCCCAGCCTGATGGCTCTGCCCAGGAGGAGCTTGTTTTCATAAGAGGCGGCTCAGGGCCTTCTTACTGTGCCCAGGGTACCTCTGGCTACTCATGGACTGTTTGTGGCTGCCACTCTCAGCTTCCTGGACTGGGTCTGGGTTCCAGATGGGCACTAGGCAGGTCGGTAAGACAGGAGCCACTGCAGCTTGGCCTCTTAGAGGTGTCCCCGACCCTCACCTGGACCAGAGCTCTGCTGATGTGAGACTCCTTGAACAAGAAGATGTCATTGGTACAGTTGTTGAACCTTTCAGCGCTGTGTCTGGCTGCTTGGAGGACTCCTGGGTCGTGGGGGTTTATTTTTTTGGGAAATCCTGGCTTCCCATCTGGGTTAAGGGTCTGGGAACAAAAACCTGAAACAGAGACACACAGAACCAGACAAAAGCATTGCTATGACCAGGGTCCTTGGGCCCAGGGTCGCACCTCACACCTTGTTTCTGCCATCTGCTCCCTGTGTGGCCCCTGGTTGTCTACCTACCCCTCACCCAGCCACCCCACTCCCCACAGTGCATTGTTGTGTGCCCCACAATTTCTCCCTCCTCGGAGTTGAGGACTAAGCATGAGGGGTGGCACCATGACGTATAAAATGTAGTCCCAGCTTGCTGTGCCTGCCCCACACAGTCTTTTGCGGAACCTAGAGTCGTCGCTAACACGTGTTAAAGAAACCTTGAATGTTTCTTCAGGTGGCGGAGTCTCCAGATAGGACACAGCCTTTAAGGACACGTTGGCCTTTAAGGACACGGTCATCTGGATCCAGCCCCTCCATTTGTCCCCAATGAGTGGACCACGGAGAAGTGCCCAGAGGTCCGTCCTGCCTTCTCCTATGTGAGGACATGGCTGCTGTCCTCTCCCTCAGTGATTCTTGTCAGAGTCCACCCAGCATCCCGGCTCTGGGTTAGTCCATCATGGGGCTGCCCCCTGGCACCTGGCTTCTGGCAGCAGCGTAGCACCTGATGCCCCTCATCTGCTGCCTCCTGCCATGCCCATCTGGGTGCAAGTCCAAGGATGGGGTCAGGCCGTGCGACTTTATCCCACACAGCTCCATTGCAGGGCTGGCATGTGGTGGAGGGAGGGATGATTGACTTTCTTTCATCCCTCCATGCTCTTCCAATATTCCAAGGAGGCCCATACTTGGATAAATGATGGGGTAAGGAACATGAGGTGCTTCTACCCCAGCATATGGGTCCCCCAGTGTCTGAAAGAACCAGGGACCCCCATTATCTGCCCCTCTCCTCTCCATATCTTCTGTCTCAGGCCCCACAGAAGCAGAGCCTGGCCACAGCCCAAGGGCCCTCACCGAAAAGCACCTGACTTCATTCCTCCATCCAGCTCGCTCCGTGGCCCTTCTGGAGCCTTCCTCATTCTGCAGGTACTGGGCGTACAGAAGCTTATGTTCACTGGAGCCCACGTTCCATAAATACACAGGCACAACAAACATCAGCGCAGCAGGTGAAGTAAGGTGGGAGTCGTGCAGGGGTGTGTCCACAGCACATGTAGGACCCGGCTGTGCCATCTGCCCCAATCTGGGTGGAGGGGCCGAGAGCAAGCTGGGGGCTGGGAAGACAGAGGGGTCTGAGGGCTCAGGGCCCCAGCATGGCTGAAGCAAGGAGGGCTTGTGGGGAAGGGCTGAGAGGCAAGGCTGGGCCCACCATGGGTGTGTGCTCATTGGGGTTACAAACTTCAGATTTTATTATAAAGAAAACAGGGCTGTAAAAAATCCCACAGGCTCTATATGGCTACAAGTAAGTGGTGGCCTTTTCTGGTTGGTGGCTCATGGTTAATTTCAGTTTCTGTCAATTTCTACAGTGGATAACTGATGTCTAAAAATAACAAAAAGTTGGGGTGCCTGGGTGGCTTAGTCAGACATGTGACTTCAGTTCAGGTTATGATCTCAGGGTCCTGGGATCGAGTCCATGTTGGACTCTGCACTCAGTGGGGAACCTGCTTCTCCCTTTCCCTCTGCCCCTCCCCTGCTTGTGTTTTCTCTCTCTCTGTCAAATAAATAAAATCTTAAAAAAATAACAGTTTGGGGGGAAAATCTAAATAAACTGAGAGGAGGGAGACGGGAAAGAGGGTTTTTAGGTTTGTAAACTGCTGCCTTTTTTGGAAGATGCTCTGCTAGATTTCCCTGAAATGTTAACATGCCAGAGATGATTCAGAGCCGAGCGGTTTTCATTCATTAATTAAATTTAACAGTGCGAAGTTGGGCAGCTCAGTGGCATGGCCCCGTTTCAGGGGCTCAGTAGCCACACAGGATCATGGTGGTGGATGCAGAGAGGGACACGGTATCCTTTCAGAAGACCCCATGGGACTGCACTGCCCTGAGATTTCACTCTGCTTCCCTCTGCCATGATCTCGGGGACCACCTGTGGCTCAGGCATCTGTGTTCAGTCTGGGGAGACTGTGTTTAGCAGGAGGCAGAGGTGCCGAGGCAGCAGGAAGTGGAGACTTGGGGAGTGTGGGTAGTGGCAGTGGTAACCAAGCTTCCGGGCTGAGCATATATAAGGTGGAAAGACTGGTGCTGACCTGTGCCCATTCCACCCCACCCCACCCCGTCCACTCCTGAGAGACAAGCTCCAGCTCAGACCCGAGACACCTGAGTATATTTGGGTGGTAGAAAATAATGGCAGAAGGCATGAAAGCTCTGGGGGAGTCAAGATACCATCTGGTTCCCCGGTGAAGAAATCTCAACTTTAGGGGAGGAAGCTGGCAGCATGAATTCAACAGAGCATGGAAGCTTTAACAAAAGCTGCACTGGGATGTGCCACTGGGGACAAGGAGTCTCCCACCCATGGGGACTGACAGAAGGGGGCTGAGGGAAATACCACCTACCTTGTATGGGGGGTTGGGTTATGGGGCCAGTGGGCTGGCTGGGCTGGTGAACCACCTAGCAGGTGGTTATATGCTGTGCACCTGCTCTGGGCTCTTGTGTATGTGAGAGCCCTGCTTAATGTGAGAACCTGAACAGTTTGGGGGGCATCTGGCTGGGTGGTCTGCCCTCCCCGATGTGGGGTGCAGCAGAAGGAGCACTGAGAGTAGGCAGAGAAGACACGAGTCTATGTGTGTTCTGGGACCCTGGAGGGGGTCATCCCCTGGTCAGCACTGCCTGACCAAGCAGGGCCCCACCTGGCAAATGGGTCTCCCCCAGCTGGATTCTTGGACCCAAAGCTGAAACATCAAGATGAATCTCATGACTCCTCTGCAAGGCTCCCTAAGCTTTAGCAGCCCCATGTAACCGGCCCTCTGTCCCTGATGAAAACAGCATACTGCCAGTACCTTGCCCAACACAGGGTCATGGCCATCTGCCGGTCCCAGTTCTGTCCATGGCCAGCACTGGGATTCTCCTTTGCAAGAATCCAGCCCTCCTAGAACAGTCTTTGCTAAAAATCTCCAAAGATGGAAACAAGGAAAGCTGCTTGTGTTCTGCTGGCATCATTGAGTGCCAGCAGCTGGGCTGGTCAGACTGGGTCAAGCCCTGGAACCCACATTTCCTCAAGCCACCCCCATGGCTGTGACTCAGTTGGTGGTGCTGGGGGTGCTTCTGGGCTCTGCACACAGACACCCTAAGTTGTGGGGGGGGCAGGCCGAGGGCTGCTTCCCCGGCACCCGTGCTCACGCATCACACGAAGTCCAGTGTGATTTGTACTTTAAACCAAAAGCCATTTGGGCAAACAACTGCAGGCTTCATTTCTGCTCCTCCATTTCTGGCAGAGAAAGAAAGAAGCTACTTTTGCGCAAGGGATGGAACCTCCAGTGTATTTTGGCCGTCAGAGCTTAGGGCTCCCCCGACCCTACTGTGGATCAACATAGCTTCTATGTTTTGCTTTGTATAAATTGTTTTATGTGATTATAAGCTTGTCTATTTTGGGTAGGAAATTGAAAAATACAGAAAAATATAACAAGAGCAACAAAATGTTATCACTCTTACTATCTCAAATTAAAAGTCAATCTTAGTAACCACTGTTGATTGTTTTTTTAAATAAAATGTATCAAATGTAATTTAGCTTGCATGGAGCAGGATTATAAATGAAGCGAAAGAAAAAGCCTTCGTGGCTCAGTCAGTTAAGCATTTGACTCTTAGTTTCAGCTCAGGTCATGATCTTAGGGTCGTAAGATCAAGCCCCAACTTGGGCTCCACGACGAGAGGTTTCTGTTTGAGATTCTCTCCCTCTCTCTCGGACCCTGCCCCTGCTCACTCTTTCATTCTAGGAAAGAAAAAAAAGAAAAAAAAAAAAAAACTGAAGTGAAAGTAGGTGAGGCTGAACCTCAGATGTGTGTCTTTTTGGAACACATGATGTCAGTTCCTAAGTGATTCGGTAATGTTACAAAAAGTTTAGGGAAAATACTGAAGTTGGTTTATTTTTATCTAACTACATGTTTTCCTAAAATATAGGCTTTAAGTCAGGAAAGTTTCATCAGTGCAGTTGTCTAAAGAAACAATAAAAGTTCAATTTTTAATTAAAAAAGAGTTGAAAGTCAAATCTATTTTTAGGATTCTTCAAGAGAAATCAGCAGGGAAAGGCTTCTCATGGAGAATAAACATCCCAAAGAGGACTCTCCCTCAGGGAAGAACGGAGGCCACCAAGTGAGTACTGAGCAGATGGTGACAGTGCAGGCTGGGTGGCCTGGGGCTCGGGCCAGGGGGTCAGTCCTTTCCCCATGAAAGGGGGCCTGAGATGTCCTCAGAGATGTGGTATCTGGGGTGTGTGTGTTGCGCAGCCAAAGTCTGGGGAGCAGGAGAGTTAAAGCTGTCCCTCCCTTGTCACCACTCTGCAGGCAGCATGTGCGTCCATATTCTACAGGGGAGAGACTGAGGCCCCAGGGGAGGGCAAGGTAGGGTTAAACCAGGCTCAACTAATTATAAAGCCCTGTAATGAGAAGATGAGCCACCGCAAACTTGGCTGGGGGCAGGAGAGGGGGGCAGAATGTGACGTGGCAGCCCTGTGGAGCTTCCCAGGAGAAAGTTATCTCTTAACAGGTTGAGAAAGGACTTTTGGGTTTCAACAGAATATAACAGTATTGAGGACACTGATGTGGCAATTTCCTAAGTCCTGAAGGGCTTAGGGAGGGAAGATGCCACAGGGCTCTGCATTTAGGTCAGTGCACTTTAATGTCTGAACATGGGGAGGTCACATGCCCAGAGGACACCAACATCAGGGGCCCTGTCACCCCCACAAGAAGGCACTGGAATCTGTTCTCCAAGGAGGGAAAGGAAAGGTTGTGGGAGCGTGGGAGCAGAGTTGGGGTAAGCTGAGTTCCTGTCTCTGTCCAACCACCAGACAGAGGGACCTCCAAGCCCCTCTTTCTGAGGCCCTTGCTGGGGCCCTCATCTGTCAAATGAAGGAAGCATCAGAAGAGATTGCTTCAGAGGGGTGTGTGGGGTGGCGTGGGTAGGCTACTTGTGTGGCAGAGACTCGGAGCAGGGATGTGGACAGGTGGCTGCCAAGCACCCCAGGCCCAGTGAGAATGCCTTCTATGTGCCAGCGCAGTCAGGCCTCTCAAAGGCCCAGGGGTACTGAAATTCTTTACCCATCTCCTGGGTGATGATCCTGAGGCTTAGGGAGGCTGCAGGTTCCACAGTTATAAGGTTTGGGGAGTCTGTAGTACCGTGCTCTCTGCATGTGTGTGTGGGCTCTGGACTTTCCAGCTGGCGCTCAGTGATAGAGAGCAGGTCTGACAGGGGAGGTCTGCTGCTCCGATGGGGCAGGTGGCTCCCTTTTGGGCATGGACTGGAGAGGGTTTTGTCCAACAGTGAGCCGTGGCAGAGGGAGGCCTGCCCATGAGAGGACACTAACAGTCATCCAGTGCCACCTGTCTTGGAATTCCCCACACAGTCCTGTTCCTGTCCCTGCTCTGTTCCGTGAAGAAATGGAGGCAAGGGGAAAGAACTTGGCAAAACAGTTGACAGTGACCATCAATTATTAAATTGCCATGCAGTTAAGATGGCAGGCTCCACATCTCTCCAGGAGACCCTTCGCTAAAGAGTGTGAAGGACTGTGCTTCTTTGTTCTGAACATTCGGTTTCTTCCCCTGAATTGTGCCCCTGGGATGGGTACTAAGTGGGGGGGAGGGGCAGAGAAAGACGGTGGTATCCTGAGAAGAGGCCTCAGCATGGGAGCTAAGAATGAAGGTTGGGGAGAAAGAGGAGATGGGTGTCCTATCCCTGAGGGCCCCACATGCAGCACTCACCCAAGACAGTCCAGGGGCCAGAAGCAAGTGTCACCAAGAGGGCATGTGATCCCTCCACTAGCCAGGAGGTTAAAGAACATGGGGTGGGGGCCCTCTAAGTCTCCACCAGCAACCACAGCCTATGATTCCAGTGAGGGTATGGCATGGCCTGCTCCTCTGTGCTCTATTGAGGACCTGTGCTCACAGGCTATGTAACTTGGGCAAGTAACCTAATCTCCTTGTGCCTCAGTTTCTGGAGCACAGCAGCAGTGCCTTCCCTCTCCTTCTCCCCTGTGCTGGCCTGGCAGGAAGTGTCTGATCCTTAGGCTCCGATGGTGGGGGGTGGGCAAGTCACAGGACAGCAACCAGCAGGCAGGAAGCACAGACATCAGATAGAAACTGCTTAACAAACAAGGGGCATCCCAGAGCTTGGTCCTCCTGGAGGGGCCACAGGGAAGTCTCCTTTGGGTAGACAGTTTTCAGTCCCTGTTGAGACCGCAGGGCGGGAGATTACAGAGGATGCTTCTCTTGCCCCTAGGCAGGCCCCACACCCCCTATCCCTGAACCCCGCAAGGGCAGTTGCTGCCTGGAGGGGAACCGCCTGCCCCTGCCGCGGAGCAGTCCCCCGGGGCTGGCAAGCCAGCAATGAGACTTGGGGCCCGGGCAGGAAACTCAGGACGCGTCCCGCCGTCGCCGTTGGACCTCGCCTCAGGGAGCCGCCAGAGCTCCGGAGCCCAGGCATGAAGCGGCCCAGGGAACACCTTGCTCTTACCTCGCAAATGATCCCCGGTGGTGCTCAAGACCAGGCAGCAGAAGGCGAGCAGCACCCCAACGGGCCGCATGGCTGCCTGCGCAGAGGGCAGCGCGCGCTGGGGGAGCTGGGGCCCCTACCAACGGTAGTGCTAGGGAGCCAAGAGAGGGCCCCGCCCCGCAAACCGCCCCTGGCGGGTATAGGGGCCGCTTGCCTCGGGTGGGGGCGGTGCCGTGAGGGGGGTGGGGTAGGGGTGGAAGGGGAATGGGGGTAGGGGTGGAGGGTGTGGGGGTGGGCGGTGATGGTTTCTTGCTGAATCATTTTGACCAGAAGCTCCTCACCTGCACATGTCTGGGCTACAGAGTCAACCGCTTCCTTTATAGAGTTTCCAAACCAGAGATTATTTGCAAGGGGAGGAGAAAGAGAAATGAGAGCTGTGAGAAAACAAAACCTTTACGAGTGTCTACCCTTGAAATGTGCATGAAAGAGACATCGCATTAAAAAAGTTACTGGGTGAATTGGAAGGGGAGGTGAACCATGAGAGACTATAGACTCTGAAAAAGAGTCTGAGGGGTTTGAAGTGGCGGGGGGGGGGGTGGGAGGTTGGGGTACCAGGTGGTGGGTATTATAGAGGGCACGGCTTGCATGGAGCACTGGGTGTGGTGAAAAAATAATGAATACTGTTTTTCTGAAAATAAATAAATTGGAAAAAAAATACTAAAAAAAAAAAAAAAACAAATAAAAAGTTACTGGGGGCGCCTGTGTGGCTCAATCAGTTAAGAGCCTGCCTTGGGCTCAGGTAATGATCCCCTGGTCTTGGGATGAGCCTGCACTGGGCTCCCTGCCGGTGGGAGTCTGCTTCTCCCTCTCCTTCTGCCTCCTACCTTGCCCAGCTACCCCACTTCGTGTGCTCTATCTTGTTCACTCCATCATAAACAAACAAATAAAATCTTAAAAAGAAATCAGGGTGGTTTTTTTGTTTGTTTGTTTTTATTTTCAGCATAACTGTATTCATTGTTTTTGCACCACACCCAGTGCTCCATGCAATCCGTGCCCTCTCTAATACCCACCACCTAGTTCCCCCAACCTCCCCCCGCCCCCCCGCCCCCGGCCCTTCAAACCCCTAGATTGTTTTTCAGAAATCAGGGGTTTTGAAAGCAGAATCATCTGGGTTTTCTTCTCCAAAGGACATGCTTCTCAGTCCCAGGATTCCAGAGTTCTGAGCGGCCCCCTGCAGGAGACTCTCCTCTGCTGGTGTGAGTGGGCATCCTCTCTTAGAAAGTGGGCAGGAAAATGGGGTGTAGACTGAAATTTCAGAGAATGGACATCACCAGGAAACATGCTCCTTCTGGGTGATTTCTGCATCTGGAAACTGGCAGACAGCAGTGTTTGCTGGTTAAATGTTTGATCACTGCCCAATGTTTGATCACTTTGGCTCCACACCAGCAAAGGTAAAGGAAGAACAGAGGTTTTCCAGAACAGACGGTTACCCAGAGGTTTGTTTGTTTCCCTTTACATGCCCAACCCAGTAGTTAGAGTGGGGTCTCTGGAGCACATGGCTTGAATTTGTTTGAATTTGGCTCTGCCTTTTAACATCTGGATGATCTTGGTTGAGGGATGGCCTCTCTGTGCCTCAGTTTCCCCTGATGGTTATGGTGGGGGCTTGGGGACTTCCTCAGTGTACGTGTTCGGGGCTGGGATAGAAGACATTGTATGGTCTTAGCTGCAGGGCACCCCCCTCCCCGACTTTAGGACTACTCTGGCAGGAGAAAGGAGATGGCTGAGCCTTTTCCAGATGGGTCCTGCTGCAGCATACCTGCTTTTGGGTAGGGAGATCTGGGTTTGTGTGACTCAGACAAGCCTAGGCTGGTGCCTCAGGGCAAGGCACAAGGGGCCCTGTTAAATGAGAAAGTGCCACAGCAGGAAGGAGCTATTCTACAGCAGTATAGTTTCAGGGTTCTCTGGGGGAAGAGTGTGTATATGTATGTGTGCATGTGTGTAAGTGTGTATATCTGTGTCTGTTCACTGTGTGTATGTGCGTGTATCCACGAGTCTGTCTTTGTTTCTGTTTTTGCATATGTTGGGAGTATGAACACACATAAGTGTGTTGTTCTGATTGTGCACAAAAGGAGGTTATGTATGTGCTTATGTGCCTTGTGTATAAGTCTGTTTGAGTGTGTGCTTGTGTGTATATGTTGTGATGGTTAATTTTGTGTGTCAGCTTGACTGAGTCACAGATATTGGCCCAGATATTTGGTTAAACATTATTTCTGCATGTGCCTGTAGGGTATTTCTGGGTTAGCTTTTGAATTGGCAGACTGAGTAAAGCAGGTTGCCCTCCACAATATGGAGGGCCTTGTCTAATCAGTTGAAGGCTTGTGTAGACTAAAGGTTGAAGAAGAAGAAATAATTTTCTATTTAGACAAATAGACTGTCTTCAACCTCTTGCCCTAGGATTCAGATTTCAACTGGAACTTATACCATCAGGTTTGCTGGTTGGATTTTTCAGCCTCCAAATCATATGAGCTAACTCCTTATAATAAATCTCTTTATAGACATGGACACAACCACCACCCCCCACACCCCACCCTATTGGTTCTGTTTCTCTGGAGAAACTTGACTCATATATTTGTGTACATGTCTGTACCTAGAGGTGTCTATGTGTGCCTATCATGTATATGTCTGTGTCTGTGTCTCTGTGCTCTATAAATGCATATGCATCTGTGTGCCCATGTGTGTTTCTTGAATCTGAATGAAAGGCTTTTCTATTCATATATGTCTCTGTGTGTATGCGATTGTGTGTGGCCATGTGTCTCTGTGTTACACGCATTCTTTCTGTCCCATCTAAGACCTGCCTGAACTGATGCAGGGGTGATAGGCTTTCTGCTGAGTCCCTGTCATTCATCCATCATCCATCTGTCCTTCCATCCCTTTGCTGCTGGAAGTGTGGTCCCTGGAACGGGAGTCCCTGGGAACCTGAGGGAAATGCAGATGTTCAGGCCCAACCCCAGACATTCTGAATCAGATTCTCTGTGAGTGGGGCTGTTTTCACAAGCTCTCCAGGAGAATTTCCGGCCCCTAAAGTCTGGGAAGCACCGACTGAACCAATTTTGTCTTCCCTCCTGTCTTCCTGTCTCACTGACACGCATGATATCTTCTGGCCTCCATATGATGCCCACTGCTGGCTTTGGCCATGCAGCATCCCACCAATGAAGAACTGTTCATAAAGCATAAAACTATGTGAGTTTCCTGGGGTGAATGGATGTAGGAGGGAGATGTGGCTGGCCAGGGTGCTCTTCCTTCTGAGCAGATATGGCCAGGGCCCCAGATCCATCCCTCCACTGGGCATGAAGCTGTGGAGTCTAGTTTTTTTAGAACCTCTGAGCCAGGACTTTTAAGGCCCAGCCTGCACAGCTGAGGAGCCTCATATCTTTGGCTGGGTGGGTAGGAAGCAGAGACATTGGTGGGGACCTAGGTTTGGGTCCCTCTCTCCCAGGATCTCTTGAGAGCTCTTCCTTGCCTCCATTGGGGTAAAAAGAGGGGGATGGAGCTTAGGTGACATGGCCCCTGGGTGGCCTGGTTTCCCTGACTCTGATGTCCCTCCTTCCTGCCATATTAGACAGAGCTGGCAACCTCACAGCCAATGCAAACACATTAAATTTACTGCAGAAGGTTCATCTCAGCACAGACAGTGTGAACTCCCAGGCAGGCCCTGCTTTCAGGGTACCTGATTTATTACCTCCACTGCGGGTTTGCAAGCAAAATCCAATGACATGCCTCAAAATCCAATGACATGCCTGGATTAGTTATCTATTGCTGCATGAACAAACAATGACAAACTTTGCAGCTTGAAACACAGGTTTACTGTCTCAGGATAACTGTGGGTCAGGACTGGGCAAGCTTAGCTGGGTTCTCTGCTTCCGGATTTCCCCAGGCTACAATGCAAGTGCCAATTGGGGCCAAGTCCCATATGAGGGCTCAATTGGGGAAGGATCCCCTTCCAAGCTCACATGCTTGTTGCCCATCCTCAGTTCCTAGCCATCTGGACATCCCAGCATGGCTGTTGGGCTCCTTAAGGCAAACAAGGGAGTAAGAATGTCCTAAAAAGTGACTTCGGGCTCCCTGAGCCTTGAGAATCTCATGTGCACAAAGGGCACAAGCTGGACTCTTTGTGGTTTGTGAAGGTCTAATCCGAGCAGGTGTGAAGGGAACCCCCAAGGCCTGTGTCTCACCTGCAGACCAGTGGCAATGCAAATGCACCTCATAGAATCTGTGGAAGGATAAAGAGACAATGCCTGCTGGGCACTTACAAGGTCATAAAAGCCACATCCCTTGAAAAACATGACAAAGGTTTGTTTGCCCATAGCTGTCAGACCGGTAGCCGAGTGGCCTTCTCCCTACACTCTGGGAGGTCAGCTGGTCCAGAGCTTTGGAAAGCAGGGGTGCAAGGCAGAGGCAGGAAAGGTCTGAAGAGTGCCTGTTGAGTGGATGGAAATACTCAAAAGAGCTTCTACTGTGTGTTGATCACCTCCTGCATGCACCAGTTAGCAAATTGGCTCAGTGAATTGCCATCATAAGATCATAAGATGGGTATTGTCTTTAAGATGAGTGTCAGTGTCCCCGCTTTACAGATGAGAAGAGTGAGGTTCAGGGAGGGGAAGTACTTGCCTAGGATCACACAGCATGCTTATTCTAGAGCTGGGCTTAACACCAGCTCTGAGGCTCAGCCTGAGGTCTGGACTGTGAAAATCAGTAAAAGAACCTTCACTAAAGTGGGATGGGGAGGCTGGAAGGTAGGGTCCTACCAGTCAACACCAATTACAGGAAGAGTTGTCCATTACGGACCCCCAACAGAAGAGTCCTCAGCAGGAAAAAATCATCAATTACAGGCTCCCTTAGGGAAAAGATGTTCACTGCCTCTCTTGCAAGAAATCTACTACCCCTACAAATCAGCCAATGAGAAATCGTCAACACCCTGAATTCTTGCTTCTCTCTGGTAGAATTAGGTTCGAAATAACCACTCTTGACTTCCTCCTCCTTCTCCATAAAATAATGCTGCTCTGCTTCATTGGGCTTGCCTATGGTCTTGCAGTAGCTTGCATGTACCAAGTTGTAATTCTCTGCTATTCCTGAATAAACCCATTTTTGCTGTTAAGATAAGTGACTTCTATTTTTTAAGGTTAACGGGACCTTCCACAGTGTTCTTTCCAGCAGAGGAGCCTACTTGCAGATTCACCAGCTTAGCAACACAGGATTCTGGAAACATTCTAGAGTCCTGGCATTCTACAGGACACAGTGGAAGGCCACAGCCTTGTCCAGAAGAAAGAGCTGGCAGGCCCCTTTAGGATACTTTCAAGATGACCTTTGATGTTCTTTGGCACATCTGTTTGTTTCCACAGAGGTGAGAAAGAGTGTGGGGTCAGAAGGCCAGTCTGAGGGGATTCTGGGTTCAGATTTTTACACCATGTGACTTGAGCAAGTAAGTGCATTTAATCCTAGAAAAGGCAACTTTCTGTTCTTGCACCCAGTCAGTCCTCAGTCAGTCCGTGGCCCTCACCCCAGGGATGGGATTTTAGGAGGTCCAGCCTCATGAGGACAGTCTGACGGTGAGGGAGATGCAGGGGCTTGGGGGTGAGTAGTGAGGTGAGAGAGGGAGAGTCCCACAGTGCAAGCCAGGATTCTGGGAGGGCAGACTGGGCTCCAGAGTGGAGCTCTGAGAGGCTGGGTAGAGGACAATAGGTGGGGACCACTGGCTTCATGGCTGAGTGTCTTTCCTGGATCTAGCTTGTGCTTGTGCCCAGGGGCTCAGATGACCAGACCATCCAGTTCTAACACTGTACTGTACCCAGCTGCCTGGCCACATAGCTGAGAAGCCACAGGAACATCTGAACCACCCTACTGTTTCCCAACCCTGAGCTTCTCTGCAGCCTGTCTTGGCCACAACCAGGTCCCAGAGCTCCATCAGTTAGTGACAGAAATGATAACAGTGAGAGAGAGCGTGTTGCCCGCATTTACTACATGCTGGACTACATACTGGGGACTTCATCAGCATGCTGTGACTACTTCTTCACTTCATCCCTGTTCCATCACTGTACAGAGAGGAAACTGAGGCCCACAGAGGGTGACAAGTTGTAGGACGTTCTGCAGAGTAGGGGCCCAAGCCCTGGCAGTGTGGCTCTGGCTTCTAGGTCCTAGCTGCTGGGCCCAGTGCCTGGCCCTACGACATCTGCGCCCACCACGTTGGCACCAGCTCTGCTGGGATGGGGGGGGTGACTCCTGAGCTCTGACTGGCCTGAAGATGTTGGTTTGGCAATAGAGGTATCTAATGGTGGCCCAGTTCACTGAGACAGAGACAGGCAGCTGGTGCTGCTACACCATTCAGAAGGGCGGTTAGCTGAAAAGTCACAAAGTCTCACAGAGCGAGCAGTGGCCTCAGGCGTCTCGGTGTGTTGTGCGAGTGAGAGATTGTTTTTATGGCAGAAACAAAAACTGGGTGTCCCTGGAGAGGATTACCTGATGGGCTTCTGATCCCTTTGTGTTCTTTTTGTTGTTGTTGTTTTCTTTTTGTTGGTTTGTTTCTGATAGCCTTGTGTTGGCCTGTACCTTCCTTTTTCAAGTCCATGGTGCTTATCTGAGTGGTGAAGCTACAAGACAGATCTTTGTCTTTGTATATTTCTGTTCACAGATAATGCAGTTTACATGTTTCTCCAGGGCTGTTGAGAGTGTGAGGAGAATTTTATCCACATGCTGGTGCTGTGATCCCAGAAATGAACACAGTGTTCCTTCCAGGGTAACCACAGACCATCTAGATTCAGAGGATAGGAAAAAACCCCTAGTCTCAGCAAGACAGTGTCACTGTCACATCGTTAAGAAAAACATGTGGAAGGGGATGCACTGATGTGGGTGAGTCATCTGCCAGAAGTGGGTCCAGAAAAGATTCAGTGTCTTTACCTGCTGTGAAGACTGTCTCCCTATCTCCCTGACGTGACCTACTCAGTGAGAGTGCTGCCTGTTCTCATCATGCTGGGCATGGCCAGGATGGGGCAGGGGGCAGTAGGCATGCTGGCTTGTAGCCAAGGGGTTCAGGAGAAGCTAACACCACCCCAGCTTGTGGACTGGGCTCTGACGGGCCCATGTCAACTCACTTGGTTCAGGTGAGCAAGTGACTGAAGGTGGGTCAATCAGAGTCCAGTGAACGATTCATTTTCTATAATTGAAGAAGGAACAGCTATCGTTCATTCCTCCATCCTACTCCCTCTCCTTCCTTTCCTTTTCCTCCCTTGGATGAATAAAGCAGTCTGTAGCCCCCAGAGTTAAAAGGTGTCTTGGTATATGAGGGCAGGGTGAAGAGGAAGCCATAGATAGGAGAATTGTAGAGAGTCAGCCATGGCAACCCCTGAATCAAACCCATCCTGAAGGTCACATACTGCTAGATTTTCCAGTTATGAGTTCTCATAAAATCCCTTGCCATGTAAAACCATTCATACTGGAGTTTCAAGGGTTTGTTGTTGTTATTGTTTATTGTTTTTTTTTTTTCCCTCCCTCAACATGAAAGGGCTCTAGCTGACATAGATGGAAAGCAGGTTTGTGGCTGTGTCAGTATCAAGGCTATGTGCTTGCCAGTGGCCAGCCAATCTGGGAGTGTATAGAAGTTGGTAATGCTGTTTACCGTGAGAACTGAGGGACTTTGCAGCAGGGACATAAGCCCAGGTCAAAGGGCGGAACTGAATTCAGGTGCACAAGCATGGTCAGTTTTCAGCACAACACAATGGTCTTGGTTCTTGGAGGCTGGACACAACCTGCCTTCCCTGTGGCCAGTGCTGTGGCCTCTGCCTGGAGGTGACTTAAAGGCCTGGCGTATCTTCTAATGTCCCATTATCTAAGGTTGCCAGTTAAAATACAGGGCACCAAAATAAATTTGAATTTTAGAGGAACAACAAGTGAACTATTAGTATAAGTATATCCTAAATATAGCATGGGATATTCTTGAGCCAAAAATTATTCATTATCCGAAATTCAAATTTAACTGGGCATTCCGTATTTGACTTGCCAAATACGGCAGCCCTTATCTGTCTGTAGCCAGTGAACTTTGTAGGACAGAGATGCCAGCTCTTTCTACTGGTTCTCCTGTGTGGGTTGGGGGTGCTCTCAGCTTGGGGCTGTGGAGCTCAGAACCCTGGTAGGTCAGCCTCATCAGCCACCCATTCTGGTCAGCCCCAGGGCTCTGGTTTGGTTACCAGAGCAGGAGCAGAGCCTGGTACTGACAGGATGGGAGGTGTTTTCTTTGCTCCTCTCACCCTTATGTTTTGTGGGTATATGTCCTGAGAAGTCCTGGTACATGCTCCCCTGTGTGGGGATAGGATTCCTCACCTGGCTGTGTCGCTATGATGGTGAGGTATGCATGAGCATTTTGAAGCAGGCGCCCTCCCTCCGTTAGATCCAGCAGGATGCCTGGAGACCAGAGCTCTGTCTGCAGAGCCATCGAGCCTGTCCTGAAGGTGTCAGGCCCAAGCTTGGCCAGCAGAAGCAGAGGGTGGAGTTGCTCTCTCTGCCTGGGCTGCTCCATGGGCACAGGGCCCCCAGTGGTACCCACTTCCCCAGCCCTGGGGCTGGTAATCCTTGACTGAAGAGAGCTGACCAGGGACAGGGCCACACCCTTTTCCAGGGGCAGCCTGCCTCCCCTTGGCCCATGGCATGACATCTCTGCACTCCCATCACTGCTCCTGAGCTGCCCTCACTCTCCGCCAGGCTGCTGCTCACCCAGCACCATCTCATTGGCTCCTCAGGGAACTCTTCCATAACAGATGGGCTGCGCTGTCTCCATAGAAGGGATATTGAAGTTGGGTTCTGATGGTTAGGGCGGAGCTCTCTTGGAAGGAGAGGAGAGGGACAAGATCTAGAGGAAGGGCACCAGCAAGGGTGTGGCATGTGGGTGTTGGGGTGGGTGTTGGGGTGCTCCTTCTTAGGACAGTCATGCTGCTTCCCTGTGGCTATAGCTGGGGACAGTGGAGGCCAGTCCAGGCTTCATCATGTGGTCCTGGATCATTGGGTCACTCTTGGGGTTGCCCGAGCCCAGGGTAATGAGTGGTGGTGTTGAGAGTGAACTTTGTTCCATAGTCATTGGTGAGGCTGTTTAAGCCTCACCTGGCAGAACAGTGACAGCTGTGTGACCTATTACCTGGCACCGGGAGAGCCAAGGGCCTTGTGTAGATTGACGCCCACCTGCCCTGCTGAGATGCCCCCATAAGGTGCAGCTCCTTGAATCGGGCTCTCATGTGCAAGGGATAGCCTCGACCCTGGGGGTTTGGAGCTGGGAGATCCTTGGAAGGGGATGGCACCAGAGAGGATGAAAAGGAAAAAGCACAAGGCTGGATGCCTCGGAGTCCAGAGCCCAGTGCCATCTCAGGGACATGTGGGCTGCTGACTGATGAGGATAGCCATCTCTCTGGCCCGTCTTCCCTCTTCACATCTCTCTGACCAAAGCCAGATTCTCTGACCTTTAAGGATTTGTGTGATTATGCTGATGGATCACAGGGGTAACCAGGGCAATCCCTTACCCCCCGCTTCCACCTCACCATCCTTAATCACATCCGCAAACTGACCTCATGGTTAGGGCCTGGGCATCTCTGGGGGCCATTGCCCTGTGGCTCTGGAATGTGTCAGGAAGAGGAAGACCTCTGTTTTTTGCTGCCAAGCTTAGGGCTGAGCACCAACCCCCCACACTGGATGAGCACCCTTACAGCCTGCAAGGTGGCAGGCCATTAGATGGTGAGGCCTCAGGGGCATGCCCCAGCTCAGCTGTCTCACAAGCCACTCAGCCTTCATTCTTCTCCTTCAGGGAGGATCCTGTGCTGAGTCCCTGCAACAGACCTGAAGACAAAGGTTGGGGTGTACCCAGAGTATCAGAGAGGCAATTGTAGTCAGAGACACGTTCACATGATGGACAGTGGCCACACCGTTAGTGACAATGGAATCCTGACCCAGAGTTTGCAACACCAGCCCACAGCCTCTGTAGCAATTAGCCCAACTGTCAGCCTTGGTCAATAACTGCCAATTTCCCTAATTTTTGTCCCTGTATCCAACTTAGCATCAACCAGAAAGAAAGCTAATAGGCTTCCCTAACCAGCCCCATGGATGCCCTACATCTGATCATCTGCCTGCCCTGCCACATCCCCAGACCAACCTGAAACCTTCCCTTTTTCCTGTCATAAAGCTCTCCTGCTCCCTGGCTTATGTTCCTGTCTCTGCCACATGCAGGAGATGGTGGCTTACCTCCCTTGTCATCACAAGCTCTGAAAATGTTGCTTTTGCCCACTTGGGTAGTCTTATTTCCACACCAGAAGACATGGCTAGAAGAGTAAAGCAGGGACACAATATTCGGTGTGGGGGGGGGTAGCTGATGTGCAAGTTCTTGTTGGGTATCTGGGGGTCTCATAACCAGTGTGCTGGATAGAGAGGGATCTGTAGGGTCATGGTGAGGGCTGTCACAGTACTGGTCAGAGTACCCAGGGCAGATTTGGTGCCTGCAGCCACCTTCTGTCTGCACTGAGGCACTGGGATGTGGATGGGACCCCAAGAGCACCTTCTTCTGACAAGGTAACTTTCAGGGGGATTCTTGGTTCTTACGGTGGCCGCTCATTAGAGGAGGCCTACAACCTTGGGAAAAAGGCAGCCTATTTTCTTTTCAGTGAACCCTCATTCAGTGGATCTGGGTGTGGAGCTGGGAGTGAGAATTTATTTTATTTTGTTTAAATATTTTAAAATTTCTTTTGAGAGAGAGAGAATAAATACGGGAGCAGCAGAGCGAGAAGGAGAAGCAGGCTCCCCACCAAGCAGGGAGCCTGATACAGGGCTCGATCCCAGGACCCTGAGATCATGACCCAAACCAAAGTCGGACGCTTAACCGAGTGAGCTACCCAGGAGCCCCAAGGGAATGAGTAAAGCTCCTGGGGATCCAGGTAAACCTTCACGCACAGTGGCGCAGTTCTCAGGCTGACCACCCACTAGACAATACCTGCCCCATGGCCCTGACTGGCCTCCTTTTTACTCTCTGCATTTGTCATGGAATAATTGCTGACTTAAATGGATGGATGGAGATGGCGTCTCTGCCACAGTCACCCTCTGCATCTGGTGATTCGTGTACTACTGCATTAATTATGTGCCCTGGGTGTATCTTCTCTCCAGCATCTGTAGCTCTCAGGTGTCATTCATTTGGCTTGACGCTGACGTGGAACCACAGATAACATATCAGTGGCTTTCCTTCTACCATTACTTTCCGTGGTTCTTGTAAAAAATCTCCAGATTGCAATTCCTGGATTCTAATTTGGTCCTTCCTGAACAAGCCCCTTTGTGTGGGAGAATTTAGGGGTTGGTTTTTAGCACTTCCCTCACCTTTGTCCCATCTTTAGTGATCTTTATTCTTGCAGAGTAATCTGCTGAAGGTATTTTACTCCCCCCGCCACCAAAACCTCTGGGATCCAACCCTGTGGCTGACTGCATTTACAGGACTTAGTGTTTGAGAACCACAGCCCAGGATCAAAAGATGGTTATTACATTAAGTTCTTCATTTGATTTCTTCCCACACTTTATTGTAAAATTTTTCAGAAATGTTGAACAGATTGTTCAATGGACACTCATATGCCCGCCCCCTCATTCATTCCACAAGTAACCTTTTTTTTTACATTTGCTTTAGGATCCATCTGTCCATCCATCAGTTTGTCTTACTGTGTCTGTGCAACACAAAGTAAGCCATGCTTCAGCGGATGTTGAATCCTGGGGATCCCTCTCTGCCCAATGACTTGTCTCTGTTTAAACTCCCTTGGAGATGGAAAACTCACTACCTGCTATGATTCCCCATTACATCTACTCTAGCTGTCACCAAGTTCCCTTCTATGCCAGGGACCCAATTTCGGGCCCTCCTCAGTGTGACTGTTCAAAAGAAGGGCGCTGAGAACAGACAGTCAGCACTCCCTGGAGTTGTTGGAGCCTGATGGCTAGGCACTCCTTCAGGGCTTTCCATTTGGAAGGTGCCTGGCAGGGTCCGAGCATGTGCACTTCTAACCAACTCCCAAGTATGTCTGACACAGCTCATCTAGGCCCCCACTTTGAGAATTGCTGGTTTAAGCTTACACAGCAACTTAGAGGTACAGTTAATCCCTAAAATAACCAGGTAGACAGAGTCTTGATGTCCTTTTGTAATGGGTTTGGAAACATGGTTCTGCTCTGAAGTCTCCCAGTCTTTCCCACCCCTCTCCTGGTGGCCCCAAGTACAGCCAGTGGCTGTGGGGTGGGGCAGGTGCTTTCCCTGTGGCAACTTGCTCCTGTCCTGTGTGTGGTTCCCTTGTGCGCTGCGTGCCTGCAGGTGTGGCTCACATTCTCCCAGTGGCTTCCTGGTTTCTCCTCTCTACCTGGTGTCCACTGGCTCCACTGACTGTCCGGGGATGGGGTCCTGGCCATGCCCCCAAAGAGAAGCATCATCATTCAACCTGAATGAACGGGTGCACCAGGTGACCTTTTGTTTTATTTATTTCCTTTCTGCCCAAAGCTAAAGTGTTCTCTAAAAAAACAAGTGTGTATCTCTAAGACTGCCTTTGCCTCTGTCTGCAGAATGGGGATGCTGTCTTTTACACTATACTTTTGCAAATTAATTTATTTAAGGAGGAGTAAACTTGCGTTAATTGTCAATGGCTTATTAGTACTCACCTAGATGGCCAGGCTGGGGATAGGTGTGAATTTCATCAATTTCCCCATGCTTTTGGGGTTTGGCTTGAACTCAAGGGCCCTTCTTGAGCGAACTCTTGTGAAAGCTTTAATTAACTCTTGCCAGTGTCAATATGTTTTATTACCTTCTGCAGCCTGCAGCCTTCCCCCGTGGCTAATTTACTCTGATGTTTGGGGCCGAGGTAATGAAGGCAGAAGCTCTGCGCAGACGCCGAAGTGAATTAAATCATGTTATGGGCTCCAGCTGGAGGGCAGTTCCTCTCTATCAGAGGTGATAATAGAGGGTTGTTCTTCTCTGGGTGGGCGTGTGCACCCCAGCAGACTCTAAGGTTAGAGTGGGTGATGCTCCCGTGAGGCCAGAGAAAAGACCGGGAGACAGTAATCAAGATGTAGGTGGTGAGGGAACTTACAGAGAGCCCAACTGGACAGAGCGTCTGCTGCTGGGACCTACATGCAGCAAGCTTGTATAGTCCAGCAACTGAGCCTAGTGGCTGTCTGCAGCCGCTCCCTCCTTGCAGGGCCAGCTCTCCAAGGAAATCAAAGTCTACATTCCAGGTTGGCCATCCTTCAGAGCCCGTATCCTTGAATGCTGAAAAAAAAAAAAAATTCTTCTGCACATTTTGTTTGATGGGCACATAGAGGGAGGGCAAGGTCTCTACATCCCCCAGATAGTGATTAACAAGGCCATTCAGGATGTGTTTGCACCAACTAGTGATCCAGCATGTTCCATACAGGAGGGCACATTGAAGTTTTAGTCAGTTTCGCTGCACCAGAAAAGTGAGGGGTCTGGGACACCTGAGTGGCTCAGTTGGTTAAGCGGCTGCCTTTGGCTCAGGTCATGATCCCGGCATCCTGGGATCGAGTCCCGCATCAGGGTCCTTGCTCGGCAGGGAGCCTGCTTCTCCCTCTGACTCTGCCTGTCACTCTGTCTGCCTGTGCTCTCTCTCTCTCTGACAAATAAATTAAAAAAAAAAAAAAAGTCTTAAAAAAAAAAAGTGAGGGGTCTGAGCTTGGACCTATGACCTTGGTGGTGGCCTTCGAGAGCACAGACATGGTGTCCAGGACTTGAGTTCAGGTCCCAACCATCACTCAGAAGCTGCAGCATATGTACACCCCTGTTTCAGGAACCCCCTTTCCTCCTTTTGAAAGTGTGGGCAGGAATCCTGCTGCTGAGGAGGCCAGGTGTGGGGAGCATCTTTTTGGCCAGAGCTGGCTTCCATTGGTTTGGTGGGCTGAAGTCTGTGCAGGTCTGGCCTCTGGGGTAGGACAGGAAGCCGGCTGTCATAGGTTGGTGGATGCCTCAGCATGCAGCCCCTCCAGGGGCCACATCCTGCCAGGCACTCACAGCTCTTTGTGTCTCTGCCTACAAGGTTGGAAGGGCTGGGGGGCAACAGCCTTCAGAGGTGCACTTTCCCAGTCTCAGAGCCCCAGTTCATGGAGCCCAGTGCCCTGTAGTGGCTACCAGCCTGCCTCCCATCTTAGCCTCTCCTCCTGGCCTCACATCCTGATCATGCTCCCTGAAAACTGCTGGCTGTCGTGGCCTTTCGACACCTGCTCTGGGGAAATTTATGACAGACAAAGGTGTCAGTAGTGGGTTGGGGATGGGAAAACATGAAACAGAAGAGCCTCTAGCACATGGGGCCCTAGGAGCGGGGGTGGGAGGCTATGGAGAAATGAGAAAAGAAATATTGAAGAATGCGCTGAAAATCCAGACCTGGAATACACAATGCTGAGAACCCAGGTGATGGAGCCCTGCAGAAACAGGCCGGCACGGGGGTGCGGGGGCAGGGGAATGTGTGCCTTGGCCTGCTCTGGCTGTAGCCCCGGGCCCTTGGCTTTGCCTTGGCTCCATCCAGATTAATCCAAATGATGATGTTTGATTTGATTGAGACAAAATTCCTGTGGGTGACTTGAATGTAAGGCCATCAGTGGACAGTTTCATGATCTTTGACACATCCAAGCATTTGGGTAATCATCAGCCATGGGAGACAGCATTCCACCCTCTATGGTGTTTGCCACTCCCTAGGCCCCCAGCATTCTGGTTCCTCACCACAGGCTTGTCAACTTCACGTCAGCCGAATCACAGAGGTGATACTCCAAGCCCACATCTTGTGTGTCATAATATTCTTGAGGTTGAAGGCAGGTACGTGCATGGCTTGTGCATTCATTTTTTGGGGGGAGTATTCCATCCTATGAACAGACCACCTTTTGTTTGTTCATTTACTTGTTGATGTGCAAAGACATTTTCCCAGGTTTTGTTGTCATGAAAAGTGCTGCTATAGATTTCTTGTATAATGTGTTCATTGTGCAGACTTACGTTTTCATTTCCCTTGGTCGGGCACTGTTGAATCATTGGGTAACTATGTTTACATTTATAAAAAACTGCCAGGCTGTTTTCCAAAGTGGCTGTGCCATTATTCACTCCTAAGTGGGGTGCCTGGGCTCTTGGTGCTCCACATCCTTGTCAGCACTTGACACTGTCAGTCTTTTAATTTTAGCCATTCTGGCGGGTACAGAAGAGCATCTCACTGTGGTTAGAGTTTGCATTTTTCTGATAACTAGTGATGTTGAGCATCTTTTCATATACTTATTCCATGCATATTATTTTGTGAAACATTTGTTCATGTTTTTTGCTCAATTTAAAATTGGATTGTCTTTTTATGATTGATCTGTATTTCTTTATATATTCTGGATATATATAATTTAGCATGTATGCATCATACATAGTTTTTCCTAGTCTGTGGTTTGTCTTTTCATTATCTAAGTGCTGTCTTCATAAGCTAATTTTTAAAAAATTTTGATAATTGCATTCTACTTTTGTGATTGAGGTGTAGTTAGACTCTTCGAGCTGACATTGTAACTTGAGGATTTTAAATTAGTCTCATCACACACACACACACACACACGCATGCAGACACTCCTCACCCCAAGGTAACCTGTGTTGATAGCTTGCTATGCATCTTCCCACATCTCTTTCCATGCTCTTACAAACATATACATATGCACGAGATTTTTTTTTTTAATTTTACTTAAAGGGGACCCCGCTATGGACTCAAGAAACTATTTTTCTCGTTTAACATAAATTGACCAACAGGTACATGAAAAGACCTGTCAGAATGACTATTATAAAAAAGACAAGATATAACAAGTGTTGGTGAGGATGTGAAGAAATGATAATCCTGCACCCTGTTGGTGGTGCTGGTGCACCACTATTGAGGTTCCTCAAAAAATTAAAAATAGAACTATGATTTGACTCTGTAATTCCACTTTTGGCTATTTACCTGAAGAAAATGAAAACACTAACTCAAAAAAATATCTGCCCTTCCGTGCTCACTGTGGCATTATTCATAATAGCCAGGACATGGAAGCAACCCATGTGCATTGACAGATGAATGGATAAGGGAGATGTGGTCAGATCTATGATGGAATATAGCCATGAAGAAGAAGTGAAATCTCGCTATTGACAACAACAAGGATGGACTGTAATGCTAAATGAATAAGGCAGTGAAAACAAATAGTGTCTGATTTCACCTATATATAAAATCTAAAAAGAAAACCAAGCCCATAGATGCAGAAAAGAGATTGGTAAGTTGCCAGAGGTGAGGGATGGGTGAGAGAAATGGGTAAAAGTGATAAAAACTGAAAAAAGAAAAGCTAAGGCTAGCATAGGTATCACAGAACTGAAAGGTTGCTGGGGGCCCAAATGTTTGGTAGATTTCTCCACCAGATGATGCACTTTGTATTACTTTTCCTTATTTTGATTTTTTTTTTTTACACTTTACCAGGAAAAACCAAATTATGATTATGATTTGGGAACAATATCTTGTGATTTGGGAAACTGATTTCACATGCAGTGCCAAAACTCACTTATTAGGAGATTTGACATGCACTCTTTTTTTTTTTTTTTTAAGATTTTATTTATTTATTTGACAGGCAGAGATCACAAGTAGGCAGAGAGGCAGGCAGAGAGAGAGAGGAGCAAACAGGCTCCCTGCTGAGCAGAGAGCCCGATGCGGGGCTCGATCCCAGGACTCTGGGACCATGACCTGAGCCGAAGGCAGAGGCTCTAACCCACTAAGCCACCCAGGCGCCCCTGACATGCACTCTTGAAGAACATCTAACACATGTGCCCTACATGACGGTTGAAACCGCAGTCAGCACTTACACAAGTGAGACTGACCCCAGGCTGAGCATGGACGCTACCAGGACCCCAGAGGATCCCTGCATGTCGAATCAGTTCCAGGAATGGCCCCTACACAAAAATATCAAAAACAAAACCATGTTGCTGTTTTTTTTTTCCTCAGACCATTTTGTTACGCCATTTTTAAATTATATGCAAGGCTGTGCCTCTTTAGAAATATATATAAGTCTATATTTTAACACAGATTTAGGAAATGGAAATTAAGGACAAAATAAAGTGCTGCAAAACAAAAAAAAAAACAAAGATAAAACAATGTGAGTGGATCCACAGAGGCCGTAGGCAGAGATCTGAGCCTTTCTCTTTGGTTGCTACTTAATATTCCAGAGAATGAATATGCCACCACTGATTCAACCACTTCTCTTTTTAATGAGTTTCACTTCTGCCTCCCGCTGGACATTCAGGTTGTTTCCAGAGTCTAGCTGCCTCAAACAATGCTTGAAGCAAGCACACCAGCAAGCCAAGGACAATATTGAGCCTATAGCTCTGGGAAGTCTGTTGCTGTTTTCCTGTGGGATAAATTCCAACGGTGAGATCGTTGGGTCACGGAGTGCGTGTATTTCAAAACTTAACAGCAACTGCAGATTTCTTCCCCACAAAGCTGTAGGAATTCACAAGCCATGGGTGAGAGTCTGTGTCCCTGTGTCTGCAAGCCCTGGATGCTGTTGCTTAACTCGTTTTTCAGCCTCATGGGTAGTAATACTCTTATCTCACTGTAGCCCAACCATGCTTTTCTACTAACTCATTTTAAAAACGGATTTTAAAAATTTATCTGCATGACTTTTTTTTACTCTTCAGAATTTTTTTTTTTAATTCTTCCCCTTTTCTCTCCAGTGTTCTCTCTTGCTCTGCACCTTGTCATTTCTTAAATGACATGTTTCAGATGTGTTTCAAACAACTCTCAGGAGATCCTCTGTTCTCAATTACTTACTTTTCTTTTTTCTTTTTTTTTAATTTTTATTTTTTATAAACATATAATATATTTTTGCTAGGTTTACACTCTTCACAGCACTCACCAAAGCACATACCCTGCCCAATGTCCATAACCCCACCCCCCTTCTCCCAAACCCTCTCCCCGCCCCAGCAACCCTCAGTTTGTTTTGTGAGATTAAGAGTCACTTATGGTTTGTCTCCCTCCCCTCAATTACTTACTTTTCATGTGTGATATCCTCCAGGCCTCAAGCCCTGTTTACCGTGCACCGTGCCAATGGGTGAGTTCCCTGGAGATTCAGCGTCAAGAGTTTCTAGAGAAAATTGTTATCAGAGCCCGTTTTGTAGGACTTGGGTCCAAGAATTCTGAATGCATTTTCTTCTTCGAGAACTGATCCTAGCAGGGATCAAATACATCTTGATTGAATCCGAACCTTCCTGCGTGGAGACTGAACTGGTTGCTGGGCCTCATGGCTGGATTAGCTGCTGGAGAGCCAGCTCCTGGCCCCCTATGGAAGCACACAGCCCACCCCAGCACTGTGCAATTCCAGCCAGCTACCAGCAGGGTCTCTGAGCCGGAGCCTGGCGGAGGTAACTCATCCTTAGAACACAGCAGGCAGGTATGCAGGGCAGGGCTACACCACCCAGGTCACGGAGAGAGAAGCAAGCAGACTGTGAGCGAACACAGCCTGGCCAAAGGCAAGTGGAGGTCTGAGGACAGGAGGCTCGGCCCTTCTGAGCAGAGAACTGTTGAAGAACTTCAGAGAAAACCAAACCACAGATTTTTGTTTGTTCGTTTGTTTTTCTTTCAGTGTTACTGAGATGTAGTTGACATGCAGCACTGTGCAAATGTAAGGTGCACATGTGTTGTGAAATGATGACCATGATAAGTTTAGGTAACACCTATCATCTCATACAGATGCAAAAAATAAATAAATAAATAAGAGAAAATGAAAGAAAAATAGAAAGAACAAGAAGAAACGTATTTTCCTTTTGATGAGTACTTTTAGAATTTGCAACCTTAGTCACTTTCAAATATACCAACAGCAGCGTTAACTATAGTCCTCATGTTGTACGTTACATCCACAATACTTACATATCTTCTTCTGGAAATTTGTACCTCTGACCCCCTTCATCTATTTCCCCACTGCCCCCGCCTCTGGAAACCACATGTCTGATCTCTTTTTGTATGAGGGTTTTTTGTGTGTTTTTTTTGTTTGTTTGTTTTTTAAACTCCACATACAAGTGAAATCATGTAGTGTTTGTCTTTCTCCGACTCATTTCATTCAGTTTAGAACTCTCAGGTCCACCCACACTTTTTTTTTTCCCCTTAAGATTTTATTTATTTGTCAGAGAGAGAGAGTGAGCACAAGCAGGGGCAGGGCAGCAGACAGAGTCCCCACTGAGTGAAGTGGCTCCCTACTGAGCCTGGCTCCCCACTGAGCCTGATGTGGGACTGGATCCCAGGACACTGGGATCATGACCTGAGCCGAAAGCAGATGCTTAACTGACTGAGCCACCCAGTGAATGCAGGATCCACCTACTCTGTCACAAAATGGCAGAATTCCATTCTTTTTCAGGTTGAATAGAATTCCATCTTGTGTGTATCATCTAGTTATCAATCTGCTATCTCTCTCTCCCTCTCATTCTCTTCATTATCTATACAAATGATAATATTTTATGTAGAAAATATGAATTGTTATACTACAGAGTATAATTAATATAAGAAAACTTGTGTATAGTCTCACTACCCACAGTTCTCTCATAATATTTCCATGGTTTTCTTCAGTAATAAACACACACACACACATATGTATGTGTGTGTATGTGTGTATATATATATATATTTAAGCATTTTATAGATATTTAAAATTTGCCTCACATTGTATATGCAATTGTTTCTTATCATTATACTGTTACTAATTATCCATGTCATGAAGTATTCTTTAAAAGTTTAATTTTTATTGAAGTATAGTATACCCAGAAGAATGCATATACTATAAACATGTAGCTTCAATGATTCTTCATGGAATGCATCATTTTTATATTGTAAAGTAATTTCTTGCATGTAACTTATTTGTACAGCCCGTTGTTTGTAAGTTTTCTTACAAATAAATAGTTCTGTGGTGAACATCTCTGTGCACAAATCTTTGGGTGCATCTTGGGTGAATGGGTTTTGATCAAATATACATTACAGATGAGAAGAGGCACTACTGTATTTTTGCTTTGGGGTTCTCAGGACCTGGGATCTTTATACAAAAACGTTTATGTGCCACTTCTGCAGGATTTGGCTTACATCATTTGTGAAGGGGACACACGGATAAAGAGCTATGCCTCAGTGGAGCAGTGACCCATATCTCAGGCTGCAGCCTCCCCCTGCTCTGTGTGCCTGTGAATGAGAACAAAGATGGCAGGCCTTAGATGGGAAGACCCAGGAAACAGAGATGGTCGGCAGAGCAGAGGATGCTGCTGCAGGTGACTGGGAAGTTCTGCTATAGATATCTGGGCAATCATGTCCTGTTCTGATGGTCAAAAGGGACAGTACCATCAGTCTGAGATGGTGGGTTTGGGACCTGAGCAAGACCCTGACCTCCCGCTGACCTTTATTTCCCTAGGATGGAGCTGTTCAAAAATGGATGATGATGAGGGGTACTTGGCTTGGATTGGGCCCTCGAGCCCTTTGGATACCTGAAGGGGAGATAGGCTTAAGACATGGCTGGGTTTTAGACGAGGTCTTCCCAAATGCAAGTGGCTGGAATTTTCTCCAGTTCAGTGAACTTTCTCTTCTCTTTTTGCCTGAGTGTCTGCTTGCCTCAGTCCTTCCATCCCTTCCTTCCCCTCTCCCTCCCTTTCTTTCTGCTGTTGACTGTTTCCTAGACATATAAAGTCAAAGGAAGCATTGCTCATGCCCCCAGGGACATCCATGTGGGGCCATGGAGTCCTGGAACCGGTTGCAGGTACTGAGATGATCTAGTGCAGTGTAACCCACCATCCTGACTGTAGTGATCCAAACAGTGACCATCACCCTCTGCTCTTCCCTCTCAGGCCCTGGGTGGGCTCAGGGAGGTGAGTCTGGCCCCAAGCCACTCTGCAATTTAGTGGGATGGGGCTGGAGGGAGCAGCGGGGTTGGCCAGTATACTGCCTCTTTCCCTGTGTGGCCTCTCTGGGGGCTCCCTCTGCAGTGTACCCAGTATGGGACCCTAAGTGCACTGAGAAAGGCTTGTGGAGGTGCTCTATGTGCCCCTTCCCAGTGCTGGGTGGATGCGGTTCCTTTTCTGGGGGAGGAGGGCTGGGAGGACTTTGAGGTAAGGCGAAAGCTCCAACATGTGGGTTGGAAAGGGAAGATGGAGAGGTAATAAACCACACTGCACAAGGAATGGCTGTGACCCTGGAAGGGGCAGGGGGTTAGAGAGAGTGGTGCCGAATGAGCGAGGCAGTAGGCAGAGCTGGGTGAAGCCCTGAGTGCTTTCCTGCCGTGAAGAACCAAGTCCCCTGGCTCTGAAATGTAAGTTCTCTCCTTTGTTCTACATTAGTAGAGTCAGCGATAGACACAGGGGCCTTGGGGAGTATGTCTGTCTGTATCTGTGCTTTTGTGTGGTGTGTGTAGAGTCTGACAAGTGTGGTGTGTGTGAATGCATGATGCATGCTTGCATCTGTGCATGTTTTGTGTATAGTATGACTGTGTGTGCACGTATGTCAGCATGTGCGAGCCTATGAAGGAGAACAAAGATGGCGGTTTATGGACAGGAAGACCCAAGAAGCAGAGATGGGAGCTGAGGTTCAGGCTCAGGGGTATCAGGTGCTATGCATGGAACTGGGCTCTGCCTTCTGGCCCTCTCCTTTCTGAAACTTCTGGGATTGTGGGTGCACTGACACTGTTCCCTGGCTTTTGGTGCTTTTGTTGTAGTTGCAGTCGCTCCTCGTATGGGTGGAGGAGCCTGGTCCAATGGCAGCTGTAGGCATGGAAGGCTGCCGTGCGCCTCTCTTCCTCCAAGTGTCAGTGTCCAGCTGACGTCTACCTGCACCGGGTGGCTTCCTAGTGCCATTGGTGATTGATGTTGCATTTTATCTTGAGGTTCTTGTTGTAGTCCATGGGTAGGTAGGTCTGGGAAGTGCTTGTCTGGCCATTTCCATCTGTGAGATCTTAGAGTCAGAGGACTCATCTACACAGCCTAAGATATGCTATTATTTTCCACATGAGTGGGGATCATGCAGCAACCCCTAGCCTTTCCAGTTCCTGTTTCTGACCCACATTCCAGCACACATCTTCATTCCCTCACCTTTTCTCCCTTCTGTACTTCAGCCCCCTTATTTTCTCCACAAAGCCCTCACTAGTGGACCTGCCCCACCCCTTACACATGGAGGCACATTCCCACTGGCACAGGGGGAGGGCTGTGTGCCAGTGGCTTTCAAGTCTGGGCTACATCCAGACCAACCACAGAAGGCTCCCTGCAGGGGCCTGGTCTTGCCAGGTGATCCCACTGTGTAGCCAAGGTCAAGAACCACTGCTAGGAGGAAGTCTACAGGACACCTGCTTTTGATACTTCTAGGTAAGAAAACACAGCATTTTGTCCAAAATAGCTGCTCAGGGGCCTTACTTCCTGTATGCTATATCCTAACTGTGTAGAGACTCCTGAGGTCACCGCACCCCCCTCTCAGACATGTGGGACATCCCACAACTGGGCCACAGAGGGCAACAAGTCTGGGGCTGCTGCACTTTCTCCCTTCTGTTCTCTGTGTGGCCCATTCACTTCCCTCCCTCTCTGCCCTCCGCCCCAGCTGGCTCAGGTCTTCTCAAGCTCAGAAAGCTGTTGCTGGGCCATGGGGGCATCAGGGATCTTGGAGAAGGGCTCCATGAAATGAACTGCACTGTCTTCCAGGTGACCCTTTAAGGATGAGGTCCTGGCAAACCGTGAACTTAATGAGAGTGGAAAAGGGAGTCTGTACTGGGTCACACAAGGCAGGGAATGTCCCTGGGTCTGCACCAGGCCTGAGACAGTGAAGGCCCAGCTGTCAGAAGGGAAGATGCTTCTGCAGGGAGAAGAAGTGACACTCTGGTGGCCCTTGACGGACCAACTGCCTGGAGTCATCATGGATCAGCTGAAGTCATGTGAAGGGACAGTTGCTCCAAATAGCTGACACTGTTCGGAGACTTGTGGCGTTTGGGATTGTTCTGACACTTCTGTCTTGTTGCAGAGCCTCTTTGGGAATGCAGGGCTTGGTGTGACCCAACACCAAGCCTCATGCTGATGCACTGGTGCCACAGAGCTGACTGTTGAGGGCCATCCCGTCTAGGGCCTGGCAGACTGCACAGGAAGGACTGGCTCCCACACACAAGGAAGAAGCAGACCACAAGGCGGGGAAGCAAGCAGGGAGTCCACTCTCCCAAGGATCTGAAGCTGGGCTGGCTGGAAGCAATGTTCACTGGCAGAAAGTGGGTTTTGGGGTCAAGCCAACCATGCTTCATCTATTCCTTGGCCATCTGCTCTACCAGTGTTTACTGAGCAGCTACTGGGGGTCCAAAGAATGATGGGCATCAGTAGGCCTAGAGTCACACAGGAGGCATGGGTGAAACCTGGACCTTCCACCTACTCTGGATGTGTGTCAGCCTCAGTTTCCCTATTTGGAAAGCCAGCCCCTACATAGTAACAATATAGGAGACCACTGGGATCCTATCAGCAACTTCTCTAGGGCTTATCTGTGCCAGGGTCTGTTCTCAATGGACCCACAGGACCTGGGGGTGGCTGACCTGCAGGCAGATGGGAATGTGCCAGAAACCCCATGCCCTCAGAGCAACAGCTATGTGGTTCCTGACAGGGGGACTCCCTTGGGAACACCCTTCTTCCAAGGGCTCCTCTAGAGACACAGGAACTCTCACTCACTGCTGGTGGGAATTCAAAATGCTTCAGCCACACCGGAAGACAGTTTGGCAGTTTCTGGCAAAACTAGAAATATTTTTAGCATAAGATCAATTGTACTACTTGGTATTTACCCAAAGAAGCAATAATCTTATGTCTGCCCAAAACCTTGCCCATGGATACTTAGAGCAGCTTTATTCATCATTGTAAAAACTTAGATGCAACCAGGATGTCCTTCAGTAGGTGAAAAGGTAATTCAGATGGTGGAATATTACTCAGCAATAAAAATAAATGAGCTATCAAGCCATGAAAAGACATGGAGGAAACTCAGATGCATATTTAGTGAAAGAAATCAATCTGAAAGGCTACATGCTGTGTGACTCCAACTCTATGACATTCTGGAAAAGGGGAAACTACCGAGACGGTAAAAGGATCCATGGTTGCCAAGGGTGGGATGGGGGAAGGAGGATGAATAGCAGGACCACAGAGGATTTTTAGGGCCATGTAGCTACTTCATACAATGCTGTAATGATGGTTGTGTCATTTTACCTTTGTCCAAAACCAGAGACTGTATAATACTGTGGGCGAACCGTGTGCAGACCCCTTGTGAGGGAGATTGTATATGTGTGGGTGCAGGGCATGTTTGGAAGACTCTGCCCTTTCAATTTTGCTGCTTTAAAGAAATACTACCTTTAAATATCTTTAAAAAAAGTCTTTGAAAAGCCTGTTGGATCACTAGCCCTGGGTATGGTTCCTACTGAATTATGGCTATTGCCGATGTTATGTGAGCTTGTCACAGTGTGTTTCCTCTCACTCCTGCCTGTGACGATGAAGCTGTTTTCTGAAAACGTTGGGAGGTATTGGAGAGTGAAGGATGGGGAGACGGGTATTTCCAGGTGTCCGGCTGGCAGGCAGTGCAGGACAGGGGACTGCTGCCTAGGGAGGGCTGCCCTCTGGACCTTCCAGTAGATAGGACTGAAACAGGCTATTTTGAGTCAAAGGGTAGAGCCAACTCATCTGACATGGAACAAGTTCTTCCTGGGGCTGGTGCAGGACACACCTTGGGCATCAGCTGAGGGGAGCTGCCAGGGCTTTCTTCTCTTCCCAAGCCCGTCGCTGGCCTGGAGCAGCACTGGTGGAGGCAGACGGCTGGACGGAGGGGTAGTTGGAATGGATCGTGTAGGGCAGCCCTCTCCCCAGCACCTCCTAAGTGGGCCCCTGAGGCAAGCACTATGGGAGTGGTTGGCATTCCGCCATCATGGAATGGCATAAATATGATTTACAGGGACTGTTGACCAGTGCTTCTCTGAACAGCTGCAGCAACTTCAGGGCGCTGGTTAGAAATGCGAATTCTGGGCCTACCCCAGACCCACTCTGTCAGACATGATGGGAGTGGGCTCAGCTCTCTGGCAGGTGCTGATGATCGTTGCTCAATCTGAAAACCTCTGCTGCAAGCCATGGATGGGCTGGCCCTTAGGGTTAAATCTGGCCGAGGATGCTTTTCTTTCTTTCTTTCTTTCTTTCTTTCTTTTTTTAAGAGACTGGAGAGAGAACGTAGGGAGGGGGAGAGGCGCAGGAGAGGGAGAGAGGGACAATTAAGCAGCTCCACGCCCATCGTGGAGCCCTACATGGAGTGGGCTCCATCTCACAACAGTGAAATCATGACCTGAGATGAAATCAAGAGTCAGACACTTGGGATGTCTGGGTTGTTCAGGGGGTTAAAGCCTCTGCTTTCAGCTCAGGTCATGATCCCAGGGTCCTGGGATCGAGCCCCGCATCGAGCTCTCTGCTCAGCAGGGAGCCTGCTTACCCCTCTCTCTCTGCCTGCCTCTCTGCCTACTTGTGATCTCTCTCTGTCAAATAAAAAAATAAAATCTTAAAAAAAAAAGGGGCGTTAGAGAGGAGTAGGGAATTTGGGTAAATTGGAAGGGGAGGTGAACCATGAGAGACTATGGACTCTGAAAAACAGTCTGAGGGGTTTGAAGTGGCGGGGGGGTGGGAGGTTGGGGTACCAGGTGGTGGGTATTATAGAGGGCACGGCTTGCATGGAGCACTGGGTGTGGTGAAAAAATAATGAATACTGTTTTTCTGAAAAGAAATAAATTGGAGAAAAAAAAAAAAAGTCAGACACTTAATTGACTGAGCCACCTGGCGCCCAGACCAAGGCTGTTTTGTAAATAAAGTTTTACTGGGTCACAGCCACACCTGCTCATGGTCCTCTGCTACCACTTTCACTCTTCAACTGCAAAGTGGTTGTGATAGAGCCTATGTGGCTCACAATACTGAAATCTCCACTATCTGTTCCTTGACTGAAAAACATGGCTGGCTCTGGTTCTCAGCCTAACATTGGGGTCACCTGGATGGTGAAAAAACCATGGAAGCCAGGGCTGCAGCCCAGAGATCCTGGTTTGGTTGGCTTGGGGGCCGCCCTGGCTGCTAGGATTTTAAGCTCCCAGCTGATTTAATGTGCAGCTATGCTCGTGAGACCTATGGCTTCAGACCAGCATTTGTTTTCGAGTTTTGCAATCTGCTCAGCCTTTCTCAGCCAGCTTTGTTCACATCCCATCCCCAGCCAGCTCGCTCTTCCCGACACAGGCTGGGGAACGGGGTTCCTTTCTTTCTCAGAGTAGTTCTTGTGCTTAAGTGGGGTGAGCACTTGGGCTCCACTCTCGGCATGCACTTGTGAAAACATCTGAGTAGCTCTCCTATGGTAAGGACCACCTTTGCAGCAGCCGGCATTTGGTTTGGGCCAATTGTGTCTCTCTGAGGGGTGGAAGGGCTGGCTTGACTATAGCATTGGGGCTGATGGAAGCAGGGTACCTGGACGTGCCTCTGCTCAAGGGTTCCAGAACACAGGGAACAGCAGTGCGTCAGGGATCTAGAGAACCCAGAGCTGGGATCAGGTCACCACTTACCAGCTGGAGAAACTGGCAGATGGCTCCCGGGTCCAGCTGTTTGCACAGGTGCTGGATGCAACAGGCCATCCACAAGGAATTTACCATTTCTCATGCTCTGTTAGTTGATGTTCACACTTACTTGCTTTTAAAACAAACTATCCTTTTTGTTGTGGTGACAGAAGAAAAGTGTTCAGAGCATAAAATTTAAAAACTACATTTTAGATCAAATAAGAAATGAGAAATCATTTACCACCCAGGAAAAAAATCCCTGTTAAGATGTTGCCATGTATCCGCCTAGTCCTTATTTCAAAATTGAACACTGTACACAGTTCAGTTACTTTGCAACAACTCCGTGAGGTTGGTGGGAGCAGACAATGCCATCCTAGCATGTGGAAGAGGAGAGCAGCCCTGAGTGTAAAGGAGAAAGTAAGGTGTGCGCGGCATGTGGGTATGAGGATGTTTAACCTTGGGAGTTACAAAATCACTCATTGTGATGTAACCTCCCCTGGGGACTTGCTAACATGCAGATTCTGGCCTCTGGGTTGGGCCTAAGAGTGTGCATTTCTAACCAGCTCCCCGGGAGAGGCCCACACTTCTGGTCTATTCGCCACAGTTGAGTACCAGGGACTCGAGAAGAATCGAGAAAATCTAGCTGAGTTGTGTGCTGCAGGCTCTTGTGGTGCTGTGGTGGGAGATAGGGAGAGAGTTCACGTCTAAATGTCTGCTCTAGACCTTTTAATACAGAATTTGCAAAACTATGTTTTATAAGGAAAAATGTTCTATAGAGGAATTAAACTCTTTTCAAATTGGAATGCTGGCTCTCTAGGAAAATCTTTTCCTTGTCAAGGATAAATATATGAGGCTTCTTACCCTAAACCCTCTTCTCAGCTTCTGGGGTGCTTGTTTTCCCATTTGTCCGGAGGAAGCACACTTGTGCTTCCTCCTGGGCAGGCAGATCTGCTTTCTCTCTCGGGAAGCCTTCCCAATAGCCCCTGATCTTCAGGGAGGAGGAAAGAATGGGCTCGCAAAAGAGAAGCTGAGGTTTTCAGAGTTAGAAAGGCAGGAAGGGAGTTGGCCTTCTGTCAGGCTCTGTTCCCTGACAGAACAAAAGGCCTCAACCCCAGCGAGGGGCACATCCTGGGCAGACCCCTTAGCACTCTGGGCAGACACCTCAGCAACCTCTCTAGCCACAGGGCAGGTGGCTGGTTGGGGGGCAGGGGGCATAGGGGACACCTTCCTGTTGCTCCTGTGGGAGAATGAGCTCCTGGGAGGTGAAGTGCAGGACGGCTTCATAAATAGGGCCGAAAATGTCTTTTCCTGCAGCAAAATATATTTTCCCAGAAAGCATAATTACTCTGCCAAAACTACTCCAGGCAGCTTGAGGATAAGAGTGCCACGAAATGGAATGAGGCAGTTGATTTTATCTAAAAAAAAAATCTGGAGAATTCAAAATGGCTTAATTGCACAGCTATTAAATAGCTCCTAAATCTGGGAAGTTAGAGCGATTTTGTTGCTAATATTTGCTTTCAGCGAACTGAGCCCCTTTTCTCATCGCAGGTGACATGCTTGAGATTTGGCTACCTTTCCTCCTGTAGCTTAATGGTGACCTTTTTTAGACTGGTGGGGGGAGCATGACTCCTGACTGTCTGGGTTTATGCAGCAGCTTCCCCTGGAGGGAATCTGCCCCTGAGAGATTTCTCCCAGTCTGGGGGAGCAAGTTCCTTTCCTCAAGGACCTTGTGTCAGTGAGGCTGCTCCTGGCCAATCCAGACTCTGGGCTGCTGCTAGGTGAAAGAGGCTTAGGGTGGGTTTTGTTTTCAATTGTATCTGGATTTGAACACAGGAATCTTCATCTTCAGACCCGGTGACCTTGGATAACCTTTGTAACCTCTCTAGGTGAGGACTTGCAGGGCTGCAGCCAGGACCACCAAATAGGGACTTGAGTGAGTATAGTGCCTGAGACCAGCAAGAGGGGGCAGCAGTTTACTCCAGAAGTGTCAGATTTCAGAGTCCAACTGAGCCACGCCCCATGTTTTCCTCATCCTCAGAGGATGGGATAGAGCAGGGATCCTTCTGGAGGATATTGTGTTTTGCTCCTCAGTTTGTAAGAAGCACCCCCCCCCCACAATGTTTATCATTTTATCAGCACTTTCAATAAATAAGAAACACATGAATGCACCCCTCTGGATTTCCTAGCATCTGCTTTTACATCAGTATATTTAAGAGGGTTGACCATGTTCCTAACTTTCAGTGCTGAGTAAAAACTGACAAGTCTGCTGGGAGCTGGGCCTAAGGTGCCCTCCTGCCTCCTGTCATTCTGCTTTACACTGCAGACTTCTGCTTTTCCTCGTTCTGACATGGTGCCACCTTTTCGGGGATTTTGTTTCTTGCTCATAACCTTTCAAACAGTCTTTGGTTCTAGGGAAGAGCGATCAAACACTCTGGAGGGATTACAAACCTAACTAAGATTTTATTCTTTACAACTGGTATGAATTTTTAAGATTATGAAATATTTCAAGTGTAGAGAAAAGGAGTAGAATCCGATAAGCATCCGTATGTCTTCCACCCAGATTCAACAAGTGGACATCATTTACCCTATTTGTTTCAGATTGCTTATTTTTGAAAGAAACAAAACATCATAGCTAAAGAAAGCATCAACAAAACTAAAAGGCAACCTAAAGGATGGGAGGAGATATTTGCAAATAATATGTCCAATAAGGGGTTGGGCATAGTAATCCAATTAAAAAATGGGCAGAAGACACGAATAGATATTTTTCCAAAGAAGAAATACAGGGGGCCAACAGACACATGAAAGGATGCTAACCACAAAAGCCATCACCTTACACTTGTCAGAATGGCTAGAATAAATAATATAAGAAGTAAAGAGTGTTGGTGAGGCTGTGGAGAAAAAGGAACCCTTGCTCACTGTTAGTAGAAATGCAAACTGGTGCAGCCACTTTGGAAAACAGTTGGGAGATTCCTCAAAAAATTAAAAACAGAACTACCATCTGATTCAGTAATTCTGCTACTGGGTATTTATTTAAAGTAAATGAAAATACTAATTTGGTAAGATATATGCACCCCTGTGTTTATTTCAGCATTATTTACAATAGCCAAGGTATGAAAGCAGTCCAAGTGCCCATTCATTAATGAATAGATAAGATGTGGGGCACACATATACAAACACACAAACACACACATTTATAAATGTATATATACATACACACATATACACATATACACACATATACACACATATATATATTTATATATGTATACACACAGACACATATATATTTATATATGTATGTATATGTATTCATATATATACAGAATGTAATATTACTCAACCATAAAAAGGAGATTATGTCATTGGCAACAAAATGGATGTACCTGGAGAGCATTAGGCTAAGTGAAATAAATCAAACAGAAAGACAAACACCAGTATAACTTCACTTACATGTGGAATCTAACAAAACAAATGAATAAACAAAAAACAAAGAGCAGAAACAGACCCATAAATAAAGAGAACAAATTGATGGTTGCTGTTGGGGGAGAAGGATGGGGTGAGATGGGTAAAACGGGTGAAGAGGAATAGCATGTACTTCCAGTTTTTGAATGTACAAGTTGTGGGGACAAAGGGTGTAGTATAAGGAATATATTCGATGGTATTGTAATAGTGTTGTATAGTGACAGATGGTAGCTCTCGTGTGGTGAGCATAGCACAACATATAGACTTGTTCCAGTACACCTGGAACATTGTGTGTCAACTCTACTTCAATAAAAAAGAGAGAAAAAAAAATATATGTACAGCTGAGTGCCGTTTGTGTGTGTTCCTACCCCTCCCCTTCAAGTTGGTACAACTATTAAGAATTGGGAAAATAGATTTTTGGTGCTTATAGTTTATATAGAAAATACTATACTTTCCATCATTTCCTGTAGTGTTTTTTACTCATCATTAAATATTCAAAGCTATCCATACTAATACATGTTAGCTTAGCAGCCAAGGAGAGTCCCTTAGTGTTTCCAGTTTTCTGTTTCCATAATCAGAGCTCAGTTGAGGTCTTTGTGTGCACAGTTGTGTACACTTTGAGTGCACAGCATTTTTGGGAAATAGAGTTTCTAGTGAAAGGGAAGAGAACACATAGACTTCTTAGCTGAGAGCACAACCAAATTGGTTGTACCAGTTACTGTTCCCACCAGCATGCATCCCCTTAGCTTCCCATTTCTGCCAATTCTTGGGAGTTTTAGATTTAAAGGTTTTTTTCCATCAGTATGGTTGGTGTGGAATTATAACTCCTTGTGGTTCTAGTTTGCATTTCCCTAATTAATAATGAAGTTAAACACATTTTCCTGTGTTTAAATGCAAATTTATGTCTTTTTCTATTTTTCTTTTAGGGTGTTTGTATTTTTTCATGTACTTTTTTTTTTTTTTTTTTTTACTAGATCTGTATACATTGTGGCTTTAAATTCTTTTTGTCTAAAAATTTTGTCTTACAAATCTTCTCCTGGTGTATGACTTCTTTCTGACCTCTGTGTGGCATCTGGTGATGGATGGTTTTAAATAACAACATAATGTTCCAGCCCGAAATCTTATGTCTTGTTTAATGAACTGTACTTTTCTATAAAGCCATGACAATATTTCTTATGTCAGCTCCCAAAATCATAATGGTATCACGTTTACATTTACATCTTCATCCATCTGGTTTTGTGTATGCCATGAGGTAGTGACCCATTTTTCACTCTTCTATGGTACTCATCAGTTGTTCTGGGCTCCTTTCTCCTCTGGTCTGAAATGCTGTCTTTGCCCTGTGTTAAGCTGTATGTACATGAAGTTTGTGTCTGGGTTCCAGTCTCTTCTGTTTCCTATTGTTTATCCTGTGCTAACTATTCTAGGTTTGTGATAAGTTTGACATCTAGAAGAGTGAGTCCTTTCCTGAGCCTGCCTGCCTTAGGAGCATCTGGCCTCTGCCAAGTTCTTTGCACTTCTGTATACATTTTAGGATCAATGTGCCATTTTACACAAACAATTTTATAGGGATTTTGATTGGATTGCATTGCATCAGATGATGGGTGTGAAAGACTGACATCATGACAAGACTGGGTCTTCCGATGTATAGTTTTTCACTTACTTAAAGTGGAAATCGGTTTCGTACATTTTCCCACCCATAAAGTCTCATATCTTTTGCTAGACTTATTCCTATGTACCTTTAAAAAATTTAACTAATCTCTAACATTGTTAACTGTTGTTTTTCAAATTACTTTTTCTAACTTTTTTTCTGGGCTGTAGAAATGCAAAACTTGAATTCTAATAATTTGCTTGTCACTTCTCTTTTTGCTTGGGTTTTCTATGTAGACAAATAACACATTTGTTTTCTCCTTTCTAATTCTTACGTATTTAAAAAAACTTTTTTTTTAAAGGCAAAACACCTCCACTTGATGTTGAATAGAAGTTGTGTACATAGTTGTTCTTGTCATGTTTTGAATTTAAAGGAGAATTAAAAAAAAAAGATTTTGCATGGCATGTGAGGTTTGTTTGACATTGTATAGTGATCTCTGCTCTCATTCCATTACTATTTCTGTGGAATATCTTTTTCTGTCCCTTCACTTTCAACTTATTTGTGTATGGATCTAAAGTGAGTCTTTTGTAGATAGCATATAATTAGGTTAAAAAAATCTATTCTGTCAGTCTCTGTCTTTTAATTGGGGATTTTAACCCATTTTTATTTAAAATGATTATTGATTAGGAAGGACTTATACTGTCACTTTATTATTTGTTTTCTATATGTAGCTTTTTTGTCTCTCATTTCCTGCATTACTTATAGCTTTTTTGTCTCTCATTTCCCACATCACTATTTTCTTTTGTGATTTACTGATATTTTGTAGGGATTTATAGAAATATCTTTTTCAGTTTTCTTTGTGTATATTCTTCAGCAACAACCTTGGGGGTTTCCATGGGGATTACATTTAATATCCTAAAGTTATAATAATTTAACTTGAATTCATACAAACTTAACTTTAATAACACTGAGTTCCTTTAGCATTTCCATCCTCACTCTTTCAGTTGTTGATATCCCCAAATTATATCTTTACATATTGTGTATCCAAAATGTAAAGTAGTATATTTCTAATGCATTAGTTTCTTATATTATGTAGTAAACAAAAAAAATGCAGTTACAAAGTTAAAATAATATTAGTTTTTAGACTAATAATTGTTTTTGTATAACTCCAAAATAATATACAATAATTGTTGTGTATAACTCCAAAAACTGGAGTTATACACCACTGTAAATAATACAGGCTTTTATAATTTCCCGGGTATACCTTTACAGAGATCTTTTGTTTCTTCATGTGACTTTGAGTTATTGTTCAGTGTGCCTTCATTTTAATCTGCAGGATTTCATTAATGTTTCTTGCAGAGCAGGTCTAAGACAGTCTTGCCAGATACAGGATCCTCAGTTGACCACATTTTTCTTTTAGCACTTTGAATATATCAGTTCACTACCTTCTGGTCTCCAAAGTTTTTGACGAGAAATCTGCTGGCAATCTACTGAAGATTCATTCATTGTTTGTGATGAGTCACAGTTTTATTCCTGCCTTCAAAATGTTCTTGTTGTCTTTTGAAAGTTTGATTATAATGTCTAGGTATGTGTCTCTGTTCATCTATCAAAGTCTGTTGAACATCTTGGGTATTTATATTTATGTCTTTCATAAGATTTGTTAAGTTTTTGGCTATTATTTCTTCAAAGATTCTCTCTGCCCCTTTTTCTCTCTCTTCTCCTTCTTGCACTCCCAAAATTGCATATGCTGGTCTGCTTGCTGGTGCCCACAGGTCCTTTAGGCTCTGTTCATCTTTCTTCTATCTTTTTCTCAGATTTAATAATGCCTATTCACTGATTCTTTCTTCTGCCTGCTCAATCTGCTTTCAAATTGTAGTCAATTTTTCATTTCAAGTATTGTATTTTTCATTTCCAGAATTTATTTTTTTGTATCTTTTTAGATTTTCTATTTCTTTGTTGATATTTCCACTTTGTTAACACATTATTTTCTTGACTTTGCCCACATATTTCTTTAGTTCTTTGAGTATCTTTAAGATGGTTGTCATTGTCAAGTAGATCTGCCAACAGGTCTTCTTCAGGGACAGTTTTATTAGTTTATTGCTTTTTTTTCCCTTTGACTGATCCACAATCTTCTGTTTCTTTCTATGCCTTGTGGTTGTTTTTTTTTGTTGAAAACTGGACATTTGAATCTAATAATGTGGCAACCCCAGAAATTGGATTCTCTCCCTGCCGGAGTTTGCTGTGTTTTGTTTTTGTTTATTTCATTTTGAACTTTTGCCCAGTCTGTCACCTTGATGAGGGAGCAGGAGTCTGGCTGAAGACAAAGCAAAAGCTGGTACCTTGCACCCCTCTCCATCGCTCCCCTTGGTAATGTGTGTGGCATTCCTCAAGTGCCCCTGACTGCCATAAATGATAAATAGTTAACTTGCAGAGATCACAATCCTGCAAGACGGGATTCTCCCTTGGCTTACAAATGTCCTAAATCTCACTAAAAAAGACAATTGATAGTAGGATTGTGATATCCCACCAAGAATCTCCCAACTATCTAGATGTTAATGGCTGGCCCAAAGACAACACTGATCAAGCCTCAAGGCCTCTGGTATCCTTGTAGGCTCTCTTTAGCATATGAAAACACGGTTGAAACCTCCCTTTCCCTCACCTTCCCCCAACCACAGGATACATAACCTGCCATCCCTCACAACCCGGGACAGCAGCTCTTCCTGCCCACGGGTCCTGTCCCTGTGCTTTAATAAACCACCATTTTGCACCAAAGATGGCTCAAGAATTCTTTCTTGGTCATCGGCTCTGGACCTCAGCCCACCAAACCTCACCTAGGTTCTAGAACTTCATCAACCTGACCATGCTTAAATGCAGACTGAGGTGCAAACTTAAGGTATTTTCAGGTCTTTTCTGAGCTTTCACCTCCCTTTGGGCATGTGCGGTAACTTTCCAATTTCCCCTTTATAAGCAGTTGCTTTGGAATGTCCTAATTTTTAATGTGTGACTCCCAAAAACGGAAAAAGAGAAAGATGAAGGCAGGGAAAATGTGTCGGCCCTTTAAAATTCCTAGAAGTTACTTCTGCCAGAAGGGGGACAACTTGCAATAACGTGGGGGGAGGTGCATCAAGACTGCCTACCTCTTTGTCTGCACTTCTGGAACAGAAGCATAAGTGATCAGAGCACAATCCATAATATCTGGAGGACCAGGTTCTTTTTGCCCTTTCTTGCTGATGCAAGGTATGTGCAAGCTGGGCAGGGAGCACATGCGCAGTTGTTTGCCATGTGTCTGGGGTGGAGGATGGGTAGCTGCCACCGTGCTAAAAGCTGAAATTGACTAAAATTAACTCTAGTTTACTGCTCAAGCCTTCCCCTGGAAGTTTCAAGCCTTCAATAGACTCCAGAGTTCCAAAATAGCTACATCAGAGGACTCTGCCAGTGCAATTGCTGTCTCCGTGGGGATATAGATTCCTGGTCCTTCCTACTCTGTTATCCACCCAGAATGTTTGTTAAGAGGTTTCAACTTATATGAGGTATTGAATTTTACCCAATGCCTTTTCTGCATCTCTTGATGATCTTGATATTTCTTTTTTTTATCTTTTATGTGATAAACCACATTTTTGAGATTAAACCCTACTTGATCAAGTTTTCAGATTTTTGTTGTTGTTGTTGTTGTTGTTTCCTGCAAAAAGCTTTATTGTTTCCATTTGGCCTGTGGCTTGGGAGAGGACTCGGAGTAGATAAAAAGGTGCCTAGTGGCTGTAGGGAGAGGCTCAGGCATAAGACCTGGCCCCAGGAGGCTGCCGGAGGGGCCCCTCAAAGGCTACTGGGCTTCAGAGGCTCCTAGTTATGCTTGAGGGTCAGCCTTTTGAAGAAATATTTCCCCAGTCAGCCTGCAGAGGTTAGTCAGGTAATTGCCCATCTTCTTTATGAATTTCACCTCATCTAAGAAGTCATTCTCTAGGACATCACAGAGATGGGGGACTGCACAGGCAGAACCCAGAGCATGCAGATGCCAAAAATAACAAAAACAAAACAAAACAAAACCTGGTTCATGTTCTTCTTCTGAACCAGGGTGGCTTCCTGTGGTGTCTAGGGTTTTACCCCACTCATTTTGGGATGGCTTCTGCACATCCTGGAGGGGGATTTGGCTGCTTGCTAAGCTGGTTTTGAATCTTCCAGAGACACTCAGTGCCTTCACGCTTCTCCTCAGCCAACTCATAGAAGAAGAGGCCCTTGCCCTACAGAGCCACATGGTCATGGTTGAAATAAAAGCCCAGAGAGAGGTAGTTATAGGAAATCTGCAGGTGCATGTTGACCAGGCCATTGATGGGAGCCTCTACCTTGGTGGAATAATTTATAATGAATCTGAGAACTCGTGGTTGATAATATGGAGCTAAGCTCAAAATGGGGTGTTGGCTGGTCCTGGAGGGAGATGGTGGCTCCAATGGTTGCAACTGGAAAAAAGTTTAGAGGGTATTAGAAGGTGGTAAAAGGGGCATCCCTGGGTCTGTTCTGTCCAAACACAGTTGAAGCAACAGACAGATCTATGGGACTGTGATGTGTACCACCAAGATCTCAGTTTTTAAGTGTTATATTCAAATTCCTAAAATTTGCATAGGATTTTGAATTTATGTTTGTGAGTGAGCTTATCTTATAAGTCCTTGGGGTTTGGTATCATGGTTTTACCACATTCATGAAGCAAGCTCTTCCTTACATGCTCTAGAGAGGTAGTATAATTGCAGATCTAGCATCTGATTCTGTCATCTCATCTGTCACCTGACTGCAAAGCCATCTGGGCCTAGTGATTTCTACTTAGGAAGATTTTAACTTTTTATTCAATTTCTTTAATTGTTATGAGAAAATTTGGACCATCAATCTTAAGTAAGCTTTTCATAATATGAAAAGCTTACTTAAGATTGATGGTCCAAATTTTCATATTATGAAAAGCTTACTTAAGATTGATGGTCTAGTTTGTGTTACAACCTGATAAATTTTTGTGGTAAACACATCCATGTAACATTCATCCAGATCATTCCCGCTACAGCTACTTATGTGGGTGTTTCATCTAATGCTTGTCTACACCTATTGAAATGGTTCTATTTTTCTCTTTTATTCTGTTAATATGGCGAAATACTGTAAGTGATTTTCAAAGGATTGGTTAACCTTGCGTTTCTGGGATAAACCCAATTTGGACATTCTATTATCCTTCAGATACATTGCTGGATTTGATTTGCTAATATTTTCTTTAATATATTACATATTTATGAGACGATTAAGCTCTAATTCCATTTTCAAAATGTCCTTTTCAGGTTTGGGAAGCTCAGTGCTCTGCCTGGTAGCTTCATAAACAAGTTGCTACACCTATGTATCAGTTGTGTTTTCAACTGCAAGGAACTGATCATCAGCTTAGTAGTGGCTTAATAATGTGACAATAATTATTTCACATAAGAAGGAATAGGGAAAAAAAAAAGAAGGAATAGGGAAGAAGATGTTTCCAGGGCTGATTTGGGGGGGGGTCACCGTTGTCCTCTAGGACTCAGGATCGTTCCTTCTTTCCTCTCTGCCACCCACATCCTGTTGGCTTTTTGTCTTCAGGTTTGTTGCCTCATGGCTGCAAGATGACTGCCAAAGGTCCAGGCTTTGTTTTCCCATACTGTCTCCCCACATTATCATGTTCAAAGTCAAAGAGCAAATGGAAAACCTGGGAAGTGAGATAGATAGATATATAGATAGATAATCTTGGACATTCTTTTCTTTTCATCACAGAGGAAAAATGTCTTCCTTTAAAATCCACAGATTTCTCCTAATGTCTTAATGATGAGAAGGACTGGGTCATATACCTATACATGAACCAAGTACTACAAAAGAATTGGGCTCCAAAGTCTGCTTGGACCAGTTATGATCCCCACATCCTGCACTGCCAGCCAGCTTTACTCCACATTAGGATTGGGCCGCTGTTTAAATACCAGCGAGATTTGTTGGACATGAAAAGGAGAAATGTCTGTTGACTGACTTTATTTGCCACACCGTGTCCAGGATATTTAGTAGGTTGGTAACTGTCCGTAGGGGATCACTGGCCCATGTTTCAAGACCTATCTGTGTCTGTGAACTGGGCTCCTGAAAATGACCTGAGTTCCCAGCCATAAAGGCAATGATACTATTTAATGATGTTAGCAGTGTAGAAGTTAAACCTGTTCTGTATAAAAACAAATGACAGAGCCCTAAGCCGAAATGAGCTGACAAACAAGATTTTTTTTTTTTTAAAATGTCTTACATGTCTTTATCGTGTGTTTTGAATTGAGCTTACAGCTGGTATTAAATCTTAAAAGGGTTAGTTCTATTTTTCACATATTTGTTAACAAGGCTTAGGTGGGAAGCTGGAGACTACAAGTAGCTGAATGTCCACGAAGACCTATTAATGCAGAGAGTACAATTTAATCCCAATTGGATAGTCAGAACTGATGGTCCCCTCCCTTGAAGAAAAGCTCCATTCAGTCTTCAAAACTTCCTTCTTTTCACATCTGTGTTGTCTTTCAATGGACCAGGTGATTTGATGCACACAATCCAAGAAACAGAAAAGGAAAGTTCCAGTAGAAAAACAACCATTGTGTTGGAAGTAATTTCAGGAACTCTGGCATGGCAGGAAGAGGCCAAAGTGCTCTGACCTTTAAGTCCCAAGACCTACACTTAATCCCCAGCCCCTTCACATGCTATTTACATGACCTTGCCACCTCTGAGCCTCAGCCTCCTCAGCTGTGAGTTGGAAGCATGACACAAGTGCCCATCTCAATTAAGGCAGACCACTGAGACTGCCAGATGTTGCCATGTAACCAGTGCTCCAAAGATCACCTGCAAGAGCAGCTAGCTGGGAACTGGTGGATTAAAGCCGGGGTAGTCCTGCTCCACAGGTCTCAGATCCTCCAGCAGGCTGGCCTGGACATGGTCCCATGGCCCTGGCAGCACCACAGGAGGGCAGGTGGAAACACATGGGCCTCTTGGCACCTGACTGGGAGCTAGCTTATCATCACTTCTGCCTTATTCTATTAGCCACATTAGAGGCAAGGGAAAGGGGAATACCCTCCACCATTTCAGTGGGGGAACTTCAAGTTGCAGGTGAGGTCATGGTTGTTCTTTCTTGCTACTGGGGGGAAGGTAGTATGATGGATTGGATTGTTCCAGTAACAGAAATGCTAGTCAGCAGGATAGAGGAATAGTCACCTGTTTATACACAAGTTGGGATGAACACTACCAAGTATTGTTGAGCTGGAACAGAGTTCTAGGGGTTCTGTGTTCCCATCACTCTTCTATTGCTCATCATCACTTTTATTTGGAGATGTTTGATACCTTCTGGTGGTCACAAATGAAGTTAGAGGGTGGGTACACAGGGGAGGTAGTGTAGCTCAGTGATTGAAAGTGCTGTCTTCAGGTCAGAGGGGCTTAATTTTGACACCCCAGCTTTGCAGCCTCTATCTACAGTGTGGCTTTGGGAGTTTCAGTTTCCCCAAGGTTTAGTTTTCCCAGTTTGACCTGAGAGGAAGCTGGGTGTGGCATATAGAAATAGTCCAATTAATAGTTACAGCCACTGTTGCTTCTATGGGGTCCCTCCAGATAACTCCAGGGCCCATGATGGACATGAGCAATAGCAATTCTCCTGTAACACAACCCAAGTCCATCTGTCTGATGTGCAACAATGCCAGTCACCAAGACATCGGGTTTGCAGCAAGGAGAGAGTGTATTAGAGAGGCAGCTAAATGAGGAGGCAGGAGGCAAGCTTTGAGTCCGCCTGCCTGAAGGGGGAGATTGAGCAAAGATGTATGTAACATACATCCCATATTCACTTTGGAAGGAGACAACATCAGAACGAGGCAAAATTCAGGCCTGATGTCTGGAGGATATCTTAGAACAAGGAGACAGGGCTACGGGCATGTTCTGAAAGCCTGTATAAATTGGATAGGGTCTTGGGCTTGTTACCTAGGTAAGGAATGCAGGTTCTTGCTTGTTCCTGGGTTGGAACCATATCAGTTGACCTTGAGTCTAGGCTTCTGCAGACACAACCAGTACGCTTGTTAGTGGGGTCTGAAAAGAACAAGAGCTGATTAGGGAGACACAGTTTTCTGAAAAACAAGCTTTAAACTTTCTGCTAGTCAACCTCATTAATCCTATGGGGCATAGTTTCCCTTATACATGGGGCTGTGGCTAGGTCAGACTCTGGTGATGCATAGGGCCATCAGAGTAATCTCCTGTTTCCACTTCCCTCCACTGACAATTCTAATCAAGAACCCACCATGGAACTTATCACTTATAATATCAGGTCCAGATTTTTCATTCAGTTTGACCTCTGTGCATAAACAATGTTGATGATGTCCAGCAGAGAATGTGCATGTAAAGAAATGAGGTCCTTTTGCTCTTCATAAAGCCAATCCATCACACATAATGCCTTAAGTAGATTGGTAACAATATAATGAAGTTGATAGTTTGCATACATACCTTAATTTATAATGTTGACCACTTGTATTACACTGAGTATGAAACAGAGCTGGCAAGGAGTGGGACAGAGAACTTTAGGCTGGCTGCCATCCTTTGTAACTCTTCCTACAAGTGAGGCCTTGCAGCACACTATCGGAGCCTGAGCAGTTCTCTTGGCCCCTGACCTTCCTAGGTCTTTGAATGCTGCACCAACATGGCTTCACAAATCTTGGCTCTCATGTAAACAAGGCTGTGGGCAGGAAAGGTAGGGACTGTTGTTTTTATATCTGGTTACAAAAAACTGGCACCTTCAAAGTTTGCTGTGGGTCTCATTATTAACAGGAAGATGTTGATGGCTTCAGATGCTCAAAGTCCAGCACTAAAGGGCAAGGGCAACAGCCTCCTCCATGTCTCTAGTCAGGTGGTGGTTACCACTAAGATTCTTTCTCCCCTCCCCTCTCTTTCCCCACTGTCTCTCCCTTCCTCTCTCATTCTCTCTTATAAAATAGCTTTATTGAGATGCGATTTATATAGCATACAATTCACTCACTGACAATTCAATTTTTTTTTTGGTATGTTACATTGTTAAAATTTTTAGTAAAATCTATACAACATAAATTTTACCATTTTAAACATTTTAAATGTACAATTAAGCATTAATCACATTCACAATTTTACACCATTCCTACAATTCTTTCATCATCCCAAACATAAACTCTATAACTACTCAGCAGTGACTCTGCTCTCTTCCCCCAGCCCCTGGCAACTTTTCATTTACTTTCTGTCTCTACAAACCTGCCTACTCCAGATTCGTGGTATAAGCGGAGTCTGTAAAATATTAGTCCCTTTGTGTCTGGCTTATTTCAGTTAGCATAGTGTTTTTGAGGTACACACATGTTGCAGGATGGATCAGAACCTTGCTCCTTTTTGTGGCTCAATAATATTACATTGCATGTAAATACCATTTTGTTCTACTGAAGAATTGTTTCTATTTTTCAGTTACTGTGAATGATGCTGCTATAAATATGGAGGCACAAATATCTGCTTGAATCCAGGTTTTCAGTTCTTTTCCACATATACTTACAATGGAATTGCTGGATTACATGTAATTCTACTTTTGATTTTTTGAGGAACGGCCAGACTGTTTTCCATGGCAGCTGCACACATTGCCTCTAGCAGTGCACAAGGGCCCCAGTTTTCCCACATTCTCACCGACACTTGTTGCTTTCTGTTTCTTTAATTATTTAATAATAGCCATCCCAATGGGTATGAAGTCATATCTTGTTGTGGTTTTGATTTACATTTCTCTAATGATTAGCAATGTTAAACATCTTTTTATCTTTTCTGTTTATTGACTCTGTATAATTTCTTTGGAGCAATGTCTATTCAAGTACTTTGTTCATTATTATTATTATTATTATTATTATTTTATTTTTTATTTTTCTGGAGCACCTGGGTGGCTCTGTTGGTTGAGCATCTGATTCTTGATTTCAGCTCAGGTCTGGATCTCAGAGTCCTGAGATCCAACCTGGTATTGGGCTCTCTGCTTAATGCAGAGTCTGCTTGAGATTCTCTCTTTCTTCCTCTCCCTCTGCCTCTCCCTCACTCATGCTCTCTCATGTGCTCACTCTCTCTAAAATGAGTAAATAAAATCTTAATTTTTTTCTTGTTGAATTGTAGGAGTTCTTTATATATTTTGGATGTTAATCTCTTATCAGGTGTGTGACTTGCAAATATTTCTCCCATTCTGTGAGTTGCCCCTTTATTTTGTTGATCGTGCCCTTTGATGCATGAAAACTTTTATTTTTGACTAAGTCCAACCTTGCTATATTGTTGTTCTTAGTGTTGTTTTGTCTTTGGGGTCATATCTAAGACATTGTTGTGAAATCCAATGTGATGAAGATTTCCCCTTATGTTTTCTTCTAAGGATTTTATAGCTTTAGGTTTTGCACTTGGGTCCTGAACCCATTTTGAGTTAATTTTTGTAGATTGTGTAAGGTAGGGGTTCCCTTCATTCTCCAGCATTTACATATCACTGTCCACGTTTGATAGGAAGGAAGGAGAAGATGTGAGGAGTCATATTCTCTGGCACTTAGTGAATCTTTGTGCGGTTTTTCTATCCATTCTGGGCTTGGCTAGCACCTTGTTTGACTCCAGTTGTGTGTCATGTGTCAAAAACTATTCTAAGGTTTTGTCATCCACATGTTTTCTGTCTCTACTCAAGTTACCTCCCAGACTCTGGGACTCAAGGCTGGGGGATGGGGTAAAGTCCTGGATACCAACATGTTTGTCCTTAAAAATGTGGTGAGGGCAAAACAGAGAGCGCTAATCAGTGGCTTCCAGGGGATGGGGCTGGGACTGGGGTTGACCCCAAAATGGCAGCATGTGGAAGTTCTTTGGGTGATGAGATTATTCTGAATTTTTATTGTTGAGGTGGTTCCATGACTGTGTGTGGTTGACCAAACTCATGGAATTGTAATCCAAAACCATGACTTTCACTGTATGTTAATATAAGCCATGGACATAAAAGAGTGAACGATGTGCTGTTGAGAGGCAGCAGAGCAAGGGGTGAGAACAACCTCTGGAGGCGGACTGTCTGGGTTCAAGTCCAGGCTTCCGACTTCCCAGCTTTGTGATTTTGGCAACCCTGGAGTGCCCAGGTTTCCTTTTCTGTAAGAGGAGAGTGGTGGGCATTATTGCATGGAGCGGAATGAGGATTGAACTTTTGTGGCCATGCAGACCTTGTGCGAGAGTTTGGTGTGCCATGTAAGGGGTCGCTATCGTCACAGGCACTTTCGCCCAAGGTGGGGTTTGGGTCCATGGTGGTGGGGGAAGAGCTGATGGGGTGAAAGGTTCTGGTCCCTGTAAAGTACTCTTCTGTCATGGTTTTATTTGTTTGTGTCACACTGTAGTGTACTACAACCACGGTTTGAGTGGGATGCTCTGTATCTCCCACAGCATCTTGTGTGCCCTGGACACATGGCCTGAGGAAGCAGCTGGGTGGAGCTGGGTTGTCCCTCTTGAGCCCCGGGGGTGGCAGGCTGCCTCGGGTGGCTGCAGCCCTGACCCCCAGCCGTTGGGGGCCTTTGCCCCATGGCCCCAGTTAGGTGGGACTCTTTCTGGATGTCAGTGCTGCTTTCTTTATAGTGTAATCTCTTTTGCTGCTCATTGGTCCCAAGGAAGAGAGAATGAGGCAAAGGAAGGAAGAGCGGTTACCTCAACTTGGAAAAGCTTCACTCTGCTTTCTGTTGTCCCAGGGGCTGCTCCATCCAAGGAAATGAAATACAGTGTGTTCTGGCCCAATAAGAGCTGTTCCTTATGGGTGTTCCTGGTTAAGGGGCAGGAAGCCAGCCTCCCCTCCCGCTATGGGTGTGACTGCGAAGTTCTTTCCAGTTGCCTTGTTTCAGATTGACCCCCTCCCTGTGGTTGGACCCAGGCCTCTCTGGGTCCTTCCAGGCACGCTCGCCCCCGGCCGCCTGTATTTTGGGATGCAGCTCCCCACCCTCTGTTGCATCTACCAACGCATTTCCATCTGCTTTCTGTCTCCCAGAAATTGATTGAAACCTCGTGCCTGCTTGCTCACAGTCTGCTTCCAATTCTTTTTGTGGTAACAGGTTTATTCCCTTTTAAATTTATCTTCTGGCTTGGAAGGGAGGAGAAACAAGTGTGTATGGTAAGCCTGGGATGGGAGTAGCCCCCTTAAATGGCAAATATACATGGGAGTCAGGAAGCAGGCAGTCACTGCATTCTAGCTTGAATGACACTGCTTAGGGTGTCCTTGAAAGGGCATTTTGGAACGTGAGATCTAGAGAGAGCCAGTTGTATGTGACTAGGAAGGCAGGCATCAGCATGAGGAGAACACTGGGAGCACGGAGAGGTAGGGGTGGTGCCCAATGCAAGAGCAGCAGATGAGACCTAGGATTGCCTTGTAAAGGATACCTGGAACTGGCTCTGTTCTCTGTGGGACCTTGGGGGACAGCCTTGCAATGGAGCTGTTGACACGGTGTTTGGGGGGGTGTTCTAGGGGACCTTTTGACCAGATATCAAGGCATTTTCTTTTTCTTCTTGCCAGGTCCCCAACTGATGCATAAATTGATTCTATGAGATGAAACACAGAAGGTTTAGAACTCTAACAAGCAAATGTCATCCAGAAAAGTTTTCACCCAAGCCCTTTGTTCAAGAGAGCAAAAGGTAACCTGATTCTCATGCTAGATCCTCACAGTGAGGTTTTTTACAAAAGCCATGGGCAAACATTTGGGATCCTTGGTGGGGGCTTCTTTGCTGTCCTAGAGCAGGAATGAGGGCAGAGTGAGTGAGTAAGGCTGGAGAAGGGTTGTGCTGGCAGTCTATTGGCTTGGAGGAGAAGTGCCCCCTGCTGGGAGGGATGGCCTGGTCACCAGGCAGGATGTCCCTCCTTTTTGCCTGAATGACTGGGACTAGTTTCCAACCCTCCAGGGTGCACTACCAGACAAAAGGAGCCAAGGTCACCATGCTGTCCCCTCTCATGGGGCTCCCCAGGCCACACTGTGACCTAAGCCTAGGCAATTACCTCCAGTAACATGGAGTTGCTCCCCCCTCCCCCACACTTCCAGGAGGAGCTGCCCCTGCTGGGCTTCAGACAGTCCTGATGCCCTGTAGGGAGTGAATTTCATGTAACGTGAATCATAACTCAGTAAAAAATTGTTTCAGAAAAAATATTTTAAAAAAATCAGCTGTGAGATATCTAGCGTATGAACTAGGTGTTAGAATCTAATGCCTTTCTACTAGGAAGACTTTGCAGGTACATCCATGGACCAGGACATGGCCCGCTGCCAGCTGCATGCGGGCCTGCCTGTGGGAAGAGGAGCTGGAGGTGTAGCTTCTGCCAACAGCCCAAGCTGACCCTTCCTCTGGAACCAGGTATGGATCTTGGGAGCAGTTTGCCTAGCCAAGTCTGCTGGGTTGGGGTGGGGGAGAGGATGAGATGAGTAGGGAAAAGCGGGAAAGCTCAAGGCCCTGCAAGGCTGGTGATTATTTGTTGTTGTTTTGTTTGTTTTTAAGATTTATTTATTAGAGAGAGAGAGAGAGAGGGAACACAAGCAGGGGAGTGGGAGAGGAAGTAGGCTTCCCAGTGAGCAAGGAGCCCTATGCAGGGCTCAATCCCAGGACCCCAGAATCATGACCTGAGCTGAAGCCAGATGTTTCATGACTGAGCCACCTAGGCCTACCACAGGAGATGATTTTGAAGGCACGGTGGCCCTGCCCTCTGGCAACTGAGGCCTAGCAAAGGCCTAGTATGGCAGGTGAGATTGGCAGCTCCTCCTCTGTGCGGGGCACTGCGGGGCAGGGGGTGCTGTGTAGATCCAGGAGGATGCATTGGAGCAGAAGCCTGTGGTCAGAAGAGACTCACTCTGGGCAGAGATGAATGAAGCCATTGAGATGTTCAGTCTGGTCACAGCAGCCAGGCCCTGGGAGAACAAGGTTGGTAAGGTCTAGGTGGGGCTTTAGCAGCCCAGAGTGGCCTGAAGCTGAGGACAGGACGTCTAACTTTGAAGGAGAGTAGAAATGCTGGATGGGGACCAGGATGGAGTGTGGGGAGGATTGGCTGCCTCCACTGAGAGGAAGAGAAGGGGAGTGCTGCAGGTTTGAGGACATGGTCTGTGGTAGTCCGTAACGTTGGGGTCCCCAGTGAACCAAGCCTGCTGGTATACATGGCCTGTGCAATCCCCTGCCCTGGGACTTGGTTTAACTAATAAACTGCAGAGGAAGTAGCACTGTGCCAGTTCCAGGCCTAACTGCAAGGAGGCCTGACAGCCTCAGCTTTTGTGCTCAGGATCCCAGAGACCGTCGGAGGAAGCAAGGTCCAGCCGTCTCCACATCCAGCTGAGTCCAATTCCCAACTGGTCCTTCAGCCGAGGGTAGCCACACAGGTGACCTCTGGGGAGGCCAGCAGGCCTGCCCTATGGAAATTCACAGTGCCTGGCTAGAGAAGATGTAATAAACACAGGCCTCACTGGATGAGACTAGTTCAAAAGCTAAGGAGGAGTATCTGGAAAACTGGGCTTCCTTCGCAGTTTCTGACGGGAAACAGCCAGATCCTTTGAGCTGATGGCAAATGCTTGACTTAGGAGAAACATTCACCTTTGGAGATCATGCAGTCCTCAGGCTCCTTTTCTGCACGCCTGTTGTGAGCACAGTTTGCTCTAGCCACATGGTACTTCCTATGCCACCACCTTGATTATTACAGCTTCACATTCCTTCTTGTTTTTCTTATTCCCTTGTTGAAATGATAACATTCACCATAAAGGTGGAGACATTCTGGCTCAGGACCTTTTGCCCCTAGGGTCCCTAGGCCCTCTCCTTTCTCCTACTAAGTTGTCTGGAGTGATCTTTTCATTTGCAGTCTTAGGGTTTGCTGGCCAAACCCAACTCTAACAAGATCACTTGCAGAATCATGAGTAATCACACCAATGCTGGAAGTCAATGAGTTCTGGGCTTGCTAGAACTGCCCACTGCAGATCTGCCCCCTGACTCCCGACTGCTGGGCAGAGGCTGCTCATTGTTTTTCTTCCTGTTCTGGACAGAACTGGTCCAGGGGCTGGGAAGGGGTGATGCCTCAGGTCAGAGAATCAGTGAGAGACCAGCTGGTAGGGTGCCTGGGGAAGATACTTGAGCTCAGACTGCGTCTCTGGGATGGGACTGCTGTGCCCATGATGTCCAGGTTGGGTGCAACTCCCAGCTGGTGCTAATCTGCCCCAGGCCAGATGATCCCTTGAAGATCAGCTGACTTTTCTCCCAGACTGTGGTTCAATCTACAGAGTCATTCCAACTCATCCAAAGTGCAGGGCGAATATTACCTGCCCTAAGGTAGGTTCCTCACTGTTCCTCACTGAATCAGCATCAAGCCCAATGTCTGGCTCAGCTATCCTCGACATGAGTGAGTAGGCAAGTGGGGGCCTTCTGCAGCGGCTTCAATGGCTGGATCCCTCCTCAGCTATTCCACAGGCCCTGAGCTGTTCTCTCTAACCAGACTGTATGTATTGAGAGGCCAGGACCAGATCTTGAATCGTTTCCCACCGCAGGGTCTGGAAGGGCGCCTTACACACAGGAGGTGAGCTCGTGGCTAAAGAAAGTGCAGATGGGAAGAGCAGGTGCCGGGCAGGAAATGCGGAGCCCTGAGTCTCTGCAGGAAACAGGACTGTGGATGCTTCTCCTGGAGAAGGGACAGCTCGAGTGCAGGCAAGATGGGAGCTGCCTTTATCTCCTTCTGCAGGCACAGATAGTCCCATGTTTGTTTTGCATGGATAATTCTGAGTTATTTAAAATTTAGCTGTTATGACAGAGGGATACTCATAATCTCACCTTAAATGTCTCTCTCTAGGTTCTCTTTCAACAGTGGAGCTGGGAGGGAGGATGAGAGGACTGTCTGGACAGATCAGTGATGATCTCATGGCAGAAGAAGGGCTTTTATGGGGTGTGGAGACCACACTACAGAGTTCACAGTTTTTTGTTATCGGTGGTCCTTGACCTCCACCTGCTTTGCCTCCCCCTTCACTGGCTCCAGCCCACACTTCCACTCTGGTGAAAACTTGTGGGGTGGGCAAGATTGTTTCATGTGTTTCTAATGTGCACATTTGGAAGTATACTCCCCATCTTCCTTTTATTACCTTTGCTCTTGACACAATGTTCTTCAGACCTACCCACAGTACTTCCTGACCTTGCTTTGCACAGCTGTTTTTAGGTGCATTAAAGATGGTCGGTCAGTTAATTCTTCCCCCCCATGATGGTGGCTGACGGATTGCCCTGAATTCTATCATGATGCCTCAAGGAACACCCTCATGTTTCCTCATGGATATCAGGAGTGGGGACTGGGTCATTGCCACCTTTCCTCCCACCCCCAGACTTATCACTAAGTATGTCATATTTTTTGATACCCATATGGTTATATTTTCTTGATTTTTTACATGCTTGGTAATTCTTGATTGGATGTCCTGTGTTGCAAATTTTACCTTGGTGGGTGCAGATATTTTTGTATTTTATAAATGCTTTTAAGGTTTTCTTTGGATACAATTAAGTTATTTAGAAAGTGTTTGATTCATTTATGTTTCACTTTCAAACATTGTTAGAGGGAATAGGAGTGCCTTTACTCTTGGGCTGGGGCTCCTGGTGAATGAGGCCAGATTCTTCTGAGCACTCCCTCTGGTGCGCTGTGAATTATGAGGTTCCCAGGATGGCTAGTGGGAGCATGCATAGCTCTCCTGTGTCAGTGCCTCGGACACCCTCTCTGCCTTTTGGGCCCATCTTTCCTGGGTTTGGGTTGTTTTCCCACATGCATTTGCTCAGCCTCTCTCTCCTGAGGACTAGGGACTCTGCAGATCTCTGATGGCCTCTGCGCCGCTCTCTCCTCACTGAGCTTTGGTCTGCAGGCTCCCCTGGCACAGAGTTATTTCCTGTCTCAGCCACTGGGTCTTTTGCCTCCTGATGCTCAAGTCTTAAAAATAGCTATTTCATGTATCTTGTCCTATTTTTTCCCTTGTTTCAGACGTGTGTGCAAGAACAACTTTTCTTTTGCAACAATTTTAGATTACAGAAGAATTGCAAAGATAGTTCAGAGAATATCTATACTCCCCACTCAGTTACCTCTAATGTTAATATCTTAAATTGCCATGGTACATTGGTTCAAACTAAGACCATCATGTCCATTGATGCATCTCTATTAACAACTAAACTCCAGAAACTGAATATACAACTAAACCACTCTCGATTCCTGCCTCTCAGAAACGGTGTGACATACTACATGTGTGATATGTTAAGCCATTAATGTTGGGGCAAAATCATTACACAGCACTAGCTAACCTACAGATACACCTAATCCATACCCTCCTCTAAGCCTTTGCATACACTGTTCCCTCCATCTGTGCTCCCCATTCTCTTCTATTCTCATCTGCCAATTCACCCACCATTCAAGGTACTCTAGGGAAGCATGGGCCAGCCACCCGGTGAGGTTGCTTCGCAAAGCCCCTGGTCCAGCAGGGCTAGCAGCTGGGCTAGCAGCTGTTCCATTTACAGGCATCTGCCCGAAGAAGGGACAGAAGCTACTGGGACCATGAGATGAGTGAGGATCACCACCAGACTGAATGGAGCAGTCTGGGGCCTTCCATGTGTCACTGTGCTTACCAAGAAGGAAGACAGAGCCACTGGAGAAGGAGCCAGGGGTGGCAGAGGTCAGGGCTGTCTTTCTTTTCTGATTTTGCACCCAGACCTGTGTCTCCACATTCTCCTCTGTCCTAATCATATGACTTGTCCCTTTCCCAGAAATGACCTCTCTCTGAAAAGACATCTTTCAACCTGCCTTCTCTCCAACTCCTCTTTTTGGGCAACAAAAATGAGATTATATTCTGCAATTTGCTTTTTTCCACTTCACAACACACCATCTAAATCTTTCATGTTTGTATAAGTGTCAATCCTGTCTTTTTTTTTTTTTTTTAAGAGGGAGAGCTGGGGGGAAGTGGAACAGAAAGAGAGAATCTCAAGCAACCACAGAGCCCAACATGGGGGTTGATCTCATGACTCTGAGATCATGACCTGAGCCAAATTGAGAGTCAGATGCTTAACCCTCTGAGCCACCCAGGGAACCTCCTCCCATCCTTTAAAAAAAAAAAAAACCAGCTTTACTGAAATATAACTGCATATAATAAGCTTTATATACTTAAGATGTGTGATCCCCTTTTTACAAATCATCTCCACCATTTTAAAGTGTACAAGCACTTCAGCATTATTGACTGTATCTTGTCCATCTATTTTTATTTCACTGACTTACTCTCTCGTTTTTATTATTTCCTTCCATTTTGGGGGCATTTATCCTTTGCTCTCAACTTCCTAAGTGAGATGCTTAGCTAATAACCCCCTAAACATTTAAGGTATAAGTTTCTCATAAGTGTCACTTTGCCCTCATGCTGCAGGACTTGCTGTGCAGTGTTTTCATTATTTTCCAATGTGAAATGATTTTTTAGGTCCATAATGATGTCTTCTTGCACTGATTTATTACTTCCTTTTTCCACGAGTCATTTAGAAGATATTTTAAAATTTCCAAACATATGGTGCTGTTTTGAATATCTTTTTTTTTCAATTCATATCACACATAATGATGCACATTCCGAACATACATAAATCTTTTACAAGCTGGAAAGAAATAGATTGGCAATCCAGTAAAGACATGGACAGTGGGTTTGAAGTGTTGACTCGTGGAAGAGGAAAGCTAGTACACATGTGAACAGGTAGTTGACTTTGCGAGTCATCAGGTAATGCCAATAAACTCTCAAAAAACACATTCATCTCATCCGATTTGCAGAAATAAGTGGTTAATATAAAGTATTGGCAAGGATAAAGGCAAATGGAAATTCTTACACATGTTACAAATGCTTGGAAGAACAATTTGGCAATCTGAACTAATTCATTGACTCGTGTTATTTAAAACCATATTACTTAATTCCAAACATATGGAAATTTTCTATTTATTTTTAAATGATTTTTTTCTAGCTTGCTTTCACAAGTAGATGTATCCCATTTGATTTCAGTCCTTTGAACTTTGTTGAGGTTGAGTCCCACTTTGTGCCCCTGCATTATTTGTTTTTGTAAAGGCTGTATATGCACTTGGAAACAACGCATATGTTACAGTTACTGAGAATCAGGTCAAGTTTGTTTATTGTGTTGTGTCTTCTAAGTCCATACTTACTTTGGGTGGGGGTGCTGCTCATTCTACCAGTTATTGTGTGAGATAATTTAATATCTCTCTCTATGATTGTGGATTTCTCTATTCTTCAGTACCATCCATTTTTACTTTATGTGTCTTGAGGCTATGTTATTATGTGTTGGAAGTATAGGACTGTTGTACTTTCCATTTGGTGGGCAACTTTGATCATCCTGGCATGTCTCTTATCTGTACTACTTCTCCAGTCTGATAGTAGTACTTTCTTTCTGTTAGTATTTGCCTAATGAGTTTCTTCTATCATCTCAGTTTTCAACTTTTCAGCAGTCTTCTATTTTAGTGTGTCCTTTGTATTTTATTCTTCCACTAATTATTTGATTAGTTTCAATCACTAAATATTTGCTGATGACTGCCATGACAAATATGTACTTGGGAGATAGGAGAAAGCAGGTATGCAGTTCCCTTGCTTGATGTGTGGCTGATACACCATCATGGGACTTCTGGCCAAGGCTTACATGATTAAAAAAAAAAAAATTAAGATTTTATTTATTTATTTTAGAGAGAGATTTTATTTATTTATTTTAGAGAGAGAGAAGGAGAGTGCACCAGGGAGCAGGGAGTGGGGTGGGGAGGGATAAAGGTGTAGGGAGAAGGAGAACTCTGTCCTGAGCTCAGAGCCTGAGCAGGGCTCGATTTCATAACCCCGAGATCATGACCTGAGCTGAAACCAAGAGTCAGACACTTAACCAACTGAACCACCCAGGCTCCCCTTGCACTATTTCTCTGAAACACTGTGATGTTCTAAGGACATCACCTCTTAATGGGGAAAATCTTATATAACTCAAAGTTTATGCAAGGGCTACATTAAGTGAGAGCTTGTGTGGAAATCATTCAGCACAGTGTTTGACAATAGACTGTCAGGAAATGATGACAGCTGTCCCATTTGTCAACCAGTGGGTTTCTAAGTATGGTTCCTGACCAGTAGCATCAGCATCGCCTGGGAATCGTTACAGATGCATGTTCTTGGGTCTATCCCAGACCTAATGAACTATAATCTTTGGGGTGGCACGTGGCAATTTGAATTTAAAAAGCCCTCTGGGTGGTTCTGAGGTGTGAAGATTTGAGACTCACTGTTATAAGTATTAAACGTATAATGTTACAGACTTTGATAATACTTTCCTGTGTTGGTAGCACTAGGGAGCAAATGGTTTGGTTAATCTAGAGCAGGGATTGATCCAGTGATCCTGCAGATAGATGGAGTGCTGGCAGGGCTGTGAAGGTAAAAGCCTTATAGCTTTGTGCCTGACCACAAGTGCTTTGTGAACTGATTTATGTCAGTAGTTTGTGAAGCTCTGTCATTATCACCATCATCATCATCTTCTTCATCATATATTTTAGTTCATGCTGCTTTCTTTTTTTTTTAAACATTTTTTTAAAGATTTTATTTTTTTGACAGAGAGATCACAAGTAGGTAGAGAGGCAGGCAGAGAGAGAGAGAGGAGGAAGCAGGATCCCTGCTGAGCAGAGAGCCCAATGCGGGACTCGATCCCAGGACCCTGAGATCATGACCTGAGCTGAAGGCAGCGGCTTAACCCACTGAGCCACCCAGGCGCCCAGTTCATGCTGCTTTCAATCCCTTATTATTTTCTTCTTGCATAGTAGCCTTAAAGGTCACTTTCACTGATGCTCCTTGTTTGCCTATTTACTTATTTTAAGTGCTTTGAAATCACTGTCTGTGGTCACTTGCCTTTATCCTGAAGAACTTCCTTTTAGTGACTTTGCTAACAACATATGTTTTTGCTTATCTGGACATGTCTTTATTTCACCTGCAGTTTTGAAAGATAATTTTGCTGGATATAATAATCTTAGTTGATTTTTTTTTCTTTCTTTCAGCACCTTGGATGTATTGTCCCAGTGCTTTCTGGCCTCCCCTGTCTCCAAGGGAGTCTGGAAGTCTGCCTTCAGTCTTACTGAGATGTCCTTGGATATGAGGAGTCATTTTTCTCTTGCTGCTTTAAAGTTTTTCTACATTTCAGCATGTTTACTATGATGTGTCTTGGTATGACTCTCTTTGTATTTATCTTATGGAGTAATTGAGTTTCTTTTCTTTTCTTTTTTTTTTTTTTGGAGTAATTGAGTTTCTTAAGATTAATGTTTCTCATCAGATTTGAGAAGTTTTCAGCTGTGTTTCTTTGGACATCTTTTCTTCTCCTTCCTCTATTTCCTTTCCTTCAGGTACCCATGTTAAGTACATGTTGGTGTGCTTGATGGTGTTCCACATTTGTCAAATGCTCTCTTCTTCTTCTTCTTTTTTTTTTCTTTTCTGATCTTTGCATAATTCCTGTCATTCTATAAGTTCACTCATTCTTTCTTCTGACAGTTCACATCTACACTTGAAGCTCTGTGGTAATTTCTCATTTTGGTTTGTGTGTTTTTCCTACTCTATAATTACTATTTTGTTCTTAAAAAATATCTCTATCTCTCTTCATATTCTCTATTTGATGAGCTCTGTCACTCTGTCACTGTATCTTCCTTCATTTCTAAAGCATGGTTTTCTTCAGTTCTTTAAACACATTTATAATAGCAGCTTTGAAGTATTTGTCTGTTATATTTGGTATCTGGGCCCTGTCTTAGGCAGTTCCTGTTTCTTAATTTTGCCCCCATGTAGGGACCACACTTTCCTGTTTTCTTTGCCCATTACATTTTAGTTGTTGTTGAAAACTGGGCATTAGGTAAATGTAGCAACCCTCAACACTGATACCCCTCTACCTCTCTGGGGTTTGTTTTGTTATTATTGTTTGTTTATTTATTTAGTGATTCATCTAGATTCTTCTAGTCTGTTTAGAAGTCTATTTCTCCTTCAGTGTGAAACCCTCGGTGCTGTTCCTCACAGGTTTCACCCTTGGGCATGTGTGATCACTTGAGAATGATAGTGGTTGAGCAGACTCTTTGATGATGTCTTTCCAAGCTCTGTCTGGTAACCTAGCTGACTTATGGTTTAGCTTATTGATTTTGAATGCTACCAAATTACTCTTAATTACTTCTACCCAAAATCTCCATTGTTTTCTAGAATACCTTTAGACTTGGTTCTTGTTTCACATTCAGTCACTTCCTTTAGGAATTGATGTGAAAGCTCTCTGTCCTTCTGGATCCTCTCTCCTTCTGGGCATAGTATCTGAGTCACTACTCTGGAGGTTGGGTGAGAACCTCAGTCTCTGGTCTTCTTGGCTTAACTCTCCCAGCAGGAAACCTTCAACCTATGAGTTGTCTGGGGGAAGGGTGGTCAAGGCTCTAGTCTTCTAAACTTCCCACTCCGAAGTTAGGGTCTTTTCCTTAGGAATGGAGGATATGTGGAAGAAGGGAGTTCCTGAACTCTCAGCCACACTCACCAGATATTTAGCCTCTGCAACTCAAAGTTGGACAGGGTGAGAAATGCTGGTTTTCTTCCCTTCCCAGTGATGCTATATTCTTTGATATGATATGATATGATATGATATCATATCATATGATTGGAAATGAATCATATCTGATTCATTGGATTGGAAATGAAGTGATAGGGAATCCTATCTCTATGTCCACACCCTCTGGAGTGGGGCTTCCATCAAGCTGAGGCAGGGTGGGAGAGGGAGAGAGTTGGTTATAGCTTCAGTTCCACAAGTTATGACAATTCTTACTGAGATTTAGTAAATTTTCTGAGCAAATATTCCATCAGTTGTTCTATGACTTTGGGGAAATTTCCAGAGACTTCAAAATGGTTAATATTTAAAAAAATTAAAACTTGATATTATTTTCATCAATTATGGTTGTTTCACTGGGAAACAGTTCAGCAGGGCTCCTCATACTGCTATTCCCAAGGAATGTTTTTCCTTATCTTTTTATCTAATGTAACAATTTCCATGTTCAGTGCTTACTTACCTTATTTTGAATTTCTGTTTCTTTCAGGTGTGAGCTCTGTAATTTTGCTAGTTCTGCCTTCCAGGGGGCTAATTTTCTCTTCAGTGAAGTCTATTCTTTTATTTAAGCTGCCACTGAGTTTTAAATGTCAATATCATTAGTTTCATTTTCAGAAATTCCATTCAGTTCTCTATTAAAACTATATGATCAAATTTGATCATCTGTTATTCCTTCAATTTTTATTTTTGTAAGCATATTAAGCATACTTATATTTTTTAATTTGATAATTCCTACCTCTTCAGTGTGTGCAGTACAATTCTCTCTCCTTTTATTATTATTATTTAATAATTTAATTAAAATAAAAAATATTTATTTTTTATTATGTTATGTTAATCACCATAGAGTATATCATTAGTCTTTGATGTAGCATTCCATGATTCATTATTTGTGTATAATACCCAGTGCTCATTACAACACATACCTCCTTAATATTATTTTTAAATTGAAGTATAGTTGACATACAATATAAATTACTTTCAGGTGTACAACAAAGTGATTCCAAATAATATACACATTATGAAATGCTCATCACAAGAGTAGTTACCATCTGTCACCATACAAAATTATTACAATATTATTGACTATATTCCCTATGCTGTACTTTACATGACTATGATTTATTTATTTTATAACCATAAGTTGGAATCTCTTAATTCTCTTCACCTATTTTGCCCATCCTTCCACTTGTATCCATTCTGGCAACCACCATTTATTCTCTGTATTTACAAGTGTTTTACCATTTTGTTTCATTTATCATTTCGTTGTTAAGATTCCACATATAAGTGAAATCATATGGTATTTGTCTTTCTTAGTCCAACTTATTTTAGTTAGCAAAATACCCTCTAATTTCATCCGTGGAGTTGCAAATGGCAAGATTTTGTTTTTCTTTATGGCTGAGTAATATTCCAGTGTGTGTGTGTGTCTGTGTGTGTGTGTGTGTGTGTCTGTGTGTATACACACATCTTCTTTATTCATTTATTGATGGAAAGTTAGGTTGTATTCATATCTTGACTGTTGTAAATAATGCTGCAGTGAACATGGGGTGAATATATCCTTTTAAATTAGTGTTTTTGTTTTCTTCAGGGAAATACTGAAAGGTGGAATTGTTGGATTATGTGGTATTTCTATTTTGAATTTTTTGAGGAAATTTCATACTATTTTCCACAGTGACCACAACAATTTACATGCCCATTAAGAGGGCGTGAATGTTCCTTTTTCCACCCATCCCTGTCAATCCTTATTATTTCTTACCTTTTTTGAAACTAGGCATTCTGACAAGTGTGAAGTGGTAGCTTATTATGAGTTTGATTTGCAGTTCTCTGGTATTTAGTGATGTTGAGGATTTTTTCAAGTGTCTGTTTGCCATCTGTATGTTTTCTTTGGAAAAAAGTCTGTTTAGACCTTCTGCCCATTTAAAAATTGGATTATTATAATAATAATTATTATTTTTTGGTCTTACATTGTTTAAGTCCTTTACATATTTGGATATTAACCCCTTACTGAATATATCATTTGCAAATATGTTTCTCCTGTTCTGTAGGTTGCCTTTTCATTTCTTTGATGGTTTCCTTTACTGTGAAAAAGCTTTTTAGTTTGATGTACTTCCAATTGTTTATTTTTGCTTTTGCTGCTCTTGCCTGAGGAGACAGATCCAAAACATATTGCTAAGACTGATATCCAAGAGTTTATTGCCTATGTTTTCTTTTAGATGTTTTATGATATCAGGTTTTATACTTAGGTCTCTAATCCATTTTGAGTTTATTTTTGTATTCAGTGTAAGAAAATGATTCCGTTTCTTTCTATTGCAGGCAGCTGTCCAGTTCCCTTAACACCATATATTGAAGACTCTTTATCTTATCCATTGTATATTCTTGCCTCTTTTGTCATAGATTAATTGACCATAAATGCATGGGTTTATTTTTGGGCTCTCTGATCTTTTCCAATGATACATGTGTCTATTTTGTACTGGTATAATACTGTTTTGGTATTTTGCAGTACATTTTGAAATCTGGGATTGTAATACCTCCAGCTTTGTTTTTTTTTTCAAGATTGCTTTGGCTATTTGAGGTCATTTGTACATTTATACAACTTCTAGGATTTTTTTATTCTAGTTTGGTGAAAAAAGTTGGTATCTTGATAGGGATTGCATTGAATTGTATAATTTTTCTTAATAGTCTCGTATTTCTTTGTATTTCTGTTGTGTCAGTTGTCTCTTCTCTTTCATTTCCGATTTTGTTTATTTCAGTCATCCTTTTTTTTTCTGTGTTGAATCTGGTTGAAAGTTTATCAGTTGTGTTTATTTTTTCAAAGAACCACTTCTTAGTTTCATCAATCATCTCTATCATTTTTTTTCTTCCTCTTTGTTTCATTTATTTCCAAACTGGTCTTTATTATTTTCTTCCTTCTACTAACTTTGAGTTTTGATTGTTCTTTTTTACCTAGTTCTTTTAGACATAAGGTTAGATTGCTTATTTAAAATTTTTGTTTGATATAGGCCTGTATCATTTAATTTATTCATATTAATTTCTCTCTTAGAACTGCTTTTGCTGAATCCTCAAATTTAGAAATGTTGAGTTTCATTTTCATTTGTGTCCAGTTATTTTTTTGGTTTCCTCTTTTATTTCTTCATTTACCTATTGGTTGTTTAGTATTCTGTTGTTTAGCCTCCCAATATTTTTGTTTTTTTTCCAGGTTTGTCCCCCTGGTAATTGATTTCTAGATTCATACCATCATAGCCAGAAAAGATTATGCTTGATATGATTTCAATCTTTTTAAATTTATTGAGACTTATTTTGTGTCCTAACATGTGATCTATCATGGAGATGGTTTCATGTGCATTTGAAGAAGCATATGTATTCTGCTATTTTTTGATGAACGATTTGGATGAACTGTTCCGTATGTATTTATTATACTTAACAAATATGTCCTAATGTGTCATTCAAAGCCACTGTTTGTTTTTTTCCCCTGTAGAGATAACCCATTGATGGTGGTGAAGCATTAAATCCCCCTACTATTATTGTATTACTGTCAATTTCTCCCTTTATGTCTATTAATATTTGCTTCATGTATTTAAGTGCTTCTATGTTGGTTGCATAGATATTTATAATTTTTGTAGTCTCTTGTTGTATTAATCCCTTTATCATTATGTAATGCCCTTCATTATCCCATTATAGTCTTTGTTTTAAAGTCTATTTTGTCTGATGTAAGCTCTTTTTACATTTGCATATGCATTGGATATTTTTTTCCTACCCCTTCAATTTCAGTCTGTGTGTTTGAGATAAATCTCTTGTAGTCAGCATATATATGGGTTTTGTGCTTTTTATCCATTCATTTACCCTAAGTCTTTTGAGTGAAGCATTGAGGCCATTTATATTTAAAATAATTATTGATAGTTATGTACTTGTTCCCAATTTGTTATTTGTTTTCCATTTTTTTACTTTCTTTCTTTTTTAAAATTTAAATCAATTAGCCAACCTATAGTGCATCATTAGTTTTTGGTGTAGTGTTCAGTGATTCATTAGTGTATAACACCCAGTGCTCATCACATCATGTGCCCTCCTTAATGCCCATCACCCTGTTACTCTATCCTCTACCGACCTTCCTTTCTGCAACCCTCAGTTTTCCTGGAGTCTCATTATTTTTTTCCCCCTCTCAGATTTCTAATAGTTTCTTTCTGTTCCTTTTTTTTCTTCTCTCTGTCTTCTATTCTCTTTTCTTTTCTCTTCTCTCTTGTCTTATGATTTAATTATCTTCTTTCATGTTATGCTCATATTCCTTTCTTCCTTTTTTTCTGTATTTATTATAGATTTTTGGTTTTTGGTTACCATGAATTTAATATCTAACACCTTATGTATATAGTAGTCCTTTAATTTGATGGTTGCTTCAGTTGAAACACATTTTAAGAGTACATTTTTATTTCCCTTACCCATGTTTTATGTATTTGATGTTATATATTTACATCTTTTTATTTTGTGTATCTCTTAACTAATTTCTATAAATACAATTGATTTTAGTATTTTTATTTTTCAGTCTTCTTACTAGTTTTACAAATGACTTTTCCTATGTGTATGTTTTTATCTAAAATCTTTTTTCATAATTTTCTTAATTCTAGCTATGAAGAGTTCCTACTTCATAATAAAAAATTATGATTTTTTCTTTTTTTGCTTAAAGAAGCATACTTCTTTTGGGGTGCCTGGGTGGCTCAGTTGTTAAGTATGTGCCTTCAGCTCAGGTCATGGTCCCAGGGTCCTGGGAAAGAGCCCTGCATCAAGCTTCCTGCTCAGTGGGAAGCCTGCTTCTCCCTCTCCCACTTCCCCTGCTTGTGTTCCCTCTCTCACTTTCTCTCTTTCTCTCTGTCAAATAAATAAATAAAAATCTAAAAAACACTATGGAGTATTATGCCTCCATCAGAAAGGATGAATACCCAACTTTTGTAGCAACATGGACGGGACTGGAAGAGATTATGCTGAGTGAAGTAAGTCAAGCAGAGAGAGTCAATTATAATATGGTTTCACTTATTTGTGGAGCATAACAAATAGCATGGAGGACAAGGGGTGTTAGAGAGGAGAAGGGAGTTGGGGTAAATTGGAATGGGAGGTGAACCACGAGAGACTATGGACTCTGAAAAACAATCTGAGGGGTTTGAAGTGGCGGGGGGGTGGGAGGTTGGGGTACCAGGTTGTGGGTATTATAGAGGGCATGGATTGCATGGAGCACTGGGTGTGGTGAAAAAATAATGAATACTGTTTTTTCTGAAAATAAATAAATTGAAAAAAAAAGTTAAAAATAAAATCAAATAAAATCCATTTAAAAGGTGAAAAAGTTTATTAACATTAAAAAAAGCTGCATAAGACATACACCTATTAAAAGTCTGAAGTTCTTCTCCAAAGAAGACATATGAATGGCTAACAGAAACATGAAAAAATGTTCAACATCACTAGCTATTAGGGAAATACAAATCAAAACCACATTGGGATACCACCTTGCAGCAGTTAGAATGGCAAAAGTTAGCAAGACAGGAAACAACAAATGTTGGTGAGGATATGGAGAAAAGGGAACCTTCTTATACTATTGGTGGAAATGCAAGCTGCCACACCACTCTGGAAAACAGTATGGAGATTCTTCAAGAAATTAAAATGGAGATACCCTATGACCCAGCAATTGCACTACTAGGTATTTAGCCCAAAGATACAAATGTAGTGAAAAGAAGAGGCACCTGCACCCCAATGTTCATAGCAACAATGTCCACAATAGCCAAACTGTGGAAGGAGCCAAGATGTTCTTCAACAGATGAATGGATAAAAATGATGTGTTTTTAAGTACAATGGAATGTTACTTAGCCATCAGAAAGGATGAATACCCACCATTTGGATAGACATGGATGGAACTTAAGGGGATTATGCTAAATTAAATAAGTCAAGCAGAGAAAGACAATTATCATACGGTTTCACTCATATGTGGAATATAAAGAATAGAGTGGAGGACTACAGGAGAAAGGAGGGAAAACTGAAAGGGAGAAAATCAGAGAGAGGGAGACAAACCATGAGAGACTCTGGACTTTGGGAAACAAACTGAGGGTTGCAGAGAAGGGGGGGATGGAGGGATGGGGTAACTGGGTGATGGGTATTAAGGAGGGCACATGTTGTAATGAGTTGGGTATTATACTCAACTAATGAATCACTGAACACTACTTCAAAAACTAATGATGTACTATGTGTTGGCCCAATGAACATAATAAGAAATAAAAGAAAAAAATTCTTGAAGAGAAAAAAAAATCTAAAAAACAAACAAACAAACTTCTTTTTTAGTGGTGGTGAACTTACAAAGTCTTGTAAAACCTCTTAAAAAGTCTTGCAAGCTCATTGCCACTGAACTGGCCTAAGGTTAACTTTAGTGGTGATGAACTTCTTTAACTTTTATTTGTCTGGGAAACTCCTTATCTTTCCTTCATTTCTGAATGATAGCTTTTCTGGGTAGGGTGTTTTTGACTGTAGGTTTTTTCTTTTCAGCATTTTGAATATATCATGATACTCCTTCTGGCTTGTAAAGTTTCTGCTGAAAAATCAACTCATAGTCTTATGGGTATTCTCTTATGTAACTAGTGGCTTTTCTCTTGCTAATTTTAATATGATATTATTTTTAACTTTTGACATTTTAATTATTATGTTCTTGGTGTGAAACTCTTTGGATTCATTTTGTTTGGGGCTCTCTGTGCTTCTTAAGCCCAGATGTCTGTTTCCTTTCCCAGCTGCAGTTTTCAGCTGCAGCTTATTTCTTCAAATACATTTTCTGTGCCTTTCTCTCTTCTTCTGGGACCCCTAAATGCAAATTTAGGATAATTGATGTCCCAGAGGTCCCTTGACCTATATACATTAAAAAAAAACTCTTCTATTTTTCTGTTAGGCATGGGTGATTTCCATTACTTTCTTCCAGATTGCTGATCAGTTTTTCTTTATCATCTAAACTGCTGTTGATTCCCTTTGGTATATTTCTTATTTCAGTTATTGTACTCTTTAGCTCTGAGTTCTTCTTTTTTTTATGTTTCCTATTCTTTTGTTGAAGTTTTCAACTGATTTCAACCACTCTTCTCCCAAGTTTGGTGAGCATCTTTATGACTTTGAACTGCTTACCAGGTAAATTGTTTATTTCCATTTTTTATATATATATATATACATACATACATACATACATATATATGTATGTATACTCTTCTTGATGTGGGTTTTATTTACGTATATAGCTATAGAAAGTCTGTATTACTAATCTTCAGGGTACACTCAGAGAACACTGCTTTATATGTATTTGCAGACTTGGTATGTCTGGCAAAGAAGGTGAATGAGCTCAGGGTCTTTACCCTTGCTTTCTCCTAGCACTGTATTGTTTTGTTTTTGTTGACTCTAGATTGGAATAGTTGTTTCCTCACATATTTAGTGATTTTTTCTTTAAAGATTTAAGTTTATCTATGGGGATTTATTTGTGACCTGAGTTTAAAATATCTCCAGAAAAGATACAAGTTTGCTTCTGTCAGAGACCTGGAAAATGCAAATTTAGGTCTACTTTTGCCTGGATTTTGAGTTTTTATTGCCCACAACAGAGACATGTGACTTCTGGCCCCAAATCACGGAGTATGTTGTCTTCTTAGGGGAGGTTCCTTTATTTTTCAAAGTTCTAAGATCTCTCTCTAGCATCAGAGATGCCTCAATTCCACCTGCTAGGAGGTGGAGTCCCTGGCCTTGTTGTTGGGTACGTTCTGGTGTTGGTTGTGTCCCTTACCTTCCCCACCACTGCCTGTGGATAGCCTTCCACCTCAGCCAGACCCTGCAGTCCTGTCCTCTCCTCTCAGGAACTTTGCAGCTGATACTCTTGCAACTTCACTCTTCTCTGACATGCATTAAGCACAGGCTTGCATTCTTGCTCCGTGGCTCCATACATGTCTTTGAGATAGTTTTAAAAAGTTCTCTAAACCTCAGTTTCCTCATTTGTAAAATAGCCACTTATCAGTACCCTAATGGCAGTAAATATTTCTTGTCCTTCCCTTTCTCTCTTCTTTTATATCAATTTTTCCCTCTCTTAGAGTAACTATTATGCTAAAGGCCACTGAAAATCTTGAAGTGTGTATTAAATTAGGTAAGAGCTCTACTTATAATATAAAAATGACTTTTTGAAAACATTTTGCCTTTTGATTTGTTCTGCTGTTGTCTTATTACCTGATTTGCTGAGAGGGTAGACAACAAAACAAAAGGCCTCAACATAAAAATGTCTCTTGGAAGCTGATGTAATAAATCTTCAAACAGAATTCAAGTAACTCTTGCCTTTGAGTCATTATGAGAGATAAGTAAATAGCATGGCACAAAATGACAACCCACACAAATGCAGCCCTTTGAAGGTGTTCTGAATGTTGGCATTTAAACACTGCTATAATGTCTTCAGATCACTGGAATCTTCCCAAGACTGAAGTATCTTGTCCTTTGAATATTCCTCAAAAGATAAAATGCACTGATTGCCCATATATCTTGGAGTCCTGTACATGTAATGGATACCTTTGTTTCTATTGCTAGATTCTCTAAAAGGGGATAAGATTTTAATTCGAAGTCAATAAGATTCCCTCCCATTTCTCACTGTAATGGATTTGCAAGTTGTTACTGCTACCTCTTTATTATTCAGCATAGTTTAAAATGTCAGCGGTTACTTGCCAGTCACAGGCTATGAAAAGTTCAAGGAAGTTTGTTTGCCACTTCTCTTCTGGATGGCAGTCTCCTATTCCATTTCCCCCAACACATTTTTTTTTTCCTGTAAGAGATGATGATATGATGGTTTTTGTCTGAGCTTGAGGACTTCTTTCAGGAATTCATATGCGACTCACTTATCCATCCCAAAAAGCACCCTTCTTCTTCTGGCAGCCAGTGCTGTATCTTCCAGAAACAGCTTGTTAGGAGGAAGACTTGCTGTTTCTTGAAGTTACTCAGCTTCATGAATCTTATTAGAAACCTTTCACAGATATGTTTGCACATTGATGAGCCATGAGCTGGCTTTGGAAGGGCAGTTCCTGCTGCTATAAATGACACCAGAAGAAGATGCCTGAAAAGAAACTTAGAGTGGGCAGGAGGGGACAATGTAATATGCAAAGGGATAGAATGTGGAACCCATTTGCCCATCCATGGATCCAAACACTCTTCTACCCAAACCTTCAACCATTCTTCCACCCATCTATCCACCTACCCATTCATCTAAACACCCTTCCATCCATCCATCAATCCACTCATTGGTTCATCTGTCTATGTATTTAAGCATTAATTAATCTCTTTTCTTCTTTAGTAAGTATTCAAAGACTCTGAACTTGGTGCTGATGTTACAAAGACAAGAGCTGGTCATGCCCTAAAATTGCTTGGTGTCTCATGGCTGAAGTTGAGGTAAACATTATATGTTAATAAAAAACATTTGATAAAATGAGAAAAATATTTCAACATGTAAAAAAAGGAAGTTGATATATAAATAGAAATTCATTTTATAGTGTGAAAATTCTGTAATAGGATACATTCAAGTGGAGAAGAGAGCATAGCATTTAGAGCGGGGGGCAGGGTTCTTAGGGAACTCGTCATAGAGTTTACATTCACACCAGTCTTAGACCATGGGGTCTGAAGTGGTGGTGCAATTGTGCTCCCTACTGAGGGCCTCTTATGGATGAATGTGGAGCATGTAGAGGATGTCCTCCATGTGAATAGGAGTGGCAGGCAGAATGGGAAAGGTGTGCAGGTGCTAGATCTTGAAAGACTTGAGTAGCCTTGCTACAAGATTTGTGCTTTATTTTATAAGAGATAGATAGTGTTAGAAGGATGTGATGATAATCAAAACTTCATTTTAAAGTATCATTCTGGGTTCTTTGATGAATGAGGAAAAGACATCAGGTGGAAAGTTAACTGTTGTTGTCCAGGCAGGAGGTGCTGATGGTCTGAGCTGAAGTAGGCAGTGTAGAGATCAGCAGAGGAAACTCTCTGGGAAGTGGCTTTGGCAGAAGGTGAGGGAGAGATGGGTGTAAGAGGGAGAAAAGGGTGTAAGACAAGGACCAAGTGTCTAATGCTGAGGCCACTGGGAGACCTAGAAAATGGGCTGTCGGCAGGATGGGTGTGGCGTGAGGGTGGCAGGTAGATGGTGGTGTCAAAACAGTGTTCAGTTTTAGGGTTCCGTGGGATGTTTGGGTGGAGGGGTCTATAGATTGGAAGGTGGTGTGAGCAGCAAAGACTCAGAGGTGACGGGAGCATGGAGGTGGAGGTGATGGTCAGGAGGGACATGGAAATAACTGGAAACAGCCACAGAAATTCTTTGAGTACCCTCTGAAGTGGTCCTAGCTTATTTTCTAAAAAAGATTTTATTTATTTATTTATTTGACGGGAAAAGAGAGAGTGTGTGTGTGAGAAATAGAGAGTAGAAGCACAGGGAGAAGCAGGCTCCCCGCTGAGCAGGGAGTCAAATGCAGGGCTCAGTCCCAGGAATCTGGGATCACAACCTGAGGTGAAAGCAGACTCTTAACTGACTGAGCCACCCAGGTGCCCTGAAGTCCTAGCTTTTTAATTAATATTTCTAATAGCCATGTCATAGTGTTTGTTCATAGTAAATTGTGGGGAGCTAAAAAGTAGGATGGAAGAAAGGCTCTTCCGTCTCATTTCTGGATAACTGATCCTTTGAGTTCAAATGTCAGAAGCTCCTATCTGGTTAAATATTGTCCAAAACTAGCCTATGAGGGCCTGTCTGATTTACTGTCATGTGTTTTACTGTCCCTTCCAGCCCAGTGGCCCCTGTGCCATGGTGGAGTCTCTTGCTGTTGACTACCTTCAGGGTGTTGATGAGTGTTGACTGGAACAGGACCAGGGTAAGGAGCGGGTGAGGCTAGAGTGGTCCCCCTCCAGGCTGCTGGGGTTGGGCCCTATTGCATCTCTGAGTAAGGCCATTACCCATGGGAACTCACCTCCCTTCATCTTAGCACCATGCAGTTCTCCCCCAAGGCACAAAGATGCCACTTGTTCAAGGGGAAGTCCAAGTTGTCATGACATTGCCTGATGAGTTTGTCAACAGTGGTCACAGTTTGTGTGCCATTGGCTGTACTTGATGCACCCAGTCTTACTCTCTGGTTTTCTCTCACTTCCTGTCCCTTGGAGAACTCCTAAGATGGAAGGAAGATAAGATGGCCATTTCCTTTGGAAAGAGGAACCCAGAGCAGGAAAACCCCCTCTCTTTTTTTTTCCCCCAATTTATTTATTTTCAGAAAAACAGTATTCATTATTTTTTCACCACACCCAGTGCTCCATGCAAGCTGTGCCCTCTATAATACCCACCACCTTGTACCCCAACCTCCCACCCCCTCGCCACTTCAAACCCCTCAGACTGTTTTTCAGAGTCCATAGTCTCTCATGGTTCACCTCCCCTTCCAATTTACCCAAATTCCCTACTCCTCTCTAACGCCCCTTGTCCTCCATGCTATTGGTTATGCTCCACAAATGAGTGAAACCATATGATAATTGACTCTCTCTGCTTGACTTATTTCACTCAGCATAATCTCTTCCAGTCCCGTCCATGTTGCTACAAAAGTTGGATATTCGTCCTTTCTGATGGAGGCATAATACTCCATAGTGTATATGGACCACATCTTCCTTATCCATTCATCCGTTGAAGGGCATCTTGGTTCTTTCCATAGTTTGGCGACTATGGCCATTGCTGCTATAAACATTGAAAACCCCCTCTCTTTATGAGGGAATGTCTAAAGCAAATTCACAAGACAATTCCTTTGTTATTTGTGGAAGGATGGTGAGGAATTTAGAAAAATCATAAAAGTGTTTAAAATATTTTATTTTATTTAATTGCATTTTCAAATGTTGGTACTAAATTAGAAGGTGAAAAGTGTGTGCAGGGATAGTGTGGGAGTACTAATTTGAGCAATTCCACAGTAGTACATGAGGGTTCTGCATTATTATGATGCTTCACAAGGCTCACCTCCCCCACCCCCTACCTGACATGGGAGAAAACAAGGAACTGTGAGTTTTTCTGCCCTGGTCAGGGAGGAACTCTGGTGAAATTGGCTCAGAGCTCTTGCGTGGCCAGCAGACCTGCTAGAGCCAAGAAGTGCTATGGAAATAAAACTGCCTTCTGTATTTAACAGCCAAAGTGTTTTACCTTAGCTAGTGGCGAGAACAACTTTTATTGACAAAAAACATCTTCTGGTGATTAGTTAGCAGGTTTATAAAAAAGCTATTAATCAGGACTAAAGAATACCTCTGTCTGTGCATCTGCGGGACATACGATATGCAGACAAAGTCCAAAAACAAATTTAGTTAGAAATGTGATACAGGTGTGCTTGTATGGATCCTTAGCCTGTCCTCTCTGGTATGGACCCACACCCTAGCATGTGGCCCCTCAGGCCCAGCTCTCTGGTCACCTACTCTTGGTCTGTCTACTGGGACCTGGCAGAGGGATAAGGCCACTTTGCACCTCCTTGGGTGAGGATCATGTCCTTTTTCCTTCTTCCTAAGGTGAGGATGGTGATGGTGGCAGTCTCCTGAACAAAGCCACGGATGCTGCCCACTGAGCTGGAACCTGAAGCATGAATGACTGAGCTCTTGATGGACATTTTGTCTCCAGCCAGCAGGCAGGAAGGGATTTTGGGAGGGGTCTTTCTGGAGTGGGTAGCCACTCACTTCACTGGTGTTTAAACCCCAGTTTTGGGAGGAGGGACTGGGGGCAGGGAGGAAAGGTGCACCCAGACCTCAATAGCACCAGAAAGCTTCAGAACATGCACTAGGGCTGGCGCAGGTTATTCTCTTGAATTTCTGATTTCTTTAGCATAGTGATCTCACGCATCTTTTCTCAGAAGCCAAGATTTCCTGTTTCATGTGTTATCCCACCTCAAACTGTGTGCTTTTAGAACATCAGAACATCAGCTAATGAATCCCTACAGTCAGGTGAAAAAAAATGGGCATCTGAGATAAGTGAGTAGAAAAGTTCACTAGGTGATGATTTCCTCCATATTCCATGTTGTGGGTTTTGCCTAATTAACTTGAAGTAGCAGGTCTTGAACCAGCAGAACTTGAAGTAGCAGGTCTGGCACAATGTTTAACTCTGGAGCACAGAAACATCTCAAAGACCTCCTGCCTTGAAACTATAAAATGGTAGTTTTATAGATGGGGAAACTGAGGCTTGGAGATGGAGTGGGATTTGCCCCAGGGCCCATGCCCTGTTTGAAGGATACGGTGATCTGAACTACTTTTCTGGCTTCTTGCCTTGTACCTTGATAGCTAGCAGGTGGCAGCTGCCAGATGAGTTCACAGAGTGGATGCACAGAAGGGTGTGTGTAGGGATTGAGAGGGAATTCTGCTGGCTTCTGAAATCTCACCATCTGACATCAGTTTAATGGAATGCCTTTTTACCAACGGACACTATTATATTGATGCTCATCAGTGACAGATTACTGCAAAGGATTTGGGACAGTAGGTAACTTAGTCTTTGCCACACATGTCCAGCAGACAGTACAGAGAGGGTGGTGTCAGTGCTGGGAAGAGGGGAGGGCTCTCGACAGAAGGCAGGCTTGAACAAGCTGGGGCCTGTGAGCAGGAGGACCTGGTTTTTCCCAGCTTGGTTACCCAGGGGCCCATGGCCCTGGCACTCCCAATGTACCTGCTCTATCTTTTATGGCTCAGAAGGCCATTGTGAGAAAGGACTTTGGAGAAAAAGTATAAATTCATTGAGTGAGAATAGAAGCAGAGTCTGGATTGGCCATTGGAGTTTGGTACTGGGAATGACTCTGGAAAGCTGTAACACCTGAGAGAGAGAGAAAGAGAGAGAGAGAGAGAGAGAGAGAGAGAGAGAGAGAGAATATGACCATGCTGGAGTTTTCACTGGTAGCAAGAGATGAAATCCATGAAAGATTAGCATTCTACGAGCTGCCAGGTGGGGATTTCTCCTGTGCCTATCCATAGAATGAGCTCTCAGACACTGGTTGCTGTCTCTGAGACACTGGCTTGATACAGTGGACAGTAAATCAGTAGTTCATTTTGCAAAACCTCATGAAATCAGCTTGGGTGATATAGTGAGGATCTTTTCTTGGTTGTTGGCACATTTGGCTTGGATGACATCACAAAGGAACATCACTTCTCTTCAACCCACTTCTGGAGAGCCAAAGCTTCCAGTGCAGGAGACTGTGGTGCACATCAGGGTACTCAGCCATTTATGAATGGCACAGCCACAATCCTCAGCTGGCCAGAACAAGGGACCAATGTGATGGCCATGGTTTTCATTCCTGAGATGACTTTGCTTCTCACAAGCTTTGGTCTGCTCATATACCACTGGCACCACTGCCTGATTTGTGAAAGCAAGCCAGCCATGTCCCAAGGAGCTTCTGTGGCTAGTTAGAAATGTGGGCTCCCTATCTACCACCTGGACTTCAGAGGCTGAAAATAGCCATGTTTTAGGTTTTGAACCAACAGTCGATAGTCTGGGTGTCAACAATGTCTCATGGTGTGAAGCCCATCGCCAGACTCCATTTGTAATAAAATAATCCCAGTTTTCTTTAATCACTAAAAAGAGAAATATATTCAGTGGTTCAGAATAGCATGGAAAATTGCTGTAAAAAAGCAGAGGCTGAGTTAGGATAGTTAGGGGAAGTGTCAAAGAAGCAGAAGCATTGTGGTTCCTCCCTGGCAGCTCATGGGCCAAATGTGGTTTGCACAGGTGCTCTGCATTGCTGGTTCCCCACCAACCCCTGACAGAGTGTGTGTGTGTGTGTGTGTGTGTGTGTGTGTGTACTTACGTATGTATGTATTTATAAAACTTTAATGAGTTGCTGAACAGAGACACTGAGAGATTTTGGTTAGGAGTCTGGCTCTCTCCTTCCAGCATGGCACCACCTGGCTCTAAACAGGGCATGCTCTTTCAGGCTACCTGCCTGCTAATGTGGGACCTAAACTCTAGGACCCTGAGATGGACATAAGTGGGCCTTCAGGAATGGCTAGAGACTACTTTGGGAGCACATGGGTTAGAGTCTTGAATTTCTTGCCTTAGGAAAAACTTTCACAACAACATATAAAAAGCAGAAGGTTTAAAGAAAGAGGTTTCAGTCTATAAATATTCAAATCTCTGCCTATCAAAAGACCCTTAAAATTGAAAGGCAAAAGGCAAAATAAGAAAAAGGTTTACAATGAGTGGAGGATGGTTAGATGGTAACCAGAGAGTTCTGCACCTTTTGTCTTGCCCAATTATCAATCACAACCCTTTCACTTTCAAAGGTTCCCTGGTTTGGACAATAAATTACATGGTTATCTTATGAATGGTTAATATTTGTAGTACATAAAGAGTGCTCACATATTAAAAAGAAAATAAATTAACACTGAAAAGTGGAGTAAAGCCTCAAATGGCTAATGTATAGTGTAGATGAAAACAGTCAATCCATAATGAAAATACTCACTTTAATGAAAGAAGGAAGATAACAATGAGGCAGTATTTTTGGAGTGGTGATTGGAAAGCTTTATAAAAAATGTAAACACACACATGCAGTTTTTCACAGGTGTGGGCCACAGACACTTCTCTTCTTACAGGTTGTAACATAATTTGGAAGACTTTCTGGAAGGCACAATTCCTTGTGTGGGGAAATTTTCCACTTCTAATAATGCATCTTTAGGAAATATTTTAGAATAAGCAAAATGGCAGTTACTCAGTGAAGCTTTGTATACAGAAAAGTGGAAAGAAGATAAGTGCCCAACAAGGAGGAAATAAGTTGTTACTAGCTGACAGTTCTCAAGTCCTCTAGGAACTTTGCATAATTTCTCCCTTTTAACTGCCAAACAACCTTATGAAGTTCATAGAACTTCACTACTTCACTACTATGCAAGCACCTCTCCTAGTTCTTGATGTTGCATCCATTAAGTGGCATGTCCATCAAAAATGATGTTGAAGAGTAATTAGTGATTTGAATTGAGAGATAGGAAATGTTTTAAAATGTTATGAACCAACATATATAGTATTGTTATATTTTTATAAAAAGAGAACATCTCTGTGTGCATAAAAAGTGATGGATATAAACCAGACCAGTCACAGATATGCATAGGTAAGAATATCTCTAGGTGATAGGAATATATAGGATTTTTTGATCTTCTTTTGTCTTGTTTGCATTTTATAAACATTGTACAATGACTATGATTTAAATTTGAAGTAAGAAAAAATAACTGCAAAGTTAAAGTAGGGATTTGGCTGGGGAAAGGTGTCATTTTGGATGTGCTGGTGGACTGTGGCCAGCAAATCATGGTGGCTTTGACGAGATCATCAGTCTATTATGACAAACAAAGAGAGAGCAGTTGAGAACTGGGTCTTCTAACTTCTGTTCTTTATTACAAAGTGGGTGGTCTCTTTGGAAGCTGGTCATCTCTTGTTGTCTATCCTGTATCACACATCAGGCAGTGCATCTATTACCCATCCCCAGTGGAACAAAGGCAAGAGGCAGGAAGAAAGGAAAGGATGGAAATGGAGGAAACTCTCTTTCTGATAAATCTGAGACACGCCCCCACCCCCGCTTTCTGATGCCTGCCCTTCTCTGGCTGGTGCAGCCTGCCTCCTTTCTAGCTGCATGTCCATTGTGCACCATCCTGACCCACACTCTAAGCTTGCCCGGATAGCCTCACCTTTGACCCTCTTGCCTCACCCCCACTGCAAGCATCCCTGCTATGCTCACTGAATCCCAGGCCTCCTCAAATCCTCAAGGTTTGTGCCCCTATGTTCCCCTCCCTCTTACATCATCAGTTCCCCTTCCATTCTGGATCATTCTTATCAACCTTGAGCGTCACACATATTGAAAATAACTCTCTGAATCCTATACCTCCCAAGACTCTGTTTCTCTGTTTTCCAAGAAAACTTCTTCAACCACGGCCTGTTCTGCCCATGTCCACTTTTTCACCTCACAACCTACCTAGAACCATGCAATCAGGTTTTACCTCTTCCCCCAAACCCACCCTGCAGAAACCACTTAGGTCAAATCACCCACTGTCTCCACTTCCAAATATTCCCGGCAGTCCACACTCCAAGACTTGTTGCCCAATTCCTGAAGACAGTGGTTTTCCCTCCCCTTTCTTCTTGAAAATTTGGATTCCTTCTTCTCTACCCAGCCTCTTCTTGCTGCTTTCCTCTGATGGCTCCTCCCTGGGGCTCACTCCTCAGCTCTCCTATCTTCCTTCAACTTCCAGGTGGTCTAACTGCTTCACTGTTGTGAACATTCTCAGAATGTTGGTGGATCTCATACCATGTTGGCCCCATTCCTGGAGTCAGCCTGCCTCTGCTGCTTGCTCAGCATCGTGCTTGATGTCTGACCAGTTTCTTGAAACTTGGCCAAAACAGAACCTATGCTTTGCGACACCTCACCCTCCTGCCACCCCCAAACCAGAGCCCTTGGCCCTACTCCTGCCATGGACTTCCTTATCTCAATATGATATACTACTGATTATCTAGTATTTCATATCAAAAGCCTGGGAGTTAGCCTTTATTTTTTCACATTGTTCTTTTTTTTCCAATTTATTTATTTTCAGAAAAACAGTATTCATTATTTTTTCACCACACCCAGTGCTCCATGCAAGCTGTGCCCTCTATAATACCCACCACCTGGTACCCCAACCTCCCTCCCCCCTCCCACTTCAAACCCCTCAGATTGTTTTTCAGAGTCCATAGTCTCTCATGGTTCACCTCCCTTTCCAATTTACCCAAAAGCACATACCCTCCCCAATGTCCATAACCCTACCCCCCTTCTCCCAACCCCCCTCCCCCCAGCAACCCACAGTTTGTTTCATGAGATTAAGAGTCAATTATGGTTTGTCTCCCTCCCTATCCCATCTTGTTTCATGGATTCTTCTCCTACCCACTTAAGCCCCCATGTTGCATCACTACTTCCTCATATCAGGGAGATCATATGATAGTTGTCTTTCTCCGCTTGACTTATTTCGCTAAGCATGATATGCTCTAGTTCCATCCATGTTGTCGCAAATGGCAAGATTTCGTTTCTTTTGATGACTGCATAGTATTCCATTGTGTATATATACCACATCTTCTTTTCACATTGTTCTTACCACTCTCTCAATCCACAAGCATCTCCTTGAATGCTGCCTTCAGAATTCCTCATGCAGCTAATCCTTCCTCTGGTTCCTCCAGTGACTTCCCAGAAACCAAGCCATTAGGTCTTTCCTGAGTGTGCTATAATTAACACCCACATTCCTGTTCCTGCTCCCAGTCCTCCCTTTGCAGCCAAGACTGAGTTAATGAAACCACAAATCTGTTGATTAACTATCTTGTTATGTTCCCACCTCTTATAGCCTCCCATTGCACTCAGATCAACCCTAGTCTCACTGACAGCATCAGGTCCTGTGTGATCAGTGTCTGCCCACCCTCAGCCCCATCCCAGCTCCCTTCCATTCCAATTACAGCCTCAGCCACACAGGACTTGCTCTTTCTTCATGTGCTTGAAGAAATTCACACTGGAGGTAGTCGTACTATTTCCTCCCTCTGCTTCTTCCCTGTTTCTCTGTATGACTGACTCTTCTTCCTAACTCCAGTGTCCATTCCTATGCCACCCCCTTGGAGAGGGCTTCTTCTTTTAAAATTAAAATTTAATGTGTTATTTGTTTCAGGGGTACAGGTCTGTGATTCACCAATCTTAACACAATTCACAGCACTCACCATAGCACATATCCTCCCCAGGGTCCATATCACAGCCACCCTATCCTGCCTCTGCTGCCAGCAGCCCTCAATTTGTTTCCTGAGATTAAGAGTCTCTTATGGTTTGTCTCCCTCCTGATCCCTTTTTATTTCATTTTTTCTTTCCCTACCCCCTTACAACCCTCCACCCAACCTCTCAAATTCCTCATAACAGAGAGATCATATGATAATTGTCTTTCTCTGATTGACTTATTTCACTCAGCGTAATACCTCTAGTTCCATCCATGTTGTCGCAAATGGCAAGATTTCATTTCTTTTGATGGCTGCATAGTATTCAATTGTGTATATATACCACATCTTCTTTATCCATTAATCTGTTGATGGACATCTAGGTTCTTTCCATAGTTTGGCTATTGTGGACATTGCTGCTATAAACATTCAGGTGCATGTGCCCCTTCAGATCACTACACTTGTGTCTTTAGGGTAAATGCCCAATAGTGTGATTGTTGGGTCATAGAGTAGCTCTATTTTTGACTTTTTGGGGAACCTCCATACTGTTTCCCAGAGTGGCTGCCCCAGCTTGCATTCCCACCAACAGCGTAGGAGGATTCCCTTTTTTGTTGAGGCCTTCTTAATAAACCCTGTTGGTGCCCTGCCTGGGCCTAAGGATTAAATACACCACATAGTAGGTGCTCAACAAGTGTTCTTTGGACAGATGAACAGATGAACAGATGGGTGAGGGCTGCTTTTTGTTCTTTCCCCGTGTAGTGGAGACTCCACCCCAGTGTCCCAGATGCAGCTCCAGCTCCCTGAGGTATTCAGGACACAAGTCACTGTTAATAGGGTGTGTAGGGGAACTCTGGGGAAAAAGCCCTGATGACAGGTGTTCTTTCCAGACTCCCAGACATGCTTCATCTTGTGTGGTTAATTTTCTGGTGCCGTTCTGTGGGCAGCAACCCCCATACAGGATTTGGAGAACAAAACAAAGATGATAATACTCATTTCTATGAATTCTGTAAAATGTAGTTGACTTATGGAAAATCTGCCTTCAAGTGTCATCTAATAGGACAAGATGCTCAGCACAGGTCTGCTGTGATCTATTTTGGACTTCCAAGTCTCCCCAGGGTCATTGATCTGACTGGGTCTGGGCCTGGCCAATGTCTCCCTTCAGAAGGGTGTGATGAAGGGACCATGGCTAGTTCTGTTCTGTCTCGCTGGTGAGGGGTCTCAAAGCACCTGAGCAGGGCTGACCGTCCCCATGATGCTCCAAGCAGTTGGGAGGCAGTGTCCAGAGAGGATGGCACCTGGGATCCGGCAGAGACCTGGGCTTCAGGAGTGTGCCTGTGTGTTGGCATGGGACTTGGCTGGAGCCACAGGATAGGTGACTGTGCATTCCCCTATGCCTTGGTCAGTTTGCATCTGCAGGGTTGTTTCCTTGCATCACCTGTACCTTCTACCTTCCTTGGATGCTGGAAGAGACAAGCTGGGAGGCACTTCAATGAGCTGAATGGAGCTCAGAGGTGACAGGGACACCTAAGTTCCTGGTCTGTGTCCCTTGTCTTTTAACAGAGGTACTGACTCCCAGGTTCCAGGACCCTGGGTTTTATTCAGCCCTGGGATGGAGGGGAGGCTTGACTATTTTAGCTGCCAGCTGTCCCTAGACCCCAGTTTAGCATTTGAATGACATTCACAACCAGAGTAAAGAAGATTTGTTGGGGACACTGCCAGAACAATTGTAGAAGGTCCAGGATTTCCAGAAAGTCATCACAAAGGGGACCAAAATTTTTCTGCTGTCTGAAGTCTTCTGGCAACTGAAGCTGAGGGTGGTAAGGTCAGGCTTGTCCCCAACACTTGAGCTTTGGCATTGTGGAAGAATCTCTCATCTGAGCTCATAGCAAATATTCCATGACTGAATCTGTGCAATGTGTTTGATCATGACTTCATTTATTCACACAACAAATCAAGGTGTTCTTCTAGGATCTGGGATAGCTCAGTGAACACCAAGGCAAAATTCCCTGCCTGCATCTCCTTTGTCAGAAGGACACATTCACAGGCCTCTGGGAATATCTGTGCCTGTGGAGGGGAGCGATTATTATCTATCAGATGTCCACATTTACATTGTTTCTTTATTTAGATATAAGCTACACTGAAGAAAACACACAGATGCTTAAGTTTCCATTTGATGAGTTCTGGTAATTCTATACCTCTGTGTAACCATCATCCAGACAGATTTAGGACATTGTCATCATTCTAGGAGTTTCCCTTGTGACCCGTCACACTCAGTCCCCCCAACCTGCTCTCTACACAGGCAACCCATTCTGATCTTTCAGCACAGATTGCTGTTGACTGTTGTTTAACTTCACATACAGCATGTACTTTTTTGTGTGTGTCTGGCCCCTTTTGCTCCATATAATATTTTGTTGACTCATCCATGCTTGGACTTATCTTAGAATCCCCTTATTTCTGGGACTGTGTAATAGTCCAAGGTCTGAACAGATGACCAGCTATTTATTTATCACAAGATGAATGCATGGTTGGGTTATTTCCAACTTTCATGGTTATGGGTGAGCACTGTGAACCAAGGTTCCAGTCTGTTTGTGGACATGAGCTTTCACTTCTCCAAGTGTGGAGTCATTAGGTCATAGCTGAGATAGAGGTTTGAATTTATGAGAAAGTGACAAATAGTTTCCAACACAGTTCTGTCACCATGCTGCCCACTAACACAAGAGTTCTTGATCTGGACCTTTGCTAGCATTTGACAATGCCAGGTTTCCTTTTTTTGCTGCTCTGGTGGCATGTGGTGGTATCTCCCTGTGGTTTTAATTTGCATTTCCTGATCACTGATGACAGTGAGGTTCTCCTGGTGCTCATTGGCCACTTTTTTTTCACATTTAATCCTAGTGTGGGTTCTGTTCCTCCTTGAACAGAATTTCAGAATTCTGAAATTAGTGGTGAATTTGTACGGGCAGCAAGAAGTTTGGAGAAATATGTTAGTACCAAGAGTTGGAGAAATTTTAGTCTTAGTGCTCTTTGTACCTTGTCTTCAGTTATTTTTTTTTCAAGACCTATCTGCAGTTATTCTCTCCTCTTTAATCAGTGGCTATTCTTAGATGCTTCTAAAAATCCTCACATGACATCCATCCATCCATCCATCCATCCATCCATCCATCCAGTGCATCAATCTATCCACTACTCATTCATCCACCCACTCAGTGTCCTTTCAGGTGAGAGGTGGTGCTGGGCTTTCTCCTTCCTTTCTTCCTTTGTGTCCACTCCCCATATCCATGCTGATTTCTGTATCAGAAAGTCTTGGGCACCCCTCAAATCCTCTAGGTTCCCTCTTTTACTGCAGCTGTAGCTGTGATGCTAGTCCCACACAGGCTTCCACCAGCCTTACAAAACCTGAAATGGACTTGCCTCTCTTGTTTCTTACTTGGTCCTTTTCTGATGTCTTGGTGTGGGACAGCTGGATCCCATGTGACACTAACATGTCCTACCTGGGTGTAGAGGATAGTCACCCTTCAAAGGAGTCAATGGGTAAATGCTTCTTCTTTTGTTCCTCCTGAGGGTGTCCTGAAGAGTGTCAGGTGTTTCTTCCTCAGTGTTCCTAGACTGAATAACAGTGGGCATTAGCTGAGACCACCCTAATGCACCCTTGATGGGATGTTTCCTTTCCCTGTTTCACTCTCCATCCCTTACACTTATTTCTGGGGTCACAGTCCCACATGACCTTGACTTAGACACTGCGTTTGGAGAATTCAGGCTCAGGCAATCTTGAAAATATGTGTCTGATACTGCTTCCATGTTAGAAGCCCTATAATGGCAGATCCGATATTCAGACCAATGTGCCAGTGTTATAAAACAAACTACCAGGTTCTTTCAGACCCATCCACTGCCTGCATTTCTCCATCATTGCTCCTACCTCTCTCCCTGTCGTCAGCCTTTATCTGTTTTCAACATTGCCAATGTCTGCCTCCCATTATGATTACCCATGCCTTGCTCCATCATAAACCCTCTCTCCATCATCACCCCTGCTGTCTCCCCCTGTCATAACTCCTGTTTCCCTCTGTCACTATCTATACCTCCCTTCATCATGACCCCTGAATCACCCCCCCATCATTCTGTTTCCCTCCATCATCAATCCTCCCTCCACCATCTCCTTTGCCTTTTTTCCACCATCACTCTACTTCTTTTACAGAGTTTGAAGCTCCTTTCCCACCAACAGTGTAGGAGGGTTCCCCTTTCTCTGCATCCTCGCCAGCATCTGTCATTTCCTGACTTGTTAATTTTAGCCATTCTGACTGGTATGAGGTGATATCTCATTGTGGTTTTGAAACTCCCATCGAAGGGGATGGCAGTGAAATCTGCCTGGGCTGTATGTGGCATAGAGCTCAGAGAAGTCTTCTCAGGAGAAGGATACATGTATGGAGAGGAGAGAATGAGTGGAGAGTACCTTAATTTTTGTCTGAAGAGATGTAAGAGTTATGAACACCAGCTTGGGTTCCATACTGAGAATCACTTCTAGTTCTGCTCCTTCATGGCTGCATGGCCTTAGCCAATTACTTAATCTTTCTGAGCTACAGTTCCTTCTTCTGTGGAAACAGAATATTGGTAATATGTTCTGCATAGGATTGCTGTGAGAACTTAGAGCGATGGCTCATGTGGCATGCTTGGCACTTGATAACCACTCAGTAAATATTCATTCTTTTTATGTGCTGAGTTTGTCTGCTAGAATGCGACCCCCCAGTGCCCAGATGTTGAGGTCATTCATTCAACTGCGTGTGGAGTCACCTTCCAAGGATCAAGACCTATGTAAACATGTGCAGAGTTTTCATCAGGTCAGGAGGACTGATGATTAGGTCAATAGGAGCAATCATGAGCTGTGATGAGCCTGACAGACCAGAGGTTGTGCCAGGTGTGGTTGATGGGCATGTCTGGAGTAGTCTGGCAGTTCTCCAAGTGGGGACTCTGGAGCAGCAACAGCAGCAACTCCTGGACACTTGCTGAAACACAGATTTTGGGGAGCCCATCCCAGATCTCTGGATGACTGTCTGAGGTCCAGGAAACTTATAACCAGGCCTCCAGTGGGGGATTTGATGACAGTGAGACCCCCCTGGTGTGGCAGCACAGTATAGCCTGGTTGCTCCTGAGACCCAAATAAGGTAAGGCATCACTTGCTTGATAAACCAAGTTTCTTGCCCTGCAGCCACCCTGATTTCTGCCCTTACTTTGGGAGATGGCCGTCAACTTTTCACATCTCTCCAGCTTTGTGAGATACTCTGTCTACTCTTTAAGGCCTCTGCCCCATGTCTTCATTCCGAGACCAGAGTGACCACAAGGCCTAGCATATCCAGGAAGGAACCTGTGGCATGAGCCAGGGATGCCCTCCCACTTACTCATCTTACCAAAGAGGCATCTATTCTGGTTGTTTCCTGTTTGGATCCAGCAGGACCAGACTTTTCACGTGTCTGCACTTCACAGAATCTTGTGTCAGCCTGTGGAGGTGTACAAATGATGCAAAAGTCAAAGCCCTCTGATTAAAATAAGGAACGGCACACCCTGCAGGGAAGACAGGGGGAGGCAGTGCAGAATTTTGCAGCCCAGTCCTTTCTGATTTTACACTTTGACAATGAAAGTGGCACTAAAAGAAGCCCCCAGAAGACAGACTGGAGGGAGAGTCCCATAAATCCTCATCTATGTTCAATTTTCTTCTCTCTGCAGAGTTTTTAACCAAAGAATCCCAGCATGCAGGGCCTTGATCCCCACACCTCTGAATACTAGGGGAAGCTCCTTTATTGTCTCCAGAGGCCTAGAGGGAATGGGGGAGCTCCCTCACTGTAGGGGGAGTAGGGGGATTTCCTGGGGCCTATGAGACGACACCACAGCTCCTGTGCTGCTGGACAGCAGAGCTTATGCCCACGGCCAGTAGGGCCACAGGGAGGAGACAGAGAGAATTACAACTGTGTCTGCCCACGGTGCAGTCCCTCTAAGGCAGATACAATGTCAGGGACTGCATAAACTAAATCCACAGACACTGACCCTCAGTAGTTGATGTGGCAGAGCAGTCCCTGGAAACACGCTGAGATGAAGAGTCACACACAGGTGATTTCTAAGGCAGAGCTGCCAGGTGAAGCCAGCAGGGAGAGGAGGAGACAGCAGGGAGAGGAGAGGTGGGTCAGTATGTGGCTGATCCCATGGCGAACTTGGCCTGCAAGATGGCCACATTTCTCCAATTCACAGATGAAGAAACTGAGACTCAGCAAATTTAGATAATGAGTCCAGAGTTACCCTGATACCTGGTTAGTGAAGTGGTGTGCATCTGAACTTGTACCTTTGGACTCCAAAGCTCAAGATTGCAGGTACGGGGAAAATAAGAGTCAGCTGTAATGTGTTGAAATGTGGGGTGGGGAGGGTGCCTGGCAGTAGGGGCAGAGTAAGTCCCATGTTTGGTCAAGGATCTTACTGCACTGGAAATCCCAGGGGTCTTCATTTGAAAAACCCTCATGATCACACTACTGGTCTGCGTCAATCTCTGAACCTCAAATAGTAGCTTGTTTTCTGAGCACAGAGAGGGCCATGGAAGATCTAACCTGGGGTCAAGCCCAGGGGTCCTGGATTGTTTCTGTTTTGCCTGAGTGTGCTGTGTGATCTGGCACAAGATGCCCCCTTTCTGAGCCTCGGTTTCCCAACTGCTCTTCCAGTTTCCTTCTGACTCTGAATTGGCCAGTTCTGGTAGATAAAAGCTGGTGCAGGAAGGTGGAGTTAGTCCTGGCCTACTAAGCTGTCTGTTACCTGTTTTGTCCCATGTCATCCTGCATGGGTCATATCTGTCCCTGACCACAGAAACAGGGTAAAAAAATTGACTCAGATTCAGTCTTCTCCTGAAGAGACTGGTCCTCTCCTTTCTAACTACTGTTGCCGTAATGGCCAACTGTGAAAATGTTTTCCAAGTTAGAGTTGATTAACACTTATATTTTGAATCTTGGGAAAAATAATCCAATAGTAGGCATGGAAGATTTAGGTGGATACAGCTTTAATAATAGTCATAAAGAAGCAGGGATCCTCCATCTCTTCTAAGCCAACCCATGCTGGCAAATATACATGCTCTCAAACAGAACCAACAGAATGGCTTGTCCAATAGAAATGCATTATCATGGGGTTCCTGGTTGGCTCAGTTGTTAAGCATCTGCCTTCAGCTCAGGTCATGATCCCAGGGTCCTGGGATCAAACCCCTGCATCGGGCTCCCTGTTCTTCGGGAAGCCTGTTTTCCCTCTCCTACTCCCCCTGCTTGTATCCCCTCTTTTGCGGTGTCTCCCTCTGTCAAATAATTAAATAAAATCTTTTTTTTTTTTTTTTAGATTTTATTTATTTATTTGACAGAGAGAGATCACAAGTAGACAGAGAGGCAGGCAGAGAGAGAGAGGAGGAAGCAGGCTCCCCGCCGAGCAGAGAGCCCGACGCGGGACTCGATCCCAGGACCCTGAGATCATGACCCGAGCCGAAGGCAGCGGCTTAACCCACTGAGCCACCCAGGCGCAAGTGGCTCACCTTGGGCTCCCATGGCTGCACTATGTGTGATTTCAACAATGAAAATCAACAATTTTCTCTGCAGTCACGGAGCCAAGGCTTGTTGCGTATTAAGCAGGATGGTTTCTGGAGAGGGTTTAATTATTAAGTTTTGATTTTACACATACATTCAACTTGTCTCCCTCAAACAAGGGCGGTAAAAGGCACATTTCTGAAGAAACATTGGACCGTGTCTGGGGCACAGGACAGAAGAGCAGATGGAGAAATGGCTGGTTAGGGGCACACTTACTGCTTTTCTGCAACACAAAGCCACCACTGGGGAGACGGTTTGGCTCAGCCACTTCTGATGGGTTCCCTGGGTCTGATGTTTTACAGAAGTGCTGAAGGAAACCCCAACGAGGCTGGGCTGAGGGTGGGTTGGGGGACAGTTGGTCCTGGGCCCCCAGCCTCACCCCAACAAGAGCATTTTCTATAGACTGTTCACATAGAAAAACTACCCAGGTATTTCAACATTTATATGTTCACAGAATTGTTTGAAAACATAGTTCTGCTATTAAAAACTTTAGAAAACCACTGAGTTCATTTAATCTCTCTGCTTACATTGGGAGAGCAGAAGTAGAAAGAGTCTCGGTAAAGAACTCATGGGTTACCCAGTGAGATGGTAACAGATACCACGGCCTTCACAACACCAGTTCAGGCCTTTGCTCTACCAGTCAGTTATTTGATTAAAATACCCTTTCAAGATGTTTCTTAGTGACAGTATCATGCCTACTCCATAAACTTTCCCCAAACCAAAACCTGTCCCATATCTGTCTTTGGGGGCATTTATTCTTTGTTTCTAATTCTTGAAATACCTGCTGTGACTTTCCTTATGGTCCCAGAGCTGGCATCAACATCCTCAGCTCCTTTGTGTGGGGACTGAGATGACTTGTCTAACTTTTCTCCACTAGTGGGTGGAAGAGCTGGGATGTATGCTTACATGCTCCCCTGATGTTGCATACTTATCGCAGGCAGACACCTTGTTCCCGCACAAGTGGCTCTTTCCACCGGTTCATTATTCAGTGAATTGCTAAGGCGTGTCTGCTCTGTGCCAGGCACTGTTCCAGACACTGGGGATGCAACAGAGAAACAGAGTCCCCTAGCTCATGGATGTAAGCCCAGTTTGTTGGTCTTCAAAATTCCAAGTGTGGTGCATTAAGTTCAGAGACTAATTCTGGAAGTTTGGATCTATGAGCCCCAAATAGAACTCTGGCCCACCAGGTCAGGTACATGGTTGATATGCTCTTTAGACATTTGTGTTTATGAGATGGAATCCTCACTGAAGCCACTGAAATAAAAATAAAACATGGGTTTTATTTTAAGGATCTTGGAGTATATCACAGGACCTGAGTGCAGGAATGTGACTGGGCTTCACACTTCATGAAATGGAAGTAGAACTGGAGACAGAGGCTCCATCGGTCCTTCGTGTCCATGTAGTTTCCTGTTTTGTTTGAATGTTGGCTTCATTCTTCTTCCTGAAGCCAGTTTTCAACACTGAGTGCTGCATATTTTACATCTTGTAGCTTCAGTCACCCAGAGAGCCCAGCCATTTGTGGGGCAAGGGCTGCTGAGTGCCTTGGACCTGTATGCCTCCCCATGTGAACACATACACACCTAACACATATGCACACACGTGTGTACACACATGGATAAAGGGGGTGGGTTAGAGGCACAGGGAAAGTTTCAGAGGAGGAGAGGTGCTGGGAACATGAAACTATATAGCTACATCATAAAGCTTATCCTGGACCTTCTGCATTGCCTCTTGAACATACTCACACTTGGGATCATGACATTCCGAAGAGGCATTTAGGGACCTCCAGTGGTCATAGGCCCAAGGAGGTCCAGGCAAAAGCTCAGTGCATGCTCAACTTCAGGACCATGACCAAGGGTAAAAAGATGTCACATCACCCAACACAGTGTTATTTTACTGGGTCCGGGTTCTCTGGAAGATGTAGGAAGCAATGTGGTGCAAATCCTTCCTCCACCTCCTTTGTGGATTTTTTTTTGGGGGGGGGAAGGAAGCATCTGTGCAAATATAAAATATCATTTCTGTAATGATTCTTGAGATGCACTTTTTAAAAAAACTTTTTTAGTTTTTAGAAGTTTTAACTTAAATCCACTTAAACATACAGTGTGATATTAGTTTCAGGTGTACAATATAGTAATTCAACACTTCCACGCTGTGTTCATCATGACAAGTACACTCCTTAACCACCTTCACCTATTTTACCCATCCTCCCACCCACCTCCCCCCGGGTAACCAATAGCTTATTTTCTATAGGTAAGATCTATAGATCTATAGCAATCCTATAGGTTTGCTCCTCTCTCTTTCTCTCTTTTTGTTCCTGGCTTGTTGACTTTGTTTCTTAAATTTCACCTGAGTGAAATATGCTATTTGTCTTTCTGTGACTGACTTATTTCACTTAACATAATATACTCTAGCTCCATCCATGTTATTGCAAATGGAAAGATTTCATTATTTTATTACTAATATTCCATTGTGTGTGTGTATGTATATGTATGTATGTTTATGTGTGTGTGTGTGTGTGTGTATATATATATATATATATATATATCTATCTCACATCTTCATCCACTTATCAGGTCATCAGGTGATGGACACTTGGGCTGTTTCCATAGCTTGGCTATTGAGATAATGCTAATATAAACCTCAGGGTGCATGTATCCCTTTGACTTACTGTTTTTGGATTCTGTGGGTAGATACCTAGTAGTACAATTGCTGGATCATAGGGTAGTTCTATTTTTAACTTTAACTTATTTTATTTTATTTTTTTTATTAGTTTCAGAAGTAGAATTCAGTGTCTCATCAGTTGCATATAACACCCAGTGTTCATTATATCATGTGCCCTCCTTAATCCCCACCACCCAGTTACCCCTTTCCCCCAACCCTCTCTCCTCCAGCCATCCTCAGTTTGTTTAAAAACATATTTTAGCTTCTCCAGAATTAGGATAGTCTTTAGAGTTGATGACATGTCATAGCTTTCCTGGTAAAGGATTTCTTACTTAGCGGTACATAAAATAGTGGTGTTTTAAATCCTTTGAAATAGAACAGTTGCTGAGGCACATGTCTTTGAAAAAAAGAAAGCAAATAACATGGTAGAACAGACTGGCCTGACAACCAGGGTAGGTTTCATGGCTTGAAGCAAATGGGTTTCAAAAGTACAGGAAAGTTGGCCGGAAGGGACATAAACTTGTCTCCAGGATCCTAATTTTGGGAACTGAGCCAGGCTGGAATGGCAGCACAGGAGGTTTGGGCTACGTGTAAAAATCCCCCTAAATATTGAAATGAGATGTAGAAATTGAATGTGGAGTTCCATTCCAAAGGGTCTTCTAAAAGTGAGGTGATTCTCCATGGTCTTGGAGGTTGTAAGAACGTCTGGCTAATGACAGAAGTGTGGATCAGTGGACTTTCAGTTGTATTGACTTTGGCTGCAAGTCACTGAAAATGTGAATTCACATTGGCTTAAGGAGGAAGATAATTTATTATCTCACATAAAAGGAAGTCAGTAGTTGGATCCCAGAAATCCTCATCAATCTGTTGAGTTTCCTTTTGCTTTTTAGTTAACTCTGATTAAACTGTCTTGGTTTTTCTTCAGGCAAGACAAAAAAAACATTTACTATGTCCTTTTTTCAGAAAGGAAAGTGACAATGTTAACCCTTCCTTGCCCTGGGGCTTGACCAGGCCATTCAAGGACCCAAGTCTCTGACCTGGACTTGACTTCTGAGCAGACTGTCTCAGTGCTCTTGAGGACTGCAGTGCACTTATGAAAATGCCCAGAGGAAGGAAAGGAATATTTTTTCCCACTGTTAGTATTTTAGGAGGAGGGACCATTCCCTGGACTCCCTGTTGACTTCCTCTTGCACATCATTGGTCAGAAACAGACAAAAGCCAGGGAAATGGGGCCTGAACATCAACGTGGTCCATCAGCCATTCCTGCTACAGCTGGGGATGAAGTGTGGACCTAAGTAAAATCATGACTTTACCAGAAAGGAGGAAGGTCGTTTTCTAAACAGTGTCCACCTCAGGGGCTTTTCAAGGTCACTTGCAGACTAAGGGGTCCTAACAGGTAACATCTACCTGTGCTAGTTTGCAGTCTTGGAGTAAGGCATGTAGTGAGGAGGCCTCTCTGTTCTGATCCATCTTCTGACCCCTGGGCCATTTGAGCCCAACTGGATGGTGACAAAGGGACAACCACAGATAAAGCCAACCTGCCAGGCAAATGTTAATATAATCATTTTTCATCCTGGAAAGTCATTCAGGTGATATTTTATTCTTAAGAAAACTTAGAAGAGATGAGAGGAAGACATGAGGAAAAGCAGGAGGAAACTCAGCACTTTAACAAACTTTTCTGGAAAATAAAGCACGAGATCTAGTTGTCGGTTGGGACAGGAGACTTCATGATACATCTCAGGGAGAAGAATCAAAGAGGGCAGGAGAGGGCTGGGTGAAGAGGTCACAGGTGCCTTGGTGGGACCAGGATTTCCTCCTTCCTTCCGTAGGAGGGAATGATACTGGAGCCAAATTTTAGGAAATTGCCATAGTTCTTTCCTGTTTGACTTACAAAAGTGGCAATTTTATGGAGTTCAACTAAATATTTAGTTAAGAAATGCCCAAAGAGGGAAAACACTATGAATAGAAATGAATACTGAATACCCAAAGTTCTTAAACCTTAAAGTTCCTTGCATTATAAGGAATCCAGCCAGAAGCATCGCTCCCTTCCATCACCAATCCCATTTTCCAAAGCCAAATATCCTTCCTACACCAATCCTTTTCCCTTACACCTCCTCCAGCCTCCACCCCCTGGACTTCTCCACCCTCATCCCTCCACCCCTCCCTCCTGGAGAAGGTTTCTGATATGTTCGCCTGATCCTAACAAGCAAGAACAGGAGAATGAAGGAATTCTTCCTCCCTTTCTCTTTCCTTAAGAAAGCTTCACCTGCCATTCTTTACTGAAACACAACAGAGTGCAAAATCTACCATAAAAGAGTCTCTTTTCTGTGCATTTACAATTCAAATTAAAACAAGTCCCATAGACTAAAATTCTCATCTAGATAAGGATTTAACAGACTAAACTTCAGTGAAATCTCAAGAAGAAAAGTCCATCTGTTTTCTAAAGAACAGGTGCATGAGCTGGAAAATGTTAAAGGATATAGAAATGTGTCCAGAGTGTTGTGATAGAAACACATCCCCAAAGTCTTCTTAATTTCAAAAAGAGACTCATCATGATTACCTCCATTAACCAGCTCAAATAAAATGTGATGGTTTCTATAATCTAAGCAGTACTCCCCACATCAGGAATATTTATTGAAATAAATCAATGTATTATTGCCCCAAGAGGGAAAAATATGCTGATGGGTGGTGGTTTGTTGCAGAGTAATCACTAACATTTAAGTGACAGGTATTGTGCTGTTTACATCAGTTTCCTCAATTTATCTTATCAATGATTACACAACAAAGAAACTGGCATAGAGTGTTGTCACATAACAGCAAGTGTCAGAGCTGGGATTTGAACCTTGGGCAATATGAAAGCCAGTCTTAGGTTTAACCGCTGATTGCCACAGCTCCCCAAAGGGGGTGTGTACAATCTTTTCCGATCCACTTACCTTGTGTTGTAAGATCCCTAGGGCCCAAATATCTGGACTGTGTTCTACTTTCTGTCTCCCGGATATATCTCTGGCAGGTCCTCCCTCATGATGGGAATCTCACAATTACTACGCTTTTTTTTTTTTTTTAACTCATTGCCCTTTCATTTTACTCGAATTTTAGAAACTGCAGAGGGTAAAACAGACTTTACTTTCTTAAGCAGCTTCACTGTTGCAGACCAGTCCACTGAGACAGTTTTAGTGCCTCCCTTTGAATCTTGACATGAATTAACAGCATCCTTTCCACCTTGTGCTTCCTGGTCAAGCCACAGGTGACACCTAACAGTGATGCTGTCTGAATTGGTGATTTCAGAATCTGGGACATTAGTTGCCAAGTTCCCTGGTTGTGTTTGGGGAAAACTTCCAGGAAGATTGGAATCCAGGGCCATGGTGGAGGGTGTCTAGACCCATTGCCTTTACTTTTCATTATTCATTCTTAAACATAAAGAAACAAAACAGAAGTTGCAGACTCAATGTGTTCTATAGCTTAGATCACAGAAGGACAGTGGTGTACCTGCTGAACCATCAGGATTCTGGACCAGTGCTTGTCTGCTGAAGAAGCACAGGGTTGAAGTCCAGACTCTGGTCCCACTATAGCAGACATATATTTCCACATTTGCAGGCGCTCTATTCAGTCTAGTCTCTGACGGGAGTGAAACCACTGATCACAACCAAGAACAGTGCTGGGATAGCAGAAGGATTGACACAGTCTGAATTCACTTAGCTTTTGTCTGCAAGGTAACTTGGTTTCTTTGCAGAATAGGGTGATTTACTTGAACAAACAGTGAATAAGTTTTCCTGTCAGTCTGACCATGCCATGGTCCCCGAGAAGCTGGGGCATCTCCTGACAGCTGATGACTCCTCTCTGGGGGTGCCCCCAGGGCAGCCTCCTCCCAGTCTCCCCCAGCTCATGAGGTGGGTTTGTTCTCTACTGTTCATTCCTGCATCTCAACTTAGACATCAGGTTTACTTGACAAATATTTGCAAATGTTTTCCACCTTCTTCCCTCTGTGGGATTTGTATTTGTCCTCCAGCCTATCCGGGCAGAGGCAGACACTCCCTCCTCACCCTTACACCCCCTGCCTTTGCCTGTTTGGGAGGTCGATCACATTGTCTGGGCATTAATTTTCTGTTTGCTGATTGTCCTCACTCTACTATGAACTCCCTTGTACTCAAGAGATGTTTATTGAAGTGAACTTAATCATTTCATTGAAGCTTATAAACCACATTTGCTACAGAAGGAGAAACAGTCCAAGAGTGTCCAGTGTCCTTTCCATTGTCCTTCGGCTCAGCTGGCTAAATTATACCTGCTCATTGACACTGGGTTCTGTGTTTTCAAGAGAGCTGGCTACAATGCCACCAGAACTAATTGGGTTTCCAACACAATGGGGTCAGGTGAACGGTCACCTCCTGCTGTTGAGGACACCTTTGGACCTGCAAAAACCTTGGTCTTAGGACGAGCTTATGGAGTCCTCATGCTCAGGCAAGGCAGCCATCCATGGGAGCCTCTGAGAGTCCCAGGTCCTGGGTCAGCCTCCCCTTCTCCTATTATTGGGGCATTGATCACACAGCTGAGGGTGCCCAGTTGCCATGACAATACCATGGCTTCCCTATGGGGCCTTGTGGGTGTCAGGATGGCCAAGTGGTCTAAGGCGCCAGACTCAAGCTCCGCTTCCCCATGGGGCCTCTTCCCATATGACAGTCCTATTTTGACCTTGGTAAAAATTTAAGTCTAGCTTCCCTGGGAGGCCAGGAGCAGGGCCCACAAACATTGAAAGTTGAAAATCTCCTTCATCATTATCTTCTATCAACTAGGTTGCTGTGTTAGTTTGAAATCTGTATTAGCTTGGTCCATGGTGGCCAAGTTCCACTGCACTGGGTGTCTTAACCAATAGAAGTGTATTTCTCATGGTCTGGGGCTGGGAAGTCCAAGGTCATGATGCTAGCTGATTTGGTTCCTGGAGAGGACCTTCTTTCTGGTTTGTAGACAGTTGCCCTCTCTCTGTGTCCTCATATGGCAGTGGCTGGGGTCGGAGGGGGATGTCTCTTTGCTGTCACTTCTTATAGGGGCATCAATTCCCATTATGTCCTCATTTAGCCCTAAGCACCCCCTAAAGGCTCCAGCTCCAAAATTGGGAGTTAGGGCTTCAACATAGGAACTTTGGAGGAACAAAAACATTTAGTCCACAGCAGTCATGATGCTGTGGTGTAGACATCATGTCTACATCCTTTGGAGGCAGACTGCCTGAGGTTCAAATCCTGCCTCTGACCCTTGCATGCACTGGGACCCTAGACAAAATTTTAAATCTCTCTAGGCCTTAGTTTCCCCATCTGTAAAGTGAGGACACGAAAAAAAAATCCTACATTGGAATAAAAGTAAATGTCAAATGAGGCTCTATTAAATGAGCTGTAACATCTACTCACATGGGTTTTCATAGTCAATAAAATTCCTTAAGATGCTCTGAACCAACCTGGCCTCTATCTTCTTCCTTTCTTCAGGAAGGCAGGAACTCTGACATTGATAATCTTTCATGCCTAGAAGCCAGGGTGCCAGGACAGGATGCTCTCAACTGTTTTCTTCACTACATAAAGACTTGTCTATAAGTCAAGCCCTATTTTTTTTCCCCATTGAGGATTCATAGTTTATTAACTATAAAGCACGTGTGTGTGTGTGTGTGCGCACGCGCGCGTGCACACGCGCCTGTTTATACACACACCTCACCAAAAAAGCCTGCATGGAACCTCGCTGTGGGCCTTGCTCCCAGCTGCCAGGAGGCTAGGGAAGCCCTCATCCTGGGACGTGGGGTGGGGGGGTGGTGTAAGGGAAAAGTTTTCCTGATGTGTGGATCTGCTCCCCTCTCCTTACCTTCGTGGCTCTGTGTTGTCTGGTATTTGACCTGTGGTGTCCATGTCTGTGTCCAACACTGGTCTGGTGGTCCTAAGCCTCAAGGCCAAGAAGCTAAGTCCCACTGTTTCCTTCCTGCAATGCCCAGTGTGGAGTTTCTCAACAACTAGGTTCCTATTATTTCTAATAGTTTTATATTTTACACAAATTTGTGCATCACAGGAACCACAGGGAACATGGTCCTATGGGTAACTTCCCTCGAATAAATTGGGACCAATGACTACTGGGTTCCTTTGTCCCTGAGATGAGCCCCTGCTCCTTCCCCCTGCTCGCACCCATGAAAGCCTTAAGAAAAGTAATTTCAGGGAAGAGTATGTTAGTTTCCCGTGGCAACTATAACAAATTACCACAAGTTTAGTGGCTTAAAACAATGCGAATTTATCATTTTACAATTCTGGAGGTCAGAAGTTCATAATCAGTCTCAGTGGGCTAAAATCAATCAAGGTTGGCTCCTTCTGGAGGCTCTAGAGAAGGATCTGCTTTGTTGCCTTTCCCAGCTTCTTTTTCTTTATTTTTTCCTTTTTTTTTTTAAAGATTTTATTTATTTATTTGACAGAGATCACAGTAGGCAGAGAGAGGGGAAGGGAAGCAGGCCCCCTGCTGAGCAGAGAGCCCGATGCGGGACTCGATCCCAGGACCCTGAGATCATGACCTGAGCCGAAGGCAGCGGCTTAACCCACTGAGCCACCCAGGCGCCCCCTTTCCCAGCTTCTGAAGCCACCTGGACCCCTCCCCACCCTCACAGCCAGCAGGGGGCTACCTTCCTCACTCTCCTCTCTGACTCCATTGCAACACCCTCCTGCCTCCCTTTTATGACGACCCTGTGGTTACATTGAGCCCACCCATATAATCCAAGACAGTCTCCTCATCCCCAAATCCTAGTTTAACCCCACCTGTGTCCAAGTCCATAAAGGGAAACCTCACTAGCGTGGACTTAAAATGCTACAAAGGGGCCTGGTATGGGGAGTAGTGCCACTGAGGAAAAAAAAATGTCCATTTTATAGGAAACTTTACAGGAAAAATTGTCAGTCATGGGCCCCAAGAGAAGAATCGCAACAGAAAAGACTCATTGATGACAGGCCCCCATGGGGAAAGATAGATATGGCATCTCCTACAAGTCATTGACTACTCCTGCCACCCAGCTGACAAGAAACCCTCATCACTGGGAACTCCTGCTTGTCTCCCAAGGACCTGATTCAAAATAACCCCTCCCAGGTTCCTCGTCCTTCTCCATAAAATAATGTTCCTGTCTTTGGTTTGTCAGACTCACCTGTGGTTTTTCTTGCTTATCCTGGATTGGCGTTCTCTACTATTCTTGAGAAAACCCCTTTTTGCTGGTAAAATAACCGGCAGTTTCATTTTTAAGGTTAATGCCTGCAAAGTCCTCTTACCATGAAAGGCAACACAGCTACAGGTTCTGGAGATCAGGATGTGGACATCTTTGCGGGGGCAAGTTTGTGTCTCTTCCCAAATTAAACACAAACAGATGCTCCCGTTTGTCAGGCTCCTTCTTAGGGCTGCACATGAATCTTATAATTTAAGCCTGATAAGGGTCCCAAAAGGTGGGCACGTTCCTCACTCCCATCACGCTGATACAAGAGTTGAGCCTCAGGGAGGTCGGCTTCATGCAGGGGCGAGTTCGGAATTCAGACACACTGTGGTCTGTCTTAAGAGCTTCTTTTCTGAATCACAGGCTCCAGAGGCTCAACCCAGTGTCTCAAACCACACTGCAGCCCAAGGCTGGCTGGCCTTCCCAAAAGGTCCCCTCTCAGGCTATGCCTCTTTCCTATCCCCTCTGGGGTGATTCATTGCCCATGCTGCATGACAAATGACCCCAAGATTAGCACCTGAAACAACAGCCAGTCACCTTGAGTCAGAATTCCGGTTTAGTGGGGTTCCCAGCACCTCCCCCCCCCCGCCGCCCCCGGTCTCATGAGGCTGAAACTGAGTGTCAGCAGGGCAGGGTTTCTGCAGGAGGAACCTGCTTGCGGGCTCCTGTAAGTGGTCAGCAGAACTCAGTTCCCAGAAATTCAGGTCCCCATTTCCTTTGCTGGCTGTCAGCGGGGGTGTTCTCAGCTCCTGGACACTGTCTGCATCACTCCACCATCATGGCTTGCAAAGGCATGCGGGCATTTAATGCTAGGACTTCTGTCTCTTCCACCCGCTGGAGAAAATTGTCTGCTGGGAAAGCATTCATGTGCATAGCTCTGGTCCACCTGGATAATCTCCCTTTTGTCATTGAAATTGCCATAATCACAGGGATGGTATCTCAACCTAAGTGTGAAGGAGGGGTCACTAGAGGCCTCCTCAGAATTCTGCCCTCCACAGGGGCTTGTCAGCACATCCAGACCCTGTCCTCTCTGTCGCACCCCATCTCAGTTTCCTGCATGGGGGTCCTGCCCATTCACAAGGCTTAGCACCTAGTGGAGAGATGTGGGGGGGTTGCACAGGTGAAATGGTAATTGAGAGAGAAGCACAGACTTCCTGTGCCAGCCCCAGGGGAAGGTACAGGTGGGAAAATATCCAAATATGGAAAAGACTCCAATGGGCTATGGGGTTAGGATGTGTTTTCTTGGACACAAGGATGGTTTCAAAGGAGTTCCTGGAGACTGTGAGTTTTCCAAGAACATTTCTGTGGAATCTAGGGTTGGAATTGAAGGCTCTCAAAAGCCTTTCTTTATTGTATCCAAGTCTATGTTTTACCCTTTCCTCAAAATAGTCCGCTGTAGCATTTCTAGCTGTGTGACAGTGCACAAAACTAGTAACAGTTTTGTGACTCAGTTTCCCCATGGATGAAGTACAGATGATCACTGTCTTTCCCACTCAGGGCTGTTACAGGCTAAGTGTTTGGAACATATAAACACAACCAGTGCAGGAGACAAAAGAAGGGCAAGTGTTCAGTCTTTTTTTTTAAGATTTTTTAAAAAATTTGTTTATTTGACAGAGATCACAAGTAGGCAGAGAGGCAGGCAGAGAGAGAGAAGGGGAAGCAGGCTCCCTGCCAAGCAGAGAGCCCAATGCGGGACTCAATCCCAGGACCCGAGATCATGACCTGAGCTGAAGGCAGAGGCTTAACCCACTGAGCCACCCAGACACAGTCTTAAGATGTAGCTGAAAGGTGTTCTAATTTTATAGAATGAAATGGATCCTTTACTGTGAGAGCAAATAAAATGTCTTTAATGATGGGGAATGTTCAGGTGAATCAACGGGGAGCATTCAAGCTGAACAATTGTCCCGAGGCAGGTGGAGGACACCCACTGGTTTCCAGGGTGCGGGAATGTCATCTTTGCAGATGGACATGTCACTGGTCACCCAGGGCACTTGGGGGAAGGCGATGAAGGCACTCCCTCCACCAGCTTTGCCTAACTCCAACAACAGAAGAAGTTGAGTACCAGCAGGAGAAGCAGGAATGTTGAGTGAGGCCTTGAGCAGGGTCCTGTGGCCATTGTAACTGCTCCTGGCTTTCCTGCTTAGTGAACTTTTCCTCCTAAATTCACTTGGGCTGTTTCGGGTTCTTGGGCTCCCTGGAATTTTACTGAGAGTTTCAGATTTTTCCAGCAACTTATTCTGCTGGCTTCATAAGCAGCTATCTGGGTCAAAACTAGAGATTTATGTGTCTTCATTCCTGAGACTCTGCTATGTCTGTGGTTCAGAACTACCTGTTTTTTTTTTTCCAATTTATTTATTTTCAGAAAAACAGTATTAATTATTTTTTCACCACACCCAGTGCTCCATGCAAGTCGTGTCCTCTATAATACCCACCACCTGGTACCCCCAACCTCCCACCCCCCCGCCACTTCAAACCCCTCAGACTGTTTTTCAGAGTCCATAGTCTCTCATGGTTCACCTCCCCTTCCAATTTACCCAAATTCCCTACTCCTCTCTAACGCCCCTTGTCCTCCATGCTATTGGTTATGCTCCACAAATAAGTGAAACCATATGATAATTGACTCTCTCTGCTTGACTTATTTCACTCAGCATAATCTCTTCCAGTACTGTCCATGTTGCTACAAAAGTTGGGTATTCATCCTTTCTGATGGAGGCATAATACTCCATAGTGTATATGGACCACATCTTCCTTATCCATTCATCCGTTGAAGGGCATCTTGGTTCTTTCCATAGTTTGGCGACTGTGGCCACTGCTGCTATAAACATTGGGGTACAGATGGCCCTTCTTTTCACGACATCTGTATCTTTGGGGTAAATACCCAGGAGTGCAATTGCAGGGTCGTAGGGAAGCTCTATTTTTAATTTCTTGAGGAATCTCCACACTGTTCTCCAAAGAGGCTGCACCAACTTGCATTCCCACCAACAGTGTAAGAGGGTTCCCCTTTCTCCACATCCTCTCCAACACATGTTGTTTCCTGTTTTGTTAATTTTGGCCATTCTAACTGGTGTAAGGTGATATCTCAATGTGGTTTTAATTTGAATCTCCCTGAGGGCTAATGATGATGAGCATTTTTTCATGTGTCTGATAGCCATTTGTATGTCTTGATTGGAGAAGTGTCTGTTCATATCTTCTGCCCACTTTTTGATGTGTTTGCCTGTTTCATGTGGGCTTTGGAAAGTTTCTGGGCTAAAATATTTTGGCTGTTAGCAAGTGAGGAACATGAGCGTTATGTTAGAAAAATGAGCTTTCATATGCTGAAATTAAAATTGTTTTGTGTGTATTTGTATGTGCCTGTGTGCACCTATGTGTAAATTGTTGTGTGTGTGACTGTGTATGTATGTGTGTGTGTATGCATTTGTGTAAACCTGGTCCCATCTATACATTCTTCCTTGTCCTGAGATAGTCTAGGGAATGCAAGAGAAGCTGAACTCCTATAAAGCCACTAATCTGAGTCAGGGATTAAAAGTTTCCATATACTTAGGGACAAATACCTCCTTCTGGGAACGAAAAGAAATGAGAGGTAACGGCCATCAGCAAGTACTGGTTGTCTGGAAAAAATTAGAAGTAACAATTTAAAGCCTCCTTGCACAAATATTTCTGTTTTCCAGGAGCCCAATAAAAGCCCAATAAAAGTATCGATCATGAGGAAAGGCATCCTGTGATGTCTTGTGTCCACTAACAGTGACAATCGTGAGATAATGACAGTAGGACAGAAGGATGTTTCCCTACTCCAGCTCCTCATCCTTGGGAAAAGTGTCTTTATAAACCAGCATACTATGCTTTGAGAGCAATCCTTTCTTGTTGGCTCCCTTTTATGCAAGCTGTGTATGACATTGAGGCTCAAGAACCTGGTGTTGAGGGTCTGGTAAAGGTTCCACCTTGGTTAAGTTTGGTTGGCCTGGTAAGGGCTTTGGACAGTCTTGTCTATCTTCATAGAAGTCTGCCTATCAAGCTGAGCTTATTTAGAAACTTTACGGGTGAGGGGCACCTCGGTGGTGAAGCTGGTTAAGTGCCTGACTCCTGGTTTTGGCTCAGGTCTGATTTCAGTGTCGTGAGGTTGAGCCCGACAATGCACTCAATGGGAAATCTGCTTAAGATTCACTGCCCCCACCCCCAAATAAATAAATAAATCTTTAAAAAAATAAAAAAGATTAGGAGAGGTCAATAGAGAATACCTGTCCACATGATCCCAGGAGGTGAGAGCCTGGACTGCCAGTTGTCCACTGCGGGAGAGAGAAAGGGTATTTGGAGGGTGTTTGTAGGACACAGACCTCAACCCTTGAGAGTGTGTTGTCTCTGCAATTCCTAGCCTCCTGCAGACCTTCTTCACTGAGCCCAGTTTGCAGCGGGCTCTCCTCACACTGAGGGGTGGGCGGGGCAGGAAATAATAGAGAGACCCCAAGCTGTGCTTCAGGGATGCTGCCCAGGGGTTTTTAGCACAGCAACCTGGCTTCACAAGACTAATTTTTCTCTGGCTTCTGGCTATGCTACTTGGGAAAGAATTGATTTTTCTAAGGAGCTGGCTCTACTTCTGCACAGAGTTAACTTTGTAACTGATTGTGTTTTTCTTTTTGCTATGTTCACTGGGGAGCTGAGAGTAAAATTCATATTCAATTTTAGGAACTGGGTTAGAGAGTAGAACATAAACTTCTAACCTTCCCTTAGACTTGATTTTCTATGCTAATCTAGAGTTTGAGAACATTTATTTATATTTTTCCCATTTTAATGCTAGTGAACTCTATTAAATCCTCTGTGGAATCAGTCAACTGCAAATGATAAGTATTAAAAAAAATTTTAAAAAACCTGTTGTATTTACTAATAGGCCAGAAGGCTGTGGACACCCCCTCCCCCCCCACACACACCAGGAGGAGGACAGGGATCGAGTACTAAGGTGGGGATGGGCTGTGCGCAGATGGGGTGATGAAAGGTCTCAGCTTAGGGTCAGAAGTCTGGGAAAGGTATCCAAGCACTTGGGGGGCCCACAGAGAGGTGAAACTAACCGTGCCTGCTCAGTTCCTGAGTAAGGAGCATGAGCTGCCAGCTCTGGGCCCATCTCTTCCAGCCGGCTGCGTATACTGGCTGTGTTGCCTAACCTCTCTGAGCCTCAGTTTTCTTCTCTGCAGGTTGCGTATATTGGCTGTGTTGCCTAACCTCTCTGAGCCTCAGTTTTCTTCTCTGCAGAATGGGATCAGTAACAGCATCAACTACATAAAAAATAGTGAGTCTTAAGTGAGATCAATTTGTCCGGTGCTGAGCAGAGGGCTTGGCATTAGGGACCAGCTGTCATGGTGATGATGATGATGATGATGATTAGTGCAATCATAAGGTCCAGAAATTGTGTGTCAGGGAATGCTGGAAAAGTGATGTGCTTCATTTTTTCACTTTTGAGCTTCCAGTAAGTGTTGCTTATTCCCTGGGTGGGGCGGGAGTGCAGATTCAAAGATGTCCCCAAACTAAATTTCCCACCCTAATTCCAAGATTTTGCCTATGGCAGGTATTAGTCCTGAATGACAGTGCCTAAAGTGACATACATATGCAGATGTAATTAGGATTGCTAATCTTTCAGCATTAAAATCAGAAAGTGTTCCAGGTGGGCATAAGGAGAGAAAAGTTTCTTGCTGATGGTGGAAGTCTGAGAGATGCAAAGGTGAGAGGGTTTGACCCTAGCAAGGATCTCTTTCCCAGCCTTGGCATAGAGGGGTCATGGTAGGGACTGACAGCACCCTCCAGGAGCTCAGGACAGTCTTTAATGGGTGGCTCCCAGGAAATGGGGGTTGCTAGTCCTACCACAGCAAGGAAATGAATTCTGCCAAAACCTGACAGATCCTGGAAGCAGGCCTTCCCTAGGCCCTCCAGATAAAGCATGGTGTGGCCAACACTTGATTTGCATCTGTGAGAGCCCAGTCACACCCTCCAAGACTTCTGAGCTACAGAAGTAGACAATAATAGATGGGAACTGTGCAAGGCTGCCAAGCTTGTGGTGTTTGTTACACAGCAAAGATATCCTCTAGCAGGGTCCCTTGTACATGGAGCTGTCCACCTTACAGACCGTGGGTGCCCTGGAAGCAGATGCCACCACCCAGGGAAGGGACATACTTGTGCCTGGGAGGTTAAGAGCATACAGAGATGGGGCCGTGAGACGCCCCAGGAGAAGGTTCTCTTGCTTCTCCCAGAAGAATGATATGTGACATAGGAGCCTGGATAAAGACAGCCAGCTGGAGGGATAGAAGGTCCTTATAGCATTGCTTTAATTCTGGCTTTCAATTAGATCAGTGATGCCCTTCTGGTGAAATGTGCGTGGCTTAAACCCAAGACTGTAAACCTAATAGGAATTTGGTTCGCTTCACGAATCAAGATAATTGTACTTTGAAAAATGTTTTCGACATAACATTAATTTCGACCTTTACGTAAAGTGTGAGATAAGTGTGTTTTTAAAATGGATATTCATGCATGACACATTTTCCATTATCACCTTATCAGATTTTCTGAGTTCCTGCAGGAGTAGATAGTTCAGGTGTTGAAAATAAGCAATCACTTATTTTTATGTTCTTGTAGGGACATGTTATGGCGATTGAATGGAATTTGCTTTCTCTTTTTCCTACAGGAGCCACAAGAACAAAGACCAGGGGACAGTGTTGGGTCCTGCCTCCCAGAGACCACCAGCTGTGATTGAGGTTGATTAAAAATGAAAAACAAGCAAAGCATTCACCCATCTCCTGTCCTCTCCATACGTCTGTTTCCTGCCCCTGGAAAGATTCTCCTATATCCTTGGCTTTAAGTTCCTTTCTGTGACATAGTAAAAAAGCAGGTTAAAGATTTATTTGTGAATTTCCACTGGATTCCCTTGGCTTCTCGAGTCAATTCAACACTGTCTCCCTCCCACCTGTGAACTCAGGTTAGTGAGTTTACTTCCCTAACCTCACTGGCCTTGTTTGGACAAAGGAGGCCTGTCCAGATGCTGGCCCTGCAGAATTAAACAAAACAAAACAAAACAAAAAACCAAACCAAATAGGGGCACCTGCATGGCTCAGTGGGTTAAAGCCTCTGCCTTCAGCTCAGGGTCCTGGGATCCAGCCAGGTGTCAGCTCTCTGCCCAGCAGGGAGCCTGCTTCCCTTCCTCTCTTTGCCTGCCTCTCTGCCTGCTTGTGATCTCTGTCACATAAATAAACACAATCTTAAAAAAAAAAAACCAAATAGAGTTTTTAAAAAATTAAGACAAAATTCATACAACACAGTTTTTAACTGTTTTAAAGTATGCCATCTCATGGCTTTCAGTACATTTACAATATTCTCCAAACATTACCACTATCTAAATTTGGAACATTTTCACCAAAAACAAACTCTGGACCCATTAAGCATCATTCTGGCTAAATATGGATTTGCCTGTTCTGGACATTTCACAGAAATGGAATCATACCATTACAGGATTATAGGGTTCTGTCTCACGGAGTCAAAGAATGAATCTCGCAGACACAAAAGGGTAAAGTGAAGTGGAAGTTTGTTAAGTGGAGGTGAGAGCAGAAGGGGAAGAAGCAGCTCCCCAGAGTGAGAGGCCTCCCGAATGGGTTGCCACTGCAGGCTTCTAGTGGCAGTCTTTTATTCAGAAATGACTGGGAAGCTTCTGGCCTTGAGTTTCTTATGCATTCTTGGTTTGAGCACAGACTCTTGATAACACTCTTAATGACTCAATTCTTTGAGGTTTGGTCATTTTCTGTGTTACACTGTAGCTGCCAAAGAAAAGTACTCTGGACCATCTGAGGCCTGGTGGTCTGTTTCCTTATCTCTTGTTGGCTCTGTCTGGCATTTCTGCCTGCCAGGAATAGTTTCAGAGCCCAGCCAGGGTCCCCCTACTTCTCCCTGCCTAGACCGTAACCCTTTCCTTACTCAATACAGTATAGGACCTTTCTGACCTAACATGTTTTCAAGATTCGTGCATGCTGTAGCAGGTGTCAACACTGCACTCTTTTTTTATAGTAGAATAATATTCCGTTCTATGGACATACCACATTTGTGTATCCATTCATCTGCTGATGGACATCTGGATTGTTCCAACTTTGGCATTATTATAAGCATGCTGCTATGAATATCTGTGTACAAGTTTTACTTTAAGTGAGCCCTGCAGAATTTCTGATGTGAGCTAACTATTGGGTTTTATTTGAACATAGTGATGTTCCCTTGGTGAGTGACTGTTAACAAGACTTTAATTCATTGATTAGCTGCCTGGACATTTGTTTTTCTTCAGAGAAGACTGTATTGTGTTAAATGCAATGGGTTACTTAAAAGACGTTTTTCAAGGACATAATACTATAATGCCTACCCTATACTGCCTGAAAGTCTTCCCATGTTTTTGTCTTGGCCAAGAAGCCTCCCATGTGGGTGAGGATTCTCTGATATTTTTTGAATTCTCCTACTCTCTTCATTTCCTCCGGACCCATCCCCTGTTATGTCTTATTAGATTTAATATCTCAGAGACTGAATTAAAGAGGTCAGGACACTTTGCTGAGAATTCTTGCAGTAATCATGATTTCTGAAACAGGGATATACCAGAAAACATGTGCACAGACCCCATGGTCTTATGTCATATCATGCTGTGTAAATCCAGCCATTTGGGTTGGGGTGCATTTGCTTTCACTAAGATGGATTTAGGCTGAGAAGTATTTTGAGCTGCATTGCTGGAAGTGTGGGGGTCTGAGGAAGACTGAATGCTGGGGGTTAGGCATGGCGTCCATGTGTGGGACAAATGCTCCACATCTCTCACAAAGTCCCTTCTACTTAAGGCCCCCCATGCTTGACTCTCTGTACCAAGCTCCACATTGTGGGGCACACCACACAGCCTCTCCAGCTGAGCAGCGAGGCTGGGGGTGGTAACTAGCTGGCTAGGTGTCCTGTTGCCTCATGTATTTTCAAACACTGGAATTACAGCTCGGCAATCACAGCTTGGCAAAACAACCTCTTTACCGAAAGCACAGAAATACTGCGTCTGACCCAGGGAACTGCAAAATTTGTGTCTCTGGCTTTCCTGGGGGGTAGGAGTTTGCTGGGTAGAGATTTTGATGACATTGACATGCCCTGCCTTTTTTCCAGGACTTTCTTTTTAAAAATTTTGACCAACACAAATCATTGAATTTGGGTGCATAAACTGTACTTATGGTGGGATCTCTCAGCTCTCCAAGGGGTGGGGTAGTCCAGAGCCCTGATCCCTCTACAAGGGAGCCCCCACTTCACTGCAGACTGTCTGCAGTTCCAGAGTGATGAAGCAAAGACTCACATTTGTTTTGGTAACCCCAAGTTTTTTGCCTCTGTCCTTCTGCTGGTTTATGCAGACACACACATCATTGTAGCTCTCAGCCCCTTTCCCTGCTCACTGGTTGGTTTCATTAACTGAGCTGCAAGAGACCCAGGAATTAGGATGATCTCATGAAGGGGAGAAATCCTGACCTTTGCAAACCTCTCTTTGTATCAATACACACACACACACACACACACACACACACGTATGCATACATATGTATGTTTGTTTATTTCATTATTTGTTTCAGGACTTCTCTGAAAATACTAGAAGAAGAAGAGGGAAAAAAGGCAAGCTATTAGAAGACCCCACTCTCTGTGAGCTGCTTTTGCTACAGGGAAACCCATCACAGATAAAGAAGGCATTAACTCACACTTTCTCCAACAACTTTTAAAAGAGATACAAGTAACCCAGTGCATGTCCTGCAAAGCTTTCAAAATGTGAAGGCAAGCAAAACTGTGGCTAAGTAATGCTTCACATTTGTCAACGTTAGCATATTATATATCAGCTAAATGTGTCACTCAGGTGAGCTGAGCTTTTATGGTCCATACATAGCTTTCCATGGTGTGTTCTCCATGTTCCATCAGCGTTCGCAGTACATATGTTTTCTGTTTATAGGGCTTTTATTAGCAGGCAATGTGGCATGCAGAGAGTGCACTGGGGTGGGAAGGAGTGGGAGAGGGGGCAGCTTTCTAGTTCTGGCTCCCTGGGCACTTTGGAAAAAGTCTTGTCCTTGAGCCATATCTTCAGGGAAAACTGGGGTAATTTCTTACATCCCAATCTTTGAAATTACTGTAGAATTTCAGAGGCATTAATATTTTGACTTTTTAGAATAAATTTTTGGCACACCCCTGGTTTTCAGTTATTGCTCCATAACTGACCACCCCACCTACCTGCGCCTAGTTACTACTGTTATTTGTCATTGAATGGGTCAAGAATCTAGAAAAGGCACAATGTGCAGAGCTTTGCTGGAAGTCTGGAAAGTCATTGGATGATTTCTTCACTCTCGTATTTGGTGCCAGCACCTGCATCGTCCCACGTGGCCTCTGTAGAGCTGGGCTTCCTCACATGGTGGCCTCTGTGGAAGGGGGGGTGTCTTTTCCATGGAATGGCCCACTCTGGGCTCCAGGCAGGCAGGGGTGTCACAGACAGCAGGAATCGGGTCGCATCACCTGTGGCCCAGCTCTGCCGCACCGAATCACCTGATCTCACCCTCCACTTCTCTCTTCCTCAAGACCATGACCACATTTCATACTTGTCCTGCAGTGTCCTGCCTAGGAGTGTAGCCTTTAGCAGCTGGATTTAAGTATTTTTCCTTGTGCAATGAGAAGGCTAGCTTATGGGCACCTGGGTGGCTCAGTCGGTTAAGCTTCTGCCTTTGGCTCAGGTCATGATCACAGGTTCATGGGATGGAGCCCCATGTTGGGCTCCCTCCCTGCTTAATGGGGAGTCCGCTTCTCCCCCTGCTCCACCTCCTTCTCCTGCTGTCTCTTTCTCTCTCGCAAAATAAAATGAAAATGAAAATGAAAATGAAATCTTAAATGTTAACTCCTATCCCCAAGAACCAGAGAGTAACTTCATGCAAAGCACCTAGAACAGAGCCTGGTACAAGGTGCATCTTCGAGGAATGGCCATGACTCTTCTCTCCTGCCATGTGGTGCAGGTTCCACCAGGACAGCTCTGAGTCTTAGTCACCTCAGCCTTGCATTTCCTTCAGTACTTGGTGAACAGAACACAATTGGCACAAATCGGCACAAACTCAGCCTTGATGTTTGCAGGGACACAGTCCCACCATGAGTCATGTTCCCTCTGTGTGGGGTCTTTGGTGGGGTCTGTCTTCTCAGCTTATCCCACTGTCTGGGTGCCATCACTGACCATCCCCCATAGGAGCTGTCCTTGCCCCCATGACATCCTGTTTCATTTTGTTCTTAGCTACTTGCTTCTCTTGGACCAGGAGGTGAGCTCCTGAGTGCCAGATTTCAGTCTGTCATGTTTCCTGCTGTGTCCTCAGTGCCTAGAACTGGGCCATAGAAGGGGGAAGGAAGGGGAAAAGAGATCGGCTTCATGCTGATTTCAGAAACATGCTGCAGAGGAATGCTGCCTCCTACGCTGGACTGAGATTTACTTCCTTGTTAAGCAGGATTCAGTCTCATTCAGTCCACTCGGATTTGTATTCAGTCCATTCAGTCTTATTATATTTATGTAAAATCCATTCATAATAAAAATAAAACTGTATCTTCCCAACATCAGCTTAATTTTGAATGAAAACATTTTGGGGGGCGGTCTTAATATGGACACTTAAAGTGCTTGGCCACTTTGTAGCTGTCTCCAACTCTGGCTTTGCCCTGAGTCCGCTGTCCTCCCTGTTGGAATCCATGGCTCCTGGCAGAGTTACTTGGAGTCCACTAACTTCTCAGACTGTTAGCTGGGTCACCCTCACCCTCAGGCCCCGTCCTGTGGCTGGGATGATCCATGCCCACCCCAGCAGAGTGGACAGACTCCATTCCTGCTGTCCACCCAGTGCGATTCTCAGAACAAAAGAGAGGAGACAGACTCCTTTTTATTTTATGCAAACATGGCTTTGAGCATGTCTTGGTTTTTCCTTCTTGCAACTTGAGTCGGGAGCAGCTATCTGAGTAGTTTATAGGGTAAACTAAATTTATGCCGGATAAATTACTAGAACATGGAAATTATTGGTTTTACTTTATTTTAAACATGAAAAGTTAGGTTTGCTATGTACCACTCAGTATGAAAGTTCTTAGTTTTCCTGTTTGGTGTACACTCTAGAGTCTGGCTTTGGAACTTCCAGATGTCTTCTGGGTGCGTGGGGTTGCCTGTATGAGTTTCATTTCCATGATTCTGTCTTTCTCGAGTCTCTCTGTCTCTCACTTATCTACCGTCTCTGTCTCCTGCAGAGATGGACTTCAAGGGACTCATGTCATTCTGTGTGCCTCTGTGACATCTGGGTCATGTGGTGAGGGTTATTATGACTTTCATGATCTTATCATGCACCCAGGGGCTGACCTAATTCTTAATTGGAGAATGTGGGGTACATAGAATAAAGTCTGACCATGTGCACACCTTGAATGCCTGAATGGAGGTTCTCAGGCTTGGCCACTCACTGGGACCTGCAGGGAGCACTGGGGCCAGGTCCTCTCTCCCAACAGGGGACATAACTGGCCTGGGTTGCATGTGACCTTGGCACTGGGGTCACAGATCTGAGGGGTGCTGACTGATGCCAGGCTTGTGGACCCTTGGGCTCTCTGGATTGTCAGTGAAAACAGGTGCTTCATGGGCTCTGGGAAGGGAGGGGGGTAACAATCAGACAGCATGCCTCTGTCACAGAGCCTGCTTCTCAGGGACTGCATGCTGTTCTGGATTAGTAAATGATCAATAGGTTGGATTATTTATTGGAGAAAGATGTCTGCAGGGAAAAGAACGACTGACTGGTATTGAAATGTAATCACGGATAGATTTGGCAGTTTGGGTGTATTTAACATTGAGACATTACGGTGTCATGTTACCGATCATTTTTATTGATTGTCCCCATGTTCAAATTTGGGACTTAGGTCAAGTTGGAACCACTTCATCTGACAGCAGCTGGCTGCCTGGGAAGGCCATGAGGGCACACAGTGAGATGAGGTGGAGTCAGGCAGGGCGTGCTTGAACCCGGGCCGCGTGTGCCCACGTCATTCCAGGCTCACAGAGGGTAGATGGGGGACAAGTGGAAGACCTCTGAAAGCCACCAGGCCCGTATTATCCTTGGGACCCACGTCCCTGAGGTGTCAGGGACAGTGGACAAGACAACCCACAGCCCAGGCCCTCCTCCCACACAGTCTCCTCCTTCTCCCTCAGCACCATCTGCTTGGCTGAAGGATGAGCACAGGTCTCTGTTCTGTCCTTTTTTGTCTCACCCACTGGGAGAGTTCCCCACCTTTTGGCTCGGTTCCGATAGATCCATCACGGCTTCCTTCTAACATCAATCCCATCTGCCTCAGCATGCCTTGCCTCCCCTGCCAGAGGAGGACACGAGGAGGGATGGGGCCTTAGGGCGACACGTTCTCCTGGGGGTGGGGACTGTGGAGTGCCCTGTCCTGCTTTGCTCCCAGAGCTGGTTGTGCTGCTCCTCCATTCTGCTTCAACCCCACTTGGGTCACATATTGTCCCCAGGCCTGTGTCAAGGTGCTGGCAGAGGCCACCTCCTGTCTCCAACTCTGTTTCCCTTTGAGGCCACACATAGGGTTCGGGGAGTCCTCCACCCGATTGTGATGGAACTTTCAGTCAGTCTCAACCTTTTGTCCTCACCTCCTGCTTGGGTGGTAGAAGGATCCTTTATCCTTCAGGAAAAGACAGCATCAATGACAGCCACTTTCAGAATCACCCTAGATCAGAGAGGGGAGACTATTTTTCCTTAGAGGCACTGAAGAGTTTCCCACCAAACATGTGACCTATTGCCATGGTAACACATGATGTGGGGGGATCCTTAGCAGCCCATCCAGGGACAAGCTCTGTGGGATCTGTGGGACATCAGGATAGTGGAGAAGCTGGCTGCCCTTGTCCCAGGGACGGTCTGTGATGAGCACAAATGCTTCTTTGGTGAGTCTGATGAGACAAACCTGTAGGCCTGGGACCCTTCATCCTGAGAGCAGAAGTGGACAGAGAAGTGGAAGGTGACCCTTCACCTTGCCGTGTGACTGCTGATGAAGGAAGAAAACTCAGGCTCCTGTTAGGATACAACCTACTGGGAGGATGGCCCTCCACTGAGCAGAGTGGGAGTGTGGCTGTCAGGGCACAGAGGTGGTGACAACATGACTATGCCGCCTCTCAATACATAGGATGGACAGACACAAAGACGAGGATGGAGAGGTGAGAACCACAGGCCACAGCAAGAGTCCATGAGAAATACTGCATTTCTTTATTTTTTGTAAGTGAACTGAAGCACTCACTTCTCTGGATTCTGGTTTGTAAGAGGGGTTCCTGATTCCTGGCCCCTCCTCACAGCCTCTTTAGGGTTACTCTCAAGGACTTGGGCACAGCCAAGGCACAGAGAAGACCTCCGACTATAGGTGGTCCCCACTGAGTCCTGCATCCTTACATTCCTCTGTGCTGTGCTCTGAGGAGACCAGGAGCTGCACAGAATCTCCTCCCGGCATGGGCTACATTATTCCTGGGCAGAGGAGGTAAGGCAGCACTGCCCCTGGGTCCCAGCCTCTCCTCTCCTTCAGGGCCAGGGGATGGTCTGTTTTATCTGAAGGAAGCCCCTGCCCCCTATACCTTCTGAGACTCCTACCTCTTCCCTCTAGACCGGACTTGGGATTTGTGAAAACAGAAGCGAGGAGATGTCCACAACCATGTCTATTTTCTGCCCCTCCACAAGCCACCTCTAAGGCACTGCAAGCAATACCTGCCCTAGGAGAAGAAGGAGAAGGGAAAGAACCCAGAAGATAACATCACAGTCCTTTACCCACCACACATGGAGGGCCTGCGGTAAGGTAATTTGGATTCTTCTCTCAGAGAGAAATGTTTTGAAGAATGTTGCTTTGTTTGGGAAAGAGCTGAAGCATATCCCTACCCCAGGGATCGGATAGGGATATGAGTCTTGGACAGGCAGAGCTTGTCCTGAGAGGTCAAGTCCAACCAGACAGTGATTGGTCTCAGGGGACACTGCAGAGCCCAGGTTCCCCCTGTGAGGGTAAAGATGACAGAAGGTGAATCAGAGAGCACAGTTGTTTTCAGGGATAGCTAAGTTGGACTTCTTGAGATGGTGTTCTTAACATGCATAAGCTGCAGTATTCTGATCCTGTAGGGAGAAATGAGGAGGTTGGTCCCAAGAACAAGTTGGCTCCATGCCACTTCCTCTACCCCTTTCTTTGCTGAATGTGCACATTCTCTGCATTAGGACTGAGGGTAAGGTTAAGAATAATTTTCTGCTCCTTGCTGGTGGTCTTCTGATTCTCTAGCAACATTCTGGCACTCTTGAGGGCACTGTTGCTTCCTGTCTTATTTTGTGATTGAGAGTTTTGTCTGTGCCATTGAGCTCCCAAGGATAAGAACCATATCTGAGTCACCTTGATTCCCACACAGTGAAGTAGTACATTTCCAGCTTCAGGTAAGGCTTGCTTCAGGGCACAAGTAATATGATGTCTAATTTTGGCAGCTTTTCAACCTCATGGTCCCAAGCTGGTCACCAACATCTTGAAGGGATATCAAACTCTTCATTCCAGGTAAGCAAACAAACACAAAACAAAACAAAACAAAAAAATCCCCAAAACAAAACAGAACAAAAAACACACAAGTCTCATCTGAGCTCCCATGGAAGAAGTTCGAAAGTCTTCCCTCACAAGTCCTTCCTTTTCATTGTCTGTCTCTAGGTTATGTCTATACACCCCGAGTCCACCATGATGGTTAGGGTAAAGACAGTAAGATTAGTTCCCATACCTGGAACTCATGGGTAGAGAGAGGGATCACTGAGAAACCAAATTTCACAAAAGGGAATCAGGGTGTTTTGGTGGAGGAATTGGCAGCAGAGGCTGTGAAGGGCCTGGCACAGAGCCACTATGTGACATAGATGTCATTTTATTGAATACCTGCAACTACTCCAGTGGTAGATACTGTTGTACAAAATAGAAACTAAAGATGAAGGAGGTTGATGTCTCTGCTTCAGCCTCTCTAAAATGATTTGAAGCCCATGACTTGTATGTGGCAGGGCTGTCCAAATCATTCATTCATTCATATATATATAATTTTTTTTGAGAGAGAGAGAGAGCAGGGGTGTGGGGGGCAGAGGGAGAGAGAGGGAGAATCTTAAGCAGGATCTATGCCTAGTGTGCAACAAGATGTGGGGCTGGATCTCACGACCATGACACTATGACCTGAGCCAAAATCAAGAGTCAGATGCTTAACTGACTGAGCCATCCAGGGGTTCCTGTCCAAATCATCTTCCCTTCACTATACCAGCATTTTGTTGTTTGAGGTATTCTTTTTAAAAATTATATTTGTTCAATTTATCAAAATGTGTTAATTCAATAAAATTTATTTTAAATATGATCAAAGTGAAACCCTTTCTGGTATGTGGTCCTAAGACTGATACACAAAGTCATGAAACCATCATCCCAAAGGAGCTACAGATCAATCCCTTTTCTGCCAAATTCCTTTGTGATGTTAATCTCTCCCCAGTCCTCACCTGGAGACCACGGATCTGTTTTTGGTTGTTATCATTTTTTGTCTCCCAAGGATTCCTTTTTAACATCAAGAAAATACCACAGTGAAACATGATAGTGTTTTGAGTTTCCAGAAAATAGTGATCAAAAGCTCCCCTGGATTCAGGTATGCTTTAGAGTGAGTTTGCATTAATCAGTCACTACACCATCGACATCCTTTTGAAAAATGGCACTATTTGTGTGTGTGAGGCATTGCTCTTTTGTTTATGGGTTATTCCTGGGGGACTTATCGATCCACAATCTCCCTGCAATAATTTACAGCCTACAGGTTGGCAGCCACGGTGGTTCTGTCAAACCAAGGGAGCCTCAGAGGCTTCGAAGAAAACAAGGACGGACCTATGCTCCTCCTGCCATCCTGGCACACTTGTTGGACAAAGCTGGAACAGCTTTGATGGCTCAGTGTGTGCCCTCAGTCCCAGTACAAACAGCAGGGATTGAAGGGAGAGACTAAAAGATTTTCACCAATTTGACTTTTTTACTTTTCAGATCAAACATTACTCGGTTTTGCACAAGGAATATTAAAAACAAATGATATGTCAAGTTGGCGAGAGAACCAACCTTACTGGAAGCTCTTTGTGTTTATTTTATGTTAAAATGGATGAGAGCTTTTTGAAAAGAATATGCACTGGAAAAAGAATCCATATACTCATCCAATGAAGGGATCCTTGTGCTGTGATCACATCCTCCATGGTGATGGTGACGGACATAGGGATGTGGGTCAATCTACAAGGTCCAGCTGGTGCTGGCTGTCTGGCAGGATGGTAGTGGGCAGCCTTCTCTAGACAGCTTGGCTGGCCTTTGCATTGCCGGATGCTCCTCTGGCTGGGTGAAACAGAGAGTGTATTTTAAAGAGAAGAACAGAGAGTTTACATTTCTAATTTGTCATTAGATCAAAGATAAATCATACATGTGACACCAGAATCCCACCACCTCACTTGCTTCTTTGTAATCAGAACTTCCAGGACCCACATATCTCTCCCTGTCTCTGTCTCTCTTTTTCACAGACACAGACACAGACACAGACACAGATGACACAGACACAGACACAGACACAGACACAGACACAGCTTTTCTGAAAATTTCTGCTTTCATCACAATTTCCCATTCATGGTCTGTCACTCCAGTCCCCCTAGTCCCTTGCCATCAGGAGGAGAGGTTATTAAAAACAGGCTCATGGATTCTGCTCTGGAGACTCTGAGTCAATCAACTAGTCTGGAATTTGCATTTTTAGTAAGCAATTTTAGTAAGCAGGTAAGTTCTGATACAGATGGGCTGCATGCTACATAGACGTCTGTTAAACATTTTAGAGATATTTCTGATTGTCCATGAGTTGGCACATTTCTATCCGGGATCCATCTGAAAGGGGCTGACAACTCAAAGGAAAAAAAAATTCAAATCCTGTTTTATAAGCATGTGGTTTGGGCACACTGTGTTATAGGTATGTCCCACTTTTGCAAAACGAAAGCACAAAAAATCTACCAAACAAACACAGAAAATTATTATTTGTTTATAAACTATAAATGTATTTGTCCTTGGGACTTCCCAGCCCTTCAGTCTTGAACTCTCCCCAAGCAAAGTCACTGTGAGCAATGGCAGGGAGCAGCAGGTGGCAAAAGTCAAAGAGCCCACCCATATCCCCCTCTTGTGCTCTGGGGTGTCTGGGACAGAAATGGTCTGGGAACAGGCAGGCTTTAAGACCCCCAACTACAGCACACCTATCCCTTTTTCTCTTCCAGCAAGTTCCCATGGGGTGCAGGGCTTGGCCCACCTGGGTTGGGAGAGGTTGATTCCTGTCCCCACCCTGCACATGACCCAACCTGCCCAATCAGATGTCTCCACCCCCCCCAACTTCACTCCAGACACAGGGATTGGTTCAGCCATGGCCAATAGGAAGTTCCTAGAAACTCACTGGAATTTCGGGGGAAAAGTCACCCCACCCACCCACCCCCCAGCCCCCATCCTGGTTGCAGGAACATGTTTCTTCGCACCTGGGAGCCCAGCTAGATTCAGCTTCTGCAAAGCTTCACAGACCAGAGATGCAGGAAGGAGGCAGGTTCCCAAAGTCAGAACAGATCTCTCACAGTGCGTAGGTCCCATCCATTCCCTCCTCTGTTTAGGCAGATGAAGGTTGGGTGAGCATGGTCAGCCTGTTGATGGATGCATAAAGCAAGCCTTGAGTGTGTGCCTGGTTCTTCCCCACTTCCATCGGTAATGACTCAGTGTCCTGAGATAGACAGGGGCACTTATATTTCCACTGGAGAATTCCCGTTTTCTCTCTGTGGTTGTACTTACATCATCAACAACAATATATTTTAATTTTGAAACAATGTCAAAGTTAAACAAAAATTGCAAGAACAATACAAAGAAAGACCTTCCCTCCCAAAGGTTTAAGATTAAATTACCTGTGTGATGATCCCTCATTCCCAAATAGCTTAGTGTGTAACTGTGTAATTCCTACAAATAAGGACATTCTCCTCTGTAACCACAAAACAATTATCATCAAAATCAGGGAATTATCATGGACACATTAATAACTTCTAGTCCTTAAGTCCCATTAAATTTTTTCCACTTGTCCCAATAATGTCTTTTAGAGCGAAAGGATTGGTTCAGAATCAACATGTTCCATTCAGTTGTCTGTCCTTCAATCTGGAGTAGTTCTTCAGTCTTTGTAGACTCTCATGACCTCCACACATCTGGAGATTACAGATTAGGAATCTTTTGTCTGGTGTTGTTTACTACCAGGACCAGGTGCATCGTGGGCAGGAATATCACAGAAATGAGGTTGTGTTCATGCACAGTATCCTTGAGGGTGACACCAAGGGCTAAACACTCATTATATCAACCCTGGTTCTGCAGCACCAGCAGAGGGCCATTTATGTGGAAGGTTATAGGTGTCCATCTTGGAGGAGCAGGGAGGTAGAGAATTCCAGCATGACTGTATTGCATGGAGCACTGGGTGTGGTGCATAAACAATGAATCTTGGAATACTGAAAAAGTAAATAAAATAAAATAAAATAAAGTAAGAATTCCAGTGTGATCAATGAGATTTACTAGGGACTTTGGGAAACAGGACTACTAGGGACTTTTGAGGATAAAGGGTCCTCATCCCCAGAGGCAGAAGAGTCATAATACTTGGTCCAGACTTCCATCTGTGGCTTTGTTATTGACTTGTTGTATGACCCTGGACCCACATATCCCTGTGCTAGCCTCCATTCTTTAATCATAAAATGAAGACGACAGTCTGTCCTCCCTAATTTGCAGGCTGGTGTGTGAGTTAGATACAAGGGGAAGGATTTCAGTATCAGAAATCCCTGAGCAAACATATGGCATAGCTTTCCTTACTTGGGGTTGAGCTGGAATCTTGGGGCTACTTCACACCACTGTCTCACATTTCTGCCAGCTTTGGTCCCTTTCTCAGATGACAGCCCTTTTGGGAGAAGAACAAAGCTAGAGGAAAGACACTATTCACCTTCAAGACTTACTATAAAGCTACAGTAATCAAGATTTGTGGATTGGTGAAAAATAGATCAATGGAACAGAATAGAGCTAGAAAGAAAGAAAGAAAGTAAGAAAGAAAAGATAGTAGCCAGAAACAAACCCACATATACAGTCAACTGATCTTTCACAAAATAAAGACAATGAAACAAAAATAGTGTATTTGACAAATGGTGCTAGGATAATTGGACATTAACATGCAAACAAATAAAAAAACAAAAATAAAAAGAGAATTTAGGCACAGCTTACACCCTTCCAAAAATTAACTCAAAGGATCACAGACATAAATGTAAAATGTGAAATTTCAAGACTTCGTGAAAACAACACGGAAGAAAGTCTAGATGACCTTGGATTTGATGATGACGTTTAAGATACAACATCAAAGGCATGATCAATGAAAGAAGCATGACAAACTGGACTTCATTAAAATTAAACATTTCTGTTCTGTGAGAGACTCTGTCAAGAGAATGAGAAGATGAGCCACAGACTGGGAGAAAATATTTACAAAAGACTCATCTGATAAAGATCTGTTGTCCAAAATATAGGGAGAACTCTTAAAACTTAACAGTAGGAAAACAAAAATCATGGTTAAAAAATGAGCCAGACCTTAACAGACACCTCACCAAAAAAGGTAGACAGCAAATAACTATGAGAAGATTCTCCACATCATATGTCAGCAGGGGAATGCAAGTTAAAATAATGGTACCATGACACACATATTAGAATGGCCAAAACCCAGAAAACTGACAACACCAAATTCTGGCAATTATGTGGAGCAACAGGAACTCCCATTCACTGCTGGTGGGAATATAAAATGGTAACAGTTACTTTGGAAGACAGCTTAGCAGTTTCTTACAAAACTAAATATACTTTTATTCATAGGATTCAGCAATCCTGCAAAACTGTGGGGACAGTGAAATGATCAGTGGCTGCCAGGGATTAAGGAAAATCATGGGAATGAAATAGACAGGACACAGGGGATTTTTAGGGCAGTGAAAATACTCTGTATTGATACTATAAGGATTGATACATATCATTATACATTTGTCCAAACCCATAAAATGTATAACACTAAGATTAAACTCTAATGTAAACTATGGACTTTGGGTAATGATGACGTTTCGATATAAATTCATCAGTTGTAACAAATACACCATTCTGATGCATAAAGTTGATGACGGGAGAGGCTATGTATTTGTGGAAACAGGGAGATATGGGAAATGTCCATAGCTTCTTCTCAATTTTGTTGTGAACCTAAAACTGCTCTGACAAAATTGGGAAAAAATATGTATCTCTATCTAGCTATCTCAGAAGTCCTAGTCTTCAGGAAATCCAGATCATTTAATTCATTTAATGTTGCTACACCCCACCAAGGGTTCAAAGCACAAGAGGCTTTTCATTTAGTTTGAAAGAAGACCCTGGGAAGCTTGTCATGGTGTAATTGGCAGGAAATCCCAGTTAAAAAAACAAAAAAGGAAAGGAAAGAAAAGAGGATGCCAATAACTTATATCAAAGAAGTCTTGTGAACTTCATTTTCATAGAAAGTTTGAAAGTTAAGCCCTTCTCTGACCAGCAATGTGTGTGTGTGTGTGTGTATCACATATATATGGTATTTGTACATCTGCGTGTGTATGTATGTGTGCATACATATGTATTTATGTGTGTGTGTGTGTGTGTGTAAGATGAAATAAAGCCTTTCTGCATTTCAGCCTAAAACATCCCCAAGTCCTAGGGAGCCCTTGTGACATTGTGAATATGCTTTGCTACATCACCAGCTTTCATAGGATGCTCCTGCCTCTTTTGTGCTGTGACCAAACACCAGCCAAACACAAGCCCTTCTCCTGAGGGCTTCATTTCCTTTGCCACCCTGATGGGCTTAACTTCCAAACTTTGTATGAAAATGAAGTTCACAAGACTTCTTTGATATTAGTTATTGACATTCTCTTTCCTTTCCTTTTTTTTTTTTTTTAAACTGGGATTTCCTCCCAATTACACCATAACATACTTCCCAGGGGCTTCTTTCAAACCGAATGAAAGGCCTCTCAGGCTTTTTCCTTTTGGGCCTCTGGTGGGGTGTAGCAGGATTAAATGATCTGGATTTCCTGAAGCCTAGGACTTCTGACATCTGTCTTTGCAGGGGTTGCTGCTGGGATGGCCATTCAAGTCAGGTAGCAATGGGTCTGCAGCACTCCCTCCTGCCTGCATCATGAGCTCACTGCATCACCGTGTACCATGAGTGGGGATATTGTTGGTTCCTTCAGTGTGCACACCAGGGACACATGAATAAAAAGGTCATTTGTGGGAAGAGAGAAGTCTCATATTTACATCCATTTTTTTTTTAGATTCATTGCCAAGTATAACACAGAGAATAACTTAATAATGCTCAAAGGAAAAAGAAACAAACCCTAACTGGACATACAAGGCAGTCTGGAAGGCTTGAGAATCAAAGGTATAATAAGCATAATGTTCATACATTTTGTTTTTTAGCTTTATTTTAGTTTTTAAGTAATTTTAAAAAGATTTATTTATTTATTTGAGAGAGTGGGGAGGGGCAGTGGGGGAGGGAGAGAGAGAGAATCTGAAGCAGACTTCCTGCTGATTGTAGTGCCCTATGCAGAGCTTGATCTCATGACCTCAAGATCATGACCTGAGCTGCTATCAACTCAGATGCTTAACTGACTGAGCCACCCAGGTTCTCCAAGTTTTTAAGTATTTTTAATTTTATTTTTTTTCAGCATTATTGATATAATTAGCATATAAGATTGTTTAGGTCCAATGACTAAAATGTGTTGATTTGATATACTTGTATTGCAAAATTATTATTACCATAGTATTAGCTAACATCTCCATCCTTTTACATACTTAACATTTCTTTTTTATAATGAAAACATTTAAAATCTCTTTTCTTAGTTACATTCAAGTATATAATACAGTATTATTAGCTATAGTTGCCATGTTGTACATTACATCCTCAGAACTTGTTTGTCTTATTCTGGAAGTTTATACCCTTCAACCACCAACTCCTTATTTCCCTCATCCCCCAGCCCCAGGTAACCACCATCCTACCCTGTTTCTACAAGTTCAGCTTTTTTAGATTCTATGTATAAATGATTTATCTTTCTCTCTCTGACTTACTTCACTTAGTATAATGCCCTCAAGATAATATGTAAATGGAAGGATTTTCTTCTTTCTCATGATTGAATAATATATATATATATATATTCATATATGTGTGTGTGTATGTGTGTGTGTGTGTGTGCACATTTACATTTTTATCCGTTCATCCAGTCACTGATGGACACTTAGGTTGTATCTATGTCTTGGCTGTTGTAATAATGCTGCAGTAAATAATGCTGCAGAATATGGGGGTACAGATATCTCTTTGGGATCTTGATTTCAATTTCTTTGGATATATATCTATAAGTAGAATTGTTGGATCATATGGTAGTTCTATTCTTAATTTTTTGAGGACCCTCCATAATATTTCCATAGTGTCTGCACCAATGTACAATTCCTACTAATAGCATACAAGGGTTTCCTTTTCTTCACATCCTCACGGACACTTGGTTATCTCTGGTCTTTTTGATAATAGCTTCTTTTGGATCTTTAAAAAAATTAAGCAAATGCTCTTTCTGTAATTTTAAAAATGGTGTATATGTTCTCCTCTTCCTTAGATTCCATGGCCTCTCCTTCTAAAGCTCAAATACTTCAGTGGTTTTGCAGGAGTCATGCCCCCATTTCTTCCTTGATGAGAGAACCCCATTTTTGAGCCATAATGCTAAGTGCCTAGCTCCAAAGGGGACCATGGCTGGTCTGAGTCCTGAAGGCAGTATCACATCATCTTCCTGAATCCTCACTTTACCAACCTCTTTCAAAGCTGGGAGAGATCCATTTCTGGCCAATGAGTCTTCTTTTTTTTTTTTTTTTTTTGATATAATGTTCAATGATTCATTAGTTGATTATAACATCAAGTGCTTATCATATCATGTGCCTTCTTGGCCAATGAGTCTTAAGATATTCATCAGTTGGTACTGATGGCTTCTGGGAAGAGTTTTTGCTTTCTGATAAAAGGTAAGAGAAACTGAGAGAAGTAATCCTTGCTAGCTCATGTGTTCGTGATGCCTGGAGTGGTGACAGCCATTTTGGGGCTATGAGGCAATGGGTAGGAGGATGACAAACAGCACATGAAGAGTGGGGAAAGGATAGACATCCTTGTGTACTTGAGCCAACACCGGCAACTGCCCATGTTCAGATGTCTTATTACAAGAGCCAATAAATCCTATTTTTAATCTATTAGACTAGTTTTCAGGTGCTGACCATCAAAGTATTCTTGCCTGACACCAGCTCCACACTGTTTTGTTGGACCAGCCTATATCAAAGAGTGTGGGAGTTATTTCTGGACATGTGTGAATCTGGTAACACTCCATTTAGTATCATTCCTATGGAAATGCATCACTGACACTGCCATGTATTTTTTTTTTAATTTTCTTAAAAGTTTAATTTATTTTTTATTAACATATAATGTATTATTAGCCCCAGGGGTACAGATCTGTGAATTGTTAGGCTTTATATACTTCACAGCACTCACCATAGCACATACCCTCCCCAGTGTCCATAATCCAACCATCCTCTCCCCCTCCCTCTGGCAACCCTGAGTTTGTTTTGTGATATTAAGACTCTCTTATGGTTTGTCTCCCTCCTGATCCCATCTTGTTTCATTTTTTCCTTCCCTACCCTCCAAACCACCCACATTGCCTCTCAAATTCCTTGTATCAAGGAGATCATATAATAATTGTCTTTCTCTGACTGACTTATTTCTCTGAGCATAGTACCCTCTAGTTCTAACTACGTTGTTGCAAATGGCAAGATTTCATTTCTTCTGATGGCTGTATAGTATTCCATTGTATATATATATATATATATATATATATATATATATACACATCTTTATCCATTCATCTATTACTAACAAAAAACAAACTATGTCATATATTTCTTAAGCTTAATGTTGAAGTGTTTCTGGGTCACAGACAGGGCACAGAATGGTGAGGAGTAAAGACATGAATGAGAATGAGGTGTGGAGGATTATTGAGGTCTTAAAATGGCTCCATTGGTGGATAAGACTGTGCACACTCTCTTGGTGCTCATGTGGCAAGTTGTATTTTCCACACATGGCCACAATGGTATCTTTGCTACATACATTTTTCCAGAATCTTGTCACATCCCCATCAGGATGTTGAACACATGCCCCTTCTCTTTGGTCTGTGAAGGTCTTTGTGAGGATTTCAACCAATAGACTATGGAGGAAGGGGCGCGCTGAGTTAAGGAAAAGTGCCTTGCATTCCTCCTGCTTGTGGAGCCCAGCAGTCATACTGTGAGGAAGCCCAAGCACCAACACCCTGAAGAGAGCTGAGGTACTTCAGTCCTGCCTGAGCTCTGAAAGAATGGTGAGTGCAACACCTGGAAATTAATCTCTTCACCCATGCTGAGTTTCTCTGGCTGACACTGCATGGGGCAGAGATGAGCCCCCCCCCCCCCACCATGCCCTGACCAAACAGCAGGTTCCTGAGAATGATAAATAAATGTCATTGGTTTTAGCAGGAATAACTTGGAGGGCTAATCTTTTACTTTGGCAAAACTTGCACTTAAAACCCAGAGTATATTTTAGCCATGAAATACATCTTATGTTTGCTTATTTTTGTTAAAGCAATTGTGTTGTCTGCTGCAAATAAAAGCATTCCCCAAGGAAAATAACTGTTGATGGTAGACAGAACACTTGGAGTTAGCCATTCAACAGGTGACAGCATGTTGCAGGCAGTAAACTGATGCTCAGTGGCTGGGGGAATTAGAAGTTGCAGTGTTTCCCCTGCTGAATGACATGATGGAGGAGCACCAAGTGAAGGACCTTGAGCCTGCCCAGGGCTCAGGTCCTCTTCTGCTTGACCCCTCTGCAGGCTGATTCCTCCATAAATGCTCCCCAGATTTCTAAACCCCAAACAGCATTCTTGAGGTCCCACCTCCCCCAGCCACCATGTGCTTTTGGGTGGCTGCCCTGCATTGTTCCAATCTCTACTGGACTGCATCATTTGCAGGAATCCTATCTGAGACATGTCCCTCTCCAGGAAGCACCCCCCCCCGCTCCCAAGACAACTTGGCTGCTTCACTTCCCTCTGTGGCTTCCTAGCCAGACCCTGTACTTCCTAAGGATACTCTAAGCTGACTGGCCACATTTATGGCATTGGTTAACTGAGGCAGTGGGCACTACATGAGACACGACTCTGTCTGCTCATGAGAGGTCCATGGCTGCCCCTGAGGGAACACTTGCTTCTCTAAAGACAGAGCCCTAGGGTGATCCTGTGGGGAGGTGAGGCTGCAGTTCACCCCACCCCATGTCATCTTATGTGTAAGAAAGCAGGGTAGCCATCCCTTTCTCCAGAGTCAGCTCCTCTTCCAGGACCCTAACAGCCTCCCATGGAAAGCTATGACCTTGTGTTTGCTGGGAAGAAGCCTACCCAGGAAAATCTTCTTTTTGCTAAGATCTGCCTGGAGCCCCGAGATGAATCTACCACTTAGTGTCTGTAACTTCTCTGGAATTTGTAATAAGTTGGGCTTTGACAAGCCACTTTTATTTCCACAAAGCTTAATTCAAGAAATGATGTTCCTTGATCAGTCTGCACATTAATTTCCAGCCAGAGTGTGCCGTGAATTTGTGTCTTCTCAGGTCAAGCTGGCTGCAGCAGGAATTAGCCATTTTGAAACAAGATGTAAGTGGCTGCAGGTTTATTGTGACTGATGATTCCTGGGAAGTGGGCACCTTCTTCATACTCAAATCTTCACATTCACTGCAGAAGCCATGGGATTTCCAGGATAAATGAGTTAAGAAAGTCCTTGTATTATGAGTTGTTTACCTTTTACTTCTGTATGGAGACCCCGACTTGGTCAGAGAAGGGGATTAGATAGCACGTGTGCACAAACTCCTACACACATATATGTGCACATGCATGCACACACAGAGACACATGCCTGCACACATGCACACATGCACATGATCCCCTCCACCCATGCCAACTTCCAACGGAGAGGACATTTAGCCAACAAATAATTGATGGAGCACTACCTGATTCAGTGTAGGGCTGGTCAGTTGTCCTTGGGGGACAGAGCACTGAAGTGTAGGCTTAGAGATGATCCTGTCTTCTTGACTACTGGTTCCCCAAGCAGCGGAATGGTGCACACAGCAGGGGCTCCATAAACAGAGTGGGTGACTTCCTTCTTTGGTCCCATTTTGCAGATGAACAAGCCAAGGAAAGGAAACCTCACACAGGCCCCCATTTTCTGATCTACAGCTTTCCCCCTGTTGATGTGGTTGTAGGCAAGTCCACATAGAGACCCAGTGCTGCTTGGCCTGGACAGGACTCTCTGGGGTCTGTCAGGTGCAGCAGGCCAAGGTTCCACCCTGTTCTTCCATCATCAGCATTGCCAAGGAGCCAGATTCAGTCACTGTGATGCTGTGTGTCCTGGTTGCAATGCCACCATGATTACAAGTCTGCACCCGTTGAGTTGACTGGACCAGGCATTCGTCAAATGCACATAATTAGTTTTCCTGTGTTGAATGCATTGAAAGTCTGAACACAGCTAGGAAAAGTGAATCTTTCTTCATTGGATGCACATTAATAAGGCCCTTCAGATGCAGGAGTTGTTAGTGGAACAACATCTTTCAGCAAATACATGCATGGACGTGTGCTTTTTTTTATATCTTGGGGAGAGAAAATCCTTCTCTTGTAGACCTCATTCACTGGATCCCCAGGGCTGTAAGCCTGTGGACTTAAGGCTTGATTTAATTCTCTGATTGCTGTCAAAAAAGCAAAATCCCTCATTCTAGAGGGAGGCTTCCTTATGAGAAATGCAAACGCCAGTGAGTTTGTTTATTCGGAATAATATAGTGAAGCCGTAAGGGAAGATGTATTTCAGTCCCAGAGTCACATAAAAAGCAGTTTGCTGTCCCTCATGCATGCAGGGCAGGTGGAGGGGAGATGCCCAGTAATTAAGAAGATGAACCTGGCCGTAGGGTATGGGGGAGCCCACAGGGAGCCTAGCAGAGGAGGAACAGGGCCTCTTCTTAGCAAAACCAGGGCCCAGCTGTGCCCTTCAGTGACTTTTGATTCTAGGATCCTTGCTGTCAGAGTCTCTGGAGTCCCTCCAGATACCAGATAACTGCTGGTATCTCCTTGGCATCTCCTTGCCAAGGTGATGAAACATAGGTGGGTTGTCCACTCTCCTGAAAACAAACACCGGTCAGGTGACACAGGTGACTGCATGTCCCTGGCTTTGCAGGACAGAGGCCCTGTGTGCTAGTGGCTTTCACCATGCTGTCGCTGGAAGGACTTTTGGAGGGAGGAAGGCACAAGAAGAATTCCAGACCCCTCTTTAGAGTGATGCAGGGTGCGCTCTTCTGTTTTATACAGTGGGCATCTGTGTAAGAATTCACAGAAGGAAGAAGTCCACTGAGAAACCACTTGCTGTGTTGTGAGAACACTCAGGAGCGCCAGGATTTTGGTGACCATGATTCATATCCAAATGGCCTTTTGCATGCCCAAGTACCATAAGGCACATTTGGTGGACCCGTGCTTGGCTTGAGGGCTGTTATTGTGGTGGGCTCCCTTACAGATGGCAAGCCAAGTGCACAGACCCCAGGGAAGGGCAGGCCACCTGGGCTGGGGCCAAGGATAGCATGTCTACCTTAGTCAAGGACTAGGACAGAGAGATACATATTCATTCTTCTTTTGCTCCTTGTCCCTTTTCCCTCCAGCACTGTTTTATAAGAAGTATCAAACTCACAGAAAGGTGAAAGGAAGGGTGCCGTCCAGGAGGTGGAGCTGCTCCCTCAACCCTTCTGGAGTCCTCCTCAGCCCTCTCCTGGTCAAGGGTAGCCTGAAGATAGAAGCACTGTTTTTGGTCACATGGAGAGCCCTCTGGGTGTGCCACGCCCTCCTCTTTCCTTCTCAGGCCCAGAGACCTAAGGGTGCATTCTTCATGCTGTGGGGGATGAGGTCCCCGTGGATGGACCGGGGTGAGCAGTGTGGAGATAATTGGATAGCAAAGCTCTTGCGGAATGGGATGTGGGACCTTCTTTATCTTGGGGAGATTCACCTGTCAGAGTCCTGTCCCTTCAGAGTGTACAGCTCCAGTGTGGGGGAAGGTGAGAGCAATGGCGACCCCTGTTCTCAGACCGTCTATGGGGGGGCGCACATTCTTAACAAGCCCTTCTTGGCAACCCCACTTCGTTCTGCCGGTTTTGACTCCAGATAAGCACCAGGTGCGTCTCAGCCCCATGTAAGAGTGATTTGGTGATGCCCGCTCAGCAATGTGCTGGTTTGTGGGTCAAGAGCCTCTGTGTTGGCTAGTTTGTATGTTCAAATACATACCTATGGTTAAAATACCTGTGGAAAGAGAGGGGGTGTTCGACATACAGAGTTGAATATATTTATTTTAAAATATATATTTTAAAATATATATTATTTTAATATGAATAACTTTTTCCTGTGTAATTTTTATTCTTATGTTTTCCCACTGTTCTTACAAAGGCAGGGGGGTTGATGGTAGTTAAGGGGGGTGAGAGAAACCCTCACAAGTTTCCCCCACCCTGAGCTGACATTGTGCAGGGTGTAAGGATGCTGCAGGGAACAAGGTAGTGACCTTCTAGCCGGGAGAAGAAACTTAATGTCTGGATCAGGGGATGGGGACTTCAGGGGGGAGGTCTGGGGTCTTGGAGCAGCCCTGGGGATCAGGGAAGGCTCCGGAACAGGGGGAAGGGGGACAAAGTGCTGCAGAATCTTGGGTTTTTAACTAGTGCCCTTAGGGTACCATGCACTAGGCCAAGCACCAGGTTCTCTGGCCTATGGGTCACTTTTGTCATATAGAGACCCTGACAACCAGACTTTCTATTTGCCCAGAGACTGGGTGTGGCACAAACATAGGGAGGTAAGGACACCTAGCTAGCAGACACATTAAATTCTAAGAAGGTTGTGAGGAATGATGAGTGGAGGGTGACAAAGCCTAAGGCCCCTCTTCCTCTTCCCTCCTCCTCCTGTCTCCTCCTTTTACTTCTTCTTCTCCTCTTCTCCTTCTCCTCACTCTCTCCCCACATCCTCCTCCTCCTCTCCTTCTCCTCCTCCTTCACCCACCTCCCATCTCTTCCTTCTCTGACCTCCTCTTCTCACCTCCTTCGCTCCTTCTCTTCCTCCTCCTCCCACCTTCTCCTCCTCCTCCTTGGATGTAGACTCAGTTTATTTTTATAATATTTGATTTCAAAAGACTAAGGCCAAACTAGCAAGGAAGATAGAGGGTAGAGGGACTTCAAAGACTGACCCAGTCCTCTCACTTTTCTTCCTAGATGCAAACTTAATCCAACCCAACACAACCCAACCCAAACTCGACCACACTAAACCAAAACCATACCAAACTGCCCTGAGCCAAAAGAAAAAAACCTGGACCAAGGTCTCCTGAAGTGGTGTGGTTGCACAGGAGTGAGTCATCCATGGTACCTTCTGGAGGAAGTTAAAATAAAAGGAACTAGAAGCGTGAGGAGGACTGTCAGCACCAAGGGCAAATGCATCATCCACTTAGTCCTGGGAATGGGGTCTCTTGATCTGCCTTAATGTAATAAGGGTAGAAGGGAGGATTTGGATGATTCTTGCTGGTCCCTTCAAGTCTAAGATTTGGGAGAGATTTTTCTTGAAATCTTCACTGGATGACATGAACGGGTCAGGACACATCAATGCTATTCTTCCTCATGTTTTATCACTTTCAAACTTGTAAAGTTAAAAATGTCAAAGTCATGGGATGGGGGGAAATCAAAGCTCTTCTACAAGTAAGACCTACCCTGGGGAATTGGAAAGGCAGGTAGTAAATGGGAGGTCTCTCCCCCAGATGACCCTGGAGGACTGTGCGGCAGCCTGTGTGTGTGGGAAATGCAGTCTGAGCCATGCACATTGTGGGGATGTCAGCAAGCAAGTTTTTTAATCAGACTCACTCATTAATTTGCTGTCTTGGATTACTTGCTGTGCACCAGGCTAGCTAATGAAGTGGGATTTGGGTATCATGTGCAATTATCATTGTTCTTTGACCCGAATGTTGACATTTTCTGGAGACCTCCATGCTAGTGATGAGCATATACAAACAAGTTCTTGGAGCGTTTCACAAAAATCAAAGTGGAGGCTGTTCACAGCATTTTACGGGCTTTTGTAAGTCACCAGTGACCAATGAGGGTCAGGTCAGTTACTCACCCAGAAGAGACTGAAAACAACTCTTGCTCCTGAGAAGAAGCCCTTCTGGAGAATTTTATGACTCTAAATCCAATGCCGGGCAGCACTGATCTGTAAGATGTTCGTGGGAGTCACATCATTGGAGAGGGTGTGAGGATGATCCCATGGCTGTTGTGTTTTATGGTAGTGCTATCTGAGGGCACCTGTAGAAATGCAGATTCCTCAGCCCTACCCTAGATCAGCAGAGTTGGGATCTCTTGGTGCGGGCCCAAGAATTGTTCCTGCCACAAGAAGTACACACATTCCCACATACATCCCACTTGCCTGGAGTTAGCAGAGAAATTCTGGTGACCCCATGCCATCAGAATGCCCATGGAAAATGGCAGTTGACAGGATGCAGAGGAGCTGGGACAAGTCAGACTCTGAATGCTGAGTCACAAGCTGATGTGCAGGAGATGGAGGGTGGAATTGGCTTTGGTCCCTTGTCCCTTGGGAGTATGGGGAGGATCAGCTGGGGGTGTGAGAGCAGCTGCCTCATGGGCAGATCCAGGTCACCTGGCCTTGGGGATCTAATAGAGAGCATCCCTGGTCTCTGAGGCTGGGGAAAGGCCCCTCATCCTCCCTCACCTTGCTGCCTGTCCCTGACCTGGCCTCTAACTTGCTCCTGTCTGCTTGGAGATGGCTCAGACCCAGAGACAGAGAGACCCCCAGGGGCTCGTCCCAGGCTTAGGGGAGGTCTTGGTGGCTCCACCAGGGGTGATAGAACATCTGGTTGGCAGGAGGAGATCCAGGAGGACGAAAAAGGCATGTGTCTTGAACAGCAAGGCACAATACCAAGAGTGGGGCCCAGTTTCCACCATAAGACAGTGACTGTACCCATTCACTCTTGTCTTCTCACATTTTCTGAAACCCTTGAGCCTAGGTATGGCCATGTGACTCAGTTCTGGCCAATGTGATGAAAGTGAAGTGTCTTATAGGGCTTTCAAACAATCTTCTTAGAAGACAGGCTCTTTCTTTCTTTCTTTCTTTCTTTCTTTCTTTCTTTCTTTCTTTCTTTTCTTTCTTCCTATCTCCTTCCTCCTGCCTAGAATGTAGGTATGATGGCTGGGGCCTAAGAAGCTATGCTGGCCCATTATGTGGTTTGCCAAGAATGTGGAGCAGCAGGACATACTGCTCCATAATACTTTGGACTTGACAACTAAGAGCTGCCTGTCTCTCTTCTTCCTTTATGCATGAGAGCAACATATCTATCTTGTTCAGACCACTGTTTTGGTGCACTTGAACCCCAAATGGACCAATCTAAGTTAATAAACATTGACATCTGGTGGCAGGGATCTAGGCATGGAATCAGGAATCTGAGAAATATGTTCTTGCCCCAGAAGTACTGAACTGAAGAGAGGCCATACTCTGGCCTGGAACTGGTACAAGCCAGGAACTCCTCCAAAATGCACAAGGAGAAGTCTACTACCTAGTACTGGAATCAGAATTTAGAGTAGTCTTGGTGATAGTGCTAGGCATGGAGTGCTTGTGTCCTCCTGCCCTGCCTAGAGCAGTACAATTCTCAGAGCAGGCATGGATAATTGAAGTTGGAGCACCCGGGTGGCTCAATCAGTTAAGCATCTGCCTTCAGCTCAGGTCATGGTCTTGGGGTTCTGGGATTGATTCCCATGTCAGGCTTCCTGATTAGTGGGGAACCTGTTTCTCCCTTCTCCTGTTCCTCCCCGGGCTGGTATGCTCTCTCTTTCTCAAATAAGTAAAAAAAACCTAAAAAAAAAAATAGGTAGGGGTGAGGTATACAGTCCCAGTTTGAAAATGAAGAGGGTTGCAGTGGCAGAGAGGCAAGCCAGGATCCCATTTCCTTATTTCACTCTTTCTGGAATTTTCATCCTGTCTTGGCAGTTGGTTAATTCTTGCCCATGTTTCCATAATGGTGGTGCTAGGCCAAAGGCTTGTGTGTGCCTAAGGGACAACACTTGTTAGGTGGGTACACTGCAGGGCTGAGGTCTTCCACAGGGGCTGGACAAGCCGAACAACACTGAGCTCTCCAGTTGAACTCACATCCACAAGAAGTCTTGGGATGGATGGACTCACCTGGATTACTAGCATGGGGCTGTGATAACAAGAGCTCCTGGGAGCTGGGGACAGCCCTTTACCTAGTAACCCTTATTTCACTTAACTTGATCTACTTGTTGAGCCGAAATGAAGATTGTACTTGGAAAATTGTTCAAAGCTGCAGAACTAGGATTCAAACCAGAACTGGTCTCACTTGAAAGTCTGTGATCTTTTCCTATGTTGTCCTGTACTGGGTCTCACTTAGCTCTACCACTCGCTTGTCCATGTCACCTAGTCTTTACATTTCTGTGTTCTCATTCAGTGAGAGGAACAGACTGGATAAATTACCAAGATACCAAGCCCTAGGACTAGAAGTTGAAAACTTATGCCTACCCGATCACCCCATCTGGTACTGTGCTGCTCTCTAGAGAGCTTAGGAAGAGCTTCTCTCTAGTCATGTATGGGATATTGCTTGTTTCAGTAAATCTGTTGTCATGAAACAAACTTTCCCTAACTTGAAGATGGAAAGCAACATTCTATCATCTTAGGTATATGTATGCTGTGGTCCGGGAAAAGGACACAGGCACAGTGAGAAGACTTGCCTCCATTGGACAATGTTTGCCTCCACCTAGAGAGTGCAGCACTATCTGTGCCCTCCCTGTGGGGTTTCTTCTTGCAGGGTGGTGATTGGCTTCAAGAGGGAGTGTCCCAGTGGGTCGCAGGAGAGTCAGGCAAAGTGGTGTGGCTTCTTCTGACCCAGCCTTGGAAGCCACAGCTCACTTTGCCATGCTCTGTTGGTCAAACAGTTACAACCCACCCAGATTTAAGCCAAGGGACACAGATCCCACTCCTTGCTGGGAGGAATGTCAAAGAATTGCAGGGCCCCATTTTATGCTGTGATGGTAAAGTGGTAAAGGCACATACTACACTCATGTACTCATGTCACTGTGATCTTACTCTTTGACTTGCAGGGGACAAGGACATCAAATGGACGTCATGTAAGTTTAGTCATGTTGTCTCTCGCTTGGTCCTGAACAATCCTGCAGGTACGTGAACTTGGCATTGGGTTTGCTGGAGAAGTGCTTCAACATCCCCTAGAGGGCTTATTGACACACAGATTCCTGATCTCACCTCCAAAATTTCTGACTCAATGGTCTGATATGGAGCTTGAGAATGTCTTCTGAGATGTTTCCAGGAGAGGCTAATCCTGCTGGTCTCGGGACCAGCCCTGAGAACTACTGAGAGCCAGCTATCGATGACCAACCAGGCCTCATGACTTTGGAGGCTCCAGTGATTAGAACAATGCTCTGCATGCATATTGACAATTCTCCATCAGTTAAAGAAATTGAGAACAACCCAGATATATACATTTTAAAGTTACACCTGAGCATAATCACATATTAAATATGATATTTACATATCACATATTTACATTTATATATTGCATTTACATATTACATCTACAGTTACATATTAAACTATTAATATAATTAATCACATATTAAATATTAATGAAACCTAATACACATATCTTATGTTACCAGTTTAAAATATATGTGAATAAAAAAGTTCTAGTATTTTCTTTCTGTATTCCAGGGCATGGCTTGGGAGCCTGCTGAGTGTCACAGCCTATACTGGAATCCCTTTGGCAGAGCACAGTAAGTGCCTTCAAGGCCCGAAGGTTCTTAGTGCTCAAGTACAGAATTTGTCATTGTAGCTCATGAATATTCATTGAATGCTGCATCTATGGAAGGCAGTAGATCAGCACAATAAAACATTCAAAGGAAGCAAAAAATTAATCTCACAACCTAGTTGCTACTTTTGAGTATGTATTTCTTGTCTTGTTTCAAAGCGGACTTAAGGCAGCAGAACAAATGAGTTAGAAAGCTTATTAGTCCATAGACAGATAAGCTATAAGATCACATGAATGATTCAAATGCCAATTCAGCATTTATAAGCTGCATGGCTTAGTGAGCTGTTATGGGCTGGACCATGTGCCCGCCAAGTTCCTAGGTTGAGGGCCTAACCCTCAGGACCTCAGAATGTGAGGTCTTCAAAGAGGTAACTAAGTTTAAATGAGATCACTAGGGTGGGCTGTCGTCAGATATGACTGGTGTCCTTTAAGAAGATGAGATGAAGGAGGTGCTTGGTTAGCTTAGTCAGTTAAGTGTTCAACTCCTGGTTTCAGCCCAGATCATGATCTCAGAGTCCTGGTATCGAGCCCCACGGGGCTGTGCACTCAGCAGGGAGTCTGCTTGAGATTCTCTCTCTCCCTCTGCCTCTGGCCCCCTTCCTGCCCACTGCTCACATGTGCATGTACTCTTTCTCTCTCTCAAACAAATAAATAAACCTTAAAAAGAAAAAAAAAAGAAGAAGAAGAAGAGATTAGGACAGAGACAGACACAGAAGGAAGACCACGTAGAGACACACGGAGAAGGAGGCCATCCGCAAGCCAGGGAGAGAGGCTTCAGGAGAAACTAGACCTGCCAACACCTTCAGCGTGGACTTGTGGCCTCTAGAAGTGTGAGGAAATTAATTTCCATTGTTTAAGATCCTCCATCTCTTGTACTTTGTTATGGCAGGCTGAGCAGACTCATACCCATTCACATCCATTTAGGCATAGAAAACATTTTCATCGCTCTTGTGACTGGGAGACTCAGGGCTGGGTCTGGAGGTCACAGCGTCCACTGCAAGGATGTTGTCAGGCTCCGTCTTGCCCTCTCTCTACCCAGGCTTCTTCTGGGTCTGGCTGCTTCCCCACCTGCTATGGCTGCCACACATTTCCCAAGAGTCTGTCCCCACCTTCCACGTAGCTGTGCTTTGAAGGATCTAATGGTCCCCCCTGGAGGCAGAGCCCCCTGCAGACCCACGACTGTGTGCCCCTGTGGGCTGTGAGGGCCCATGTCTATGTGCAGCCGCTGAAAGGGTGGGGTGCTGCCGAGTGAGGGATGGAGGCTACAAACCAAGCTACAGTCATGTGGACAGACAACAGAATCTGGGGAATAGTTTATGTTATTTGCTAATTAAACGTTATTTAGTGATTAGGAGTGTTATATATCACCGTGCAGAGAAACCCTAAATTATCCAATGAAGGGTTTAATATTCCAGATTGATTTTCAGTACTTTGGGGAGATTTTAATAAGTGCTAACCACAACAAAAGGTCCTGTAGGGGTGCCTGGGCAGCTCAGTCATTAAGCACCTGGCTTCAAGCTCAGGTCGATCCCAGGGTTCTGGGATGGAGCCTCACAGTGGGCTCCCTGCTCATCGAAGAGTCTACTTCTCCCACTCCCACTCATCTCTACTTGTGTTCCCTCTCTCACTGTGTCACTCTCTGTCAAATAAAGAAATAAAATCTTAAACAGAAAAATTTTTTAAAGGGAAAAAAAAGTGTCTTGTAGTTAAATATGTTTGGAAAATTGTTGTTAACCTTCCTGGAAATTCAAAATGAATGTTCCCTAATTGAAGGCCCAAGAATTCCACTTTGAAAGAAAACTCTTTTACACAGTTTCAGCCCAAGTTTCCCAAGTTCCTCATCTTCCCTTACCTGCTTCTAGAAATCAACAGCCTGAAGGATGGAACTAGTGCTCCTGGAAGCTGTCTTCCAAGGGGAGGCGGGCTCACACACACCTGTGGATCTCTGCAGTAATGGGTGGCAAGGGGGTCTCTATTTCAGACCTATGGTAACCAAGGCTGATGGACAAAGCCATGTGCCCAAGATTTCCCAGTGGGTGAGGCCTGTGGCCAACTTCAACTCTAGGCATCCTACTGCCAACCTCGTTCTCTTTCCACTAAGTCCTGTAGGAGCTACAGCTTCCATTATGCCTGCTTCCTTCCCCAACTCACACACAGTGCAGGGAGAAGGAGTTGGGGCTGGTACTCCAGTGAGAGGTTGTCTCCCTGTCGCTCTCTTTGTGGCCTTTGGTGTCTTCTTCCAGCCTGAAGTTTCCTCCTGAAGTGCTGCCTGGCAGTGCTGACCACAGCCACATCCAGCTCCTGACTGCCTCTGAGGTGAGGTCCCTGGTGAAGGAACATGGCGGTGAGCCAGAGGTCCTCACTCCCTGCCCTGCCTCCCAATCAAGATGTCATGAGAGACAGAATCCTTTCTTCCCTTTTAAATTCTCACAACTGTTTAGAAAGGCTTTCAGACATTTCAGGATGCCTGCCATGCAGACCCTTCTGCTTCTACAGGCCCCTCGGCCTTCGGGTGCCCCCCTGCACAGACTGAGTGGGGGTAGCGGGCGCGGGGGCAGCCCTGGTCTTTTGCAGTCCAAGGGCGGTTGTTCCCGACAGCCTGCCCAGTGTCTCCCCGGCCCTGGAGTAGTTCTCTCTCGCTGCTTTCAGAAATGATTTCTCACTTCCCACCAGTCGGATGTCATCCCAGTTTCACAAAGCCCTCTAGTTTTACATCTGAGGGGAAGACTTAAGCATCAGGAGTCAGTGGCAGGTGGAAGTGGCAAAGCGGGCTAGGTGGAAAACGCGTGATGGCGAGCAATTCCTTCACCTGTGAAAGGAGTGGCTTCCATGAAAGCAGCCACTCCGATGATGGTAGCCCTCAGAAATGACCCCCTGGCGTCCGCTGTGGAAGTACAATACTTTCAGCAGGATGGGCACAGCAGCCACTCTCCTCTGTCTACAGAGTCATCCCCCCCGTCCCACCACCGCAGCCACAGCCTCTCACACCTCAGGACCCTGGCCTCTAATTTCAAAGTGAGAGTGAGCTCCAGCCTTGTAGCTTTAGGGCTTCTGCCTGAACCTGGATCAACAGCAAATCACACAGGGTAGTTATTAATGGACAAGATTGTGGTGGTAGGGATATCAACTAAATGAAAGCTAGCTCTGCTGTACACTTAGGTCATTAGTTCTCTCAGTGACATGCTTCTGTTCCAGGCCTGCTTCTGGTTCAGGAGCTGGCTCTCAGACACTCAGTGTCTTTGATTTTCCAGAGTTGAGCCCATTTGGAAGTGCTGACTCACATTGGCAAAACTCACGTGAGATAGATGTATAAATCAGAAGATCAGTTTGCTAATTTTCCAGGTGAAATGAGAAATTCTCAGTAGACCAAATTTCTTTGTAAGTCTCTGTCTGCCAACACCTTCTCTCATGGCAAGTGATGTAGGAAACCGAAGTTTGAGTTGAAGCCTTTTTGATGAGCATAAAAACAGCACAGGGAGAAGATGGCGGGGTACTAGGAAGAGGCGTCTTTTCAGCTGGTACCCCAAAGTGAGCTGATTACCTACCAAAGAACTCTGATCACCCATGAAATCAGCCTGAGATCAGAATTATACACGTCTGGATCTCTACAGGGGCAGAAGACGCCAGTGAGCAGGTAAAGCGGAATGGAGCAGCGGACTGATATCAGAAGATAAACAAAAGGGGGAGGGAGCCACCAGAGGCGACCCGTGCAAAAGTAATACCCCGATACGAGCGAGAGTGCCCTGCGTCTGGGGACCAGCATTAACTTGGAGACTGGTTGAAAGCACTCCAAAAGAGCAAAGGATCGCGGGGGGAAATTGTGGGAATCGGGGTGGCTAGGGACAGGGGCTTAAGTCCCCGGTCCCAGACGGCCTCCCCGGCGCGGAGGCAGAGAGAGTGCGGCGGAGAAACCGGCTCCTGGTCCCTAAGCTGCCAGCGCGCCCCAGAGCGTGGGGGTTCCGGCTCCTGTGAGGGGATGGGAGCCGCGCCGGTCTGCAGAACGCACGCTAGCCCTACCACAAAGCTTGAGATGCGCGTGCACGTCGCTCCAACTCTCCTGGGTTTCTAAGGCCCGGGGGCGTTTCTTGACCCGGGCCATTGTTTCAAAGTCTAAGCCGAGTGCGCGCGAAACTCTTCCCCGGACAGAGGCGCGCAAAAGCCCAGCCTGCGGCTTACGGACCAGCGCCCCGTTCTCAGTGCCCCAGACGCACGCCCGACTCACAGCCGCCTCTGAAAAGAGGTGCGCTCAAGCCGGGCACTCCCAGCCCCGGCCGGTGGCAAAATCTCAGTGTGCGATCGCTGCTTGGAACCTCTCTGGCGGTCAGGAGCTCCCAGACAGCCGCCACTGCCTTGGCTTTGGGGACGAGCAAAAGATCCTGCGCCCCCAGGGTCTTTAACTTGGAACCTGCACTGCCAGCGTCCAAGGGGGAATTTATTCAGCTTCTGCACCCAGACTGAGGCTTCTCTCTGAGACGGAGATCAGGAAGTGTTCCAGGGTGCACCTTGACTGCACCAGAGTTGATACATCCAGCTACATCTGTTCAGTCTTCTCCCACCAAAATGACTAGGAGGAGGAATGCCCAACAGAAGAAAAATACAGAGGATGGACCTTCTGCAATAGAGCTAACGGCTATCAACATAGACAATATGTCGGAAAGAGAATTCAGGCTAACAATTATCCAGGCAATAGCTAGGTTGGAGAAAGCCATGGATGACCAAACAGAATTGATTAGGGCCGAACTGAAAGCGACCAGACAGGATGTTCACAATGTTAGGGCGGAGCTTAAAGCTACCAGGGAGGAGGTCCACAATGATCTCAATGAGTTCCAATCCAATCTAAACTCTCTCAAAGCTAGGGTAACTGAGACAGAAGATAGAATTAGTGATCTGGAAGACAAACAGATAGAGAGAAAGGATCAGGAGGAAGCCTGGAACAAACAGCTTAGATCCCACGAAAGCAGAATTAGGGAAATAAGTGATGCCATGAAGCGTTCCAACGTCAGAATTATTGGAATTCCTGAAGGGGAGGAGAAAGAAAGAAGTCTAGAAGATGTCGTGGAACAAGTCCTTCATGAAAACTTTCCGAATCTCGCGAATGAAACCAGCGTTCATGTACTAGAGGCTGAACGGTCTCCACCCAAGATTATACACTCCAAAAAAACATCACGACACCTGATAGTCAAATTGAGAAATTATAATTGTAGGTATAATCTCTTGAAAGCTGCCAGGGCAAAGAGGCTCCTTACTTACAGAGGGAAGCCCATCAGAATAACGTCAGACCTGTCCACAGAGACCTGGCAAGCCAGAAGAGGCTGGCAAGATATATTCAGGGCACTAAATGAGAAGAACATGCAGCCAAGAATACTTTATCCAGCAAGACTGACATTCAAAATGGATGGAGAGATAAAGAGTTTCCAAGACCGGCAAGGCTTAAAAGACTATGCAACCACCAAGCCGATACTGCAGGAAATATTAAGGGGGGTGCTATAAAAGAGGAAAAATCCCAAGAATAGCATTGAACAGAAATATAGAGACAGTCTACAGAAAGAAAGACTTCAAAGGTAACTCGATGTCAATAAAAACGTATCTATCAATAATCACTCTCAAAGTGAATGGCCTAAATGCACCCATAAAACGGCACAGGGTTGCAGATTGGATAAAACGACAGGACCCATCCATATGCTGTCTACAAGAGACCCATTTTGAACCTAAAGATACACGCAGACTGAAAGTGAAGGGGTGGAGAAGCATCTTTCATGCCAATGGGACTCAAAAGAAGGCTGGGGTAGCGATTCTCATATCAGATAAATTAGACTTCAAACTAAAGACTGTAGTCAGAGATACAGAAGGACACTACATAATCCTTAAAGGGACTATCCACCAAGATGATCTAACAATTGTAAATATCGATGCTCCCAATATGGGAGCAGCCAATTACTTAAGAAAACTGTTAATCAAGATAAAGAGTCATATTGATATGAATACACTAATCGTCGGTGATCTTAACATGCCTCTTTCAGAATTAGACAGATCATCGAAGCAGAAAATCAATAAAGAAACAAGAGCATTGAATGACACATTGGACCAGATGGACCTCATAGATATATACAGAACATTCCACCCTAAAACAGCAGAATACTCATTCTTCTCAAGTGCACACGGAACCTTCTCCAGAATAGACCACATACTGGGTCACAAATCAGGACTCAGCCGATACCAAAAGACTGAGATTATTCCCTGCATATTCTTAGATCACAATGCTTTGAAACTGGAGCTCAATCACAAGGAAAAGTTCCGAAGGAACTCAAACACCTGGAAGCTAAAGAACACCTTGCTTAAGAATGCTTGGATCAACCAGGAGATCAAAGAAGAACTGAAACAATTCATGGAAACCAATGAGAATGAAGACACTTCGGTCCAAAACCTATGGGATACAGCAAAGGCGGTCCTAAGGGGAAAATATATAGCCATCCAAGCCTTGCTCAAAAAAATTGAAAAATCCAGAACACACCAGCTGTCTCTACACCTTAAAGAACTGGAGGATCAACAACAAATCAAACCAAGTCCACACATAAGAAGGGAAATCATCAAGATTAGAGCTGAGATCAATGAGGGAGAAACCAGAGATACAGTAGAACGTATCAATGAAACTAGAAGCTGGTTTTTTGAAAGAATCAATAAGATCGATAAGCCACTGGCTACACTAATCCAAAAGAAAAGAGAGAAATCCCAAATTCATAAAATTATGAATGAAAAGGGAGAGATCACAACTAACACCAAGGAAGTAGAAACAATCATCAGAAGTTATTATGAACAGTTATATGCCAATAAGCTTAGCAACCTAGATGAAATGGATGCATTCCTGGAAAAATATAAACTACCAAAATTGAACCAGGAAGAAATCAACAACCTGAATAGACCGATATCTAATAACGAGATTGAAGCAGTGATCAAAAATCTCCCAAAAAAACAAGAGCTCAGGACCTGACGGATTCCCTGGGGAATTCTACCAAACCTTCCAAGAAGAAATAACACCTATTCTCCTGAAGCTGTTTCAAAAAATTGAAGCAGAAGGAAAACTTCCAGACTCTTTCTATGAAGCCAGCATTACCCTGATCCCCAAACCAGGCAAGGACCATACCAAAAAGGAGAATTTCAGACCAATATCACTGATGAATATGGATGCTAAGATTCTCAACAAGATCCTAGCCAACAGGATCCAACAACACATTAAAAAGATTATCCACCATGATCAGGTGGGATTCATCCCTGGGCTACAAGGATGGTTCAACATTCGTAAATGAATCAATGTGATACAACAAATTAATATGAGAAGAGAGAAGAACCACATGGTCCTCTCAATTGATGCAGAAAAAGCATTTGACAAAATCCAACATCCGTTCCTGATTAAAACGCTTCAAAGTATAGGGATAGAGGGAACATTCCTGAACCTCATCAAATCTATCTATGAAAGACCCACAGCAAATATCATCCTCAATGGGAAAAAGCTTGCAGCCTTCCCATTGAGATCAGGAACAAGACAAGGATGCCCACTTTCACCACTCTTATTCAACATAGTATTAGAAGTCCTAGCAACAGCAATCAGACAACAGAGAGAAATAAAAGGTATCCAAATTGGTAATGAAGAAGTCAAACTCTCTCTCTTCGCAGATGACATGATTCTTTATATGGAAAACCCAAAAGACTCCACCCCCAAACTACTAGAACTCATACAGCAATTCAGCAGCGTGGCAGGATACAAAGTCAATGTGCAGAAATCAGTGGCTTTCTTATACACTAACAATGAAAATACAGAAAGGGAAATTAGAGAATCGATTCCATTTACTATAGCACCACGAACCATAAGATACCTGGGAATAAACCTAACTAAAGAGGTAAAGGATCTATACTTGAGGAACTACAGAACACTCATGAAAGAAATTGAAGAAGACACAAAAAGATGGAAGACCATTCCATGCTCTTGGATCGGAAGAATAAACATTGTTAAAATGTCTATACTGCCTAGAGCAATCTATACGTTTAATGCCATTCCGATCAAAATTCCACCGGCATTCTTGAAAGAGCTGGAGCAAATAATCCTAAAATTTGTATGGAATCAGAAGAGACCCCGAATCGCTAAGGAAATGTTGAAAAACAAAAATAAAGCTGGCGGCATCACCTTACCTGATTTCAAGCTTTATTACAAAGCTGTGATCACCAAGACAGCATGGTACTGGCATAAAAACAGACACATAGACCAGTGGAACAGAGTAGAGAGCCCTGATATGGACCCTCAACTCTATGGTCAATTAATCTTCGACAAAACAGGAAAAAATATACAGTGGAAAAAAGAGAGTCTCTTCAATAAATGGTGCTGGGAAAACTGGACAGCTATATGTAGAAGAATGAAACTCGACCATTCTCTTACACCGTACACAAAGATCAACTCAAAATGGATAAAAGACCTCAACGTGAGACAGGAATCTATCAGAATCTTAGAGGAGAACATAGGCAGTAATCTCTTTGATATCAGCCACAGCAACTTCTTTCAAGATACGTCTCCAAAGGCAAAGGAAACAAAAGCGAAAATAAACTTCTGGGACTTCATCAAAATCAAAAGCTTCTGCACAGCAAAGGAAACAGTCAAAAAAACAAAGAGGCAACCCACGGAATGGGAGAAGATATTTGCAAATGACAGTACAGACAAAAGGTTGATATCCAGGATCTATAATGAACTCCTCAAACTCAACCCACACGAAACAGACAAACACATCAAAAAATGGGCAGAAGATATGAACAGACACTTCTCCAATCAAGAAATACAAATGGCTATCAGACACATGAAAAAATGCTCATCATCATTAGCCCTCAGGGAGATTCAAATTAAAACCACATTGAGATATCACCTTACACCAGTTAGAATGGCCAAAATTAACAAAACAGGAAACAACATGTGTTGGAGAGGATGTGGAGAAAGGGGAACCCTCTTACACTGTTGGTGGGAATGCAAGTTGGTGCAGCCTCTTTGGAGAACAGTGTGGAGATTCCTCAAGAAATTAAAAATAGAGCTTCCCTACGACCCTGCAATTGCACTCCTGGGTATTTACCCCAAAGATACAGATGTCGTGAAAAGAAGGGCCATCTGTACCCCAATGTTTATAGCAGCAGTGGCCACAGTCGCCAAACTATGGAAAGAACCAAGATGCCCTTCAACGGATGAATGGATAAGGAAGATGTGGTCCATATACACTATGGAGTATTATGCCTCCATCAGAAAGGACGAATATCCAACTTTTGTAGCAACATGGACGGGACTGGAAGAGATTATGCTGAGTGAAATCAGTCAAGCAGAGAGAGTCAATTATCATATGGTTTCACTCATTTGTGGAGCATAACCAATAGCATGGAGGACAAGGGGCGTTAGAGAGGAGTAGGGAATTTGGGTAAATTGGAAGGGGAGGTGAACCATGAGAGACTATGGACTCTGAAAAACAGTCTGAGGGGTTTGAAGTGGCGGGGGGGTGGGAGGTTGGGGTACCAGGTGGTGGGTATTATAGAGGGCACGGCTTGCATGGAGCACTGGGTGTGGTGAAAAAAATAGTGAATACTGTCTTTCTGAAAATAAATAAATTGGGAGGAAAAAAAAAACAGCACAGGGAGCGGTTATGTTTTGAATATTCACTAATAGTAAGCCTTTGTCATTCATCCTGATGTATCCATCTACACAACAAGCTTGGCTCATTAGGACGTAAGTCCATAACACTTGAAATGTATTGCTTGAGATCTCTAGGCTGAAAGTATAGAACGCCCCAACCCAATACTCCATTTTCTGTGTTGTGTGGCTGAGTCCCTCCCCAGCTACACACGTGACAAACAGCTACCATCCATTTTCCCCATCTTCCTTTTAATAATGGAAGCCCTGAGTTTTTGTCCAGTGTGTAACCACTCATTCAGATATTGGTCCTGTGACCTGCTTCCCGCCAACAAGATGTGAGCAGGTGTGCAAAGCTTCAGCCATTGGCATTTAAAATGGAATTCTGTGTGCCCCACTTTTCTTCCTTTCTCACCAGCTCAGATGTGGCTAAAATGGCACGAGGCAGCTTTGTCATGCCATATCATGAAGACAACACTGAGAAGCAATGTTTGTGTTCTTGGTACTCTAACATGCACACACTTTCACTACACACAGTTGTGTACATCACTTCCTCACCACCAACCTGTATACTTCCATCCCCCCTACGAAGCCCATGTTCCATTTCCATGACATTTTTTGAAAACCTCTCCTATTCTTTTGATGAAGGAACATCTGTCTCTACTTCTTTACTATGGGCCAATTTTACATCTTTATTCTCTTTTTCTCCCCTAAATATATCTGCTTGTGTTTGGGGCAGATGGGGGACAGGACACGCAGGGGACACTGGTTTGAACAACGTCTGGCCCTGGACTGGCCCTCTTTCCCAGGACAGACCCTGGCAGAGATCGTGAGCCCTGGGGTGAACATGTTCCAGGATAGTCTCTCCTGTGGCACAGCCTGGCGACTGTTGGCATCTCTTGTGGGCATCAGTCAATGCCCAGGGCTCCTCCCCTGGCTATCCTACCCACTCAGCTCAGTTGGCTTCCCCTGGCCCTGGGAGAGGCTTGCTCTCTTCCTAGGCCCTTTCCCCAAGGAACTAGAGGGAAGAAAGGCTTTAGATAATTACCTTTACACACAAGATAGTTCCTCTTTGTCAGAATCTTAGTTGGTCACCAAAGCAGTGACTTATGGAGATGGGGGTTTCTGTCCCCTGGTTCTGAGATGAGCTGGGGGTTGGTTCCCTGTCCTTGTCTCTGGGTAATTTAGGCCAACAGCCTGAGGGTGGGAGAGAGAAAGCAATAAAGACTGTGTAATTAGTTTTCTTTATCTTTGTAGAGGCCCAGCTCATCAGAAATCTTTCTTGGCCTCTCAACTTCAAAGCCAGATCCTATCACCCTTCTTCCTTCCCTTTATTTTTTTCTTATTCCTTTATACCAGGTCAAATTCAGTCTTTGAAAAAAGGAGCAAAGCTGGGTATGCTTCCTAGTTTTATAAATAAGAAGTAAAACTAGGCCACTCACCTTTCAAATTCCCTTATGTGAGACAAAATTGTCCCTGAAAACTGGCAGGATAACAACAAAAGAAAATGTTGGTTTAACTTTTTTTTTTTTTTTTTTTTTTTAATATTCTAGCGGGCAGGTGGAGTTGGAGTGGACAGCAAGCTATACTTGACCTCTGTCTGGTGTTGGGCTGGGACATGGCAGAGGGACCCTAATTCTTGAGAACTGTGAACTGCTCACAGCCCTGTGGGGTCAGCTTCCTTATCCCTAATCTCAGTTGCAGTTAAGTCACTCACCTCAAATCCTCCTGCAGATACTCAGGTTGGCCCATACCCACTGAGGGCCAAGGGACAGCTTGGAACCATTTTATAGTGCCTCCTTTGCTTTTACTGAGAAGGGCATGGACCCCCGAGCTCAGGGATGTGGTAGGACTTCGGGCTCTCCAGAAGACAGGCTCTTGTGGCTCAGGGCTCTGGTAGTGGTCTGCCTGAGACTCTCTGTCCTGCACGTCACCCCCTTGGGGCCTCCTCTGCTGGGGGATGGGAGAATCCTGTGAGTCCACAGCCCTCCCCACCTGCCCTGTCTCTTTCCAATGCTGGGGGGTCTACCCCGTGTGGGGTCATATGTCAGAGCTGGTGCACCCAGCAGAAGTGTGGGTGTACTTCCTGCTCTCTGGCATTTGGAAAATTGCATTTCCATCTGTAAAATAGTGAAGTTGTACTCTTAATTTATACCATATGCAATAAACTAAAAAGGAACCAATTACCTTTAACAAAAAAGCAAAATAACATAACTGTTATTTAAGCGATCTACTGTCTCCTGTCTGTGTCCAATCCCTGGGAGGCTCTGTGGTCCCTGAAGGGACACCTCCTCTCACCCCTCCACCCCCACCCCCTGGTTTTAACCACACTGGTCTCTTCTCACTGAGTTCTGACTCTTCTAGAAAGGTTGGCTTAGAATCAAGGGGTGTGAAGTATACCAAAGACAGTGAGAGGGGTTCCTTTGAGGACATTAAAGGGGACTTGAGCTTGCAACTGAATTTAATTTCAATCCATTAAAGTCCATTAAAATCCATTAAAAATCCATGAGGTGGGGATTTTGCTGCTTAGATTTTTGTTCTTAATGCACAGGGAGGCGAGTGGTCCTGTCTCTTTATCTGAAGCACTGCAGAAAGTTTCCTGGAACACAAACAAATGTGAATGAAAAACGGATGTCCGCATGGTTGATCCAGCAGAGCCTTTGATCAGTTTGCTGCAAGGGACAGAGGGAAGGAGAAGGGGAAGCAGGATCCATCCCAGGCTGCTTGCAATCACACCAGGGTAAGCAGAGATGGATGGCCATGCTGTGGCCTCCAGGGAGGTCCTACTCTGGCTCATCAGAAAGATTCAGGGCTATGCTGCTGTCCCCATGATGGTTCTTATCAACATGTGGTCATTACCACCTTCCCCCCTCTTTGCCTAGTTTTATAGGTTGATGGATTTGTATTTTTCCAAAGATTCTGTTTCCCTCTGCTCAGTGTTGATTCCACCTGGAACAGTGGTGGTTCCATGGGTACTGAGCTTTTGGTGGGGGGAATGTTCATTTCACCATACATCTGGCCTGCTAGGGAGCCATGTGGTGGATTATTTAGGGTCCAGAAGAAGAGAAGGTGTGGGGAGAGGGCAGGGATTAGAGGATTTGGCAGGGGAGGTTTGAGGCAGTGCCTCTGCCAACATGGAGACTCTGGGCAGCACCCAAACTTGCTTTCACTCTCTTGTTTGAAAAAGGTATAGCCTGGAGCCAAGGCATTAGAGTGTGTTTGCAAATCAGGAGAACCCAGAGGCTCTATGGTGGCCATTGCCCTCAAAGTGTTGGGTCTCTTTCCTTATTTGTGAAAGGAAGATACATATTCTTACTTCACAGAGATTTATTTTGAGACAAAATTAGAGAATAAAGGTGAATATTGCTCTGAAGAGGATAAAGTAACTGCATCATATCTACTTTAATATTTATTCCCCTTGAAACTGTTGGATAGCAGGTCAGGCGAGGGGATGTCCCTGAAATAGGCAGAGGCACTTGCACAGTCTGCGGGTCCTCCATCTCAATTCCAGGCACAGGATTGTTATTGCCTAAGTAGCTGCCCACCCCAGGGGGCATTAACTGTTCCCCAGCAGAGGGCATCCAGCTGCCCTTTCTGGCTGGCTTGTCCCACACAGCCTTCTTGGGGCATTTTTATCGAAGTGGAAATTATCTGCAGTTACGGTGCAGGGAGTGCCCTTGGCTGCCCAGTGTCAGCATCTGACAAAGCAGGCAAAGGTGCCTGTCACCATTTGGACTCGGGTGTATGTGTGGGGAGGTCCTCAGAGCCTCCTTCCACTCACTTCTCTATGGGGTGTGACTTTGGGGGCTCGGGAGGCTGCAACGTGACCCCAGGACAGCCCCCTCCACAGGAGATCTATGGGGTCTTCTTTCCTATACCTCCCTCTTCCTTCTTTGCCCGCTCTTCCTTCCTTCCTTCCTTCCTTCCTTCCTTTCTTTCTTTCTTCTTTCTTTCTTTCTTTCTTTCTTTCCCTGGAAGAGGTTCTACTGATGCTCAGCAGTCAGGTGGCAGGGTGGGTGGCACACAGCAGAGGTGAGAGAAAAAGAAATAAGGATGGAATTAACCAGCGTGCCCACGCGTGGAATATTCAGGAAGTGCATGTTGATCGCTGAGCTGCTGATGGAATCACTTGCATATAACTAAGCAGACCCGTGGGTTGGGGATGGAGAGATGGGCTTAAATGCCCCCTCCCACTGTGGTGACTCTTCCCTCTTGCCCTCTAGAGAAGCACTATTCAGAGAGGGATCTGGCAGCTAGCTTCCTCTGTGAGGGAGCTACCAGCCACCCTCCTGCCTCCCCTGGGGCTCCTTTTCCAGACAGTTCCTGCTGCTTGTCATCCCCACAGGGATCTGCCTGAGTGCTAAGGAAGCAATGGGAACTGTCCTAGGAGGTGTCTGGCCACCTGGGCTCGGGTGGGAGCCAGGGTCTCAGGAACATGTGGGTGGACTCCTGTTGATCTGTTTAATTGTCCTGCTCCCAAGTGACGTTTGATCCTGTAGGAGAGGTCTGGATGAAGCTCTAGGCTGGAGCAAAGGTGGGACTTCCATGAAGACTGTAGGGGGGAGAAACAGGCCAGGATGTACTGAGTCATGGCCTGTTCCCCCAAACCCCTCAATGTTCAGGGAGACTCCTTCTCTCTAGGGAGAAGCAGTAGGTACATTAGGGAAGCATTAGGGGCTGCGGAAAGTTTTATTTGGATGGGTCAACAAATAAGTTCCAATAAAATAAGCAGAGGAGTTTAACACTTGGGTGCCAGAACAGTTGGAAACCCCTTTAACAAGAAGCAGCCAGTTGAAATATCAACACAAATTTGATGTGGCAGGTGAGAGCCTTACCCAAGAACCGCCAGCCACAGCTGCCATGAACTTCTGGGCGGGGGGGGGGGAGGGGAGCAGCTGGGCAAGGTGCTGTCCTGCCCCGAGGTCTGGGAAGCCTAAGGTGCTGAGCCTGTGGGAAGGGACCCAATAAATTCTGCAGAATTCATGAGATGAGACAGGCCTCCTGGGGACATAGGGCTCTCAAGGACATACCTGTTTTCTATCTGGTTGACTCCCTAACTTCTCCATGACACACTGCTACACAACAAGGCCACTGATGGCCGCACCCTGGGGTCCAGCTCAAGATGACCCAGGTGCTCCCTTCGCAGCTCGTACTGTGTTGTTGGTGGGTGCTCACATCAGGCCTGAGCCTGAAACCCCACAATGCTCAAAGCAAACCCAAAGCTGGCTCCCCAGCCCTCCCAGGAGATGCTGTTCAGGAATGCACCCTGGACTCAAAGAAAAAGAGGAAGCTATGAGTGACCTGGCTGTGTGGGTCCTGTTTTGGGGGTACCCAGACTCAGATCCCCTGATGGCCTTGCCTATGGACTGCTGCCTTTAGTCCTTCTGCGAGCACATGGGAGCCTTGACCCCCTTGTAGGCTCTGGCTTCACGGACCCCATTTTCCTACCTGTGGTTTCTCTTTGGCAGCCAGGGAGGTGCTCCCCATGTCTCTTTATTCCCTCGAGACGAGATACCACACCTCTTCCGTCCACAATTTCATGGATCAGAAGTCACACACATCTGTCACTTTGCTGCTACATTTAAGACAGAGTTGCTATTTTCTCTCTTGCAAAGGTGCATGTGAAATCTGTGGGTCTCTCTGCCTGGGACTTGCCCTAGGAGCAGGTTGGCACAGCCCTCCTCCTGTGTGGCCATTGGTGTGAGGACTCTCATCCAAAGATGGGGGAGACAAGGGTCAAAAGTGAGGATGGGCAAGAGAGAGTCCTGGGGCAGCCGAGCTCAGGACGGCTGCGTTGTTTACAGGAGAAGGAGCAAAACGGCCTTCAGTCAAGAAGGTCTGTGGAGTGCAGGCAGTGAGAGAGTCCTCTGGGCAAGAAAGTGACACACCCCATCCTTGGAAATGCAGCTGCTTGGGTTCCCAAGTGAGAAAGGGCACTTATAGACATATGTAGGGTACGTAATTAATTATGTAACTAGAACAGTGATTGGATCAGGATTTGTCTTGTAAGGTGCTGGAAGAAGCAGGAAGTGCCACAGACTTGTCAAAGTCACCCCAATGGGCACAGGGACGATGGGCTGGTTTCTGCTTCCCACTTTCCAGAGCTCAGCTGGACCTTAGGCGCTTTGGCCAGTTCCTGCCTTCGGCTCTCTGCCCCCGGTTTTCCATGAACATGTGTTCCTGCTGTCCCCAGACTCCCACCCCCGTCTCCAGGCATCCTGCTAGTTCAGAGCCTCCCACAGAGAATCTGTACTAGCTCCTTTCCGAAAGTCGAACATGGATACAAACAGAGCACCTCACTCCCTTCAGGACATGGTCTTCCCTGGGATGCTGTGATGATCCCCACTCTGCTCTGGCCCTCTGAAACAGGTCTAGTCCAGGGGGTTCAGCCAGCCTGTACCCTGAGCTTCCAGGCATTCTTGAATCTGTCCTGCCCTGCCTTTGTGTTCCACAGTGCCCCCAACAGGCCTTGCACACATATGTGGACTGAATGCACACAGGAAAGAGTGAACGATGGTCTAGGGTGAGGAGGGCCTCAGAAACTGGCAGGATCTCAAGTTGGGGGAAACCTTGTAATGTGCTCCCTGGAATCCCTCTGCACGATGGGGTCCCTCTGCCCACATTTGCTCTGTGGACAGGGCTGAGCGTATGCTCAGTGTCAGCTGGAGTGTAGGGCAGACAGGCACGTGGGTGGGGCAGACAGACATCTTGCTGACTGCAGACATTCAGCGGAGCCTCAACCCCCACTGACTGAAGGGCCTCACTGCTCCCCCGCGTCCTCAGACTGTCACTACATCTTCCCAGATCCAGATAACGGATGACTAATAGGCTCGTTTCTCATATCTTCTTCCGGAAATGGTTTCAGACCTGGGGGGAGGGTTGGGGTGGATCTCACAGGCACAAATGTGCGTTGCTTTTCTTCCACGTGTGCTGCTGGCTGTGTCTGAGGCTGCCCATTTCTAGTACCGAGACAGACGGCAGAGAGCCACACATTTCCCTTGGCAAGTGTTGTGGTTGTTTGGAATTTAGTTCTACATTGGGTAGTGTGTCTGGCCAACTGTTTAGAACTCTAAGACCTTCAACGCCCTATACTGGATCAATCAGCAGAGCTTTCCAGAAGCTTGGGGGCTGAAGTCACTTTACGCACCCTTTCTCTTGGAAATCTGAGAGCCGGAGAGTTGGAGCTCTCTGTGGGGCCTGTTTGTATGTTTGGCCACTTGCAAATTTAGTAAATGGTGTGAACTGGAATATTTCATTTAATAAACTGTAGGATTGTTCATTTCTGTGCCATTCTGAGCCCAAAATAGTCCCTTAAACCCCATACACACGAGGCAAACTCCCACTCTCCAGGACTGTGCTCCAGCCTGGAGGGCCTCCCCTGGGCCTATACACATGAAAACTCATGTGTATAGGGTTTAAGGGGATTAAAACATGATTCTATAGATAGAACATTGCAAACACTGAGCCAGGTATTTTTGTTGTCTAGATCCAGGGAGCAGGAAATCAGGGGACGTGTGTATCCTCCACTCAGTGTCATGGAGCTTCTGGGGGTGGAGGCAGGAACCGGCTAGAGTCCCTTCCTCTAAAGTCATGTCTCTGCCACTCCTTTGCCCTGTTGGCCCTATCAAACACTGTGCCACCTCCTTGCCTGCTTTCATCATGTCTGAGATATCAGAAAATATTGCCAAGGCAGAGTGCTCTGAAGGTGGCATCCTCCCTTGGCCCAGGGGAGGCCCTCCAGGCTGGAGCAAAGTCCTGGAGAGTGGGAGTTTGCCTCTTTCTCTGGAAACTGTGCCATGTCTCTCTCTGCTTTTACACTCTCCTTATCACAGCAGTTTCCAAAATCACACAGTGAGCTTCTAAAATCTTGGGTCAGAGAGGTCATTCTCCTGCTCATCCCTGCAATGGGCTCCCATTTCATTCTGCGTAAGAGCCACGTTCCTCCCAAGGGCCAGTGGGGCCTGCCTTCACCTTCCAATCTCACCTCTGCCCAACTTCCTTTCGTCCTTCTAGCCTGGCCTCCTGGCTCTTCTTCCAGTACATTGGGCATGGCCATGTCTTGGGGCCCTTTCATGGCTATTCCTTCTGTCCCGACATTTTTACCCAAACATTTGCTCGGCCAATGTCCTATGGGACTTTCTTTTTTCATCCAACCATTCTATTTGACCTTGTAAAGCCTCCCCTCCTCTCACCCCATGCTTCCTTCCCACAACACTTACAGTCTTGGAACATAACTGGTTTTTAAGTTATTTATTATGCTTATTCTTCATCGATCCTTGTCAGTTTTTGCTCACTAGCACAGCCTGAGCACCGAGCAGTGTCTGGCCTGTTGTTTGTTCAGGTGCAGAATCTTGATGTTTGCATTTGGCTTTGTTGCATCTTATTAGTTCAAGTAAAATCAACCCATGGCAAGAGCTTCAGCAGATGTCTGATATAACTTTATTGAGATTATTTCATATATTTCTACATCTCTCTTTATTCTGCCTTCTACTTTCCTAAGTTTATTCCATTTTTGTTTAACTTCTGTCATAAATTGGCTGATATGCACATTCTTTCTCAGACTTCATCCCTTTCCAACGTAACACTAATTTGGAAACACTAACACTAACTTGGAAACTTTTCTATTGTATCTGGTAAGTTCTGGTACGTACTGTTAATTATTGTTCAGTGTTAGGTATTGTCACCCTATAGATTATTTAGAAATGTGTAGTGACTAACCAATTTCCCCTTTTATTAATTTGGAATTTATATACTCTATTCATGTCTTTTTGTTCACACTAGAGATTACAATCTGTGTCCCTCACTTATCAAAGTCTAACATTAATTGATAACTTTACAGAGTGTTTTATTTTCTAAATATATGTTTCAAATCTTTCTATCATTGATATCTAACTTAATTGCATTGTTCAGAAAATATGACATCTGATGCTGACTTTTTGAGTCTCTTTTGAGACTGTCATATGACCCTATACATGAGCAATTTTTGTTAATATTCTCTGTGATCCTGCAAAAAATTCATTCTGCCAGTTAATGGGTGCATGTTCCATATATACTCCTTTGTTCATATTTGGTACTTGTGTTGTTTTATATCCTTGCTGATTTATCTGTTTCTTTTTAGACCTCTTTTTATTTATTTTTTTAATTTTAATTTTAATTTTTTTAAAGATTTTATTTATTTATCAGAGAGAGAGAGTGAGAGAGAGCTAGCATAGGCAGGCAAAATGGCAGGCAGAGGCAGAGGGAGGAGCAGGCTCCCTGCCGAGCAAGGAGCCTGATGTGGGACTCGATCCCAGGACGCTGGGATCATGACCTGAGCCGAAGGCAGCTGCTTAACCAACTGCGCCATCCAGGCGTCCCCTAGACCTCTTTTTAAAATTTTTATTAAAGTCTTTCATCATGATGGTAACATTTTATTTTTAATCCAGACTGAATATGTTTGTATCTTTACTGAAAAGTTTAATCCACTTACCGTTATTATGATAATTGATATATTTAGGCTTTTTCCGGCCCTCTTATTTTATAGACTTATTTGTTCTGCTCTCCTCTTCCCCATTCTTTCCTTGTTTTGAATGAATGACAAAGACCGTGTTTGATCTTCCCAAAACCAAAGGCTATATTCTAAAACTCATCTATTCCGACACTATGAAAAGACCAAAGTGGCATTTCTGTTTCAAATCTCAATTTCACACTAAAGATTGATGGATTTGTTTTTGTTTTGTTTTGTTTTGTTTTTAAGATTTTATTTTGAAATGGTGTCTACATCCCACGTGGGGCTTGAACTCACAACACTGAGATCAAGAGTCACATGCTGCACTGACTGAGCCAGCGAGTATCATTTTTCTATTTCCCACTTCTTTCTCTACTTGTTCAGAATGATATTTACGTGATTTACTGGACTGGCTTTCTTGACGCTTCTCAGGCATCTCCGCGTGCCCTCCCCCTACCACAGAGCCTGTTATGCTTCTCTCTCAGGTATGGTAAGGCTACTCCTTCTCCCCTTGTGTTTTTTCTTAAATGTTACCCTTTTAACAAAGCTTTCCCGACTATCCTAATTAAAATATCAGGAAAAAATATACAGTGGAAAAAAGAGAGTCTCTTCAATAAATGGTGCTGGGAAAACTGGACAGCTATATGTAGAAGAATGAAACTCGACCATTCTCTTACACCGTACACAAAGATCAACTCAAAATGGATAAAAGACCTCAACGTGAGACAGGAATCTATCAGAATCTTAGAGGAGAACATAGGCAGTAATCTCTTTGATATCAGCCACAGCAACTTCTTTCAAGATACGTCTCCAAAGGCAAAGGAAACAAAAGCGAAAATAAACTTCTGGGACTTCATCAAAATCAAAAGCTTCTGCACAGCAAAGGAAACAGTCAAAAAAACAAAGAGGCAACCCACGGAATGGGAGAAGATATTTGCAAATGACAGTACAGACAAAAGGTTGATATCCAGGATCTATAATGAACTCCTCAAACTCAACCCACACGAAACAGACAAACACATCAAAAAATGGGCAGAAGATATGAACAGACACTTCTCCAATCAAGAAATACAAATGGCTATCAGACACATGAAAAAATGCTCATCATCATTAGCCCTCAGGGAGATTCAAATTAAAACCACATTGAGAGGCTGCACCAACTTGCATTCCCACCAACAGTGGAAGAGGGTTCCCCTTTCTCCACATCCTCTCCAACACATGTTGTTTCCTGTTTTGTTAATTTTGGCCATTCTAACTGGTGTAAGGTGATATCTCAATGTGGTTTTAATTTGAATCTCCCTGAGGGCTAGTGATGATGAACATTTTTTCATGTGTCTGATAGCCATTTGTATCATTCATTGGAGAAGTGTCTGTTCATATCTTCTGCCCATTTTTTGATGTGTTTGTCTGTTTCGTGTGGGTTGAGTTTGAGGAGTTCATTATAGATCCTGGATATCAACCTTTTGTCTGTACTGTCATTTGCAAATATCTTCTCCCATTCCGTGGGTTGCCTCTTTGTTTTTTTGACTGTTTCCTTTGCTGTGCAGAAGCTTTTGATTTTGATGAAGTCCCAGAAGTCTATTTTCGCTTTTGTTTCCTTTGCCTTTGGAGACGTATCTTGAAAGAAGTTGCTGTGGCTGATATCGAAGAGATTACTGCCTATGTTCTCCTCTAAGATTCTGATAGATTCCTGTCTCACGTTGAGGTCTTTTATCCATTTTGAGTTGATCTTTGTGTACGGTGTAAGAGAATGGTCGAGAACAGTGTGGAGATTCCTCAAGAAATTAAAAATAGAGCTTCCCTACGACCCTGCAATTGCACTCCTGGGTATTTACCCCAAAGATACAGATGTCGTGAAAAGAAGGGCCATCTGTACCCCAATGTTTATAGCAGCAATGGCCACAGTCGCCAAACTATGGAAAGAACCAAGATGCCCTTCAACGGATGAATGGATAAGGAAGATGTGGTCCATATACACTATGGAGTATTATGCCTCCATCAGAAAGGACGAATATCCAACTTTTGTAGCAACATGGACGGGACTGGAAGAGATTATGCTGAGTGAAATCAGTCAAGCAGAGAGAGTCAATTATCATATGGTTTCACTCATTTGTGGAGCATAACCAATAGCATGGAGGACAAGGGACGTTAGAGAGTAGTAGGGAATTTGGGTAAATTGGAAGGGGAGGTGAACCATGAGAGACTATGGACTCTGAAAAACAGTCTGAGGGGTTTGAAGTGGCGGGGGGGTGGGAGGTTGGGGTACCAGGTGGTGGGTATTATAGAGGGCACAGCTTGCATGGAGCACTGGGTGTGGTGAAAAAATAATGAATACTGTTTTTCTGAAAATAAATAAATTGGGAAAAAAAAAAAAAAAAAACCACATTGAGATATCACCTCACACCAGTTAGAATGGCCAAAATTAACAAAACGGGAAACAACATGTGTTGGAGAGGATGTGGAGAAAGGGGAACCCTCTTACACTGTTGGTGGGAATGCAAGTTGGTGCAGCCTCTTTGGAGAACAGTGTGGAGATTCCTCAAGAAATTAAAAATAGAGCTTCCCTACGACCCTGCAATTGCACTCCTGGGTATTTACCCCAAAGATACAGATGTCGTGAAAAGAAGGGCCATCTGTACCCCAATGTTTATAGCAGCAGTGGCCACAGTCGCCAAACTATGGAAAGAACCAAGATGCCCTTCAACGGATGAATGGATAAGGAAGATGTGGTCCATATACACTATGGAGTATTATGCCTCCATCAGAAAGGACGAATATCCAACTTTTGTAGCAACATGGACGGGACTGGAAGAGATTATGCTGAGTGAAATCAGTCAAGCAGAGAGAGTCAATTATCATATGGTTTCACTCATTTGTGGAGCATAACCAATAGCATGGAGGACAAGGGGCGTTAGAGAGGAGTAGGGAATTTGGGTAAATTGGAAGGGGAGGTGAACCATGAGAGACTATGGACTCTGAAAAACAGAGTGGTTTTTCTGAGGGGTTTGAAGTGGCGGGGGGGTGGGAGGTTGGGGTACCAGGTGGTGGGTATTATAGAGGGCACAGCTTGCATGGAGCACTGGGTGTGGTGAAAAAATAATGAATACTGTTTTTCTGAAAATAAATAAATTGGGGAAAAAAATATCAGAAACCTCCCCCCTGCCCTTCTTATCCCTGCCTTGTTTTCCCCCCACTCCACTGTACATCCTATACATTTTACTTAATTACTTTTTTAATGTCTGTCTCTCCCACTAGGATGTAGGCTCTAGAAGGATGAAAATGTGGGACTATTATCTCCTGCCCCATCCCAAGTGCCTGGGTCAACCTGGCTCATGTCCGTGGCTGGCGAATGTTTGTTGAATGAATCCATGAAAGAACAAGTGGATATAAAACATCATTCAATGGTCATGGAGTCAACCAGAGGCTTAATCAGAATTCTGCATCCCCTTCCCCATGTTGAATTTCTTCAGGGTGGTACCTTTGCCTCAACCACATAGGGAGTGACCATCTTCAATCAATACCAAAGATCACTCCCACCACATCTCTTGGGCAAATACTGCTTCTCAGGTGTGACTCAACCTCTCTTCAGTGCATATGGCTGTTTCACAGGCTAACATTGTCCTCCTTTTGTTCTCTGCCTTCCATCCTTTCTGCTTGTCAATCAGCACTCATGAGCTTTAGTTACATGATGGTATGTCTATCTCTGTGCCCAGCTCCTCACTCCCTCTGGGTGAACTATCTGAGTTTGATGGCCTGTCCTCTTTACCAAAGACAGCCCCAGAATTTGCTGTCTTGGCCAAATAAGAAAATGGCTAGGCAATTTTCCTTCCCTTAATGATTTTGAGAGAGTTTTGCTACCATTTCAAGATTAGTGCTACCAGTTAGGTTATGGGAGCTAGAAATGGACCCACCCATAGCTTGTTGGGAAGACACTAGGGATGTGATCACTGCAGGGCTGGGGATGCCAGAGACCGACGGATACTTGGTGTGCTTGTCACCAGTGCCATGCAGACTTGGGACCACTGCAACTGGATGGATCTGAGGGTTGTTGACAGGTATCCAGAAGACCCCTCCCTCTGCTGACCCCTCAAACCAGTCAGCACAGATTCTAATAAATGCCACAGGTCACATTAGACCTGGCCTTAGTGTGGGGCTAGTACATGGTGAGTGTCTGCTTTAGTAAAATGTCACCCGTCCATTTCTGATGCATTATCCTGAAATGCCTCCTAAATTTGCAGTCCAAAATGTGGTGTGGTGTCTCAAGGCCCCTAAGAAATAAATGGACTCAGGGTCTATATTCTCTCTTTTAAAGAAGCAAGTCATGTTTTACTGGCAGACACCTGTGGTTTGTCTCAAAAGAGGACTTTCATGCTCTAGGCTGAAGCAAATGAAGCGAATTACAAACCTTTAAGGCTTTTCCCAGGCTTTCTTGCATCTGGATGGAAAAGCACAAGTACATTTTTGAAAAGGTGCTCAGAGCCAGATTGTGGGGTTTTGAGTTATTCCTGCATTTGGTTCTGAATGTGATCAGAGCCCAGAATCACCATGGCGTAGCCCACTCCAGGGTAATTCTGTAAAACAGTTTTGGCAATGGTCCCTGGCATCCTGCCACATGGCATCCTATCTGAGCTATGTGTTGGGTTTCTTAACTGAACCAGAATGGGAACTGGGCCTTGTAGGGGGTGGCAACAACTCCCCCCGCCAACCAGGGATTTATACTGTCTGCTGGTGGGAGATCACAGAGAGAAAATGATTGAGATTTTCATGGACGGGAGTTGAAACTTTAATCACTAAGAAGTCTGTCCAAATAATCTCATGGGAAAAAGCAACACACAGGGTTTGCAGGGCCTCTGGCTTTCTCAGTAACATAGCTAGGACCATGACCTTGAATAAGGTACCTAAGTTTGGGGCCCCTTGCATCCTCTGTGAAATTAGGATCATGGTCCTCATTGTATGGATGTAGTGGGGTCCTTACAGGCAAAGCTCTTGGCACTCTCTGCCTTGTGGTGGATACTGTGCACTTAAATTCCTTGCATTCTTGGGGACACAAAGTTGGCATTTCTTTCTTCTCTTGGAAAGCACCCAAAGCAACAGAGAGAAAGAAAAGCTGAAATGAGCCTCCTGTTGATGATTTAGGAACATGTGTCCCCCTCCCTTCCCCCTAACTAACACAGCCTCTTTCTGTCTTTGAACCAGCCACTTTGTTCCTGCCCCAGGGCTTTGGCACCTGCCATTTCTTCTCTCTGTGTTACACTCCTTCCAGTTATTTATGTCCTCAGCCCTTTCTTGTCCATCATGCTTTATTCCTCAGAGACGTCATCCATCACTGTGCTAGCTATATAGGGTCACTCCCCCACACCATCCTGTCTGGGTTTCTTCAGAGCCTTCATCAGTATGAAGAACTGTTACTTTTCAGTTGTTTACTTTTTCAGTGCTTAAGAAGTGCTTACAGCAATGCGTAAACACCTGCTATTGTGATTGCACCTCTGTGGGGTGGCAGGGGCTGGAGGGCGCAGTGCAGGGCTGAGCAAACAGAGAATGCTCCCAGCCTATATGGCCTGCCTTGTTTGAATCATTCCTGTGGATACTTTCAAGCTCATTCTCTTGGCAGGGCATTGAAGGGGTTCTTTTCTCTGTCCTGATGAATTGTAATAGATGTGAAATCCATTATGCCTTGTATGTATGGTGTCAGTGGAGCTAATGTATAGACTTTTTGATACAGACCCAGGCACTAATGAGGTCAGAGTAAGCACACACACACACACAGGACTTGGAGAGAAAATGTCTAGATCCCACAGGCAAGCTTTGAAAAGTCTCAGGCAAAATGCCACTGCCTCCCCTCTGCACCCCTGACCTCTGCACTGAGAGTCCTTCCAGGGAGCCCAGCCTTCGAGTTGAGCTGAACAGCTTCACATTGGCACCTGTCACAGCCCCTCTCCTTGCTCTGAGTCTTGCTCGTGAAAGGAACTTAAAATGGTGTGGTCTGAAAACCAAGTTCTTATGATCTCAGGAACGGGCCTGACTTCATTCACTGTGGTCTGCCCGTCCTCCTTTTCTTGGGAAGGTTCCAGGCACCAGGGTGTGGTGGAGCATTGCCCTGGCCGCCCTGGTTTGCTCACCTTTGCAGGGTGGGGGTGGGGAGCTCTGTCATTCTTGAAAGCCACCATTTGTCATGTCCATGTAACTAACACCTGTGAGGAGTACTTTCACTTCTGGTTTCTGTTTTACCATTACTAAATCAAGGCTCAGCCAGGTTAGTTAACCTGCTTGTGATCACATACCTTACACACTGAGATTTGAGATATGCTCATCTGTCCAATCTTATGCTCTTAGCCTCTTTGTTAATACTTCCTAGTTGATAGAAATAAAGCACGTGAAACACAGTGGGTGGGAGAGGCAGTGAGGTTCTGTAGAGAAGGTTTGGGGTCACATCCTGTCACCTTCCATTCATGTGAAGACAGAGGGTCACTTTATTCTGTAGCCCTTTGGCTTATTACCTATAACATAGGGAATGACACCTGCTGTGGATGTCCAAGGGGTGTCGGGCTGGTCAATTGAGATGGAAGCAGATGTGGTCTGAAAGTTGCTAAGCATCATATAAATATTGATCACTATTATCCTTAGTGGGAATGAAATGTATCAGCATTGCTCACTTAAGTAAATGCTTAGGAAATTCATTGAAACGATACGTTCTTCCATGAGATGAATAGTTGAAAACCTGTTTTATAAACACATTTTTTTCAAATGGGACTCCCTGGAATTAGGGCCTTCACTTTGGCTGCACTTCCCATGTCCTCAGGCTGTGCTGAGACAGGAAATGGGGCTAATGCTGCTTGGGGGTATCACCACAGCTCAAAACTGGGCTCCCAGGTGCAGTAGGGCATCTGGCCAGGTTAAGTTGGAGCCTCTTCACTCAAGGAATAAGGAAATAGGGGATTTGTCTTTGAGACTCAGCTCACTTCCAAAAGATCTGAGCTAGAGTAACATCACTGAGGAGGAAACAGAGGATATTCTGCAACTAGAAAGAAGGGGGAAGAAATATGTGAGAGGCGCCTGGGTGGCTCAGTGGGTTAAAACCTCTGCGTTCAGCTCAGGTCATGATCTCAGGGTCCTGGGATCGAGCCTCATGTTGGGCTCTCTGCTCAGCGGGGAGCCTGCTTCCCCCCCCCTCTCTGCCTGCCTCTCTGCCTACTTGTGATTTCTTTCTGTCAAAATAAATAAAATTTAAAAAAAGAAAAAGAAAGAATTATGTGAAAACCTAGGCTCTAGACAACAACTGTATGTGATCCTGCATTTTTCTGTGAGTGCCCCTGCAGGAAAACCCAAAACACGATGCTTCTCCCCAGACTGCTTTCTGGCTACATGTGCCCCAGGGTACCATGGAGGGCAAGGGAGCCCCTAACAGGGATGTACTTGATGGGCCCCATGCTGGGGATGAGGACAAGATCATGGAGTTAACATCGATAGAAGTTTATCTAATGAGACAAAAATAAAGTAGCACGCTATTTTGTTGTTTAAATCCCTGAGAAAAGCCAAAGATGCGGTATAAAAACTCAACCGGGTTGATGAGGCCCAGGGAGGAGGTTCTTGGGTGAAGTGACTTGGCTCCACATTTATACCTGTCCACTGGAAATGTCCCTAGAAAGTCCCAGAGTGAGGCTTAAACTCACCACTTCTAAAGAAGAAGCCAGATTGGACCAGGGAAAGAGTTCAGTCTCCCAGTCTATGTCTGTCAAAGGGGTCCATTCTAGAAAGACAATTATCATATGATCTCCCTGATATGAGGAAGTGGAGATGCAACATGGGGGGGTTAAGGGGGTAGGAGAAGAATAAATGAAACAAGATTGGGTCAGGAGGGAGACAAACCATAAGTGACTCTTAATCTCACAAAACAAACTGAGGGTTGCTGGGGGGAGGGGGGTTGGGAGAAGGGGGGTGGGGTTATGGACATTGGGGAGGGTATGTGCTATGGTGAGTGCTGTGAAGTGTGTAAACCTGGAGATTCACAGACCTGTACCCCTGGGGATAAAAATATATTATATGTTTATAAAAAATAAAAAATTAAAAAAAAATTCCAGTTATGCTATAAAAGTATTAAAATAATTCAACACATTCAAACCCTAAAAAAAAAAAAAAAAAGGAGGGGGTCCGTTCTGCCTCCCATGTCCCCGTTGAGAAGCAGGGACAGTGACGGCTTCTCCTGTGGCCCCACCCCGCAGCATGCATCTCTAGAACTGCGTGCACCTTTCACACACACCTCTTTCCCACCCACCTGGGTCTGGCCTGTGCTGTGATTACAGTGTTTTAATAGGTACCCCCTCCACATAACTTGTCCCTCACCTCCTGGCTTCCCCAGGCTCGGCCAGCAGATCCACCCACCTGGACCCTTCTGCTCAGCAGCTTCTATGGCTCCCTGCTCCTTTCTTAGTCAAGGCCTCCCCTTGGCCTATCATGTCCCAATGGTACAGGCATGCCAGCCTGACACATTGATGCCCAGAGCCTCTGAAGACCCGAAGATGACTCAAGTGACCAAACTCCGCTGTCCTGGTTGGGGTTGGCTATCCAACTGAGGGTCTCTGCCCATGGGGCTACCTGCCATGGAGGCTCCAGCCAGACAAAACAATGGGGACAATTTATCCAGACTTTACAGACAGGAATCCAAGGGTGGGTCAGAGGTAGCAGAGGAGATGCAGAAGGAAGAAGAGATGTGGGGCAACAGATTGGGGTGCTGCTCTGCCCCTACTGAAGGAGGCCTGTCTGAACCTCCCTTCTACAACCAGGGGAATCTGAGACCCTGATGGAACCCATTCTGTAACCTTCTAGTTTGGACTGATGGTCCACGTTGCTGGAGAGTGCCAGCAGGGAGCCTTTACCTAGAATCTGGGGTAGGTGTTCTCTGGGCAGTGGAGGTGCTGGGGAGGGAGTGGTATTACAGATCGAACATGAAACCCACCCACCGCATGCAATTTTTGTGACATGGATCATTCCTGAATCTCCCTGGACTTTTCCCCATAGTGAAACAGAGGTAGCTCCAACTCCCCTGGGGTGGTTGGGAAGATTAATGACAAACTATGAGATGGATGTGGCATGTGCTCATGGAATCCTTGCCAACAGACTGCATGTAGTGTCCCTAAATGTGTGCTGTCCCTCAATGCCACCACCATGTTGTCCCTGAGCACCTGGGGAGTTTTCTTCCTGCTGTCCACACTGGCAGTTAGCTTGGTGCCATGGGAGGGCAGTCAGACCATCAGAGCAGCTGTTTGCAGGGGCACTGGATTCTTCACGTTGACTGTAGTCTGGCTATTGTATGGACCCAGCTCAGGAGTTGTACTCCATGTTCCCTCATTTCAAAGAGTCCTGGCATCTAAGCTGACAATTTCCACTGTTCCAGAGGGCTGCATTCAGAGAGGAAAGATGCCTTGATAAACCCCATGTTCTAGGCGACATTTCCTGTTTTGGACTGATGGGGCTGTCCAGAACTTTGAACAATATCTGAATCCCACTCCCCACTCATGCACTGGATGCTGAAAGAGTGCTTGGGAGCAGAGAGAGCAGGCATTTGGAGGGTAAAAGAGAAGAGCCACTGCAGACACTCCATATATTTTAGCAGCCAGCAGCACAGACTTGCAGTTACTGGGTGAGATATGCACATTCTGAAAAATGCACAATGGTCTTAAGTGTGTGAGTTTCTTGATAATTAGAATTTCTGTTTCAAGGTAATTTTTTTTGTGTGTGTGTGTGTGTGTGTGTGTGTGTGTGTGTGTGTGATTATTTATTTATTTATTTATTTATGTATTTTTTAATTTTTTCCAATTTATTTATTTTCACAAAAACAGTATTCATTATATTTTCACCACACCCAGTGCTCCATGCAAGCTGTGCCCTCTATAATACCCACCACCTGGTACCCCAACCTCCCACCCCCCCGCCACTTCAAACCCCTCAGATTGTTTTTCAGAGTCCATAGTCTCTCATGGTTCATCTCCCCTTCCAATTTACCCAAAAGCACATACCCTCCCCAATGTCCATAACCCTACCCCCCAGCAACCCACAGTTTGTTTCGTGAGATTAAGAGTCACTTATGGTTTGTCTCCCTCCCTATCCCATCTTGTTTCATGGATTCTTCACCTACCCACTTAAGCCCCCATGTTGCATCACCACTCCCTCATATCAGGGAGATCATATGATAGTTGTCTTTCTCCACTTGACTTATTTCGCTAAGCATGATACGCTCTAGTTCCATCCATGTTGTCGCAAATGGCAAGATTTCGTTTCTTTTGATGGCTGCATAGTATTCCATTGTGTATATATACCACATCTTCTTGATCCATTCATCTGTTGATGGACATCTAGGTTCTTTCCATAGTTTGGCTATTGTGGACATTGCTGCTATAAACATTCGGGTGCACGTGCCCCTTTGGATCACTACGTTTGTATCTTTAGGATAAATTCCCAGTAGTGCAATTGCTGGGTCATAGGGCAGTTCTATTTTCAACATTTTGAGGAACCTCCATACTGTTTTCCAGAGTGGTTGCACCAGCTTGCATTCCCACCAACAGTGTAGGAGGGTTCCCCTTTCTCCGCATCCTCGCCAGCATCTGTCATTTCCTGACTTGTTGATTTTAGCCATTCTGACTGGTGTGAGGTGATATCTCATTGTGGTTTTGATTTGTATTTCCCTGATACCGAGTGATATGGAGCACTTTTTCATGTGTCTGTTGGCCATCTGGATGTCTTCTTTGCAGAAACGTCTGTTCATGTCCTCTGCCCATTTCTTGATTGGATTATTTGTTCTTTGGGTGTTGAGTTTGTTAAGTTCTTTATAGATTTTGGACACTAGTCCTTTATCTGATATGTCGTTTGCAAATATCTTCTCCCATTCTGTCAGTTGTCTTTTGGTTTTGTTAACTGTTTCCTTTGCTGTGCAAAAGCTTTTGATTTTGATGAAATCCCAAAAGTTCATTTTTGCCCTTGCTTCCCTTGCCTTTGGCGATGTTCCTAGGAAGATGTTGCTGCGGCTGAGGTCGAAGAGGTTGCTGCCTGTGTTCTCCTCAAGGATTGTGATGGATTCCTTTCTCACATTGAGGTCCTTAATCCATTTTGAATCTATTTTTGTGTGTGGTGTAAGGAAATGGTCCAATTTCATTTTTCTGCACGTGGCTGTCCAATTTTCCCAACACCATTTATTGAAGAGGCTGTCTTTTTTCCATTGGACATTCTTTCCTGCTTTGTCGAAGATTAGTTGACCATAGAGTTGAGGGTCTATTTCTGGGCTCTCTATTCTGTTCCATTGGTCTATGTGTCTGTTTTTGTGCCAGTACCATGCTGTCTTGATGATGACAGCTTTGTAATAGAGCTTGAAGTCCAGAATTGTGATGCCACCAACTTTTGGCTTTGTTTTTCAATATCCCTTTGGCTATTCGAGGTCTTTTCTGGTTCCATATAAATTTTAAAATTATTTGTTCCATTTCTTTGAAAAAGATGGATGGTACTTTGATAGGAATTGCATTAAATGTGTAGATTGCTTTAGGTAGCATAGACATTTTCACAATATTTATTCTTCCAATCCAGGAGCATGGAACATTTTTCCATTTCTTTGTGTCTTCCTCAATTTCTTTCATGAGTACTTTATAGTTTTCTGAGTATAGATTCTGTGCCTCTTTGGTTAGGTTTATTCCTAGGTATCTTATGGTTTGCGGTGCAATTGTAAATGGGATTGACTCCTTAATTTCTCTTTCTTCTGTCTTGTTGTTGGTGTAGAGAAATGCAACTGATTTCTGTGCATTGATCTTATATCCTGACACTTTACTGAATTCCTGTATAAGTTCTAGCAGTTTTGGAGTGGAGTCTTTTGGGTTTTCCACATAGAGTATCATATCATCTGCGAAGAGTGATAATTTGACTTCTTCTTTGCCGATTTGGATGCCTTTAATTTCCTTTTGTTGTCTGATTGCTGAGGCTAGGACTTCTAGTACTATGTTGAATAGCAGTGGTGATAATGGACATCCCTGCCATGTTCCTGACCTTAGTGGAAAAGCTTTCAGTTTTTCTCCATTGAGAATGATATTTGCAGTGGGTTTTTCATAGATGGCTTTGATGATATTGAGGTATGTGCCCTCTATCCCTACACTTTTAAGGGTTTTGATCAGGAAGGGATGCTGTACTTTGATCCAAAGTGAGTGATGGGTAAAGGACATTGTCCTAATCACTGCTCTCATCCTTTATCATCAGCAGAGTCCAGGGCTCTGGCTTGGGGCACAGTGACGGGGGTGGTGGGGGGTGGTGGCACAGCTGAAGAGCATTCCTGAAAAAGGAAAATCAGATGAGGAATTACGTGAGGTTTCTGCCAGAAAGAACCAGAATAACCTTGGGACACCTGAAGGTTGAGCTACTGCACCAAGAAAATACTCCTGCCACCTTAAGACTGACATGAGCTCTCCACACCTTGGAGAGTTTCCCAGATCTGCTGTCTCCTAGAATCTCTTGGGGAGCTGATGGAACCCACCCCAGAGGCTCTGATTTATTTGGCTACAGTGTGGCCTGGGCAATGGGATGCACAAAGTGCCTGTGGGATTCTGGGGGTGGTGGCCAGGCTGGGAACCAGTGGTTAGGCTGTTTGCCTTCCTTGGGCCAGGCCTGCAATTCTGGACCTTGACTTCCTGTTAGAGTTACCTGGGTTGTCTTCCAAGAAATCCTGTAGCTGGCTCAACCTGAAAGTTCTCACTCAACCTACCTTATCTGGGGCCTGGCACTGCCTGGGGTAAGGCACACTGGGTTCCAGGATTTGTGACCTTTCTCCTTTGGTAGGTTGATTTGTCACACAATTGAAGGAAAGTACCTCCTTTGATCTCTGGTTGAGCTAGAGGCCAGCGGCCTCGGGCTGAGCACTTAGAGATGCTGGAATGACGTGAAAAGAGGTACCATCTGTATGCCCCCTCACCTATGCCTTTGCTTCTTCTTTATAACACCTCTCCCAGACTCTGGGCTGGCCTCAGGACCGGTTTTGGTTAACAGGATATGGCAAAAGTGGGACTCAAGTGGCCCATGTCCTTTTGTTCCCTCTTTGAGCCCGATGGGCGATGTGCTACATGAGCAAGACTGAGGCGGGGGTGGAGGGGTGGGGAGCTGCTGGAGGATGAGTACTCCGTGGCAGAGTGCAGCCCCAGCCTGCCAGCAGGTGAGCCCGGATGAGGTTGGTGCCATCTACCCAATTGCCAACCACAGAATTGTGTAACAGATACACATAGGTGCTTGTTTCAAGACCCTGATTTTGGGTGGTTTGCTTGGCAGTGAAGGGACAGCAGCTTGGGAAGGGCTTTGGGTGCCAGCCTCTACCTTGCTGCACACAGGTCAGTGCAGGGGGTCACTGCCATTTCCCGCAAAGGCTGAGTGCTGCTACTGTCCACCACCACCCAACTGGCTTGGTCCCAAGTCCTCCTGAAGCAGTTCTGGGGCCAGATGTGCCTGGGATGGACTTGGGTCTGCTCTGGGTGAGTCACGGGGGAGCTCACACTCCACTTCTCTCTGTCATTCTGCAGTTAAACTGGTGCCAGGCAAGGGTCAACTGGGGAAGGTCTCTAGGCAAGACCCTCATTTTACAATCAATCAGGTAGGCATTTTCCCAATTCCAGTGCCAGCAGATGCTGTGGGACTCTCAAAATAAAGGACAATAGTTAAGAAGTGGAATAACCCTGGACTTCTATTCGGCATGTTTTTCCCAGTGAAAACCTAGACAGACATTTGATGTCTGGCATTGTCTCTTCAGAGAAATTCTTCAGGCATGGTGTTCTGGATGGCTGTACTTGCCCCTAGGCACCAGGTGCACCTGAGTGCAGTGGGAGGCAATCCAGCTGAGCCACGGATTTGCAGTGGCCTATGAACTTGGTTCTGAATGCTGCAGGGGAAGCTGCTGCTGTTGGAACACAGTGTTTCCCAAAGGCCTTTCCACCTGGGGAAACTTTAACTGTCAGCAGCACATGACAATGGAGAGCCTCTTAGTGGAAGGAAAAAGTGCTTTTGGAGTTGTTTTCTTTTTCTTATTGCTGCTTTTGCTCTGTGTGTGGGACACAAGACTGCAGGGGAGAAACAGTTATGTGGTCATGGGAACCACAGAGATGCTGCTATTGCTTAGAACATTCTGGAGACCTTCAGCAGGTCTATAGAAACTGTGACATGTTGAGCCATCCGAGTTCCAGCTGCCAGGACCTGAGACTCTGCCTGCTTTTCCTGGCTTGGGGTGGGTAGCCGTGAGTGGGTTAATGCCCTCAACTAGTGCTAATGGGACGTGGACAGAAGACTTGGCAACCTCACCCTGGGTCACTGAGGCCCAGGCTTGATGGGTCACTCCTTGTTCACACCCCCCCCCCACCGTGCTGGACCCTCTCCTTCATCACTTGTCCCTTCCTCTGCCTGGGCATGTCTGCTAACATAAGCTTCTTGCCTTGGATCATATCCATGATTAGCCATGGTAGGGTGCAGGGGTGAGCCACACTAAGAGAACTGGCCATCTTATCTGAGTGTTAAATTAGATTTGGGGAAATCATTTCAAAATATTTGGTGTCCATGTTAGGGTTGTGTGAGGATTAGTTTTATGTGTCAATCTGCCTGGGGTATGAGACACTCAGGTATCTGGTCAAACATTTCTGGGTGTGTCTGTGAAGGTGTTTCCACCTGGGATTAGCATTGGAATCAGTAGGCAGAGTAAAGCAGATTACCCTCCCTGATGTGGACCTGATCCAACCCATTAAGGGCTGGATGAACAAAAAGTGGAGACAGGACAAATTTAGTCTCTGTGCTTGACTGTTCAAGCTGGGACCTCCTTCTACTCTGCCCTTGGAGCAGGACTGGGACTTATCCCATCAGCCCTCCTGGGTCTGACTTCTCAGCCTCCACAATCACATGAGCTAATCACCTGAGTAATCACATGAGTAATTACTAATTACTTATAAAAAATCTCTTTTATCTGTAATAAAAATATAATTCCCTTATATTATATATTATAATTTATATTTATATATTATAACAACTTCTTTATAAAAAATGCCCCCCCACCGCCTTTCTCTACATCTACACCTGCATCTACATGGACACACATATCTCTTATTGGTTCAGTTTCTCTGGAAAATCCTGGCCAGTGATGATGAAGTAGCTCCCTGTTTTCTTCTGTGGTTCAAAAGCTGCTTTTCTTATTGACAAAGGAGGGCTTCTGGATTGAAACTCCAGTCTTGTGTCATCCCACACACTCCAGCTACTCAAGCCACTCCCCCCCGCCCCCCCTTGTCTCTGTAGAGCAGCAGGGGATCGATCTCCTTACACAGAGAGCCTCCTGGAAGGTCTTGGTAAGACCAGGGGTCCAAGGACCCCTGCGGAGAGGGGCCTTGTCAGGCCCAGAGAGTGGGAACAAATGGAGGAGCTGGGGAAGATCTAAGGTCTCATGGAGAGCAGCTTCTTATTTTGAGTGAGGTGGTAAGTTGACCCTTCCTGGAGTACACAGCAGAACTGCAAGTCCTTGAAATAAATGGAATTATGTGTGTGTCTCCATTTCATTGAGCATGGAGTCCATAATCATCACGACTCCTTCCCATCTGTCTCTCTCTCTTTTCTCCTTTCAATGGCTGTTTTCACTTTATCTATAACTATTTATCTATCTAAACATACTATGCACATACTCCAAATGCAAACATATGTTTATTTTACTCTCTCACTCATTGTATGTATAGTGCAAACATACATTGCATGTTCTATTAGATAGGAGTGTATATATGTATACACATAGAGAATGATTATGTCTTGGTCTGATGGGTTGAAAAGACCACTTTTCCATTGAACTTAACCTGCACTTAGCAAGCTGAATGCAAGTATGGATTTCTGTGGCACGTCCTTTCAGAACTCCTTCATTTGGGGCCCTGGCAGAGGTCATGCTTGATCTAGGGGCCCAGTAGGAATGGTAAATTTGTATGAGAGAATGCACATGTGTGAGTGAGAACACTGGTGGAAACTGTTCCAGAGATAGTAATTGGATGCTTCTCTCCAAGCCCACTGGAGGAAGTCTGACCAGGAACCTGCTTCTTGCCCTGGCAACGTCTTCCTATGCTCCATCAGAGGCTCTCCTTGAGCTGGCCACATGTAGGAGTCTCTGCTATGCTTGGAACTGGAGAAGCAGCTCAATCAGACAGACTGTCCCTGCCTTTATGCAGCTGACCGTTTCAGGAAGAGAATAAAGTGAAGATACTCAGAGGAGGAGGCAGAGTCTTCATAAAGAGTCAAAGTGATTGGTATTGGCTGCTGGATGGGAAGTGAAACTTGACTGTCAGCTGGCCTGGGATTGCCCTTCACCTGACTTTCCTGTTCCTTTCTTAACAGGGCTGCTGTGGGACACAGAACAGACAAACTGGGAAAATATTTTGGAAAGCAGTGTGCACAGAGACCTCTAAGTCCCAGAATACCAGTGGAGGCACCTAACAGCCCACCCAATCAGGTTGGTTTAGTTGGGAATAATAACCGGCAGGTTTGCCCGGTAGATTGTTATCATGAACTCATGCTAGTTTGATGCTGAATTGATCCAGAGGCACACTTTTTAAAATTTATTTATTTTTAACAGAGTTTATGTTTTAGAACAGTTTTAGGTTTACAGCAAAATGATCAGAAGGTACTGAAGCTTCCCATATATCCTATCAAAATCCTCACCAGAGTATTAAATTTGTTATAATAAATGAACTTTTGCTTTTGTGTCATTATCACAAGTCTAGAGTTTGTGTAAAGTTCACTCCTGGCTGTATATTCTCTGGACTTGGACAAATATATAGTAACATACATTTACCATTATAGTATCATACAGAGTAGTCTCACTGCCCTAAAGTTCCTTTATTTATTATCCCTCTTTCCTCTACAATTCCTGGCAACCACTGATTTTTCACTGTCTTCATAGCTTTTCCTTGTCCATAAGGTCATGTAGTTGGAATCATACAGTATGGAGCTTTTCAAACTGGTTTCCTTCACTTATTAATATACATTTTTGGTCCCTTCATGGTTTTTCATGGCTTCATAACTCATTTCTTTTTAGTGCCGAATACTATTTCCTCATTGGCATGTACCATAGTTTCCCTATCCTTCTAACTAAAGGATACATTGGTTCATTCCAAGTTTTGACAATTATGAATAAAGTTGTTATAAACATCCATGTGTGGTTTTTATGTGTACATTAAGTTTTCAACTCTTAGAGGGTAAATACTAAGGAATGTGATTACTGAATCATATGGCAAGAATGTGTTTTGCTTCATCAGAAACTGACAAATATGTAATAAAAATAAAGGCCATTTGTACCCTGATGTTCATAGCAGCAATGACCACAGTCACCAAACTGTGGAAAGAGCCAAGATGCCCTTCAGTAAATGAATGGATAAAGAAGATATGGTCCATATATACTATGGAGAATTGTGCTTCCATCAGAAAGGATGAATACCCAACTTTTGAATCAAAAAAAAAAAAGAAACTGACAAGTAGTCTTCCAATAGGGCTGTACCGTACCACATTCCTGTTGCTCCATATTATTGCCAGCATTTGATGTTGTCAGTGTTCTGGATTCTAGCCATTCTAATAAAAGTGTAGTAGTATCTCATTGTTGTTTTAATTTGAAATTCCCTAATGACATATAATGTAGAGCATCTTTACAAAGGCTGATTTACCATGGGCATATTTTCTTTGGGGTATAAGTCTCTTTCTCATTTTTAAATTGGATTGCTTGTTTTTTTATTGCTGAATTTTAGGGGTTCTTTGTTTATTTTGGATAACAATACTTTACCAGATATATCTTTTGCAAATATTTTCTCCTAGTCTGGTTTGTTATCTCATTCTCTTGACATTGTCTTTCATAGAGCAGAAGTTCCTGATCTTAATGCAGTTCATCTTATTTATTTCTTTCATGGACTGTGCCTTTGGTCTCTAAAAAGTCATCACCATACCCAAGGTCATCTGGATTTTCTCTTATGTTATCTTCAAAAAGTTTTGTAGTATTGTATTTTAAACTTAGGTCTGTAATCAATTTTGAGTTAATTTTTGTAAAGGATGCAAGTTTATGTCCAGTTTTTTTGTTTTGTTTTGTTTTTGCCATGTGGATGTTTAGTTTTTCAGCATCATTTTTTTAAAAATAGTATCTTTGGATCATTTTTTTGTCTTTACTCCTTTGTCCAAGATAAGATGACTTTATTTATGTAGGTCTCTTTCTTGGCTCTCTATTTTGTTCCACTGATGTATTTGTCTATTTTTCACCAGTGTCCTTTTGTCTTGATTACTGTAGATTTATAGTGAGCCCTGAATTTGGGGGTGTCAGTCCTTTGATAGTTCTTCTTCTTCAATATTGCATTGGCTATTCTGGGTCTTTTGTTCCTTTCTATAAAATTCAGAATTAATTTCTTGATATGTACCAAATAACTTGCTGAAATTTTAATTGGGAATATATTTGAAAATCAAGGTGGCAAGAACTGCCATCTTGACAATATTGAGTCTTCCTGTCCATGAACATGGACTATCTCCCCACTTACTCAGTTCCTCTTTGGTTTCTTTTATCAGAGTTTTATAGTTTTCCTCATATAAGCTTATACATATTTTATTAGAGTTGTAGCTAAGTATTTCAGTTTTGGGGTGCTAAAATAAGTAAAGAGTATTGTGTTTTAAATTTCAAATTCCACTTGTTTATTGGTACCATATAAGAAAGCAATTCACTTTTGTATATTAAACTTAAAACCTGCAACCTTGCTATAATTAAGCCTGATGCATTTCTTTTTGAATCTTAGAATTCCCATATCTCTACTTTTATTCTCCATTGGTTTGTGGATGCTGTCTATTTTATTATTAGAACTTTTAGTTATATAATCATAGATGTTTTAGTTCCTGCTCTGATAATTCCAACATCCCTTTCATGTCTGATCCTGATGCTTGCTTTGCCTGTTCTAAATGTAATTTTTTTTTTTTTTGCCTTTTAATATGCCTTGTACTTTTTTTCTTGACAGCCAGATGTGATGCACTGCACAAAATGAACTGTGGTAAATAGGCCTTTAGTTACATGGTGGTGATGTATGGGGGAGGGGAAGTGTTCCATAGTCTTAGGGTTTCAGTCCTAGTCTTTCAGTGAGCCTGTGTCTCTGGACAGTGAACTTCACCAGTACTTCATGCTTCTCAGTCCTGCCCCAAGGTGGGAAAGGATAGTTAGAGTGAATTAGAGTTGGGTATTTCCCTTCTCCCAGGTCCATTAGGATTTGATAAAAACCCAACAATTTAGGCTCTGGTGAAATAGTTTCTTTTGAGGGCAGACCCTGTTAAGGACAGAATGCCCCGACGTAATTCAAAATGGTTCCTTCCTGGCCACTCCCTCACCAGAAGCACAAGATTTTTCTCAGACGTTCACTGTGACACCTGGTGGAACTTCTGAAAATAAACCATAATATTAGCCACCCCTCCCCCCACCACACACACAACTGGATCCCTGTGGAGTTTTTCACTCTCAGATTTGTTCCTCCTGAGCCTCCAGCAACTCATCAATTACAGTTCAGGTTCACACACCTACCCATCGAGTTTTCTGCTCCTGTAAGCTGTGGATCTCTGAATCTGTCTCTCCAGTTTGGGGGTTTGCCTTGGAACTACACTTCTCTGATGGATCTAAGAAGAGCTGTTTTTTTCTTTTCTTTTTTTTTTTTTTTCAGCTTTTTACTTATCATTAGGATAAAGTGATGACTTCTAAGTTCTTTATGTGCTGAACCAGATATCAGAAGTCGAGGTGAACTTTTTAAAGGACTTGGGTTGATTAATGTTCAAGACGATAATAGAACTTAAAAAAATTTAAAAACCAGTTGAATTGAGAGAGAAAATAATCGTACTGTTACATTGGGATGGCATGTTGTATTTTTCCATCATCTGAGTCTCTCAATCATCCTTCCTTGTATGTGAGGATTTTTTTGTCCATTTTCAGAAGGGAGAAATTGAGACTCAGAAGATTTCTTGTCCTGCTCAGGGCTATATCAATAACATTAACCCAGGCCCCTTTGCATTTTAGTGGTGGAAAATTGGCTGGCAGATATGTCCATTCTGTCACTGTTAAACATCATGCATTTTCATATTATTAATTATAATTTTAATGTTATTAATTTTCATTGTTATTAATTTGAAGGCTTTAAAGTGGGACACCCAGTCCTAATTCTTTTGCCCTTTCCAACTCTGTGGTATCTTTCTTGGCCAGATTTGCACATTTATGTAACTGGTTTCCATCCTGTGGGCATTTGAATTTGCCAAAGTCCTGCAAGATCTTATAAAAAAGGTTGTTCAGAGTACAATATTTGTGCTAACTCTTCTAGAAGCCTTGCATTTTAAATGAGAATCCTTGTTAACTCAAAAGGAATGGCTCTCTAATGGCTAACTTTTAGGGAATGCAGTAGGAGCTGAGATTTTCAGCTTGGTTATCCTGCTTGAAGTATCTCAGGTCTGGCTTTCCCTCCTGTGTTGAACTATGTGGCTGTGGGCATTGGTTGGCTTGCTACACAAATGCTGGTTGCAGACCACCCAGGGCTGATGTCCTGTCTCCTCACCATCACACTTCCTGGGGGTTAGGACCTGATAAAAAGCGGACTCAGGGCCAAGGAGCTGGCTATTTTGTTGTTCAGAAGGAAGCTGACGTTTTTCCATCTTTGAATTATCATGTTTATTTCCCCCACTTTCCTGACTTCTGCCTCTCTAGGCTGCCCTGTTGTTATAGCACTGAGCTCCTGCGGGATTGATTCTTTCTAGATACAATACTACGATTCAATCAGTGACTACCCAACCTCAGCCCTAACACCAAATGCACCAGGAAAAGACATCTGGAAAGATAAAAACAAACAAACAAACAACAACAACCAAAATATTTCCCATTTTTCAGAGTTTCAAGAGGACTGAAACCGAGGAATCTATATCTTTTTATAAAAACAGTGGGGAGATTAAAAGACCATTTTATTGTGAGAGCTTTCCAACCAGACAGCAGTGGAGATAATAGTTTATCGGGTCCCTACACACTCACAGCTAGCTGCTCAGTGCCAGGAATCTCTGTGATCCAGCCCCATGCAATATGCTTCACGCTGGATTCTCGTGAAGGCTGTTCCAGGCATCCTACTATGTTCTCAGTCAACATCTCGGTGTTTCTAGGAGAGGATGTTTTTAACATAAGCCCTGCAGCATTATCACACCCAAGAATCAATAACAATTCCTTAGCATCCAATACCCTGTCAGTGTTCAGGTATTTACAGTTGGCTGATACAGATCGGGATCCCCAGGAAGACTGTTTACTGAGTTTTATTGGCATGTTTCAAACATCTCATTCAATCCATGAATTTCTCTCTCTCTCTCTCTTTTGTTTCCTTTGAAATTTATTTGTTAAAGGAATGAGGTCCCTGGTCTCTAGAGCCTCTTGATTTTTTTTTTTTTTTTTTTCACACGAGCCACCTGCAGATTTTGTTAAAATACAGGTTCTGATTCAGCAGACCTGAGATAGAGCCTGAATTTGGGGCATGTAGCCAACTCTGGAGCAATGTGGGGCTGCAGGTCCTCGGACAACATCTGAAGAGGAGGCTCTTCAAGAGAAGATTACAGCGATGCCAGCATGATCCTGCTCCATCATCTTTCCTGCAAACCATGGGTGATCTCAGGCCCAGGGCAGATCCAGATGGACGCTGGTGAGGCCACTGGAGGGTGCTGCTGTGCATTCCTTCTGATGCCCTGTGGATCTGTGCACAGCCAAGCTCAACCTTGTGGAGCCAGCTGCCTCAAGCACTCCCAGCCATCATTTTCTGTAGCTGTAGTTGGAAGCTGTGGCCTGAAGCCAGCTTGAACAATTTTGCACCAACTATATTGTAGCCTGCCAGTGCTGCTATCACTGTTGCTGCATGGGCCAGGGATGGGGCAGGAGGAGTGTCCACCTGGGCTATGCTGGGGGGAGGGGTAGAGCATTTCATTAGGGGCCACATGTAAGCAATGCTTCTCAGGATCCATGACCTTGTCTAGTCCTCCCCACATTGACACTGGGCTTGGCCAAGAAGACATTTGCAGAAGTTTGATAGGTCTTTTGAATCAGGGTTCAGAATGTCCCCCTTGTCCCATCAGGAAGCCTAGTTAGACCATGAAATGATGAGAGGAGAGAGAGGCCCAGCTAACAGCCAGCATCTAGGCCCCAGGCATGGGAGTGAGGCCACCTTGTACCTTCTAGTCCCAGCTGAGTGCCTAGAACCAAGCTCTTGGAAGAGCCTAGCCAACCCATGGGCTCATGAGCAATAATAAATTGGTTTTGTTTTAAGCCACTAAGTCTTGGTGTTTTGTCACACAGCACAGCTAACTGAAACGTCACTGTGCAACAGCTTACCGGATATGTGGAGTTGGTGCTTGGTGAGCCAGGACCTCAAGCTTTCGTTACTGGGGTTTGGCAAACATGAGTTAACTCCCAACATAATTTACTTTTCAGTGTCAAATCATGACTTCTATCCAACCCTTTGGGACACATGTGGCAAAGGACTTGGGGACATAGGCTCTGGAGTTGTGAACCTTGAAATAATTCCCCTGGCTGGTGTCCTTGGACATATTGTGGGCACACTCTGTCCTCTCAGCTTCTGTGAATCCATGTTTCAAAGGCAAATATCAACCTCAGGGCATTTGTGAGAACTAAGCAAAATGAAGTATTTAGAGCTGGATTCTGTGCAGAGTGGCTACACAATATTTTATTATTATTATTAAATACCATTCATAAATTTAGTAGACAATCTGCTTGCTGTCTGTCTCCCTCTGTTACTTGGAGTGTTGTCTGCAGACCAGGAGCATCAGCATTGCTTGGGAGCTCAGTATCATAGCTTTTTCTGTCATAAATAAGACACAGGTACAGAAAACCCCATTGAATGTATGGTCTAGTAAATGATTTTAGGCAGACGCCCTCTTAAGTACTGTGTAGGTGATGAAACAGATGTGCCGGCACCCGAGAAGCCCACCAGATGTCCACCTGGCATCATCTCATTTCTTGTTTTAGTTTGGCATCCATGTGTGCTCCCTGGACACTATAGTTTCCTCTTCCTCTATTCAAAATGTGGTGTGTCTTAGGGCACGCAGCTGGCTTGGTCAGTGGAATGTGTAACTCTTGGTCTCAGGGTTGTGGGTTCGAGGCATACATTGAGTGTAGAGATTGTTTAAGAATGGCATCTAAGAAAAATGTGATGTGTCTCTCCATACTTCTTTTCTTTTCTGTTGACGGATGTGGCCTAACTGGCCTAAGTTTCCTAAGAAGGTTTTGCAGGCAGGATGTTAAGTGTGTGGTGTAATGGTTCTGCTGTGCTTAGTTTCTGCAGCTGGATCCAGAGTCTGATCAGACCAGACAAGTGTGTTCTTTCATCCGGAGGAATGAGGGGCAACCCTCAAGAAAGTTCTCTTTTCATAAGGTCAGAGACTATGGATGCTTAGTACTTGGGACCATAGACTCATTTGGGCTTGCAAAATAATGATCTATGGTTTTTCACTGATCAGCTACAATAGTTTTATAAAGAGACACTTCTTCTCGTCGACTATGGATTATCCAGAGGTATGGTTTGTATAAGAAAAAAGAGGGTAAAATGGTTGATGCTTTCCCTTTATTTAAAGATACTGTATTGATTTCACATATCTTTGAAAAGTGACCAATAAATTTACAAAATCATTATGAATTCTTGAATTTATATTTTATGGGTTTCAATATATTGTAATTATTCTCTGTTTTGAGGCTCAATTTATCTTATAATGGGAGTCTCTTTCTGTTGGTTTTGGAGTCCTTTTGATGTGATTCAGTGGTCTTTCAGAGTGTCCTTGCTGTCTGCTGTGACAAGTGGTTCCAGGCTCACCTTAAACATTCAAGACCCTATTCTTGAAACTAAATACATTCATTGCTACTGGGTTGCATATTGTCTCGATCATCTATCTATTGTCTATCATCTATCTATCATCTACCATCTTAAAGGTAAAATACCTAATGAGTCCAAACGGCCATTGTCAATCCAAATTTAGAACTTACAGAGTTTTACTTCCCTCTTTTCTATTCCAGTTGTATCTCATTTCTCCCACAGCAAAAATCCTGATTCTCAAAGTTACAGGAGTTGACAGAATTAGAGTATGGCATGATTATTGCTTTATTCCACAGTATCAGTCTACAAAATAGGAATAACAACAGGACGGACTATTGCTGCTCCCAATCTGATGGCTAGCGCAGGTAAAACTGTCTTCCCCATGCACTCTGCACTGTTCTCCCACCCTCTGCGACAGCAAGGAATCTGCACTGGCTCAGCCCCAGGCTCTGCCTCCCCCATGGCCCTGTGAGTAATGTGCATTCTGTGCTCACCACCAGCATTTAGATGCATAACCCCACAGTCAACCTGGTTGTTTGAAGCTCCCTCAGTAGATCATGTAGAAATGTCCCAGGGAACATTCCTGAGTCGGTGCGTATCGATAACTGTATGTGGTTCTTTTCTCAGGCCCGGCAGTCTGCTTCCTCCCACATTCCTCCTACAGGTTCAGGGCAGGTCACTGTGGGTGTTTGTCCCCCACTTGTTAGGTGTGGGGGCAGCTTGCCTTCGAGGTTTGTTTTAAGTGTGCACAGTGTTTGGTCCCTCTACCGAGGTGCCCAGTGGGTGAGTGTGCAGGGGTGGGGGCAGCAGTGACAGAGTAGCACTTCTGAGGGGTTTAAGCGCCAATATTTATCTCTCACAGTTATAAACCTAGAAAATCAATATCCCATGTCTCCTGTGCTTGTAGACAGCAGTCTTCTTGCTTTGCCCTCACACAGCCTTTCTTCTCCTATCACTTCTGATAAGCTCCCTGGCCATGCTGAGTCAGGACCCACCCTACCGGCCTCCTTTCAACCCAGTCACTCCTTCAAGGGCCCCACCTCCAAATATAGTTACATTCTGAGGTTCTGGGAGTCAGAGCTCCAACATGGATTTTAGGGGACACAGTTCAGCCCATAAAACATTTTGTGCTGGGATTTTGGGAGACTAGACCCTCTTCTCCTATTGTCTCATCTTCCCAGGGTTTCCCTTTCATGGCTGGTTGATGTTTCTCATGACTGTGTGAGACCGAGAAGCAGCCCCCAACCCACTCCTTGTATGTGGCCCTATTTGTAGTGCCCACCCCTCCAGCTGACATATCGGAGGGGCTGTCTGCCCCACCAGCACGCAAGCCCGGTGGCAGTAGTGTCAGGCCTGCCCAGCTGCCCCCATTGCCACAGCCACACTGCCCTGCCCACTGTGCTGTCCCTGCCCCCACAGTGGCAGTGCAGGGCCTGTAGAAATGCTCAGTAAGCAGTTATTAAGTAAATGTGCAGGAAGCAGCATTGAGCAGTGGGTTCAAGTCCAGGCCCTGCCTCGACCTGGCACTGTACCTGAGCAAATGGCATGAAGCCCTCACAAGGGACTGGCCAGGTATCCTCTCAGGCCTGTCTTGGCCCCTGTTCCTCACATGGGGAAGGCTAAATGTGTACACTGCCTTATATAAAATGGACTTCACAGGTAGCATTTAACCCATGCAGCAAAATCAGGCCCACCTTTTTGTTTACCTTCCCTGCAATCAGTGTGACAGCAGGAGTTGACCAGAACCTAGAAGGTTAAGAGGGTCACTGTTTTCTGGCAGCGAACTGAGAATGAGGTAGTGGCTGTGTTAAGTGCTTTGGGGGCATTTTATAGAAGCATTTTGCCAAAGAGATTGGAGATCTTGTCTGAAGCAGATCATGGGGAGGAAGCTGAGGGGTAAAAGCACTGGTTGGTCAGATGGGACAATGGGTCTTGGCTTCTCCCAGGACACTTGTCTTTGCTGTGTTTGTGCCCAGCATTCAAGTATTTGTCCATTCATTCAAGCAGCTCTCTTCTGGGCTTCCCTGGGTAAGAACTTCATTGCCTTCACATCTCAATTTGTGCAAAATTCATACCTGATTCATAAAAAAAAAAAAAACCCTTAAATTGGGATAATCTGACTTCCAGTTCATTTTACATTACTCTGTTAAAAAAGAAAGGGATCTGAACTGTGGCTATATTAGGAACTGAGTCAGAGCACTTTTTGCCAAAGTGCAGAGGTAACATACTGAGCTCAGGCAGAGATGGCAGGACCTCAGCCCCAGCCCTCAGACACCTGATCTGGACCACAGGATGGAGCCTGTGCCTCACGCATTTGCTCACTCATTCGGCCACGACCTAACAGAGCACCTGTCTGTCAAGCTGCCAGGTGACCAAGCTGCCGATTAGGACAATGAACCAAATTGAAAGTAACTGTCAAGCCTCCCTTCACTCACTGAGACTGGGCGGGCAAAGGGCAATGAAGAAAGTGTTTGCCTTCCGGTCTCTCCTTTACCTATGGAACATCACTGGGTGAAGGTCAGACTATGCACAGTGTAGGCCAGGGGGTGGGCAACGTCACTGGGTGAGGGTCAGACCACACACAATGTAGGCTGGGCGTGAGGGCTGAGGGCAGGGGTCATCTTCCTGACAAGCAGCCTTAAACAAAAGTCTCCTGCCTTTTTATAGACCCTGGGAGTCTGGGGTGGTGCAGGAGTGAAAGTGTATTGAGTTGGGAGAAGTGCCTTAGCCAAAGCCCCAGATAAGGGGCACAGAGAGGATGTGCTGGGGCTAGGAATGCAGATGTCCACCATATGTACATAGAAGCACAGCCAGCTGGGGAGAGTGGGCTAAGTCCTGACCATAGCTCCCTCCAGACACTACAGTACCCTGGTCCTGCAGAAGTCTTCTCTGGGGAGGGCAGTTGGCCCATGAGGCCTGCCAGGGATTTCCTTTGGGCACATCTTAGGGAGCACATAGCATCATGACCTAGACCCAGGCTCTTCTCTGCACCTGGCCCTGGCCCAGGTGTGGAGGCTGGTATAGTGAAGACACAGACACCATTGAGCCAGGCTGTGCTGGTGCCTGGAGGACAGTGAACCCTGATCCTACTGTATAAGAACCAGTAACCACAATCGAGTTGTGGAAAGCTGCCTTAACAGGTTTCATTTCCCATCCCACCATGCCACCTACCCTCCTTGCTTCATTTGTATTTTTCTCAGCCATGATCAGTTTGGCCCTTGACAGTTTCCAAAACATTTTGTTTTTCTCAGCCTTCAAATATAATGCTAGGGGCCCCTGGGTGGCTCAGTGGGTTAAGCCTCTGCCTTCAGCTCAGGTCATTATCTCAGGGGTCCTGGATCATGCCCGGCATCGGGCTCCCTGCTCAGCAGGGAGACTGTTTCCCCCCTGCCCCTCCTCTGCTTGCCTCTCTTATCTACTTGTGATCTCTGTCTGTCAAATAAACAAAGAAAGTCTTTAAAAAAAATCCCAATGTTAGGTTTTCAAGCCTTCCTGCACATGAGAATAATGGGGGAGCTTTTAAAAGCATTCAGTCCCCAGTTCCCTTCCCTGGAGGTGTTGATGTGATGCTCTGCCTGCATCCCCCAGGTGAGCTGCTGTGTAGCCAGCATGGCTCCTCTGCCCCGAAGGAAGGCATGGTCATCACTGGGTTCAGAGTTAGCAAAGGGGAACTGAAAATGGGATCCTAGCCAACAGGATCCAATAGCACATTAAAAAGATTATCCACCATGATCAGGTGGGATTCATCCCTGGGCTACAAGGATGGTTTAACATTCGGAAATCAAACAATGTGATACAACAAATTAATATGAGAAGAGAGAAGAACCACATGGTCCTCTCAATTGATGCAGAAAAAGCATTTGACAAAATCCAGTATCCGTTCCTGATTAAAACGCTTCAAAGTATAGGGATAGAGGGAACATTCCTGAACCTCATCAAATCTAGACTCACAGCAAATATCATGCTCAATGGGAAAAAGCTTGCAGCCTTCCCGTTGAGATCAGGAACAAGACAAGGATGCCCACTTTCACCACTCTTGTTCAACATAGTATTAGAAGTCCTAGCAACAGCAATCAGACAACAGAGAGAAATAAAAGGTATCCAAATTGGTAATGAAGAAGTCAAACTCTTCTCTCTTCGCAGATGACATGATTCTTTATATGGAAAACCCAAAAGACTCCACCCCCAAACTACTAGAACTCATACAGCAATTCAGCAACGTGGCAGGATACAAAGTCAATGTACAGAAATCAGTGGCTTTCTTATACACTAACAATGAAAATACAGAAAGGGAAATTAGAGAATCAATTCCATTTACTATAGCACCAAGAACCATAAGACACCTGGGAATAAACCTAACCAAAGAGGTAAAGGATCTATACTCGAGGAACTACAGAACACTCATGAAAGAAATTGAAGAAGACACAAATAGATGGAAGACCATTCCATGCTCTTGGATTGAAAGAATAAACATTGTTAAAATGTCTATACTGCCTAGAGCAATCTATACTTTTAATGCCATTCCGATCAAAATTCCACCGGCATTCTTCAAAGAGCTGGAGCAAATAATCCTAAAATTTGTATGGAATCAGAAGAGACCCTGAATCGCTAAGGAAATGTTGAAAAACAAAAATAAAGCTGGCGGCATCACGTTACCTGATTTCAAGCTTTATTACAAAGCTGTGATCACCAAGACAGCATGGTACTGGCATAAAAACAGACACATAGACCAGTGGAACAGAGTAGAGCGCCCAGATATGGACCCTCAACTCTATGGTCAATTAATCTTCGACAAAACAGGAAAAAATATACAGTGGAAAAAAGACAGTCTCTTCAATAAATGGTGCTGGGAAAACTGGACAGCTATATGTAGAAGAATGAAACTTGACCATTCTCTTACACCGTACACAAAGATCAACTCAAAATGGATAAAAGACCTCAACGTGAGATAGGAATCCATCACAATCCTAGAGGAGAACATAGGCAGTAATTTCTTTGATATCAGCCTCAGCAACTTCTTTCAAGATACGTCTCCAAAGGCAAAGGAAACAAAAGCGAAAATAAACTTTTGGGACTTCATCAAAATCAAAAGCTTCTGCACAGCAAAGGAAACAGTCAAAAAAACAAAGAGGCAACCCACGGAATGGGAGAAGATATTTGCAAATGACAGTACAGACAAAAGGTTGATATCCAGGATCTATAATGAACTCCTCAAACTCAACCCACACGAAACAGGCAAACACATCAAAAAATGGGCAGAAGATATGAACAGACACTTCTCCAATCAAGACATACAAATGGCTATCAGACACATGAAAAAATGCTCATCATCATTAGCCCTCAGGGAGATTCAAATTAAAACCACATTGAGATATCACCTTACACCAGTTAGAATGGCCAAAATTCACAAAACAGGAAACAACATGTGTTGGAGAGGATGTGGAGAAAGGGAAACCCTCTTACACTGTTGGTGGGAATGCAAGTTGATGCAGCCTCTTTGGAGAACAGTGTGGAGATTCCTCAAGAAATTAAAAATAGAGCTTCCCTATGACCCTGCAATTGCACTGCTGGGTATTTACCCCAAAGACACAGATGTAGTGAAAAGAAGGGCCATCTGTACCCCAATGTTTATAGCAGCAATGGCCACGGTCGCCAAAGTATGGAAAGAACCAAGATGCCCTTCAACGGATGAATGGATAAGGAAGATGTGGTCCATATACACTATGGAGTATTATGCCTCCATCAGAAAGGATGAATACCCAACTTTTGTAGCAACATGGACGGGACTGGAAGAGATTATGCTGAGTGAAATCAGTCAAGCAGAGAGAGTCAATTATCATATGGTTTCACTTATTTGTGGAGTATAACAAATAGCATGGAGGACAAGGGGCATTAGAGAGGAGAAGGGAATTTGGGTGAATTGGAAGGGGAGGTGAACCATGAGAGACTATGGACTCTGAAAAACAATCTGAGGTGTTTGAAGTGGCGGGGGGGGGTGGGACGTTGGGGTACCAGGTGGTGGGTATTATAGAGGACACGGCTTGCATGGAGCACTGGGTGTGGTGAAAAAATAATGAATAATGATTTTCTGAAAATAAATAAATTGGAAAAAAAAAAGAAACTGGAAGAAGTATGGCCCCAAATATGACTAAGAAGCTTTAAAAATGGGACAGTTTCCTCTCTTTCAGGACATCCTATATGTGTCCTACATAAAGGTCGCTGGGGGGTTTGTGTTGTTTGGTTTTTCTGCAACACATACACTTGGCTCTGCATCAGTTCTTTGTGATGGGGGGCTGCCAATGGAAAGACAAAGTAAAATAAACTTGCAAAGAAAAATAAGACTAATAAGGAACCTGAAGTAGATATAGCTGATGGATATGGTTTGAAGGATACTGTTACACTGGGCACTTTGGTCAAGTAGTAATTGTCAAACATCAGTAGTCACCTGGAAAGTTTGTTAACACAGACAGCTGGTCCTCAACCAGGGGCTTCTGACTCACTGCCTTGGGGAGGAGCCCAAGATTCTGCATTTCCAGTGAGTTTCCAGGTGGTTTCTATGTTTGGCTCTGCAGGGCACACTTTGAGAATGCTGGTCAAAGTAAAGAAGGTGATCTCAGAAAGTGAATGGAAAGAAAGTGCAATCAGAAAACTTCTTGGCAGGAGACACTGGGGTAGCTCAGTTGGTTAAGCATCAGCTTCTTGATCTCAGCTCATGTCTTGACCTCAGGGTTATGAGTTCAAGCCCTGCATGGGGCTTCAAGCTGGTGGGTAGAGAGTCTACTTAAAACAACAACAACAACAACAACAAAACTTCTTGCCTGAAATCTGTCTATACTGGATATTAGATTCCTTTCATTATAATTCTGGACTAGTGTTTATTAGGACCAAGACCCAAGGTTTCCGGTGTGGGACCCAGCATGCACATTTAAGAGAATCTGTCATTTTCTTGAATCTGGGAAGCACTATGCAAATGCTGTTTTCCTTTAGCCAGGGCTGGAGCTTCCAGTGTGAGAATCTGGCAGCCTGGGCTCAGGTGACTGGCCTGCTGCACCATTGGGCCCTGGGATAGAACTGTGACTTTCATCAAGGCTTTCATCAAAGGCTTAACTCTGGCCAAGCCAGTCTTTCCAAGTTATATCCTAGGCGAAGAGTCTTCTGGGAGATCTTACTAAGAATTGCCTAAAAAAGTCTGGAAAAGTTGTGCATTGCATCTTCTTCTTGGACTTTAGCATTTTAAAGTCTCTGGAAGTTCCAAAATGAAGCAGCTTGCCTAATAACTGAACCTTGTGTTTTCTTTAACTAGTTTTACCATAGGGCACTGTCTTCTCAGCTTCTCAACATTTCTGTTAGGATTTCTGGGAACTCAATTTCTATGGGGCAGCAGAGTGAGAAATGAGCATGGACCCTGCAGTCTGGGCATAGGAAGAGGGCACCAAGTCTTCATGATTTCAGAAAGCACCTCAGAGGCTCTGTGTGCCTGTATGGAGTCACCATCTGCTCCAGGACACAGAGGTGTTTCTCAGGAGTGGTTCTTTCCCTGAAGCATCTGAAATGTTTCAAGAACCCACAGGGTTGGGTTCGAGAATATAAATCAAACTGAGACAGAGACACACCTGCTTAATTGTTATTTACAGTACAACTCCTTTATCCACCGCTGCTTCTCTACAGAGCACCAGAGGTTTAAACCCCCTACCACGTGGCCTCAACATCTGGTCCTGGAGCATGCCAACCTTGGAATAGCTGCCAGAGAAAGTTGCCATTAAAGCTAAATGAGACACTAGAGTTCAGAGCCACGTGACCCAATGCAGGGTTTGCAGCTGGCAGCATTGGCACCACCTGGGGTCCTCTTAGCCATGTAGGACCCCGGGCATTGCTCTAGACCTGCTGTATCAGGCCTGCCCTGAATGAGATCCCTGGGAGAGTCACAGGCACATTAGAGTTACAAAAATACTGTTTTAAAAATAAATAAAATTTGAAATACAGGCAATGTGCAAAAGCCTAAGTTTCTCAAGCTTGGTTGCTCATTGTAATCACTGGCCACTTTTGAAATACTTACCCTCCCCTATCCCCATTTTAATTTGATTGGAATGGAGAGCATTCTGGGTTTTAAAAGTTCTGTGGGTGATTCCAAAATGCAGCACCCTGGTTGCAGGGCTCCAGACCTGTAGTGGTGGAAGGTTTCTCCCTTGATTGTTCTCCTAGCCTGTGGACCAGTGCCTGGCATGGGGTAGTTGCAAAACTCATCACAGAATAACATTTTATTGCTCAACTGAACTTTTCCTGGGACTCCAGATCAGGGGGTGTCTTGCCAGGGGTCTGTGTGAATGAAGGATAGAGAAAGTTTCCAAAAACAATTCATTCTAAGGAAGGAATTTGGGTGAAGACCAGAGTCTGAACGAGAAATCTGGGGCCAGGGGGAGGAGTCAAGATGGCGGAGAAGTAGCAGGCTGAGACTACATCAGCTAGCAGGAGATCAGCTAGAGAGCTTATCTAAAGATTGCAAACACCTGCAAATCCATCGGCAGATCGAAGAGAGGAAGAACAGCAATTCTAGAAACAGAAAAACAACCACTTTCTGAAAGGTAGGACTGGTGGAGAAGTGAATCCAAAGCGACGGGAAGATAGACCCCGGGGGGAGGGGCCGGCTCCCCGCAAGCGGTGGAGCAACGGAACACAAAATCAGGACTTTTAAAAGTCTGTTCCGCTGAGGGACATCGCTCCAGAGGCTAAACCGGGGCGAAGCCCACGTGGGGTCGGCGTGGCCTCAGGTCTCACAGGGTCACAGAAGGATTGGGGGTGTCTGAGTGTTGCAGAGCTTGCGGATATTGGAACGGGAAAGCCGGCTACAGAGACAGAGCCAACAGTAAGCTCACAGCTCTGTGTTGCCTTGAACCGGTCGCAGGCTCGGTGAGCTCGGAGCGCGGCCGGAGGTTAGGCAGACGGGAGTTACTAGGAGCTGTTCGCTGAGGGTGCACTGGGGAGCGGGGCCTGGGCTCTCGGCTCCTCCAGGCCGGTGACCAGGAGGCCGCCATTTGTATTCCCGTCCTCCGGAACTCTACAGAAAGTGCTCAGGGAACAAAAGCTCCTGAAAGCAAAGCCAAGCGGATCACTCAGCCCGGCCCCTGGTAAGGGCGGTGCAATTCCGCCTGGGGCAAAGACACTTGAGAGTCACTACAACAGGCCCCTCCCCCAGAAGATCAACAAGAAATCCAGGCAAGACCAAGTTCACCTACCAAGGAGTACAGTTTCAATACCAAGGAGAGCAGCAGAATTCCAGAGGAGGAGAAAACAAACCACGGAACTCATGGCTTTCTCCCTGTGATTTTTTACTCTTGCAGTTAATTTAATTTTTTTCTTTTTCATTTTTTTTCTCTTCTTCTGCTAAAATTTTTTTTAACTTTTACCCTTTTCTTTTTTAACTAGTTTATCTAATATATATATATTTTCTTTTTATACTTTTCTTTATTCGTTTTCTTTTTTTAATTCTTTTTTTTTCTTTCTTTATTTTTGAACCTCTTTTTATCCCCAAATCAGAAGAGATCCCAATCAGAAGAGATTGGGAGATCCCAATCAGAAGAGATCCCAATCAGAGGAGATCCCTCACCCAATCGTGAGGGGGGAGAAATCCCCCCTCACGATGTGGGATCTCTTCTGATTTGGTTAAAGTATATTTTCCTGGGATTGTTGCCACCCTTTTAGTATTTTACTTGCTCCTTCATATACTCTTAGCTAGACAAAATGACAAGGCGGAAAAATTCTCAACAAAAAAAAGAACAAGAGGCAGTACCGAAGGCTAGGGACCTAATCAATACCTAATCAATACAGACATTGGTAATATGTCAGATCTAGAGTTCAAAATGACAATTCTCAAGGTTCTAGCCAGGCTTGAAAAAGGCATGGAAGATATTAGAGAAAACCTCTCCAGAGATATAAAAGCCCTTTCTGGAGAAATAAAAGAACTAAAATCTAACCAAGTTGAAATCAAAAAAGCTATTAATGAGGTGCAATAAAAAATGGAGGCTCTCAATGCTAGGATAAATGAGGCAGAAGAAAGAATTAGTGATATAGAAGACCAAATGACAGAGAATAAAGAAGCTGAGCAAAAGAGGGACAAACAGCTACTGGACCATGAGGGGAGAATTCGAGAGATAAGTGACACCATAAGACGAAACAACATTAGAATAATTGGAATTCCAGAAGAAGAAGAAAGAGAGAGGGGAGCAGAAGGTATACTGGAGAGAATTATTGGGGAGAATTTCCCCAATATGGCAAAGGGAACGAGCATCAAAATTCAGGAGGTTCAGAGAACGCCCCTCAAAATCAATAAGAATAGGCCCACACCCCGTCACCTAATAGTAAAATTTACAAGCCTTAGTGACAAAGAGAAAATCCTGAAAGCAGCCCGGGGAAAAGAAGTCTGTAACATACAATGGTAAAAGTATTAGATTGGCAGCTGACTTATCCACAGAGACCTGGCAGGCCAGAAAGAGCTGGCATGACATTTTCAGAGCACTAAACGAGAAAAACATGCAGCCAAGAATACTATATCCAGCTAGGCTATCATTGAAAATAGAAGGAGAGATTAAAAGCTTCCAGGACAAACAAAAACTGAAAGAATTTGCAACACCAAACCAGCTCTACAGGAAATACTGAAAGGGGTCCTCTAAGCAAAGAGAGAGCCTACAAGTGGTAGATCAGGAAGGAACAGAGACAATATACAGTAACAGTCACCTTACAGGCAATACAATGGCACTAAAATCATATCTCTCAATAGTTACCCTGAATGTTAATGGGCTAAATGCCCCAATCAAAAGACACAGGGTATCAGAATGGATAAAAAAACAAAACCCATCTATATGTTGCCTCCAAGAAACTCATTTTAAACCCGAAGACACCTCCAGACTTAAAGTGAGGGGGTGGAAAAGAATTTACCATGCTAATGGACATCAGAAAAAAGCAGGAGTGGCAATCCTTATATCAGATCAATTAGATTTTAAGCCAAAGACTATAATGAGAGATGAGGAAGGACACTATATCATACTCAAAGGGTCTGTCCAACAAGAAGTACTAACAATTTTAAATATCTATGCCCCCTGGGTAGGAGAAGAATCCATGAAACAAGATGGGATAGGGAGGGAGACAAACCATAAGTGACTCTTAATCTCACGAAACAAACTGTGGGTTGCTGGGGGGAGGGGGGTTGGGAGAAGGGGGGTAGGCTTATGGACATTGGGGAGGGTATGTGCTTTTGGGTAAATTGGAAGGGGAGATGAACCATAAGAGACTATGGACTCTGAAAAACAATCTGAGGGGTTTGAAGTGGCGGAGGGGTGGGAGGTTGGGGTACCAGGTGGTGGGTATTATAGAGGGCACAGCTTGCATGGAGCACTGGGTGTGGTGAAAAAATAATGAATACTGTTTTTCTGAAAATAAATAAATTGGAAAAAAAAATAAATATCTATGCCCCCAACGTGGGATCAGTCATCTATATAAACCAATTAATAACAAAATAAAAGAAACACATCAACAATAATGCAATAATAGTAGGGGACTTTAACACTCCCCTCACTGAAATGGACAGATCAGCCAAGCAAAAGATCAACAGGGAAATAAAGGCCTTAAATGATACACTGGATGAAATGGACATCAGAGATATATTCAGAACATTTCATCCCAAAGCAACAGAATACACATTCTTCTCTAGTGCACATGGAACATTCTCCAGAATAGATCACATCCTCGGTCCTAAATCAGGACTCAACCGGTATCAAAAGATTGGGATCTTGAAAGAAGTTGCTGTGGCTGATATCAAAGAGATTACTGCCTATGTTCTCCTCTAAGATTCTGATGGATTCCTGTCTCACGTTGAGGTCTTTTATCCATTTAGAGTTGATCTTTGTGTACGGTGTAAGAGAATGGTCGAGTTTCATTCTTCTACATATAGCTGTCCAGTTTTCCCAGCACCATTTATTGAAGAGACTGTCTTTTTTCCACTGTATATTTTTTCCTGTTTTGTCGAAGATTAATTGACCATAGAGTTGAGGGTCCATATCTGGGCTCTCTACTCTGTTCCACTAGTCTATGATACGTCTCCAAAGGCAAAGGAAACAAAAGCGAAAATAAACTTCTGGGACTTCATCAAAATCAAAAGCTTCTGCACAGCAAAGGATACAGTCAAAAAAACAAAGAGGCAACACACGGAATGGGAGAAGATATTTGCAAATGACAGTACAGACAAAAGGTTGATATCCAGGATCTATAATGAACTCCTCAAACTCAACCCACACGAAACAGGCAAACACATCAAAAAATGGGCAGAAGATATGAACAGACACTTCTCCAATCAAGACATACAAATGGCTATCAGACACATGAAAAAATGCTCATCATCATTAGCCCTCAGGGAGATTCAAATTAAAACCACATTGAGATATCACCTTACACCAGTTAGAATGGCCAAAATTCACAAAACAGGAAACAACATGTGTTGGAGAGGATGTGGAGAAAGGGAAACCCTCTTACACTGTTGGTGGGAATGCAAGTTGATGCAGCCTCTTTGGAGAACAGTGTGGAGATTCCTCAAGAAATTAAAAATAGAGCTTCCCTATGACCCTGCAATTGCACTCCTGGGTATTTACCCCAAAGACACAGATGTAGTGAAAAGAAGGGCCATCTGTACCCCAATGTTTATAGCAGCAATGGCCACAGTCGCCAAACTAAGAAAAGAACCAAGATGCCCTTCAACGGATGAATGGATAAGGAAGATGTGGTCCATATACACTATGGAGTATTATGCCTCCATCAGAAAGGATGAATACCCAACTTTTGTAGCAACATGGACGGGACTGGAAGAGATTATGCTGAGTGAAATAGGTCAAGCAGAGAGAGTCAATTATCATATGGTTTCACTTATTTGTGGAGCATAACAAATAGCATGGAGGACAAGGGGTGTTAGAGAGGAGTAGGGAATTTGGGTAAATTGGAAGGGGAGGTGAACCATGAGAGAGTATGGACTCTGAAAAACAATCTGAGGGGTTTGAAGTGGCGGGGGGGTGGGAGGTTGGGGTACCAGGTGGTGGGTATTATAGAGGACATGGCTTGCATGGAGCACTGGGTGTGGTGAAAAAATAATGAATAATGTTTTTCTGAAAGTAAATAAATTGGGAAAAAAAAAAAGATTGGGATCATTCCCTGCATATTTTCAGACCACAATGCTCTGAAGCTAGAACTCAACCACAAGAGGAAGTTTGGAAAGAACCCAAATACATGGAGACTAAACAGCATCCTTCTAAATAATGAATGGGTCAAACGGGAAATTAAAGAAGAATTGAAAAAAATTATGGAAACAAATGATAATGAAAATACAATGGTTCAAAATCTGTTGGACACAACAAAGGCAGTCCTGACAGGAAAATATATAGCAGTACAAGCCTTTCTCAAGAAACAAGAAAGGTCTCAGGTACACAACCTAACCCTACACCTAAAGGAGCTGGAGAAAGAACAAGAAAGAAACCCTAAGCCCAGCAGGAGAAGAGAAATCATAAAGATCAGAGCAGAAATCAATGAAATAGAAACCAAAAAAACAATAGAACAAATCAACAAAACTTGGAGCTGGTTCTTTGAAAGAATTAATAAAATTGATAAACCCTTGGCCAGACTTATCAAAAAGAAAAGAGAAAGGACCTAAATAAATAAAATCATGAATGAAAGAGGAGAGATCACAACTAACACCAAAGAAATACAAACTATTATAAGAACATACTATGAGCAACTCTACGCCAACAAATTTGACAATCTGGACGAAATGGATGCATTCCTAGAAACATATAAACCACCAAAATTGAACCAGGAAGAAATAGAAAGCCTGAACAGACCCATAACCAGTAAGGAGATTGAAACAGTCATTAAAAATCTCCAAACAAACAAAAGCCCAGGGCCAGATGGCTTCCCGGGGGAATTCTACCAAACATTTAAAGAGGAACTAATTCCTATTCTCCTGAAACTGTTCCAAATAATAGAAATGGAAGGAAAACTTCCAAACTCATTTTATGAGGCCAGCATCACCTTGATCCCAAAACCAGACAAGGATCCCATCAAAAAAGAGAGCTATAGACCAATATCCTTGATGAACACAGATGCGAAAATTCTCACCAAAATACTAGCCAATAGGATTCAACAGTACATTAAAAGGATTATTCACCACGACCAAGTGGGGTTTATCCCAGGGCTGCAAGGTTGGTCCAACATCTGCAAATCAGTCAATGTGATACAACACATCAATAAAAGAAAGAACAGGAACCATATGATACTCTCAATAGATGCTGAAAAAGCATTTGACAAAGTACAGCATCCCTTCCTGATCAAAACCCTTCTAAGTGTAGGGATAGAGGGCACATACCTCAATATCATCAAAGCCATCTATGAAAAACCCACTGCAAATATCATTCTCAATGGAGAAAAACTGAAAGCTTTTCCACTAAGGTCAGGAACATGGCAGGGATGTCCATTATCACCACTGCTATTCAACATAGTACTAGAAGTCCTAGCCTCAGCAATCAGACAACAAAAGGAAATTAAAGGCATCCAAATCGGCAAAGAAGAAGTCAAATTATCACTCTTCGCAGATGATATGATACTCTATGGTTGGAAAACCCAAAAGACTCCACTCCAAAACTGCTAGAACTTGTACAGGAATTCAGTAAAGTGTCAGGATATAAGATCAATGCACAGAAATCAGTTGCATTTCTCTACACCAACAACAAGACAGAAGAAAGAGAAATTAAGGAGTCAATCCCATTTACAATTGCACCGCAAACCATAAGATACCTAGGAATAAACCTAACCAAAGAGGCACAGAATCTATACTCAGAAAACTATAAAGTACTCATGAAAGAAATTGAGGAAGACACAAAGAAATGGAAAAATGTTCCATGCTCTTGGATTGGAAGAATAAATATTGTGAAAATGTCTATGCTACCTAAAGCAATCTACACATTTAATGCAATTCCTATCAAAGTACCATCCATCTTTTTCAAAGAAATGGAACAAATAATTTTAAAATTTATATGGAACCAGAAAAGACCTCGAATAGCCAAAGGGATATTGAAAAACAAAGCCAAAGTTGGTGGCATCACAATTCCGGACTTCAAGCTTTATTACAAAGCTGTCATCATCAAGACAGCATGGTACTGGCACAAAAACAGACACATAGACCAACGGAACAGAATGGAGAGCCCAGAAATAGACCCTCAACTCTATGGTCAACTAATCTTTGACAAAGCAGGAAGGAATGTCCAATGGAAAAAAGACAGCCTCTTTAATAAATGGTGTTGGGAAAATTGGACAGCCACGTGCAGAAAAATGAAATTGGACCATTTCCTTACACCACACACAAAAATAGATTCAAAATGGATTAAGGACCTCAATGTGAGAAAGGAATCCATCAAAATCCTTGAGGAGAACACAGGCAGCAACCTCTTTGACATCAGCCGCAGCAACATCTTCCTAGGAACATCGCTAAATGCATGGGAAGCAAAGGCAAAAATGAACTCTTGGGATTTCATCAAGATCTAAAGCTTTTGCACAGCAAAGGAAACAATTAACAAAATCAAAAACAACTGACATAATGGGAGAAGATATTTGCAAACGACATATCAGATAAAGGACTAGTGTCCAAAATCTATAAAGAACTTAACAAACTCAACACCCAAAGAACAAGTAATCCAATCAAGAAATGGGCAGAGGACATGAACAGACGTTTCTGCCAAGAAGACATCCATATGGCCAACAGACACATGAAAAAGTGCTCCATATCACTCAGCATCAGGGAAATACAAATCAAAACCACAATGAGATATCACCTCACACCAGTCAGAATGGCTAAAATCAACAAGTCAGGAAATGACAGATGCTGGCGAGGATGCGGAGAAAGGGGAACCCTCCTACACTGTTGGTGGGAATGCAAGCTGGTGCAACCACTCTGGAAAACAGCATGGAGGTTCCTCAAAATGTTGAAAATAGAACTGCCCTATGACCCAGCAATTGCACTCCTGGGTATTTACCCTAAAGATACAAACGTAGTGATCCTAAGGGGCACGTGCACCCGAATGTTTATAGCAGCAATGTCCACAATAGCCAAACTATGGAAAGAACCTAGATGTCCATCAACAGATGAATGGATCAAGAAGATGTGGTATATATACACAATGGAATACTATGCAGCCATCAAAAGAAATGAAATCTTGCCATTTGTGACAACATGGTTGGAACTAGAGCGTATCATGTTTAGCGAAATAAGTCAAGCGGAGAAAGACAGCTATCATATGATCTCCCCGATATGAGGAAGTGGTGATGCAACATGGGGGCTTAAGTGGGTAGGAGAAGAATCCATGAAACAAGATGGGATAGGGAGGGAGACAAACCATAAGTGACTCTTAATCTCACGAAACAAACTGTGGGTTGCTGGAGGGAGGGGGGTTAGGAGAAGGGTGGTAGGGTTATGGACACTGGGGAGGGTATGTGCTTTTGGGTAAATTGGAAGGGGAGGTTAACCATGAGAGACTATGGACTCTGAAAAACAATCTGAGGGGTTTGAAGTGGCGGGGGGGTGGGAGGTTGGGGTACCAGGTGGTGGGTATTATAGAGGGCACGGCTTGCATGGAGCACTGGGTGTGGTGAAAAAATAATGAATGCTGTTTTTCTGAAAATAAATAAATCGGAAAAAAAAAAAGAGAGAGAGAGAGAGAGAGAGAGATCTGGGGCCTGTGTCCCTAACACCACTGTGACATGCACAGACCGCTCCTTGAAGCTGAGCTTGTGGGCAGGGCCATGGGATGGGCTGTCATATTTTGAGGTCTTGTTATTCTAACCCTAGACTGTAGTACAGGTTGTAGATGAATGGGAGGCAATAATTTCTAGATAGGAATGTCAAGTGTCCCTTGGTCCCCATGTAACCCTCTGTGTCTTTTCAAGGGTGTGAGTACAATGCTTTGAAGTTCTTAGGAGCAGATGACTGCAGCCTCCAGAGTGCCTTCTTTGAAGAGTTCTCCACGCAGTGTTCTGTGTGAGCTGTGGGCTGTGGGTGACAGGTTGGAGGCAGCAGTGGACAGAGCCCTCCACAGCCCTCACCAGCAGGCTGCCCCATAGCCCTCAGGCCCAAGTGACTTTAAAAAATCAAGAAGGAACAGTAGCCCAAGGCATATTGAGATCAGCATTCAGCCAGCTTCTCCATGTAACTGGGAAGTGGGACAGATAAATGACCCTCTTGCGGGGAACTGAGTGTCCTGCCTTTTTAGCACCCCTTTGATAAAAACGTTGAGAGAAAACAAAAATATGCTTTCTGTTCAGAAAATATCTGAGGCGAATGGCCCCAAGTCCTGCGTCTTTGTCAGGCCCGAGAGTGAGGGTGTGCACGTGGCTGCCCGCTGGGGAGAAGGCTGGTTCACCTACCTGGGTACTTAAAGCACCTGCCGATGGGAACTCAGCCCAGATGTGTCTGGAGTAGAGCTGTCCCAGAAGCTGCAGCAGGGGAAGGTTCGGCAGGGGTGGACTCCATCTGAGGGGACTCTAGTGACCGACCTCCATCCAAATATGATAGGGATGCTCTCAGCTTCTTTCTTTCTGGGGTCCTAAGGCTGGGAGGTTTCTTCAGCAAGCCCAGACTGTGATCTCTAGCTCTCCATCCTCAGTAGATGAAGGTCATTCTCTATTCTTATATTATTATTGTGCATTAAATATTACTGTTTCTCTGTTCTTCTCAGGCACAGAGAGTCTTGGGGCTGGGGCTGGGGCTGGGGCTGGGGCAAGATGGAGGCAAAGCCATTGGAGATTGGGATGCCTGAGCCTGTCCTCTGCAGCGTGGTCGTGCCCCTCCTGCCCTGCTGGTCCCCACCGGGTTGGGCCCGGCACCTGCAGCTGAGCGCTCAGCCTGCAGGCTGGGTCGGCTCGCCCCTGCCCCACATGCTTGCTGCCTGGCATACCCTCCACCCCTGACCCCTGCATGCCCCACCCCTGCAGACTTTCCACCCCTACATGTCCCCCCCCCCCCCGCCAACCCTACATGCCCTGCCTGACACCTTTCCTTGGCTCCAGGACCTGCTCTCAAAACCAACGTGACCTACTTCTGGGCCCACATAGAAGCAAGAACGGATGAAAAGAAGGTTCTCAAACTCAAGAGAATTATTTCCATAAATACAAACTGGAGGCTTAAACTGTGTTTAGGCATTGGATGGACGTGATAAAAGGTCTGCACGAAAGAGAAAAAGGATATATGTAACTGGAAATGTGACCAACTAAGAATAGAAATCAGGATTGTGACAGAATATCCAGGTCTAGAAAAGCTTCCAGGCGGGAACTGGGACATGCACAATGTGATAAGAAAGCAAGGCTGAATAAAGGACTATTTCCCACACAGTCAAGGCTATGCCCCCCTCGAGTGTGTCCACGGGGGTGGACAGGCCTCTGCTCCTGTCCTGTGTCCTTCATGGGCTGGGAGGTCTGTGTTGGAATGCAGCTACCAGCTACATTCCCTCCAGTCCTCCTGTGTGTGCTGGTTGGGAGGTGAAGTTGGTGTTTGAAAAAGCTGCAAAGTGTTTCAGGGAAGTGGCTACCCAAACACACAGTAGTTTTCACTGAGATTTCTGCTTTTGTTTGCAAATGAAGTGATGACTTACAGGGAAGTGCTTTAAATAAAGTGGTTTAAATAAAGGGGCTAGGGGAAAGCACTTTCTGGAAGGACTGTCTGAGTGACTGGGGGAGGGGGAGGCTCTAGGCCCCTGGGTAGCTGAGCTGAACCACAAGTCCCTTTGTAACCTCCCAGCCTCTCTGCACCCTCCTGCTGCCTCTGAACTTCTGTGGTGTGCCTGGTGGGCTGGCCCCTTTCCTCAAGACCTCTCTGCACCTCTCTGCACCCAGGCCCCATACCCAGCTGCTGAATCCAAATTCTTGCAGATTGGGAAGGATCCTCCTGGCCAGCCCCCTTCTGACCTCTGCCCTACACACCCTCCTGAATCCATTAAGAATCCACGCTTTGTTTTTAAGCACACTGTGTCTCCCAAGTTCAGACTTCACAAGACATCAGTTGTGGAACAGCCCGCATTCCTGTGCCCTACCCCCTCATGTCCTGCTCCGAAGAAGGGCAGCACATTGGAATTGTGGCTGCAGTTGTTGCCCCTGGGATTGAAGCAGGAGTACTTCCCACAGTGGCATCCTAGGCCCCCTGGCTGGGGCAGGGGAGGGTAAGAGGGGCTGCTGCTTCCTGGTACCTATTTCCCCACCCTGCACCCTGAATTAGGTGAGCTGGGCAGCACTGCCCCTTCCCACAGATCTGCAGCAGGGATGCTGAGGCAGAGTTGGGTACAGGCTCCTAAAGGGGAAGCATAAGAGAAATGTACTCGGCATGAAAAGGCAAATAGGGGGAACCAGGTGGTGGGTATTAGAGAGGGCACGGATTGCATGGAGCACTGGGTGTGGTGCAAAAACAATGAATACTGTTATGCTGAAAAGAAATAAAAAAATTCAAAAAAAAAAAAAAAGAAAGAAAAGGCAAATAGACCCCCTCCTTCTCGCCCATAGCCCCAGGGAAGGTCAAAGGGCAAAACCCTGACTACCCACAGGCACATTTGAATGAGGAGGCCAGAGACTGTTATGCTGGGACAGGGAGGAGCCAAGGAGCACTATTCAGAGGGGCTCTGTCCTCTTCAAGGGTAGGGGAGACAGCAGAGCCAGGTGGAGGGGAGCCAGAAGAGAAATGTTGGCAGCATTTACATTTTCTATGTGAAGGCAATTTTCCACGTGCTGAGTTACATACATCCCGCTGTGTTGTGTTCCTGGAGCTGCTATTACAAATTGCCAGATTTCAGGGCTCAAAGTGAAAGAGGGATGCCAGAATTTGGAATCATCATCACTATCCCTAACCAGAGGTCAGCAGGGTGCCCCTCCAGAGGCTCTGATGAAGTTCTCGAACCTAGGTGAGGTTCAGTAGGGTGAGGTTCGGAGCCGACGGCTAAAGAAAGAATTCTTAAGATGTCTCTGGTGCAAAAAGATGGTTTATTAGAGCACGGGGACAGGACCCGTGGGCAGGCAGAGATGCGGCTGCCCTGAGCCTGTGAGGAGTGTCTGGTTATATACACAGGAGTTGGGTAGGTGAGGACAAAGGGGTGTTCAGAAGAGCTATTGGGGCAAAGAATACTATCAGGATATTGAAGGCCTGGTTACTATCAAGCCAAGGCCACTTTCCCTCTAATGAGGCACTAACATAAAGACAGCTGGGAGTCTCCTGGTGCAATGTTACATTCCTGCTATCAAGCGTCCTTGTTAGTGAGATTTAGGTTTTAAAAGAAATTTAACTTTATTTACTTTTCCTTCTACCTACGTCTCCTTCGGTTTTTTATGGAGGGGAGGGTGACGTTAGGGCTTGAGGAACTGAGTTATGTGTCTTTGGAAATTGGGCTATTGATAAGGTAACTTCTTTGTTGTAAATCTCAAGGACATTTGTAAACCAAGAGAGACTCCTGCCTTGCAGGACTGTGATCTCTGCAAGATAACCATTTGCTCTTCTTTTAGGGCAGTCAGGGATGCCTGTGGAATGCCACACATATTACCAAGGGGAATGGGTGGAGAGGGGGTGCAAGACGCCAGCCCCTGCTCCGTTCTCAGCCAGCCTCCTACTCCCTCATCAGCTCTAGGGGAGAGCCTGTTCTTGTTTCTATAAGGCTGCTGCAGGGTTCCTTGGCTTGTGTGGGTATCCCTGTCCTCTCTGCCTCTGTCTTCACATGTCCCTGCACCCCCTCCTCTGGATTGGGTCTCCCTCTAGTAAGAAGGACTCATGTGAAAGCATTTAGAGCCCACCAAAAAATCCAGGACCATCTCCTCATCTCAAGATCCTTGACCTAACCACACCCACAAAGTCCTTTTCTGATGCAGGGGTTAGGATCTGGATATCTTTGGGGGCTACTTTTCCCACTCCCCTCCTTCCCTTCTCAGATCTTTCTACTTTTAATTTTCCAGTAAGGATGATTTTCAGGGAAACAAGAAGGCATTTCCAGTTGGCTGAAACACCTCCATTCTGACTCTGTAATTCTTCCAGCTTTATGACATGCTTTCCCCAGATGCCTTTTCTGTCCTTCTAGGGGGTACCATAGGAAACATATGGCTGGAAGTCAGCTGTGCACAGGACCCAGGTCTCTAAAACACCCAACAGTCCAGGACTCTGGAGGGCTTTGGGCCCTTGGGCCCCTCTCTGGGATCCTGAGAGACAGGCTGTGTTTCCGGGTGGCTAAGGCTGCTCCTTTCAAGGTCTCCAGGGATCCCCAGGGGGCGTTGTCACCTTCTTCAACTGCAGAGTGGAGTAAGAACAGTACTTTGCCTGTGGGATGTCAGGTGAGACTGCTGACCTGTACTGAGCTGAGAGGTTTAATATTAAACCAAGTGGGACAGTGGTGAGTGGTAGAGGCAAGTAACAACACTCTGGAACTCCCTCCTGCCTGCAGTTTGGGCAGCAGAGCCTGGAGGCCAGGCTTCACGCAGAGCCACTCTTATTCCTGGAGCACAGTTTCTTTTCACAGTGTTCCTGCCCATCCCAACATCCTTCCTCTTCCAGCTCCCATGGCCCTAGCAGACCTGGGTTTATCTCTCTTGGGTGGATATTCTGTGGAAGATGTCAGTTCTGGGCTCATGATGTCTCTGGTCCCTCCATTTGGCACATGTTGATTGTGCCTGCTGGGCCAGGCCCTATCTGGGGCACGTGGGGTACAACAGTGAGCAGAGTGGCTGGTGACCCTGCCATCAGGGTCATCAGGAAGCCCATTTTCTCACAGTAGTGAGTAATAAACACCATGGCATGACAGAGTCAGTTAGTGGTGGTCACTGTTGTAGAACAAAAAGAAGACGAAGGCAGATAAAAAGGAGCAGGAGCATAGGGCCAGGGTGGGTGGAAGGATAGGCTAGGTTGCCATTTTCTTAAGATTTTATTTTTTTAAGTGATCTCTATACCCAGTGTGGTGCTTGAACTCATAACCCCTGAGATCAAGAATCACAAACACCACTGACTGAGCATAGGTCACCATTTTGAATGAGGTGGTTGTGGTAGTATTGCATGATTTTTCAGTCTTTAGTGTCCACAGTGCTTGGTCATGCTGCTTCAAAGAATGAAGAGGTGGACCAGACAAAGAGTGGTGGGCAGCAAAGCAGAGTTTATTGAGCAATAGTACAAAGAAGAGGGGAGGGGACCCAAGAGTGTTGCCATGGGAGTTTCTAAGCTCAGGAGGGGGTTTTATGAGCTCTTTTGTGGAACTATTATAAACAATCAGGTTGTGCTGAGTCATGCCAATCAGGGCTTCCATCACATATCTCTCAGCTTATTAGGTTAATGTCTATGTGCTGATGGTCTTTTTTGGCTGACATCTGGGGGCTTAGGTCTTAACTCCTCCTTCCCTGTGATATTGACAAGTACTTTGTGGTTAATCATCTTATTTTAGGACATTCTGCAAAAGTCATTTACGCAAAGATTGCAAAACAGAATGCTAGTGCAGTCTTGTCTAAGCTACAAAACAGGATGTTAGTGCTGTTTTGTTTTAGCTGTCCCAACTCCATATCTTCTTACTGGGGACCCTGGCCCTGACTACCAAAATGTCCAACTAACGCCTAACAGTAGGTCACATTGAGAAGGTGACATTGGAACAAAGGTTTGAAGGAGGTAAAGGAGGTAGCCATGTGGCTATCTAAGGGAAGAACCTTCCAAGGAAAGGGCACAGCCTGTGCAAAGGCCCTGAGGTCAGAGGCACATTTAGGAACAGCAAGGAAGCAAATGATTCTGGAGTGAGTGAGTCAGAAGGAAAATGTGATGGCAGATGGGATGCAGGAGTTGGGGGCTGGGAATGGGGGATCTCTATGTTGGATCACTGCCAGGACTTTCCAGAGATGACCACACACAGTGCTGGTGTCATTAGGGCTCATGGTCCTAAAGCCTTCCCTTGCTTTGTGCTGGAGGGAGGATCCTGGAGAATGGACCACCCCAGCTTTAGCAGGTAGAGGAGCTAGAGATGGTACCTTGTTCACAGATGTTCTAGCCTTCCAGAGCCATTGGTCACCATTAACCGGTGTTGTCATTTCCAGGTGCCCAGGATCCCCAGGACAAGTAGGTCATGAACTGTCCTAACAGGGGTAACATGAGGCCACCATGTGAATTCTGAGCACCATGCCAGCCACCACAATAAGAGCTTACTCTTACACTCTTACCCAATGATTAGGGCCTCTACTCTGCTGCCTCAAATCCCCATGCTGTCTCCTTTCACCTCACCTCAGACACTGTTGGACTTTCTTCTGGAATATCCTGTGGAGACCTCACATACACCTTGCCCTATTATGTCATTAATCTTGGCCACATCAGGCTCTTCTCACTCACATCCTGCCTCCACAGCAGACTCCCCAGCCTGGCCCCCAATTTCTTTTTATCCCTTCTCTTTTCATCTGGACTTCAAATACCATGACTTCTGCTTTCAGAATGACTCTGGAGTCTGCCCAAAGTGCCCATGCCCACATTGCAGTCCCCGGGCTCATCATTCCACTGCAGGAAGACATCCATATGGCCATCCTGCAGCTCCCAGAATGGGCCTCCGAGAACCCCAGACAGGGAGCCCGCATCTCCTCATGCTCACACACAGCAACTCCGGCCCTTGGTAGGTTTCTCTTTTCATTTCACCCCCTTGTAACCATCTTTCATATGTGACAAGTTATCATCATGAAAAATAAAATTAACTTTGTTATTATGAGGTTTATAAAAATAACTTCCCTTATGCTTACATTATGAAAAATGAGAAGCTTTTCCATTGGAGGAAGGAACAAACAAGGACATGCACCCTGTCTACTCTAGCCTGGTTCTGGAATACTAGACATTACAATCAGGTAAGAGTCCAGAAGTAAGATTAAGGTATTGGAAAATCAAGGCAAATTGTCACCGTTCGGGAATGGTATGATTGTATGCTTAGGAAAATCAGGAGAATTGGCCAAGAACCTACTGAAGGGAAAAACTCAGGGAGGAAAATTATTATACTTCTTCAATAACCTTTGGCTCAGGTTATGATCCCAGGGTCCTGGTATAGAACACCAAATATGGCTCCCTGCTCATCAGGGAGTCTGCTTCTCTTTCTCTCTCTGCCCCTTCCCACCAATCATCCACTCGTGCTCTCTCTCTCAAATAAGTAAAAAAATAAAATCTTTTAAAAAGATAGCAATTAGGTGAGACATTAACAAGATATACATTAAAAAAAAAGATTTTATTTATTTACTTATCAGAGAAAGAGACCACGAGCAGGGGGAATGGGAGGCAGAGGGAGAAGCAGGCTCCCCGCTGAGCAAGAAGCCCTATGTGGGATTCGATCCCAGGACCCTGGGATTATGACCTGAGCTGAAGGCAGATACTTAAGCTAGTGGGCCCCCCAGGTGCCCTTATGTAACTTTAAAAGGGAAGTCATAAGGCCTACAGAAGGGAAAGTTGGCAATTCTGTGAAGAGATTAAATCTAGTCTAAGGAAAGAGAAACTGATTCCTACTGGAATGGCTCAGTATTGTAAAGTGGACCACTAGCTCGGAGTGACTCGTAAGATCAGTCTAATTCCAATGCAAATACTGACATGATACATAGGGGGAAGTTGACATGGGGAATGGAATAGGAAAACTGGGGGAAAAGATGAATAATGAGGAGGGAAGAGCCCTGTTCCGTATAAAATGAATCGCAAAGTTTCAGTAACTAAGCCAGGATCATACTGAAAGTTTTCATGGATTAACAGAGGGTTCCAAAATATTTACAAAAAAAATTCAAATTTAGTCCATGTGGTAGATGACCTTTCAAATAAGAGATAAAGGAGACATTATTCATTCAGTAGATGGTTTAGAAAAAATTAGTTATTTGGGGGAAAAAAGTGCTGAATTCTGACCCCATGCTTTATTGCTCCAAAAGAAATTGCAGATAAAGCATAACTAAAACTAAAACATTCTGAAAGAAAAAAGGTGGATTTGTTTGTAATTATGGATGGGAAATGCCTTTCTAAGCAAAATGTATATCTGGAAGATTTGATCCGTAATACTGATCTACCTGACTAGAAATATTTTTTAAAAATCACCAGTGATGGAAAAGTAAAGAAAGCAAAACAAACAAACAAACAAAAAAAACCAAGAAATGAACAAACAAAAACAACAAAAAACAAACAAACAAACAAAAAAACACCAGAAAACATTTGCAGCCCAACTGGCATAAGGCTTACACGCTTATGAGCAACACATTTTTTTTTTGTTTATTTATTTTGTTTTTTTTTTCCAATTTATTTATTTTCAGAAAAACAGTATTCATTATTTTTTCACCACACCCAGTGCTCCATGCAAGCCGTGCCCTCTATAATACCCACCACCTGGTACCCCAACCTCCCACCCCCCCGCCACTTCAAACCCCTCAGATTGTTTTTCAGAGTCCATAGTCTCTCATGGTTCACCTTTTTTTTTTTTTTTTTTTTAGTGGCTTAAATATTTATTGTTGCTTGCAAGTCTATTGGTTATTTGTGCAATTCTTTTTTTTTTTTTTCCAATTTATTTATTTTCAGAAAAACAGTATTCACTGGGTGTGGTGAAAAAATAATGAGCAACACATTTTACAAACGTTCTCATCAATCAGTAAGAAGAATGTTTAGGAGCTCAGCTGAAAAGGGGGAGTTTCACAGAAATATAAAAATGAAATTGATCAATAAGCATATAAAAGAGGGGCTTGCTCAATTTCATTCAGAATTAAAGACATGCAAGTAAAAGGAAAAAAGAGATAACAACTTCTCTGCAAAGAAACAAAACTCACTGATGGTGAGGGCCTAGCAGAAAGGGCAGGCTTCTAAACTGTTTGTGGGACCACACACTGGGCAGGCTTCTCTGGGGCCACTCTTGGCGCTATTCATCGTAGTAAACAATGCCCCTCACGTTTGATTAGACAGTCCCCCCGCCTCCTGTACTCACACAAGTCAGCAGGGAAGCGGGTATACATACTGTGGTGGTAATGAAAATCAGAAAAAAAAAAAAATCAAGCTGTCTATGATTAAGAAATGAACTAATGAGATTCTGACAGCTGTCTGGATAGATTGTAATAGAATGATCCGTGCACATTCCTTTAAGTGTGTACCTGCATCAAAGAATCAACAGAATGAGGTGACTCTGCCTCTGCTAATAAGGGAGTATTTCCAAGACATACTATGGAGGGAATAGCAAAAAGGGTATAAAAATAGAATAACACATAAATAATTAAGCCTTTTGGAAACTTTCTGTTCTTCTACCATTTTCTTTATGTTTTACTTTTGCTTTTGGATTTTCTTCCTTCCTCATTACCAGGTGCGAATAAGGATCCCTTCAATCCAGGGCTGGGTGGCGCACAGACTGACATGCCTTTGGCTTTTTGTCCTGTTAACTGTTGGGTCCAGCCTGTTTTTCCCAAGTTGGCTGACCCATGTGGTAGAGCATTGTCATCTGGGGGGTGACTGGAAGTGGCTGCCCCTCGGACAGCCTGCTTTCCTTCTTGCACAGTGAACAGATGCTCCCCTGATTTCCCTGTTCAGTGCTTCTCCAACACCAGCCCCCCACCCACACACCTGGAGGACCTGTGTGGGAACATGGTGGCCCCTCCTCAGAATTTCTGACTTGGGAGACCTGGGGGTTGGCTAAGAGTGTCATCTCCAAGAAGTTTCCAGGCGACACTTGTGTTCCTGGTCCTGGGCCCCACATTGACAGCCACTGCCTGAGTCAGTTCCCTGAGCTGGAATGCTGGCCTTTTCCTGGATCTCTCCAGAGCACCTTTCTGGGCACAGAACTAATACTTAGTTTCCCCGATGTATGACTGTATTAGATAATCCCTAAGATCTTGAGCAGTGGGAAGTCCTGACAGAAGCTTGCATATACATCTTGGCTTGACCTTGCTGGCAGGAGGAGGGTTTCATGGAGGGTCCTATTCCTGGGACCCAGGAGGCCATGTAGTGGCATAGACACCCAACCGAAGCCCTGGGCTCCACCCAAACTGCCTGACATCACTGTTCTGGGCTGTGCCAGTGGCTTCCACTGCATGTTCCTCCTCAGGGTCTCTCCCAAGTGCAGGAAAGCCAGTGCCCCATGAAGGAGGGTTGGTACTAGCTCACCCTCCTAGCTTTTTGGGGGAAATATCCCCCAGGTACATGCCTTGAAGGCCCCAGACTTCCCAGTGGGTCAGAGCCCCCACTGGCCTCCATGTTACTGATGCTCTGTCCTGTCTTGTCCCACTTCCCACCTCCTCTTCCTGCTTCCCAGAATTGCCTCCAAATAAACCAGATCCCTGTGTCAGGGCCTGCTTCTGAGCACAGGCCCTTACCCCAGTTGCCATGTGACCATCTTCTTTCTGGCCTTCTCAGCTTGACAGTGATACTCAGAGACTCAGTGCAGACCAGGTTCTGCACTGCACAGAGGCTTCTGAGCTGGTCATCTGGGGTCATAGACACCTGCTATTGCTGGTGGAGCAGCAAGCAGACTGGGCCCATAGCAAATTATCCCTCAGGCTACTTGGCCTTTGTGCAAGTCCAGACACAAGTGCTCCAGAGAGAGCTGCTCTTTGGCCCTGTTTCTGGGGGGTATCTACTGAATGTCTGCAAAGAAAGGTAGAAAGGAAGGGGAATTTTGGTCTGGCAGGTAGCTCCTGCACAGGGGCAGGGCTATCCTATAACCAGGGGCATCTGAGGGACACGAATTCTCTGTGCATGGCAGCAGCTGCCTCCTTTCCTGGGTGGAAGGATTTGTTTCTCCATGTCAAAGGTTAAAACAGTTGTGTTTTCCCCTTGCCCATTGCCCCTCATCCCCTCAGAAGCCTCCTTTTCAAGGGGTTACTTCACTTACTGACTGCATGAAGAACAAGCAGTGTTAGTGGGAAATTGGTGGGTGGTTTGGGTGAGTTCCCCCAGAGGTAGAAATGGTGGGACAGGGGTTTGAGTGTGGTAGGTGAACTCAGGGGTTCCTGGAGGGGAAGAAGGCTGAGATGAGGGAAAAACTAGCTTGTGCAAAGCTGTGGGCATAAAGGCTTGGCCCACTGGGGCCCTCTGAATGACAGTGTGTAGTGACCCCAGAGCTGTTTTGGCCAAAACACTGTGAAGCTGGTTTCTCTCTTTCCAACTCCCATTTCTAATCAGCTAAGGGCTGCTTCTGGGGCATTAAGTCAATGTCCCTTGTGGTCTGACCGTACCATGCCAGGAAAAGCCCTTCTTAGGCAGAGTCTCCAAGGCCTACAGGGAGGCATTGGCAGAAAAGGAACCACAAGAACTGGGGTTTTATGGACAAGTCACCCGCAGTAGTGACTCTGGCAAAGACCACAGGCCCACTATTTTTTACTGAAATATTTGGGAATATAGTAACTAATAAAAAGCCTTTCAGAGTTAATGTGGAACAGAGTCTATTTAAATGAGAACAAAAGTGTATTATCTGTGTTTCCAGCTAATTGGACTTCTTGGGAACTAGAGGATGGCATACAGCCCCTGTGACGTGGATTTCTGTTTAGCAGAACCAGCACAAGCCAGCATCTTGCAAAGTCACTAGGCAGCATTATTAACTTTAACTGCTAAATACATGTGGTCACTGAAAATCTAAAATAATACATTATAAACTCTGTATTTAAAGCAATAAAAGAATTGGTGCTATTAGGAGCTGGGAGAAAATTAGAAATGTTTAATGATCTTTGTAAACAAAGACTGCATTGCACTTTTTAAGCACAAAAATTTCTGGGACATATTTACTCATGTCAGAGGAGAGAATACCCCACACTCGATGTTGTTTGGTGACAAGATTTTAGATACAGTGGCATTGTATGACTGGGCAGATAAACCCAATCTCCACATGGGCCTGGCTTTTGTGAGGTGACCGTGTGCCTGGTAGAAAAGAACAGGGTTTGCAATTAAAATATAATTCTTAACCCTCTCACCATTCCGTGAATTTGCTATTGTCAGCCAGCATTTGTCATCCAGTCCTGCCCACACCCTGATTTCCTTTTAGGGAATGATGTTTTTACCTTTGGATTTGGTCTGTTGGGACCAGGCTGTCCCCATGCCAAGGGGCAGGCATGTGAGCTGACTCAGGCCAATGCATCTTTGTGTCTGCATCTCAAGGAAAGTGACAGAGTCAACAGTGGTTGGATTCATTCACCCCAGGGATGGCAGCCTGAAGAGCCCATTTATTATGATTCTCTCTTTTCAGTTCTCTCTGGTGATCTACAGGGGAACCTGCTTCCAGCCTGGGAGTCCAGCCATGCCATTTCAGTATACAGGCTTCTGAGATCCTTCCTTTGAATTTTCTTTTTCCATTTTTTCCCTATTTTTTTTAATTGAGGGAAAATTGGTATATAACATTACATAAATTTCAGGTGTATGAGATTGTAATTTGACATCTGTATACACTGCAAAGTGATCACCACCAAACATCTAGTTACCATGTGTCACCCTTCAGTTGACCTACTTCCTCCACTGCCCACCTTGACCCCCTTCCCCTCTGGTAACCAATAATCTGTTCTCCATATCCCTGAGTTTGTTTTGTATTGTTCAACTTTTTCATTTGTTCTGTTCTTTAGATTCGAAATATGAGTGAAATCATGCAGTATTTGTCTTTCCAGGTCTGACTTATTTCATTTAGCATAATGCCCTCAAGGTCCATGCAAGTCATCTCAAATGACAAGATCCTGTTCTTCTTTATGGCTGAGTAGTATTCTATTGTGTATGTATACCACATCTTCTTCATTCATTCATGTATCAGTGGACACTTAGGTTCTTTCCCCTAACTTGGCTATTATAAGTAATGTTGCAGAGAACATGGGGGTGCATGTATCTTTTAGAACTAGTGTTTTCATATTCTTTGGATAAATGCCCAGAAGTGCAATGGTTGAGTCATATGGTAGATGTATTCTCCCTCTCCCTGATTTAATTAATTAACTCATTAATTAATTAACTTAGAGAGTAAGTGCAAGTGAGGGGAATGGCACAGGGAGAGGGAGCAAGAATTTCGAGCAGACTCCACACTGAGTGTGGAGCAGGTCATGAAACCTGTTATCATAACCCTAAGATCATGATTGGAGCCGAAATTGAGAGTTAGATGCTTAACCAACTGAGCCACCCAGGCACCCCAATTCTTAAGTGAGGAATCCTCATAGTGTTTTCCATAGAGGCTGCAGCAACTTATATTCTCATCGACTTGCAAGAGGGTTCCTTTTTCTCCACATCCTCTCTAATACCTATTTCTTTTCTTTTTGATAATTGCCATTCTAACATGTGTGAGGTGATATCTCATGGTGGTTTTGATTTCCCTAATAACTAGCGAGATAGGACATCTTTTCATGTGCCTGCTAGCCATCTGTAAGTTTTCCTCAAAAAATGTCTATTCAGATCCTCTTCCTATTTTTCAATTGGGCTATTTTTTTAAAAAAAATTTTAATGGCTGAGATCTATGAATTTCAGTTATAAATACCTTGTCAGATATACGATTTACAAATACCTTCTCCTATTCGGTGGGTTGCCTTTTCATTTTGAGATGGTTGTCTTCCTTGCACAGAGAATTTTAGTTTGATGTAGTGCCATTTTTTTTTTTTTTGTTTGTTTGGTTTTTTTTTTGGTGTGTGTTCTGAATTCTTTTTTTTTTCCAATTTATTTATTTTCAGAAAAACATTATTCATTATTTTTTCACCACGCCCAGTGCTCCATGCAAGCCGTGCCCTCTATAATACCCACCACCTGGTACCCCAACCTCCCACCCCACCCCCGCCACTTCAAACCCCTCAGATTGTTTTTCAGAGTCCATAGTCTCTCATGGTTCACCTCCCCTTCCAATTTACCCAAATTCCCTACTCCTCTCTAACGCCCCTTGTCCTCCATGCTATTTGTTATGCTCCACAAATAAGTGAAACCATATGATAATTGACTCTCTCTGCTTGACTTATTTCACTCAGCATAATCTCTTCCAGTCCCATCCATGTGCCATTTGTTTTTGCTTTTGTTTCCTTTGCTTTTGGTGTTAGGTCCACGAACAGATCACTAAGAACAATGTCAAGGAATTTGCCACCTATGTCTTCTTCTGAGACTGTTATGGTTTCAGGTCTTACGTTCAAGTCTTTAGTCCATATTCGGTTAATTTTTGTGTATGGGTGTAATAATTCAATTTCATTCTTTTGCATGTGGCTGTCCAGTTTTCACAACATCATTTATTGAAGAGACTGTTCTTTCTCTATTGTGTGTTCTTGGCTCCTTTGTCAGAAATTAATTGCCCATTATGTGTAGGTTTATTTCTGGACTCTCTATTCTGTTTTCTTGATCTGTATGTCTTTTTTTATGCCAATACCATAGTGTTTTGATAACTATGGTTATGAGCCTGCATTTCTCTCTCCCACTCCCCCTGCTTGTGTTCCCTCTCTTGCTGTCTCTCTCTATCAAATCAATCAATCAATCAATAAAAAAGTTTTGATAAGGGTTGCATTGAATCTTTAAATTGCTTTGGGAACTATGGACATTTTAATAATATTAATTCTTCCAATCCATGATCATAGACTATCTCTCTGTTTATTTGTGTCTTCTTTAGTTTCTTTCATCAAGGTCTTATAGTTTTTTTTAAATTTTGTTTTTATAATTTTTAATTTTTTTACAGCTAAAAAATTTTATTTTCAATACAGTTAATTTACTCATAAAAACATTCTAAAAATGTACAATTTTTACTTTTTAACAAAATGTAATAGAACATAAAAACTTCAAAAACAATACTTAACATTTATAATTCAAAATCAAATTATAAAATATTAAATATTTACAAAACTATATCTTTTAAAATATTTATAAAATTACATGTAATTTTATAGAATTGACATAAATGAATATCTCAAAAAATGGGAGAATTTTCCTTCATTCTGTCCAGTATAAACTGTGAAGATTCTTAAGTACATGAGGTCTTTGGTTTCAGTGTCAAAGCCTTCATTTTTGTCCATGTAAGAATTTAAATGAATGTGAAAGCGTTGTTAGAATCTCTGGGATTGACTGTGGAAGAGCACTGAGCTCCCCTCCCTCCGGAACAGTGTAGTCAAGTTGACCTTTGTCCTCAACAAGCAAGTACGGGTTTCAAAAGTGTTGATTAAAAGATTTTTTCTTTCTTTTTCTTTTTTTTTTTTCCAAGATTTTATTTATTTGACAGAGAGAGACCACAAGCAGGTGGAGCAACAGAGGGAGAGGCATAAGCAGGCTCCCCACTGAGCACAGAGGGATCATGACCTGAGCTGAATGCAGATGCTTAACCTACTGAGCCACCAAGGTACCCCTAAAAGATTTTTTCATTCAGAACCTCAGGACTTTGCAAATTGAAGTTCTTCAGGACCCTTGGCTAAAGATCTTATTTATTTGACAGAGTTAGAGATAGATAGAGAGAAAGAGAGAGAGAGCACACAAGAGTGGGATTTGTAGGCAGAGGAAGAGGGAGAAACAAATTCCTTGCTAAGCAGGAAGCCTTATGCAGGATTCAATCCTAGGACCCTGGGATCATGACATGAGCCAAAAGCAAACTCTTAACTGACTGAGCCACCCAAGCACCCTAGTTTTTATTTTATATAGGGGTGTGTGTGTGTGTGTGTGTGTGTGTGTGTGTGTGTATTTCTTTGAGAGAGTGAGAGAACAATAGAGAGAGCACAATTCAGGGGGCAGAGGGAGAGAGAGATGCAGGCTCCCCCCTGAGCAAGGAGCTGGACACCAGGCTTGATCCCAGGATCAAGACCTCAGCCAAAAGCAGATGCTTAACTAACTGAAGCATCCAGGTGCCACTCAATGTTTTATAGTTTTAAATCTTTCACCTCCTTTGTTAAATTTATTCTCTTTTATTCTTTTTAATGAAATTATAAATTGCTTTCTTACTTTCACTTTCTTATAGTTAGTTATTAGAGTAATAGACATACCACAGATTTATGTATATTGATTTTGTATTCTGCAAGTTTATGGAATTTATTAGTTATAACAGATTTTTTGGAGGAGACAATAGTATTATCTATAGTAGTATTATGTTATCAACAAATAGTGATGGTTTTACCTCTTCTTTTCTGATTTGGATGACTTTGTTTCTTTGTCTTGCCTTATTTCTATGACTAGAATTTCCAGTACCATGTTGAGTAGAAGGGTGTTCATCTAATTTGGAACTCTTGGGCTTCCTGGACCTTGATGTGTGTTTGCTTCCCCAGATTAGGGAAGTTTTCAGCCATTATTTCTCTAAATATGTTTTCTGGCCCATTCTTTTCTCTACTCCTGGGATTCTGATAATGTGAATATTATTCTGCTTGACATTGTCCCTCAGGTGCCTTCACTTTTTAAAATTATTTTTTGTTTTGCTGCTCTGTCTGGGTGAATTCTACTGTTTTGTTTTCCAGTCTTCTGGTCCATTCTTTTGTTTTATCTATTCTACTGTTGAATAGCTCCCGTGTATTTTTTTTTCAGTTCAGTTATTGTATTTGTTAGCTAACTTCTGTTTAGTACTTTCTTATATTTTCAAATTTTTTTTTTACTGAAGTTCTATTCATTCTTTTCCTGAGTCTTTCAAGTATTTTAGGACCATTATTTATCTCTGTGTAAGGTCTTTTTTCTGAGGTTTTGTCTTGTTCTTTTATTTGGAACATACTCTTCTGTCTCTCCATTTTGTCTGACTCTCTGTGTTTGTTCCTATGGACTTAGGATATCGGTTACCTCTTCCAGTCTTGAAGGAGTTGCCTTGTGTAAGAAATGTCCCACAGGGGTCAGAAGCATTATTACCCATGGAGACCATGGCCAGGCACTCAAGGGAAATCCTGTGTGTCTGCACAAGCCTGCCTGCTGTAGTGGCCTGTGGCAGCAGCACAGGGTGGGTAGGACTCCTGCCCAGCCTAACTGTGCTCACAACAATAGTTGTGAGTTAGGTTCTCAGTGGGGCGTGCTCTCTAGTGCTAACAGGTTTGAGGGAGAGTTCCAAAATGGCACTAACCAGCACCTGTGTTAGCGAGATAGAATGAGATCACAAAATGGTGCCAGCCATTATCTGTATCTCTGGAGAGTGTCATTACTACAAGATCCTGCCTTCTTGGCAGATGCCAGAAGATTATTAAGTGGGTCACCTTCACCTATGCTCTAGGTGTCTTCACATATGTTCTAGGTGCTTTTGTGCTGGGTCCTGGAGCAGATAAGTCTGTGCATGAACTCTTGAAGGACAGGATCTCCATTTTCTATAGTTCTGTGATTATCCTAGATATAATCCCTGTTGGCTTCCAAAGCCAGTCATTCTGGGATCTTTCCTCTCCTATGCAGGATCTAGGGGTTGGCTTGTCTGATGTGGAGCACAGACTCTTTGCCTCTCAGAGAAGAGTTCTGTATTTTGGAGAAGCCCCTGATTGTGGGTTACTGCATCTGGGTGGGTTTTCTTTCTTTCTTTCTTTCTTTTTTTAAAAGATTTATTTATTTGAGAGAGAGAGAGAGAAGAAGAAGAAGAAGAAGAAGAAGAAGAAGAAGAAGAAGAAGAGTGAGTGAGTGGGAGAGGTGTAGAGGGAGGTGGAAAGGGAGAGAGAATCTCCAGCAGATACCCCACTGAGCACAGAGCCCAACATAGGTCTTGATTTCATAACCCTGAGATCATAACCTGAGCTGAAACCAAGAATCAGACACTTAACCAAATGAGGCATCCAGGCACCCCTGGGGTGTTGTTTTGTTTTGTTTTGTTTGTTTGTTTGTTTGTTTGTTTTTTTCACAAGCATTTGTCTTTTTTGTTGTGGAAAATCTAGTTTTCAGAGGAAATTATTCTATATATAGTTTTAAATTTGTTGTGTCCAACATAACAGGAGGAGGTAATTTCAAGACCTTTCTACTCACCATTTTGAACCAACCATGAGAGACTATGGACTCTGAAAAACAGTCTGAGGGGTTTGAAGTGGCGGGGGGGTGGGAGGTTGGGGTACCAGGTGGTGGGTATTATAGAGGGCACAGCTTGCATGGAGCACTGGGTGTGGTGAAAAAATAATGAATACTGTTTTTCTGAAAATAAATAAATTGGGAAAAAAAAAGAAAAATGGATTTCGCTTGTTTATAGCCACACCCTCCTGACTGATACACTTTACCACAAACAAGTGCCTTATAACTTGTGGCCATGACATTGGCTATGACATTCTTTCCCAGACTTTTCATGTCTTGTTAATGTAATGCACATTGTCTTTAATGTAGTTTGGGGACCACATTATGACATACATTGCCAGTGGCCTGCCCTTACCTCCATAGTGCAGACTCACACACACCAACACCTGCATTCCTCTGACTCCTAAACCTGGAGCCCCAGACTTTGTAGGGCAGAGACAACTGTCCTTATTAAACGTTTTCTAAAGTCCTGACCCACAGAGTCTGTGAGTATAATGAAACCATGCTTCACCTCATTAATTTTGGGATAATTTACTGTGCTGAACTAGTAACTGGAACATGTGGAGTAAGACCTGGGAGCCGGAAGAGAGCAGGCCCTCTGTTGGAGGGCCTATAATGAGCAGTCACAGAGTAGCAAGACCAAGGAAACATTGGGATAGAGCAAAGGTCCCTGGGTAGGAAGTGTCATAGCTTAAAAAAAAAACAGTCTGTGGCCAGGCTGGGCTAGTGCTTAGTAGTCACCCCACAGAATCTAGACTTTTTCAAATATTTTATTCAGTGAGGGATGGGAGTTGCAGCACCAAGCTAGCCTGTGTGGCTGAACTACATTCTTTATTACGAGAATGCTAACATAAACAATTGATTGCAAAGAGCCTATGGTTTGGTGTAACCCCTGAAGCAATTTAATTCCTTAGGTTCAAAACCAAAAGTTACATACAAATTACTCTTTCTCATATCTTTCCCTTTATTGAAATGGAAGTTGTACATCTAATTCTGATGTTTTTTTCTGGTGCCTCAAAGCAAGGATTTTGTCCAGCAATAGCTGATGGGAGAAACCATAATCTAATGATATGTGCCTGGCTCTCCTGCGTGGGTGGGATGCTCTACAGGAGCTTTATTTAAAGCTGGATGGGTGCACACTGCTTTCCTTGCACAGGCAGAGGTAAAGGGAGAAACCCATCCATTCATTCCCCTAGAATTGCTTCAGAAGTTACACCAAACAGCAGAGGCCCCAGATACTGTGATTTGTCTGAGGCAGAGTAGGAAATGACCCGAGAGCAGAGTCCCTGGTAGGGGTGGTTCCAGAGACCAGTCAAGGGTCCTGTAGGACATGCAGGTTTCTGATGGTTATAGTCATAATCCCTCGTGAGCAAGAGGAGTGGGTGCAAAGCCAGGTCTCCCTGCTTTTGGTAAGCAAGCCTCTTGAGGCCTCAGTTCTCATGAACAAATGTCTCTGAGCCACAGCGTTGTTGTTGTGGGGACTAAGTGAGATGTATATAAAATTCTTTGATGTTCACAGGATATTTAATAGATGCCAGTCACATTCCAACTCCCTGTTTCCTTTTTAACATGTGAGGGCTGAGTGCAGACTATCAAGACTGTGTCCCTCCCCCTGCCCATGGTGGATGCACCATAAAACTCCAGGGCACTTGGAAAACAGTTTGTAGAACCATGGCCCTTCCTAACTTCCCAGTTGTTGAAAGTGAAAGCTGGAGTTCAGATGGCGAAGTGACTGTTCTTCCAACACATTTGAGAGTCACCTGGCTAGGTAATGTTGGACTCACACTTGACACGCCCCTCACTGGGCTGGGACTGGCATTGAGTCACATCCCTAAAATCTCCTTTGGGCTAACAAGTTGGCTTTGATCATGTGCACATTAAGCTGCCTTTTTCATTTATATATAACATATTCATTTATTTTATAAATATATATTAGCTAGCTCCTGTGTGCTAAGAACTTTTCTGGGTGCTTAGGGACAAAGTGGTAAGATGAATGAACAATAATCCCTGTCATGAAGGGTTTCATTCCAGTGAAAAAGGAGAAAGTCTGTAGACAAGACAAATTAGTAAAATGTACAGGATGTTAGGTGCTGAGAATAACTAGGGAAAAGGAAAGAGAGTGATGATGGAGGAGGGAGAGTTGGAGGAGGAAACACTGAAGTCATCTAGAGGAAGAGCATTCCAGGCAAAGCAACAAAAAATGCAGATAGATACCTACATGGCTTCAAGTATTATTTAATGGCTCTTGGTCACATTATTGTGGTGGTCATGGGTATGAGAAGATAAGCAATTGAGTGTTAAGGGAAGAAGATAAGAGGATGAGGCTCCAGGAGGCTGGTGAGAGGAGCATCAGAGACTGATGAGATGGGCAAAGGTCTTGCCCTTGGCCACTGTGCGGGCAGTAGAGAGTGGTAGCTTTGCCCAGGAGGTGAGTGTGATAGTGTCTAGCCTTCCCAGTAGAATGGGCTCAAAGAAGCATAAGGTGACTGCTGCAGATGCGCAGGTTGCCACCCAGAAGCCCTCCCCTGACCACCGCAGTGCTCACAGCCTGACTGTTAATGCACCGTTAGGTAGGGGTCACCTCTAGACCCTGAAGTCTGCCTCTGCTAGGGCACAGAATTGGGAAGTCCCTATTTCCGTGGACCTTGGCTACACTGTTCAAGATCAGCTGTATCAGTTATAAGCAGATATTGGGTTTCTGATGACGTGGATGGGTATGTCACATTTGGCATTTGATAGATCTCGACTGGTTTTGAAATTGGTAATTAGCATATCTTTATTGTTCTAAACTTGAGTATGAAACAGAGGGGGAATGATCTACAGGCCTCCTTCAAAACAACCCATAAGAACTATGGCTTCTTTCCCAGCTTTTCTTGTGGCTAGTGGTGTGTGGTATTGGCCTGGCTGGCGTCTGAGACAGGTCAGCCTGTGACTGGAGAACAGAGCAGAGCAGATGATGCCAGCCCAGGAACTGTGACCCTCATTTCCACTGGCAACCTGCATGGAGACAGAACCTAGCAGCAGTATGTCCAGCTCTGCCAGGCTCCTGGGACCATCACCCAATGACCAGGCTCTGCCCCTCCAGCAGCTGCAGGAACCTCTGCTCCACAGGTCTGTGGGGAGAGCAGGGCCTTACTGACTTTATGGAAACTTTTCTAAGAAAGTTCTCTAGGGAATGGATGATTTTTTTTTTCCCATTCAAGGTGGATGGACAGCCCCCAGCAAGTAGATGGTAGATGGTGCACGAGACATAAGTCACCAGTGGCATCCTTGTCTTGCTTAGCTTACCTGAGATTATTCTATAACAACAGGGACAGAGTTTCATCAAAATCAGCCACAATTTGATGTAAATGCCATTTTGGAGAACTGATTAATATGTCAAAATATTCAGCTCCCAAGGTATGACAAAAATAACTTGAGTTCTCTCTAATTTTATGATTTAGCATTCAAATGACTGATCTAAATTCTTTTTCATAAAATCCAATTTAAACCTGTCCCCTTCAACCAGTAGTTTTGGATGGTATCTTTTCTGAGCCCTGAATTTGTATGGGCCAGAATTCATGGAGGAAGCCACATGTTTTGGAAGACTGGAGGTTCATGGGTTATCCTCACAATGGCACTTGCATCTGTATATTAACTGTCATTTTTATAACATCAAAGAAAGCAGGAAGTCAGGTACATATTTGCTGGGCAGTCACAGCTCCTGCTGTATGCTTTAAGGGATGTGCTCTTTCCATACCCAGGCAGAAGTTTAGTTGGGTACCCTGTTACTCATTTCCTCTGTCCCATGGTGGTGACCATGGAGTGTGAATTCACCCTCCCAGTTCTGATATTACTTCTACTCAGCTCTCAGTGGAATTTAGCTTATCCTGGCCTCCTCAGAAAACAGAGCCTGAGACATATAGAGTATGTGCTCACCTTTTATTGTGAGTGCGATCCTTAGGAAGTCAGGGAATTGGGGGAGGTGAGGCAGGAACAGTGGAGGTATGCCTGCTGATTCCTGGGTGTGCCTGGCAAGTTCAGAGAGGCCTTAAGAAGTTTCTGTGCCTCTTCATTATTGACTTTGGAGAAGGATAGGAGAAGAATGTACCTGTACCTCCCATCATCCATGGGTAAAAGTCCCCCTGCCCAGCCCTGACCACCCCCCCCATGCATTATCCCTCCAGACTTTCAAAGAACCATGTGTGATTCAGATGCCCTAATGCTTCATCGACAACTGGAAAATCCTGGAGTGAGTTTAGAGGGGCAAGTTGTGGGTGGAGGTGGGGTGCTGTCCCTTTGTGTTCCCAGGCAAGGAAGGGACAGAAGCCATTGGTGCAGCCTGCAGCAGCTATGGCAGCAGGGACCCAGCTCTAGACACAGGTTTCCACAGGCTGGGACCAGTTCCTGAGATGGGGACTAGAGGGGGATGATCTGGCTTAGTGTTGTTTTGACACAAGGCTTCGTAAAGACAACACTGAGCACAAGTTGGGAAGTAGTCAACCCACATGATGGAATACACTACTAAAAATCTATCATTAATGGACATGGCAAACAGAAACATCATTCAAATCTAGTTAATATGGTCCTGGTGTGAACTTGACCGATCCTTGAACATGGAGTTACTGGAACTGTGAGTATGGGACAGTCAAGAGAAGTATGTCTTCATTGTGGCCCTTTTATTTTTATTTTTTCATTTCTCCCATTTATTAAATAATTGAACAATATAATTGTATATATTTGAAGTGGTCACGGTGGTCCTTCTATCGCTCTGTTTCTGGGAAGTCCATGGGCTGCAATACCTCACAGGGTCTATTTCCACTGTATCTGAGATGAGGGATGAGTTGTGAGAACACGAACACACAACCTACACATGCACACACACTCACACATTCTTACTTATACTCTCACACACTCATACACACGCACACAGGAGTGTTAGATTGAATTCCTTATTTTATTAGCCAGCAAACAATGTTTTATCAGAGTTAAGGCAGCGTAGGATAGAGGATGGAGTGCTGCATAACTCCATGTAACGTTCCTTGGACCTGGCCTCTCCGGGCATTTAGCTGCAGGTGATTATCCAGTCTTGGTGGGGTCTTGCCAGATCTGGACGGCCCAGTTCCTTTTCTTTTTGTATATTTTGATCTTGACATAATTTCAGACTTACAGAAAAGTTGCAGGTTTAGGATAATTAACTCAATAAACCCCTTTACCCTCATTTACCATTGTTGACATTTGCCACACCATTTTCTGTGTGCATATCTAATGTTATTTTTTTTTCTGACCTACTTGAGCAAAAGTTGGAATCATTGTGACTTTTACTCCTAAACATTCTGTATATGTTCCCAAGAGCAAGAGCATATACATTCTTATTCACAGTATAATTATCAAAATTCAGTAATAAAATTTTTTATTGAAGTATAATTAATGTACAGTGTTTTATTAGTCTCAGGTATACAATATAATGATTCAACAATTCTATATATTGTTCATCAAGTGCTCATCAAGATAAGTTTACCTCACCTGGCATTGTGCACTAACATGGGTGAGGAAGAGGAGCTGCTAAGGATTGCCAGAAAGCTGGCAAAGATGGCCAGGAAGAACATGGAACAGGCCCTTGATTTTCTGAAGAAGCTGAGAAGTTACCAGATGTCCATCCAGCTACTCCAGACAATAAGGATTGGAGTCACCATTAATGAAATATGCAAGCTCTGGTCAAAGAGGTAGTGTCTGTGGCCAAAGTCCTCATCAAAAACTGGAAGCAGCTGCTATACTCACCTGGGCCCCCCAAAGGAGAAAAAAGAGAGGAAAGGAAAGGGAAAAAGGGCTTGACTGTTCTGACTGGAAGTCAGAGGCAGGACTTTCTCCACCAAGGAAAAAAATAAGGTAAGAGTCTAAAGACAGAAGAGACTCTGTGGACTCCAAGACTTCAGCCACCTTCTTTCCAAAAAGGCCATTGGCAGAAAGATCAAAGAGCAGCAAATCAAAAGCAGAGAGTCCCAACCCCCCCAGCAGCCCCTCAAACCCTTCCCTCCCATCTTCCTCCTGATGCTCTGCTATCTCATAGGGGACTCTGTGTGGGACAAATGTGTGGAGATGCTCTCAGCAGCCTTGAAGACCAATGATGACTACAAGGACTATAGAGGGGACTGTGACAAGATGGTGTCAGAAATTAAAGATGATATCTACCAGGAGCTCAAGAGCATGGACATGGAGTACTAGAACTTGGTACATGGTTGAATCAGCAACCTCAAGGACCTAGGAACCCTAGCCTGAGGAGGAATGTGCTCAGGGGGGCCATCTCTGCTGGACTCATTGCCAAAAGTATGGCAGAGGAAATGGTCACTGATGAATTGAGGGAATTGAGGCATGCCATGACCCAACAGGTTACCTGTTAACACCAGATAACCAAGATCGGCAGCACTACCACTGACTTCTTCCAGTGCAGCATATACAAGAAGCACAGTACCTAAAACCAAGTGCAGTCATGCAGTGCTGATGAGCCCATGACTACTTTTGTCTTATGCAATGAATGTGGCAATCACTGGAATTTCTGTTGATAGAAATGCCAGCCAGGAGTTAAGTGAACAAAGTGAGAAGAACAAAGAGAAAGCACAAAGGCATTGTAGCTAGAGGAAAAATAAAAATTAAAATGAAGAAAAAAATTCCCTGTATTTTACTCATCCTCCTACCGACTTCCCCTTTGGCAGCCACCAATTTGTTGTCTGTATTTAAGAGTCTGCTTTACTATTCATCTATTTTTTTTTCTTTGTTTGTTTTGTTTTTTAATTTCCACATATAAGTGAAATAATGTGCTATTTTTCTTTCTCTGACTTATTTCACTTGGCATTATAGCCTGTAGGTCCCTCCATATTATTGCAAATGTCAAGAGATCATTCTTTTTATTGTTGAATAATATTCCATAATATTTATAGATATCACATCTTCTTTATCCATTCTTTGGTCAGTGGACATATGGGTGCTTACATATCTTGGCTGTTGTAACAATGCTACAATAAACATAGAGGTGTATATATCTTTTCAAATTAGTGTTTTTGTTTTGTTTGAGAAAATACCCAGTGGTACAGTAATTCTAATTTTAAATTATAATTTTTTGAGGAAACTCCATCTCTTTTCCTCAGTGGCTGCAGTAGTTTACATTTCCCACCAAGAGTGTAAGAGGGTTCCTCTGTCTCTGCATCCTTGTCAACACTTGATTTTCTTTGGAAACATGTCTATTCATATCCTCTGTCAATTTTTTTTCTTCTGTCCATTTTTAATCAGATTATTTGTATTTTTTTTTGGTTTTGAGTTATATAAGTTTTTAAATAGCTTTTGGATATTCATCTCATAATGAATGTATCATTTGAATATATCTTCTTTTTTCAGTAGGTGCTTTTTCTTGTTTTGTTGATGGTTTCCTTCTCTGTGCAAAAGTTTTTCTTTTGGTGTAGTCCCAGAGTTTAATTTTGCTTTTGTTTCTTTTGCCTGAGGAGACATATCTAGAAAAATGTTTCTACTGCCAATGTCAAAGAAATTACTACCCATGTTTTCTTGTAGGAATTTTATGGTTTCTCTATCTCACATTTAGGTCTTTAATCCATTTTGAGTTTATTTTTGTGTCTGGTATAAGAAAGTGGTCCAGTTTCATTCTTTTACACGTAGCTGTCCAATTTTTCTAGCAACATTTATTGAGGAGACTTTTATCCCCCTTGTATATTCATGCTTCCTTTGCCATAGATTAATTGACCATAAATACATGGGTTTACTGGCACAAAATAGACATACAGATCAATGGAAATTAAAAAAAAATTAATACTATTATCTAGTAAAGCCAATGTCTTGGACTATGCTCATTATCAGTCTTTCTCCTCCACCTAGATCCAAGCATGAGGGGCATGTTGTGTTCACTTGTCCTTTGCTGTCTATTTTCCTCTAGAGTAGTTTCTCAGTCTTTGTCTTTCATCACTTTGACATTTTTGAGAAGAACAGTCCAGTTATTTAAACAATATCCTTATGTTTAGATCACATGTGAGTCAGGGACATCCTGGAAGCCCAGCAAATCAGGAAGTACAGCCCAATGGGTGTAGCATCCACCAGGAAAGTCTATGCTAAATGACCACGTGTGTGAGAGTTTAGGATAGTTTACCAACTGTTCAACTTCACAGTTCTAGAACCATGGTCAATATCTGGAAGATTGTATCTAGTGCGAGGTGGGACTGGGGAGAAAGCACAGCCAGGAGACAGGAGCCCTGATGATTGTCTCTTCATCCTGCCTTCTACCCCTGCATAAGGCCCACCCCGTCACATCACCCCTTCAAAATCTACTTGCCTCAGACTTCATTCCTCTAAACAATTATGAAACAGAATTCACTCTAATGGCTGCTGTGAAAATCTGATCCCCTGTAGCATCATGGCTGCTCACAGGTTGCTGTCCTGGGTCAGTTCTGACAAACCAAGAATCCCCTTTCCACCATGGTTCTTGGTTCAGACTGTAAAATGCTGAACCTTCTGCAGCTATCTGCAGAGTTCTAGACATTCCCACTCCCATTTGCCATTGTGGAGTGCTGTGCAAATACAGACACTTGTGGAGGCAAAGCTACCCTCCATGAGATCTATGAAATCGCTTTCTTTGGAAGGAGAATGACTTTTCCTGGTCTGGGCATGTTGTCAAAATACCTTTCTTCTTTGTATTTGGATGTCATTCATTTGGTGTACATTTTTGTGATATCATGTCCTCTCCCGAATGCCAAGGACACGGGATGATTAAGACCAGAACACCACTACCTCAGCAGGTTTCCTGCTTGACCTCTTAGTGCCCATTTGTACTTATGTCTTTCTTCCCCATGTCTTGATTTTCTATATTCTAGCTCTGCTTTACTGAATATATCCTTGATACACCATTAGTTTTAAGTGACCTTAGTCTTTTGGGAAGGATAGTGCATTTTATAAAGGTTTTCCACTAGTTATGTGCATGGATTTTCTCAGTTCCCCAGGAAACGGACATTCTCACTCTTATTTTCTGGAGAGAAAACCAGTGGAAGAAGACAATATGAGCCCAATTTCGCAGGGTAGGTTGGAAGGAGAACCAATCTCACCCAAAAGTAGAATATTTTCCTCCTCATGTAAGTCACTATTACAAATAAAGCTAAGAGCCTAAGCAAGCAACTAGTAAATGACCATAAAAGTTTGATTGCTGGTGTGCTGACTGATCACCTCTTTGTAGGCTTCCCACTTAAGCCATTGCATTTCATGGACTCAGTTAGAGCTTTTGTTTCTACTTCTATAGGCCACAGCTTTCTGTCATTCTCACTACAGTATCCCTAGCACATTAGAGTCCAGGGCTGTCAGGTGATGTTGAACAAACATCTGTGATCAGCATGTGTGTGTGCTCACTTGCCTTGAACTCTTGACCAAAGAGTATCCATGTTGTAAACTTATCTCTACAGGAGACACCGCCCAAGCCAGGTGGAGTGGCTCTCTGTGGTCACATGCTTTTATCTGAATCCATACATGTCACTGTCTGCATTCTGTTGCAAAGACCAAGAAACATCATTTTCATGGTGAAGCCCCAGATACTTCATGCATCAGAGTTGTGTGAAGCTTGTCACTTGGTGGTGTCTGCTTGTGGCTGGGTCCATTTCAGAGCCTCATTCAAACTTCCAGTGGTTTTGAAACAGAAAGGGACCTGGAAAATCATTGTAACTTAGTTGGAAAATCTCTCTCAGGTTTTCGTGGTGGCCTGGAATGCTATGTTGTGTTGTTTGATCAGTTGGAGAAATGAGTGTTGTGATTGATAAGTGATGTCTGCCCTGAGGCAGTGGCAGTGTGGGGGAGGTGGAGGTGGAAAATGGGTGTAATGTAATTGGTAGCTCTAACCTGATTGCAAACACTGCATAGTAAAAACTAGAGAATTATTACCTGGGGAGATACCTTTCTTCCTTTAGAAATATTCAACAGACACCAATTGAGATAGCATTGAACAAAGCAAAGTCCCTCTCTCATGATGCTTGCATTGTCATGGGGTGCCCAATGTGGTCAACTTCAGATCTATCCAGCATTTGTTTCCATGTAGGTGTCTGGGCCACACTGTCTAGACATTCTGATGGAGCTTGTTTTGGACATGTTCTGCCATCTTCACTTTTGCAGTAACTCAAGTGCTCCTCAAACAGTCTGAGAGGGGCAGCGAGGGGGCCACACTGTGAGAGGAAGTCCGAAGGTTGGATGAGGTCACAGTTATGGAGGCCTTTGAATTTCCAGATAAAGGCACTGGTCTTGACCTTTGGACCCAGGCTAACAGACACCCTCATGTGGGCAATGTAAGGGTCTGCTCCTCCCAGAGGAACTTGCTTGTGGACCCTGAATGTAAGGGTAGGGCAGACTGAGTGGAGACATCCAATCAGTAAGCCGTATGTATATCCACTGGGAAAATTGGAATTCAATTGGCCACCTGTGTAGGGGCGGGGCTTAACCACCCCCATAAAGGTTACTCTGCCAGGCTGTCAAAGGGGGGCTGCTTCAGGAGAGCAGCGGCTGCTACAGGAGGGATGGAGTCGGCGGAGAGCGGTGAAGTCGGCGGAGAGCGGTGGAAGTCCGCGGAAGGCGGTGAAGTCGGCAGAGAGCGGTGAAGCGCTGCGGAGAGCGGTGGAAGTCAGCGGAGAGCAGGGGAGTCAACGGTGAATAGAAGAGCTGTAACAGCTCTTGTAAGAGCTACAACCGCATTTGCAGTCTCCAGCCTCCCGCCGGCCCCAAGCCGCCGCCTGCAGCCTCCGGCGGCGGCCCCGAGCGCCGCCGCCTGCAGCTTCCAGCCTCCGGCGGCGGCCCCGAGCGCCACCGCCTGCAGCTTCCAGCCTCCGGCGGCAGCCCCGAGCGCCACCGCCTGCAGCCTGCAGCCTCTGGCGGCGGCCCCGAGCGCCGCCACCTGCCGCCTCCAGCCTCCAGCCTCCAGCGGCGGCCCAGCAGTCCAGTTGTCAGCAGTCCCTCCACGCCTGCGGTCCTGAGACATCTGCGGTCCAGTTGTTGGCGGTCCCTCGACGCCTGCGGTCCTGAGACATCTGCGGTCCAGTTGTCAGCGGTCCCTCGACGCCTGCGGTCCTGAGACCTCTGCGGTCCAGTTGTCGGCGGTCCCTCGACGCCTGCGGTCCTGAGACATCTGCGGTCCAGTTGTCGGCGGTCCCTCGACGCCTGCGGTCCTGAGACATCTGCGGTCCAGTTGTCGGCGGTCCCTCGACGCCTGCGGTCCTGAGACATCTGCGGTCCAGTTGTCGGCGGTCCCTCGACGCCTGCGGTCCTGATGCCTACAGACCCTAGATGCCAGCAGTCGGTCCTGACACCTGCAGCCCCTAGATGCCAGCGGTCTGGAGGCGTGAGCAGCCCTGAGATGCCAACGGCCCCTAGACACCAGCAGCCTCGCTGCAAAATGCCTCGCCACCCCGAACCACAAGTGGCCTTGTCCGCAGTGGTGGCTTCCTCCGGGTGGAAGCCTGGTCAGAGTAGCATCGTGGGGAGCAGAGTCTGTGTCATCTGGGTTGTCCTCCTTGTCATTGTTGCTTCTTCGTCATTGGGAGTGGCCTCATCCAGGAAATGGTCTTGTCCAGAACAGCCTCTTCTTGGGAGGGGCCTTGTCCGGGGAGCAACTTCATTGAGCAGTGGCCTTGTCTTGGGAGCGGCCTCTTCTTGGGAATGGCTCCAATCATGGAGCGGCCTCATCTGCGGAGCAGCAGCATCATCTAGAGCGGCCTCGTCCAGAGTGGCCTTCTTGGAAGTGACCTTGTTGGGTTCATCGTCACCCGCCTTTTCGTAAGAGGTAGCTCTGACCGGTAGTTTGATTCCTGATGCTTGGCGCGAAATAAAGTTTTGCTTGACCTTCGCTTTGTATCAGTCTCGTTCCTTTGATCACGGACCCTAACAGGCACCTCACCCAGCTTACCGTCTGAAGATTGCTACTTTATCACTCTATTTCCTCTTGCCACACTTCCTGCCTCAGAACCCTTCCCAACGGTGTTCCAGGCAGCTGCTTTCAGTTGGCTGGTGTTGGTGTGGGAATGTTGTCATGTGCCTGCCCTACTCTGCTCAGGGGGAGCCCATGTTGGTTTCTCTGCTGAAAAAAAAAAAAAATAGAAAAAGCATCCATGAGCCAGAAATAGAAATGGTAGCCATTAAGCAAATGTCCAATTATCTTTCTCGATGGGGCCTAAATGTGCTGTTTGCTTGCTTATTTGCTGCCTTTCTGAGCAGCAGGTTGCCTGCCTTCAGGGGTTCCCTGTATAAGGATGGCCAGTACAGAGTACATGGGGGCTTTATTTCGCTGTCGTGAGACTTTAATTTTTAGTATGTTAATATGAATAAAGGACACTTGCTTCCATGTACAGTCAAAGCTATTTTATCAGGCATCTTTCTTTTCCTGGACAGGAAAATCCTGGTGTTTCATTGCATTCCAGCCCCTCCAGCCTGAATGTCACTGTGACACAATTTGGCAACAGAGCTGGGTAGAATTCTGCCTGAAACTCACAGAACACTTCCAGGGCCCTGTCCTCTCCCAGCTGTGATGGCTACTTCTCTCCTTTAGATACAGATATTAAATTGCCATTTTGCAGTGAGGAAGGTCTCTCTCAGGAAGATTAACAGCAGAAAGTAGGCAGCATTATCCTCACTATATTTATGAGATAGGAGATGATGGAACAATGTGGGCAGGTGCAGGCAAGAGGAGTAGCCACGCAGAGACTCAGGAAAATCAGTGCATTTCATTAAAGGACAATGACACTTAGGCCCTGGCCCATGGCTGGCCTTACAGCATCGATGACCTGGGTTTCAGTGCCCTCCTCATCATTAGGGTCATCCATGCTGCCGGCTGTGCTATGTCATCACCTGCTCAGCATACAGCCAGGCCTGCTTTGGCTGTCTAGCACTGTGGCCACTGCCAACAGCAACAGACAGTCACTCAGCAGCACCAGCCACCTTGAGGAATGCAGATCTTATTCTGTGCTCCTCATGCAAACATTGGCACATGTTTTACAGAGGGATTTTATCTTGTTTTCAAGGCCTGTCTGAAAGATGATATTTGGATCTCAAAATATTGGGTTAAAATTTCTGGGACAGTAGAAAGGAATATTTGACATGCACGTATTTAAAAGTTTGGGCTGATTGCTGCTCTAGAGGCATGATCCCTGTCATCTTAGTTGCTACAAATAATTGGTCAAGTGAATAGCCAATCCTTATGAGGCACACATGGACCAACTGGGGTCACACAACTGGCTGAGGTGACCTAATCTGGCTCCACTAGGCAGCTCTGTGAGCAAGGCTTGTTACTCCAGCTGCATGGATGGTGAGTTCGAGGCTCAGAGATGTCAAGCCACCATTCAAGTTGGACTGGATGGAAGAGGACAATCTGGAATTTAAATCAGATTTCTAGGGGCGCCCTTCTGGCTCAGCCTTTGGAGCACACGACTCTTGATCACAGGGTCATGAGTTCAAGTCCCACATTAGGTGTGGAGCCTACTTAAAAAAAAAAAAAAAAAAAAAAAAAAAGCAAGTCTCTCACTGTCATTCCTGACTTACTCACTTCATTGTATGCTACCCCTTCCCCTCCAAGAGCTAACTGCCTACTAATTTCTTTATCTTTGGTTTTCCCTTTGTTCTTTCAGTTCTAGAGCAAACAGAGCTTTGTTTTGTTTTGCTTTTGTAAATAATTTAATTGAAAAATAACCACTGGATGCCAGAGGCAGCATGTATCAGCTCCTGAGGCTTGATTGTTACATTTTCAGGAATCTTGGGACTGGCTGTTAACACAGCCGTTATTAAAAAATAAATTATATTAAATTTACAATTAAATTTTATATTAAAAACAGTGGTAATAAACACTCAAAACTTATCACTTCCTATTTGTTTTACTACATTTCACAGTATCTGTGTTCTTGAGAGCATTTACATCTGTTGTATCTACCACTTCTCCTGTGTTGGTGAACATCTCATTGGGAGCTTGAAAGTGGCCTTGGTTGGGAATATTTATACCACAGAATTTGGCAAATATTGCAGAGAAGAGCTTTTTGGCCTAGACAGCTGGTTGTTAAACATTTGCCAACGCACCACGGGGGATGACAAACATGAAGGGTGTAGAACTTGAGTGTTGTACCCCCGTGTAACAAAAACCCAGCTCAAGATGTAGGTAGTTTGCAGGCCCCAGGAGAATCCCTCATGTACCTTCCCAGCCTACACCACCTACTTACCACAAGGTAAATGCTGTTCTTGTGTTTCTCACCATAGTGTAGGTTTTCCAGGTTTGATCTTCATATAAACAGAATAATACAGTATATTCTCTTTAATGTACAACTTAGTTTGCTTTATGATTGTTGGTGAGATCCATCATATTGCAGTGTGTAGATTGGTTTATTCCTTTTTATTGCTGGACAGTACTCCATTATATAAATATCCTGTAATGTATTTGTCCACTCCCCTGTAGGTGGACATTTGAGTTGGTTCTAGTTTGCAGTGCTTACGACTTCTGTGGAAATTTTTGTCCATGGCTTTTGGCAAACAAAAGAACTTTATTCCTCATGGGCACACATTTAGGAGTAAGGTGGTCGGGCCTTAGGGTGGTGTCCATTTATCAGCTACAGATGTGAGCAGGAAGTTTTTTGAAAGCCTACTATATTAAGGCTCTAGGATTGAGACTGTAGTTGATAGAAGAATAATTTAGAGACATACCCTGTCCTCAAGGCTTATCACCATTTGGGGAAAATAGACCTATGTGTGCATGATCTACAGCAATAGCATTTTGAGAGTTTAGTGAAGAAAGAAGATGCGGGGCGCCTGGGTGGCTCAGTGGGTTAAGCCGCTGCCTTCGGCTCAGGTCATGATCTCAGAGTCCTGGGATAGAGCCCCGTATCGGGCTCTCTGCTCAGCAGGGAGCCTGCTTCCTCCCCTCTCTCTGCCTGTTTCTCTGCCTGCTTGTAATCTCTGTCTGTCACATAAATAAGTAAAATCTTAAAAAAAGAAAGAAAGAAAGAAAGAAGATGCATCTTTTGGGCGATGAGAGGGTGCTGGGGGAAGGCGGCGAGATTGAGGAAGGGTACCAGCACAGGGATTACAAGGAAGTGCACCTGAGTGAGTCCTTGTGTGATGGGATAGGCTAGCCGTGGAGAACATAGGGGCACCATGATTGAAGCCACAGTGTCAGTGTGTGTGGCACTGCAGTGAGCTTTATATCCATTCATACCTGGGGTCTGTGTCTGGACTAATGTGCTTTGGTCACTATCCTTTGGGAAAAAAAAGGTGATGATATTTCTCAGGACAGCAGGCATGTCTTGACTGGTATACAAGGGCCACCAAAAGAAATTCTGATTCAAAACTTGCTTCACTGAGAGATTCTTTGGCCAAATCTAATGCACAATTTGATAAATCTAAGTGACAAGAAGCTAGGCTCATTTCCTTGGTAAATCCTCCTCTCCTTACCCTCTAGTTGTCTTCCTATATCCAGTTCCCTTTTTACCTTCCATCTTTCTGATCTCTGTCCTTCTGCACTTCTCCTGCTAGTCCCTCCACTTCCTTTGTCTAGACCCCTTGATTTGTCTTGGCAGCTCTCCTAAGATCTCAGAATGCCTATTGCCTCTAAAGATCCATCCCACCCATAAACCAGGTATGCAGGCAAATGCAGTTTGAATTTTGGATCCAGGCTGACTCAAGTGCTATAATTAAGGGTTTCATAAATCCAGACGAGGCTAGTTATTCATAGAAGAATTTAGTATTCTTTTGGATATATATGACCCAGGATTACTGTGGTTTTATGTGTCAACCTGACTAGCCTGAATTGCCCAGATATGTGGTTAAACATTATTCTAGATGTGTCTATGAGAGTGCTTATAAGTGAGTTAACATTTAAATTGGAGGATGTTAAATAAAGCAGATTGCTGATTGCCCGCCTAAATGAGCCTCACACAATAAGTTTTGGCCCTGAATAGAATGCAAAATCTACCTGCTCCCAGCAAGAGGGAATGTTACAGCAGATGGTCTTGAAGTATAGCTTGGGGTCTTCTTGGGGTCCCCAGTGAGTTGGCCCTCCCTGAAGATTTTGGGACTTCCCAGCCTCCATTATTGTATGAGCCAATTCCTTAAGATAAATTTCTTTACACACACATACACATACACATACACACACAACACTATTGATTCTGTTTTACTAAAGAAAGCTGACTAAAATAGTTACTTGACCAATACAAATGTGTACACATATTGATCAGAACCTCAGATGCTAAAGCCTGGATGGCAAAAGCTGATTGGATAAACCTGGAAAGAGACCCACAAAAGTCCGTCTTTCCACAATAAACCAGAAGGTCAAGAAAAAGCCTGTAATTTAGGGCAAATCCTCCTAAAAGCCATGACTGAAACATATTCAGTAAAAATCTATTGGACTATAACTGTATAATGTAAATAGAGAAAAGATAAAAATACAGATTTTAAGGATAGACTAGAAAACACATTTCATCAACATTTGAGACTTAAAGAAGGTGCTGACGTGTAAGGCTAAGCCTTTCAGGTCATTTTGTCAGTGGAATTAAACTGAAATTGGAGATCAAACCCAAAAACAGAAGATAGAATAGGAAGCAGCCCTTTACCTGAACTCCAGCACCTGGCAGAGTATGTGGGAAGGACTTCAGAAAAAAAACAACAGAACCTAGAATAGAGGTACGCCCCTAGGACCCAATAGTCATCTGGCCCAGTTCCCACCAATCACCTGCTGACAAGGACACTATAGACCCTGTAAGCAGAAGGGACATTGGGATAATGATTGTCCAATTGTCCAATTGTACAAAGGAAAAGCCAAGACAAAGAAAAATCATAAAATTCAAAGCATCCAATATCCTGCTATATACTCTTAAACATGCAAGGTAATTAACTGTAAGTATGGACAGTCCACCTCATTGTTCCTGATAGATGGGGGTGCTATTCCTTCTGCATTCAACTTCGAGTTCTTTGCTCAAGTCCTTCTCATTTTAAGATAACATAAAGTGGTCACAGATCTTTGCCATTTCCCAGTCTTTAACTGTAACCCTTGGTTACAGTTACCCTCTCCCATGAGCATCTGACTGACAAAGGTTACTTCCTGCTTTGTGATTCCTGGTAACTTAACAGGGTGAGACTTGCTCTGCTGTGGAAGTGTAATTTTAAATCTACACCAGAGGACTATTTCCTGAGGTCCCAGGGGACACCTTTATTCAAAGTGAAGTGTCTTCTCTGGATACACATTTGCCTCCTCTACCATGTTTGATACATGGCCCTGATCAAGATCTTGTCACTGATGGTGATACTCTGTGGGCTGTGAGTTCCACTGACAGTGATAAATTAGTTTGAGGAGAACCTATCAAAATTCAGACATATTTTATAGAATGGTTACCCAAATTTACCCAATGTCACATGAAGCAAGAAACAAAGAAAAGTCTCAAACTTAATGGTTTAAAACCTTTTATAGAAAGTCTTCTCATACCCTGCACTATCCCTCAACACTCCTTTCCACCAATAAATAAAGCAAATGGATGAGGATATTGGTTTGTTCAAGATCTCAAGGCCATCAACAGAGCTTCTCTATGGTGCCTAACCCAAATGCCATCCTGCCATCAATTCCTCCTGAAGTCTCTTGCTTCACTGAAGTGGATTTTCGCTCTACATTTTTTAGTTACTTTGAAGCTGGGATTTGGGGAGGATAATAGTGCCTCTGACAGCCATGCCCTAGAGACTCACTGAAGCTTCTTCCTAATCCTTTCAGGTCCTCAATCAAGAGGTTAAAAGATCTAAATTTTCTTTGTAATTTAGTTCTGATACAATATGTGGATGATATCTTGTTTTGTTCAGAGAAAGGAAAAGAAGAGAAGCCTATAAAAGATTCCATTTGCTTGTTCTAGCTATGGCAGAAAAGGGACATAAAGTTCCAAAAGATAAATTATAATTCTGCCAGAACACAGTCCATTATTTAGGGCATGACTGATCTCAAGAGGGAAAAACACTCTGTGATGGACAAAAGGCTATCCAAGCTTATCCTATACCTGTCACAGAATGGCAGTTGAGAGAATTTCTAGTTTAACTGGACACTGCAGACAATGGGAGACAAATTTCTCTGAGACTGTGACACCTCTTTATTAATTGACTAAGTCTCCCATGAGAACACTTCTGCTCAGGGACCCTACACATAAACAGGCTCTGGAACCTGAAGAGGACTCTGAAGAGGGCTCCTCAACAGCCTCCTTTCCCAGGTATTCTTAATTACAAAAAGCCATTTCATCTCATTGTGCATGAGTGATCTAGACAAGCCCCTCGTTGACCGGCAACCCTGTGAGCTTCCTAGGTAGAATCTGAAACTGTACCCCCTACACAGAGGGCAGGGAGAGGCGGATGAAAGAGGCAGGTACTCCATGTTGGTAGATGACTTGTCTAATAAGCAAGGAGACTTAGATAAAAGTCTTGTCTTGGGTGTAGCAAGACAAGTAGATCTCTGCACCTGCCTGCCATAATCTTAAAGGTTTATATTAAAGTCTTAACTGGGTTTAGTTATATATACTGTCCAGATGGTTTCAACACCACATCACTCTCTCAAGGCTATATCCTTTAAACAGTTCCTATTACGGAATGCAACCTGTGCAGCCACTATGGAAAACAGTATGGAAGTTCTTCAACAAATTAAAAATAGAATTGTCCTATGATCCAGTAATTCTACTACTGGGTATTTACCCAAATAATTAAAAAACACTAATTCAAAAGGATATATGTACCCCTATTTTACTGCAGCATTATTTATGATAGCCAAGATATGGAAGCAGACCAAGGATCTACTGATAGATGCATATAGATTATATTATGGAATATTAATCATGAAAGGAAGAAACTCTTGCTATTTGCAACAATATGAATCGATCATCTAGAAGGTATAATGTTAAGCAAAAGTCAAAGACAAATACCATATGATTTCACTTATATGTAGAATTTAAGAAACAAAACAAACAAACAAACAAACAGACCCTTAACTACAGAGAACAGACAGATTGTTATCAGAGGGTAGGTGGGTGTGGGGGGGGAAATGTTTGAAATATATGAAGGGAATGGATGGCAGAACATACATTCCAAGGATAGAATAGGGGGCTCCTGGGGTCAGCTATGAGGTCAACTGACTCTCATCAATGGCTCTTGATGACTTCCTTCAACATTCCATACCTTGTGGCCTTATCTTATATGACCCTCTTCTGCACTGGGCCTGGAGTGGTCAGCAAAGGATTTCAGGAGCATGGCTCCTTTGGCAGCTATCCAGCTGCCATAGAAATAGTATAGGTACATGTAGAAGGAAAACAAAGATTTAGGTAATGATCCCAAAATAAGTAGCATTTTTTTTTTCCACCAAGAGCCCTGAACCATGGGGCCCTTGGTGACTTCTTAAGTCCCCAACCTAGGTGTCAAATCACTCAGGGTATTCAGTTGTGTCCTCATGTGATTTCATAAAGATGACCCATTATCAGATTCATCGGGTATGAACACACAACATTTGGTTGATAACCCTTGCAACTGGTGCCTTTCTGTGAATCAGTAATACTGTTCAAGTTCCTTCTATTCTGGAGTATGGTTTATCTTATTAGAGGCATTTTAGTGTTTGGTTAAGACAGGCTTTATCAGCTTATTGACTTTAGGGCTTGCTGGCTGAATTTAGTAAGAGCTTCTCTTTGTGCTATATTGTCCTGCAGGCCAATGGAGGGGACAAACATTGTGGTAAGAAGACTGTACCAGTGGAAAACAGAATGTATCCATCTACTTTGAGGAGAGGGAGGTTGTGGCTTTAGTAACTTAACTCGGTTGTAATACCATGCATATTGGCTGGGGGAGGCAGCACTGCCAGGTATGAAGAGACAGAATGGGGGCAGGCCTGGGACCCCCACTGTCTCCCCTCTTTCAGTGATGCAAGTTCCATTACATGAATAGTGTATTTCAACAGGTCTGGTTTGTAGCAGGATGATGGGATCTCTGTGGAGACTGAGTAGTTGCCCCTCAGGGTGTGAAGTAATTTACCATCTGGGAGGGATGTCCCATTGCAAATTCCACTAGATAATTCCTTTCCCAGGTGTGATGGTACTTGGTGTTCTCAGCAACCTCACACATTGACCCATGATGAGAGTTGGGGCAATGGCTGTTTTCCATGACTTCCATACCTTGTGGCACTGGGTGTTTCAACGGGGGTCCCCATTCTGGCAAATGGGGCAATAGGCCCTACTGGTTAATCACTGAAATGTGTTAAACCCTGGGACAGTACTGTAGTCCTCCCAGCCAAAGTGCTTTTACCTGTTAGTAATCTAACCAGCTGCTTTAATCTTCCATTTTTTCCTTTCTACTAACCCTGCTGATTGTGGATTAGAGGGGGAATGGGACCTCTATTCAATGTCATATTCTTTTGACTAGTCTCACACATGATATGTGGCCTCCACTCACTGTCTATTTGATGAGGATATCTGTACATAGTACTCAGCTTCTCTAATCCCCTAAAGGTTTGCTTGGGAACAGGGAAAACCTTGGTTTAGGATAAATGTAGTGTCCACCCAAACCTAGACATATTTAGAATCCTTACTTGGAGAGAGGGGACCAATATGAACAATTTGTCTACCCTTCCTGGTTGGGAAGTTCAGTGGATATTTCCAAATTTCTTTGGCAGTGTCTTTAAACATTGATTAAAATACATAGGATATGCTGTTACTGTGTTCACTGAGTCACTGTATCTCAAGGACAATCCATCACCCTTGTCAGTAGGCCATGCCACCCGGGCAGTCAATCTGATGTTTCCACTGGTGGATCAGTTACAAGGCCTTATACCTGAGCTGGGCATCCACTTCCATTTTCCAGTGGATGTCAGCACTTTATGAACAGTAATGTGGAAAACAGTTGAGAATTGCCTCATGCTTTTTGCAAGTGAAACCAAAATCTTTTCATCTATCCTGACCCCATGAGGATTTATTTATGATTATCAGTGCCTCAGTTTCTTATTGTCTAAACCATTGGGGTAATCCATTTAGGAAAGCCCAGCTGTCAGAACAAAGGTTTAATGGCCAAGGCTCATGAGTGTTTACCAACCAAACCTCCCCAAGTTCAATCTACTAGTGGTTATGGTTCCTTTCTGTTTCTAGATATCATATTATACCAGACATCAGTGAGAACTTCCCTTTTTCCCTCCCTACAGGCCACAGGGGTCACCATAGGAACAGGGGTGGAAGTATTTGGAGGATCTACATGCTTTACATGTAGTAGCACCTCCATTTCTAGAGACAGTGGCCTGGTGGACAGAGTGCTCCTCTGCTGCAAATAAGCATGCCCCTTAATAAAAAAGGGAGTGGTTACTTGTTACTTGTTAAAATGTGTTTATTGTTACTGCTAATACTTCTTTCTGTTCTTGAATCAATAAATACACATGATGAAATAGGCTGCATTGCTTTAAAGAAAAAGCACTGGGCTCTGTAAGGCTGAACCTCATGGCCTATGGGATTTGTTCATTTGGCCTGAGTTGAGCAGTTGGGGTTTCTGGGGGTTTTAGGGTTTTAGCTCCTATAAACTTGATGCTTTAATGTCTCCCCTGTTTGCAGGGGAGTTTGATACTTCTTGCTCCGAACAACCCCATGATATACCTTTGTCACCTTGTCTTGGCCTCCTGTTTACTCCCTATCCCTACTCCCCGAACCTTCTCCTCCCAGGGGTGTACTTTTCAAACACAAACCAATCAACCCACAGTCTACACCCCACCCTGCCAACAATGAATAAAGGTAATTTCTCCTTTCCTATGCTACCTTCAGAAACCATATAAAGGCTTAGACCCACACATCATCTCTCTCTGGACTTCTGGCTCTGTGGCCTGAGGCTTGGTGAGTCCCTATGTGGCCCCTTGCAGTGTGATGTGTACTTCTTGTACTGGGAACCAAGTATGATGAACTACCTTTTCCATAGCAGTCATCTCCCAGTCTGAGGCCTTGCTATACCTAAATAATAACATTTTTAAACACCTTGTTCTTAGACATTTTACAAGGACTATTAATTGTCCTTGGTTTTATTTTAGTGGTCACAATGCTGACTCATTGTGTTCTACTCAGAGTATTAAGTGCTTCTGCACAGTCTAGCTCTTATTAGATGATGGCCATTATAATACAGCAACCAAAAGGTCAAGGAGGTCTTAAAATATGATATGCTATGGAGATGGCTCGACACGTTTGAGCAACACAGCTCTGGATCCCCAGCCTCCCAGAACTGGTCAACCACTTGCAAGTGAGAGAATTTCCCAAGGGTGGGGGGAGAGAAACTGATTATATAAATGGACAATGGTTGGGCATTGGGGCAGCAATCAGCCTGAGTGTTCAGAACTTAATAAACAATTGTGTTCTGACTTATGACCAACCACGGAAAGCCAAACATGATACCCAAATAAACCATGAAGACACCCCATTTCTAACTGGCCAGCTTCCAGCCCTCCCTGAGGCCAACAATCTTTAACAAAACCATACCTGAAATCCTTCCCTTTTTCCCACAATAAAGCTTTCTTGCTCACCACCATCCTCCCCCCAGCCCCACTGCCTGCCTTTAAGTCTCTGCCAAATGCAAGTGATGCCAAACTCCTGACTTTAGAAAGAAGAGATCTTATTTGAAGCGATTATTTCAAGGGGACTATTGTCATAGGGGGGCAAGGACCAGGGTTATAGGGGCAAAGAAGGATTGTCATGGGCTGAGCACTGGGACCTGAGGTATATGGTGTGTCCAGAGTCAGACACTAAGGTCTTCCTTCCATAGGGAGGACTGGACAAGGCCAGGAAAAGCCAGCGGTGCAGTGGGGTGAATGTGTGTCACCCCAACATCCACCTGCTCTCAGAGGGGTTGCATGGAGGGCTGTGTGCTGGCTCAGGCTGGGGGTGGGCAGAGTTCAGAGCCTGGGGAAAGGAAGGACTGCTAACCTGAGTTTGAAGAGCACTTTGTTTAGATTGATTAGTGCGTATGAAACAATTCAGTGGGGTCTGATGGGCCTGTGCTGGCTTCATCACAGGTAGATAGACAGTGTGGGTCTTACCTAAGTTATACAGGGAAGTGGTCCTTTGTAGTAATCCCTTTCCACAAAGGGTGGGAGATTTCTTACCTGCCATTTTTTTTTTTCCAGGAGTACTGGGCTCATAAAGGTCAACATGGTCAGTGCTACATAGTGAGTTCTGGGTAAATCATCTCAGCTTGTTGTCCTTTTCTTTTACTTCCATAGTTAGGAGAGCTCAGGACCCAGGACATCACCTTGGCTTCTTCTTCACCCTCTGTTTCCAAGCCCTGTTTCCTGCCCCTCAATACTACTTCTGTCTTGGTTCACACACTCATTTTCCAGTAACTTCCTTAGAAACAATCTAGGGGATGTCTGGGTGGCTCAGAGGGTTAAAGCCTCTGCCTTTGGCTCAGGTAGTGATCCCAGGGTCCTGGGATCGAGTCCCGCATCAGGCTCTCTGCTTGGCGGGGAGCTGCTTCCCCCCCTCTCCGCCTGCCTCTCTGCCTGCTTATGATCTCTCTCTGTCAAATAAATAAATAAAATCCTAAAAAAAACCCTTAAAATCCATAATCTAGGAAGCTGGCATTTGAGGCTTTGTATGTCATGTGTTTTTATTCTTTGATAATTTTTAGTGGTTTCTATAAAGTAGAAATCTAGATCAGATGTAATTTTCCTTTCAATTTTTCTATCTTTGTTCTTGGTCTTCTCACCTTCTGGAGGTGGCAGGTGAGATTCTAATGATATTTGAATAGATGGTCTTCTATACAACAGTGCAGTCCCTGAGAGGAAAAGGCTATTCTAGGTCAGCTGATGGGACTCAGCCACTAGAAAGAGACCTTTCTCTGGTTTCTAATGCAATTAAATGATTTTTTTTGGATTTTTTTCTTTACCTTTATTAATTAAAAAAAATTTTTTTATAAACATATAATGTATTTTTATCCCCAGAGGTACAGGTCTGTGAATCGCCAGGTTTACACACTTCACAGCATTCACCATAGCACATACCCTCCCCAATGTCAATAACCCACCACCCTCTCCCTACCACCCTCCCCCCAGCAACCCTCAGTTTGTTTTGTGAGATTAAGAGTCACTTATGGTTTGTTTCCCTCCCGATCCCATCCTGTTTCATTTATTCTTTTCCTACCCCCCAAGCCCCCCATGTTGCATCTCCACTTCCTCATATCAGGGAGATCATATGATAATTGCCTTTCTCTGACTGACTTAAAATTTAATAATTTTTTAAAAATTACAAAGTCATGATAAACATCATAGAGCATTTAGAAACCATCAAAAGTGGGAGACAAAACACCAAAAATCTTGACACGGAGAAGGAAGGATGGTTTTCATTGCTCATACTTATCCCCTTTCTTCCTATCTATTGTTAAATGTTTGCCTCTGAAGATAATAGGTGTCTTGCTCTGCTTTAAAAACAGAAATAAAACAAAAAATTGAACTTTAAAAACTTTAAACTGAAGTTTTATGAAATCCAAATCATAAATGAATAGCTCAGAAAATTTTTACAAGCTGACCTCACCTTGTAAGCAGTCTTTAGGTCAGGATGCAGAATGTCTCCAGCCGCCTGAAGCGCCTGTGTATGAGGTCCTCCATGTTGCTGTGTCCAACAGCATCACTGAGTCAGTGCAATGAGAAAGGTTTCAATTCTCCTGCAGAAGCAGGGCAATTGGCCAAGTTACTGATGAAATTTTGGCCATGTTGTTTTTTCTCTTTCTTCGTATTCTATTTTCACTCCTTTGTTGTTGTTCCAGATAAGGTGCTGTCAGCAGAACCTTCCTGGTTGACAGAAACATGATTTAATGGGGTTGGGTATAGCAGCAGCCAGCAGGCTTGTGAGTCTGTCCTCATAGGACAGGCACGGCCTTGGCTCTGGCTGGTCCTTGAAAGAGATTTGAGGTCAGCTTTTATGGTCAGAGCCACCTGGCATGTCTGCCTGCTGCTAGAATTCTGTTTCTCAGAAGTTTGGCCACTAGCTGTGCTTGGTTTTCCCTGTAGCTGAGCCCAGGGCCAGGAAGAATCCTGGGATAGGGTGTCTGGCTCTGGCCTTATGGCCCAAACCTCAATGGCAGCAGAAGTAGATCTTGGAAGCTTTGGGGAGAGGGCAGTCAATCAAACCTCGCATTCTCTGACCACCTTGAACCATAGCATATAAATAGCACCTCTCAGCTTGGCATAGGTAGATGTTCTGTAGCTGAGACTGCATAAAGTTCTTTTAAACACCACAGCAGAAGTGACTTCTTCACAGTGTCAAGTCTCCTCAAGGGTATCATATGAGCAAATAGGACTTGGTGTCCAGTGACATATTCTACCTGGCACACAGGTTCTTTCACAAGCACACTTGAGCCCGAGTATGAACTGGGTAGGGAGAGGTCCCAGGGCATGTGCTTGAGGCCCTCCTCATGCCAGAACAGCAGATAATATGAACAAGCTGAGCTGTCATTCTGTACCTAAAGGCTCTATGGCCTTTAGGCCCAGATGGCCCAGCATGAATGATGTCAGCACCCCTAGCGACCAGGAGCCGACTTTACCCTGACAGTACCTCTAGGATGGCTGGCTAACCCTCTGCATATCTACCCTACCTTTCAATCTTTTCCCATGGATCAGAGTGCTGGTGACACCTTGCTAGTGCCCCCAAGTGCCCTCTGGAAGTGACCTGCACATTGTTGTTCTGAAAGCCAATGGCCCCTGGCCTGTCTGCCTGAAGATGCTTTCCCTCTCCCTAGGCATGCACAGGCAGGCCAGTAGCAGGCAGGAATGACTGTCATAGGAACTTCTTTATATGCCTTATTTTACTTTCTTGGCTGTAGATCTAAAGTTGGGGTCTGCATCCGACACATTTTTGTGTCCCCCACAGTGGCTGGCATGTAGTTTCACAGAGGGTAGGTCTTCAGTAAATGCTGACACACAAACATGAATGTGATTATTTGGGAATTGCTCTTAAATCATCAAATCCTAAGACATCAGTGCATTTCCTTATCTGCTTTTCCAGACCCTAGAGGCATAATAAAATTAGTCAGAGGGGTAGAGTTCATGCTTTCCCCAGCTGATGGGAGCATAGCATACACTTTAAGCATCTGACTCAGAGCCAAAAATGTTAACCTCTAATTAACTTATATCCTCCTGACACCTATAATGTTAGGATTATGCTAATGCATGAGGTTATTAATCATGCCTAATTATTCAATTAAGGAAGAGCAAATACCAGTGGAGATGCAAGCTTGTGAATGATTTAATAGAAAAGTCCAGTTTGACAAGCCTGGAGCCTGCTGCTTGGTGGTAAGAAAGAGGATTTCCAGGGCACCAAGTGGCTTTCAGGGAGAAGTGAGGCATGGCACCCAGTCTCCCTGGAGATCAGATTTTGTTTGTGGGCTCAGAGCTTGTCCTGCCAGAAAGCATACGTCTATCTTTCTTCCTTAGAGCTGAGGGAACTTCTAGCTCCCAACACAGACCTCTGCCCATGGCTGGGTGGGGCTGCTGTGGCCTCTTAGCAAATGGTGACCTATTTAATACATATCAACTCAACACAGGTCTTAAAAGTTGGCTGGGTTGTAGGTATGATATTTGGGCCGTCATGTCCTGGAGAAAAATGTGGACTCCACATTAATTTTCTAAAAAGAATGTGATGTGACTTTTCACCTGGGTGCTTGAGTCCGGAAGTACATAGACTTTTCAGTGGGCCTTGGTAACAGGGGATAGTTCTGGATCCCCAGAGTCCATGTGCTGTCTTCCCTAAGTCAGATCAGGACACATACCGATTCCCTCTGCCATCCCCCAGTAATGATGCTCACAGATCCCTCCTGTCTCCTATTCTTGGAAAGCAGGACCATTGGAACACTGCAGGTGAATGTGGGATCCAAGCCCAGCAAAGGTTTTCCCCACATCAAACCTTCACTCTTAGGGTGGCATGTTGGAATACTCTGAATCCAGATGTCATAGATGCAGCAGAAGGATTGGTAGACTTTTCCTTTAACATTGATTTAATGGCCATGCCCTTTCCACACGTGGACTGTAGCCAAAGACTGCAGTGCTCTTGGTAGGGATTCCTCTGGGAGCAAAGCAGAGAACATCAATAAAAAAAACATTGAAATCAATTATTTTTCATGAATTTCAAAGTAACAGCTTCTTCCCTAATTTTGGTGATGCTTGTCATCTGGGTATGTCATTTTATCAGAAAGAAAAGTACATTTGAACATCCAGAGCAGTTTTAAATTTAATTTGAATTTTGGGAGGAATCACCATTTTTTTTTCCAATTTATTTATTTTCAGAAAAACAGTATTCATTATTTTTTCACCACACCCAGTGCTCCATGCAAGCTGTGCCCTCTATAATACCCACCACCTGGTACCCCCAACCTCCCACCCCCCGCCACTTCAAACCCCTCAGACTGTTTTTCAGAGTCCATAGTCTCTCATGGTTCACCTCCCCTTCCAATTCACCCAAATTCCCTACTCCTCTCTAATGCCCCTTGTCCTCCATGCTATTTGTTATGCTCCACAAATAAGTGAAACCATATGATAATTGACTCTCTCTGCTTGACTTATTTCACTCAGCATAATCTCTTCCAGTCCCGTCCATTTTTTTTTCTTTCTCACCAGTTTTTGTTTTCAAGATATACAAGCTAAAATTTGTTGATTTGAATTTTGTGCGCCTTCTTCCAAAAGAAGTTAATGCCATTTTATCAAATCAGAGGGTGAAACATTTATTCAAATTACAGACAATCCTCATCTTTATCAAAATACATATTTACTACTTTCTTATTTTCATTAACAAAAATTATATACAATCATAGTACCCTTAGGTTTTTAGTACTTTTACCTTCTTTTTTCTTTTTTTTTTCCAATTTATTTATTTTCAGAAAAACAGTATTCATTATATTTTCACCACACCCAGTGCTCCATGCAAGCTGTGCCCTCTATAATACCCACCACCTGGTACCCCAACCTCCCACCCCCCCCCCGCCACTTCAAACCCCTCAGACTGTTTTTCAGAGTCCATAGTCTCTCATGGTTCATCTCCCCTTCCAATTTACACAAAAGCACATACCCTCCCCAATGTCCATAACCTTCCCCCCTTCTCCCAACCCCCCTCCCCCCAGCAACCCACAGTTTGTTTCGTGAGATTAAGAGTCACTTATGGTTTGTCTCCCTCCCTATCCCATCTTGTTTCATGGATTCTTCTCCTACCCACTTAAGCCCCCATGTTGCATCACCATTCCCTCATATCAGGGAGATCATATGATAGTTGTCTTTCTCCGCTTGACTTATTTCAGTAAGCATGATACGCTCTAGTTCCATCCATGTTGTCGCAAATGGCAAGATTTCGTTTTTTTTGATGTCTGCATAGTATTCCATTGTGTATATATACCACATCTTCTTGATCCATTCATCTGTTGATGGACATCTAGGTTCTTTCCATAGTTTGGCTATTGTGGACATTGCTGCTATAAACATTCGGGTGCACGTGCCCCTTTGGATCACTACGTTTGTATCTTTAGGGTAAATTCCCAGTAGTGCAATTGCTGGGTCATAGGGCAGTTCTATTTTCAACATTTTGAGGAATCTCCATGCTGTTTTCCAGAGTGGTTGCACCAGCTTGCCTCTATCCCTACACTTTGAAGGGTTTTGATCAGGAAGGGATGCTGTACTTTGTCAAATGCTTTTTCAGCATCTATTGAGAGTATCATATGGTTCTTGTTCTTTCTTTTATTGATGTGTTGTATCACATTGACTGATTTGCGGATGTTGAACCAACCTTGCAGCCCTGGGATAAATCCCACTTGGTCGTGGTGAATAATCCTTTTAATGTACTGTTGAATCCTATTGGCTAGTATTTTGGTGAGAATTTTTGCATCTGTGTTCATCAAGGATATTGGTCTATAGCTCTCTTTTTTGATGGGATCCTTGTCTGGTTTGGGGATCAAGGTGATGCTGGCCTCATAAAATGAGTTTGGGAGTTTTCCTTTCATTTCTATTTTTTGGAACAGTTTCAGGAGAATAGGAATTAGTTCTTCTTTAAATGTTTGGTAGAATTCCCCCGGGAAGCCATCTGGCCCTGGGCTTTTGTTTGTTTGGAGATTTTTAATGACTGTTTCAATCTCCTTACTGGTTATGGGTCTGTTCAGGCTTTCTATTTCTTCCTGGTTCAATTTTGGTAGTTTATATGTTTCTAGGAATGCATCCATTTCTTCCAGATTGTCAAATTTGTTGGCGTAGAGTTGCTCATAGTATGTTCTTATAATAGTTTGTATTTCTTTGGTGTTAGTTGTGATCTCTCCTCTTTCATTCATGATTTTATTTATTTGGGTCCTTTCTCTTTTCTTTTAGATAAGTCTGGCCAAGGGTTTATCAATTTTATTAATTCTTTCAAAGAACCAGCTCCTAGTTTGGTTGATTTGTTCTATTGTTTTTTTGGTTTCTATTTCATTGATTTCTGCTCTGATCTTTATGATTTCTCTTCTCCTGCTGGGCTTAGGGTTTCTTTCTTGTTCTTTCTCCAGCTCCTTTAGGTGTAGGGTTAGGTTGTGTACCTGAGACCTTTCTTGTTTCTTGAGAAAAGCTTGTACCGCTATATATTTTCCTCTCAGGACTGCCTTTGTTGTGTCCCACAGATTTTGAACCGTTGTATTTCCTTACCATTTGTTTCCATGATTTTTTTCAATTCTTCTTTAATTTCCCAGTTGACCCATTCATTCTTTAGAAGGATGCTGTTTAGTCTCCATGTATTTGTGTTCTTTCCAAATTTCCTCTTGTGGTTGAGTTCTAGCTTCAGAGCATTGTGGTCTGAAAATATGCAGGGAATGATCCCAATCTTTTGATACCGGTTGAGTCCTGATTTAGGACCGAGGATGTGATCTATTCTGGAGAATGTTCCATGTGCACTAGAGAAGAATGTGTATTCTGTTGCTTTGGGATGAAATGTTCTGAATATATCTGTGATGTCCATCTCATCCAGTGTATCATTTAAGGCCTTTATTTCCCTGTTGATCTTTTGCTTGGATGATCTGTCCATTTCAGTGAGGGGAGTGTTAAAGTCCCCTGCTATTATTGTATTATTGTTGATGTGTTTCTTTGATTTTGTTATTAATTGGTTTATATAGTTGGCTGCGCCCAGGTTGGGGGCATAGATATTTAAAATTGTTAGATCTTCTTGTTGGACAGACCCTTTGAGTATGATATAGTCTCATTCCTCATCTCTCATTATAGTCTTTGGCTTAAAATCTAATTGATCTGATATAAGGATTGCCACTCCTGCTTTTTTCTGATGTCCATTAGCATGGTAAATTCTTTTCCACCCCCTCACTTTAAATCTGGAGGTGTCTTCGGGTTTAAAATGAGTTTCTTGGAGGCAACATATAGATGGGTTTTGTTTTTTTATCCATTCTGATACCCTGTGTCTTTTGATTGGGGCATTTAGCCCATTAACATTCAGGGTAACTATTGAGAGATATGATTTTAGTGCCATTGTATTGCCTGTAAGGTGACTGTTACTGTATATTGTCTCTGTTCCTTCCTGATCTACCACTTGTAGGCTCTCTCTTTGCTTAGAGGACCTCTTTCAGTATTTCCTGTAGAGCTGGTTTGGTGTTTGCAAATTCTTTCAGTTTTTGTTTGTCCTGGAAGCTTTTAATCTCTCCTTCTATTTTCAATGATAGCCTAGCTGGATATAGTATTCTTGGCTGCATGTTTTTCTCGTTTAGTGCTCTGAAAATGTCATGCCAGCTCTTTCTGGCCTGCCAGGTCTCTGTGGATAAGTCAGCTGCCAATCTAATACTTTTACCATTGTATGTTACAGACTTCTTTTCCCCGGGCTGCTTTCAGGATTTTCTCTTTGTTGCTAAGGCTTGTAAATTTTACTATTAGGTGACGGGGTGTGGGCCTATTCTTATTGATTTTGAGGGGCGTTCTCTGAACCTCCTGAATTTTGATACTCGTTCCCTTTGCCATATTGGGGAAATTCACCCCAATAATTCTCTCCAGTATACCTTCTGCTCCCCTCTCTCTTTCTTCTTCTTCTGGAATCCCAATTATTCTAATGTTGTTTCGTCTTATGGTGTCACTTATCTCTCGAATTCTCCCCTCATGGTCCAGTAGCTGTTTGTCCCTCTTTTGCTCAGCTTCTTTATTCTCTGTCATTTGGTCTTCTATATCGCTAATTCTTTCTTCTGCCTCATTTATCCTAGCAGTGAGAGCCTCCATTTTTGATTGAACTTCATTAATAGCTTTTTTGATTTCAACTTGGTTAGATTTTAGTTCTTTTATTTCTCCAGAAAGGGCTTTTATATCTCTGGAGAGGGTTTATCTAATATCTTCCATGCCTTTTTCAAGCCCGGCTATAACCTTGAGAATTGTCATTTTGAACTCTAGATCTGACATATTACCAATGTCTGTATTGATTAGGTCCCTAGCCTTCGGTACTGCCTCTTGTTCTTTTTTTTGTTGTGAATTTTTCCGCCTTGTCATTTTGTCCAGCTAAGAGTATATGAAGGAGCAAGTAAAATACTAAAAGGGTGGCAACAATCCCAGGAAAATATGCTTTAACCAAATCAGAAGAGATCCCAAATCGTGAGGGGGGATTTCTCCCCCCTCACGATTGGGTGAGGGATCTCCTCTGATTGGCATCTCCTTTAATTGGGATCTCCCAATCTCTTCTGATTCGGATCTCCCAATCTCTTCTGATTGGGATCTCTTCTAATTTGGGGATAAAAAGAGGTTTAAAAAGAAAGAAAGAAAAAAAGAAAAAAAGAATTAAAAAAAAGAGATTGAATTAAAAATTCAATCAAGAATTTAAAAAAGAATTAAGAAAAAAAAGATTGAAGAGATTAGAATCTCTTCTGATTTGGGGATAAAAAAAGGTTCAAAAAGAAAGAAAGAAAAAAAAGAAAAAAATTAAAAAAAAAGAAAATGAATAAACAAAAGTATAAAAAAGAAAAAAATATATATATTAGATAATCTAGTTAAAAAACGTTAAAAAAGAAAAGGGTAAAAGTTATAAAAAAATTTAGCAGAAGAAGAGAAAAAAAATGAAAAAGAAAAAAATTAAATTAACTGCAAGACTGAAAAATCACAGGCAGAAAGCCATGAGTTCCGTGGTTTGTTTTCTCCTCCTCTGGATTTCTGCTGCTCTCTCCTTGGTATTGAAACTGCACTCCTTGGTAGGTGAACTTGGTCTTGGCTGGATTTCTTGTTGATCTTCTGGGGGAGGGGCTTGGTGTAGTGATTCTCAAGTGTCTTTGCCCCAGGCGGAATTACACCGCCCTTACCAGGGGCCCGGCTGAGTGATCTGCTCGGCTTTGCTTTCAGGAGCCTTTGTTCCCTGAGCGCTTTCTGTAGAGTTCCAGAGGACGGGAATACAAATGGCGGCCTCCTGGTCTCCGGCCCGGAGGAGCCGAGAGTCCGGGGCCCCGCTCCCCTGTGCGCCCTCAGCGAACAGCTCCCAGTAACTCGCGTCTGCCCAACCTCCGGCTGCGCTCCGAGCTCACCGAGCTTGCGACTGGTTCAAGGCAACTCCGAGCTGCGAGCTTACTGTCGGCTCTGTCTCTGCAGCCGGCTTTCCCGTACCAATATCCGCAAGCTCTGCGACACTCAGACACCCCTGATCCTTCTGTGACCCCGCAGGACCTGAGGTCACGCCGACCCCGTGTGGGCTTCGCCCCGGTTTAGCCTCTGGAGCGATGTCCCTCAGTGGAACAGACTTTTAAAAGTCCTGATTTTGTGCTCTGTTGCTCCGCCGCTTGCCGGGAGCCGGCCCCTCCCCCCGGGGTCTATCTTCCCGTCGCTTTGGATTCACTTCTCCGCCAGTCCTACCTTTCAGAAAGTGGTTGTTTTTCTGTTTCTAGAATTGCTGTTCTTCTTCTCTTCAATCTGCCGATGGATTTGCAGGTGTTTGCAACCTTTAGATAAGCTCTCTAGCTGATCTCCTGCTAGCTGAGGTAGTCTCAGCCTGCTACTTCTCCGCCATCTTGACTCCTCCCCCTACCTTCTTTTTTCTTAACTATAAGACAAACTTTGGTCATTATGTCTCGTAAAGTTGACAAAGCCATTTATGATTTTAATAATATGTTCTTAATTCTTCCCAAAAGCTTTTATCATATATTTTATGAATGATTTTTTCCTACATATGATATTCTACTGTAACAAGTTCAATAATGAGAAACGGCATTTGGACTTATTTTTACAATCTGTTATAACATAAATATGGGATTGACTACATTATTTTTAAGCATTCTTTGTTTTTTAATGCACTTTAAAGTATTACACATTATACTTTAAAATATGCATTCATTTTTATTGTGATAAGATATGCATAACACAGAATGTACCATCTTAAGCATTTTTTTAAGATTTTATTTATTTATTTTGAGAGAGAATGAGATAGAGAAAGATAGAGAGAGAGAGCACAAGTCGGGGAAGGGGCATAGGAGGGAGAAGAAGAGGGAGAAGCAGACTCCCTACTGAGCAGGGAGCCCAATGTGAGAGTGGATCCCAGGACTTCAAGATCATGACCTGAGACAAAGGCAGACACTTAACCAACTGAGCCACCCAGGCACCCCATCTTAAACCTTTTTTTCTTTTTTGTTGAAAGAATTAGATTATTTAAATGAAATGGAAATATAATTTAAGGCAGCAGCTTATTCCTTTTTTAAAAATTTCTTTTCAGTGTTACAGAATTCATTGTTTATGCACTACACCCAGTACTCCATGCAATAGTGCCCTCCATAATACCCACCACCAGGCTCACCAAACCTCCCATCCCCATCCCCTCCCAAACCCTCAGATTGTTTCTCAGAGTCCACGGTCTTTCATGGTTTGTCTCCCCTCCAATTTCCCCTAACTTCCTTCTCCTCTCCAGCTCCCCATGTCCCTCGTGTTATTACTTATGCTCTAAAAATATATGAAACCATATGATAATTGACTCTCTCTGCTCGACTTACTTCACTCAGCATAATCTCCTCTAGTCCCATCCATGTTGATACAAAAGTTGGGTATTCATCCTTTCTGATGGAGGCATAATACTCCATAGTGTATATGGACCACATATTCTTTATCCGTTTGTCTGTTGAATCTGCTGAAGGGCATCTTGGTTCTTTCCACAGTTTCACAACTGTGGCCATCACTGCTATGAACATTTTTTTTAAAGTGCACAATTCAGTGGCATTAAATCCATTACACTGTTGTGCAGCTACCATCACTGTCCATCCCCTAACTCTTTTCATCTTATAAAACTGAAACTCGGTTGAACAGTAACTTCCTATACCCCTTCCTTCCAGCCCCTGGAGACCAACCTTTTACTTTCTGTCTTTTGCAAATTTGACTGCTCCAAGTACCTCATAGAGGAAGAATCACACAGTATCAATCTTTTTGTGATGGATTTATTTCACTTACCGTTATGTTCTCATTAATGCTGTAGCATATCAGAGTTTGCTTCCTTTTGAAGGCTGAATCATTTTCCATTGTATGGATATGCCACAGTTTGCTTACCCATTCATCTATTAGTGGACTTCTACATTTTAATTATTGTGAATATCGTGAATAATGTAAATAGGAATGGGTGGGTGTACAGGTATCTCTTAGAGAGTTTGCTTTCAATATGGGAAGGGATCTAGAAGGGCAGTTTCTGGGTCATACAGTAATTCTATTTTCATTTTTTGAGGACTCTCTCTACTGTTTTGACAGTGGCTGTCCATTTGGAATTCTGGCCAGCAGTATCAATTCCCATTTTTCCACATCCTGGCCAACACTTGTTCTCTGTTTTTTGATTTTTGGATTTTAGTGTTTTTTAATTTTTTTAAAGTAACCATTCTAATGAGTATGTAGTGGTATCTCACTGTAGTTTTGATTTGAAGTCCCATGATGACCCTGGATGTTGAACATCTTTTCATGTGCTTTTTGGCCATTTGTGTGTCTTCTTTGGAGAAATGTTTATTCAATGTCTATTACCCATTTTTTAATTGGGCTGTTTTTGTGGTTGTTATTTCAGAGTTTTTATTCTCTACATTTTGGATACTGATTTTTTGTTAGTTTAAGAGATTATATCCTTTATTGGATTAAGATGATTATAATTTTAATCTTGATCACATTTAGTAATATTTCTTACAAGGTGCATATCACAGTTTATTCGTCAGCGATTTTTATACTGTTTCTTGAAAGACACATCCATGATTTCTTTGAGCTGAGAAGTGGCATGTGCCTTCAGCCTTGCAGGAAGTCCCATTTGGCAGTCGACTTGAGCCAGCTGAAGCTGCCACGCTCATCTTCCTAAGCACAGTGTCAGTGGCTCTCCATCATTTCAGCTGGCTGACCCTCAGCCTCAAGGTCTGGATGAAAATATATTTAAAGCATATGATAAAATAAGACCTAATTCTTTCTCTTCATCAGTTGAACCCAGTGCCTCTGAATGAAAGCTGACAGGCATGTCCAATGGTCCTCTGCGAGTCATGCAATGGGGTCTTTGTGCAATGTCCCAGACACTGAGTAGTCATGATCTGCACAACTTGGTACCAAAAACCTTACTAAGTCAGGCGGTTTCTAATTATTGGCTTTCAGTAAAATCAAAAGGAGATCTAATCGCTATAACTAAGAAGGAGTCCTAGGTACTGAATAACACTTGTTGGTGTAGCAAAATCCTCACCTACTCTCAGATGTGAACAAAGTTTCTCTATGTCTACAGGTACTAAACAAAAACACAAAAACCAAAGAGCACAATAAAATCAATGCTAAGTCTGTCTTGTTGATTCTAGAAGTAAGCAAATTTCATCCATGTCTTTGCAAAGACAAATTATAGGGCCCCGACAAAGTGAATTTGTTTTGTATGAAACATAGGAAGAGGAGATCCAGTAACTTCTGGATAGGTGGGTAAGACACGCTGTCCCTCCCTTTTCTCTCCTGACCTAGGGGACAGATCATCAGGATACAGAACAACTCCAAAATCATCTCCTTGAGAAAAGCATTCCCATATGATTTCACTTATGTATAATAATTTACTAACATCTCTATTCTATTATCTTGATTTGATCAATTATGTGTCAAGAATAATTGTAATGATAATTCAATCTAGAAAAAACATTTTAAACACCTAAGGCCTTTAGTTCATAAGAAATTTCAATTCATATACATGTTTCTGTTGCAGAATTTTATAAGGATGATAATAAAGCACTTTTAAGCAAAAAATTTTATGACATTAGAATAAAATTCTATGAGGGAAGTGGGGTGAAACTATGCTCAAGAAGAAAAAAAGAAGTAGTAAGATTTCTGACTTCTAAAGTAGATACTACCTATCTTATATTTGTTGCTGTTCATGTATTTAAAAAAAATGGATAATGGTGGGTTTTAACTTGCCCTGGTAGGTTTTTGCTGTTGTTATTCTATTGCACTAATTCTAAAGTAACCCTAAACGTTTTATTTTGAAGCAACAGTATTTATAGTATATAAGAAATTATATATTTGTGTTCAAAAGTTAGGTGGTACCTTAAAAATATGTGAGGGGAACTTCACACTTGTGTTAAATTTTGTTGAGTGAGTGCAGTGGTGGGAGAGCTGCTGAGGCAAAGAGATTGGGCAGGACCCACTATCTCCATCTATTTAGGTATGGTGGAATGACTGAGTGAAGAGAAGTGGATGCAGTGAGCCTGTGGGTGGGGAGGCATCTAATCATAAAGACCTTGGGTGAGAAGCCAAGGATTCTGCAGTTTAAATGGGATATTTAAGTGGCAGGCTAGTGATGGTGAGGGCCATGTTAGAAAGTTTGCTTCATGCTGTGATAATGCAATCTGGCATATAGAGACGGTAGAGGGACAGAGCAGGAATGTGAAGATTTAGGATCTGAGAAATGAGAAAGGCAGAAATTAGGCAGGGTGGCAGCAGGGAAGTAGAGAGGTGGGAGGACACATATTTGGCAAGTAGAAATAACAGGTGTTTGTGACTCAGGAATGGGATGCAGATAAAGGAAGGGGAGGATTCAGTCTCAGGTTTCTGACTGATTCTCTGGGAACAAATACTGTCAAGGATATTAGAAGCAACCTCAGGTCATTAGACGATAACTCAAACTTCTTTGGGCTTAAAGAAAAACAAAGTCTCATTCCTGTTACTATTATTTTTCCTAAGGTGAAAAAAAAATGTGCTCTTCAGTCTCTCAACTGGATCTCAGTTATGGAACCAGGGGGAGAAGTCTGGAATTGTGCTCCTCTCTGAATAGGTGTGCACTGTGTCATTGCATTTTGACTGTCAAAAGAATAATAAAATTCTTTCTTATTTTAAAGATGAGGAAACTGAGACACAGAGGGAGAAACTGATGGACAAATGTAATAAGTGGTGACTTGGTGATGCTTTGGGTAAAGGATAAAAATAAGTGCTTTTTCTGCTATCTCTAGTGGTGAAGGTAGGTTTCAAGGATCAAACTTTTCAGTTAAAAGGCAGAGAATGGAAGAATAGATCAAGAAGCACGATGCAACCCCATGAGAACTAAGAGACACACTCAAGATTCAAAGATATGAAGAAGTTGAAAATAAAAGTATGTGAAAAGATAATCCATGCAAATAGTGACCTAAAGAGAGCTGGAGTGGCTATACTAATATCAGACCAATTGATTTTTCAAAAAGATTTATTTGAGGGAGAGGGAAATAGGGAGTGCATGCAAGAGTGGGGGAAAGGGCAGAAGGAGAGAATCTTCAAGCAGACTCCCAGCTGAGTACAGAGCCTGATGCGAGGCTTGATCCCATGACCCACATGAGATCATGGTCTGAACTAAAACCGTGAGTCAGAGGCTCAACCAGCTGAGCAAACCAGGTGCCTCCAGGAAAATGGAATTTAAAACAAGAAAAGATGACTAGAGACAAAAGATATTTTTATAATGATAAAGTAGAAAATCCATCAAAAAGCTATAAGAATTATAAATACAGCAAGAGTTCCAAAACATATGAAGCAAAACTGACAGAGAGAAATAGACAATTCAAAATAATAGTTGGAAATGTTAGTACCCTATTTTCTTTGATGAATAGAACAATTAGGCAGAAGGTCAGCAAATAGTAGAACACTCCCAACACTACCAAAGCTGATACCTAATAAGACAGTCTAACAGCAGAAAACATTCTTCCCAAGCACACATTAAAATTGCTTCAGGATGAATAATATGTTAGCCACAAAATAAGTCTTAATAAATTTAAGAGGATTGAAATTTTACAAAGTATGTTCTCTGAGCACAATAGAATTAAGTTAGAAGTTAATACCAGAAGTTATTTTGAAAAATTCACATACATATGGAAGCTAAAAAATATACGCCTAATTGATCAGTAGGTCAACAAGAAATCACAAGAAATTGGAAAATATTTTGAGATAAATGAAAATGAAAACACAGCATATCATAATTTATGGGATACAGTGAAAGCATTGCTCAGAGGGAAATTCATAGCTGTAAATGTCTACATAAAAAAGAAGAAATATCTGAAGTCTGCAGCCTATCTATCTACCTTAAATTAGATAAAGAAGAGCACTAAACACAAAGCAACAGTAGGAAATAAATAATACAGATAGAGTGGAAATAAATAAATTAGGGAGCAGAAAAATAGCAGAAAAAAATAAACAAAACTAAAAAATGGTTCTTTGAAAAGATTAGCAAAATTGAAAAAGATGTAGTGAGACTGATTAACAATGAAAGAGAGTGGACTCATCATTAGCCCTCAGGGAGATTCAAATTAAAACCACATTGAGATATCACCTTACACCAGTTAGAATGGCCAAAATTAACAAAACAGGAAACAACATGTGTTGGAGAGGATGTGGAGAAAGGGAAACCCTCTTACACTGTTGGTGGGAATGCAAGTTGGTGCAGCCTCTTTGGAGAACAGTGTGGAGATTCCTCAAGAAATTAAAAATAGAGCTTCCCTATGACCCTGCAATTGCACTCCTGGGTATTTACCCCAAAGACACAGATGTCGTGAAAAGAAGGGCCATCTGCACCCCAATGTTTATAGCAGCAATGGCCATGGTCGCCAAACTATGGAAAGAACCAAGATGCCCTTCAATGGATGAATGGATAAGGAAGATGTGGTCCATATACACTATGGAGTATTATGCCTCCATCAGAAAGGATGAATACCCAACTTTTGTAGCAACATGGACGGGACTGGAAGAGATTATGCTGAGTGAAATAAGTCAAGCAGAGAGAGTCAATTATCATATGGTTTCACTTATTTGTGGAGCATAACAAATAGCATGGAGGACATGGGGAGTTAGAGAGGAGAAGGGAGTTGGGGGAAATTGGAAGGGGAGGTGAACCATGAGAGACTATGGACTCTGAAAAACAATCTGAGGGGTTTGAAGTGGCAGGGCAGGTGGGAAGTTGGGGTACCAGGTGGTAGGTATTATAGAGGGCACGGCTTGCATGGAGCACTGGGTGTGGTGAAAAAATAATGAATACTGTTTTTCTGTTTTTCTGAAAATAAATAAATTGGAAAAAAAAGAAAGAGAGTGGACTCAAATTATTAAATCAGAAATAAAAAGAAGGACATTACTATGTATTACACAGAAGTAAAATAGATTATAAGGGAATACTATGAATGATTGAGTGCCAACATTTAGATTATCTATATAAAATGGACAAACTGCTAGAAAGACTAACTACCAAAACAGACTCAAGAATAAATAGGAAATCCATTGATTTGTGACATGTAATGAGATTAAGAAAGCAATAAAAAAAGCTTCCCACAAAAGAAACCCAGAACCAGGTGGATTCGCTAATAAATGTTATTAAAATTTAAAGATGAATTAACACCAATTCTTCACAAACTCTTCCAAAAAGTAAAGGAGGAGAAAAGACTTTTCAACTCATTTTAGGAATCCAGTATTATCTTGATACCAAAGCCAAATCTATCACAAGAAAATAAAACTCTATACCAATTTTTCTTTTTTTTAAAATTGCATTCAGTTAGCCACTGTATAGTACATCATTAGTTTTTGATGTCGTTTTCAATGATTTATCAGTTATACCAATTTTTCTTATGAAGACAGATACAAATTATCCTCAACAAAATACTAGCAATACTAGGAAAATACTAGCAAATTACAAACTAGCTACGTGTAAAACTTACCATTCACCATGTCAGATTTATCCCAGGAATGCCAGGCTGGTTCAGAATACAAAAATCAATCAATGTGTAACACATTTTAATATTGATAGAATAAAGGGTAGAAATCACATAATCATCTCAATAGATATAAACTCTTGACAAAATCCAAAACCCTTTCATGATAGAAAACACTAAAAAAACTAGAGATGGAAGGGAATTTCCTTAAGTTAATAAGAAGCATCTTTGACCCCAACTCCCTTCTCCTCTCTAACACCCCTTGTCCTCCATGCTAAGGGGAGGTGAACCACGAGAGACTATGGACTCTGAAAAACAATCTGAGGGGTTTGAAGTGGCGGGGGGGTGGGAGGTTGGGGTACTGGGTGGTGGGTATTGTAGAGGGCACGGATTGCATGAAGCACTGGGTGTGGTGAAAAAATAATGAATACTGTTTTTCTGAAAATAAATAAATTGAAAAAAAAAAACTACATTGAGATATCACCTTACACCAGTTAGAATGGCCAAAATTAGCAAGACAGGAAACAACATGTGTTGGAGAGGATGTGGAGAAAGGGGAACCCTCTTACACTGTTGGTGGGAATGCAAGTTGGTGCAGCCTCTTTGGAGAACAGTGTGGAGATTCCTCAAGAAATTAAAAATAGAACTTCTCTATGACCCTGAAATTGCACTGCTGGGTACTTACCCCAAAGATACAGATGGAGTGAAAAGAAGGGCCATCTGTACCCCAATGTTTATAGCAGAGATGGCCACGGTCGCCAAACTGTGGAAAGAACCAAGATGCCCTTCGACAGACAAATGGATAAGGAAGATGTGGTCCATATACACTATGGAGTATTATGCCTCCATCAGAAATGACGAATACCCAACTTTTGTAGCAACATGGACGGGACTGGAAGAGATTATGCTGAGTGAAATAAGTCAAGCAGAGAGAGTCAATTATCATATGGTTTCACTTATTTGTGGAGCATAACAAATATCATGGAGGACATGGGGAGTTGGAGAGGAGAAGGGAGTTGGGGAAAATTGGAAGGGGAGGTGAACCATGAGAGACAATGGACTCTGAAAAACTATCTGTGGGTTTCGAAGGGGCGGGGGGTGGGAGGTCGGGGTACCAGGTAGTGGGTATTATAGAGGGCATGGATTGCATGGAGCACTGGGTGTGGTGCAAAAATAATGAATACTGTTATGCTGACAATAAAAAATAAATTAAAAAAATAAAATAAATGAGAAAAAAAAAAAAAGAAGCATCTGTGAAAAACCCTTAGCCAATTCATACCTGAAGGCAAAGGATAGAACTTCCACCTGAGATCAAGGATAAGACAAGGATGTTGCCTTTCAACACTTATTCTCAACATTGTAATAGAGGTTCTATCTAGGCCAGTTAGGCCAGGAAAAGAAATAAAAGACCTGTAGACTGGAAAGAAAGAAGTAAAAGTACAGGTATTTGCAGCTCACATGATCTTTTACAAAGAAAATCCTAAAGAATATGCAAATAAACGATTAGAGCTAATGAAGGACTTCAGTAAAGTTGCAGGCTACAAAATCAATGTACAAAATCAGTTGTATTTCCACACATTATCAATAAACAATCTGAAAATAAAGTTAAGTAAACAATTTCATTTATGAAACTATCAAAACTAATAAAATGTTCAGGAATAAATTTGACCAAAGAAGTATAAGGCTTGTATGCTGAAAACTACAAAAAAAAAATGTTGAAAGGACTTAAAAGAACACCTAAGTAAATTAAAAGCTATCCCATACTAATGGATTGGATAATTTGTTAAGATGGCAATACTCTCCAAATTGATTTGCAGATTCTATGCCCTTCTTATCAAAATTACTTTTCCCCAAAAATGGGCAAGCTGATCTAAAATATTTATGAAAATGAGACAGAAAAGTTAAAACAGTCTTAAAAAAGAACAAAATTAGAACACCCACATTCTCTTGACTCAAAACTTACTACAAGCATATGGTAATCAAGACAATGTGGTACTGAGTGGGAGACATGATGGCGGGGAAGTAGGAGGAGGCGCCTTTTCAACCTGTACCTTAAAGTGAGCTGATTACCTACCAAAGAAATTCAATCACCCATGAAATCAGCCTGAGATCAGAATTATACATGTCTGGATCTCTACAGGGGCAGAAGATACCAGTGGGCAGGTAAAGCAGAGTGGGAACATCGGACTAATAGCGGAAGATAAACAAAAGTGGGAGGGAGCCACCAGAGGCAACCAGTTGGAAAGTAATGCCCCTAATACCCCAGATGCGAGAGTGCCCTGCATCTGGGGACTAGCATTAACTTGGAGACTGGTTGAAAGCACTCCAAAAGAGCAAAGGATTGCGGGGGGTGGGGGTGGGGGCAGGGATTGTGGGAATTGGGGTGGTTAGGGACAGGGGCTTAAGTCCCAGGACCCCAAGACAGCCTCCCCTGGTGCTGAGCCCAAGAGAGTGCTGTGGAGAAACCAGGTCTTGGTCCCTAAGCCACCAGCGCGCCCCAGAACGCGTGGGGTCCAGCTTCTGTGAGGGGCTGGGAGCCTCTCCAGCTGGCAGAATGCCAAGCTGTGCTACAGAGCCTGAGATGTGCACACCCCTCACCCTCCCCTGAGAGAGGTGCGCGAAGGCCCAAGCCAGTGCTCTTAAACCCGTGCCATTGTTTCAGAGCCTAAGACATGACTGAAACCCTCCCCTGAGAGAGCTGCGAGAAGGCCCACCTGGCCCTGCTCTCAGAGCCTGAGACGCGCACACAACCCACAGCCTCCCCTGAGAGATGTGCACTCAAGCCCAGCGCTATTTGACCCAGAAAGACCAGGCACTCCCAGCCCAGGCCAGCAGGAAAATCTCATTGTGTGATTGCTGCTTGGAACCTCTCTGGCAGTCTGGAGCTGCCCAGAGAGCCGCTGCTGCCGTGGTTTTGGGTACAAGCGGAGGATCCTGTGTCCCCAGGGACTGCGACTCAGAACCTGCTCTGCTAGTGGACAAGGGGGAATTTATATGGACTCTGTAACACCCACAGGGGACCAGACTGAGGCTTCTGTCTGAGAGGGGGGTCAGGATGCAGTTTGCTTTCCTCTAAACCTACAAAAACCATCAAAAGTGGTCAAGGCAAGAGAAAAAAAAAGAAAGTGAACAAACATAAAGACCTCCAGAGAACAAAAGCCTGAAAAGAAAAACAAAACAAAACAAAAAAAAAACAGTTTCCTCAGAGCCCACCCCCTTGAGGGGGGCAGGAGGACTTAACTCAAGGAACATCATTGACTGAAAACCCACATGGCAGGCCCCTCCCCCAGAAAACCAACCAGGAAAGAAAGAATAAAAAAAAAGACTACAAGAGAACAACCACCACTACATCATAGGACAACTTTTATTTTTAACTCGTTCCCACTATTCTGGTTCATTTTTAAAAATATAATTTTTTAACCTATTTACCATCACAATGAGATGTCCAATACATCAAATTCCATAATAACCTTCTAACCTGAACTTTTTGATACTTACACTTGTGTTTTTCTTTTGCATTTCTATTTTTTAAAATTTTTCCCCTAAATTTTAGTTTAGTTTAGTCTTGTTTATTCCTTTTTTTAAATTTTTATTTTCTAATATTCATATAGAGTTAAACTTCAAGGTACTCCCCTTTCCCCAATCAATGCTACCCCTATAAGTAAACCAATTTTTAATCCCCCTTTATCTTAGGAAAGTTGAGTCTTTTAACAAAGATAACAAGATACATCAGAGAAGAATCAAAACAACCTCCTTTGCCCACACTGAGAATTTATAACCACTCTCCCATCTTTTTCTTCCGCCAGTGTTTCTGTGTTTTTGTGTTTGTCCTGATAGTATATAAATATTATACTTAGGGTTCTTTTTGATGAGGTTCTTTCTTTATTTGCATATATATATATATATATATATATATATTTCTCTTGTCATATACTTTTATCAGTCTTTTTGTTTGTCTGTTTTTTGTTTGTATACTTCATCAATCTTACCTTGGTGCCCATTTGGGCTGAACCTTCTCTTTTATCTTCCCTTTTTTTCCTGTCTGTCTGTCTCTCTCTCTCTTTTTCTTTTTCTTTTCTTTTTTCTCTCATTTGGGTGGGAGCCCTGATTGCTCAGAAGCATTCCAGGATGCACCTTGACTGCACCATGGTCAATACATCCAGCTACATCCGTTCAGTCATCTCTCACCAAAATGACTAGGAGGAGGAATGGCCAACAGAAGAAAAATACAGAAGATGGGCCTTCTGCAACAGAGCTAATGACTATCAACATAGACAATATGCCGGAAAGAGAATTCAGGCTAACAATTATCCAGGCAATAGCTAGGTTGGAGAAAGCCACGGATGAACAAAAGGAATTGATTAGGGCAGAACTGAAAGCAACCAGAGATGAAGTTCACAATATTAGGGCAGAGCTGAAAGCTACCAGGGATGAGGTTCACAATGCTCTCAATGAGTTACAATCTAATCTAAATTCTCTAAAAGCTAGGGTAACTGAGACAGAAGATAGAATTAGTGATCTGGAGGACAAACAAATAGAGAGAAAGGATCAGGAGGAAGCCTGGAACAAACAGCTTAGAAGCCATGAAAACAGAATCAGGGAAATAAATGATGCCATGAAACATTCTAACGTCAAAATTATTGGAATCCCTGAAGGGAAAGAGAAAGAAAGAAGTCTAGAAGATACAGTGGAACAAGATCTTCATGAAAATTTTCCCAATCTCACAAATGGAACCGGCGTTCATGTACTAGAGGCTGAATGATCTCCACACAAGATGAGAGATTCCAAAAAAGCATCAAGTCACCTCATAGTCAAACTGAGGAATCATAATTGTAGATTCAATCTCTTGAAAGCTGCTAGGACAAAGAGGATCCTTACTTATAGAGGAAAGCCCATCAGAATAACGTCAGACCTGTCCACAGAGACCTGACAAGCCAGGAAGGGCTGGCAAGATATATTCAGGGAACTAAATGAGAAGAACATGCAGCCAATAATACTTTATCCAGCAAGACTGACATTCAAAATGGATGGAGAGATAAAGAGTTTCCAAGACCGGCAAGGCTTAAAAGACTATGCAACCACCAAGCCAACACTGCAGGAAATATTAAGAGAGTTCTATAAAAGAGGAAAAATCCTAAGAAAAGCACTGAACAGAAATATAGAGACAATCTACGGAAAGAAAGACTTCAAGGGTAACACTATGTCAATAAAAACATATCTATCAATAATCACTCTCAATGTGAATGGCCTAAATGCACCCATAAAACGGCATAGGGTTGTAGATTGGATAAAATGACAGGACTCATCGAAATGTTGTCTACAAGAGACCCATTTTGAACCTAAAGATACACCCAGACTGAAAGGGAAGGGATGGAGAAATAACTTTCATGCCAATGTGCCTTAAAAGAAGGCTGGGGTAGCGATTCTCATATCAGATAAATTAGATTTTAAACTAAAGACTGTAGTCAGAGATCCAAAAGGACACTACATCATTCTTAAAGGGACTATCCACCAAGATGATCTAACAATTTTAAATATCTATGCCCCCAATATGGGAGCAGCCAATTACATAAGAAAACTGTTAATCAAGAGAAAGAGTCATATTGACATGGATACATTCATGTATTCATGTAGTCAGGAGATCTTAACATGCCTCTCTCAGAAATAGACAGATCATCGAAGCAGAAAACCAGTAAAGAAACAAGAGCATTGAATGACATATTGGACCAGATGGACCTCATAAGTATATACAGAACATTCCACTCTAAAACAACAGAATACTCATTCTTCTCAAGTGCACATGGAACCTTCTTCAGAATAGACCATATACTGGGTCACAAATCAGGACTCAAATGATACCAAAAGGCTGAGATTATTCCCTGCATATTCTCAGATCACAATGCTTTGAAACTGGAGCTCAATCACAAGGAAAAGTTCCGAAGGAACTCAAACACCTGGAAGCTAAAGACCACCTTGCTTAAGAATGCTTGGATCAACCAGGAGATCAAAGAAGAACTGAAACAATTCATGGAAACCAATGAGAATGAAGACATTTTGGTCCAAAACCTATGGGATACAGCAAAGGCGGTCCTAAGGGGGAAATATATAGCCATCCAAGAATCCCTCAAAAAACCCGAAAAAATCTGGAATACACCAGCTGTCTCTACACCTTAAAGAACTGGAGAATCAACAACAAATCAAACCAACTCCACACGTTAGAAGGGAAATAATCAAGATTAGAGCAGAGATCAATAAGGTAGAAACCAAAGAAACAGTAGAACATATCAATGAAACTAGAAATTGGTTTTTTGAAAGAATCAATAAGATTGATAAACCATTGGTTACACTAATCCAAAAGAAAACAGAGAAAGCCCAAATTCATAAAATTATGAATGAAAAGAAAAAGATCACAACTAACACCAAGGAGTAGAAACAATGATCAGAAGTTATTATCAACAGTTATATGCCAATAAGCTAAGCAACCTAGATGAAATTGATGCATTCCTGGAAAACTATAAACTCCCAAAGTTGAACCAGGAAGAAATTGAAAACCTGAATAGATTGATATCTAGTAACGAGATTGAAGCAGTGATCAAAAACCTCCCAAAAAAACAAGAGCCCAGGGCCTGATGGATTCCCTGGGGAAATCTACCAAACTTTCAAAGAAGAAATAACACCTATTCTCCTGAAGCTGTTTCAAAAAATTGAAGCAGAAGGAAAACTTCCAGACTCTTTCTGTGAAGCCAGCATTACCCTGATCCCCAAACCAGGCAAAGACCCGACCAAAAAGGAGAATTTTAGACCAATATCACTGATGAATATGGATGCTAAGATTCTCAACAAGATCCTAGCCAACAGGATCCAACAGCACATTAAAAAGATTATCGCCTATGACGAGGTGGGATTCATCCCTGGTCTACAAGGATGGTTCAACATTCACAAATCAATCAATGTGATAGAACAAATTAATATGAGAAGAGAGAAGAACCACATGGTCCTCTCAATTGATGCAGAAAAAGCATTTGACAAAATCCAGCATCCATTCCTGATTAAAACGCTTCAAAGTATAGGGATAGAGGGAAAATTCCTGAGCTTTATAAAATCTATCTATGGAAGACCCACAGCAAATATCATCCTCAATGGGAAAAAGCTTGCAGCCTTCCCGTTGAGATCAGGAACACGACAAGGACGCCCACTCTCACCACTCTTGTTCAACATAGTATTAGAAGTCCTAGCAACAGCAATCAGACAACAAAGAGAAATAAAAGGTATCCAAATTGGCAATGAAGAAGTCAAACTCTTCTCTCTTCGCAGATGACATGATTGCGTATATGGAAAACCCAAAAGGCTCCACCCCCAAACTACTAGAACTCAAACAGCAATTCAGCAATGTGGCAGGATACAAAGTCAATGTACAGAAATCAGTGGCTTTCTTATACACTAACAATGAAAATACAGAAAGGGAAATTAGAGAATCGATTCCATTTACTATAGCACCAAGAACCATAAGATACCTGGGAATAAACCTAACCAAAGAGGTAAAGGATCTGTACTCAAGGAATTACAGAACACTCATGAAAGAAATTGAAGAAGACACAAAAAGATGGAAGACCATTCCATGCTCTTGGATTGGAAGAATAAACATTGTAAAAATGTCTATACAGCCTAGAGCAATCTATACCTTTGATGCCATTCCAATCAAAATTCCACTGGTATTTTTCAAAGAGCTGGAGAAAATAATCCAAAAATTTGTATGGAATCAGAAGAGACCCTGAATCACTAAGAAAATGTTGAAAAACAAATATACAACTGGGGGCATCATGTTACCTGATTTCAAGCTTTACTACAAAGCTGTGATCACCAAGACAGCATGGTACTGGCATAAAAACAGACACATAGACCAGTGGAACAGAGTAGAGCGCCCAGATATGGACTTTCAACTCTTTGGTCAAATAATCTTTGACAAAACAGAAAAAAATACACAGTGGAAAAAAGACAGTCTCTTCAATAAATGGTGTTGGGAAATATGGACAGCTATATGTAGAAGAATGAAACTCAACCATTCTCTTACACTGTACACAAAGATAAACTCAAAATGGATAAAAGACCTCAACGTGAGACAGGAATCCATCAGAATCCTAGAGGAGAACATAGGCAGTAACCTCTTTGAAATCAGTCACAGCAACTTCTTTCAAGATACGTCTCCAAATGCAAAGGAAAGAAAAGTGAAGATGAACTTTTGGGACTTCATCAAGATCAAAACCTTCTGCAAAGCAAATGAAACAGTCAACAAAACAAAGAGGCAACCCACGGAATGGGAGAAGATATTTGGAAATGATAATACAGACAAAAGGTTGATTTCCAGGATCTATAAAGAACTCCTCAAATTCAACACACACAAAACAGGCAATCATATCAAAAAATGGGCAGAAGATATGGACAGACACTTCTCCAGTGAAGACATACAAGTGGCAATCAGACATATGAAAAAATGTTTATCATCACTAGCCCTCAGGGAGATTCAAATTAAAACCACATTGAGATATCACCTTACACCAGTTAGAATGGCCAAAATTAACAAGACAGGAAACAACATGTGTTGGAGGGGATATGGAGAAAGGGGAACCCTCTTCCACTGTTGGTGGGAATGCAAGTTGGTGCAGCCTCTTTGGAGAACAGTGTGGAGATTCCTCAAGAAATTAAAAATAGAACTTGACCCTGCAATTGCACTCCTGGGTATTTACCCCAAAGATACAGATGTCGTTAAAAGAAGGGCCATCTGTACTCCAATGTTTATAGCAGCAATGGCTACAGTCGCCAAACTGTGGAAAGAACCAAGATGCCCTTCAATGGATGAATGGAGAAGGAAAATGTGGTCCATATACACTATGAAGTATTATGCCTCCATCAGAAAGGATGAATACCCAACTTTTGTAGCAACATAGACAGGACTGGAAGAGATTATGCTGAGTGAAATAAGTCAAGCAGAGAGAGTCAATTATCATATGGTTTCACTTATTTGTGGAGCATAACAAATAACATAGAGGACATGGGGAGTTAGAGAGGAGAAGGGAGTTGGGGGAAATTGGAAGGGGCGGTGAATCACGAGAGACTATGGACTCTGAAAAACAATCTGAGGGGTTTGAAGTGGGGGGGGTGGGAGGTTGGGGTACCAGGTGGTGGGTATTATAGAGGGCACGGATTGCATGGAGCACTGGTGAAAAAATAATGAATACTGTTATGCTGAATATAAATAAATTAATTTAAAAAACCCCACATTTAGATACCGCCTTACACCAGTTAGAATGGCTAAAATTAGCAAGACAGGAAACAACATATGTTGGAGGGGATGTGGAAAAAGGGGTACCCTCTCACACTGTTTTTGGGAATGCAAGTTGGTGCAGCCACTTTGGAGAACAGTGTGGAGATTCCTCAAGAGAATAAAAATAGAGCTTCCCTATGACCCTGCAATTGCACTCCTGGGTATTTACCCCAAATATACAGATGTAGTGAAAAGAAAGGCCATCTGTACCCCAATGTTTATAGCAGCAATGGCCATGGTCTCCAAACTGTGGAAAGAACCAAGATGCCCTTCAACGGACGAATGGATAAGGAAGATGTGGTCCATATACGCTATAGAGTATTATGCCTCCATCAGAAAGGATGAATACCCAGCTTTTGCAGCAACATGGACGGGACTGGAAGAGATTATGCTGGGTGAAATAAGTCAAGCAGAGAGAGTCAATTATCATATGGTTTCACTTATTTGTGGAGCATAACAAATAGCATGGAGGACAAGGGGATATGGAGAGGAGAAGGGAGTTGAGGGAAACTGGAAGGGGAGGTGAACCATGAGAGACTATGGACTCTGAAAAACAATATGAGGGTTTTGAAGGGGCGGGGGTTGGGAGGTTGGGGGAACCAGATGGTTGGTATTGGAGAGGGCACGGATTGCATGGAGTGCTGAGTGTGATGCAAAAACAATGAATACTGTTATGCTGAAAAGAAATAATAATAATAAAAAGACAATGTGGTACTGGCATAAAATAAACCTATGGATCAGTTGAATGGAATTGAGAGTTCAGAAATAAAACAATCTTCTATGATCAATTGTTTTTCAATTAATTGCCCCAACCATTTATTGAAGAAAGAATAATGTTTTCCACAAATGGTGTTGGGACAATTGGATTTATGCAAAAGAATAAATTTGAATCCTACTTCAAACAACATAGAAAAATTAGCTCAAAATGGATTAAATGTCTTGCTATAAGAGACAAATATGTAAGATTTTCAGAAGAAAATTTAGAGAAAATCATAGATATAAATCTTTATGACCTTAGATTAGGAATAGTTTTAATTTTTTTTTAATTTTTTACTTTTTTGATTTTTAATGCAATTTAATTTTTTTCAGTGTTCCAAGATTCATTGTTTATGCACCACACCCAGTGCTGCATGCAATATGTGCCCTTTTTAATACCAGCTACCAGGCTCACCCAACCCCCCGGCCCCTCTCCCCTCCAAAACCCTCAGTTTGTTTCTCAGAGTCCACAGTCTCTCATGGTTCATTTCCCCTCTGATTTCCACCAACTCTCTTCTCCTTTCCATCTCCCAATGTCCTCCGTGTTATTCCTTATGCTCCACAAGTTAGTGAAACCATATGATAGTTGACTTTCTCTGCTTAACTTATTTCACTCAGCATAATCTACTCCAGTCCCATCCACACTGATCCAAAAATTGGGTATTCATCCTTTCTGATGGAGACATAATACTCCATTGTATATATGGATCATATCTTTTTTATCCATTCATCTGTTGAAGGACATTTTGGCTTTTTCCACAGTTTGGTGACCATGGCCATTGATGCTATGAACGTTAGGGTACAGATGGCCCTTCTGTTCACTACATCTGTATCTTTGGGGTAAATACCCAGTAGTGCAATTGCAGTGTCATAGGGAAGCTCTATGTTTAATTTCTTAAGGAATCTCCACACGGTTTTCCAATGTGACTGCACCTAACTTGCATTCCCACCAACAGTGTAAGAGGGTTCCTCTTTCTCCACATCCGCTGCAACACTTATTTCCTGTTTTGTTAATTTTGGCCATTCTAACTGGCATAAGGTGGTATCTCAATGTGGCTTTGATTTGAATCTCCCTGATAGCTAATGATGATGAACATTTTTTTCATGTGTCTGTTAGCCATTTGTATGTCTTCTTTGGAGAAGTGTCTGCTCATGTCTTCTGCCCATTTTTTGACGTGATTATCTGTTTTTTGGGTGTTGAGTTTGAGAAGTTCTTTATAGATCTTGGATATCAGCCCTTTGTCTGTATTGTCATATGTGAATATGTGTTGCCTCTTTGTTTTGTTCACTGTTTCTTTTGCTGTGCAGAAGTTTTTGATCTTGATGAAGTCCCAGAAATTCATTTTCACTTTTGTTTACTTTGCCTTTGGAGACATGTCTTGAAAGAAGTTTCTGTGGCCGATGTCGAAGAGGTTATCCTTGAGGATTTTGGTAGATTCCTGCCTCACGTTGAGGTCTTTTATCCATTTCAAATTTATCTTTGTGTATGGTGTAAGAGAATGGCAAAGACCCCATCAAAAAGGAGAATTTCAGACCAATATCCCTGTAGAGTATGGATGACAAGATTCTCAAAAAGACCCTACCTAATAGGATCCAACAGTACATTAAAAAGATTATCCACCATGACCAGGTGGGATTTATCCCTGGGATACCAGGGTGATTCAACATTTTCAAATCAATCATTGTGACTGAACAAATCAATAAGGGAAGAGAGACAAACCACATAGTTCTCTCAATTAATGCAGAAAAAGCATTAGATGAGATACAGCATCTGTTCCTGATTAAAATGCTTCAATGTATAGAGATAGAGGGAACATTCCTCAGCTTCATAAAATCTATGAAAAACCCACAGCGAGTATTATTCTCAATACGGAAAAGCTGACAGCCTTCCCTTTGTGATCAGGAACATGACAAGGATGTCTGCCATTGCCACTGTTGTTCAACATAGTACTAGAAGTTCTGGCAACAGCAATAACATGACAAAAAGAAATAAAATATATTCAAATTGGCAAATAAGAAGTCAAACTTTCTCTCTTTGCAGATGACATTGATACTTTATATGGAAAACCCAAAAGACTCCACCTCCAAACTACTAGAACTCATACAGCAATTCAGTATTGTGGTAGGATATAAAATGAATGAACAGAAATTAGTTATTTTCTTATACACTAACAATGAACATATAGAAAGGAAAATTAAAGAATTGATTCCATTTACGATAGCACCAAGAACCATAAGATACCTGAGAATAAACCCAGCCAAAGAGGTAAAGGATCTGTACTCGAGGAACCACAGAACACTCATGAAAGAAATTGAAGAAGACACAAAAAGATGGAAGACCATTCCATGCTCTTGGATTGGAAAAATAAACATTTTTAAAAATGTCTATACTGCCTAGAGCCATCTATACCTTTAATGCCATTCCAATCAAAATTCCACTGGTATTTTTCAAAGAGCTGGAGCAAATAATCCAAAAATTTGTATGGAATCAGAAGAGGCCCTGAATCGCTAAGGAAATGTTGAAAAACAAATATACAACTGGGGGCATCATGTTACCTGATTTCAAGCTTTACTACAAAGCTGTGATCACCAAGACAGCATGGTACTGGCATAAAAACAGACACATAGACCAGTGGAACAGAGTAGAGAGCCCAGATATGGACCCTCAACTCTATGGTCAAATAATCTTTGACAAAACAGAAAAAAATATATACAGTGAAAAAAAGACAGTCTCTTCAATAAATGGTGTTGGGAAAACTGGACAGCTATGTATAGAAGAATGAAACAAGGTCATAGCTTTTTAGATATGACATAACAATCATAAAAAAAATCAAAGAAAAAATGAACTGGACTTTATAAAATTAAGAATTATGAGCATCAAAAGACACTATCTAGAAAGTGGAAAGACAACTCAGAAAGTGGGAGAAAAGATTTGCAAATTATATATCTGATAAGAATCTATTATCTGGAATATAATAAGAGCAAGTAAAAAGACAACAATTGACCAAAAAAAGGCAGAGGACTTAAATAGCCATTTCTCCAAAGAAGATCTACAAATGGCCAACAAACACATGCAAAGATACTCACTGTCATTAGTCAGCAGGGAAATGCAAATCAAAAGCACGATGAGATACGACTTCCTATACCTGAAAATGACTATTATCAGAAAGGCAGTCAATAACAAATATTCATAAAGATGTAGGGAAATTGGAACTTGTACACTGCTGATGGGAATATAAAATGGTGAGACTGCTATGAAAGATAGTTTGGCAGTTCCTGAAAAAGTTATACACAGAGTTACCTATGACCCAGGAGTTTCAGTTGAAGGTGTGTATCCAAGAGATTTGAAAACACATATTCCCCAAATACTTTTTAAACAAATGTTTATAACAGCATATTCACAATATCAAAATGGTAGAAAAAGCCCAAATGACCATCAAGTGATAATGGATAAATGGAATATGGTATGTTCATGCAAAGAAATATTATTTAGCTGTAAAAAGGAAAAAGGTACTGATACATGTTACCATGGATGAACTTTGAAAATAATATGCCAACCTGAAGATGTCTGATACAAAGGCCACTATTGCATTACCATGCCATTATGGAAAACCCATGATACCTATGACATTTATATGAAATGTCCACAATAGGCAAATCCATAGAGACATAAATTAGGTGAGTAGTTGCCAAAGACTGGGGGTAAGAGAGAACTGGAAGTGACTAATCATGTTTTTTGTTTGTTTGTTTGTTTGTTTTTTGGTGAGGGGGAGGGAGTTTGATGAAAATATTCTGGAATTGAATAGTGGCTATAGTTGCAATATCTTGTGAATCTACTGAAAGCACTTGAATTTTACTTTGAGCAAATTTTATGTTGTGTAAAATTTTATGTGAATTATATGTCCAAAAAACAATAAAAAAATCTCTGCATGTTGTGATGATGCCAAATTACATATCCTGAGTTGCTTTTCCCAGTAAGGATCTTGGTTTGTCTAGGCTCTAGGAGGATATATAATAATTTACTATTACTTTTCTCTTTGACCTTGTGTCATTTTCTTCTCAAAGGGCACTAAGCCCAATGCTGGGAAATCATCCCATGCCTCTTCGAGTAAAAAGCCTTGTCTTAAGCCTGAGAGAATTTCCTTTATTCTGAGAAAAGAGGGTATGGCTGTCTCTATTTCTCTTTTAAGCTGTACCCTGCATGGCATCTGGCACAGAGTGTGTGTTTAATTGCAGGTAACTTATCAGATGTCTTCACAGCATTCATTCATTTACTCATCTACTCCATTCATCCCTCATCACACATTTCATGTCTTTAACACACATTATGTGCCAAGCAATACCATTTTAACTCAATCCAGCCAACATTTATTGAAGCATCTACTGTATACCAGATGTCATGTGTGTGGGGGCAGTCAGGGAGTACAGTGAAAGCAGAAATGAGACTCTCCAGTGGCTCATAACAGGCAGTTATAGACCCAAGATGGCTTATACCAAAGTTAAGGTCACTAAAAATAATGGTGGACATTAAAACAAGCACCATGGGACCTGAAAAAGTCTAGCTCAGATACATTGCACCAATACAAAGAAGGAATTCCAGAAGAACCTTTGGGCCTCTGCTACTGGAGTATACAAACCAACAATTACCAAATGATTACTGAGTACTCAGATCTCCTGAGTTCAATGCTCTTTTGACTATAACTCCCATGTAAGGCTTTTTTCTGCTGTGCATGGACGGTAAGTTTCACATTCAATTTTGAGGGCACCAGCAGGGGTGGGAATGCTGGCATTTTCTAACCTGGGGAAAGGACACGAAATATACACAAGGGCACAGCTCTCCAGAACCTCCTATAAGGAAGATATCATTAATCATCCTCATTCTACAAGTGAGGGCTGGAAGACTCAGTGTGACTTAAAGACTTTCACAAGACCACCCAGCCACAGGTTTCAGTCCCAGTGCAGCAAGTGACACTGGCTAGTGCTGGCTAAGCAGAGGAAGATTTCAAACTGAAATTCATCAATGTCATTTTTCCTAACACCTGGCCCAATCTTTCCCCAAAATGACTAAAATACTACGACTGAGAAACCTCCTAATTAAAAAAATATATATATTCTGTTATGTTAGTCACCACAAAATACATCATTAGTTGTTTTTAAAATTTATTTTTATTTATTTTCAGCATAACAGTATTCATTATTTTTGCACCACACCCAGTGCTCCATGCAATCCGTGCCCTCCATAATACCCACCACCTGGTACCCCAACCTCCCACCCCCCGCCACTTCAAACCCCCCAGATTGTTTTTCAGAGTCGATAGTGTCTCATGGTTCACCTCCCCTTCCAATTTCCATCATTAGTTTTTGATGCAGTGTTCCAAGATTCATTGTTTATGTACAACACCCAGTGTTCCATGCAATATGTGCCCTTCTTAATACCCACCACCAGGCCCACCCATTCCCCACCCTCCTCCTCTCTAAAACTCTCAGATTTTTCTCAGAGTCCACACTCTCTCATGGTTGTCTCCCCCTCCAACTTCCCCTAATTCACTTTTCCTTTCCTTCTCCTAATGTCCTCCATGTTATTCCTTATGTTCCACAAGTAAGTGAAACTATGTGATAATTGACTTTCTCTACTTGACTTATTTCACTCAGGATTTGGCTATTGTGGACATTTCCACTATGAACCTCCTAATTAACAATGGGGGACTCTCTTAGGAAAATGTCCAAAGCTTTAATTCAAAAGCTGCAGCATGATATTCACATCTTCAGTAATTGATCTTACTGAATTTTTAAAATTATAAGTTATATATTACCTCCTTGCAAACAGGATTTCAAGCAGCATATAGAAAGACTTCAAGTAGATATCTACATCATAAAAAAATCAAAAGAAGCATTTTGGAGAATAAACATAAAAACTAGAGTTACTAAAAAAAATAGAGTTACTAAAATTGACCTTTACATATTGTTTTGAACATCTTAAGAGTTAAGGAAGTATAAAGGAAACATAATGAGTTATAGAAGTACAGAAGCCTTTTCTTGCACTCCAATTCAAAGTATTTAATTAGAAGAGACCCTAGACAGCTGTGATGGATAATGGCCTCAATACCAATTTAATGCTTTGTAGCTGAAAATACCAATGTAAAGTTATTTATATTCTATTACTTATGAACAGAAAGAGCCCAAAGAAATGAAAAAAAATATTGAAAAGAAATCTCCATGTTAAACTAACTAGAAAAAAAAAAAAGCCATCAACTCAAATCACACACCATGAATAATAGCTAGAAAATAGATAAAATTGGGATCTAGCAAAAAATAGAAAGCAGAAAGTAATATGACTATCTAGGTGGGGTAAATTACGAGCACACACAGCCATCAACAGATCTGATTAGCTTAAATAAAAGTTAAGTGATCACAACATGAAGCTATGCACCTGTGTTAGAAGTTTTACGAACTCAGTCCACGTCCTTTTTTTCCCTGACCTCTATCCCTTCCTTCAGTGGGTAACACTCCGAATGGACCAGCAACTAATGTGTGATTCTATCTCCAAAAGAGAACTTAACAAACAAGGCTAATGAAGGACACATGTCTGAAGACTTGAGATCTAGTAGAAAGGAATTTTGGGCAAAGACTTGTGAAGTCTTTCGACAGTAATTATATCAATAGTAATTGATATCTCAATGTTTCCCTTTTTCTTTTTCACTTCTCCAGTACTTGGTTGACAATGTTTTATATTAAATTATGTCTATTAAGATGCTGCAGTGGCTTATTTTTCCTTATTGAACACTGACTGATGAAATAAGTTGTAAGGAAAAATAGCACAAAAATATACTAGATATAAGAGAAGAGGTAAGACAACAGAGGGATAACATTGGTCTGGGTGAGTTAAGGAAAGAAAAAAAGATAAAAAATAATATGGTAAAAATAAAGTCGCATTAGCACAAAGTGTTAAAAAAAAAAGGCCAACATTGAAAGTATAGATAAAGATATGGATCACATACTTTGAAAATAACGGAGAGATATAAATAATTAGAGAAAAAATTAAAGAGATCCAACCATATATACATATAAATGGTGGTCAAGAACATAAAAATTTAAGAAGTGGAAGAGAAAAAATATGTTAAAAGTATAATAAAAGAAAATACGTGTGCCCGGGTGGCTCTTTCTGTTAAGTAGCTGCCTTTGGCTTGGGTCATGATCTCAGCATCCTAGGATTGAACCCCACATGGGTTTCCCTTCCCCCCTCCTCCCTGTTCATGCTCTCTCTCTCTCACTATTTCTCTCTCTCAAATAAATAAACAAAATCTTAAAAAAAGAAGAAGAAACAAAACACTGGAATGAAGCAATCTGAGTAAACATAATGAGAAGGAATGTCATGACTTAGGAAAAATTGATATGGAAAAATATCTTCCAAAAAATTTCTTGGTGAACATTTCAGAATTTGAAGATAAATATTTCTATAGTGTCTCACATAATACATACAAGTAATAGGAAAAAGAGAAAATCAATTTGGTCCCAGGCTTCCCTACAGGAATAGTGAATGCAAGTAGATGGCAATGAAATATCTTTGGCTTTCTTAGAGAAAAAAAAAACACAAAAATTAATTTTTTGGAAAATTATTCTGATATAAATGCAATAGTAGATATTTCCAAATATATCAGAACTTAAGGCACACCATCTGTACATCAACTATTCCAGAAAAAAAGTGTCTTTCAGCTAAAAGTGGAAGTTTTTATAAAAGTAATTAAGTACACAAAGAGAGGAGATGATGTGAATGCAATATACACAAAAGGCAATAGGAAGAGATCCATAGAGGATTCAGATATTGAAGTTATTAGATACAGACTTTAAAATAAAATTGTTTTCTACGTTAAAGAAGATAAGAGAACAGCATGAAACTTTTAGTTATAAATCAGAATGTATAAAATGAATCAAATGCAAATTTTATTATTATAAAATTAAAGTAAAATTAAAAATTCAATGAATGAGTTTAATGGCAGACTAGATCCTGTTAAAAATAGAGTTAGTGAAAGATAAACTTGAGGAACATATAGAGATTAATGCATAGAGAGAAAGGAATTAAAAGTAGAGAAAAGATTTTAAGAGACATAGAATATATGGAAAAGATCAAACATATGTCTAATTGGAGCCTGGAATGGAGGAAAAATAGGGTATAAATAATATCAAAGAGATAATTGATGAAAACTTTGCAGCATTGGTTAGACAGATCCAAGATGTAAAAACTCTAGGTAAAATAAATATAAAGAAAACCACATCTAGGCACAAAACATTAAGACTATTGAAAAACAAAAGTTAGGACAAAATCTTTGAAGTATTCTGAGGAAGAAGATACATTTCAGTCTAACTTCCCAACAGATAATGGAAGTCAGAATACAATTCAAATAATAAAATGTAAGGAACTAAAAAAAAAAATAGCTTCCAACCTAGAATCTGTTTAGTGAAAATATCATTTAAAAGTTAATGTGAGGGGTGCATGGGTTGCTCAGTGGATTAAAGCCTCTGCCTTCCCCTCGGGTCATGATCCCAGGGTCCTGGGATAGAGTCCCATATCTGGCTCTCTGCTCAGCAGGGAGCTTGCTTCCTCCTCTCTCTCTCTCTCTGTCAGCCTCTCTGCCTACTTGTGATCTCTATCTGTCAAATAAATAAAGAAAATCTTAAAAAAAAGTTAATGTGAAATAAAGATATGTACAGAAACACACACACACAAATGAGAGAATAAATCAAATGCAAACCTACCATAAAATAAATACTGAAGGGAAGAGAAAAATAATCCCTGATAAAGATTTGTAAATTTGTGAGGAATGAACACAAAATAGGTAAGTTTACAGAAATTTAAATATGAATTGAATGCATAAGAATGTCTTGTGGGGTTTAAAATATACAGTGAATTGATACATTCATATCAAATATAATTAGAGGTTGGAGTAAATAGAATTAAAATGTCCAAGTTCCTAGAATCGTCTGTGAAGAAGTAAAAACAATAAAAATATGAGACTTTGATAATGATATATAATGTAATTTCTGTGGCAATCATTAAACAACATAGTAAAAGAATGTATGACTACCAAAATAATAAAAATAGGATAGTGGAATAATAAACAGTCTGAAAGAGGCATGAAATGAACACAGAACAAATAGGAGATACAGAGACTAGAAATGTGGTAGATCACATCCAAACATATCAATTATTTCATTAAATATAAATAGAAAAAATTCTCTAATGGAAAGATGAATAATTTTAGTTTGCATAAGGAAAATAAAACATAGTTGCTTATAATATACTGTCTTTAAATATAAGGAAAATGATTGAAAACAGAAGCATAGAAATTATATAAATTAACAATAACCAGAAGAAATCTTATATAGTTAATACTAATATCAGTCAATGTGCATTTTAAGGTACAAAACATTTATTAAAGAAAATCATTTCATATAATAATGAACATAATAATAAAGGAATGTGTAATTATTTTAATTTTTATATATCTAATAATATAACATCAAAATATAGGGCAAAATTGGTAGAACTAAAAGGAAAAAATACAAACCCACAATCTAATGGGAGAATTCAATATGCATCTCTCAATTATTGATGGAATAAGCAGACAAAAAAGAAAAGCAGTGAAGAAATCAAAGGTTTCAACAACATTGAGAAACCTGGTCTGACTGACATATTCAATTGCACAGAGAGAATAAACATGGTTTGCTACTGTGCCATAAACATGTCTCTTAAGTTTGAAGGATTGTGATAATTCAAGTATGTTTTATAACAACAGCAGAATTAAGATAGAAAACAATAATCAAGATGATTAGAGAATCCCTGTATAAATGGGAACTAATAAACATCTAAAATAATACATAGGAACAAGAAGAAATCATAATAAAAATTTGGATATATTTTGAAATAGCTTAAAATAAAACTTGCAGGGTAAAGCTAAAAATATGATTAGAGGGAAGTTTATAGCTTTAAGTACATATATTAGGAATATATAAGTATGTAAGTATCTGCTTAAAGAAATTATAAAAGAAATAGCAAATTAAACTCAAAATAAGTAAAAGGATCAAAATAAGAAAGCAGCAACTACTAAAATAGAAAACATATATATAATAGAAATAATCAACAAAATTAAAGTTACTTTCTTGAAAGATTAGTAAAATTTATAAATACTAGTTAGACTGATCAAAAAGTAAGCCAATATCAGGAATAGCAGTGAATGAAACTATAGGTTTTAGAAACTTTATATACTGGAAACAGAGAAGACCATTATTTTCAATTATTTGTGCAATTATAAAAATTATCTATCTATTAAACTCTTAGGAAAAGCAATGTATAGAGCAAAAGTTCTATTTTCTTTTTTACCTTTCTCTTCTTTAAAAAAAAAAGAACACCATATTCTTTGACCATAATGCAATTAATTCGACTTTGATAACTATCTAGAAAATAGTAAAGGGAGGAGTCAAGATGGCGGAGAAGTAGCAGGCTGAGACGACATCAGGTAGCAGGAGAACAGCTAGATAACTTATCTAACCATTGCAAGCACCTACAAATACAACCGGAAATCAAAGAGAAGAAGAGCAACAATTCTAGAAAAAGAAAATTGATCACTTTCTGAAAGGTAGGGCCTGCGGAGATGTGAATCCAAAGTGACGGGAAGATAGACCACGGGGGGAGGGGCGGCTCCCGGCAAGCGGTGGAGCAATGGAGCACAAAATCAGGCCTTTTAAAAGTCTGCTCCATGGAGGGACATGACTCCAGAGGCTAAACTGGGGGGAAGCCCAGGCGGGGTCAGCATAACCCCATGTCCTGCGGGGTCACAGAAGGACCAGGGGTGTCTGAGTGTAGGAGAGCTCACAGGTATTAGAGCAGGGAAGCTGGCTACAGCGACAAAGCTGAGGAGTGAACTCTCAGCTCAGGGTTACCTTGAACCGGTTGCAGGCTGGATGAGCTTGGAGCACAGCCGGAGGCCACAGAGATGGAAGCGACCAGGTGCTTTTCTCCAAGTGCGACCGATTGAGTGCTTTCCTCCAATCGCGACCAGAGGCCAGGGAGATGGGGGTGGTTGGGCACTATTCTCTGAGGGTGAACTAAGGAGTGGGACCCCAAGCTCTCAGCTCCTCCAGGCCAGAGATTGGGAGGCTGTCATCTTCATTCCCATCCTCCAGAACTCTACAGAAAGCGCTCAGGGAACAAAAGCTGCCAAAAAGCAAACCCAAGCGGATTACTTAGCCCGACCCCTGGTAAGGGCGGTGCAATTCCGCCTGGGGCAAAGACACTTGAGAATCACTACAACAGGCCTCTCCCCCAGAAGATCAATAAGAAACCCAGCCAAGACCAACTTCACTCACCAAGGAGAACAGCCGAATTCCAGAGGAGGAGAAAGCAAATCTTATCTGGACAAAATGACAAGGCGAAAATACTCACCACAAAAAAAAAGAGCAAGAGGCAGTACTGAAGGCTAGGGACCTAATCAATACAGACATTGGTAATATGTCAGATCTAGAGTTCAGAATGACGATTGTCAGGGTTCTAGCTGGGCTTGAATAAGGCATAGAAGATATTAGAGAAACCCTCTCTGGAGAGATAAAAGCCCTTTCTGGAGAAATAAAAGAACTGAAATCTAACCAAGTTGAAATCAAAAAAGCTATTAATGAGGTGCAATAAAAAATGGAAGCTCTTACTGCTAGGATAAATGAGGCAGAAGAAAGAATTAGTGACATAGAAGACCAAATGACAGAGAATAAAGAAGCTGAGCAAAAGAGAGACAAACAAATACTGGACCACAAGGAGAGAATTCAAGAGATAAGTGACACCATAAGACAACACAACATTAGAATAGTTGGGATTCCAGAAGAAGAAGAAAGAGAGAAGGGAGCAGAAGGTATACTGGAGAGAACTATTGGAGAGAATTTCCCTAATATGGCAAAGGGAACAAACATCAAAATCCAGGAGATGCTAAGAATGCCCCTCAAAATCAATAAAAATAGGTCCACCCTCATCACCTGATAGTAAAATTTACAAGTCTTAGCAATAAAGTGAAAATCCTGAAAGCAGCCTGGGAAAAGTCTGTAACATATAAGGGTAAAAACATTAGATTGGCAGCAGACCTAGCCACAGAGATCTGGCAGGTCAGAAAGAGCTGGCATGATATATTCAGAGCACTGAATGAAAAAAAACATGCAGCCAAGAATACTATATCCTGCTAGGCTATCATTGAAAATGGAGAGATAAAATGCTTCCAGGACAAACAAAAACTGAAAGAATTTATAAACACCAAACCAGCTCTACAGGAAATATTGAAAGGGGTCCTCTAAGCAAAGAGAGACCCTAAAAGTAGTAGATCAGAAAAAAACAAGACAATATACAGTAATAGTCACCTTATAGGCAATATGATAGCACTAAATTCATATCTCTCAATAGTTATCCTGAATGTTAATGGGCTAAATGCCCCAATCAAAAGACAAAGGGGTATCAGAATGGATAAAAAACCAAAACCCATCAATATGATGCCTACAAGAAACTCATTTTAGACCCGAAGACACCTCCAGATTTAGAGTGAGGGGGTGGAAAACAATTTACCATGCTAATGGACATCAGAAGAAAGCTGGGTGGCAACCCTTATATCAGATCAATTAGATTTTAAGCCAAAGAATTATAATAAGAGATGAGGAAGGACACTATATCATACTCAAAGGGTCTGTCCAACAAGAAGATCTAACAATTTTAAATATCTGTGCCCCTAACATGGGAGCAGCCAACTATATAAGCCAGTTAATAACCAAATCAAAGAAATACATCAACAATAATACAATAATAGTAGGGGACTTTAACACTCTGCTCACTGAAATGGACAGATCATCTAAACAAAAGATCAACAAGGAAATAAAGGCCTGAAATGACACACTGGACCAGATGGACATTACCTATATATTCAGAACATTCCATCCCAAAGCAATAGAATATACATTCTTCTCTAGTGCACATGGAACATTCTCCAGAATAGATCACAGCCTGGGACATAAGTCAGGTCTCAACCTGTATCAAAAGATTGGGATCATTCTCTGTATATTTTCAGACCATGATGCTCTGATGCTAGAACTCAATCACAAGAGGAAATTTGGAAAGAGCCCAAATACATGGAGACTAAACAGCATCCTTCTAAAAAATGAATGGGTCAACCAGGAAATTAAAGAAGAATGGAAAAAATTCATGGGAACAAATGATAATGAAAACACAATGGTTCAAAAATCTGTGGGATACAACAAAGGCAGTCCTGAGAGGAAAATATATAGTGGTACAAGCCTTTCTCAAGAAACAAGAAAGGTCTCAAGTACACAACCTAACCCTACACTTATAGGAGCTGGAGAAAGAACAACAAAGAAAGCCTAAACCCAGCAGAAGAAGAGAAATCATAAAGACCAGAACAGAAATCAATGAAATGAAAGAAAAAAGAAAAAAAAAAGTAGAACAAAACAACGAAACTAGGAGCTGGTTCTTTGAAAGAATTAATAAGATTGACAAACCCCTGGCCAGACTTATCAAAAAGAAAACAGAAAGGACCCAAATAAATAAAATCATGAATGAAAGAGGAGAGATCACAACCAACACCAAAGAAATACAAACAATTAAAAGAACATACTATGAGCAACACTATGCCAACAAATTTGACAATCTGGAAGAAATGGATACATTTCTAGAGACATATAAACTATCACAACTGAACCAGGAAGAAATAGAAAACCTGAACAGACCCAAAACCAGTAAGGAGATTGAAACAGTCATCAAAAATCTCCAAACAAACAAAAGTCCAGGGCCAGACGGCTTCCCAGGGGAACTCTACCAAACATTTAAAAAAGAATTAATTCCTATTCTCCTGAAACTGTTCCAAATAATAGAAATGGAAGGAAAACTTCCAAACTCATTTTATGAGGCCAACATCACCTTGATCCCAAAACCAGACAAGGATCCCATCAAAAAAGAGAACTACAGACCAATATTCTTGATAAACACAGATGTGAAAATTCTCACCAAAATACTGGCCAATAGGATCCAACAGTACATTAAAAGAATTATTCACCATGACCAAGTGGGATTTATTCCAGGGCTGCAAGGTTGGTTCAACATTTGCAGATCAATAAATGTGATACAATACATTAATAAAAGAAAGAATAAGAACCATATGATACTCTCAATATGCTGCAAAAGTATTTGACAAAGTGCAGCATTGCTTCCTGATTAAAACCCTTCAAAGTGTAGGGATAGAGGGCACATACCTCAATATCATCAAAGCCATCTATGAAAAACCCACCTCAAATATCATTCTCAATGGAGAAAAACTGAAAGCTTTTCCACTAAGGTCAGGAACACGGCAAGGATATCTGTTATCACCAATGCTGTTCAACATAGTACTAGAAGTCCTAGCCTCAGCAATCAGACAACGAAAAGAAATTAAGGCATCCATTGGCAAAGAAGAAGTCGAACTATCACTATTTGCAGATGATATGATACTATATGCAGAAAACCCAAAAGGCTCCACTCCAAAACTCCTAGAACTTGTACAGGAATTCAGTAAAGTGTCAGGATATAAAGTCAATGCACAGAAATCAGTTGCATTTCTCTACACTAACAACAAGACAGAAGAAAGCGAAATTAAGGAGTCAGTCTCATTTACAATTGCACCCAAAACCATAAGATACCTGGGAATAAACCTAGCCAAAAAGGCAGAGAATCTATACTCAGAAAACTATAAAGTACTCATGAAAGAAATTGAGGAAGACACAAAGAAATGGAAAAATGTTCCATGCTCCTGGATTGGAAGAAAAAATATTGTGAAAATGTCTATGCTACCTAAAGCAATCTACACATTAAATGCAATTCCTATCAAAATCCCATCCATTTTTTTCAAAGAAATGGAACAAATAATCCTAAAATTTATATGGAACCAGAAAAGACCTCAAAGAGCCAAAGGAATATTAAAAAAGAAAGTCAATGTTGGTGGCATCACAATTCCAGACTTCAAGCTCTATTACCAAGCTGTCATCATCAAGACAGTATGGTACTGGCACAAAAACAGACACATCAATCAATGGAACAGAATAGAGAGCCCAGAAATAGACCCTCAACTCTATGGTCAACTAATCTTCGACAAAGCAGGAAGGAATGTCCAATGGAAAAAAGACAGCCTATTCAAAAAATGGTGCTGGGAAAATTGGACAGTCCCATGCAGAAAAATGAAATTGGACTATTTCCTTACACCACACACGAAAATAGACTCAAAATGGATTAAGGACCTCAATGTGAGAAAGGAATCCATCAAAATCCTTGAGGAGAACATAAGCAGCAACCTCTTCGACCTCAACCGCAGCAACTTCTTCCTAGGAACATTGCCAAAGGCAAGGGAAGCAAAGGCAAAAATGAACTATTGGGATTTAATCAAGAACAAAATCTTTTGCACAGCAAAGGAAACAGTTAACAAAGCCAAAAGACAACTGACAGAATGGGAGAAGATATATACAAACAACATATCAGATAAAGGGCTAGTGTCCAAAATCTATAAAGAGCTTAGCAAACTCAACACCCAAAGAACAAATAATCCAATCAAGAAATGGACAGAGGACATGAACAGACATTTCTGCAAAGAAGACATCCAGATGGTCAACAGACACATGAAAAAGTGCTCCACATCACTCGGCATCAGGGAAATACAAATCAAAACCACAATGAGATACCACCTCACACCAGTCAGAATGGGTAAAATTAACAAGTCAAGAAATGACAGATGCTGGCAAGGATGTGGAGAAAGGGGAACCCTCCTACACTGTTGGTGGGAATGCAAGCTGATGCAACCACTCTGGAAAACAGTGTGGAGGTTCCTCAAAAAACTGAAAATAGAGCTACCCTATGACCCAGCAATTGCACCACTGGGTATATATCCTAAAGATACAAACGTGGTGCTCCGAAGGGGCACGTGCACCCAAATGTTTATAGCAGCAATGTCTACAATAGCCAAACTATGGAGAGAACCTAGATGTCCATCAACAGATGAATGGATAAAGAAGAAGTGGTATATATACACAATGGAATACTATGCAGCCATCAAAAGAAATGAAATCTTGCCATTTGCGACGACGTGGATGGAACTAGTGAAATAAGCGAGATAAGTCAAGCGGAGAAAGACAACTATCATATGATCTCCCTGACATGAGGAAGTGGAGATGCAATGAGGGGGGTTTGGGGGGGAGGAAAAGAAAAAAGAGGAAGAAGGTGGGATTGGGAGGGAGACAAACCATAAAAGACTCAATCTCAAAAAACAAACTGAGGGGTGCTGGGGGGAGGGGGGACAGGAAAGTGTGGTGGGGATACGGACATTGGGGAGGGTATGTGCTATGATGAGTGCTGTGAAATGTGTAAACCTGGCGATTCACAGACCTGTACCCCTGGTGATAAATATACATTATATGTTTATTAAAATAAATAAATAAATTAAAAATGAAAAAAAAAAGAAAATAGTAAAAATAATGTCATATAGCTGAAGATGTGCTCAAATAAATTTTCTTTAGACTTTAAAATCTATCTTGGTCACAAGAGTAAAGAAAAAAAGAAAATAAGGTTAGCCTTCGAAAAGACAAGGCAGGGAACTTAGTAAAATTAAAGCAGAATTTGATGAGGTTGAAAACAGAAAATGAGCAGTAGAAAAGAATCTCAAAAGCCTATTTGAAGATATACATCTGTATGCACATTCACAAGCTCCCACATGCACATAATACATGGGCAGGTAAGCATGTGCACACACACACAATGAATTCAGCAGCTTAAAATGAGGGCAATTCACAAGGAAAAAGTGGAGGGAACCACAGATACAGAAACAACGTTTCAAATTCAAATTCAAAAGAATACTTTGCTTAACTCTGTGTAAATAAATTTGAAAATTCATATTGACTGGATGATTGATTCCAGAACACCCAAGAAACCTAAGCAGATCAATGGCCAATGGCTGAGTCTTCAGCTGAGAAATTGCCCAGATTATCTTCAAGAAGCATCACCCAGGAGAAAGGAGATTAAGACCAGGAAGAGGGAGTTGTGTGTGTCAGAATAGAAAGGGATCCTAGGTGCTCTGCCAAGTTGAGCCTTCAAGGGCACATAGGCAGGCACACCCATATTTAGGGTGGACTGCCATTGGTGTAAATCATGAGCACATGCACGCAAATGTATTGTTGTGTGTGCATGTACATCTTCTGAGCATCCCAGAGCCTGCACTCAGGAATACTGGGGTCTGGCACACAGGCATGTAGGATGGAAAGAAGCTGATTTTTCACTGCAATTCCTTTACATCCATCTGGGTCATTTTTACCATGCTCTTATTATTTTATAATAAAAAAAATGGGGACAAAAAGATTTTTATAGAAAATGCCAGAGGAATCTCCCCATTTATATTACTTATAAACAGTACTGGAATCTACCACAGGAGAACTTTGAAATGTGAGCTAAAGATGCTGAGAGACAGTCACTGGCACTGTGGCCGTTGGTCTCCTATGATGACCTCTGAGTGTCCAACCAGTTACATCCCCTGTTGGTAATAATAATAACACCTGATGTGAGGTCCTGATTCTTTTTTTGCCAGTGGCAAATTCTAATCCGTTCTTTCACCATGAAATAATAAAATTGAGTTGATGGGATAGTTTCTGAAATGAGAACAGTGATTAATACCCACAGCTGTCAGTCTTTAGCAAAAATTTGTTATATTATCTAAAGAATTAAATTCATCCTCCATTAAAATATACTAAAATAATTAATTAATTTTCAATGTAATAACTCAAGCAAGCAAATCTTGCATGACAATGAGAGTTTCTGAACTTCTAATGAACTGTTTAAAATGTTCGAATGAAGCTGAATTCAAAAAGCAGCTCTCTGATAATAAGTGCTAAGATCCAAGACTCCCCTAAATGTGTTATTTGGTGAGATAATTTCCAAGCAAAATAATTTTGAAATAAGGACTGATGAATAAGTACAAATGAAGAAGGGAATCAGATGTTAGAGGTGATGGCAGACTGTTGTATTCTTGGCCCAAGAGCCACCCTGCCTGGTGACCTTGCCCTTGAGTGGCCACTCCCCCTTGCCCTTGGGCTTGGGCGTGTGACTTGTTCAGGATGGGTTATCAGCAAGTGTGATGCCTGCAGAGGCTTGATAAATATTTGCATGTGGGGTTTGTCTTCTTGGAATGTTCCTTCATGGAAGCCATCTTCCATGTAAGAAGTCCAAGTGGCCCGAGGCCACCCTGTTGTCAAGGAGCCAAAGCTAGTGTGAGCTAAGGTCAGTTGGAGAGAGAGCTGTGTCTGATCAGCTCTGAGCTGCCCTAGCTCACCCAGCTGGAGTACCAGATAGGTGAATGTTGTGCGCCACAGCACCAGCCATATCCTTCTGGCATAGAGGAACCACCCAGGCCAGACCAGATGAAATTCTTTATTGTTACTTAAGCTGAGAAGTTTTGAGGTGTCTTGTTGGGCAGCAAGAGATAAATGAAACAGGGGACTAGAAGTCTGAGCTGGGACACCTTGAAAAAAAGGTAGTGGGTACCAGAAATGTACAAAGAGTGATAATACTTTTATCAGTAATAGAGTCAGAGCACCAACTACCTACCCCATGAAGATCCATAGGTGACAGATCCTTTGGACGAACGTATGGTCCCTACACCAGCAACCTCAACAGACCCTGGGGTTTGTTAATTTCAGTGAATAAATGAACGAATGAGTGAATGAGCAGTTCAGGCCCTACCCTGGACCTGCCAGGTCAGAACTTGCTTCTTCACAGGATATCCAGGTGTTCTATGTGCATGTTCAAGTCTGAGACATGCCAGTCTGGATAAAAGAGCAGCAGTGGGGGTCTGCATCCTTGTCTGTAAACCCCCAGGAATGTCTTGCTCTGAGCAGCAGGCAGATGGAGGGCTGTGACTCCTCGCGTATGCACAGACACGTATTTGACATATCTGTCGCCACTGGAGGGCTCTGAAAGGGAGTGGAGGTCTTACTTCCAGCTACACATCAAACAATCAGTCTTTTACATTTCAAACTTGTAACTAACCTGGCTACTATGGCTGTTCTTTTTTTTTTTTTCCCAATTTATTTATTTTCAGAAAAACAGTATTCATTATTTTTTCACCACACCCAGTGCTCCATGCAAGCTGTGCCCTCTATAATACCCACCACCTGGTACCCCAACCTCCCACCCCCCCCACCGCCACTTCAAACCCCTCAGATTGTTTTTCAGAGTCCATAGTCTCTCATGGTTCATCTCCCCTTCCAATTTACCCAAAAGCACATACCCTCCCCAATGTCCATAACCCTACCCCCCTTCTCCCAGTATGGGGCTTTTTATTAACTGTACAAGGAAAGACACTGTGCTGAGCAAGAAAGGGAGGTGAAGGCAAAAGTGACCCCACCTGAACAGGGTCTTGAGGAGAGTGGAAAAGACAATGGGAGAGGGTTCCAAGGTCTCTGAGCCAGTGGAGGTGAGGGGTGGGAATGAGAATCTGCACATTAGTAGACACATAGTTACTAAAAGTCAATGCAGGTGACTCCAGGACCATCCTTTGTAATTTAATTTCAGAAGTAAAGAAATTTGACAGTCAGTGGTGTACTCGTAAACTGGCAACCCAGAAGGAAAATAACCCACAAGGAGACTCTGATCTGCACTGTCTTCCGATCTCTGTGGTGTAAACATTCCTACCAATGGTTTAAAAATGGGCTCCCCAAATTGCTGACTATTTAACAGTTGGTGCTCAGACTTACCCAAGTGAACCACGTGTAAGAGTGGTTTTTCTTGTTGCAGTATTAATACTGATAGTAACCTTAATTCTGCCTGTTTAGTGTGGTCTGGGCAGCTTACAGACCTCCCCTCCTGTCCCCTGTCCTTGACAACAGCCTGCGCAGGGCAGGGAGGATGAAGGAAGTCCAGGCTTAACTCATGCACCCAGGACTGGTTCTCTGCTAAGTGATGGCCTTGGCTTTCCTCTCTATGGCACTGCTGCCCCTCCAGGAAGATCACCTGGCTCCTAGCCCATCTTTGTAGATCTCCGAGTGGAGGACCCTGTCCGCAGCTCCATCACCACCTGGTGGCCGGGCTGTAGTGCCCAGGGGCTCAGCAAAGGGCAAGGGTATTTCTTGGGATCTGGTCTCCCTGGTAGCTGGGGCCCACCAGATGGTGCAGTCTACCTAGGTGAGAGATGGCTGTCTCATGGGATGACTTTTGATCAATAGGAGATAGAAGTCAGAGGATGATTTCTCCTTTCCTCTGTGTCTGTCCCACTTGTACAAATTCTTTCAAGACAGCAGAACACATGCCTTCCTGAAGAACCTGGGAGACCTATGAGTGGTGACCAGCCCAGTAATGCAGCTCTTTGGTTCTGACCTTCCCTGCCTCACTGCCCTGCCCACTCACGCCCGCTTTCCTCAGGTTGTAATTCTCAGGGAAGTATTAGCAAGGACACCCTTGTCTCAGGCTCTGCTTTACAGGGGACTAAAACTAAGACAAACCCAATTCCAAATCAGGGTGGTTTTATTAGGAGTATGAACTTGTACCTGCCAGGCTCTCAGCCTCCCCTCTCCCTGGTAATGCTGTAGGGACTTCACAGAGTTGGTGTCCCCACTCTGGCCAGGAACCCCTGGTCCAGCAGCCAAACCCACCTCTGTCAGGACTGAACATCAGGAGCTGGGAAAGTAATCGTCTTCCCACTCCTGAAAGTTCCAGGGTTAGGAAACTGATGAGGCAAAAAAATATTTCTTCCTAAAAGCCTTTTAATAATGTTTCAAAATCTCAACTACTCAAACATATTTAATATATACGTGTATATCATTATATATAATAATATATAATATTTAGTTTTATAACATGGTAATATAAAATATATATTATATATTCCCAAATGCCCCAAATATATGCATAAAAATGAAACTGACACGCTACCTACTGCGCTAACAGTATATAATATTTATGTATATAAATATTATTTATATATATAAATAATAATGTATTTGGGAAGCTGGGATTTTAAGAAGATACTAAAATACTTTTAGGAAGAAAGACCTCCATGCTAAGGAAGAAAGTTCCTAAGTTATAAGAAAAATGTTTGCTATAATTTTGAATCCCGCAGGTGGTTTAGCACACATTTCACCAAAGCTATTCTTATCTCAATAATTTATGTACACCTATCTAATATAAAGTGATATGACTTTTGCCGCCTCAGATTTTTTTAACTGCTAGTCTCAGAGCGTTTCCAGAGGCATTTGAGCACATGCACTTCAAGGCCTTTAAGGCCCGATGGTGTGTGTACCCTTGAATGAATGCCTAGGATTTATTTCCAGTGTGTTTCATCAGTCCCTACTTTAGGGAGGCATTTTGCATCTCACTTCCCACTATAGCACATACTCTGCTGCTTCCCAAGCAAGCACATCCCAAATCAGAAGTCCTTATAGGGATCAGTCAAAGATCCCAGGACCCCAGGCAGGCTCCTTGGCGTCTCCCAGGCATCTATGTTTCTCCTGGGGCAAACCTCACCATAAGGAGATTCTGAGGGGCCAGGCATGTGAACAAGCTTGCTTCCATTATCTGCCATAAGCCAGAAACACACCATCATGCATTGCTTGTTCAGTTTTGCACATTTGTTGTTTTGCTGTTATTGAACTTCAAGGCCTCAGCAACTCAGAGAAAAAGCCCAGTCACATTTGGATTCAGAGACATGAAATAAGGACCAACAGAGCTGCCTGAGAGAGGAACTGCTGTCTCCCCCCAACCCCTGTTAGAATTGACTATAACCCCATCCTTTCTCACCACCCAGTGCTTCCCACCCCTAGGGCCCAGGCCCCAGGCCCAAGCAAACCTGTCCTTGGAGACACACGCATTGTTGCAGTAAGTCTCTCCACAGAGGACCGCCCATCCTTCTGAAGCTCTGGGGGCAGCTCCCTGGCTTGAATCTCTGCAGACTTCCACCCTCGGGTCCCGAGGCTCCACCTGGTTCCCCGCATGCTCATGCTCACTGCAGTTGTCTGTGGCTTCCTCTTGGCGTTTGACTTTTGTTCCAAATTTTAAGATGTCACATGTGCTCCTGTGAGAAAGGACTTGGAAAAATTGCACTTTTGGTTCCAGCAAATCAGCAGCCCTTGCTCACGATGCAGGAAAGGGAAGGCGGCACTGGCCAGAGCCTATCAGTGACAGCTTCATGAGAGAGATGGATCAATGGTGTGGGTCAAGGAGGCTGCTGGCTCACTTAGAAGTTTGGGCAGTGGGAAGCAGGGAGGCAGGAGCATGTCAACACAAGTTTCAGAAAAACCCCTACCCATGCCTCCCTCAGGCAGGAGCCTGGGGAGGAGAGCCAGCACTCTGCCTGCAGGCCCAGCCTCCAGGAACCAACAGCCTTGCCTAGAGCTGAGCTGAATGGTTGGAGAGAAGCCCATGAAAGACACGTCCCTGCCTGGACGTGGAAATGTTGGACTCTTAATTAATTTAAATGTACTTTACTCATCATCAAATGGAGCTGCTGATGGGGTTGCCATGGCCACTGGGCTCTGGTGAGTGAAGAGCCCTTCATGCTTTCATGCCATCACTCCACACCCACACGGAGTTCAGGCAGCTCACGCTCTGAGCAATGGCTGCCAACAACAGTTACCGCGAGTCCCTGGTACCTGTTCCTTCTGGCATCCGCAGAATCCCCCTGCTGTCCCATGGCTAGGAACCTGTGGCAGTAGGTGGCTGTGTGGCATTTGTGCCAGCTTCTGTGTGTTCCAGGTGCCTCACAGAGCCACCACTGAGGACGGCAGGGAAGAGGCTCTTCCATCACCCAGCAGAAGGGAAGACAGAGGTTCATGGAAGATCAGCGACTCCCACCAGCTCAGTCCTGATTTGTCAAGGTCTCATGGCTTGTGAGGATGCTGATGCTATGGGCAGTTCTGTGGCCTCAGGTGCAGAGCTGGAGCTGATATCCCAGCCTGGGATATGATTTCCCAACGTGGGAAATCAAGTGCAGGTATCATGGTTGCTTTTCAGGTGATGAGAGAGGCCCAGAAATGGGGAGTAACTTGCCCCAGGTCACAGGGCAAGTGAGTGGCTGAGCTGGGATTCCAAGGCTGCCAGTACCCAGGCTTCAGAGTAGAGATGGGGCCCAGGGTGTGCTGTTTCCTGTCTGTGGCCTGGTATTAAGAAGTGTCCATAGCAGGGATACTTAGCCACCCACGCCCCCACCTCTTACCCCCAATGTGTCACCAAGGGGCTTGGCACTGGAGCAGGAAGGCAGCGAAAGCGGGGAGAAGATTTTACCACGGTCCATGCTTAGATAGGTCTGAGTTCAAGCACAACCTGGAACACGTTCCAATTGGTGAAACACCTCAACCAGACCCCCCCTGATTTAGAAGTGAATTCTGCCCAGAAGGTTGTCGTGTCTCCTTCCAAAGAGGGTGAGTCTTTCTGGCCTGGGCCAGCACCCAGGGAGGAGCCAGGCCAGATGTGTGGCCAGTCCTGTGCCAACTGTGGGTCTGGTGGGGAGCACGTGGGGGAAACAACAAGCAGCCTGCATCTGTCAGGAGCCGCCCCAGCAGCTTGCCCTGCTGTTCCGGCCTCCTAATTAGAGTTTTCTCTTGCTGCTTTTTCAGATTTTTTTTCTTCACCAGGTTAAGTAGGGCTGTTAGACATAATCATATTACACGATTATGGGCTACACATGGTCAGACATTTATTCTGGGAAGTTAGGTCTTCAGAGCAGGGAACTTCGGCTTACTGGCCTCCCTCTGTGATCTGGGATGAACCTGCCAGTTTTCAGGAAGGGCTGTGAACCCTAGGCTGGGCCAAGTTGGGATGGGGCTTGTTCTCTTGCCTGAGGCATGTGCGCACAGTGGCAGTATCGTAGCCAATGAGGTTTATCCGAGGCGCGATTATTGCTAATTGAAAACTTTTCCCAGATAATAGGACCACAGTCCTGTCTTCTCTTCTGAATCCCCTTGTTTTGTTTACACAGACAGATCTCCCTAATGCCACTCTCCTTGTAAGAATTTCTGCAGATAATTTGGGTCAGTCTCGGGATATGCTGGCTCCCAAAGCAAAAAGACCCACAAATATCCAAAGTCTCAAAGACAGAAGTTTATTGCTTATTCACTGAAACGTCCACAGTGGTGACTTCCTGGTTGGCAAATGGCTCACCTGTTTCTGAAGGTCCCTCCCAGGGATCTGTCCCCCATGCTCTCCATTCTCTAGGGCCTCATCATCCCTCTCTCGATTCAGCTGCAGAAGGGGAAGAAGCATGGAGAAGACACAGCCACTTCTTAAATCCTGGACTAGAGAAGGGCTCACCTCCCTCACCCACATCCCTTTGTCACCTGGCTGCACCTGTCCACAAGGAAGGCTGCATTCAGTCTGCTGGGCACTGAGGAGGAGGAGGGAGGACATCTGAGGAGTACTTCTCGGCACAGTTGTAAGTGAAGAGGAGTGGGAAGATGTAGCATGGAGAACATTAGGAGAAGGAGGGGAAAGATGAGGGGGGTGGATCAGGAGAGGGAGATGAACCAGGAGAGACTGTGGACTCTGGGAAACAAAATGAGGGTTTTATAGGGGAGAGTGATTGGGGAGTAGGTTGGCTCAGTGATGAGTATTAAGGAGGGCACGTATCGCATGGATACGTGGTGTCATACACAAAACAATGAATCATGGAACACTACATCAAAAACTAATGATGTACTGTATGGTGACTAACATAACACAATTTAAAAAAAAAAGAAGAAGAAGAGTAGGAGGATGGAAGGCAGCTCATGGAAGCCTGATGAAGACCCGCTGCTCTCAGCTCTTTTCCTTCAGCCTCCTCCTTTCTTCACAGTCTGCTAGGAGGGAACTAGGGACAACTCTCCATCCAGGGGGGACACAAAACTCAGAGAGTGCTCAAGATTACACAGAGAGAAGTAGTAGAGTAGGATTTGGGTGTCCTATTTCTGGATTATGACAGCCTATAGCCTCAGGGCACCTGTCCACTTAGGGAGACAGGACAGTCTATCTGTTCAGCCTCATTCCCTTGTATGACCAAAAGTCTGAATCACCAATGTTAACACAAGTCCATTTGGTTACTTTCTGGTGCCTAAATAATTCAAGGTAGGCAAATGGATCTCCTTGGGTGGCCCATCTGGAATGGGTAGAAAGCACCTGAGAGTAGAATGTTGGGGTAGGTCATGAAGCTGATTGTTCCAGAGGCTGCAGCAATGCACCTCCCTCCCTGAACCCTTCGGGGCCTCCATGAAGTGTCCCTGTGAGGCCATGAAGGTGAGTCTACAAAGGTGAAGCCCATACAGCCTTTTCCCAATGCAGACCCTGGGCAGACAGGGAGCAGCTGCCTGCTTGTCAGATGGCCCTCCCCCTCCAGACTCCTCCCTGCTCCCGGCGACCACCCTGCCCTCACCAGTCCTTGCCATTGCACCACACTTGGCCCTCACCTTCTTGGGGTCCAGCTCAGAGTTGTTGTTGGTGCTCCAGGCCTTCCTTCTCTCCTCCCCGCCACCACACCATGTCTCCCACTTCATCCTTGCATTTCCCCCATGTTTCTCCCTTTCTGGCAACTTTATCACTCCCATCTATTACCAGTAGTCATTTCTGATTCTCTTCTCCTCTCCTCTGTGAAGCTATGCCCCATAGTTCCTCCCAGAAGTGCCCTCTGCCCCTCAGCCCTGAGTACTTACCTGTTCTCCTCCCATGGCCCCTATCACTTCTCTCAGCTGAGAGTGGGTCAGAACCATCTGTTCACTACATGTATGTCCCAGTCCCACCACAATGGTCTGCACCACATGTTCAGCACACACATTCTGCACATTCTGATGTGCAGAATCAAATTAATGTGGGTTCCATAGGACCCTCTTTCCAGCTCTAGGACATTTGAGGGAGGATAAGGGGTTAATGGTTAAGGCTGAATTTGAATTTGAAGGTGGTTACTAATGGACTATTCCCTTATTCTGACCTCTGACCACTCCCAACTCTTTCCATCACCCTCCTTTGGGTACCCATGGAGCCCCACTGCAGTCGGTTGACCCATGTTTGTCTGGAAGGCTGGACTGCTTCTGTTTCCCACAGAACATCCAAGCTCATTTCTTAGGACACCAATCTTGTTTGCCTAGTCATTCATGTTTGTCTCATTATATATGTATTATATAATTCATATGTGATCATGGCACACACATTCACTGATACACATAAGACTAACCATTTCTCCTCTTTCCTCTCTGGCAGAATGCACCTAGCTCAGTGCCTGGGACATGGCAGGTGCTCAATGAAGTGTCTGTTGAATGAGATGATACAAGAGTGAATGAATGAATGAAAGCACTTGCCAAGAATCAATGTAGTCTTAACTCAAAAAAAAAAAAAGGTTTTATTTATTTATTTGACAGAGAGAGAGATCACAAGTAGGCAGAGAGGCAGAAAGAGAGAGAGGGAGAAGCAGGCTCCCTGCCTGATGCGGGGCTTGATCCCAGGACCCTGGGACCATGACCTGAGCTGAAGGCAGAAGAAGTTTAACCCTCTGAAGTACCCAGGTGCCCCTCTTAACTCAATTTTAATATCCAACTGCAACTCAGCAATCAAGGGTATATTTAATCCATTATTCGCTATACATATAGTGCATTTATTTTCCTGTTCTCAGCTTCAGAAGAAAAGCTAAGTCTGTTCATTGAGTTGGCGTCTGAATTAAATTACACTACAGCCAGCAGAGCACCATGTCTGATTGCATCAACCATCAGCTCTGAGGCATGCAGCGATCCCAGTGTTGGTCAGGGAACTGAAGCAAGCCCAGCGTGCAAGGGATTTTTATGGAAATTGAAGAGTAGAAACAGAGGTAAGAAAGTCAGGCCTTGAGAAGTCTTATTATCAGGAAATGAAAATTGCTTTAGATATGGCTTGGTTTTCTTGTTTTATCTCATCAACATTCATGTGTAGGAGTAAGAAGATGCCATTTCTCATTGCCCCCAGCCCCGCATACCATCATCCTCATGATGAACATTATTTTTGCAGTTGAAATGTCCCAGGCACAGGGAGGTCAGCCGTTTGATGACAACCACACATCAGACGAATGCCCCCTGGGACCTGGACTCAAGGACCTCCATCTGGCTCCTTTCCTGTGCCCTTACTGCCCTAGAAAGTCAAACAGAAACTTGCCTTTGGGAACAGATATCTTAAAGATTGCTCATTTTTGCTTTAGTTGCAGGGAGTATATTTTTCTATTTCTCAAAGATTAAAAGAAGAAGTTTGTTAGAGCAATGTCACAAAGCAAATCACCTCCAAGGAGACTTTTTTTCTTAATTTTTTAAGCAAAGTATTTTTGAAGTGAAGCTAGAGTCTCCAGTTCCCCTCTTTTAGGAAACTGAGGCTTCTGATGATGCTCACGGATGCTCACGGGTGGGCTTTCATGATGTCCAGCAACGCTGGACTTCTTTTCCTCAACGCTTTGAACCATTTTCTTTTTAAGTTTGTGGTTGAATTCTCAGAGGCAGAGAAAATCCACTCTCTTTGAATAGTAGCCTTGCTGTTTCTGCATTTTCCTTTATCCTAAGAGGAACCACCTTGCCCACTGAGAGGGGCTTCCATCTGACCTCTCTGAGTCTCAGTTTCCCCACATACAAACAAATGCCCCCACCTGCTTACTTCACGAGGGCATTTTAAGAGAGGATTAAGTTCAGTCAGATTCAAATATATAAATCACTTTCTCAAATGATCAATTAAAAGGGAAACAAACTAGTCCATGAAATAAGACATCTGTTCTCAAAAAAGTACCCCTGAAACAAATAATACATTATATGTTAGTAAAAAAATAAAAATTACAATGTTAAAAAGAGAGAAAAAAAAAAAAAGAGCGAGGAAGTTATAGTCATGTCAACAACCATGATGCCAGGCGGAGTTAGTAATCATAATGACAACAGCCCAAGCCTGGTGCAGGCTTCTCCCCTCCCAGGCTGTGCCACACTGGGCCTGTTACCTGCCTCACCTCATCTACTCCTCATGGCGGTTCCGTGGGAGACAATGGGGCCCCCACCTTCATGGTGCAGTCAAGGCTCAGAGGTGTTCGAGAACATGCCCCCTAGGACCCCAGAACGTCCTACCAACCGGATGCCTGTGAGTAGAATAGCTCTGTTTCCCTGAAGTTCACAGGCATGGAGACAGGGAGCCCTTGAGCAGAGGGGCATGGTCTTCTTAACTCTTTATGCCTCAAACCCAGCAGTATGCCTGGCACAAACTAGATCTTTTACCTTTTTTTTTTTTTCTTTTTTTAAACCATGAACCATATCATTTGTCCAAGCAATATGCATAATGTGGAAGCTGAAGAACCCTCACCCATGGAGCCCCAGCCAGCCTGAGAAGACGACTGGCACCGTCTCCCTCTGCTGACCACCCCCACCCCCGCCAGGGAATAACCACTACCATGAATTGTGTGATTTCCATGCCCCAGCTTTTCATTATACTTTTATTCCTGAGGCATCCTTCATTATGGTTCAATTTTTTCCCCTTTGAACCAGATCTAAATGGATCACAATGTGTATCTTCTGTGACTTGCATTTTTTTGCTTACTGCCATGCTGAGATTTGCTCAGTTGATGTTCCCTTGTTTTCAGGGCCCCAGAGTCCCTCCAGGGTTAATGGCCAAGAGTCTGCAGTAAATGCTGTTGAGTAAATGAATGGATGAAGGTCTGCATGTGTCCCAGCATGGAGGAAGGAGAGAGAAGTTCTGAATCTGCAGGCAGCTTGAAGGCAGGGCCTGGTAGGTGTCCACATGTACCTGGACCTCTAGGGGTGTGCCCATCTGTGACATGTCCTTTGTGGGCTGGGGGTGAGGTCAAAGGATGGTGGGGGACCTGGGCAGGACTGGGCATGCCACACTCAGGGATCAGCATGTCCAAGGGCGGGGACAGGGGAAAGTACAATGAGAGGAGCCTCCTAGGGGCCAAAGTTAGGATTTCAATTCCCTATTCCTACTCTCACCCCAGAGGAAGCTCCCAGATGCATGCTGTATGGGGAGGAAAGTCAGGCTCTGAGCACCTCTTAATTCCACTCTCTCCCACATCTCAGAACAGGAGGGCTGAGGTACACACCTAAGGATCACTGATGAGCTCTGAGTTACCAGATTGCCAATATTTGTAGGTGGGATCATGGATGCAGCCATTCATAAGGTCTAGAGAGACCATCCGACATATTTTCCATGTTTGCTTCTTGTGCACATTGATATCCCCAGCTTTTTGCTCACCCATGACTTTCCTCAGGATATCTGTCCATGGACACAGACTGACAAAAGTTAAGGATGGTTCTTGTGAGTGCCAGCAACTGAGGTCCTTTGGAGGACAACCACTGGGGCCATGTATTCCCAGCCTCTGTGGAATGGCTTCTGTTTCAGGCCCCATTCCTGCTTGGTGTTTCTGAGGTCAGGGTATGTCCTGGAGAGGACAGGCCACAGGGTGGCTAAACGTCAGGTGGGATGGACTTGCCCCTCAGGCTGAGGAGATGGAATGCAATTCTGCAGGAAGTGTAGAAGGCTTTTAAGTAGAACTATGATATACCACTTGGATAATCTGTTATCTTGTGAGTGTGCCCATGAGGGAGAGAATTAGAGGCAGTTTGTTTCTGGGCCCTTGGGAAATATTCACTTTTAAGTCACTTACTGAGCAAAAAAGAATTAACCTCAAACTTGAGAAAAGTTAATGAGAAAATTGGTGGCTCAGTGAACTGGCTGCAGGGATTTGTCAACAGAAAAGCCAGAGGAGGTTAAAGCCACTAACCCTTTGTTCTCATTGTTCAAGTTCAATCAACACTTGGAGAGGACCCTGCAAAATTAGCCCCTGGAGAATGTGAGCAGCGTGGGGAAAGATGTGCCCTGCACACTAAGGAGGGGTATCCAGGCATCGGACAACCTCATCACCTGTTTCTGGGAACTCATGTATGGGATAGTGTTGTGGTGACAGGCAGAGTCCACACACCGTGGTAGGAAACTAATCTCACTGTGTTATAGTCCTATCTTGCCCACCTTTCTCCATGATTATAGTAAGTGCCCTCTTTCCAATGTGTGCACAAAAAAAAGAGAAATGCTTCTGCACTCGCCCTCATGATACCCCTTGTTCTCTGAGTTTCTCAGCTGGTCAGGATCACTTTCACATGTCCTGCTTCTGCCAGTGAGCCACTCAGTTTGCTGAAGGGCTGGCTTGGGGAGCCTGAAATGGAAGTCCCTTCCTAGTGATCTTAGAATGAATTCATTTTATTTGTAATCAAAGAAGACCAGAATTCAAACTCTGAGAAACTAGGGCTGAAGACAGGACCCTAACGTAATGCCAGAGCATGGGGTGCTCCCAACTCATCCTCCTGGATCCTGATTAGAGGTTGCTGGCCCCAGGGGCTAACTGTCAGGACTTGGATAACGGAAAGGACCATTGAGAAAGTCCCTGTGATTGATGATCCAGGGACAGTTCCTGTGATCTTTCATTACTAAGACCTACAACCTTCATTCTCCAGCTTCCAGATCTTACTCACTTCAAGATGGGCCTCTCATTTTGGTTTGGACATGCTTAGCACATCACTCACCTGGAGAGGATGGGCTATGCATAAAATCGCAAATTCAGTTTAATTGAATTCAACAAACACTTAAGGTAAGCCTTCTTTCCACATCATTCCAGACATTACAGCAGTGCTCCATCATCAAGGTATTTAATTGACCTGCACTCCACGAATGCAAAGAAAAAGAGAGCTCTGGAGGCAGGGCAGAGGGAGGGACACTCCTTAAATAGTTGTCTCAATCAATGAGCATTTATCCAGAGACCACAAATGCAATCAAGCCTGAAAAAAAAAAAAAATCAATGCATCTAAAGCCAACCTAGGCAAAGAATACAAGCAGTTTTAAGGTTTTCCATCCACTGATGAAGGGGAGAAAGAGGTTCCTGAGGGGATGGTCAGTGTGTGTAAGGTGATGATTCCTTCAATATTCTGAAGGAAGAATCAAAGAAACAACAGGTGGCCTGACAGAAGACTGACTAAGGGAACCTCAGAAAACCCCACGTACTGTCTTCATGTCAAGGGTAATGGCCATCAGGATGGGCTGGCACGTTGTAATATTCCTGCACGTGCTGCACTGTTACCCATGGTGAGACTCCGAGATGACCCCCTTGATGAACGGGGGCCCCTCCCTGCGGTGAGATGAGGTGGGCCATGCTGTGCACAGGGTGCCAGAGCTTGCGATACCTGCTGGAATAATGTAAATCTTTTACATTATACTCTTAGTTTATTGGATCTCTCTGTTTTACATTACAAAATGTCCAGGGTAACTTTAACTACATGAGGTTTTCTCTTTATGCTCTTTGAGAAACTATTTCAAGAGGCATCCTGTAACACCCAAATATAACATCTTTGTCATCTACATCATCAGTGATTATCGCCGGAGCTGGCATGCGTCACCCCTATGGCATGATAACCTGAACTCACCCCTCATTCTGGCCATCCTAGCTCTTCTCCGCAAGCCTCCTGCATCCTTTGCTGATGGTTACAGAAAGAGGGGCACAGACAACGAGTTACGTCCATGCCTTTGTTAGAAAGGGAAGGACACCAGCCTGGGGCGGAGGCCCTGAGTGAACCTCATCTGGCTTCAGGCACATTTGTGTGACACCCCTTCACTGATGACACATGAGGTTGGAGCATGCCAGCCATTCATGAAGCTCTAAGCCTCTCACTATCCCAGGACTTTGTGTGTGTGGTGACACCTGAGCTGGCCTTGGGGCATCTCAGTGTCACCCCCTTGGATTCACCATCCCTGAAATCCCTGACCACCTCTGCCTGGCCCCTTCCATGCCCATTCTGTCACTTGCCTTTGTTTCTTCATGACTTTTCCAAGCTCTGCAGTTACTTCAACAGCTGTTGGCTTATAGGTCCACTGTCTGTCTCTTGTAAACGGTGGTTCTTTCTCTTACTGATCACCATATCCTGTGAGCTCAGATCAGCACTGAGCCCCGAAATAAGTGTTTTGGATAAATGTATGCATCATTAGTCATGCATATCGATCATCTGGGAATGAGTTATAGGGGCTGATGTTATATGTTCCAGAGTTCACATCAGGCAGGGGCCCTGTGTGCTGGGGTTGTGGTCAGAGAAGGCTTTCTGGAGAAGGTGGGCCTTGGCTGGCCCTAAATGATGGGCAGTGTTGTTCATGGGCACTGGTTGGGGCAGAAAGATGCTTCAGCTGTCGCAGAGGCTTGTGTGCCCGGACCACCATCAGCCACCTCCCAGCTGCTGTTTACCTCGGGGGCAGGGGGCTATAGGGTGACACGAGATGCCCTGAGACCACCTTGAACACTCCAGGGCAGTGGTAACCAGAGTGCTTTTCAGGCTGGTGCAAAAACCTTGTCTTTCCAAATCTGAGCTGCAATATGAGAGCTCTACTGGAAGTGTGGGTCTGGAGGGCTAAGGGAGAGCCCCAACTTGTAGGTGTGGGGTGGGCAGGATCCAGGGCAAAGATGTGGGCTCCTTATGCCTGAAGTTGCTTGAGGAGGATTCTGAGGATGCTGTCGGGATGCTGGAGCTGCTGAGGAGGTGTGGGAAGCAGAGCCCAAGGCAATCCACCTGCTCATGGCTTCTTTGTTGTGGCACATTCCTCAAGATCCATGCTTCAGGCTCCGTGGCTCCACTGTGGCTGGGGGATCTGATCTGGCTCATTTTTCATGGAATCAAATTTGCTTTTCTAACTTTTAAGTTGCAAAGCACATTTATTTTCACTTTGACATACAACTTAGAAGTGATGGGAGTTTTCCCGGTTCCACCACTGTAATGCAGCTCTGCTCCCAGAAAAACGGAGCTGGGTTTTAGATCAGGCATAAGGAGCCCACATCTTTGCCTGGGAGGTGCCCAGACTTTCTTCTCTGACTGATGCACAAGCAGAGGTGTCGCTGTCTAGGAGACAGGGGTCTTGTCTGAACTCTGGCCAGCTATGGACCTGCTCTGTCATACAGGCAAAGTCCTGGTCCTCAGACCCTCAGTTTTCTCATCTGTAAAGTGGGAATGAAGAAACTGCAACCACCTGGAAGGGTTGAGGTGAGATTTAAGAGGGAAAGGGGACATGATGATGTCTACTCCCCACTGACCATGTGCTGGCCCTAAGGGCACAGGCTTCCTCCTTCCCCAAGGCCACCACCATCTTCCAGAGATGTGGGAACATGGGCTTGATTTTCCTAGGCTCAAAGTAAAATAAGATCGATTCTGTCCACAAATAAGTGAAACCATATGATAATTGACTCTCTCTGCTTGACTTATTTCACTCAGCATAATCTCTTCCAGTCCCGTCCATGTTGCTACAAAAGTTGGGTATTCATCCTTTCTGATGGAGGCATAATACTCCATAGTGTATATGGACCACATCTTCCTTATCCATTCATCCGTTGAAGGGCATCTTGGTTCTTTCCATAGTTTGGCGACTGTGGCCATTGCTGCTATAAACATTGGGGTACAGATGCATAACAAATAGCATGGAGGACAAGGGGCATTAGAGAGGAGTAGGGAATTTGGGTAAATTGGAAGGGGAGGTGAACCATGAGAGACTATGGACTCTGAAAAACAGTCTGAGGGGTTTGAAGTGGCGGGGGGGGGTGGGAGGTTGGGGTACCAGGTGGTGGGTATTATAGAGGGCACGGCTTGCATGGAGCACTGGGTGTGGTGAAAAAATAATGAATACTGTTTTTCTGAAAATAAATAAATTGAAAAAAAAAAAAAAAAGATCGATTCTGTCCAAGGAAGGGTAAGGGACCAGAAATCTCAGTCCATGGCAGTGGAGAGAGCATGCTGGACTTCCTTGGTCCTGGGACTTCACATCTGACCCCTGATAGTTTTGGAAAACTAGAAAGGCCACCCTCTGTTTCTCCTGAGCACCAGTGGCAAACATATTGGATTCTATCCTAAGGCATTTGTTGGAGCATTGACATTGTGAACCCTGGATTCAGGTAGAACAGTAGCGTGATTCAGATTCTTGTTATTTGTGTGACCTGGGACAAATTCTTTCCCTCTCTAAGCCTTGGTCTTCCTTCCAGGATACAGTGGACACAGTAGTGTGTAGCACCTAGCCCCTGGCATGGACAGAAATTACAACCCTAGAGCCTGGTGACTGACAGATGTCCCGCTCTCTGTAACTCCCTGTTATCCTCTGTGTCACTGTTCCTTTATCCTTGGATTCTTAACTAAAGAGGACAACCCAAATCAATTCTTCAGCCACAAGATTATTATTCTGTAGGTAGGTGGCCTTCTTATTCTGTGGAAATCAAGACCTTAGCCTTCAGCTGTGCCCAGCATGAACCGATGTGCAGTGATGACCATGCCCTCTTCTTTTTATTTATTTATTTATTTATTTTTTATGTTAGTTAAAACTCTTTTTTTTCCAATTTATTTATTTTCAGAAAAACAGTATTCATTATTTTTTCACCACACCCAGTGCTCCATGCAAGCCGTGCCCTCTATAATACCCACCACCTGGTACCCCAACCTCCCACCCCCCTGCCACTTCAAACCATGCCCTCTTCTAATTTAAAGTCCTTGTTATTTTAAAAAGACCTATTACCTGAGAATGCACAAGGTGCCAGATGGAGATTGGTTTGGGTTACTTGAATAGCTAGATCTCTTTGGGGATGATAATGAGGGGAGAGTCATCTGGGATCTCTACACTTCATTCCATCAAGGACAGAAATGAAGGGTGTGGGATACTGGAGTGACCTGATTTCTGTTTCTAAATCAGGCACTGTTGCTTGACAGTGACCATCTCTTTCTTCCTGTTGTACAAGGATCTCTTGAGGGAGTATAGGAAAGTCCTATGTCGAGGTGCCCCATTGGGAGACTGCAGCCCTTTACCAGCTCTCGTCTAATCCAGGCTCTCTTCCTATTTACTGGGAATACATTATGCACCAAGTCAATAGGAAAATGCATATTTAAGAAAATTTGTTGGGACCATAAGCAGGGAATAAAGACATTAGTTGATTGAGAAGAATGCTAACTGTTCCCTATCTTGTCCCATCTATACATCTCGATTAGCTTAATAGAATAGTTTGAATCTAAATATGGATTCTCCATCAAAATCCTTGAGGAGAACACAGGCAGCAACCTCTTCGACCTCAGCCGCAGCAACATCTTCCTAGGAACATCGCCAAAGGCAAGGGAAGCAAGGGCAAAAATGAACTTTTGGGATTTCATCAAAATCAAAAGCTTTTGCACAGCAAAGGAAACAGTTAACAAAACCAAAAGACAACTGACAGAATGGGAGAAGATATTTGCAAACGACATATCAGATAAAGGACTAGTGTCCAAAATCTATAAAGAACTTAGCAAACTCAACACCCAAAGAACAAATAATCCAATCAAGAAATGGGCAGAGGACATGAACAGATGTTTCTGCAAAGAAGACATCCAGATGGCCAACAGACACGTGAAAAAGTGCTCCATATCACTCGGCATCAGGGAAATACAAATCAAAACCACAATGATATATCACCTCACACCAGTCAGAATGGCTAAAATCAACAAGTCAGGAAATGACAGATGCTGGCGAGGATGTGGAGAAAGGGGAACCCTCCTACACTGTTGGTGGGAATGCAAGCTGGTGCAACCACTCTGGAAAACAGCATGGAGGTTCCTCAAAATGTTGAAAATAGAACTTCCCTATGACCCAGCAATTGCACTACTGGGAATTTACCCTAAAGATACAAACGTAGTGATCCAAAGGGGCACGTGCACCCGAATGTTTATAGCAGCAATGTCCACAATAGCCAAACTATGGAAAGAACCTAGATGTCCATCAACAGATGAATGGATCAAGAAGATGTGGTATATATACACAATGGAATACTATGCAGCCATCAAAAGAAACAAAATCTTGCCATTTGCGACAACATGGATGGAACTAGAGCGTATCATGCTTAGCGAAATAAGTCAAGCGGAGAAAGACAACTCTCATATGATCTCCCTGATATGAGGGAGTGGTGATGCAACATGGGGGCTTAAGTGGGTAGGAGAAGAATCCATGAAACAAGATGGGATAGGGAGGGAGACAAACCATAAGTGACTCTTAATCTCACGAAACAAACTGTGGGTTGCTGGGGGGAGGGGGGTTGGGAGAAGGGGGGTAGGGTTATGGACATTGGGGAGGGTATGTGCTTTTGGGTAAATTGGAAGGGGAGATGAACCATGAGAGACTATGGACTCTGAAAAACAATCTGAGGGGTTTGAAGTGGCGGGGGGGTGGGAGGTTGGGGTACCAGGTGGTGGGTATTATAGAGGGCACATCTTGCATGGAGCACTGGGTGTGGTGAAAAAATAATGAATACTGTTTTTCTGAAAATAAATAAATTGGAAAAAGGAATAAATAAATAAATAAATAAATAAATATGGATTCTCTGGTATAGACAGACAACAGATCCAAATCCCTGTTTGCTTTCCAGCTGAGTCACGAGCTGGATTAGGTGACATGAGGTGTCATAGTCAAAAGGCCCCAGAAAATGGACAACTATATGTGGTGTGGCCCTGTGATGTCCTGAGTCCTCCCACTCTTGAAGATATAGTGACATTTTATCTGTCATCTATCTATCAATCATCTGTCAATCAATCAATCATCTGTCTACTAGCTACTTACCTACTTACCTACCTTTTAAATTGGCCCCAAATGACCCGATATCAGTGAAAAAACAGGTACTGCCCCCTAAAGCCATCGGGATGCAGTGGACACATGCCCTGGCACTTGACCAGCCCCTCACAGAATGACTTGCTTTCCATCAGTTTCTGCTGGTCAGTTGGACACATGGCCGGGTGGTGAACTGAGACAGGTGAACCTGCCTCATTGGCCTGGGTACGCACAGCCCTGCGCTCACTGTGTGTTAGAGGAAAGGGCATCTGGGTGACAGAGGGCAGTGACGGCCATCATCTCGTTCTCCAGAGCCTGGATCTGCCACAGTGACTGCTGCATGGCAGGTGCCGGTGAAGCAGCAGTGAGGACCACAGCACACAGACCAGAGCAGTCACAACGCTGTTTGCCAAGCTCAGTGGAGGCAGAAAAGCTGAGACAGTGTGTCCAACAACGCCTTGTGCCTCTCAGCACTGTCTGGGTTTGGAAAGCCCTGGGAATGTCTCCAGCCTGGTGTTTCTCCCTGGAGGCACCTGCGTTCTCTTCTGTCACCTCCATGATGCTTCCTGAGACAACCAAACTGCCTTTTCCACCTGGTGGATTTGCGCACATCTTTTGAGCCCCCAAGGGCCTGCCCCTGCCCTAAGATGCACTCTCTAGGACAGAGACCTGTGTAGCGCTCCACTCCCCGTGGTTACCGTGCCCTGCTGTGTCAGGCTGCTGCACTTGCTCTTCTCATTCCCCTGGAGTTTGTTCAGAGGCTGCAGCAGGCCATGGTCCATCTGTCATCCCTGTAGCAAGGGGCAGTCACTGGCCAGCAGAAGGCTGCTGCACTCCAAGTGCAGGGCCGGCAACTCCCACCCCTTCTCTCCTCATCCATGTGGAGCTCTGACCCCTTGCTCAGCAAGGGGCTCGGCAAGACCTGCAAGGGCTGGTAAACGGGACTGAGCAAGATGATAAATTCCTTACTCGTTTTACATGCTTGTCTGGCAGGGAGCCAGCTGTCTGCAGGCCCCGAGCATCTATGGGTTTGACGTCCACTGTTGCTTTGCTAGGTTGAACAGAATCTTTGGATGAGAACCTCAGGGGAGTGCACCAACCCCTTTGGCAGTGCAGCTCATCCTGGAGACCAGGGAAGGGTTTTTGAGAGGTCATAGCGGTGGGGACATCACACAGACGTCAGAAATGTCTTTCCACTTACGGCTCTATCTGAGGCTCCTAACCTCAAAGGCAGGAAGAGGTGAGAACGTGGCCTCTAGATAAGAGATGGTACAGCTGTACTTCCTGAGAGGGTGGCCCTAGCTCAGGGCATGAATTCTAACACTTTATTGCCGAACTGGGTCACCAGATGTCAGCACCTATGACAACAAATACAGGTGAGCTTCAGGTGCATAAAATTGTCCTCATAAGGGCTATTGCTCAAGCCAGTTCACCAGGGGCCTCTAAGAGACACTATAAAACTTCAAAGGCAAGGCCCTGAAATGAGCTCTGAAAGGCAGTGTTGGCCGTGACTCAGCTGCTGTAACATTTGGCATCGTTTCCTAGAGCGATAGCAGCTGTTGGCAAACGGTCAGGCTGGTGTGTTGTAAACCCAGGGGCTGCTCTGAATGAGAGTTCCTCTAACATCTCGAGAGGTACATGGTGACTGGCTGGGTGTTAGGAATGCCTTGCCCCAGCTTTTGGAGAGACCAGTCCTGTTTCCTAGCTCTAGCTGTGAGGCCTGACTGTGACATCTTGGGCAGCCGCTGAGGGCTCAGTGACAGATGGATGCAGCCTCTCTCACTGTGTCCTCCGTGGGAGTCACTGTGGTTCTCTGGAGAAAGCTGGACTCTCGGCTCAGGCAGGGACACCAGATGAAGCAGGGGACACCTGATGAATCCAGGGGTGCCTAGTGAAGCAGGGACAGAGAGGAGCTTGAGGGGGAACATCTCTAAGGATGAGGGAAGGAGATATGTAGAGGAAGAGAACCCACCCTAACCATGTTTGCCAAAGTCACCTTTTCCAGGGAAGTCACCCCAACCCCCCTCCTCATTCCCACCACCCTCCAGCAAAGATATGCTGTGAAACACAAACCAAAGCTGCTTTTATGTTCCCAAGAGTCTTGACCCACAAACAATGTGATCTGTGCCCAGAGTTTTCTTACTTTGTAGAGCCATTGTCAAGGCTGCATGGTTCTTAAGAGAAAACTGAGTGGGCTTAGGATATGATGGTTGGGGTTGCATCTTGACTTTGCTGTTTCCCTGGCATGTGATTCTTGGGGGAAATTACATATAAAATGCTTGTAGTCAGGAGTTCTTGCAGGATTGAAATGAGTGGCTAGTGGAATGGGGAGCTTCGTCTATGGTCAGTAGTAAAGCGGCAGGTTCTATCTGTTGTGTGGGCAGGGTGGCACCAGGCTGGGGAATCTCATCCTCACTGTACAGCTGCCACGTGCTGGCTGAGCTACCTTCTCTGAACCTCAGTTCTGTTGCCTGCCTGCCAGGGTTCTTGGGATGATGTGAGCTGATGTGGGTCTAGTGCCCAGTGCAGGGCCTGCCTGCAGAGGTCAGTGCCCCATCTGTGGTGGCTGCACTAACTAGAGAAATGTGAGTCTAGAAAGGCAGACGCGCCCCTGACACACGAAGATGGCCGTGCTAAGCATCGGTCAGTAATAGCTCCGCTGAGGATGGCATTTAACCACTTCCTACGACACCAAGGCCAAGCCAGTTGTAGGGATGGGCCACAAGGGGTCCACCTGTCTTAAAAGCTACAAGGGCACGCATGCTTCTTTAAGTTGTCCTCTGACTGGTTTGGCCTTGACCCTAACAACCTAAAACTCATAGGGCCACCTGCACCATAGGGTCTTGTGCTGGTTCTTGAGAAAGACGGGACAGAACTTGAGAAAGTACAGGGAGGCCCAAGTCCCTTTAGCATGAAGCATTTCCATGTGGAAAGACAGGGGGCTGAGAGAAGATGGGAAGGTGGTCCAGCAGGAGACAGAGCATGTGGGCATCAAGGGGCTGGGATACAGCAGCCATGACAATGGTAGTGGAGACGGTTGGGAGGACATAGGGGTGGATTCTACTTCTTAACCAAATCCAAAGATATGGAACTTTGGGTACCTCTTGAACTTAAAATGGACCAATTTGACGCCTGGGTGGCTCAGTTGGTTGGGCAGCTGCCTTCGGCTCAGGTCATGATCCCAGCGTCCTGGGATCGAGTCCCACATCGGGCTCCTTGCTCGGCGGGGAGCCTGCTTCTCCCTCTGCCTCTGCCTGCCTCTCTGTCTGCCTGTGCTCGCTCTCTCTCCCTCTCTCTCTGACAAATAAATAAATAAAATCTTAAAAAAAAATGGACCAATTTAGGACAAATACAAATAGGCCATTTTACACAAGTTTGGTCATGATGAGATATCGGGCTGAGAAGATGGAACACACAAGTCGTGGGATGGGTTGTCCAGAAGACTGAGAGCAAACACAGGGACCCCATCACCAGCACATGAAGTCACCGGTAGTACTCAGAAGTGGACATTTGTTATCCTTTCCTAGAGATGAGGTTCAGAGATGTGCACCCGTATGGATGATACAGCTGGCTTGACCCCAATCCATGCACTCCATCACCAAGTTACCCTGACTCTTACAGGGAGCTTTGGGGTTCCTCCATATATTCTTCTACGGATTAGGGCCTTTGATTATATTTCTGGAGCATCCACTAGGGAGAAATGCTAGATGGACCTTGGATTTAGCCCAGAAAGGCAGTGCTAAACACTTTTAGAATATTAAGCATTTAAGGTCAAGGGCTAGGAGGCAGGTGAAGGAGATGAAACACGTTGAAACTCTTTTTTCTAGGACGGTGGCTCCTGACTTTTGCTGCATATGGGAATGACCAGGCAGTGGCCCTGGTCACGGACATCAGGATTTCTGGAGCTGGGATCCAAGTAACAGGGAGTGTTTAAGTGCCATGTATGGAACCACTGTCCTAGAGAGATGGCCTCTGTGTCCCCTAATATTATTATCAGGATAAGGATATTAACTTAAGCAGCCAGGGGTGTTGTGACCCTTGTCTAAGGAGACCCTCCTACTCTTTTATCAGCTAAGTTCCAGGTTGCTCTGTAGTTATTTAAGACGAGTGAAAAGTAGAAATGAAACCCAAGACTGGAAATTCATCAGGAAAAAAAAAAAGTCTTAAGCAAGAAAGCTAAAAGATAATTTTTTTGTTAAATAATGAACACTCGTAAAACAGCAGTGAAATGGTATTAAAATGTCTGATTACTTATTTCTCAGCATTCGTCTGATAACTTAAGCAGCATGAAGCAGTAGTTGCGCTTAAAAAAATGACAAGAAAATAGCTATTCATTTAGTTGACAGCGAAGGTTCATTTCTTTTTAAAGATCACTGGTGTCACTGCTTATCACCAGGGCGAGTGTCAACACAGGCATCTTTATGCTGAGACGGTGTCCACAGCTCCTTTGCCTTCAGTTCCCGGAGCAAACCTTGGTCCTTCCAGGAAGGGTCTTTGGAGGGTCTGTGGCCTGCCCCCCTACCCTAGATCAACGAGGCCCAAGACTGAATATTGCTGTGTGGTGGCTGCTGAGTTTGGACACATTCCAAAAGAGGCTGGATGTTCCTAGGCTGGGGCAGCATGGAGGGAGTGTCCAGTGGGCCTGGGAATAGACCCCATGCTATTCTGGTTTTGCATTCTCTGGGCTGGACCCATCTGAAGTCCAGTGATAGCTGGGAGTTTTGCTGGAAGTGTTGGTTCTCTTCCTGCCAGCCCCATTCTCTTCCTGCAAGGGAGGTTCGTGGATGGGGGAATGCCGGTGGAGTGAAGCAGGGCCACAGACAGAAGTGGTGTGTCCCCTGCCCTCTGCCTATTGCACCATATTCCATAAAAAATAAACACATTTGTACTGTTTGTGTATTGCTAGTGCTATGGCATTCCAGGCACTGGCAGGCTGCAGAGAGAACTACAGTGTCATGAATCCACCAGAATCCATCCAAGAAGGCCTTGCGGATCAGGATCTCTGGAGCTTCAGCAGTGCCCATCTGCCTCATGCTCTACACAGTGCTGTGAAAATGAAATTAAAGGGTAAAAACAAAAGAAATCCATGGGTAGAAAAATCCCAGGGCTTTATGGAGCCGTTCGGCAATAACTTAGAGTGTACAGCATCACACAGGTGTGTCTACCTGCGCGTCCACCCCTTGCCAGCCCTGTCTTCTTTGCATCTGCATATGGCTGGCCCGGGTTCTTCCCCTGTGCGCCTGGATGAAGCTCATAGGTGGTTGTTCTTGGAGAGGTAGGCGATGAGGGCCACAGCCACGCCCACGTAGATGCCGGTTCCGATCGTGATGGACAGCACAGCCAGGAACAGGGCCCGTCGGGAGCTGGTGCTGGCCTGGTGGAAGTCCCCCTTGGCCACGGCTTTGTTCGTCTGTTGGAGAGAAAGGAGGGAGGAGAAAAGGAAATCAGGATGGGCAAGCGGAGCAAACAATGTGAGTGTAGTGCTCACCTCTGGCGCACTTCCAACCTTGAACTTAGTGACAGCAGACAGGGAGAACTCACTAAGAGGTAACTGGGCATGCTCCAGCATGGTGGAGGCATTCCATAACTGGTAAGGAAGAAATAGAGCAGCTATTGCTCCCCCAGACAGCAAGGCAGTCAAAGCTTTAAAAAAGGAAAGAAAAGAGCCCCTAGGAATGCCCATGGATGGCAGCACTCCACCACCAGTGTGGGGCCTGTGGCCTTCGGCACCAGGATGTGAGGGAGAGAAGACATATGACACACCCAGCACCCTCATTTCTATAGAAGGCTATCCTTTCTTTCATTTGAATAACACTGAATTTTTTTTAACACCACAAAATTATTTAATTAGTAAGTGACAGAGCTGGAGTTTGTACCAACATATATTGGTTTCAATCATTGGGTTCTTTTTTTTTTTTTAATTTATTTTCATCATAACAGTATTCATTGCTTTTGCACCACACCCAGTGCTCTATGCAATCTGTATCCTCTCCAATACCCACCACCTGTTTCCCCCAACCTCCCACCCCCTGCCCCTTCAAAACCCTCAGATTGTTTTTCAGAGTCCATAGTCTCTCATGGTTCACCTTCCCTTCCAATTTCCCTCAACTCCCTTCTCCTCTCCATCTCCCCTTGTCCTCAGTGCTATTTGTTATGCTCCACAAATAAGTGAAACCATATAATAATTGACTCTCTGCTTGACTTATTTCACTCAGCATAATCTCTTCCAGTCCCGTCCATGTTGCTACAAAAGTTGGATATTCATCCTTTCTGATGGAGGCATAATACTCCATAGTGTATAGGGCCACATCTTCCTTATCCATTTGTCCGTTGAAGGGCATCTTGGTTCTTTCCACAGTTTGGTGACCGTGGCCATTGCTGCTATAAACATTGGGGTACAGATGGCCTTTTTTTTCACTACATCTGTATCTTTGGGGTAAATACCCACTAGTGCAATTGCAGGGTCATAGGGAAGCTCTATTTTTAATTTCTTGACGAATCTCCACACTGCTCTCCAAAGTGGCTAAAATAACACTGAATTTTTAAAAATATGTTCACATTTACCTGATTTAATCTTTACAAACTAGTAGTGGTGTGGGGAAAGAAATGATAGTTCTCATTTCCCAGAGAGGAAACAATGGCATAAGATCATTAAACTGATTACAGGATACTTAACACTTCAGTCTTCAGCTGGCAGCCATGGAATCATGCGTTTCTGACTATTATCCTTCCTCACCGTAGCTGGTGTTGGTAGAATTCATCCATCAATAAAATATTTGATATAAGATAATACCCATATTTCTGTTCACTCAGTTGCCTAGTGAGGTGTTTCTTTTGTGATATTCATGTTTCCTGGAGTCATAGGTGGATGGGAACATGGAGATTTTGGATGTTGTATCTGGTTGGGTATTTTGTAGCAGATCCTATGTACCCATCCTCAATTCCTTCCTTTGCTGCCCCCCTCTACACGTGAGACTAGAAGGATGACACAAGAGTATGGGGACCATCATGTGCTTCAGCTGGAACCACCCTCAGGGACTTGCTGAGGAAAATGGTGAATTTGGCTGATGTGGGTGGAGGCTACCATGGCACCATGACCCTTGGGAGGGGCAAGTAATGCTGAGGAGAGCTAACCCCAATCTGGCTGGAGATTCTTTGTGGTCAGGGTACAGGCAGAGCCCAAGTAGATGGCCTAGCTCATTCTCTGGCTGATCTCCAGAAAGCCAGATTTTCAATGGCTCCCATCTCTGCATGTCATCAGGGGTATTTCTGCATTGTGTAGGCTGGTAGGGGAGTGGGTATGTTATTTACTCAAACTAAAATATGCTGCTGCATCTGCCACAGACCACAAAGAGTGAGACTCAGAGGTAACTTATGAAATGAATTTCCACCCTCCACAGTTCTGACCCTGATTGATGAGATGTGGAGCTCTGTGTCAGGCTGAGTAGGGACCCTGGACTGCTTGGTGGCCTCTCTTCCTCTTCCCCTCTCTGCTGGATTGTGGAGCTCAGTTTTTGCCCTCCTCCCCTCATTTTCTGGCTTGGAAGGGAGCTTGGGAGCTCACTGCTGACAGTTCTTGATGAAGCAGAGCTAAGGGAATGCAGAACGGGAAGCCTCCTAGGACAATACTAATTAATTTATTAAGCCTTAATGAGATGCATTTCATTTTATCTAATGTGGTACTCTCAAACACTCCAGCGTCCCATAACATCACAATGGAACTGCCCTTCCTTAGCCAGGCAGCCACTCTCCATTAGAATGGGCCTTTGCTGCTCTGTCTCATGATCATCACCCTGAGTCCCCAAGGAGAGGACACAGTTTAGAGAGAAAGGCAGGGCATGCTGGGAACTCCCTCACCCTCAACACAGGCCCCGCCTGGAGTGCCTTGGTCCCAACTGCCTATCTCATCAGAGCTCACATGTTTCAGTAACTATGTTAGTAGTTGCCTTTCTGGCTCAGCCATAATCTCCAGACGTAGGTCCATGTCTGCTATGTCCATGAGGTCTGCCTGGAGCCTGGAGGAATGGTAGGAACTTGCTGAACACTTGAAGAGTGACCAGGTGAGTGGGCTGTGCGAGATCAGCTCCCTTCAAACTCTTCCAGGTGGTACGGGCCCCAGGTGCATCCTGGTGGCCTCTATAAGGAGGGTAGTGGCATGGGGCCCAACTCCATAGAGCTCCCCTCTGCTGGGTTCTGAACTCACAGTGTCAGCGCTTTCATCTCCAGGAGCAAGGAGTGTCTGCTGGGGAATCAGGCTCCACAGTTGATTCTCATAGCCAAGGCTGGGAGAATTCCATTTGCAATCTGTTTGGTTATAGGGCAACTGTTCCAACGGGAAGAGTGTTGTGTTGAAGATGTTATCAGCTGAGATGCATCAAAACCAGTAAACAGAGAGAGCCTCATTGACAAGCAGGCTGCTTTTCAACAATGCCTCTCAGTGTCTGCTTTTCGCAGAAGCTCCTGAGAGGTAGGTATGTCATTTGCACTCCACAGAGTGGGCATCCTGACCTAACAAAGGTAGTGTCTGAGGCATCCTTTGTTTCAGACAGTAGATCCTGTGGCTATAAAGCAGGTTGCATATCTATCTGAGAGGATGCAACCACAGAGAAATATTTCTATTCTGAAAACTTTTGGGCTAAGTCTCCAGGGTCTTCTTGCTAGGCATGAGGGCAGAGATTCTTGTCCTGGGTCCGGGGGCTTTGAAGCCCTGATGCTGAAAGCAAGACTGTGTGTGCATGTGAATTTTAATGAGATGAGGCTCAGCCATGCTCCCTGAATTCTCAAAGCAGCCCATTTCCCAGCTGCTCTGACTGCTTCACTGGGGTTGAGTTGGGGGCAGTACCAAGAGGAGGTACCAAGGAACAACCAACATGGTGTCTCCTGATAGAGACAAGAGGACGTCACAGATGTCTCTTGGCTGAAATGAGCAGATGTTGTTTGCTTGTCCTAATTGGGAATCTACATTGTCTACAACCTGATCTGTGCCTGAAGCCCATGGTTTGTAAGTGATTATGCTGCAGGCACGCTGAGAGCCCATACTCAGAACGGCCTGTGGGTCTCGTTGGCACAAACTGCACCGTGTCAGATGTCTCTTCAGCAGGAGTTCTCAAACTTGGTGCAAATTCCAGTTGCCAGGGAGTTTTGAGGACTCCTGATTTCCTGGTAGCACACCAGCCAGGGAAGTCAGAAGCTCCAGGCTGGGACCTGGCTTCTGTGCCTTTCATTTTCTCAGGTGATTCCCACATGCAGGCAAGGTCAAGACCACGGTTGCCACCTGTCCTGGCTTGCTCAAGACTGGGGGGATTTGCAGGACTTGGGAACTTCAGTGTTGGAATAGGGCCAGTCCAGGCAAACTGGGATGAGACTTCCTGCGTCACAGGAAGGCAGCCCTGGATCTGTCATGGAGAGCATCCTGGTGACCCACATTTTCTGACAGAAGCATCTTTTCATGTCAGCCTCCCCGTAATAGAGCAAACGAAGCTGGGTGAGTTGGAGCTCAGGGGGAGAACTCAGCCTCCTGGACGGTATCTCCAGCCTGAGGTCCACCCACACGTTTCGTTGTGACAGCTATGTGCCCTCGTGGCCTGTCTATTTGGTGTGCAAGGTGCTGTATTGATTCCTGCAATGTGGACATTTGCAGGAAGGGAAGCTGTCCACATCCGGGGTATTCATAGCTTTGTTTTTAGCTTGTGGGGTGTCATTTCCAAACCTCATTCCCTCTTGACTGGTTTATGGTCCCAGGAGTTTATAATTTGCTGGTATTTCACCTCCTGATTGCCTCCTTTCTAGCGGTAACAACGGACTCAGCCCTGTGTTGGCAGGGCCGGTGTGCCTTGCAGGTGAGGCCCCCATCCTTAATCCGAGTCTGTCCTGGGGAAATGCCTTCCTCTGTGGAAAGTGACATGTGCTAAAAGAAACGGAAGGCTTACGCCCCATCCTACTTGTTCTCGGACATCCACATGGCTTATTTGAGTGGTCTTGGGCCCCTGCCTCCTGATTTGCTGGCACATCTCCCACTCTCTCTAAATGCTGCCCACGACAGACCCTTCCACAGCACACCTGCTGTGGTCCCTGCACCCTGCAGCATGGCTTGTGTGGTCTTCTGACCCTGAAACCTGTTCCTGCCCAGCCTCATCTCCTCCCACAGTGGGGTGGCCTGCCACCAGAGCCCTCCCCACCGAGGGATTGTGTGTGACTACTTCAAACCAAATGTTCCACTGACATTAAAGGGGAAAGAGGGAGCCTGAGACTCAGAGTTCCCATCTGTGCAGTGGGCCCATGGGAATGAGGCAGGTGTGGTCAGTGGGGGCTCCGATACCGCCTCCTGCCCTTTGCCCTCCAGACCCATGCTCTTCCCACAGTGGCCAGGAGACTGACTTGGTTCCTTCTCTGGTCCCCAGCTTCTCCCTAAGAGCTGCCCAGCAGCCCCATCAGACTGAAGGAGGGAAGGGCTCAACCCTCAATTTGTGAGGGTCCCAGCAAGGATGACTCCTGTAAGTTCTAACCCTCCATCCTGCTCTCTCCAGGCCTCCACATGGGCCACCAAGCATGCTCTGATGTACCTGCCTCAGTCACTGCACTGCCCCTCGTGGCCCCAGGCCAGTCACCTCTGCAAATCGACCCTTCTCAGATGATCTAGCTGGGGTGAGCCATCTACTTCCTGAATGAACCAGCTATCGTACGGGGGTGATCGAACATTTGCATCTGCCAGGACCCGGCTGTGGGCCTGGAGTAGCCTCTGTGAGGACCTGACCTGAAAGCTCTTTGTCACCAGTGAGACTCTTGCTGCTGTCTAGACACACAACACAGCCTGCTCTCTCCTGATGGCTGTGCTCATCCATTGCAGAGAAACACATCATCCCCAGCTTGGTGGCTTCAGACAAGAGGAAGCACTGACATCCGTATCAGTTTCTGAGGGTCAGGAATTTGAGAACTGCTCGGGGGCCAGCTCTGACCTGACCTCAGGGGGGTCTGGGCTGTGTCTTCTAAATGTCCTTACTATGTTGTGGGCTGAGGTGGGCCACTGGGCTGGAGGTGAGGTAGGTTTCACTTGCTCACAGTGTCCTCCTGCTGGAACCTTCTGGGCTCCTTTCTCATGGCCCTGTTCACCTCTAGTCTGTCCGGAGTCCCCTCCTAAGACAGAGGCCTATTCTTGGGGCATCTCAGGATCTGCTCTGTGTGCCCCTTCACAGAAGCGCTCTCATGGTTCAGGCTGGCTTCTTCTTGCACAGTGAATGTAACCTCCCATGAAGCCACAGGACGCACACATGATGTCATAGTCCAGGTATCCTCCAGCCAGAGTAGGATCAAATCGGTGCCAAATCATCCAGGCAGTGACCATTTTGGCTCCCAGGACTAGGCTAAGAGGTGCTCCTCCCCATGGAAGTCATGTTTCAAGGGCAGTTGCCTACAGGCAGCTCTCTCTCAGTGCCACCTCTGTCACCCCTGAAGGCCAAACTGTGAGGGTCACCACACTGGGCAGCTGACCACTGGTCACCACACTGTGAGCTGACCCCTCTGGTCTAGTCTGCAAAGAGCCCTTCCCATTCAGGCCCCTGCAGAGGAAAGGAAATCCCACCTGTTCCCACTTTGGGCTGGGAACCTTATCTCTTGGGACTGGATTTTCCTTCCCTGCCAAAAGGTCATGAGTGAAGTTTGTTACTTTCTTTTTGGGACCTTTTGCTTAGAAAACAGCGAGGTCCTGAGCAGCAGCCAGCTGTACCTTCTGTGGGACCCAGACTTGCACCCTTTGGAAGGAGGCTGAGAGCAAAAGTCACAGGGGTGGGGGGAGCATCAGAAGGCAAGAAGCCCTCGGGCCCCATTGTGCACTCTGGAGGCAGGGCTCAGTCACAGCCCCAATTAGAGAAATGTCCTCCAAACCCATACCTGGAGGCATTTAGCCCTTTAACACCCTGCTGCTGGAACACTTCACACTGAGACATTAAATGTGTGCTCTGGTTCTTTAGTTACATGATCACCCTCACTTATCTGGTTTTGAAGATATATAGAAAACCTGACTTTTAAAGAGCAAAAGGAAAATGTTAGTGCTAAAAGTCATGAAAAACACTGGCTTCCTTTCCTCTCCATTGAGTGAAGAGATTTACACTGAGGAAATAAAAATAATATCAACAAAGAATTCATAACCAGGACAAACATGTTTGGGCTAAGCGTGAGGTCAGTCAGCTGTACCACGGTGGTCACACCTCCTGAGGCTGGGACAGGCACAGAGTCAAGACTCCGTGTCAGGGGAACATGCCATGTATCACAAGGCAGGAAACCTCTTATACTCAGTTAAAGCTCATTTTGCTCAGGTTTTCATGCGAATGGCCAGCTTGCAGAGGACTATAGACAAATTTATATTTTGGGGGGGCACTTCTTTTTTCAATTTATTTATTTTCAGAAAAACAGTATTCATTATTTTTTCACCACACCCAGTGCTCCATGCAAGCCGTGCCCTCTATAATACCCACCACCTGGTACCCCAACCTCCCACCCCGCCCCCCCGCCACTTCAAACCCCTCAGATTGTTTTTCAGAGTCCATAGTCTCTCGTGGTTCACCTCCCCTTCCAATTTACCCAAATTCCCTTCGCCTCTCTAACGCCCCTTGTCCTCCATGCTATTTGTTATGCTCCACAAATAAGTGAAACCATATGATAATTGACTTTCTCTGCTTGACTTACTTCACTCAGCATAATCTCTTCCAGTCCCGTCCATGTTGCTACAAAAGTTGGGTATTCATCCTTTCTGATGGAGGCATAATACTCCATAGTGTATATGGACCACATCTTCCTTATCCATTCATCCGTTGAAGGGCATCTTGGTTCTTTCCATAGTTTGGGGGCACTTTTTAATGCTTATGCTTATTTATCTCCCCACACCTTTCTCCATTGGTGACAGAATCTGCTGAGTAGTGACTTTTAGGGGCTTTATCTGCAGAAACTGTCTTCTCCTAGTGGTCTCCAACCAGATTGGGGACCCTGCTTTCCTCTGATACTTCCTGTGTGTCCAGGTCCTGCTATAGTCAGGGCTATAGCTATCACCCAAGTTATCCAGTTCTCCCCACTTCCTAATATGGCTCCCCTTCTTGCTGCCCACTCAGCTCTGGGTTTGCCTGAGATTTATCTTGGCATTTGTTGGCAAGCTAAAGCCCATGACCATCTTTGTTCACTTTGCCCTGCCTTCCTTCTTCTGCTCACCCACAACAGCTAGAAGTTCTGTCTGAGGCTCAACATGGCCCAGCCATACAGCTGCTCATCAGCCATTGCCAATTTTCCAAATAGGAGAGCAGAACCAGATCAGATATCTGTGCTTCCATGAAGAGGACAAAGGGGTTGGGTGTTTGGAGGCAGCAGAGGGAATCTGAAGGGATATTATAGCATGCTGTGAGACCCAGGTTCACTCCAGTAGCAGGGTAGGTGTTTGCCTTTCACTTTGGGAGAGTAGATCCAGTGGCTTCAAGGTCAGAGCTGAAAGAAGTGCTGCTCTGTGGGGACAAGACAGGCCCTCCCATCAAGGAGAAGATATGGTGGTCTGCCCCAGGGTCTGTCTTAGATCCTGTCCAACAGAGACCAGCTGAGGGGCAAGCAGATTTCCACAGAAAATGCTGATGGAAAACATGGCTTGTCTCAAGCCAACTGTAGTTTGAGGATGCAGAATGTGTTTGGGGTCTGCTAAGAACCTACCAAAATGCACAGATGGGAAAGAAAGCCGTATACATCCTCCAGGCCCAGAGTGCATGAGGCCTGGCATGCCAGGCTGAACTAGGTAAGCTGCTCTATTCCCTATCTGGCCATGCTTACCACACCTCACTCCAAAGACGCAGACACCATGGCTGGCAAGCTAGAGGAAGGGGTAGGGGGTAGAAATTGCACCTCTCCTTCCTGAGCATGCAGGCATGTCCCAGCAGAGTGTAGCTTGAAAGAACAGTGCTATACACTAACCCACAGGCTCAAATGGAAAAGAGACCCAATAGCAAGTTTTGGTGAGAATGTGGAAAAACCAAATTCTCTTATCGTCCTGGAAGGAGTGTAAATGCCACTACTTGGGGAAAGGATCAGTACTTCTTACAGCTGAACATATGGGCATATGAGCCAACAACAAATCTCCTCTTGATATTGTTTATATGTTCACCCAAGGACATCTACAAAAATGTTTGTAACAATAACCATCATAATAGCTCCAAACTGGAAGCCAGCCAAACGTCCAACAGCAATAAAAAGGAATAAATAATAATGGTACCCAGTAGTGGTAAAGAAGTAAATCTCAGAAACATAATGGGGAACAGAAGAAACTAGACAAAGGATTCTCTTTACATAAAGTGCAAAATATTCTGTGCTGTTAGCGTAGAAGTCAGGTTACTGGATATCTTTGGGGAGGGTCAGCCACTGGAAAAAAGCATGGTTTTAAAAAAATCTATTCTTTCACCCCAAGATACTTTAAGAAATGATTCTATGAAAAATTAAATGGCCAGATAAGAACTATTCATAAAGAATAGAGAAGCTTATTTTATAAAATTAGTAAAATCTTGATATCAAAACCAAAGAAGGGAAGTAAGGGAGAAGGAAAGGAGATGCTTGTTTATCTATAAACACAGATGCAAATCAAGTGAAGGTGTGCTCTGGCTTCCCTCTTCACACTGTTCACTGGCCTCTGTATTTGCAGTGGCCTTTTAAACCCTTAACTCACCTACTATATCCTCATGGGAGCCCTACATGTCCCTGCTGAGAGAGGGGCTCCTAGAGCTCTGGTGCTTACCATCCTGGAGCCCTACGGCTTCACGTTTCAAGAGCCTGGCCAGGCTCAGCACACATTTGCTCAATGAAAAAAGAACAAAGGGCAGCACAGCATTTTCTCCCGCTGTGTCTGAGTGCAAACATGCTTTGGTCAGAAACATTTCCGCCTTGTACAGGAACTCCCTGGAGACAACCCCATGGCTGACAATCACTGACCTTATACACAGTCTACAAGCTAATAAGGAAGATATAAACCAGGGATATCCACAAAGGAAATATTTATAACCACGAGGTAAAATCCACTTGACTCTGCTGCTGAGCACCAGGAAGGATATGGCTCTTGGTGTTTGGGCTTGATGCAATGCTCTGCAGCACAGAGGGAGAGGGGTGTGCTGCCCGTCAGGCGATCCAGGAAAGGAGGGGGAAGAGAACAGGGTCAGAGGCTGGGTCAGAGAGGGACTTTGTAGGTGTGTGCCTTGCAGGAGAGCTTTCTGTGAGAATGGAAGTGTTTTATGTCTGTGCTGTCCAGCATGGGGGCCATGAGAACATCTGCCTCGTGTGACTGTGAAATCTCTCATGGGGACATGAACTGGCCCCCACCAGGCTACCATCTCTGCTTCTTGAGATGATCTGGAATGTTCCAAAGGATCTAGGTTATGGTCCTTCACAGATGGGCCAGGAACCTTGGGCCAGCTTTTCTCTTAGCTCTGGGCTGAGTTTCTTATAAGCTTTGTCAATATCTTCACTTCCTTTGGCTGGAAGTATTTGATGTTCTAGTAAATTCATACTTTTCTCTAAGAAACACCTGCTGCTTTGTTTCTCTTACACTTATTTTGAGGGTAAGGTTGAATAGGGTCAGATATTTCCACATTTTGTGTCACCCATGGACACGTTCATTCCATTCCTGTTGAGGAGCAAGGTCCAGGCATGGCTGGAAGGGCCTGAGCAGAAAATGCCAGCACCTGACACCAGTATCTAAGATTTGTGACGGTCTCCGAAAGACACCTGCTGTCTCCAGAACCATCTCTCTGGAAATTTATAGCACTTTGGGTACTTTATGGCTCATTTTCCTCTACAACCAATATCTGTCTGACTGGTTTACATTTCTTTGCATTATTGCAAAGGTTATTTCCATTATTTATTACTCTTACCATTCGCTATACACTGACAGGGTACTCAGAGCTGTACTTGAAGAAAAGACAGACTTGTGTAACGTTCTGAATGAGAGCAGCAGGATAATTTGGACCTAAGCCACAAGGATGGAAAGCCTCCCAGAGGCAGGCATCTCACACCAATCCTCAACATGCTTGTTTTTTCCTCTCATGTATTTAGCTCCACATACACTTTATGATTTCCCCCTTTTAAGCATCTGTTCTTTTTAAAGCGATTTCAAACAATGGATCTTCTGTTGCTAGTCGGTCCAAACACCAGAAAGGACAATGGATATGAAACAAGTGTACAACTGTGTAAGGGTAAAACCTGATTCGAACCTTGGTCACCTGGGTGCGGGCACTAAGCATGGGCCTTCACAGAGCCACTCCTCCTGCCCTTGGTCTGGGTCATTGCCCTCGGGTCCAGTCGTCCTCCAGGGACATCCCAGGGCCCCTATCATCAAAGTGATTTCTTTTGTGGATCTCATTTCATAGAGAACAAAATTGCAATCACACACATCAACAGGAATAGCGGCTGCTGTGCCACACTCATGTGGAGTGCATGAACTACTGTCATCTTGCATTCTCCATGCGGATTAGAGAAGCTGCCAAACCCTGGAGAGCTCCCAGCTCCTGAGAGGCCTTCCCCAGGGCCTTCCATCATGTGGCCTCTGGTCAGTTGACACTTTCTCCCTGACAGGCTGGCCTCTGGTCACATCGTGAGAGAAGTTTGCCATGGCTCCCCCACATACCTGTTCTGTTTGCCTGTAAGAGGAGGGCTGGAAGACTGGGACTCCTCTAGTGAAAGCCCAGAGAACCTGAGTAAAAGCCAGGCAAAATGGGAGCCTCTGTGGAGGGCAAGGGGAGGCCTTCTACTCTTCTCTGCTTCCTGGTGTCTCTCACCACCACCTTCCTGCCCAGGCCACCCCTCTACATTCCTACTCAGTTCCCCAGCCCCTCCTGCTTCTTCTGGGGCCACAGGTGCTCAGAATGTAGGTTTTTAGGGAATGGCAGTGATCACAAGATCATGGGAAATTCTATTATTAGTCAGGATATGGATGAAATAAACTAAAGTCCATTTTTAAAAACTTACTGTCCACCTTCTGTCCAGTGCCCCAACCAATATACCACATTGCATTCAGATGTCAGGTCTCCTTAGGTTCTTTTGGCTGTGACAGCTTTCAGGACTTTCCTTGTTTTGGATGAACTTGACAGTGTTGAGGAACACTGGTTAAATACATTGTAGGATGCCCCTCTACTGGGAGCTATCTAGAGGATTTTGGGGATGAAGACCACAGAGGTAAAGTGCCCTTCTAATGACTTCATGTCAAGGTTACATCCTATCAACAGGGTTTATCACTGAGGTTGCTGACCTTAATTGCCTAGCAGAGATAATATTTGTCAGGTTTCTCCACTGCACAGGCATGCTCCTTCCTGCTCACACTTATGATATAGGGCACGTGTTTTACTTCCTTCAGGTAGAGTCCCTACATAAATTATTTGTAATTCATCTGTATGGGAGATGGTTATGTTCTCCCCCAGGAATTGATTCATCCAGTCATTTATTTACGTAGTATGGACCCTTGGATATTTACATTATACTTTGGTTTATAATTCAATACTACATTATTTGTTTTGTCACTTTGACCACTGAAAACTCCTTTAGGCTGATTCATGTGTCCCCTTGACATGCTCCCAACCTTTTGCTTTGGGGCACTTTCTCCTTTTTGTACTATAGGATGCTGTTCCAGGTTCATCTTGTATATTTTCTGCCTAAATCCTACAACCAGCCATTTTCCCATGGAGCTCTGATCTCTTTTATTGGAAGACTGTGTTAGAAAACAAGACCTGGAAAAAAGGAATTGAAACATTTCCTTACACCACACCCGAAAATAGACTCAAAATGGATGAAGGACCTCAATGTGAGAAAGGAATCCATCAAAATCCTTGAGGAGAACACAGGCAGCAGCCTCTTCAACCTCAGCTGCAGCAACATCTTCCTAGGAACATCGCCAAAGGCAAGGGAAGCAAGGGCGAAAATGAACTATTGGGATTTTATCAAGATCAAAAGCTTTTGCACAGCAAAGGAAACAGTTAACAATACTAAAAGACAACTGACAGAATGGGAGAAGATATTTGCAAACAACATATCAGATAAAGGGCTAGTGTCCAAAATTTATAAAGAACTTAGCAAACTCAACACCCAAAGAACAAATAATCCAATCAAGAAATGGGCAGAAGACATGAACAGACATTTCTGCAAAGAAGACATCCAGATGGCCAACAGACACATGAAAAAGTGCTCCATATCACTCAGCATCAGGGAAATACAAATCAAAACCACAATGAGATATCACCTCACACCAGTCAGAATGGCTAAAATCAACAAGTCAGGAAATGACAGATGCTGGCGAGGATGCAGAGAAAGGGGAACCCTCCTACATTGTTGGTGGGAATGCAAGCTGGTGCAGCCACTCTGGAAAACAGCATGGAGGTTCCTCAAAATGTTGAAAATAGAACTACCCTATGACCCAGCAATTGCACTACTGGGTATTTACCCTAAAGATACAAATGTAGTGATCCGAAGGTGCACGTGCACCCAAATGTTTATAGCAGCAATGTCCACAATAGCCAAACTATGGAAAGAACCTAGATGTCCATCAACCGATGAATGGATAAAGAAGATGTGGTGTATATATACACAGTGGAATACTATGCAGCCATCAAAAGAAATGAAATCTTGCCATTTGCAACAATGTGGATGGAACTAGAGGGTATCATGCTTAGCGAAATAAGTTAAGCGGAGAAAGACAACTATCATATGATCTCCCTGATATGAGGAAGTGGAGATGCAACATGGGGGGTTAAAGGGGTAGGAGAAGAATAAATGAAACAAGATGGGATTGGGAGGGAGACAAACCATAAGTGACTCTTAATCTCACAAAACAAACTGAGGGTTGCTGGGGGGAGGGGGGTTGGGAGAAGGGGGTTGGGGTTATGGACATTGGGGAGGGTATGTGCTATGGTGAGTGCTGTGAAGTGTGTAAACCTGGCGATTCACAGACCTGTACCCCTGGGGATAAAAATATATGTTTATAAAAAATAAAAAATTAAAAAAAAAGAAAACAAGATCTGGGTGCTGTTTATCACTCTAGAGTTCTCATTGATTCTGGGCTTTTCAGCAACATACCTAGGAATGTATATATATTATAATATATATATTGTAATTGTGTACACACACACACACACACGCATGCGCATCAGTACTTATTGTCTCAAGCCACTCAGTACTTAGCTACAGAGCAAGAGATCACCAGAACATTCACTTCTCTGTCCTAGGTACTGGGTCTTAGTACCAAGATGTCATGACATAATGACTGATTATCCTCAGTTACAGAGGAGGAAGCTGAACCTCAGGGAGGGACAGAAACTTGTTCAAAGCCACACTACTCTTAAAGTGATGGATTTGAAACCTGCAGGTCTGGCTCTAGAGGAATGCTCTTGCATTAAGCTGCGCTGCCTCCCCAAAAGGCTCAAAAATACTTTGAAAAGGAAATGAAAGAGAAATTAAAGTCCTCACTACACCCCCTGGGATCACTGTAGTCAGATGGATGATGCTGTGTCTGCGTGGTTCTCTCCTGGCTGGTGGACTAAACCTCCTGTTAGAACAAGGAAGCAAAACCATCTTTGAGCACTCTTGCTCATTATAGTTATCATTATTGTTTCAACTGAAAGGATCTGCACTCTGTTGGATGTGGATCACTGAATAGGAATGTCAGTCCATTTACCCAAAACACAGATGAGCATACCAAATAGCCAGCTTTTCAACCACGAGCCATCTTTCCCACGCTGCCAGTCGGGATGTTGATGGCTGAATAGGCACCGTCTGTTCCTGTGGCTGTAGCTCCCACTGAAGCAGCCCGGCGAGGGAAACCAGCACAGGACTCCAGAGAAAGGAGGAGGAGAGGATGAGGGAATAGGCAGGAAAAGAAGTAGGAGGGAGAAAGACCTGCCCATTATGTGAGGTGAGCCTCAGCCTTGAGCAGGCTCTCTGGCAAATCAAATGTCTGCACTAACAGATGGTCCTGCTGCCCCTTTGACCTATGAGCTGCTGGTCTATACCTAGGCTGAGAAAGGTGGGGCCAGGGGAGAGAGAACCTCATGCCACCAGTATATATTGCTACCACTGAATTTATCTTATATTTACTAGGCTGAAAATTCTCAGTAAATCCTCAAGTGATACCATCTCAACAGTTTTAGGAACCAAAATATTCATACCCTGGGTCCCTCCTCTCTAATCCAATGGGCTGTAGTGAGAACACCTGGTGCTGGCCAGCTGCAAAAGACAGGGTTCTTTCTCCAACAGTGGCTGGCAGGAGTCAAGGCACCCTGTCTCACCAGGACAAACTTGAAGCTTACCTCAGGATGGATCTTAGCATATAACTTTGTTGTACACCGAGCCATTTCCATCTGTCTTATACTTCAGGAATTTCTCCTGCCCACATGTGGGCTCTTTTCCAGTCAAATTCGATATCAGAGTAGAGATTTGCCCGTTGAAACCCAGCATCTCATTTTTAAGCCCCCCAAATTCATGTCCAAATACCATTCTGAGGAACCCATATGTTCCCTCTGTTGCTGGGAGGTCCTGTGGACAGATAAGGGACCGTGTATATGCCCCAGTTCCCCACTGAGCTGCACTGCCTGCATACAAGGGTGCTTTAAAATTACTGGCATTACGGGACTTTAAAAACTTCCCTTATTCTTTTAAATCCAATAAAAGCATATTTCCTGTCTTTGCTTTTGAATTCATTCCAACCAAGCAGATTCTCATTAACTCGCATCTGACATCCGGCACTTCATTAGAAGGTCTAACAAAGAAGTCAACATAGGCATATTTGTGATTTTGCACTCTGCTCCCAATCAGGGAGCCTGGAGAATGAGAGTGAGGAGTTTGTGCACACGTGGGTAGAGTGAATTACAGTGTTTTTTCCATAGCTTGAAATCCATGCTTCTGATGCAGTAGAATAAAGGGGACTCTGCCTGCTCTGCATTCATATCACATCAAATCATGCCTCAGAGGCAAACATTCTCAAAATAGGGAAAGGAAAAACTGCATTATAGCAACATCCTCTTTGAACCAAATGTTTCCTAAAATGTGGCACAGGGGATGTGACCCAACAAGCATCTGTGGGAAAGAACAGGCACTTTTTCCTTCAGGTTGAAAAATCAGGATACTTCTTAAATGACAGCTCTCAAGGACCCAGAGTTCAGGAGACGTATAGACAGCTTTCAGAAAATAATCCCAGTTATGACAGCTTGTCCAGCTGGAAACTGGTTTCCAAATGAAAATTCCCCTTTTCATTTGGGATTTAAAAAGCAAAAACAAAACTAAACTTGGGAAATGAGTGTTTTATATTCATAATTAGGTACATGCAAGGGAGGACTGTGGGAGGCTGGGGAGGGATTATAAAGTTTGTATCTTAGCTTGGGTTTTTGTAACACATTACCATAGACCCCAGGCAACTCTTTCTCACAGTTCTGGAGGCTGGAAGTCTAAGATAAGGTTCTGGTGAGGACTCTGTTCCTGGTTTGTAGATGGCTGCCTTCTTGCCGTGTCCTTACATGGAGGAGGGAGAGCACTCTGGTCCTTTTATTCCCTTAGGATGGTACTAATTCCATTATGGGCTCCAACCCCATGGCCTCATCCTAATCCAGTACCTCTGGAAGGCTCCACCTCCAAATGCCATTGCACTGGGGGTCAGGGCTTCCACATGTAGACTTGGGGACACAAACAGTTTCAGCAGTCCAGTTCACAGGCATGTTCTGGGGGAAAAGATGCAAAGTAAACTGAACTGAAGCCTTTATTTTGAAGTGGACACTTTTCCTTTCAGCAGAGGTGGTTTGTTGAGGTTTCTGTATGATTTACAACTATTGTCCCTTGGGGTATGCCCTCGTGTCACGTCCCAGGGATGCCTGCCATGACCACCTCACCTTCATTCCACTTGACTCAAAAATAAGTTCTGAGACTTGACTCCCCCCTTCCCACTGTCATCACACATTTGGGGTTGCCTTAGGTGAGGAATTCTTACAGCAGAAAAATAAAACAAATTGCAGATCCCTTAGGAAATAACATTGGAACATACACAACCCCAGCTGGCAGGCCTTGCAGCCAAGCAGAAGGCAGCAAGGTTCCCCGGAAAGAGGCCAGCCAGCCAGAAGTGAACCCCAAACAGGGACCAGCATGAGCTACTCACTGGCAGGAGATGTGAAACTGTTTTAGCAAGTTCAAATCCAGCTCCTTACTAAGCAAGCCTTCATAAGAGGACTGGCTGAATGTTAGAAACCAGGGAGCCAGCCAAGTGCAGCAACATGAAGGCCCAACCGCCAGAGCCAGACACAATCTCAGCAGCAAACACTGTGATACAGCTTAGAGTGGGGGTGGGGGCATCCCGCAGGACACATCATTGCTGCATTCACAAGTCAGCATGGTGTTTGAATTCATGATGGAAAAGGTACTGCTTCACTCAAGCATTTGGGATTTAGCTGCAAAATCCTTCCTAAAATCCTTTATTCATTAAAGGAATACTTTTTTAGCATCATCCTCATGCGAGGTGCTGTTGCATGTTGTGCTGTGTGTTGAAGATAAAAGGATGGGGAGCTGAACATTAATGTTGAAATGGTTCCATGAAAGCATGGTACAGAGGAGCATGACCTGCCCTGGGGGCCAGGGAAGCCTTCCCTGGGGACTCAGGGGTTGACCTTGGAGATGTCCTGTCCTTTGAATAGGCAGGGGAAAGGGGTACTTCTGACACACAGGAGAAAGGGCCTGTGAGGAGAGAACAGAATGGAGAGGCAGAGGGGCCCAGCACGTGTAGGTCTGGTGAGTCCCTTAAGGATGGAAGGTACTAAAGGTCTGCCTGAAGAGGAGGGAAGGGAGTGTGGGCAGGAGACCATGAGATGTGCATCTTCAGATGTTCCCCATGCCTCTTCCAGATCAGCCCAAGGGAGGGACAGGGATAGAAGACTGTGGCTAGTCAGAGGCAACACCAGTGAAACAGGGGGAATTGTGTAGATTTGGGGGCACAGGGACCCACAGGGTGATGGTAAATTTGCCCTTGGGTCCCGGATTTGAGGTTACCTTTGAGATATTCAAGTAAAGACAAATATTTGCCTCTGGGCTGCAGTTATGAAACCAGAAGTTGACTATATGTAAGTGGCAGTCAAAGCTGTGGGCAACAAAGAGGTGGTCAGGGGTGAAACAGTAAAATAGGGAGATGAAGGGCTTTTGTTGCCCTTTGTTGATTCTTCTAATCCATGCTCTACAGCTGTGTTCCTATATATATTCGTCTTACTTTTTTTCTGCTCAGGACTCAGTGAGCTACTTCAGTCTGACAATTATACCTGTCTTCACTTTGGGCAATTTCTGGGCATTACCATTTTAAATATTACTGTTGCCTCATTTTGTCCTCGTTTCTCTCTTTCTGGAATTCCTATTAGTTTCATGTTAGAACTCTTCTTTCTGTGTGCTGTGCCTCCTTCTTGTTTTCCATCTCTCTTACCTGGATGATTCCCATGTATCTATCTGCTGGCATGCAAATTCTTCTTCAGTTGCATCCAGTCAATCTGCTTTTTATTACAGGCATGCTATATTTTCCAATTCTAAAAATCCAAGCTGTATGTCCATTTTCCAAATTTAGGTTTTTAAATTTTTTTAAAAAATATGATCTTTTATCCATATGGGTTTCTACTCCTTCTTAATCACTTAAATGATTTCAATTATTTTAATCTCTTTGAGTTTGTTATAAAGTACTGTAATAATCTCAGATTAAAGATGAGTTGTTTTGAGATAATTGAAATCTGGAAGTAATAGTTCTGTTTTGGGAGGTAAATCTGCTGTATGATTTCCCCCCTTGTATGGATTATAATGTTCTAGTGTGGTTTTATCAAGAGCTAGGATACATTATTTTCTTCCTTGCTGGTTTGCAAAACTGTCAGTCCTTAGAAAGCATCTTTCTTTTGTCTGTAGTATAAATCCTGAATCTATGTGTATTTTAATTTTGCAGCAGGGTTCCTGTACATGCTTATGTATAAATTTGGGGCCCACACCTCGGATTAGACTGGCCCTGAGTTTCTGACTGAGCCCTGGTAGTCCAGGACAGATACAGAGCTTGCCTCCTTGTTTCTGAAACCTAGGGGGAAAGTTTCCAGGTCCTTTCATAGATGGCACACTCTGAGGCTATGGATTTGTGCATAGTCCTTCCTGGCCAAACACCATGTTCTCTCTCTCCTCAAAAGAATTAGAAACTCAGGCACAGTCCCCAGACCTATATTCCAGAAATAAGTTACCCTGGTTCTGCATGGTTCTGTGCCTTGCCAGGTTGGCCAACTTGCCATCTGGTTGGAAGGCAAGACATATTTCCTTGCATAGATGAATACTGATGACAGTAGCTTGTATTGTAAGGATAAGTAAGTATTCCTGACAGGAGATCTGAGATCCAAGAAAGAAAACACAAAAGATCAAAAGGAACCCCTCAGATGAGGTTAAAGGGAGGGCATCAAAGAACAGTCAACTTAAATTGGAGCAGAAAGATAGAAGGAATCCATAGTTTGATATTTGAAAAAATGTGTATAGAGGTTATTGGTGAGTGTGGTAAAGAGAAAGATTAAGTCCATGAACTACAGTAATTGAGAGCTGAGAGTAACTGGACATCCTCAGAAGATAATGAGTAAATTAGATGCCTTAGTGACCATATTGGGAGGATGGGGATGGGCAGAGGTGTGGAGGCATACACTGTAGGGACAGAGGACTTCTGTAGGAAAGCAAGTCTTTATCCACCACAATGGTTGGCCAGTGATAAATTAATAATAAGCCAACCAATTAAGGAATAAAGACCTTTAATAACTTCTTTTTTTTTTTGACCTTTCATAACTTCTTGAGAAATTAGTAAATACCAGACGTGTCTGTGAAAGGGCCTCGGATGTTGGGAAGGACTGGTGAGACCGCCATGGATTCTTTGTGCTACAAACCTTTAGTACAATGTATTTATTAGTTGTGACAAATGGACACACCCTAAGATGCCAATAAGAGGAGAGACTGGACAAGGAGTAGATGGGAACTTTCTGTACTGCCTTTGTAAATTTTTATAAATCTAAAATGGTTCTAAAGTAAAAGGTTTATCTAAAAAACAAAACCAGGCTATGGGATAGAAGTAGGTGAGAGGAGGAGCAGTGACTACAGATGGAGGTCCTCCTTTCCATGCTCCGTTCTTGGGGACCTGGAAGGCAGGACAGGGTTTTGGAGAGGCATTCCTAGCTCAAAACCAGGGCTGACCCAACCTGGCTCAGCCCTTGAACTAGTCATTATTTTTTGAGTACCCAATTTTATTCTCACCAAAACAGAGTATGATCCCTATTTAGCTGGTTGTTGTGACAGATATCAGCAACGATGACATACTGACTTACTGCTTTATGTGAGACACCACACTGACACTTGACTTGTCTCATTTCATTCCTTCTTTCCACAGCACCGTGAAGTATGTGCCATTATTAATACTGTTTTCTCTAACACTGTATTATGAAAATTGTCAAGCATACAGAGAAGTTGAAAGAACCTACAGCAAAGACCTATGTATCTACCACGTCAGCTGGCTAATTGCATTTTGCTCTATTTATGTTATTAGATGTCTGTTCATCTGCACAACTCTGCCCATGCATCAATCTGTCTTTTCTGGGGCTCATTTCAATAGAAGTTGCAGATACTTCCTGCTAAACATTTCTGCATGTGAATCCATCAATATGCTCCTGGAAATGTGAAATTAAGGTTCAGTGAGATGAACTTTTATCCAAGATCACAGTCATTGAGTGACAGCTTCCAACAGGTGTCCATCAGTGGAAACTACTGCCATCATTTTCAATCTCTAGGCAAAAGTCCCTCTTCTTTCCTGGAGATAAATGGTGGGGGGGGGGGATTGCAGAGATGAAAGATTTTTAAAAGCTAGAAGATGAAGCACAGATCTTTCCCTTAAATCCTCAAAGTCCCGGGACACATACAAATTCTCAGGAGCACAAAGTTTGGGCATTTTAGATTGATCAGCTGAGTCCAGGCACACCTGGGGTCTCCTGCGGTGTCCGGGGTGCTTCCCTGTCATATGTGTGGCAACTGGTTTGTCTGTGGAATTTGGTCAGGGTGTCAGTTACATGTCTCCACAGAACTGGGGAGTTCTGTGGAGAACTGGGATGTCCATGCTGTGATGTCCAAAAAAGAGAGCCCCAGAACTCGAACTGATGTGCACACTGAACTTTCTCGTGATGCTCTAATATGGGTGACATGTCAGTTCTCTTGTTCCTCTCTTAAATACCCTCCTTCCAGTCCATTTAACAGAAAACCAATTACATAATAAACAAAATACACTTGTTTTAAAAAGTACCCCCCCACAGTAGGGGGCTAGATAATCAGGAATTAAATTGCTTTAATCATGTTAAGAAAAGCTTACTTATTAAAAAAATAAATTTAAAAAAAAGCTTACTTTAAAAAAATGAAAAGCTTTTTTCGGCTTGCATGGAGCACTGGGTGTGGTGAAAAAATAATGAATACTGTTTTTCTGAAAATAAATAAATTGGAAAAAAAAGAATTGAAAGTAAAGACTAGCAAAGATTTAGGTAAAACATGAAAAAAAAAACCTACCAAGTGTTATTTATTACACTGGAAAGTTGGGGGAAATCTAAGGGCTTAATTTAAAAGGTGAGTAATTTAATAATCATGTTATCTCCCTAGGATAGGGTGTTAGGTAACAATTATGGTCACTGAACATTGCTAATTATATGAAAAATGCTCACAGTATCAGTTAAAAACAGTAGCTTTTAAGACTTAATCTTACTTTTATATAGAATAATGGATAGAAAAAGGGGCTGGAAGAAACAGACTAAATTCTTAAACATAATTGTTTTTACAGTTTTCCCCATTGTTTTCATAGTTAATGTACCACCCAAAATTTCAGTGGTGGTAAACAGTAAGCCAAATTGATATGCAAGGGTCATTTTCTCTAGACAACCTCAGGCTGACCACTCAACTCATCTGTGAATGTGTGCAGCTGAGAGGTGTTCATGTGGGTCCTCGGGGTGGGGGAAGTTCAAGTGCAGAGACCCCAAACATTCCTCCAGCCCTGAGGATGCTGAGATGTGACACAGAACCCGGCACCCTGCTGTCAGTGCGTCTGATCTGACTGCACTCTCTGACCCTGATGTACACCACCTGCCTGGACCTGGAACAGGCCTCTCCTGGGGATGCGGGTCCCCTGCTGGCCATTTGACAACCCTTTCCTAAACCTGGTCACACTCTCCTTGGCCACCACTCGCCTCACAAAGACAAGCCTTTTGTGCTGTTCTGTACCAGCCTCTCCTGTCTCCACATTTCAGAGGGTGGCAGGTGGCTCTGTTAACACCATGTGAACATCTCTGTCTCTCTTGCTGTGAGGACCACACCTCCCTCACCTCTAATTCCTGGGCCCCCTGTTCATCTTCCTATACCACCCCTGGAGAGAGGAGGAGTGTGAGGAGAGCAGGCGGCTTTCTAGACTCAGGTGGCCTGCTGATTCAGTGCAAGGACTGAGAGCCTGGCCTTTGACCCTGGGCATTTGTGGGCTGTTGGGGGGATATTTCATAAATAACACAGTGTGTTCACTCTGCACACTTGGAAAAGGAATGGATCACAGCCCCGAGCTGAGAGTCATGGGGAGCCCAGGGCTCTGGTTTCACATTTACTACACCAACAGCCCTGTCCTTTTCTTTGGTTTGGTTGGTTGGTTTTCAGTAGCAATCACAACTACAGATATTCATCCAGGGCCACATTTTAAAAATACACGCCAATTCTATTTTTACCTTCCACCATATTGCTGTTCTCAATAAAATTTGTGCATTCCTCGGTTATTGTCTCTTCTTGCAAAAAATCTCATTTTGCATCTAGAGCAGAAAGATGAGAGCTGGCGAAGAGGCCCATGTGTTCTGGGGGATGACCTCACCTTATGTGCCAGGGTCGGGGATGCTCTGCAGCCTCCTGGGCCCTCTGTACCACACTGGGTATCTATTCCTTTCCTCACAGATCCTGCTCTTCCCGATGTGTGTGTTTCAAATAGGGTGTTGTACTTGGCAACTCAAGGCCAAAGGGACTTTGGCAAGCCCTTGGCAACTGGCTCCCACTCCTGTGTCCTAAGAGGTCCAGTGTGGTTAGCTTCTGAGACTCAGAGAGTCTCCATCTCTGGAAGCCTCACTCTTCCTGGCATGTGGTGGTATGCCAGGGGCCAGTTCAGGCTTCCATAAGTCCAGGCTTCACCCAGTCTGGGTGTCACACCATTTCCACCAAGTTGGCCAGCATGGCCAATCCATCCTGCCTTCTGTGGGAGCTGGTTTGCTTGTCCTGGCCGTGTCTGGGTTCTCTGTCACCTCTGTCCCTTTCAGCTGTACTGTCCCTGAGGGGCTCAGCATCGGTCCCATCAGTGGTTGGTTGTGCTGGTAGATTTCTTCTTCTCTGCTTAGAGGACCTATTTGCCTTAATGTTTTATGATCCTTGTTAGGTTAGGGAATGTGACATCTGGAGGGAGCATTCTCCCTGACACTGGATAGGCAGGTAGGAGTCCTGGCATGGCCATGAACCAGCTGTGGGCTTGGTCAAAGCATTTAACCCCACAGGGTCTCAGCAGGGTCTAAGATGTTTCCATGATGGATTGTGTCCAGGGAGTTCTGACTACACAGAGTCCACAGGAACTAGAGAGGTTTTCTGGAGAACAGAATGGAGGAACTGTGAAGTGAACCAGGTAGGTAGAGAATGCAGCCCACTTGCTTTCATCTCTGTTCCTGCAGCCCCTCCTTCTGGTGAGACCTGCTGCTTCTGGCGCTGGATCCCTGGATGGTGCTTGTTGGGGAAGCATCAGTTTCATTCTTTGCTTGTTTGTTTTGTTTCTGGAACATCTGCCTTCTCCTTTCCTTGATTTGGAATTTAGGACTTTAATGACTTGGTATATACCACATTGAGGGATATCAGCACTTGAGAAAGCTCTCCCCTGTGACAGGAGGCTAGGGGAGCCCACACTTTGGGTGGGGGTGCTCCATGTTAGCAAGAGGCTTCTGAAGAAGATCTGATGGCCAGATGGGGCCTGGAGACACACGTCTCTGAATTGAGGGAATGAGGGGTGTTTGGGAGGTCAGAAGGCTGTCTGCAGCTCCACTTTCCCTCTTACCTCTCCAGCATCCTTCTTTTTGCTGGGGAGAGATTATTCAAGTGAGGGAAAGAGGCAAGGGACAGAAGGTGGTCTTGAGGAAAATGTTGCTCTGGGTGGAAGGAATTTTAAGTTATCATATATACACATGCACAGGGTGTTTTGTTGCTCTTTCTTCATTCACTAGCCTGTTCACGATATACCTGACACCTCTCCTCTATATGGTGGATCTATGGGCGCTGTGCCCTGACTCCTCAAACCCTCTTCAAGGCCAATGCCTCCTATTTGACTGCAGGAAGAATGGGTTGTCGATGACTCCCAGGAAACTGTCTGAAGCTGTAGGGAATTGCCTTCCTCAAGGTTCCCCTTCAGGGGAAGGTTGACCAATGCCTGGCAGATGTAGAGGGGGGCATTCTCAAGAGAATTCTCTATAGGATTGACCAAGACACGGTTCCCTTATAATGCTACATTCAAATGCTTTCAAAATATTTATGATGAAAAAGAGTTAATTGTTTTCTTCAATAAAGGAAGGATCTTACATCCAGTTTAGTCTTAAATACCAGTAAATAGGGACATAAACTTTCACCAAAGGCTATATTTGACTGGAACCTTGTTCATAGTAACCCTCCTCCACCAGTCCAGAAGGAGTAAATGCACTATGATGGAAGATAGTTGAATGAATTGCAATTATCTTCCTGTAGATTTCTGCATGGGTGTTAAAAAGAGTAATATGGGTTTAGTAAGAAACTTCAAGAGTGTTGGGAAGTATTGTCAGAGAAAACACTGAGATGCAGTAAGTGTGTCAAATCTGATCTAATTTGAAACAAATGATAGGACCCCCACTCAGGTGGGTGTACTTGATGCAAAAATGCACATATGTGTGCATAAAAATGGCTGAGGATAGAGGGGTCATCTGGGCATTTGAGGCATTTGAGGTTGTTAACATAGATGCTCAGTGAGGGAACTAGTGTGGGGACCTGAGCACAACATGGAGGGATAAAAGATTGCATGGAAAAATATGGAGTGTGTGCGAGTAATTACATTGCTGCAATCATGCAAAATTATGTATGTTTTTTTGATTGCATAGAAAAAGAAAATAAAGGCTGTAAAAAGTATTCCTTTAGGGTCCTCACCAAGATTTTTTTTTCCATTTTAGAAGTATTTAACATGAGGCAGGAGAACTTGGGGAAAGACTGAGTAGCTCCCAGAAGACACCACATTGTTCATTTACGGAAATGGACAATGTGCGTTGGCACCCAACTAGTCTTTACCATGCCCATCCCTTCCTTTCTTCAGCATCGCTGCTGGGAAATGATAAAAGACTACAAGAGCATGAAAAGTCAGAAAAGTGGAAAATCGCAAAACCTGTGAATAAGAGAAAGTAGAATAAATAAAAGTTGAAATAAGAAACTGCCTCAGTAGGAGGTTCTGTGAAGCATGTGTAGGAGGTGCATGTAGAAAGAAAATGGGAGCTGAGCAAAGGGTTCTACAGCAGGACAACAGGGCTCTTCTGCACACGGTTTTCTCCTCTTCTGCCTGCATGTCATGGCGGGAAGAAAGTATACCCGATTCCACATGAGTTCACAATTCTCCAACCTGAAACGAGCCCAGCGTGGAACAAGTCGTGGGCTTTACTACTTTTCTTCCCATGTGCTGGAGGGCTTCCTGCTGGCGGGAGGGGCAGGTGGAAGCCCAATTTTCCTCCCCTCTGGGAAACACAGGAGGCTACAAAGTATGCAGCCAGGCTGCTCTTGGGGCTGCTTTGTGGGAGAGGCTGATTCAGATGGGGTCTGTGAGACACCGGCACCGTTTTTTGCTAGGTCATGGTGTGGTGCTCAACAACCTGCCCATGTCAGCTGTGCACACTGGACCCCGTGCTCTCTGAGTTTTCTTCCAACAACCACAGAGAAATCCCAGGATTTATCTGTATGGCAAACACCACTACTGACAAGTCTTCTGGGAGGAAATGGGATGATAAAGCTAATGGCCAATAGGCTAATAGTTACAATATGAAAAGAGTGTCTGCCAATCAATAAAATGTAAAAGCCCAATAAAATGTAGTTAAGGGTATGAACTAGCATGTTCTAGAGGAAATAGAAAAACAGCAAAGATGTTTAACATGGTAGTAACTGATGAAATGCAAATTTAAAAGTGGTAAGGTCTCTATTTTTATCTGTCAGATGAATGAAAACTGAACCCTGAGCCCTGGTGGGGAAGATAGTGAAATCTTCTTAGTGGCACCAACTCCTGGAGGTCAATTTATAGTATCTACTGAGTGTACATGTGTGTGATCTTTGATTCAGTGGGTTTCACTTGTGTGCTTGCAAAAGGAGAAATCGAAGTGAGTTGTAGGCCCATTTTTTAGGGAAATGATTAGACAGTGCATATTCATATGAGAACACCAGAGAATCACTAAAAGCAGCGATGTTAATCTCTATGTATTGACACCAAAGTACTTACATTATGTGGAAAAGCAAGTTCGGTGCATGTTGGTCCTCTTTTATTTGTAAACCCAAACTGCGCTGTGCATGGATGTATAAATGTGCAGTATAAGGACATCCCCTTGGGGCTGACTTTGAGGAACAGGCATGGAGAGCGAGATTCACTTTTATCCTCGTTTCTCTGTTCTCCTCTTCTTTCTGTTTACTGTAAGAGTGTGATGTGTCAGGTGTGATGACTGAATGGTCTCATATGTCCGTGGGTTTCCTGATAATTAAAGGAATATGGGGGCAGAGAATGGTGGATGCTGGCGAACTTAATGGAACTGGGTCTGGAAAGTACCAGGTGACAGTGTGCTGATGTGAGCCGTCAATAATGACTCAGAACAGGGCATCTGGTGCAGGGTAAAGTGCTTGGCTCCTTCTTCCCATTTCCTCCTAGTGAAATGTGGAAAGCAGAATAAAGCTCTCCCACTCAAAGGCTCATTGACAACTCGAACCTTAGATTTTACTTTTGTCATAATGCACTTTTTTTTTTTATACTTTTGGGCAATCTCTTCTGCTAGAGAGGAAAAAATAACACTACTTCCCCCCAACATACAACTAACTAATAAAACTGCCTCTTAGAACTCATCTCTCCAACTCAATTCTGAATGAAGTCCCAACCACGTACCAGCCATGGGAGCAGACAGCAGGACACCTGAACAGGTGGGGGCCCACCCCATCTCAGGTAGCCCACAGGTGAGAGCAGAGAAGCACAACCTGCATGGCAGGGCTTTGACAGGAGTCCACGCAGACCACGAGAAGTAAGTGATGGGGACACCTGACTCAGACAGAGTTTGGGAGGTCAGAAGGCTGTCTGTAGGAGGTGCTGTCTGAGCTGAGTCCCACCTTTCTCATAAGGACCAGCCTGGTGATGAAGGTGATGAATGCATTCTCGAAGGCATTCCAGAAGATAGCCCAGTGAGAAAGTCTGGAGGTGAGGGAAGGTTTGACTGGTCTGATACCCCAGATGAGAAACTTCAGAGTTGGTTGATGTTGGGGAGGAAGGCAAATGCCAGTGATCCCATATTTGCATTTAGGGTTGTAACATCTGCCCAAATCAGCAGGGTAAGGGTGTTCTTGGTCTAGAGATGATCTTTGATCAGCGGGAGATAATCTCCAGGCCTGTCTACTCTCCAAATATTTATAGCAGCAGTAAACTTGCCACAGGCTACCAAACCACATCATATTCACATTAAACACAACCCATTCATCGCTTCTGATTATCCTGGGGAGACAAGGACCAGAACGGAACATGAAGAGCCACTGGAAATGATGGAAAGATTACTCTGTGCTACAGAATGTGACAGTAAATTTATTAGCCAAGAAGAAAATAAGAAACATCACATCATCCATGGTAGTACCCTCCAGGGCCTTTGAAATGCAATGGTTTCTTTCACGTTGTTTTAGCTTCTCACGGATTTATTCTAGAAGGGAGGAAACAGTCTCTGAGCCCCTGTTTGTGAGCTTCTCCAGCACCTGCCTTCTTTCTCAGTGCTCAGCTCCAGCAGAACCAGTTCCTTGTAAAGGCACAACTGTTTACTGTCCTCTTCCCCCAAACACTCATGAAATACCTGACAAAAAAGAGGGCACGGCTTGCATGGAGCACTGGGTGTGGTGAAAAAATAATGAATAATGTTTTTCTGAAAATAAATAAATTGGAAAAAAAAAGGAATTATTGAGGAATAATAATGATGTATTTTATGTAAAGAATTAACAAGTTTCACCATAAATAATGTTAATAATTAAAATTATGCATGTGTGATTAGTAAAAAAAAAAAAAAAAAAAAGGCCATTTCCTGCTGCTTTTCCTGGCTCACCCTACCCATGGTCAAATTGCCCTCTTGGGACCTGGATTCCCTATGAAGAAGAAAAGGGGCCAGAGTCCCTGGAAAATTTTTGTTAAAATCTCATTGAAATGGTGTAGTTAGCATCTCATGCATATTTCCACTGGGGCTGTAATGCTGTAACTAAATTAGACAGTAAGTCCAGGGGGCAAGAATTCTGTACATCTGGGAAGGTTTAAATGAACTAATTCCCTAGCTCCTCACTGCTACGCTTCCCTCACCCCATGCCAGTAGCCTGAACTCCAGCAGCACATTTGCAGAATGAAGAACCATTCTGGTCTCCTCTGAGGGCAGAGAACAGGACCACAGGAATACGTGAGGTGGACAGTGGTAACCTTCTGTCCACAATTTTCCAGAATCCTGGTTGGTGTAACTATCAGAAATCTAAGCTGCCATCCAAATATTGGGCCTCTGATTCTAGAAACTATCCACACTGCAAACCCACTATTCAAACAAAGGTCAGCTGATGGTGGGGTATAGAAATAGCCAAGGAGGCTTTTGTTATTACCAATCTTTAAATGGTCATTGAAAATAAGGCTGACTTCATAGCACATGATTTTGCATGTTATTTACCAAAGGAGGTGCTAAACACACGGGGAATTATTAGGCTCATTTTTGTAAATTTTACTTATTTGTTTCCAGGTGAGACACTTAAAGGTCGAGACATGTCAGCAGATCTTACATCATGAAATTATGCTTTGAAGGAGATTATGCTGAGTGAAATAAGTGAAGCAGAGAGAGTCAATTATCATATGGTTTCACTTACTTGTGGAACATAAGGAATAACATGGAGGACATTAAGAGAAGTAAGGGAAAAATGAAGGGGTGGAGGATCGGAGTGGGAGATGAACCATGAGAGACTGTGGACTCTGAGAAACAAACTGAGGGTTTTGGAGGAGAGAAGGTGGGGTGTTAGGTGAGTGTGGTGGTGGGTATTAAAGAGGGCACCTATTGCATGGAACATTGGGCATGGCACATAAACAATGAATCTTGGAAAACTGAAAAAATAACAAAACTATTAAAAAAAATCTCTGTCTATTTATTATTAAGTTGTCAACATTCTTTCTATAGTCTCCATAGTTCTGTTTCTATATATGCATCATCACCACCAGCAGCATTTCCCATTTCATGGATGAATAAAACAAAGTGTGGAGAAGTGAAATATCCATGCAGCTGGGCCCTGTGGCACTGGGGCCGCCATCCAGCTTCTGACTGTGTTATTGTGCATGGCCCAAGGTGCGGCTATCCTGATGGCAAAGCAGCATGTCCAGTGTGGAGCCAGGCAGGAGGACGAGTGTCCCCAAGCAGCTACCTTGTCTATCTTGGGTGTTGATGCTCCTGGAAGCAACCTGTGCTGCTCACAGTCACCCACCTCCATGGAAATGGTGTTTTTAACATGATTTTTCAAAATCTCCACCTTGTGGATTTCTCTTTACTGGCATTATTGCGTGCTTTGTAAATCACTCAGTTTTGACACCTCAGTGCTTTACAAATGTATGGATGGCCCCCAGATTTCATGGGTCCCCATGGTACAGTATGGCATAGGCCATGGTGAGCTTCTTTTCTGTGACATGCATGTATACTGTGGACTCTAGAAAGTTCTGGAACACTGGAAGGGTTAGGGTGCATGTCAGTGCCTCTTCCCTGAGGTCCCCATTTTTCTTTCTGCCTGATTTCTTCCTCCCTCTCTCTTCTTCCTATCATTGTCTTTATCTTTGGTACACTGATATTTTAAAACAGCCATCACTCTTTGAAGGGCCCTGACATCAAAGACATCATTTTTTGACTCTCTTGATTAAGAAGTTGGACAGGGGACCTATCTTCATGGCTCAGGAAGTCTGGCCAAGGCAAGTAGTAGTGCCATCCATGGCGTTTCAGAGGAATGCTTCCCTTGCTCTGGGGAGGTCTTTTTGGCTTTGATGGGGAGATGGGAACACAGGGGTATGTAAGAGTAAGTCTTCACCTACCCTGCCTTCAGAGTGGTCACGTGGAACCCCTCTTCCTCACCCAAGTGTTGTGTGTGTGCAGCTTCTCATCCAAAAGTCCACTGCTACCACAGCTCAAACACCGCTTTAATTCTGCCTCCACTGGGCCCTTTACATGACATTTGATGAAGACAGATAGAGAGAGTAGTGGTGGGCACAGCTCTGGCTCCCTCCAGGGTCCTGCTAAATCCCACAGTTGTTTTCTGAGGGGTGGCAGAGGATTCCTTATCAACCTGATTGGAGCTGTATTTCTAAAGAGTATTTCAGTCTCCCTTGAGCATGTATGTTGTCTCTATTTCAGCCAGGAAGTCAGCCTTTGTGTGTGATATCAGTCCAGCAGGCCCCTGCCAGAGTCTGAAGCTCTCTGAGGAAGAATGTCAGAGGGAGGGCAGAGCAGAGGCTATGTCAGAGCATCTCTGGCCCTGTGGCCTGGGGCAGTTACTGATGTCACCTGCTGGAATCTTCTTCCATATGGTGCCTGTGGGCCCTGCTCCATCCCACCCAGGGGCTCCTCCAATAAGCATGTGAGTTTGGTCTGGGGAGGGTGGATCTCAAGCCACAGAGCAGTGCTCTCTTGCTCATGATGGCTGCTATTCTCAGAAGATCACCATCCTCTGCCTTTTTGGGTCTAGATCTTACAGTCCACGTGGGGACTTTTAAGAGTGTACAGCATGAACTTGACTTCCTTCCTGCCTGAGATCTGACAGCTGAGGCCGGCTTTCACTTTCGGTTCTGGGCTGACCAACGGAAGACTGGGAATTCAGCTTCATAGAAATATCCATGAGCCATAGAGCATCATCTTCACTTGAAAATCTTTCAAACTTTCTGTTGTAAAGCAATGAACCCTTGAGTGAAGCAGCCTCCAATGATGGCTCTTACATCAATACACAAACATCACAGTGCTAATTCTTCTACTTTTTCCTTTTTATCCAAAGATTTTTACATAAGGAAGCAGGTGAGCATGCCAAGGACAGCCCAGTGAAGAGTTTTGCAGACAGCTTGCCCTCTATATGCAGATTGTCCTCTATATGCAGATTCCCTGTTCCTGGCTGGCAACTACCCCTCTCTCATCTAAGTGCCCTAAGTACAGATGATCTAAAATGATTTCACATCCACGTTGTACACACATGACATGAATAAAAGATCTGAAGATACTGCTGTAGCCAAGAGCATGTACTCCTCAATTTTTTATCACCAACTTTGCTCTCCAGGCCCCAGGGATCCCCATGCCAAAGAACTGTGAACACTTTATTCCATAACTCCATGTTTATACCCATCTGGGTGAGGAGGTTTTACTCACAGGGAGTCCTGAGGAAGTGTTTCCTTCTTCATGGTTTCTTCCTCTGTGCTCAGTGTGGTGGCAAGACTATAGAGTCAAACACAGGTTCACAAAGGGCTTCCTTTTCCATTTGTCAGCAAAACATTTTGTTGTTAAGAATACATTATTTCCCATTTCTAAGGCTGGGAATAAAAGTCAACACCAGTCACTGGAATTGAGGAGACTTAATGTTTTTAACTATTAAAAGATTCACTAAGAGAAAAGCTTCTGAAGAGTAGGGAAATACTGTTTTACTCAAAGGATGTCAGAACGTGGAGACACAGGGAAGAAGCAGTTTGGTTGGGCAACTCAATTACACAGATGGTCCTAACACTGGGGTGCCCAGGCTCCACTCCAGCCCCACTCCAGCCACATGAAGTTAACCAGGAGTAGGACACTGGCATCCATAGGTTTTCTAGTTTTCTGGTGGCTCCAACATGCAGACAAGTCTGAGAACCATGGCTTTCATGGTTGTAGGGCAATTCAAGTTCTCTATCAATTTTTCAGTTAGTTTTGAGAGTTTGTTTTCAAAGAATTGGTCCCTTTCATCTAAGTTATTGAATTTATGGGAATAAAGTTATCCACTCTAGATAAATTCTCTTATTCTCTCTCAAGGCATCAGGAATGACAACCCTTTCTCACTCTTGACACAGATAATTTGTGTTCCCTCTCTTTCTCACTTTTCTTGGTTAGCTGGGATAGAGCTATATTAATTTCATTGATCTTTTACAATTTTATTGATTTTTCTTTTCAAATCCTTACATAGAACTGACTTTTAATTTTGTTGATTTTTCTCTACTGTTTCCCTGGTTTTGATGTTACTTTTCTCTTCTCTATTGATAATTATTTTCTTCATTCTTTTTGCCTTAATTTACTCTTATTTTCTAATTTTCTAAGGCTAAAGTTTAGGTTGTGAATTTTAGATTAATTTTCTTTGTATATATACATTTAATGGTATAGATTTCCCCTCTAAGCACTGCTTAAACTATATCCTATAAATTTAGTAAGTTTTATTTTCATTTTTATTTAGTCAGAATATTTAAGGGTTCTCTTGAAACTTCTTTGACCCTTGGGTTCTGGAGAAGTATGTATTTTTAAGTTCCAAACATTTGGGAAATCCCCATCTATCTTTCTCCTCTTGGTTTCTACTTTGATATCTAGGTTGTCTAGAATGTAGTTTGAATTTTTTGTATTCTCCAAAAAAATTTTAGGGTTTGTTCTGTGGCCAAAAATGTGGCCTATCTTGTTGAATGCTCTGTGTGCACTTAAGAAGTGTGCTCTGCTGCTGTTGGATAGGGGGTTCTTTTAATGTCTGTTGGGTGAGGCTGGTTGACAGTGTTCATTCTTCTGTGTCTTTACTGATCTTCTCTCTGGTTGGTCTATCAAGTGCTGATGGGGGTGCTGAAGTCTCCTACAGTAACTGCATCCAGTTCTCTACTGGTTTTTGGCTTAGATTTTGACTCTGTTCTTAGGTGCATACCTATTTAGGGTGGCTATATTTTCCTGGAGAATTGACCCTTTTACATTGAGCAATGTATTTATTTATCTCTGATAATCTTCCTTGTGCTGAAGTCAGTCTCATCTGAAATTCATATAGACATTTCAGCTTCCTCTGTATCTTTACTTTTTTTTTTAAGTTTTTTTTCCAATTTATTTATTTTCAGAAAAACAGTATTCATTATTTTTTCACCACACCCAGTGCTCCATGCAAGCCATGCCCTCTATAATACCTACCGCCTGGTACCCCAACTTCCCACCTGCCCCGCCACTTTAAACCCCTCAGATTGTTTTTCAGAGTCCATAGTCTCTCATGGTTCACCTCCCCTTCCAATTTCCCCCAACTCCCTTCTCCCTCTCTAATTCCCCACGTCCTCCATGCTATTTGTTATGCTCCACAAATAAGTGAAACCATATGATAATTGACTCTCTCTGCTTGACTTATTTCACTCAGCATAATCTCTTCCAGTCCCATCCATGTTGCTACAAAAGTTGGGTATTCATCCTTTCTGATGGAGGCATAATACTCCATAGTGTATATGGACCACATCTTCCTTATCCATTCGTCTGTTGAAGGGCATCTCGGTTCTTTCCATAGTTTGGCGACCGTGGCCATTGCTGCTATAAACATTGGGGTACAGATGACCCTTCTTTTCACGACATCTGTGTCTTTGGGATAAATACCCAGGAGTGCAATTGCAGGGTCATAGGGAAGCTCTATTTTTAATTTCTTGAGGAATCTCCACACTGTTCTCCAAAGAGGCTGCACCAACTTGCATTCCCACCAACAGTGTAAGAGGGTTTCCCTTTCTCCACATCCTCTCCAACACATGTTGTTTCCTGTTTTGTTAATTTTGGCCATTCTAACTGGTGTAAGGTGATATCTCAATGTGGTTTTAATTTGAATCTCCCTGAGGGCTAATGATGATGAGCATTTTTTCATGTGTCTGATAGCCATTTGTATGTCTTGATTGGAGAAGTGTCTGTTCATATCTTCTGCCCATTTTTTGATGTGTTTGCCTGTTCCATGTGTGTTGAGTTTGAGGAGTTCATTATAGATCCTGGATATCAACCTTTTGTCTGTACTGTCATTTGCAAATATCTTCTCCCATTCCGTGGGTTGCCTCTTTGTTTTTTTTTGACTGTTTCCTTTGCTGTGCAGAAGCTTTTGATTTTGATGAAGTCCCAAAAGTTTATTTTCGCTTTTGTTTCCTTTGCCTTTGGAGACATATCTTGAAAGAAGTTGCTGTGGCTGATATCAAAGAGATTACTGCCTATGTTCTCCTCTAGGATTCTGATAGATTCCTGTCTCACATTGAGGTCTTTTATCCATTTTGAGTTTATCTTTGTGTACGGTGTAAGAGAATGGTCGAGTTTCATTCTTCTACATATAGCTGTCCAGTTTTCCCAGCACCATTTATTGAAGAGACTGTCTTTTTTCCACTGTATATTTTTTCCTGTTTTGTCGAAGATTAATTGACCATAGAGTTGAGGGTCCATATCTGGGCTCTCTACTCTGTTCCACTGGTCTATGTGTCTGTTTTTATGCCAGTACCATGCTGTCTTTACTTTTAATATTTAGCTTTAGTGTATGTGGGTCTTTACATTTTTTTTTGAGACTGCTTTCTTTTTTTTTTTTTAATATTTTTTTCCAATTTACTTATTTTCAGAAAAACAGTATTCATTATTTTTTCAACACACCCAGTGCTCCATGCAAGCTGTGCCCTCTATAATAAATGTAGACAGAACAGTTTATACTGTAGACAGCATATAGTTGGGTCTCATTTTCCTTTTTCTTTTAACCAGTCTGATTATCTCTGTTTTGCAACTAGTGTTTTTAAACCCTTTACCTCTAATTGATTAATAATATAACTGGATTAGTATCTGCCAAATTTGCATATTTATTGTATCTATTATTTCTATTTTCCTCTTTATGTTTAGCTTTCCTGGCCTTATTTGACCATTTTATATGATTCCACTTGATATCCTCTATTGATTTATCATTTATACTTCTTTTAAAATATATATATATTTTAAATTATATATTTACATATTATATATTATTTATTAATATATTATATAATTAATATAATAAATCATATTCAATTAATATCATATTAATACAATATATCAATAATATCTATTAATATATAATTAGTATATATTAATATATTAATTATTATATATAAAATTTACATATAATATAGAAAATATATAATTAATTATATATAAAATACACATTAATATAAAAATATATATTAATATGTATAATTAATATAATATATTAACATAATATTATATATGTAAATATATTATATATTAAAATATATTTATATATAATATATTTACATATATAATATATTGGTTGTCTCAAGGGTTACAGTAACAGTTTAAACCAATCCAAGTTTACGTTCAAATAACACATTGTCCCATGTGTAATGCAGGTATCTTATGACATAATCCTCCCTAATCGTTCCTCTCCTCCCTTGTGACATGTTGTTAATTCTAACTTTCACATGTGTATAATTATCTGATACACTGTTACTATTTTTGTTTTAAATAGACAGTAAATCTGGAGATAAATTAAGAAAAGTAAAAGACTACATTTAACTTTTATTTCTTCCTTTTTTTATTCCTTTTTATTTATTCCTTTTTAAAATGTAGATCTAATTTTCTAACTGTATCATCTTCCTGCTGCCTGAAGAAAATTAATATTTCTTTTAGACTCCAGGTTACTGTCAATGAAATCCTTCAGTTTTTTGTCTGAAGCAGTTTTTATTTGTCCTCAACTTCTGAAGGATAGTATCACACATTTTTTTTTTCTTATTGAAGGACATACAATTCTAGGTTTGAGGGTTATGTTTATTGGTTTTAGTCCTAAAACACTTTAACAGATTGTACTCAATTGCATTCTTAGCTGCATGGTTGCTGATGAGAAGTCTGCTGCAATTTTTATACTTGCTTCTCTATAGATCAGATGTTTTCATGCACCTTCAGGAATGTTTAAGATTTTTCTCTTTGTTTTCAAATTTCTACAGTTTAAATATGTCATAACTACTTTTTGTTTCTTTGTTTCAGTACTGTTTGGTGGTCTCTGCACTTCTTGGAACAGTGTCACTGATACTGGAAAACTTTTGGCCATCAGTTCTTTAAATATTTTATCTGTTTCTTCTTCTTTTGGTATTTCAATTATATTACATATTACATCACTGTATCTGTTCCCATAGTTCTTGGATGTTCTGTTCCTTCTTTTCCCCCATTCTTTTTTCCTCTTTGAGTTTTAGTTTGGATGACCTCTTTTGACCTATTTTCAAGTTCACTGATTCTTTTCTTATCTCTGTTAAGTCTACCAACAAAAATGTTCATTTCTGTTGCAGTTTTTAACTTCTTCCTTTTTACTGTTTTCATCTTTGTGTGCTCATTACCTGTATGTTCTTGCATGTCTTCTACATTTATCATTAAAGCTTTTTCATTATAGCTTTAACATATTGATCACACTTTTAAATTCTCTGATAATATCAGCTGACATCTGAGTCATAATTTGAGTTTGGTTCTTATGATTGCTTGTCTTTTCAATCTTTTCTTGACTTCCAGAATGCCTTGCAATATTTTGTCATCTAGGACAGTAGATATTGAGGTAAATAAACATTTAGCATGGTAATTTTTATTAATTTGTCCAGGAGTAGAACATTTTTGATGTTTATTGTAGCTTTAGGTATGAAAAGTTTCAAAATCCTCTAATGTCCTTATTTTCATCTTCCCTTCTGGCTTTGGGGCTTCTGTATATACTGTTCTTTAAGCAAAGTTTATGTCTTTCATCTCTCCCTGCTCAAATCCATGGTCATTATACTGGAGGCTTATGCAGCAGTGACAGGATGTGAGAGGAGGGGTTGTTCTCTGATCTTCTGATTAAGTATCATTTTTTGGAGTGCACAGTGGGCCTGAGGTACAGTGCATAAAGAATGACCAACTCTTTCTGCAATACTTCCAGAGTAGAGATATCCCCCCTATCAAAAAAACCCAACCAATCAACCAACCAACCAAACAACAACAGCAGCAGCAAAAACAGAGACCACCTTGTAGCAGAGAAGAATAGAGGAAGTAATGAGATCCTCACAGACCTATCATCAAAGGAGTGTGGGCCCAATTAGCAAAAGAGTTATTTAAAAATATGAATAAGCAGGGTGTTGACTTAGAAATATAGTATTTCAGCAAATCTTAGATGATAAATTTTGTAAATGGCCACATAAAAGAAGAGAGTGTGCCCAATTGGTGTTAACCTTGTGTTAAGCCAAGCTCAAATCTTGGAAGCAAAATGCACTTATGATGTGATAAATTATTTACTTAAGTAGCAAAAGCAAATAGGATAGGTTTTCCTGGCACTTTGATTTTAGAATAACAAATGAGGTTCATGTTGAAGATGAATAAATGCTTTAAGGTGGCTCTTTTGTTGACACAGTTTCTATTTCTTTTCTCTACATACACATAGCATCAGGTGGTAGATATTTATAGAAATGTGCCAACTTAGCTTATTTTTAAAATAATTTAAAATATTTAATGCTATTTTTTAGCCTTGCTATCGTAGTGCTGTTTGCTTTGCTGATCAAAGATTCACAAGATTCTCAACCCTTCTATCTTCATTAGGCAATGTGTTTATCATCATTTTTATCATGCCAACATGTGCTGGTAAATATAATAGCTTCTGAGTAAAGATGTCTGTAATAATGCCATGACCTCAGAAACCAGAAGGGACTTTCGGTCTCAAAAGTTTTGTTAATTTGACATATTCTTTTTCAATATAATATTTAGGAAAGAAAGTTGTTCTGTCATTACTCATTTTCCTATAAACTTGACAATACAAATATATTATGTGTCTAATTTTCTTTGTCCCTACAAAAGCAGCTCTGACAGACTATATTTTCCCCCAAAATGGCTGCTACAATATTTACTATCCCTCATATTCTTCTAGAGCCTTGACATCTATGTTTTCTCCCATGAGTCTGGATGGACTTTTACAAGCTGTACCAGTACAGCCTAGCAGAAGTGATGCTACCTGGTTTTGAAGGCTAGCTCATGCAAGGTCTCATGTTCCACCTTGATAACTTGAGACACTTTTTCTGAGAATGTAGCTTCCATGTTGTGAGGGAACTCAAATTAGTCCATGTGGAGAGATCACTTGGAAGGACACACAGTGGATACTCCTGTGGACGATCTGGTTAAAGTCCCAGCTGACAGTCAGCCTCAGTTAGCAGACATGGTTGCAAAGACAGCACATTTGTTGTCAGCCCAAGTTGTGAAGTCATCTCAGACTTGAACCTTCCCAGACATTTTGAGAGCAAAGATAAACCATCCCAACGGTGCCTTTGGAACTGCTAGCACACAGAAACTATGAGCATAATGAAATGGTCATTTTCTGCCAATAGGTATAAGGTGGTTTATTTTCCAGAAATAACTGGATCAGCATCCTAAGTAAAATGTAGAGGTAAAACTCAATTTTCACTGTAAAACCCGAAAGAATAACAGATTGTGGGAGTTTGCAGGAAATGATACAAGGTCCCTGAGGTAGAAGAATTCACATCTTCCTGGAGGAGTCATAAGGTAGTTCTCCTCTTACTAGCTGCTAGGATTTTGAGTCAATATTTAAATGGCCTGGCCCTCAGCTGCTCCACATGCAGAAATTGACAATGTACCAAGCTCATGTAGGCATCATGAACACAGAAGACTTACTTCTACCCCTTCTCCTCCATCCCAATGATGCTCTGAACCAGAGGATACTGTACTGCGTGAGTTTAAACAAGAAGTCCAGGTTGGGCTGCACCACATGGAGTCAGGGATATGGCATGTTCTGTTCACTATCTAGGAGATGACCATCCTTTTACCCCTAAATATTTGTTTTCTGTTAGCTAATGAAAATATTGTAGTCAGTAAAGGTTATACTATTATATGATCCCAATGCTACATTTATTTGACTTACAAACATTAAAAATAAATACAATGTATCATAAAATTCTTAAATTGTGGGTCTATGTGTGCTCACATGCAAATGCAGTTTCCCATTTCTAGATACCAGCTTCCATGAGACTCATCTAGGAACAGGAACACCTAGATGGCAGCTGGAGGAGGAAAACATTGGAAAGGGGAATCTGAGAGGTGTCTCTGGCCTGTAACTTCCTTCCTGTTCTTCCTTTGTTGTGTAGCTGTGTCTTTTGGAAGACTCAACATCCTTGTCACCCTCTTTCCCATTGTAAGAAACAAGAAAAATCTCCAGAATAAAAGGTCCCTCCTGCCTGGAGAATTAGTACAGAGAGAATACTTTAAACTTTGCTCCTTCTTACTTCCCACTCCCTTCCAGACAATTCCTTTTGGTAAGTCCCATGTTGGGGCCCGGTATAAACAGGCTGACCTCTGTCTTGTTTCTCTTATCACCTCCTGAATGCTGAAGAATGAAAGAGGCATGATTAATGCTGTACAAGTGACTTGCTACCTCCAGTTCCCTTAATAATGGCAACATTAAAAGAACAGACCTAACTATGACAAGTGACAGTTAAGGACAGAGCGGCCTGGGGGTGCCTGCTTCTTAGAGGAGGCACAATCCAACTTGCTGCCCAGTGAGGAGCCTACAAGGACATGCTGCTCTTGTCCTATCCAGGTCCTCAGTACCCACGTTGGTTAAGGATCCTTGGGACCCAGTAATTATCAGGCTCAGCTGGGGGCTCCAGTAAGTCAGACTTTCACGCTTTACACAGACTTTTACACTTTTCCAGCATTCATAAAGGTGATACATTATATGCTTTAAATATGTCAATTTTATTTGTCAATTATACTTCAATAAAGCTTGGAAAAAAATGATAAACCCAATATCATAACCTCCCTCTAGACCCTTTTGACAGATCTAAATTATAGGAGTCTAACTGAAACAAAATTCCCCCATCCGGGTTGTGAACTGTGCTTTTATCTGTTCCCCAAGATCTGAATCTTCTCATACAAAAACTTGATATTTTGGAGAGGTCATAACTGGAGGAAATGAGTGCTTTTGTTTCCCTCTGTATTATCAGATGATTCCCTTTGTTATTATTGCTTCATTGAGGAAATACTAATTCCAGAAGATGCCCTGGTAGTTTAGTTATAGGGGACTGACATCTGAAATGGAGGCGGGTGGGGGAAAGGCAAGGTGGAGGGAAGGAGTGAGAGAGGAGAAAAAAAGAGAGGGAGAGGAGAGACTCTTCCAGAAAGAAGAAAAGGTCACTGCATCTATTTTCAGTGTGTAAAATATTCCATTAGCTTTATTATGTAGAGGACATTAGCATTATGCACGGCAGGAAGGAACATTTTAATACAGAACATCTTTTCCTAGCTTCAAAAGACAAGAGTAAAATGTAAAGGTAATGAAACTGCTGTTGGGATGATGTCTTTTTCTCCTCGGGGTCTTTGTAGGTTGGCAGAGTAACGGGCTAGCAGGAGCATAATTTGCCTGGTGAGAAATAACCCTGGCAAGCAGAGGAGAGGCAGGCAGGGCCCTCAGTGCTGGGGAGGCCGAGGGCTCTGATTTGTAGAGAAGCTGCTGGACCCCCCTCTTGGGCTCCCTTCTGCCCTCAGACAGGAGGAACCAAATAGCTTTCCTGGGTAAGCCCAGGGACTCAGATCCCCTCTGGTTCCCTCATAGTAAATGGGCCTTCCCTGGAGCTTTAAATTCACATAATAGAATGCAGAAGCTTATAGTAGGAACCAAATACACTGAAATAAAGCTGTGAAAAAGTCATAATTGTGATCGTGTTAACAAATGTGCTACTTTATTAAGGCACTAAATAGTAACTAGTACTTGGGTTTTCAAGGTAGTGATGAACATAAATAACATCTTGGGATATGTAGAGCTGTGGTTTCTGCTGGTGATGTAGCCACCACAATGTGGGTTGTTGCCTACATTCATAATCGAAGAGAGCACCACATTTTAGTTAGAGGTTGGTAAAAATCATGATGTACTTCATTTCCCATTCAAGCTCACAGATGCTACAAATGATCCCCACCAAACTCTTAAGGTCCAGGGAGGAGAGGGAGGACAAACTTATGTTCTCTGGGTTGACAGGAGGACACTCAGGGCTCTGGGGAGCAGCATGTTGGATGGACCAGGTAGAACATAAAAGATCCCACTAACCCTTTGTCTCAGGGACAGCAGTGTGGGGGTAAACTGAGGACCTGTAAAGGTGCATGTGAGAAGAGATCACCTGGAGAGGAGTTGGGGTGTGTTCTGGACAGGGAGGAAGCCTGCTGAGCCCTGGACCTTGGGGAGAATGGGGAGGGCACAGTAGTGTCTGGGTGCTCCCAGGCCCCCTGCAAGGTGTTAGGAAATTCAGATGTGGCCTCTCACACTTGGGTAGGATCCCAATTCAGGAAGAGGAAGGAGCTACAGAGAAGACCCTCAAGGAGGCAGGGTCTGGGTTAAGAAGACCAGGCCTGAGTTACCAACCAGGGATTTTAGGTGGGTCATATGGTGTCTCTGATTCTCAGAGTTGTGTCTCCTGACACACTAGAATAACTCCTATCCTAGGGCTGATTTCAGATGGGTGTCAGGGTACCCAGAGTTCTGTAAGAGTATCATGTGGGAGGGGTAAAGTATTAAGACAAAAAAAGCTATGAGGACCAATTAGATGTATGTTAAAATATTAGCAAGGAAGCTGCCGTAACTACTTTACATTAATGTCTGTAAGAATTTGATAAACATTTACAAATCATTTGTTAATTTCAATGATTAGCTTTCATTTATTAAAGTAGGTCATTGAAAAAACTCCTTTGAAATATAAACTGGTTAATTGCCAGGTGGTAGAAGTCCTTGAAAGTAATAATGCTCCATTAAAAATACCTCACCATTCATATCTTTTAGGACTTTTCCAAATGCATAGTCCAAACTCTAAGCTATTGTTACATTCTGTTCATTTCCTTTCCCCAACATGTATGTGTTGAAAAGAAAGGCTCCTGTATTTGAGTTACATTAATTTCCACATGGTAAATATTCTAAATATATTCTGAGTATTTAAGTAGGCAAAGCAGGACCTCTCCTTGACGACAATTTGTCAATTAGCACTTTAATCATATTTATGTCTTATTTATACCCTGACAACCTCCAAAAAAGGACCCAGTGGAGGGTTAGCTCATTTCCTGCGTGTAAGTGATCCTTCTCATTGCATTTCCCTAGCCCCAATTTTTAAGCTCTAATTGAATATATTGCCTTGATCACTCCAGAATCTTAAATAAGGGACTTTAAATTAGTTCTCCCAGATTGCCTTTTTCAGCCAATGAGAGTGGAAAGCTTTGGGGAAATCACTCTTGCTTGCCAGGTTCTTTATTCTTGAAGTGTTGCCTCCATGTCTCAGTGTTTACACCAACCAATCAAGCAGAGGGACGAGTATTTATTATACTCCTTTGTTAGGCCACAGATCCCATGAATACCAAACACTATAATGATAAATGTTGGGGTTGTAGAGGGATGCATAACTCCCTTGATCACCCATGTGTTCTCCTTTGTCAACTTTAATCAGCACTGTGAGTAGCCCTCACCCCACTTGGGAGAGACCCTGTCCTTTCCATAGAGCCACCCCAAAGCCTTATCATATGCCCATTCTTTCCTGACTCCAGATGCTAAGAATTCAGACTCCAAATCTTATTTACATCCTGGAGAAGATCTTCCTGTCCCGGGGACTATAAGGCAAGGCAGACAGCAGAACTCAAAGATGTCAACAAAGAGGTGACTCACTCTCACATAAGCATGTATTCCTGCATGATGACCAGAGAGCAGGCAAAAAGAGAGAGCCTCTGGGTGGGGGCTCAGAGGTGGGTAGGGCAGGAGGCTTTGGCAATTGCAATAGTGGGAGCGGGCAAGCTGGATGCAGGCAAGACATCATGGGCATGCTGCCTTCACCGCGGTGGGTTGAAGTGTTTGTATTCTATTCTGGGGGCCCTGCAAGGCCTCAGTGTTTCTCAACAGGGGTTCCATGTGTGTCTTAGGAAGTGGATCATGGGACCAGCAAGCAGATTGCATGGGGCTTGGGGGATGCTCCTTTGTTCAGGGAGGCAGATATGGACATGGGGAGGCTGTCCAGGTATAAGATGGTGCCATTCCACTGAATATGCAGAGAATACATATTCACCCAGGGCACACAATAGCTCTGCAGTGCCAGGATGGCCTTAACTGATCTGGTCTTGTCTTATCATAAAGCCCCTGGAAAGCTGAGAAACTTGCTCTGGGTCACAGAGCTGGGAACGAATGTCATTGAGATGGTTTTGAAAATTCTAATCCTAGGGACCCAGACCCTTTATCTGAACAGCATGGAGCTAAGATATCTTCTGGCTTGCTCTGCAGAGAGGTGGGTTAGAGACATGTTGAACAGGGAGACAAGAGTCCCGATTGACTGATTTTCTCTGAGGGTGCAATGAAGAGTGGGGCCCTGAGTTTGTCATTGCCCTGGGGCCAGAGATTAAGAGACCACTGTTTTCATTCTTGTCCTCCAAAGCTGTACAGAAAGCTTTTGGGGAACAAAAGCCACTGATAACAAACCAGAATGGATTACTTAGCCTGGTCCCTGGTAAGGGTGGTGCAGTTATGCCTCCAGCAAAGACAGTTGAAAATCACTGCAACAGGCCCCTCCCCGAGAAGATCAGTAAGAACATCCAGCCAAGACCAAGTTTACTTATCAATGAGAACTGCAGAACTCCAGTGCTAGGGAGAATATAGAACATAGAATTCATAGCTTTCCCCCCCATGATTCTTCAGTCTTTCAAAGTGAATTTTTTACATTTATTTTTTTTACTTTTCTCTTTTTTCTATTTTTTTGAATTTTTCTTCTTTTTCAAGTAACATCTTATCAATTACTTTTTTTTTTTTTTAATTCAGGAGGGCATGTATTGCATGGAGTACTGGGTGTGATGCATAAAGAATGAATTTTGGAACACTGAAAAAATAAAATAAAGTAAAAAATTACATGTATTTGGGATAAAAGAAAAAATAAAATCTTTTTAAATTTTCATTTTATAGTCATTTTCTATCCTTCATTGTATTTAACCTTATTTTTTGTATATACATATACATCATATATATATATATATATATATATATATTCTTTTTCTTTAAAATATTGGGATACAATTCCTTCTAACAGACCAAAATATATCCTAAACTTAGTATATGGCTTTGTTCTAGTCTCCCACCTGATCACATTCTCTCTCTCCCTCTTTTTTTTTTGTATGTTTAAAATTTTTTTTCTTTCTTTTTTCAACCAACTTTTTATCTTCTCAATTCTTTTTTTCAAATCTTTTTAAATTTTCATCTTTACAGTCACAGTCCATCCCTTCATCATATTTATCCTTATTTTTGTATATAAATAAGTTCTTCTTTCTTCGAAATTTTGGGAGACAGTTTCTTCTAACAGACCAAAATACACTCAAAATCTAGGGTGTGGTTATGTTCTATTCACCAGTCTGATCATATTCTTTTCTTTCTTTCTTTTTTTCCTCCCCCCCACCAATTTCAAGTCTCTTCTGATTTGTTCAGTTTGTATTTTTCTGGGGTTGCTGTTACCTTTTTAGCATTTTGTTCTCTCATTCATTTACTCTTCTCTGGACAAAATGACAAAATGGAAAAAAATCTCAAAAACAAAAAACAAAACTAGAGGTAGTACTAATTGCCAGGGACCTAATCAGTATGGACAGTAATAGGATGTTGAACTAAAGTTCAGAATGACAATTATAAAGATACCAGATGGGCTTGAAAAAAAAAAACATAGAAGATATAGAGAATCCCTTTCTGGAGAAATAAAAGAACTAAAATCTAAACAAGTCAAAATAAAAAAGACTATTAATGAGGAGTAATAAAAAATGGAGGCTCTAACGGCTAGAATAAATGAGGCAGATGAGGGAATTAGTGATATAAAAGACCATATAATGGAGAATAAAGAAGCTGAGAAAAAGAAAGATAAACAACTACTAGATCATGAGTGGAGAATTTGAGGGATAAGTGATACTATAAGATGAAACAATATTAAAATGATTGGGATCTCAGAAGATGAAGACAGAGAGAGAGGAGCAGAATGTATACTGGAGCAAATTATATTGGAGAACTTCCTTAATTTGGGGAGGGAAACAGGCATCAAAATCCAGGAGGCACAGAGAACCAACCTCAAAATCAATGAAAATAGGTCAATACCTCACCATCTAATAGTAAAACTTACAAGTCTCAGAGACAACAAGAAAATCCTGAAAGCAGATCAAGATAAGAGGTCTGTAACCTACAATTGTGGAAACATTAGACCTATCCATAGACACCTGGCAGGCCAGACAGGACCAGCCTGATATATTCAGAACACTAAATGAGGAAAATATGCAACCAAGAAAGTTATATCTAGCTAGGCTTTCATTGAAAATACAAGGAGAGATAAAAAGCTTCCAGGACAAACAAAAACTAAAAGAATTTGCAAACACCAAACCAACTCTACAGGAAATATGAAAGGGGTGCTCTAAGCAAAGAGAGAGCCTAAAAGTAACAGACTGAAAAGGAACAGAGACAATATACAGTAACAGTCACCTTACAGGCAATGCAATGACACTAAATTCATATCTTTCAATAGTTATACTGAATGTAAATGGGTCAAATGCCCCAATCAAAAGACACAGCATATCAGAATGGATTAAACAAACAAACAAACAAACAAACAAAAAACAAGATCCATTGATATGCTGTCTATAAGAAACTCATTTTAGATCCAAAGACACCTCCAGATTTAAAGTGAGGGGGTGGAAAATAATTTACCATGATAATGGACATCGAAAGGAAGCTGGGGTGGGAATCTTTATATCAGGTAAATTAGATTTTAAGGCAAAGAGTATAATGTGAGATGAGGAAGGACACTATATAATACTAAAGGGTCTATCCAACAAGAAGATCTAACAATTTTAAATATCTATGTCCCTAACATGGGAGTAACCAATTATATAAGCCAATTAATACCAAAATAAAAGAAACATATCAACAATAATACAAATATAGTAGGGGGCCTTAACACCCCTCTCACTGGAATGGACAGACCATATACAACCAAGCCCTTCACCTAAATGAGTTGGAGAAAGAACAGCAAATAAAGCCTAAATCCAGCAGAATAAGAGAAATAATAAAGATCAGAGCAGAAATCAATGAAATAGAAAGCAAAACAAACAAACAAACAAACAACAACAACAAAAAACACACAGAATAAATCAATGAAACTAGGAGCTGGTTCCTTGAAACAATTAATAAGATTGATAAATCCCTGGCCAGACTTAAGAAAAAGAAAAGAGAAAGGACCCAAATAAATAAAATCATGAATGAAAGATGAGAGATCAGAAACAACACCAAAGAAATAAAATTATAAGAACATATTATAAGCAACTACATGCCAACAAATTAGATAATCAGGGAGAAATGGGTGCATTCCTAGAGACATATAAACTATCACAACTGAACCAGGAAGAAATCGTAAGCCTGAACAGACCCATTACCAATAAGGAAATTGAAGCAGTCATCAAAAATCTCCCAACAAACAAGAGCCCAGGGCCAGATGGCTTCCCAGGGGAATTCTACCAAACATATAAAGAAGAATTAATACCTATTCTCCTGAAACTGTTCCCAAAAAATAGAAGTGGAAGGAAAACTTCCAAACTCATATGATAAGCCCAGCATTATCTTGGTCCCCAAACCAGAGACCCCATCAAAAAGGAGAATTACAAACCAATATCCTTGATGAACACAGATGCAAAAATTCTCACCAAAATATTAGCCAATAGGATCCAACAGTACCTTAAAAAGATTATTCACCACAGCCAAGTGGGATTTCTTTCTGGGCTGCAAGGTTGGCTCAACATTCACAAATCAATCAATATGATACAATACATTAGCAAAAGAAAGAATAAGAACCATATAATACTCTCAATAGATGCTGAAAAGGTATTTTACAATGTACAGCATCCTTTCTTGATCAAAACTCTTCAAAGTGTAGGGATAGAAGGTAATACTTCAATATCATCAAAGCCATCTATGAAAAACCCATAGCGAATATCATTCTCAATGGAGAAAAACTGAGAGCTTTTCTACTAAGGTCAGGAACACGGCAGGGATGTCCATTATCACCACTGCTATTCAACATAGTACTAAGAGTCTTAGCCTCAGCAATCAGACAACAAAAAGAAATTAAAGACATCCAAATCAGCAAAGAAGAAGTCAATCTATCACTCTTTGCAGGTGATATGACACTTTTTGTGGAAAACCAGAAAGACTCCACCTTAAAGCTACTAGAACTCACACAGGAATTCAGTAAGTTGTCAGGATACAAAATCAATGCACAGAAATCAGTTGCATTTCTATACACCACCACCAAGACAGAAGAAAGAGAAATTAAGGAGTTAATCCCATTTACAGTTGCACCCCAAACCATAAGATACCTAGGAATAAATCTAACTAAAGGGGAAAGAGTATGTACTCAGAAAACTGTAGAGTATTCATGAAAGAATTAGAGGAAGGTACAAAAAAAGTGTAAAAAAGTCCCATGCTCATGGATTAGAAGAACAAAAATTGTGAAAAGGTCTATGATATCTAGAGCAATCTACACATTTCATGCAATTTCTCTCAAAATACTCTCAAATTTTTTCAAAGAAATGGAAAAAATAATGTTAAAATTTGTATGGAAACAGAAAAGACCCTGAATAGTTGGAGGAATGTTGAAAAAGAAACCAAAGCTGGCAGTGTCACAATTCCAAACTTCAAGTAATATTACAAAGCTGTAATCATCAAGACAGTATGGTACTGGCACAAAAACAGACACATAGATCAATGGAGCAGAATAGAGGGCCCAGAAATAGACCCTCAACAGTATGGTCAACTAATCTTCAACAAAGCAAGAAAGAATGTCCAATGGAAAAAAGACAGCCTCTTCAACAAATGGTGTTGAGAAAATTATACAGCCACAGAAGAATGAAACTGGACCATCTCCTTATACCACACATATAAAAAGACTCAAAATGGATAAAAGACCTCAGTGTGAGTCAGGAATCCATCAAAATCCTTGAGGAGAAAAAGGTGGCAAGCTCTTCAATCTTCACTACAGCAACTTCTTCCTAGAAACATTGCCAAAAGCAAAGGAAGCAACTATTGGGGACTTCATGAGATAAAAAGCTTTACACAGCAAAGTAGATAATCAACAAAACTAATGACATCTGACAAAATGGGGGAAGATATTTGCAAATGACACATCACGTTAAGGGCTAATCTCCAAAATTTATAAAGAAATTATCAAATTCAACACTCAAGGAATAAATAATCCAATCCAGAAATGGGCAGAAGACAGATTTTTTGCAAAGAAGATATCTAAATGGTCAACAGACACATGAAAAAGTGCTCCACATCCCTTGGCATCAAGGAAATACAAATCAAAACCTTAATGAGATACCACCTCACACCAGTCAGAATGACTAAAATTAATAAGCCAGGAAGCGAGGTGTTGGTAAGGATGTGGAGAAAGGGGAACCCTCTTACACTATTGGTGGGAACACAAGCTGGTGTGGCCACTCTGGAAAACAGCATGGAGCTTCCTCAAAAAATTGAAAATAGAGCTAACCTATGACCCAGCAATTGTACTACTGGATATTTACCCCAAAGATACAAATGTAATGATCCAACAAAGCATGAGTACCCCAGTGCTCATACAAGCATTGTCCACAGTAGCCAAACTGGAAAGAACCTACATGTCCATCAACAGATGAATGGATAAAGAAAATGAATATTGTGCAGCCATCAAAAAATAAAATCTTGGGGTGCCTGGGTGGCTCAGTGGGTTAAAGCTTCTGCCTTCACCTCAGGTCAGGATCCCAGGGTCCTGGGATCGAGCCCTGCATAGGGCTCTCTGCTCAGCAGGGAGCCTGTTTCCCTTTCTCTCTCTGCCTGCCTCTCTGCCTACTTGTGATCTCTGTCAAATAAATAAATAAAATCTTTTAAAAAATGAAATCTTGCCATTTTCAGCAACATGGATGGAACTAGAGGGTATTAAGCTAAGCGAAATAAGTCAACTAGAGAAAGGCAATTATCATATGATCTCACTGATATAAGTAAATAGGGAAACAAGACAGAGAATCATAAAGGAAGGGAGGGAGAAATGAAACAAGATGAAACCAGAGAGTAAGACATATCATAAGGGACTCTTAATTTCAGGAAACAGAGTTTGCTGAGTGGAGGGTGGTGGGAGAGATGGGGTGACTTGGTGTTGGAAATTGGGGAGGGTATGTACTATGGTGAGTGCTGTGAATTGTGTAAGAATGATAATTCACAGACCTCTACCCCTGAAACAAAAAATACATTTTATGTTAAAAAAAACTAAACAAAAACAAAACAAAAAAAAACACGTGTGTGCTCTGAGGCAGGTCTCCAGCCCAGGTCTGTGTCCTGATCACCGGCCGTTATGGTGTGGGGCCTCAGACAAATTACCTAATCTCGCTGAGAGTCGGTTTCTTTATCTATAAAGCAATTCTCCTGTCAACTAAGCATCGGAAAGGGGCATGTGTGATAACACTCATGAAATGCCTAACCCTTGCCTGGCACATGCAAATGCTTGGGAGACAATGGCTACTGTCACTATTTCTGTCCCTGCGGTGAGCAGAACTCACCTGCACTTAACCAATCATGTGCTTAAGAGAACTCGATATATAATCTAATGCAATATTCACCAGGGCGATATTTTTTTGTCACTGCCAGGAAGAGGTTATGTAATGCAGCTGGGTGACATGCCCTGGCTCTGAGTGGCCAACAGTGATGTTTTAGATGAGGGATACTCTCCATTCCCCAAGTGCCTAACTCTTAAAATCATTTGCTTCTCAACCCCCATGTGCTGAAACCCTTAATTCGCACTTCTTGATGGTGACAGACTACTATTATAATTCTATGTTGGGAGCTAAGGGGGACTCGTTCTGAGTTAAGATATATTTAGAGCCACAGCTAAGGTTGAGTCTGCTTTAAGACTTTCCCCCTAGCTTCTGAGTTCTGTTAAGTTCTTGGGCCATAAAATCAGCTAAAATCACTTGCAAGCCCAGCTCCCAGAGCCCTTCTTTGGTTTCTTGGCTTGTGACACACCATGTCACACGGGATGGGCGAGCACTTCTTTTCTCCCCAGCTCTAAGGCAGGAACACCAAGAAGTCTATGTCAGAAGGCTAGTCACCATCTTTCCAGTCAGATGGGGGCTGGTGCTTGGGACACACTTGATTTCTGTCCTGGGCACAAAGAGTTAAAATCCTAACTCTAAGCCACCACTTCTCCATTACTTTCACCTTTAGTCAGACTCTCTATTTAAGGGAAAAAGCAGAATTTATCTAGGGAAGACCTCACTTACTTGTGAGATATACCAACTCACTTTGGGGCCTCCTTGCTCATGAAGTGATGAGGAATGATAAAGAATTTTTGGAAAGAATTGGTCTTTCTCTGAGAAAGTCAATTGTCATATGGTTTTACTTACTTGTGGAACATAAGGAATAGCATGGAGGACATTAGGGGAAGGAAGGAAAAAATGAAGGAGGGGAATTGGAAGGGAAGATGAACCATGAGAGTCTGTGGACTCTGGGAAACAAACTGAAAGTTTTAGAGGGGAGGGGATTGGGGGAAGGGGGATCCTGGTGGTGGGTATTAAGGAGGGCACGCATTGCATGGAGCACCGGGTGTTACATGCAAACAATGGATCTTGGAACTCTACTTCAAAAACTAATCATGCATTGTAGTGACTAACATAACATTTAAAAAAAAATTGTTCTTTCTCATGAAAAGCTGTTATACCAAGAATGGAAGCAAGCAGAACTCACCTGCACTTAACCAATCATGTGCTTAAGAGAACTCGATATATAAATTAATGCAATATTCACCAGGGCGATATTTTTTTGTCACTGCCAGGAAGAGGTTATGTAATGCAGCATAGTCACGCAAGTGACTTGGATAAAGCAGGAAGACTCCCGTGAAGATGTGAAATTACAGGACAGCAGGGAGGGCTCCATGTACTCCCTGAATGTTGTGTTAGAACTCCTGAGTTACAGGTTTATCCCATCCTGGGGATAATGTTTGACACCCACAGAAAGATGGGTCTGGCCCAATTCCCTATGAGTCTTGAGCCATGTTGGTCCCCTCACCCATCTGAGATGGGCACCAGGGAACGGAAACAGCCAGGAAGTACTAGGATGTTTCCCTGGCGAGGCTGTATTATGTGAAGGCCTGGGTAGCCCAAGAAGGGCCTGAGAGAGAGCACCCAGCATGGAATTCTGCAGACCAAATGAATAGACCACAAGGTTGGAGGGACAAAGCCTCCTGAGGGGGAGGTGGCAGGTGAACCCCAATATGTCTTAGGGCTGAGCGTAGGATAGGCTGTTGAAGGTAGAGACCCAAGTCCAGGCAGAAGGTCTCCAGTCTGTTCTACAGACCGGCGAGAGCCCCTGCAGTCTGTGAGCTGGGGACCCACATGGGCATATCTGTCTTGGCAGATAAATTAGTAATGGAGGCTCCAGAACAGGGTTATGGGCTGGAACATGTTTCATGTCTCAGAAAACAAGTCGTGAGGCCCTAGAGTCAGACAAAGGGACTGAGGGAGGCACAATGATGACAAGAGCTTTGTATAGAGAGAGTTTGAGGATTCCCAGAGGATGTGGTGGGCAGAGTGGAGGGAGCCTTGTATGTGGGCAAATGCTACTTCCACGAACAGAAATCAAGACAACTCTCATGTAGCACCCAGACTATCCTAAGCATCTCCAGATTCACACATAGGAGAGATTCTAGATAATCCTCCGTGATTTGTGCCTGAGAACCCACCCTGGACAGAAAATGTCCCTCTGACCCAACAACTGAGATGCCAGCTCCCCCTCCTAACTGGACAGAAGGTCCTACAGGCAAGAGAGAAACTTTCTCTAGAAGACCAAACTGCCTGGAACAACTCCCTTTCATCCATGGCACAAGGCCCCCTCCCTGGGAGGTGACAAGTACACATCCAGCAAAGAACACCCACGGTTGTCTGAGTGGGACAGGCCAGCGGTTGCACTCAGGGCTCTGGCTTCCTTTAGCATGTCAGCTGAACTTTGGGCAACTCCATTTCTCATGATTCAACATTCACGCATAATAAATCATGCCATGCTGTGAGTGTTCCTTGCGAGATACCTTGCCAATTACCTAAAACCAGCTTGAGGGCCGGAGCAATCAGGCACTGCATAAATCTGAGCTTCTTTTGTGGGCGGTGCGTGTGACTCAGGCATCCTGCTGTGGAATCAGAGATGGTGCCATTACCAGAGGTCTAGCTGATTAGCACTTGGCTCTCTCGTGTGTGATGCTACATGCATAGACCTGCTCCCAGGTGCCCTTGACAGGGTGATTCCAAATTGCATGTGGACACAGATGGCTCTAGAAGGAAGATTTGCCTCTTATAAGATCATTTGGTTTTCAAACTCTGCATGCCATTTCCAAAGGAATGTGAGGCACTGTAACAATCAAGCAAAATATTCAAAATAATCTCAGGAATGCAGATAATTTTTAATTTAATTTAATTTTTATTTTTATTAAAGATTTTTATTTATTTTAGAGAGAGAGAACGAATGAGAGATCATGACTGAGGAGGAAGGGCAAAGGGAGAAGGAGAAACAGAATCCCTATTAAGCAGAGAGCCTGATGCGGGGCTTGATCCCAGGACCCTAGGATCATAACCTGAGCTGAAGGCAGACGCTTAACTGAACTGACTGGGCCTTCAAGGCACCTCGAAGTGAGCTCTAGGAACAGTCTTAAGATGTCTACCTCTTTACCAAACTATCATGTCTCCACTGCATTTTAGGATTTCTGGGATGATCATAAAGTATTGCCAGTCTATTTTGGGGGCTTTCTGTGCCTGCAGACCATCCCAGGACAACCTGGAAGCTCCTGGGACTCCCTTGATGATAAAGAAGAGACCACCAGAGACCCCTTGTGGTGGTGGTAGGTCCTGTGGTCCTGGGAGGGGGCAGATGGCCTTCAAGGGTAGCAGTTTAGTAAGGCTGGGGGATAATGACAGAATATGGGTAATAGAGAAGCCGTGGGGTTCATGCTTGCTTTGAAAATGCCCAATGAGTTTGAATGGAAGGTATAGTAGCAGGGAGGCTCCTGTTGGGTGATATTGTTCTCTTGGAGGTTGGATCTTGTAAGGGGAGCTCAGATAGGAAAGCTAAAGTGGAAAAGCTTTCTGGAGAGCCACAGTCGTGCTGAAATGCAGGATGGCAAGGGTCCAAGACATGGCCAAAGGAGGTGACTGGCCCCAACAGCAGCTGACTCATACTCATAAATTCACCACATATATTTCACTGTGCCCCAGTGCAAAGCCAGTTCTAGAAGACATCTCTCTCTGTGTATTTTGCTGCTACCTAGTCCCAAGCAAAGTGCAAGCAAGTCATTCAAGAACTCATTGCTTCATCATTTATCTTTGAATTACTTCTGGGATAACCAGCCCACAGCTCTTCCCTACTAGCTCAGGAGCTACCCCTGTGGGGCTCTCAGTTCTTGCATGGGCTTGCACATTGTGGCAATGCAAAGCTCAGGTGGACAGAGATACAGAGGGACATAAACACATTCTGAAGTTGTGCTCCAAAGACTCCTTACTATTGTATGTACAACCTAGACAAATTAAAAATTTAGAGGGCCTCATATAAGAAGAGATAGGGAAAATTAAGACGAGCAGTATAATGTGCATGCTCTGCAGGTCATAGTACATGCTGGGCTCAGTACATTACATGCTGTACAGTACATTACAGAAGTACAGTACACACTGGGCATAGTACATGCTGGACTCAGTACATAGTACATTTCCTCAGCTCTGAATTCAGCATCTGCTAAGCTTTATGTCTGAAGTTCATATGATTCTCAAAGTTCCCGAAAATGCTCAAGTTCATCAAAAAGGCAAGAAAAGGGAGATTATCTAGAATACCCACTTCTAGAGTCATCAGTCAGGGTCCTGTCCTCTTTCTATATAATTTTTTAAAAAATGACTTTATTTATTTACTTGAGAGAGAGAGAGAGAGATTAGCAGGGAGGGAAGAGACAGAGGGAGAGGGAGAAGCAGACTCCCTGCTGAGCAGGGATCCTGATGTGGGGCTCTATTATAGGATCCTGGGATCAGAACCCAAGCTAAAATCAGATGCTTAACAGACTGAGCCACCAAGGTAGCCTCTTCTGTACCATTTTTTTATGCAGAGGTGAAGATGGTAATGTTATAAAATACAAGATTGGGCCTATGGGTGAGGTAGTCAGGTAAGGGACTCTCTGACAGTGTTAGAGACTGGATTTCACTGATGTCAAAATGGGAATATCAGAGATATACAAAAAATGGCCCTAGATTCCCAGGAGGATCTAAAATGAGCTCATCAAACAATGACTCACCAAAACCCTTCTTGAATTGGTATGTTCAGCTTGCATCAATACACATGTGAGCTGAAACAAAGGAAATTGCTGCCCTCTATGCAAGCTGGCAATTGCTGGTATGAACAGCAAGCTGCATCAGTACCCTTGGCCTGTTCCCAGTTCAGAGGAGAGGCAGTGGTATCCCACTGACCACCCCTGACAAATGCTGACTTGAGGCCATCTGAGGCTAATAGGGGCTGTCATGGACCAGGGCATGCCTCTGTTATGGACCAGGGCATGCCTGGCTAGGCTGGACTCAGCACTCAACAGCTTGGCCAAGGGCCACTGCACAGAACCAGGAGCCTGTGGTGTTGCAGGTCTGTGTTAGTTCTCAGGATGTCACAGGACTGGTGTAGGCACCTTAGTCTTAAAAGAGATGCAAAAGAAACACGAACCGCCCTTCTTTTAGAGGCACACTATATCTTCAAAGCTTTATATACATCCTCTAAAAAGAAAAAAATTTACACATTTGGAAATGTAATTCGAGGCAACCCATACGGCCAGATGGAAGAATGCAAAATGTAATACATTGAGATTTTATTTTTTTTAATTTTTTAATTTTATTTTTTAAGATTTTATTTATTTGTCAGAGAGAGAGGGAGCGAAAGTGAGCACAGGCAGACAAAGAGGCAGGCAGAGGCAGAGGGAGAAGTAGGCTCCCCGCCGAGCAAGGAGCCTGATGTGGGACTCGATCCCAGGACACCGGGACCATGACCCGAGCTGAAGGCAGCTGCCCAACCAACTGAGCCACCCAGGCGTCCCAATACATTGAGATTTTAAACCTAGATTGAGAATCTGCTGGCATTGTCTGGCTCTGCCCTTGGACAATCAACATGTGGGTTTCTCTGCTACAGACAAATAATCACAAAATCAAGATACTAATTACTGAGATAATGCATCTTCTATATCTGAAAAAAAAAATCCCTGTAATAACTCCAGGGAACAAAACAGACATGATGTATTTTTTCATTTATACACTGAAACTAGTTAAAAATCAGTAACTTTTATCTAACAGTAGATTCTGGGACGTGGGGGGAACAACAAAAATCAGAAATCTGATTTGTCTTGGCTGCCCCAGATCATTAATATTTATATGGAATTGTTTAAGGTTGCAAAACAACTTTCAGAAGCTACAATCAGCATATTAAATGTGCATATGAAGACAGAGATATCCATTGAGCAGGGGAGAGGGAGGGAGGAAAGGACGGAGGAGGAGAGAGGGAGAGAAGGGGAGAGATCTTTTGATGGTCATTGAGCTTCCATTGCACATTTTCCTGATAGAAGGTAAAATATATCCATCTTATATAGTGAGCCCACTATTTTTTGTGTGTGTGTTTTTAAATCATTTGTCTGCAAAGTCAACTATATTTCTGTGCCAGCCTAGGCTTTTGCAGCCATGGGTCTCTCTCCTCATAAGCTCAATTGACATGGCACTCACCTTGGGAGACTGAGGTGGACTTGTTTCAAGTCCTTTCCATTCATCTGTCCCTTGGTAGCATTCTTCTCCCCTTGTGACCCCATCACCCCTGTTCCTCTGCACCCACTGGGACAGACATGTTTTGCCAGGTCTTTTTCCTGGACTCCAGCACAGGTTTTGTGGCATTAGTGGTTACCCGGCTGAGCCAGAAAATCTCTACCTTTCTGCCTATTACCTTGGATGACTGGTGATTCTCAAGTGGAAAGTCAGATCCTATGCTAATGCAGAATCTGCTAGTGCCCACAGATGCATTCATTAGGTGATATATTCAGTTTACTATGAGTCAGGGGACATTTGATATGATGAACTTGAGGACAAAAGAGAGGCGTGTTGAAGTGTGTGAAACACGGACTCCAAAATGAGTCGATGATTATAAATAGCACCATTTAGCATGTGTGGAATAGGCAAGGGTCCAGTTTTATGTAAATGCATCTGTTACAAACACACAACTTTGGAGCAAAAAGAACAATGACCATTTCAGAAGTCTGTCCTTATGACCTTTCTGAAGGTTTAGACAGGAGAACATGAAAATGCTGGTTTGTTTTAGTAAGAGAAGTGGTTAGAAAGATGGACAGGAGACAGCTTCTGAAAACAGCCAAAGCATTTTTCTACAAACATTTGAAAAGATCCCCGTCCATTTTCACACCAGTCAGAGATTCGCTGTAACTGGCGTCTGGCTGATGGGAAGGTGAGGGGAGATGAATGGCCCAGGGTCTTCCTCCATCTATCTCCAGTGACCCCAAGGGTATAAAGAGACATCCACAGAGACCCCCACAGTGCCTGACAAATGTGTCTGCTCAATTCCTTGCAAAATGATTTTTTAATCTAGAGATGAGTCTATTTTAGAACATACTGTTTCCATTCTGGGCTTCCTGACTATTCTTCAGGTTGTAATTCCAACCTGTTACTCTCTGGTTTAAAATGCTCTGTTAACAGGCAGACTCTCTGCTCTGCATTCAAGGCTCTCTAGCCCTTCCCTGCCTTCTCAGTCCTATGTCAGTCTGCTTCCTTCTGCAGCATAAAGCTGATGTCAGCGTAACTTATTCCTCCCCCCATCCTCAGTTGCCTGTCTTTATTTTTTCCAGGTATGATGCGGGAACAAGCCAGATGGGGCAGAGAATTAACTGTCCCTGAAAGCTGCTCCCAACTCATGACTGGAAGCACCTCCTCCTTTCAGTGGAGTGCCTTGGAAGAGCAAGATGTGCTCTGTCTCCCAGAAGTTCTCCATGGGCTTACTGCTGTTGTCCACTGTCCTTCATGAGGCATGTCCCCAGAGGATTATTCGGAGGCCTGATTTAGTCTCTGTCATGGCCAACTTCTCCCAGCTGTGTCTGAATATCCCTACATGATACTACATTTATAAGCCACATGGCTCCTCTTTAGGAAAAGACCAAGCAGAACATGGGAGTGCACATCTCTGCATCAGACACAAATGTAACCAGGATTCAGTGAGCTTCTAAGAAGTGCCAGACCCTGTACTTGTTATCATTTACACCAGGATGTAACGTCCTCTGAGTGTGCATAAGGCACAGATGGGCTTTGTCCCATTTTCTCACATGCCTGTTGACTGCAGTAATTTTGTACTTGGTCACTCATGCAGAACAAAGAGGCAGTTGAACTTCCTGTTAGCACCAGAAGGAATGGGCATTCAAGCAACAGATAATCTAAGTTCTTTAACCAAGCCTTCAATTTTCTAATTAAAAAATATTCCTTTCATGAAATAAATATATTCTCCATATAAACAATTAAGGAAAGAGAGGCATGCAGACTTCTACTTCTGGTAATGCCTCTAGTAACTTCTCTGTAGAAGACAGCTAAAAGCCCTAGAGCAAACATTGAAGAACATTTTTATAAGTATCAAAAATATTGAAAAAAAATGAGAGGTTATTAGCCAGAGGGAAGGCAAGAATCTGGAGGGGTAGACCAGGCACCGGGAGACACTTCTGCCTTGGTGATGTTTGCTGACCCACAAGAGGAGCTTGAGTGAGAGTGTTTTGGTTACTTTTGGGGCTCAGAGATCCTGGCAAACGAGCCACTGCCACAGGATAGGGCACCAAAGAATTATCATTGAAGAAATATTGAAGTGAAAGGATATCTGTCCTCTCATGAATTACAGCCTGGCTTTGCATCTACCCAAAACTTGAGCTGGGGGCTCGCTGGGTGGCTCAGTCAGTTAAGTGTCTGACTCTTGGTTTCAGCTCAGGTCATGATCTCAGGGTGGTGAAATCAAACCCAAAGGCTGGTTCAGTGCTGGGCTTGGTGCTGAGCCAAGGGTGGGGTCTGCTTAAGAGTCTCTCTTCCTCTCCCTCTCCTCGGCCCCTACCCCGCTCATGTGCACATGGTCTCTTAAAATAAAATAAATCTTAAAACAAAAACAAAACAAAATAAAAAATAATGTTGAGTTTGGACTAAGGAGACCCTGAATTCTTTGTGTCAAGTCCTAACAAAAGCAAAGAAATACCTATCTGAAACTAAGTGGCATCCTTCTAATCCTCAAAATATTACATTAATGTTTTAAAAACATTTTATTTATTTATTTGACAGAGAGCGAGAGCATGAGCGAGTGCACAAGAAGAGGGACCTGCAGGCAGAGAGAGAAGCAGGCTCCCCACTGAACAGGAAACCCTAAGCAGGGCTCAATCCCAGGGTCCTGGGACTACAACCTGAGCTGAAGGTAGATGCGCAACTGACTGAATCACCTAGGCATTTCTCCATGAATACTTTCCCCCCCCCAAATAATGACCAGCATACAACAACAAAAATCTAAAGAACATATGTCATGAGTAAGAACAAAGAGAATTTTAAAAATAGACTCACAGGATTCCCTGACATTATAATCATCAGCCATAAACTATAAAAGACCTCTGCTTACTATGTTCAAGAAAACAAGAGGTTTAAAATTCTGGCATCTAATCACTCTAAAAAAAAGTGTTACAGCAGATCTGAAAAAGAGGAAACGAATTCTAGAGCTGATGCATTAAAAAGAAAAAGAATATTCTAACTTGGTGAATGGTTTATCAGAAGCTTCACTACAACTGAAGATGGAACTGCCACCCAGAATTCCATATCTAGTGAAAACACCTGGAAGAATGAAATTAATAAAACGATATTTCCAATGACACAAAACAGATAGCATTTCACCAGTGACCCATATTCAAGGAAACTCTAAAGGATATTCTCTAGATAAAAGGAAAACCATGCAAGCCAGAAGGTCAAGGGTTCAGGGAGAAACAAAAAATGAAGTGGAGGATGCAGATACAAGCAAATAAATATTGACAATATAAGACAGTAACAATAATATCTTTTTTTAAGATTTTTATTCATTTATTTGATAGACAGAGAGAGATCACAAGTAGGCAGAGAGGTGGGGAAGCAGGCTCCCTGCTGAGCAGAGAGCCGGACGTGGGGCTCGATCCCAGGACCCCGAGATCATGACCTGAGCCGAAGGCAGAGGCTTAAACCACTGAGCCACCCAGGCGCCCCCAATAATACCTTTTTGAAGGCACATCTGTCTACTCACCCTTCTATATATATACAAAAAAGGAAATAAGGCCCAAATTCATACTTTGAAAACATTAATAAATTTATCATGTAGATGAAACTGACAAAATTCTAGAAAAATACAACTTTCCAGAATGCAACCTAACTTATCAATGTTAAATACATTAAATCAGTAATTAAAAATCTTCCTCCAAAGAAAGCTCCATGCCCAGATGGCTCCACCAGTGAATGCCACAAGAGAGACAACAAATAAATAATTTCAGTTTTATATAAAATTTTAGGGAACAGAAAAACAAGGCAATGAATGCAAGCTCGATTTAACATTTTTCAAACAGCAAATGCAATTTGCCTCGTTGTAGGTTGAAGGAAACACTCATATAATTTTTTTCATTTGCACAAAAAGCTTTTGATAAGTTCAACATCCTTTCATGATTAAAAAATAAGATATCTGAAAGCTCTTATGTCAATATTAAGGTTGGACACCTGAGACACTATAAGGATGTCACTTATACTCATCACAGCTTTTGCAAGTGCAGTCAGGAAAGATAATGAGGGCTTGGGAAAGTAAATGTAGGGAATAAATAATAAAGATGCAAAGAAGCGAGCCCTATGGAAGTCATGACCATACTCACTGATGGAGTCAGGGGCCAAGGTCAGAAGGGAATGTGGCAGGGGACATGGAGGTGTTATATTTCTTGACCTAGCTGACGGTTACTTGGCCACCTGCTTTAGACTAATTTATTAAGCTATGTGGTTATATATGTGTACTGTTCTGAGTGTTATTTTCAAACTAAGAATGGTTTGAAAATCACATTCACATTAATGGTGTTAAAATAAACACACAAATAGGGGCACCTGGCTGGCTCAGTTGGTGGAGCATGCAGCTCTTGATCTCGGGATTGTGAGTTTGAGCCCCATGATGGGGGTAAATACTATTTGAAAATAAAATCTTAAAAAAACCCAAAGAAAACACACACACACACACACGAAAAATAAACACAAACACACTTGTACAAAGGAGAGAAAAGCTAGTCACTGCCTGTATTTGGAGTTATTTTCTTTCCAGTCCCTTTCTGTTTTTCTGACTTTCAGAAATGTATAACAATATATCCCACACTTGGAGAGCTGAACATTGTAATAAAGGAAGACTTAAAAAAGGAATCAATTGGCTGATTCTTCCAACAAACAACATTGGGATAATTTTTCAAGCCACAAACTTGTTCTTGTTGGAAGGATAAATGGGGACTGATAAGAAAATTAATAAAAGATAATTTTTACATGGAAACTCAAATCAATCAGCATTAAATTAAAAAAAAAAGTGATCACGGATGAGACTGAATTAGAACTTCTCAGTACCAAATGCCGGTACAGAGGAACTCTCTTGGTGCTGCAGTGATTCTGTACAGCCTCACCCCCAGGACCCTCCTTTTGGTGTGCCAGTGAACCTGCTATTGTGATCCTAAATAAACAAACTTGCTAAGCTTCTGCTTCCTTACTTGCTGGGCCCAAGAGAACCTGTGTCTTGGCCAGTGGTCCTCATGAGGATGAAATGTTATCCGTGGTAAACTTCCTCTGCAGAAGTGGCTCTGAGTGTATCTGAAAGATTCATAAATAGCACAAACCCTGATGTCAACAGGGTCTATCCACCTTTGCCAGCTGTGCAGTGGTGATAATACTGCTACCTCATTTTATAGGGCCTTGGTGAGAATTAGGTGCCCATAAAGCACTTTGCATCCTGTTCAGCTTGAATTTAAGGCAATGCTCTTACTGTAGTTCTCACTCCATGGAAGGGTGACGCTCTTGCCCAGTACAGGATAAAGGCTGGATGTCAGCTTATTATACCACCACTTTCCTTTTGGTGTCAGGTCAGTGCAGACCACAGAGAGTCTTCCTGCCACATTGTCAATGCTCCTGTATTCGTGGAGGAGGGGCAGCCCTCCGGCGATAACGGGATAGAACCTCAGGTTGCTGATACCCAGGTGACTAGCTCAGCACCTGTGCACCAGGAGAAGGGACAGGAGGAGGGGCATGAGACACATCTCCTGCAGCTCAGAGTCCCTCAGCCTCCTGCCTCCTGCCTCTGCCTGGTCACTGACTGCTTTGGCCCAGGCCTTTCCCCCACCACAGCCCAGAAAGCATGACACTCCACCTGTGCAGGCCATGGGAGTGAGACAGCACTCCCTCTCCAGTGGCCCCTGCCAGAATGGTCCTATGAGCTGGGAGGTGGTAACCAGCATGGTAAGGCATTTCCATTTCTTTCCTTCCTTCTATGTACCTCTAAATAAAGCACCCCGACCTTGCTGTAGGGTGCAAGTCCAGGAGGGTGACAGATTTTTCTGCTTGGTGCCCATCAGCCTGCTGCAGTGGTGTTAGGCATCTCCCAGGGCCGCATTCCATCTCCCAGGCATTCCAGCTCCCAGGCCTGGGCCACGGCCCAGTCATCCACTGCAGCAAAGGCTCACCCTCTTTCAGCCCAGCATCTCCTGGAGAATAAGGCCAAAACTGATGCACTGCCTACCTAATAACTGTAGTTCTTTCAGAATCAGACATAACAAGGAATGGGGCAGTCCCTGGAGAAGTTGAAGCATGTCCTGAAATACTAGAACAGAAACAAAGAAAAACGTACGAAGCCTTTCCCACAACATAAAGTCAGAATCTCTTCTGCACACACTATTTCTTCCCTTCAGCTTGCATTTTTAGCTGCAGAAAAATGCACAGTGTACATCCATCATCTGTCTCCCAAGCAACGCTGCCAAGGCGACTCCTCCAAGTGCATCCTGGAAGACCTTGAGAGGCCTTGGGTGATAGGCTGGGGGTAAGGAAGGAAGGATGAGTAAATTCAGGGCCAATCCCTTTCCTGATCATGGAGGAAACAATCCCATCTCTTCAGCATGCCCCAGACACCACATGCACCTCTCTATGGTGTCGTGAAGCTCCCTGCACCCCAGCAACAAGGGCTACTACTCTTTTGCCTCCTGCATGAGCCACACTTGTGTATCGGGAGTGACACTGGAGTGCCATGTAGTTGGCACAGAGACTAATCATGTAAACTTGAAGGTGACCAGTTGATGGTCATACTGACGTCTGGGTGTGTGTGGGGGAAGAGCAAGGACCCAGAGACCACATGGAGGTAAACACATGTGTGGGCACTGTGGAGAAATGATGTAACAAAGAAAAAGGTGTCTTCACATTTAATCATCTCTCCAGGTGGCAAAATAAACACACACACACACACAAACAAACACACAAACAGATAAACAACATGGGAATCATTCCAGCTACAAGAGGTCAGAAGCCTAGGCAATGAGCAGAAGTCCCTAACAGTTTCCTGCTTCATATTTTTAAGTCATCTGACCAATCTCGCATTTTTCTAAGAGCAATCAGTTTGTTCCTTCGACATCAATAAAGTGGAGGATGGGACAAGTCATCCAAGTCCTGATGGCCCCCTGGGTTTGTTCTTTTAGCTCCAGTAGAATGGTGGCTCAAGAACCAGCTAGGGAAGCAAATCCAACAAATGGCATTATTTGGCAGTCTGCAAGGAAACTGTGTCCTCACCCTCTTTGAGAGGCACGTCTCGAGAGTGATTACAGAAAAGTTTGGGGTCTTTCCGGGAAATGGGGTGAAAACATTGACAAGAATCCTATGAATCAGCTGTAATCAATTAATGTTGATATCTAAGGTGGAGATTCAGGAGAGAAGCATTTCATTCCTGCTGGACAGTGATGCTGGCCCTCATGTCTTCTACCAGGGCTGATCTGAGCAACAGTTTTTTATGCCCCAAATTCCATAATTGTTTTCCTCCACCTTTGTAAAATTTATACAGTCACTTATTCAGAGGGAAAAAAAAACAGTTTAAAATATACTCAACTTGTGTTTCTACTCTGCTAGAGAAAGTCAAATTCAGGAAAAATAATAAGTACCTTTAGTATATATAACTACTAAGGATTGCCTGGTTCTCTCCCATAATTTAATATTATCCAGTCCTACTGGAGTCAGATGGGGAAAGGACAGACACATCCCTAAGAGCTATTATCAGGGTTGCTATTTCACTGAGAAAACAAGAGGGGAGGATTCTATGGTCCAGACTACTGCTGGATGATTATACCAGTCTCCAGCAAGGTGTCCCAGCTTCTACCTCGTCCTCTACAGGCTCGCTTGATAGAATATACACAGGTGGTGTCTTTCCTCTGCTCCAATACCCCAGTGGCTTCTTGGCCCAAATAAAAAGCCTGAGTCACTGTTACAACCTAAAGGGCACTATGAAGTCTGCCCCCACCTGCCCCTCTCTTGGCTCATTTTCTCTTCCACACCCAGAGGGCACCTGCTGCAACCACACTGGCTTCCACATCATTTCCTGTGTGCACCAGGCATGTTCCCCACTTTTCCTTTGCGCTGGTTGTCCCTCTGCCTGAGATACTCTTCCTCAAGAGGTCCACATGGTCAGTCTGTAATTTCATCATGAAATGGCACTGCCTCAGCAAGCCCTTCCATGGACACCTATTTAAAAATGTATGCTCCATCTCCATTTCCTACTTAATTTTTCTCTTGGACACTTGAAGTTTATGTTTATGTGTTCTCTACTTTTCTTGATGAGAATGTTGGCCCTGTGAAGGTGGAGTTCTGCTTTGTTCACTGCTGTATCCCTGCACACAGAGCAGGGCCTGGTGCATAGTAGGTGCTCAATAAATAGCAGATGAATGACTATATTTAAGGACACTCTTATAGGTTGGGTTGTACTCTCATTCTTCTATTTTTCATATTGAGGGATTCCTCTTTATTTCTCCCTAATTTGTCTAATTCCCTTTGCTGGTGCTATTCATAATCTGGTTTTAATACTCCTTTCTCATTTAATTTCTGTTATAATGTTGCAGTTAGTAAAAGAAAGAAACATTTTATAAAATGGAATGAAATCAAGACATAATAATTACTGGAATGCAGAGGCAGCCCATGCAACCCTCCAGCCTCTCTGGGGCTCAGCTCCAGACCCACGGCCTCCTGGGGGAGGGTCCCCAGCCTCTGTCTTGATAGCACCTGCCCTGTGAGATTGAGTAAAGGTAAAGGAACTGAGGGCAAGCCCCACTATCCTGTCTAGAATGGACCTTTCTTTCTTAACTACAACATGCTTTAAGCGCGGTAAGGCATGGTAGATTCAGAAACAAGTACTGTACTACTATTTTTGTTTGCAAACAGATAAAAGTCAAACTACATTGCAGAAGATTGGGTTTTAAGGGTTAGAAATATTGCTATTTACCTCATGTACCCATACTTGCTATCTCTCCAATTTCTATACATCATTTAACCCTTTGAAACTTCAGTTTTCTCATCCATAAAATGATAACTGCCCACCTTTCAAACTCATCGCGAAGATTAAATAAGAAAAGATGTGCTCAGTAACCAGCTCCCAGAAGGCACTCAGCAAATTAGGGCTTCATTTCTATCCTCCACATTATTCAGAAACCTCGGTTCCTAGATGGAGCTACCAACATTGCACACGACACTTCCTGCCCTATGAACTGGTTTATAAAACCTGCTTGCATTGAGAGCTGGGTCGGACAACTGATGCAGCTGGAATAAAACAAGGCTGTGGACGAACGCCATGCCCCTCTCCCCACCGGCCTCCTTGTGGGCTCTTGAGTCCTCCATCCCCGTGGGCCCAGGCAGCTGCCTCCTCCAGCGGTGCTCTGCACCAGGCCATACCAGTAATCTCAGCGCATGGCTAGACACCCCTGACCTTAGGACAACATCCGACTTTGCTGAACCCTGATTTCACGGCCCAGAGAGTGATATGATGGCAGTGCTGCATCACAGATGCCCTATGCTCAAATGCAGATTACCAGGCCCTTTTCCCAGTGCTCTGCCCAAAGACCCCAGCAGGTCTTTGGTAAGGTCAGGCAACGTGCATTGCAAACTGTGCTGCTGTGTTGATGCTGTTGGTCAGGACCAGGCCCCGAGAAAGCATGTTCACAGTATTTAGCGTGGGACCAGCACCTATGACGTGCCCAGCAGCTGTCACCTAGCTTCCTAACACCTTCAGTACTATTGTTCCTATTACTTAACTAACCTTATTTGAATTATAAAATCTGTTGGAGAAAATATTCTCTGTCTCCTTCCAGGTCTTTCTTCACGAGGGACCCACATGGGTATAGACAACTGGGATTTCCAGTAGAGCACGGTCAGCCCCTGATACTTTGCAGGAACCTTGCAGGGACCATCTCTCTATGTTCACTTCTGTGGCCTAGCTGGCTACATGCTGTAGGCTATTCTGATACCATTTTGTGGATCAGGAAACTGAGGTGTGGTAACGTTGCCTGCTGACCTGGACCCAGCTGGGATAAGGCAGAATAAAAAATCAGCCAGGTTTTGTAAGTCCAGGGAACCTATTAATTCTCCTCCCCACTGCCCTGTGTCATCTATTCATTGAGATTTGCTTTGTTTTGTTTGCCTGGAATGGACTCAAATGTTTCTGAATGGCTTGCTGGTGATTATTTTGACAACGCACAGACATGATGTAATTGTCAGTGACTACACTGAGATCTGGTCTATGAAAAAAGGAAAAGAAATCACCCCAAATCACACTTAGGTGTCGAAGATTTCCTTGTGAATAGCATTTGCAGTGTGAGGGGTCCTGACTTCCCAGATGGCTGTGACCTCCCTGCCTCAGTACTCCCACACCTGAGGGCAGCAGGAGGCCCTGGGAGCAGCCCACAAAGGACCCCAGAGAAATGGGGTTGGCTCTGGGCTCTCCTCTCTCCAGTGCATGCAGGGAGAGCTCCCAGCTGGCTTTGCTCAGGAAAGCACTGATTTAATCAAGAGTAATGACTCTCAGAGTGTCTGTTCTATGGCGTGCCCCATCCTCTCCCCTCCAATGCCTGCTGCAGATTTTGTGTCTGCAGTTGGGCTGAAGAGACACACAGAATGCCCAACAGCCTGCTGGCTGGGCTGGAGCACCATGTGCCTGGGGCTGGGTGTCCCCCAGATCTGCAGGAAAGCTGTGAGCTGCCAAAGCTCTAGGCTGTCAAGCAGCAAGTATTGTGGGGAGAAGTTTTGGGACATGGGTCCTGTGAAAGGCACTAACCTGCAGAGAGTTCTCCAAAAGATGTAGTACACTTTCTTTGCTGGGGTTCCACTGAAGAAAATCCATGCTCACAGTACTAGGAAAAGAAGGACTGAGAGCCTGGGAGTTGGAGGGACCCCGGAGCCTGTCCTCTAATTTCAATGCTGCAGGCAACCTCTCAACTCCTCAAAAGTATTTGCTTTTCACTTCAGAGCAGCGTGACCAGAGCACCTCCACAAACACTGCATTTCACATTCGCTGTGAAACAAATAATCAGAATGGTCTTTACAACCAAAGGTGTTAACCGTCATGAGGCATCAGGCCCAAGTAAGAGGTTCTTAAGGTGTGAAGAATAAAATTACTTTCTGAGAAAGAACCTAAATGCCAGCCTTGGCAGTTGTGGTCCTGATATTTATTATAGTTGCAATCTTTCAGACAGAGACCCTGTGCACAGTTTGTCCTGCTCCAGAGATGGGGCCTCACCTAGGATGTGAAGTAGCCAAGACAGGGCAGTCTCTCCAGCCTTTCCCTGTTGCCAGTCATTTACTAGAGCTCATTTCTGCCCAGCGCCCTGTCTGCACATTCATGCTGATGTCGGCTGCCACACCTTTGAGCAGGTAACATCTGCCCCCATAGAATCCAAGGGAAAAATATCCCATTGTAAAATTTGGCAATCAAAATATAGCTCTGATGTCAATGGTACTTCCCAACAACCCCAGACAAGGTAGGTAAAGGGCTTTCTCAGCTGGGTTGACCCAGGAGGCTGAGAGTGACCTGCCCCACCTTACCACTACAGTTGGTGGGACTGGGATTCATGGGAGAAGGCTGATGTCACACATACCTCTCATGGGAAAAGCCTGAATGCCCTGTGATATGGGAGAAGATGGTTCTTTATGTCCCATACTCCTGTCCTTCCTTTTCTAATAGTGAGACTACCCTGGCCTCTTTGCAGCATGCTCACGCATGTTCTGGGTGCAGTTTACACAGGAGAGGACAGGCTCTGGGCCTTGGGGATCTTCTTCAGAGCATGTTCTGTACACTGAGGGCATCTGTGTACACATCTCCCAGTCCCACTGTGTGTTCCTATCCTCGCCCATGTAGTAGTGCCCATGTCCCTTTCTTGAGGTCGAGGTATACCCAGGTCTGACTCCCCCCACACAGCTACCCAGGCCTCTGCCAGACCTGGAATCTTGCTCCCTGGCCCATGCCTAATTCCCCAGAGAGGAGTGTTTTTGGCATTTGTAGGATAAACTCACAAAAGTGAAGGTCAGAGAGACCGCCCCCCCAGGCCAAGCTGGATAAGGAACAACCGCTCAACACAACCTCAGCAATGCAGGACTGCCCCATCCTCCATCTTGCCCCACCCAATAGCTTGTAGAATCTGGACCACAGAGCAGGGCTGGGAGGTGGGCTTGCTTCATTCCTTGCTGGAAGGGTCTCTCCAGAGTCCCTGCTAAGAAGCATCTGTTCTCAGGGGTGTTCACTGCTCTTCCCTGGTCCTCCGTGATGTCACAAAAGGAAGGAAGAGAGAAAGGAAAATGTATCAAAGGACTCTCCTTTCACCAAACAAAATGAGGCCAGCACAGAACCCTGCAAAAAGCAGTGAGAGATCACTGTTGGACTCAGCCAGGAGACCTGTTTTCAAGCCAGGAGAAATAAGTGTTTCCAACCCAAGACCTGCCAGCGTCCCAGAACCCTAGAAGCAGGAAAGGAAGCACTGACTGCTGAGGGATATTCGGCATGCCCCAAGGACACACATGATTGTGGGCTCTGCGCTCATCCCGCTGATCCAGGGAGCCACCTTCCTATGGTCCGGCTGGGATGATGGTGTGGGTGTGGGGATGCTGAAACACTCTCTGGCTGGCAGACTAACAAAAACGGGGAGAGAGACTGTTTCTGTGCGAGTACTCTTCATTTGCTAGAGAACATCTTCCAAAGCTTGGCTTCCTTCCATGAAGGCACAACAAGAAGGATGCTTTGCATGACAAAGGCCTGGGTACCGACCCCCAGAAGCCCTCATGCTGAAGGAAGGAGGGCAAGATTCACCATCTGATGGGCTATGTCTTCTAGCAAAACTTCAGCTAGGGAGGGGCACACATGGACTGCTGGAAACTAGAACCTAATTTATATGAATGAGACTGACTGCAGAGAGATCCACCCCCATGCCCCACTTGCTTTCCCGGCAAGTCTAGGGTGCCTCCCAGGGCTGAGTCCATCCCACACCCCAGCCTGCTTTTGCCAGAAAGCCCCCTTCCTGAGGACAGCCTGCCTTGCCTTGGTGGCCATGAAGCAGTCTCAGCACGCTGAGGTGAGGCCTCCTGATCTCTCTCTCCTGGGCCTGGCCTCCATACAATGCAGGCCACGTGGGAAAACCTGAGCTGCACAGTCTTCTCAGGTTCTCCTCCTCAGTGGCCTCATGTGCTGCATGTGGGGCCGATGGAGAGAGGCTTACCTCATGGGACAAGTAGAAGGCCGCGATGCCTAAAGGCCAGAAGCAGCAGAGCATGGAGAAGACGCTGAGGCCCAAGTGGTCCCTTGGGGGCATCATGAGGAAGTTATCCTCGCTCTCTGTGTCACTCGAGTAGTCGCTCTGCAAGAGAGAAATGGGCAGGGATGGGACAAAAGAAGAGATCATTAACAATGGAGTCACTCTACAATGCCCCAAATGTAGTTGTCAAAACTGGGATGGTCACTGATGCTACTGTGCAGTGATAGGAAGGAAGATTCCTTCTCTGAGAAAGGAAGAAAGGAAAGCCCCAGTTAAGGATATCAAGAACAGGAGAAGAAAAATCCCAAGTACTTGGCTCTTGGGTTCCATAGAAGACCAAATCCTACAGAAGTCCATTATTTCACAGATCTTTGGGATCCAGGGACACAGGGTGGGGACAGAAGTTTAACCTATGCGAGGATGGGATGGGCACATTCAGAAGGCACACTCACCAGTGTGTGGACTCCTTTATTTATTCTAAGACTTCAAACTGGTTTACAGGGCTAGGCAGGGGCCGCGTGGGGCAAGGGGACACTCCCTGAACCCCCTCCATTTCCTCAGACTCTGATCTGAGTTAGGAAATTGCTAGGCCTAGTGTCAACCCTGGGTGTCCACATTCCTTCCAGAGGAGCTGATGGCTGCTTCATGAGAAAGCAGTTCTGTGATGAGGCCATTTGGCAAGCCCATGGGCTCATCCCAAGCCTGGCAGAACCTCCTAGGGAGTCTGATGCAGGGATCAGGGACTGGCACAGGGATTTGTAAAAAGCAGCTCAGAAGACTCCAGCCCTCACCAAGTATGGGAACCATGGATCAAACCTCCCTGTGGAAGGCTCCCTAGCTCCAGGATGCTAGACAGCTTGTGTCCCCCCACCACCCCCACCTCTAGATGCTGTGCCTACAGGATGCTTTTCGCCTCATGGGTTGTTCCATTTGTTGGGTCCCCATCATGAATCTTTTCTCCTCATTAAAACATGGCACACTTACGCTGGTTCATCCAAAAACCTGGGCCAGCGTATCTCTGTGCTTACTTTATACAAAGACAGAATCACATTTTACTCCAGATTTTGTTTCCTAAAAAAGAACCAGAGCATCTCTTCCTGAGAGGATCATTAGCTTCCTCACTCCCTTTCCCAGCACCAGATGTGGTTAAACACACAGCCTCTGGCTGTAGGGAGGGCAAAGGCACTCGGTGCACACTGCAAACAGCCTGGTCACTGCCTCAGGTGGCTTCAGAGCAGGCACTGATCTGAAGCCCCAAACACCCAGGTGGACACTGAGTGTGAGTGAGCCTTGTGCTATGTGGATGCCATCACTGCCACGACCACCCCAGCAGTGCCACTGTGTGCTGCCCCTGACATTCCGGTGCACAGACAGACAGACAAAGTCCCCAGGGGGCCATGGGCCCCCTCCCTATTTGGGTTAACTAAATGCACATATCACTGCCATTCAGAGCCTCCTGTCAGTGTGCAGACAGCCACAGGGCTGCAGGGAATTAATGGGAACTTCCCGTTAGTATTCTGTTTCTGTGTTGTTGAGGGAGAACAGGCACATTCTGTTGGTCTCATTCAAATCACAAACAAGGACCCTCTCCAGAGGCCCAGTGCTTGAATTGGGCTATGCACTGTCTACACAGCCCCCATCCACCCATCACACACTTGCACACATGCACACCGCCCCCCTTCCACCATGGGTCAGAGACTGGGAGGGATCCCTTGTCACAGGGAGCTGGCTCCTTCCTACCAAGCAGGTTCTCTACCCTAGGAAGACACTGGCCCCTGGGGTGCCAGTCACTCCACGAGTCTGGACCATAGGGCTTTCCCGAGACAGAGCCCAGTCTGTGAAATTTCTATGCTTTTCACTCTGTAGCACTGCTTTCCATAAGGTCTCTCAAATAATGAAGGAAAATGAGAATCATGGTCCTTATGACTATCTGGAAATGGCACTGAGCCCACCCCTGGAATGGACAATTCACAGGCGAGACCTGGAGCTGGAGGGCTGGCCAGGGAGAGATGTGCATGTGTCAGCCTGGTGGGAAGCCAACATCTTTGATCTGAATGGAGGGGTGCAATATTCTAGGCTGAGCCTGAGTGTCTTCGTGGCTGTGTGTCTCCAGACAAGCTTCCACATGTCAAGGCTCTCTTGGCCTCCAGACTCTCACTCTGGAAACAGGAGAGTGTCAGCACCATTGGGTGGCTTAGCCACAATGCAAAGGGTCCTCTGCACGAGGAGCTGGCGAGCTCTGGGAAGGGAGGCACCTGTAGTGACAGTCTCAGGGCAGGGGGGACGGTGACCAGAGGCCCTGGGAGGGGTGGAGGATCAGGTATAAACGAGCAGCCCCTTCTCCCAGCACTGGACACAGACACGGAGCTTTACACCAACCCATCAGGATGCTAGAGGTGGAAGTGCTTGCACATGGCCAACAACTCTGTCTATGGGTATTTTTGTTTCTTAGCTTTTGTAGGGCTTTTTGTTTGTTTCAGTTTACTAAGAGTTTTATATACCTGCACTGGATGGAGTCTCACAGTAACTCTGGAAATGGGTGTAGTTACTATTTTTATTGTTATTTCTATTTTATGAAGGACAACACTGGGCTCTGAGAGCTAAATGCCTTGCCAAATCCCAGAACTGTCCAATCAGTGGCCACTCCTTCCAGAACTGTGCTGTAATACTGTGTTGTAAGCTGTGCTGGACAGCAACCCCTGCTGAAAGCAAACCCCATTTTGGCTCAGGTGCATCTTGCCCAAAGGTGAGGTGTCTTCTCTGCCCTGTCCCTGCCAGGGATTCCAATGACTGGTCTGGACTGGTCTGTTTTATGGCGGCAATAGGGTGGCCAGGGAGAGTAGCAGACAGTAAGAGCTTCCCTAGGCATGTGCCATGTGAACTGTTGCCACAGACCACATAGGTACACTGAGATCCAACTTCTGTTTTTGGAATCTGCTTAGAATTACACCTCCAGCCCCTGGAGCAAAGAATTAGATTTCAGGGCACTCCCCAAAATCTTCACAGATTTTTATTTAGAAGCATAAGGGAAACACACTCTGTAAATTGCAAAGTTGTGGCTACATGGTACCAAAATAATTAGTCAATTTTGATCAAAATAGATTTTAAAACTTCAGGCAAATTACAGGGCAGACAGAAACAGCCCGGTTCATTTTATGTTCTGTCTTCCATCGGCGGCTGTTCTGTGGGTATAAGTGGCCGTGGGCATCGTGCCACAAACAGGGAGGAGAGGAGATGAGAGGAGGCCAGCCTCGGCAAGGCTGCATGGATACCAATAAGCCAAATAGGGAAAAACACACACAACCACCAGCACCAAGAAATTCATCACACACAGCAGCTGTTCCTAAAAGTCCTCTTCATGGGTCATCAGATTAGAGAATTGCAAAGAAGACTGACAGCATTCCAAGGGGGCTTACAGTTTCTGCGGGAGCCTCCTCTGCAGCAGCCAGCACTGAGCAGGCACCGGCAGAGGAAGGGGCTGTTGAGTCCCTTGGCTCTGCCTGCTGGTCCACTGGCACCTCATACAATGGGCCCATTCTCTGCCCAGTTCTAATACCTCTACCCAGGGCAACAGCTCTTGTGCCCTTGGGGTTTTCTTCCTTAGGATATTTTAATAAAATCGTCATAATGCCAGGCATGATGCTCTGTATTTCACACATCCCAATTCACTTGGCTACTGAGCCTGGACTGTAAGGATGCCATTTTTGGGGTGCAAAGCTGGGCTCTGGTGTGTCATTTGGAGTCACTCAAGACCTCACATAAAGTCCCCCTGTTGACCCCCTCTGGGCCTTGCATTGCCCTCCCATTCCCCCCAAATTTTGCTTGCTCATCTGGCACGCTGTTCTGTGTAACCCCAAGTAAAGAGTGGGGGCACACAGAGCAGGGTGGGACAGAAGATGGGTGGCTCGAATGCAGAGCTCCCCACAGAGGGTCACTTTCCAGGAATGGAAGGGTGTTTGTTCAAGAGTGTTCTTAACAGCACTATTTAAAAACAGCAAAATCCCAGAAGAATTCTACATAGAATTCTATAGATTCATGGAAAACGATGATATAAATGTTTACTTGTTGCCCTAGAAAGATGTTTATAAAAACTCAAATGAAAAATTAGAGTAGAACGTTAGAAATTAGATGATTCTGGATGGTGAAGACATTGGTGATTTTTTTCTTTCTGCATGTCTGGGCTTTAGCATTTTTCTACAAGCAAGGTCATTCGACAATGACAATTATAAAGGTGTAGACCTGCTCATAGGTGCAGGGGCTTCTGCCACTCCTTCCTCTTCATATGGAATCCTGTAGAATGTGGTTTCTCGGAGATTTGGTATAGAGAAATCACATAACGTGGGGGGCCCAGTGCCCAAAGAGCAGCTGGCAGAGTAGGGTCAGAACTGAGCACAACACCCGAGCTTGCTCGCTGAGACATGGGTCAGACCTGACCTCATCCCTGGCCCCTTGGGCTTGTCTCACTGAGGGTCAAGACCAGAGGCCTCCAAGCAACCAACAGCACACATCTGGGCTGACTAGCATGGCAGCCATAGTCACACGGAACTACTGAAACTGAGATCACCTAAATCAAATACAACTAATGATTAGTTCCTCAGCCAAACCACCACATGTCACGTGCTCAGTTGCCACAGGTGGTTAACACCTATAGCTGGCAGTGTAGACCATCTGCAACAGCTCAGAAAGTTCTGTTGGACAGCACTATCTTGTAAGATCTGACTCCTATTAACTCTGACCTCACTGTCTTTCACCCACAGAGAACTCTGTGCTATTCCTGCAATATGCTCAGTGAGTACCTGACTTAGGGCTTTTGCACTTGATGCTCCCTCAACCTGGAACTCTCTACCCCAGAGACACAGAGACACACATGACCGACTTCCTCACTTCATCTGGGGCTTTACTTAAATGCCATTTCTCATTATAGCTTCCCCAGATACTCTATAAGACTGCCATTACTATCCTTTTTCCTGCCTGGTGTGTCGCCTTTGCACCACAGGTGGCATTGGCTTCTTTACTGTTGTACTCTCTTCCTTGAAGCATGAGGAGGGCAGAAAGTTGTATGTTTTGCTCACAGCTGCATCCTGAGTGTTCAGGGCAGTGCCAGGCACATTGTGTGCCCCCAAAGCACATGTTTTGAGTGAAAGAATTCACATGTGCACGTAGCCAACACTGAAGCAAAAAATCTCCCAGGATTTGCTTAGACAGCACTGGAATAACCAGGGGATTCGCTCCATTTGGGCTATTGGTGCCCATGAATATACTACCTCCAGCACTGCTTCCCACCTTGGCTCCTCTCCTTTTCCCCTTTCAGTGCCTTCCCTTTGTAGTCCAGGGTACACATCCTAACCATTCATTTAGGGGAGACCACAGGGAGGGTGGGGGAGAATGATGACTTGGTCAGGTTCAGGGCTGTCCTACTTAGGGAAGCTGACTAGGAGAACAGAGGAGAAGGCAGCACAAGCATGCAGGCAGGGGGATGCCATTCCCCCAACCTCTGTGTGCCTGCCAGAGTCAGACCCAGTGTTCTGTGGTCTTGTAAGCTGTAGCTGGCATGGAGTGTGAGATCCCCTGTCCACATTAAATTATTCACTAATTATTTCGGGCAAATAATTTAATTTCTCCTACTAGGTAGTAATTATCTTATAAACAGAAGTTATTTGCTACATCGGTGCAGTGGGGGCAAGAATAAACCAACAAAGTTTTCTGCTTTAACATGTAAGACTGCTTCTTCAGGCATTTCTTGGAAGTGCTTGTCTGTTGGTTTGTTTTCCTGTGTGTGTGTGTGTGTGTGTGTGTTATGTTAGTTACCATAAAATGCATCATTAGTTTCTGATGCAATGTTCCAAGATTCATTGTTTATATACAACACCCAGTGCTCCATTCAATACTTGCCCTCCTTAATACCCATCACCAAGGCAACACATCCCCCCACCTCCCTCCATTCTAAAACCTTTGGTTTGTTTCCCAGAGTCCACACTCTCAGGGTTCATCCCCCACCTCTGATTTCCCCTAACTCAATTTTCCTTTCCTTCTAATGTCCTACATACTATTCCTTAAGTTGCACAAGTAAGTGAAACAATGTGATAATTTACTTTCTCTGCTTGAATTATTTAACACAGCATAATCTCTTCCAGCCCCATTCATGTTGATACAAAAGTTGGGTAGTCATCCTTTCTGATGGCTGAGTATTATTCCATTGTGTATATGAACCACATCTTCTTTATCCATTTGTCTGTTCAAGGGCATCTCAGCTCTTTCAACACTTTGGCTATTGTGGACATTGCTGCTATGAACATTGGGGTACATATGACCTTTCTTTTCACTACATCTGTATCTTTGGGGTAAATATCCAGTAGTGCAATTCCTGGGTCATAGGATAGCTCTATTTTTAAATTTTGAGGAATCTCTACACTGTTTTCTGAAGTGGTTGCACCAACTTGCCTTCCCACCAACTATGTAAGAGGGTTCCCCTTTCTCCACATCCTCTCCAATGTTTGCTGTGTCCTTCCTTGTTAATCTTTGCAATTCTAATATCCAGGATCTATAAAGAACTTCTCAAACTCAACACCCAAAAAACAGATAATCATGTAAAAAAATGGGCAGAAGACATGAACAGACACTTCTCCAATGAAGCACTTGTTTGCTGACTGTATTGTTTCATTTGGATAGCTCAGTGGAGAATGGAGCAAAGCAATAGAAAGAGCCCCACTGCTTCTGGTCTCCCTAAGGAAGCCTGTATAGGAGAGGGAGTGGAAGGGAGGAGGAAAGATGGTAGGTGAGGGTGGGCACAGGCCTGGGGTGCTGCTGAGGGAGAGCAGCAGGGTAGAGGCCATTCCAGAAAGGATCATGTGTGTCATGTCTGTCATCCCTTCCTGGTGCTCAGCAAGGGCCAAGGAGTTTGTGAATTCAGAATTTGGTAAACAGCCCAGACAAGGAGCAAAGTAGATTATGAAGGCAGAACCTTGGCCTTGCCCCAGTCTCTTTCAAGTATGAAATATTCAGACCACATGCTTCACAGAGCAGCTCCTTACTGCCCTGCATGGTGACAGCCCAAAGCAGGTGTGACCAGATTTTCCCCAGCAACATTCAACAGACATTGCTCCGAAGCTCATGTCCTGGCTCATCTTTGGAAGGTGAAACTATGTGCAGTGTTAGTAAAGTATCACATGTACTTCACACGCTATTTTAATTCCTAAAATCTGGGAATTCAATTTTATTTTTTAATCAACTCCCCAATGATTAGGGGGAGTTGATTGCTTCAGTAATGACAATCAATGCTTTTCTTTTCAGGATGGAACATCACAGTGTGCATGTCATTGCATATGCTGCTTTGTTTTTCACTTAATAGGGGAGTGCTTCCATGCTACATTTCATGCAGCGGGTCAGGGGCCTCCTGAAAGACAGTCCTCAGACCCCAAATTACCTGCACCTAAACAACTCCACCTCTTCTTATATTCATGTTGGGTTCCCAAGTAAATGTTTATAAAACAAATAGCTCTCAGCTGAAGGAGGGAAGGAAAGAAGGAAGGAAGGATGGATGGATAGAAGGAAAAGACTGGAAATGAGGGAATTTATGCATCACTCAGAAGTAAACTCCCCCCACCCCGGTAGTTTCTGGCACAATATTCCCTTAATGATTTTATATTCCTTGAGGAGGGAGTTATTTTTAGAAGATGATAATCTGATTAAGAGCATAGAAATATGAAATTTTTCTGAAGACGGGGGAAAAACATAGTTAACTCAGAAGGGATATCCCATACTGTCCCATTGTCGTCCATGTTCCAGGATGAATGAGACCCAGTTCCCATAACCCACAGTCCAGGATACCTCTGTTTAAACAGGCACACACAATGCAGGGTCAGCCACCCCTAAGCACTCACCTCCCACCTTGCCTGTCTCTTTGGGAAGCTCCAACTTTGATTCCAGGGTTACAGAGGATTGACCATAAGTAATGTAAGGAGACTATTTGCAAGGAGACTGAGGAAAAGACCATCACTGTGTGCAAATGTGATACAGTGGAAACTAAACAGACACCCATTTCTGGGTCACCTCTAAGAGCCATGTTCTTTGTTCTATTTCTTCTAAGTTTGTTTTCTTCTTTGTGGTGGGTCTTCAGGTCTCAGCTCCTACTATAGTCCCATGAAGGCTATATTCTCATGGTCAATAGATTTGATTTATCTGAGAATTTAATTCCTTTTAAAAAGTTTCAGCCTTGGGGCGCCTGGGTGGCTCAGTGGGTTAAAGCCTCTGCCTTCGGCTCAGGTCATGATCTCAGGGTTGTGGGATCGAGCCCCGCATCAGGCTCTCTGCTTAGCGGGGAGCCTGCTTCCTCCTCTCTCTCTCTCTACCTGCCTCTCTGCTTACTTGTGATCTCTGTCTGTCAAATAAATAAATAAAATCTTAAAAAAAAAATTTCAGCCTTTAAGGGCAGGCATCTGGTGTCCAGAGGGTGACTCCTGGGAGAGTCTTGGCCAGGCTGCATCCAGTATTCATTACTTTCAGACAGCCAACTCAGCAAAGGTGACAGATGAGGCAGGGGACACACAAACACAATTTCCTGGGCCAAGTCTGCAGTACTCTGGGTACACAGACATTCTTTCACACAGAGTTATTGTCAAGAAGGAATCTTCTTCTGCTGATTGTTACTTGTCCTGGATAAAGTGCAAACTCATCTCTTGTCTGGGAAGTGTCTATCATCTAAGGACAGTTGATGCCTTAACATCTGTAACGTTCTGGAAACAGGAGTTAAATGAAGCAAGGTTCATTAAGATTTATGTTTGGGCATTGCTCCTGGTTTGTCCGAAATTAGGGTATGCTGGTTAAGACATGATCACTCTATAGGGCTATTCAATATGCTTGCATTAATTTAAAGCTGGTTTTCTAACAAGATATGGGTATTTAATCCATTGGCTAGAGTAGGAGGACCAAATCTCTACATTCCCTGCCCCCTCAGGTCAGGTCTTCTTGCAGTCTGGAGTGCTCAGGGGCTCTGGGAATCAACTTATAGCAAATGCTTTCTTGAGACAGATCATAGTGTGGCTCCACTTAGAAGCAGATTTTGAGCAAAAGATTGGGGTGCATTATTTTCCTGGGAGATGATGACAGGAGATATTGGCAGGAAGGAGAAGTGGGACCTGCCTGGGAACACAGCTGATAAATGGCATGTCACTGAGGCAGGCACCTGTATGACCTAGAGCCTGGTCCTGTTGGGACCTCAGAGGGCCAGAGTTAGATCATTCCCAAAGTCAGCCCATCAGGAGGAACCATCTCCTTGTGGTTAGCAGGTGGAGGTTGCTCCTGGGGGCAGAGGTTCTCCAACACTTTGCAGATGATCCCTCAGGTCCTCAGAGAAAGTCCTCAGCTAGCCAGAGGCCAGGCCAGGGGACTTCTTGGTCCTCTTCTGATGGGCTATGGAGAACACCTGTTACAGAGCCTGGGGAGAAACTGAGGATGTTCGTAGACACCCTAAAATTTGAATCAGAGCAATGCTAGATGGAGTAAGACTACCACACCCAACCAACACCTGGGAGGGGTGAGGAGATGGGGGCCCACAAGGAATGTGGGAATCCGGGATGATAAATCTCATTCCTGCCAAATAAATAAGCACAAAGCACAATATGCATCATGTGTGTAAGACATGATATAAAATAACACCCCACGAATGAGGTAAAACTGATCTGGACACAGCAAGAAATCACTGTGTGTTGGTAATTAGGATACTTTTTCACTGTCACATTTTTGTGTTTTATCCACAGTGTGGATATAACTGAGTTGTACACTAGACTTCAGATTTTGTGAAGAAATTTAGATTCCCATCTGAAGGCCCCTTGCTTGTGAAAGACCTGGGGGCAACATGTGCAAAGGCCTTGGGTCAGGAGCACTGTACACAGACAAGGCTCTAGATAGTGAGAGAGAAAATGGTGTGAGGTGGGAGCAAAGAGGTGCTCACAGCCAGACCATGCAGAGTACTGGCCATTTTCCACAGCTTGAGAAAACTAGGGCTTATTCAGGATCAGGAAATAAACAGGAAGCTAATGTTTTATGGCTAACCCAGAGGGTTGGTTTACCCAGTCCTAACATGTCTAGTTATCATTAAATGCTGACCCAGTTTCTAAAGGGGCATCCCTGCTTCTAATCTGTGCTTTTTGCATGTATGATTTTTCTCCACAGAAAAGCTGTGTACATCATTGCATAAGGTGATGATTATCCTTTTGAAACCATCTTGCTTCTAGTCTACATTACATTTGTCTGAGGAATGCAAAACAACATCCACCAAGTTCCTCACTGGTTTCAGAAGGAAAGTCCAAGTAGTTGTAGAAATGTGGATTTGAACCGGTTTTAAGGTAAAGAGGGGAACTAGGACTGAACTCTTAGCCCAGCGTCATTGCCACTGTGGTGCTCCTCACTCTCCGAGGCCCTCATGCGCACGGCCAGCATCTGAGATGGGGTACCACCTGAGTTTCATGACCTGGGCATTTGGCCTGCCTCTCCCTAGTCCAGGTGGAATTATGCTCAATTCACTCTCAGAAAGAACGAGGAAAACTACACCAAGAAACCATTTTTCACCTATTGAGTTGTCAGAAATTAAAAAGTACAATCAAGTTTATTATTAGTTAGGCTGTGGGGAAACAGGCTGATTAGGATGCAAATTGGTACAACCTTATGAAGCATAATTGTTGATATAACACAATTAAACTTGTGTTTATTTTGGACCTGTAATCTCACTTCTAGGAATGTAGCCTGAAGGTTCACCTCCAGTAATATGAAAATACATGTGCTTGAAGTTATTTGCTATAGCATTATATGCAATTGTAAACTAATGGAAATGACTGAAATGCTCATTCAAAGGAGAATGCTCACATAAACTGCGAGACATCTACACCATGGAATGCAGTGAAGCTTAAAACAGCATGAAGTACACCACTGTGAGCTGACTGGACTGAAACTGAGAGTATCTATTTCCATCAACCTATAACACACAGTTATATAGATAAGTTTATGTAATACATGTCCGTGAGTATTTCCCAGCTCAGTCTGCTAAGAGTGCCTGGGAACAGCAATCCTCCTCCCAGGGGCAGTGAGCAGACTTAACACCCAGATGTTGGTTTCTAAATACCGTTCTCCAATAAAAGCAGCCAGGGTTCTTTGGGGGAATGGCTGATTTCATAGCTGGGGTTGCCAAAATAAAAGATACATTTAAAAGAGCTTGTTGTACTAGGAAATGATGATGCAGATGATTAAGGAATGATGAATTACATCAAAAGGACACAGAAGCCGAATTGAAAGGACTGTCAAGAATATAAAAAAGTAAGCATCATAATAAACACAAAATAAATACTGTAATAAATGGAAGAGTAACCCATTGAATAAAAAAAGAATCAATGACCCAGTCTGAAATAAAATTCTAAATAAGGAAAACAATAAATATGGGGTAAGGGAAAACTGTTTCATGGTGGAATGCCAACTAATAAATACAGAAGGAATTATGGGATTACCTGTTATGGGAGAATGCTAAAACCAGTAGAATAACTAGTGAGATATAGGATGTCCCCATAGTCTCATAGTACCACCCTACAAGATACTGATTGACTGCAAAGAAACGCTATCTCTTGGCCAGTGAGAACATTGGCCAGCACCATCATCAACAGGTGACAAAATAATGGGTCACACTGACACCATGTGCCTCTTGATGCCCTGTGCCAGGAAGGGCATGGGCTCGCTTCTGTGGTGGTCTTGCCCAAAATGCAGGAGTCAAAAACTGTGTGGAGCCAAAGATCCAAATTGGGAAAACAGCTGAGATGTCCATTGACAGATGAATGGGTAAAGAAGATGTTTTTATATATATATATATGCAATGTAATATTATTCAGCCATCAGAAAGGATGAATACTTAACCATTTACATCAACATGAATGGAACCGGAGGGGATAATACTGAGTGAAGTAGGTCAATAAGAGAAAGACAATTTTCATATGGTTTCACTTATACATGGAATATAAGAAACAGCCCAGAGGATCATAGGGGAAGGGAGGGAAAACTGAAGGGAGAAAAACCATGAGAGACTATTAACTATAGGAAACAAACTGAGGGCTGCTGGAGGGTATGTGGGTGGGGGGATGGGGTAACTGGGTGGTGGGCATTAAGGAGAGCATGTGCTGTGATGAGCACTGGGTATTATATGTAACTGATGAATTATTGAACTCTACATCAGAAAGAAATGATGTACTATATGTTGGCTAATTGAATTTAAATTACACACACACACACACACACACACAAAAAATAAGAACCCTCCAAAACCTGAGTGGGTCAAATATGTGGATTTTTTTCAATAAATACAGTACTGTAAATGTATTTTATCTTATGGTTTTCTTAAGAAGGTTTTCTCTAGCTTAATTTATTATAAGAATATAGTATATAATGCATACAACACACAAAATGTGTTAATAGTTGCTTTTTTTTTTTTAGTTTATGTTATCTTGAGGCTTCTGGTCAATAGCAGGCTATTTGTTGTTTCATTTTGGGGGAGTCAAAAGCTGTATGTAAATTTGTGATGATGTGGGGTCAGTGCACTACCCTTTGTGTTGTTCAAAAGTCACCTGTAGGGGAGGAGTCAAGATGGCAGAGAAGTGGCAGGCTGAGACTACTTCAGCTAGCAGGAGATCAGCTAGAGAGCTTATCTAAAGATTGCAAACACCTGCAAATCCATCGGCAGATCAAAGAGAAGAAGAACAGCAAGTCTAGAAACAGAAAAACAACCACTTTCTGAAAGGTAGGACTGGCGGAGAAGTGAATCCAAAGCGATGGGAAGATAGACCCCGGGGGGAGGGGCCGGCTCCCGGCAAGCAGCGGAGCAACGGAGCACAAAATCAGGACTTTTAAAAGTCTGTTCCGCTGAGGGACATCGCTCCAGAGGCTAAACCGGGGCGAAGCCCACGCGGGGTCGGCGTGACCTCAGTCCCACAGGGTCACAGAAGGATCGGGGCTGTCTGAGTGTCACAGAGCTTGCGGGTATTGGAACGGGAAAGCCGGCTGCAGAGAAAGAGCCCACAGTAAGCTCGCAGTTCGGGGTTACCTTGAACCGGTCGCAGGCTCGGTGAGCTCGAGCGCGGCCGGAGGTTAGGCAGACGCAAGTTACTAGGAGCTATTCGCTGAGGACGCACTGGGGAGTGGGGCCCCGGGCTCTCGGCTCCTCCGGGCCGGAGACCAGGAGGCCGCCATTTGTATTCCTGTCCTCCGGAACTCAACGGAAAGCGCTCAGGGAACAAAGCTCCTGAAAGCAAAGCCAAGTGGATCACTGAGCCCAGCCCCTGGTAAGGGCGGTGTAATTCCACCTGGGGCAAAGACACTTGAGAATCACTACAACGGGCCCCTCCCCCAGAAGATCAACAAGAAATCCAGGCAAGACCAAGTTCACCTACCAAGGAGTGCAGTTTCAATACCAAGGAGAGAGCAGCAGAATTCCAGAGGAGGAGAAGACAAACCACGGAACTCATGGCTTTCTCCCTGTGATTTTTTACTCTTGCAGTTAATTTAATTTTTTTCTTTTTCATTTTTTTTTCTCTTCTTCTGCTAATATTTTTTTTAACTTTTACCCTTTTCTTTTTTAACGTTTTTTAACTAATTTATCTAATATATATATTTTTTTATTTTTTATAATTTTCTTTATTAGTTTTCTTTTTTTTTAATTCTTTTTTTTCTTTCTTTATTTTTGAACCTCTTTTTATCCCCAAATCAGAAGAGATCCCAATCTCTTCAATCTTTTTTTTCTTAATTCTTGATTGAATTTTTAATTCAATATCTTTTTTTAATTCTTTTTTTTTCTTTCTTTCTTTTTGAACCTCTTTTTATCCCCAAGCCAGAAGAGATCCCAATCAGAAGGGATTGGGAGATCCCAATCAGAGGAGATCCCTCACCCAATCGTGAGGGGGGAGGGGATTTTTCCCCCCTCACGATTGGGGATCTCTTCTGATTTGGTTAAAGCATATTTTCCTGGGATTGTTGCCACCCTTTTAGTATTTTACTTGCTCCTTCATATACTCTTAGCTGGACAAAATGACAAGGCCGAAAAACTCACAACAAAAAAAAGAACAAGAGGCATACCGAAGGCTAGGGACCTAATCAATACAGACATTGGTAATATGTCAGATCTAGAATTCAAAATGACAATGCTCAAGGTTCTAGCCAGGCTTGAAAAAGGCATGGAAGATATTAGATAAACCCTCTCCAGAGATATAAAAGCCCTTTCTGGAGAAATAAAAGAACTAAAATCTAACCAAGTTGAAATCAAAAAAGCTATTAATGAGGTTCAATCAAAAATGGAGGCTCCCACTGCTAGGATAAATGAGGCAGAAGAAAGAATTAGCGATCTAGAAGACCAAATGACAGAGAATAAAGAAGCTGAGCAAAAGAGGGACAAACAGCTACTAGACCATGAGGGGAGAATTCGAGAGATAAGTGACACCATAAGACGAAACAACATTAGAATAATTGGGATTCCAGAAGAAGAAGAAAGAGAGAGGGGAGCAGAAGGTATACTGGAGAGAATTATTGGGGAGAATTTCCCCAATATGGCAAAGGGAACGAGCATCAAAATTCAGGAGGTTCAGAGAACGCCCCTCAAAATCAATAAGAATAGGCCCACACCCCGTCACCTAATAGTAAAATTTACAAGCCTTAGCGACAAAGAGAAAATCCTGAAAGCAGCCCGGGGAAAAGAAGTCTGTAACATACAATGGTAAAAGTATTAGATTGGCAGCTGACTTATCCACAGAGACCTGGCAGGCCAGAAAGAGCTGGCATGACATTTTCAGAGCACTAAACGAGAAAAACATGCAGCCAAGAATACTATATCCAGCTAGGCTATCATTGAAAATAGAAGGAGAGATTAAAAGCTTCCAGGACAAACAAAAACTGAAAGAATTTGCAAACACCAAACCAGCTCTACAGGAAATACTGAAAGGGGTCCTCTAAGCAAAGAGAGAGCCTACAAGTGGTAGATCAGAAAGGAACAGAGACAATATACAGTAACAGTCACCTTACAGGCAATACAATGGCACTAAAATCATATCTCTCAATAGTTACCATGAATGTTAATGGGCTAAATGCCCCAATCAAAAGACACAGGGTATCAGAATGGATGAAAAAACAGAACCCATCTATATGTTGCCTCCAAGAAACTCATTTTAAACCCGAAGACACCTCCAGACTTAAAGTGAGGGGGTGGAAAAGTATTTACCATGCTAATGGACATCAGAAAAAAGCAGGAGTAGCAATCCTTATATCAGATCAATTAGATTTTAAGCCAAAGACTATAATAAGAGATGAGGAAGGACACTATATCATACTCAAAGGGTCTGTCCAACAAGAAGATCTAACAACTTTAAATATCTATGCCCCCAACGTGGGAGCAGCAAACTATATAAACCAATTAATAACAAAATCAAAGAAACACATCAACAATAATACAATAATAGTAGGGGACTTTAACACTCCCCTCACTGAAATGGACAGATCAGCCAAGCAAAAGATCAACAGGAAAATAAAGGCCTTAAATGATACACTGGATGAGATGGACATCACAGATATATTCAGAACATTTCATCCCAAAGCAACAGAATACACATTCTTCTCTAGTGCACATGGAACATTCTCCAGAATAGATCACATCCTCGGTCCTAAATCAGGACTCAACCGGTATCAAAAGATTGGGATCATTCCCTGCATATTTTCAGACCACAATGCTCTGAAGCTAGAACTCAACCACAAGAGGAAGTTTGGAAAGAACCCAAAGACATGGAGACTAAACAGCATCCTTCTAAAGAATGAGTGGGTCAACCAGGAAATTAAAGAAGAATTGAAAAAAATCATGGAAACAAATGATAATGAAAATACAACGGTTCAAAATCTGTGGGACACAACAAAGGCAGGCCTGAGAGGAAAATATGTAGCGGTACAAGCTTTTCTCAAGAAACAAGAAAGGTCTCAGGTACACAACCTAACCCTACACCTAAAGGAGTTGGAGAAAGAACAAGAAAGAAACCCTAAACCCAGCAGGAGAAGAGAAATCATGAAGATCAGAGCAGAAATCAATGAAATAGAAACCAAAAAGCAATAGAACAAATCAACCAAACTAGGAGCTGTTTCTTTGAAAGAATTAATAAAATTGATAACCCCCTGGCCAGACTTATCAAAAAGAAAAGAGAAAGGACCCAAATAAATAAAATCATGAATGAAAGAGGAGAGAGCACAACTAACACCAAAGAAATACAAACTATTATAAGAACATACTATGAGCAACTCTATGCCAACAAATTTGACAATCTGGAAGAAATGGATGCATTCCTAGAAACATATAAACCACCAAAATTGAACCAGGAAGAAATAGAAAGCCTGAACAGACCCATAACCAGTAAGGAGATTGAAACAGTCATTAAAAATCTCCAAACAAACAAAAGCCCAGGGCCAGACGGCTTCCCGGGGGAATTCTACCAAACATTTAAAGAAGAACTAATTCCTATTCTCCTGAAACTGTTCCAAAAAATAGAAATGGAAGGAAAACTCCCAAACTCATTTTACGAGGCCAGCATCACCTTGATCCCAAAACCAGACAAGGATCCCATCAAAAAAGAGAGCTATAGACCAATATCCTTGATGAACACAGACGCAAAAATTCTCACCAAAATACTAGCCAATAGGATTCAACAGTACATTAAAAGGATTATTCACCACGACCAAGTGGGATTTATCCCAGGGCTGCAAGGTTGGTTCAACATCCGCAAATCAGTCAATGTGATACAACACATCAATAAAAGAAAGAACAAGAACCATATGATACTCTCAATAGATGCTGAAAAAGCATTTGACAAAGTACAGCATCCCTTCCTGATCAAAACCCTTCTAAGAGTAGGGATAGAGGGCACATACCTCAATATCATCAAAGCCATCTATGAAAAACCCACTGCAAATATCATTCTCAATGGAGAAAAACTGAAAGCTTTTCCACTAAGGTCAGGAACACGGCAGGGATGTCCATTATCACCACTGCTATTCAACATAGTACTAGAAGTCCTAGCCTCAGCAATCAGTCAACAAAAGGAAATTAAAGGCATCCAAATCGGCAAAGAAGAAGTCAAATTATCACTCTTCGCAGATGATATGATACTCTATGTGGAAAACCCAAAAGACTCCACTCCAAAACTGCTAGAACTGGTACAGGAATTCAGTAAAGTGTCAGGATATAAGATCAATGCACAGAAATCAGTTGCATTTCTCTACACCAACAACAAGACAGAAGAAAGAGAAATTAAGGAGTCAATCCCATTTACAATTGCACCCCAAACCATAAGATACCTAGGAATAAACCTAACCAAAGAGGCTAAGAATCTATACTCAGAAAACTATAAAGTACTCATGAAAGAAATTGAGGAAGACACAAAGAAATGGAAAAATGTTCCATGCTCCTGGATTGGAAGAATAAATATTGTGAAAATGTCTATGCTACCTAAAGCAATCTACACATTTAATGCAATTCCTATCAAAGTACCATCCATCTTTTTCAAAGAAACGGAACAAATAATTTTAAAATTTATATGGAACCAGAAAAGACCTCAAATAGCCAAAGGGATATTGAAAAAGAAAGCCAAACTTGGTGGCATCACAATTCCGGACTTCAAGCTTTATTACAAAGCTGTCATCATCAAGACAGCATGGTACTGGCACAAAAACAGACACATAGACCAATGGAACAGAATAGAGAGCCCAGAAATAGACCCTCAACTCTATGGTCAACTAATCTTTGACAAAGCAGGAAAGAATGTCCAATGGAAAAAAGACAGCCTCTTTAATAAATGGTGTTGGGAAAATTGGACAGCCACGTGCAGAAAAATGAAATTGGACCATTTCCTTACACCACACACGAAAATAGACTCAAAATGGATTAAGGACCTCAATGTGAGAAAGGAATCCATTAAAATCCTTGAGGAAAACACAGGCAGTAGCCTCTTCAACCTCAGCCGCAGCAACATCTTCCTAGGAACATCGCCAAAGGCAAGGGAAGCAAGGGCAAAAATGAACTATTGGGATTTCATCAAGATCAAAAGCTTTTGCACAGCAAAGGAAACAGTTAACAAAATCAAAAGACAACTGACAGAATGGGAGAAGATATTTGCAAACGACATATCAGATAAAGGACTAGTGTCCAAAATCTATAAAGAACTTAACAAACTCAACACCCAAAGATCAAATAATCCAATCAAGAAATGGGCAGAGGACATGAACAGACATTTCTGCAAGGAAGACCACCAGATGGCAAACAGACACTTGAAAAAGTGCTCCATATCACTCGGCATCGGGGAAATACAAATCAAAACCACAAGGAGATATCACCTCACACCAGTCAGAATGGCTAAAATCAATAAGTCAGGAAATGACAGATGCTGGCGAGGATGCGGAGAAAGGGGAACCCCCTCCTACACTGTTGGTGGGAATGCAAGCTGGTGCAACCACTCTGGAAAACAGCATGGATGTTCCTCAAAATGTCGAAAATAGAACTGCCCTATGACCCAGCAATTGCACTACTGGGAATTTACCCTAAAGATACAAACGTAGTGATCCAAAGGGGCATGTGCACCCAAATGTTTATAGCAGCAATGTTCACAATAGCCAAACTATGGAAAGAACCTAGATGTCCATCAACAGATGAATGGATCAAGAAGATGTGGTATATATACACAATGGAATACTATGCAGCCATCAAAAGAAACAAAATCTTGCCATTTGCGACCACATGGATGGATCTAGAGCGTATCATGCTTAGCGAAATAAGTCAAGTAGAGAAAGACAACTGTCATATGATCTCCCTGATATGAGGAAGTGGTGATGCAATATGGGGGCTTAAGTGGGTAGGAGAAGAATCCATGAAACAAGATGGGATAGGGAGGGAGACAAACCATAAGTGACTCTTAATCTCACGAAACAAACTGTGGGTTGCTGGGGGGAGGGGGTTGGGAGAAGGGGGGTAGGGTTATGGACATTGGGGAGGTTATGTGCTTTTGCGTAAATTGGAAGGGGAGGTGAACCATGAGAGACTATGGACTCTGAAAAACAATCTGAGGGGTTTGAAGTGGCGGGGGGTTGGGAGGTTGGGGTACCAGGTGGTGGGTATTATAGAGGGCACAGCTTGCATGGAGCACTGGGTGTGGTGAAAAAATAATGAATACTGTTTTTCTGAAAATAAATAAATTGGAAAAAAAAAAGTCACCTGTATATGGATAGAGAGAATGATGAAGGAAGTATGGGGAACTATTGAGACTGAGGAAAACAGGGTGACAAACATACAGGAGTTCTTATACTGGTCTTGAAACTTTTCTGTATTCCTAAAATTATTTCAAAAATAAAAAGTAAAAAAAATATATATTTCCTACCCATGCCATTTTAGAAGGAGAAAACTATATTTTAAATTGATTTTTTTTCCTTTGAGGATTGCATACATTGTTTTCTTTTTTCATTTGTGCTTTAATGGAAACACTGCGAGCATTATGAGAAAAAATGGAAAAAATGTTGAATTCACTTTTTTCATGAAGCATGAATAATTCATTTTCCATTGAAATTTGTTATTCTATCAAACTTGTCCTTTTCATGCTTGCTCAGAGAAGCTACTTAGTGGTGTTTTGGTATCACACACCTGCCCACAGGAGCATAGCACATCAAACACCTCAGAGATGTCTGGCTGAACTAAACAAGGCCAATGGGGCTTCCAAAGTAAAGCACAGACATCATGCAAAGTCAGAGGTATCATTTCACAGGACAGGGCCACTGAGTGCCACTGCTAGGGGCCAAGGGAGCAAAAGGATCCTGGGGGAATCTGGCAGAGGATGGCTCATTAGTGCTCACAGTGAGGCTATTTACTGGGGAATCCCAAACTTAGGAGCTCAGAGAAAAACAATTAATGAAATTTCAGGCTGTGGAGTGTGAGGAAGGACCGGCTAGGAACAAGAGGAGCCTGGCAGAATGTGAGTCCTCCTAAGTTTATTGGAAAGCTTGGGGTAATGAGGTATCATCCATCCAAACGATCCATCTACCCAGCAAATAGTCTACATGTCTCTAGTAAGAGATTATTCTAGATGCTATGGGAGGGGTGCGGGTGAATAACACAGCACCCCTTCTTTTAAGAGATCACGGGTCATCATCTCTGCTCCCCCTAACTTGTCCAGCCTTGTTCACCACCCCAGGGTACCAGAAGCCTCTTTCGCTTGAGAGAGAGGCATGCCCGTCTTGTTCCAGAATGTGTAGAATGTGGATCCCCCACCTAACTTGTTCAACGTCTCTTCTGTCCCCTCAGAGTTTCAGGCACTGGCCAATCACAAGCCCCTATGTGCTGTAAGACCCCTGAATTCACATCTTCCAACCCTATAATACAACTTCCTGAAACATGGGATCAGGGAGAATCTGATGTTTACATGGTTACAGAAGCTACCTGCTTGGTCTCCGCTCACTGAGGGCCCATGGACCACAACCACATATATCTTGAAGTACCTGTTGTCCCACGTGGGCTCCCTAGTTTGTAAGAATTAGAATATTTTCTAAACAGGGGCACCTGGGTGGCTCAGTGGGTCAAAGCCCCTGCCTTTGGCTCAGGTCATTATCCCAGGGTCCTGGGATCGAGCCCCGCATCAGGCTCTCTGCTCAGCAGGGAGCCTGCTTCCTCCTCTCTCTCTGCCTGCCTCTCTGCCTACTTGTGATCTCTGTCTGTCAAATAAATAAATAAAATCTTAAAAAAAAAGAATATTTTCTAAACCAAAGGTTGCTTCTGTGCAAAATCCAATTATAGCAAACCTCTGACTGTAGTCAGAGTCAGACTGTCAAAGGACTGACAGGGGTGTTTTAGATAATCAGATATAAGCCATTTAAAAAAATAACTAATTTCCCCATTTTCTTATTGTTCTAAAATATTCTGCTTTACTGAAATGAATCTAAGTTGTATCTAAGTTGTATTTTTAGTTAGTTTTTGAAACCTATAGAGAGAATGTTAAAATTCATTAGCAATGACCTCATACAATATGTATACGTGTATATATGTGTATATGCACGTATAAACTATTTCAGTGTGTGTGCAATTGAAACAATTTTAGACTCACATAAAAGTTTCAGAAATAGAATAGAGTTCCTGTAGAAACTGCAAAGATAGAACAGAGAGTTCCCACATACCCTACACTGCCTCTTACATAACCGCAGCACATGACCAAAACCAGGACATTGACACGGGAACAAAGCTAAACCAGAGACCTAATCAGATCTCACAGCTTGGCCAGGCCTTTTTTTTGTTTGTTTGTTTGTTTGTTATCTATAGCCCTATGGGTTTATTGCTGTGTAGATTATATAATTACTACAATAATCAGGATATAAGGAAGGTCCCATCACCTCCAAAATACTCCTTGTTATTGCTGCCTTTTTATAGTTACCTTCCTTCCCCCAACCTGAACCCCTGTAAACCACAGAGCTGCTGCCTGTTGCTACACTTTTGTCCTTTGGAGAATGTCAGAGCAATGGAATCAGACAGTGTACCCCCATTAGAGACTGGCCTTCTATGCTCAGCACAATACCTGTGTCAATCAGCAATGCATTCCTTTTATTCCTGAGTGATACGGCATGAAGAGGAAGTGCCACAATCCATGAATGAAACCCGTCCATTCATCCACTGGAGGATGTTAGTTTCTAGGTTTTGGTTATTAAAAATAAATGCTATGATTTACACATACAGGTCTCTGTGCAGACATAAGTTTTCATTTCTTTAAAGCAAATACCCAGGAGTAGGATTGTTGCACCAAACTTTTCCAGCATGGCTGTAGCCTCCTGCATTCCTACCAGCTATGAATGAGAGTTCGTGGCTTCATCCTTCTCAGCACGTGAAGTGTGTGTCTTGCATGTCAGCCATTCTAACAGGGGTACCCTGCACCTCATCGTGGTTTAAGTCTGTGTGTCCCCGATGGCTAATGATGCCGAATGTTTTTTTTTTTTTTTCCTGCTTACCTGCTATGTGCATACCCCTATTTGATGAAGTGCCTGTTCAAATCATTTGCCTTTTTATTTTTTTTTAAATTTTTAAAAGATTTTATTGACAAAGAGATAGAGAACACAAGTAGGCAGAGTGGCTGGCAGAGCTGTAGATGGAGAAGCAGGCTCTCTGCTGACCAGGAAGCCCAATGGGGGACTTGATCCCAGGACCCTGGGATCATGACAGGAGCCGAAGGCAGCCGCTTAACTGACTGAGCCACCCAGATGCCCTCTTTTACCCTTTTAGAAGTTAGATTGTTTAATTTCCTACTTTTGAGCTTAGAGAGTTTTAAAATATACTCTGGATACACATTCTATGTCAGACATGTGATTTGCAAATATTTTTCTTGCAGTCCTCAGCTTGTCTGTTCATTACATAAAGCATCTTTTTTCAGAGTAAATTTCTAATTTTGATGAAGTCAATTTTATCTATCCTTTCCCTTAGGGATTGTGCTTCTAATTTCACATCTAAAAACTCTTCACCTAACTCTAGGTTACAGAGATTTCCTATGTTTTCCTCTAGACTTACACACTTCACATTTAAGTGTGAATGTGGCAGCCCATTTCTTTTTCAGAGAAAAGTTGCCACCATTTGTGCAGTAAATTAACTCAACCACAAAGACATATTGGCCTGTCAACACAAACTCCAGAAATAAAATATGACCCTGGGATTCGTGTATGATAATTGTGAAACAGAAGGTTAAGAGTGGATTACTGAATAAATGGTACAGAGACAACAGCTTTCTTAAACCTTGCATCAACATGCACTCCGGATGTGCACGGATAAAATATGCATGGCAGTGGAAATAAATATATAGAGAATCTACACATCCTTCACTCAGATTCTACTATTGTTATCATTACTCTACTGACTTTATGATACAGTTACCAATTTGTTCATTTTTCTATCTATCCATCACTTCATCTAACCTTTGCTAGGATGCATTTCAAAGTAAGCTGAAGACATCAGCACACTCCCCACTAAACACATGAAACATGGATGTCACCAACTGAGGTTCGGTATTTGTTTTCCAAAGTGAAATTGACAAAAATTGATTTTCTAGAAAGCTTCTGATTTAGATAATTTAATCAATATGACTTAAAGATACCAGTTAGTTATTACAGTAGAATAGAAAAAAGTAAAAGATTTAGAGCTCAAGTTTGATCTGTCTCTCCTAGCTGTGTGACCTTGGGCCAGTCACCAATGTCCTGAGGTCTGGTTGTCCTTGGGGGTTCACTTAGGTGCTTCAAGATTTCCGATGCTTGGGTCTTCTGATGCTTTAAGCATCAGGAATTTGTAAGTATTATATGTGATTATAATATGTGTATGTGTATATGTGATTCTAATATGCAGCTAAGATGGAAAACCACTGTCTGGAATCTCAAGTTCATGATCTGTAAAGTAGGGGTACTGCATCTTCCTGATCAAGCTAGTGAAAACACTAGGGATGGAAGCATGCAGGACATGAGTCACTCTTCCTTCCATATACTACCTGAGTATTGAATCATTTCTTTTGCCTTTTATTTGATCCATATAGAAACTCTCCTCATATGGTTCAAACATAAATATCCTTAACAAGTTAAGGGTAAGGAGCGAGGATAACTGTCAGTTTGAAGACATTCCAGAAGTTATATTTCTGATGCTAAGAAGGGCCAATTTCGCTTTCAACAGGTTAGCACTTGCAGGGCATGCACACTTTCTGTCTCCTGACTGGGGTCAGACAGTTTCTATAAGTAGATTTTGTGATGAGCTAGGAGGCATTAACCCAGCTATGCAGCATCCCTTGCCCCTGCCACAGCTTCTTGGGTCTTTACAATGAGTTATGTACTTATACTGTCTCAGAGAACTCCAGTTTATCAAGTAGTGGACTTGGTGACTCCTGACACTTCTTTTTTCTATTAAATATTTTATTTATTTATTTGACGGGAGGGGGGAGCAAGCATGCATAGGCAGAGGGAGAAGCAGGTTCCCTGCTGAGCAGGGTGCCTAATTGGGAACTCGATCCCAGGATCCTGGGATCATGATCTGAGCCAAAGGCAGATGCTTATCTGACTGAGCCACCCAGGAACCCTGAATCCCGACTTTTCTAAGAGGTTTGACCAGTCGGCCCAGGATCACACCATTTGTTTAGATGAATCAGTTTACTCCAGGTCACTGCAGTGAATCTTCTGAAAGAGGATAACAAAAAAAAGTGGTACCATCTTGTTTCATCCCCAGCCTGGAGACTAGCCCTTACTGATACAACAAATACTATGACTAACCTTCCCCTTCTGATAGCACATTATGAGAGTTTCTGGAAATATAGCAGTTTAAAAAAAAGATTTATTTATTTTAGAGACAGATAGAACAGGAAGGGGAGGGAGGGGCAGAGAGAAAGGGAGAGACAGTCTTAAAGGGAGAGAAAGGGAGAGACAGACTCCCTGCTGATTGCAGAGCCTGAGATGAGGACCTGAGCCAAAACCAAGAGCCAGATACTTAACTGAATGAGCCACACAGGCTCCCTAATAAAGGAATTGTTAATTTTATCCTGTCTTGAAAATCCTCTCCGCTGCTTCCAGATCCATAAAGGTGACTGGGATGATATGGGCCTCTCATTTGTTTGGCAGGTGGCTCTTTCAAAACTCCCTTCACATTCCTTTCACTTTATTGTGGGACTTCTGAATACTGAAGTCCTGCCAGCCAGGGTGATTCCAGGTACTATGAGAAGGACATCCAAATAGACAGATCAGAGATAGCTTCCCAAGGGTATCGAGTTCTAGGAGGTTGATATTCATACCTCCTCCCTAGTGTACACTAACAACAGACAGATGGGGCTGTTACAAGGGACAATTCCAGCTAGGATAATATGGCCCAATCTGCTAGCAAAGCAGACAGCTGTGTAAGTCCCTTTTATGAGCACATTTATCTCCTCCAGGTCACTGCCTAAAGCAAAGATAAAGCCTGAACCTCCAGGAGCTACCTCTTCTTCTTCTCTATAGAACTGGACCAGTGGCTGGCATTTTAAGAAGCATGAGGAAGAGATGGATCCGAGCCTCAGTTATAGCCAATACCTCAAAACGGAGGCTGAGTGTCAAACCATGTGAAGGGTTCATCCTTGTTGTGGAAAGAGCAGCAGTGGGAGGCAGAGGTCAGCCATGAGGGAGATAGATCCTGCCCAGATGGGTACAAGGCCCTGGCAGGGCTCACAAACCAAAAGTGGGGAGGAGTTCCAAGGAGGGAAGTAACCAGAAGGAGAGGCAGGAGGCTCCTGTCAGCTTCATGCATGTCAGATCACTTATGGATTATCTATTTCTTGGTTCACTTCAAGAGGGGTCCAGAGTGATCTAGATGAGCAGAAGAGTAGAAGAGTGTCCTAAAATGAAGAGTGGAGATACTGGGTATGCGGGGTATGTCTAGGCCCCAGCAGTCTTGGTGGTGACAGCAAAGGGTGTGAGGGACCATCTTAGAAGAAGACAGAAAGGGATCCCTGGGCTTCCAGAAGCATCTGTAAGGGGTAGGTCTACCTCTGAAGATGAAAAATATTTCCAGTAAAGGTTGATCTTGAACGTTCTCTGACCGTAAGTGGATTAGGAGAAGCTATCTGGACCACTGGTCAGGGAAGCTCTCTGTCCTTGCTGCTGAGTGGTCCAGGAGTAACAGCAGCATCACAAGCTTGGGGATGTTAGAAATCCAGACTCTCAGGCGCCTGGGTGGCTCAGTGGGTTAGGCCGCTGCCTTCGGCTCAGGTCATGATCTCAGGGTCCTGGGATCGAGTCCCGCGTCAGGCTCCCTGCTCAGCAGGGAGCCTGCTTCCTCCTCTCTCTCTCTGCCTGCCTCTCTGCCTGCTTGTGATCTCTCTCTGTCAAATAAATAAATAAAATCTTAAAAAAAAAAAAAAAAAGAAAGAAATCCAGAGTCTCAGTCCCCACCTTTACCTTCAGGAAGTGATTCTTTCGCACACTCATGCTGGATGAGTTTTGTTTTGTTTTGTTTTTTCAGAGGAACTCTTTCTTTTATTTCTTTCTCTCCCATTTGGGGAGGGGGATTCCATTAATGATGGATAATCTTTCCAGAAATAAAGTCAAAAGGTATTTATTGAAATATACTTGAGTATGCTGGGCTCAGGAATTTGAAGGAATAAAAATAATTATTAGTTAGTTAATTAATGGAATGGTATCTGACGATAAGTAGCTTATGTGTCACTTTGATTTATCATCAGAAGTGGGTTTTTTAAAAATTTCTTTTCAGCGTAACAGTATTCATTGTTTTTGCATCACACCCAGTGCTCCATGCAATCCGTGCCCTCCCTAATTCCCACCACCTGGTTCCCCCAATCTCCCACCCCCCCGGCCCCTTCAAAATCCTCAGATTGTTTTTCAAAGTCCATAGTCTCTCATGGTTCACCTCCCCTTCCAATTTCCCTCAACTCCTTCTCCTCTCCATCTCCCCTTGTCCTCCACGTGATTTGTTATGCTCCACAAATAAGTGAAACCATATGAGAATTGGCTCTTTCTGCTTGACTTATTTCACTCAGCATAATCTCTTCCAGTCCCATCCATGTTGCTACAAAAGTTGGGTATTCATCCTTTCTGATGGAAGCATAATACTCCATAGTGTATATGGACCACAACTTTCTTATCCATTCATCCGTTGAAGGGCACCTTGATGCTGGATGAGATTTAGAAGAAGCGTGTGGACAATTAGTCATCAGGGATCGCTCCTTCCCTGGGAGCTTCTCTCCAGAGTGGAGCACCAAGGAGTCTCTTAGCTGGGACCCTCCCCCACATTCTGCCCTGAGCTACTTGGCTTTTTGTCCAGCCTCCACTTTGGCAAGCAAACAGCAGCAACAGTACAATAAGCTAATGGCCTCTCCCCTTGTTCTCCGTGCACAGTTCAGAGTCCATCCCTCCTCCAGGACCCTCAGGCACCATGAGCTTCTTCATTTTGTTTCAAGAGGGAGTGTCTCCAGGTGACAGTGGCCTTCTGGAGCTTGTCTGCGCTGACTTAATCCTGCACCGTGATGCAGATCCTCATGACAGGGCCTAGAACGACCGTCACAGGCACTTGGCTGTCACATAGCTCACCTGGAGGGGTGACAATTGGCTGAGGAACAGCTAGGCCAGTGTGTGCTGTGACACACTGGTTCAGGAGGCCAGAATCGATGGTGTTTTTGAAAAACAAACGGCTCAGGGTCAAATTAACCCAAGAATCACTAAATTAAGGGCAGCCATGTGAATTTTGACACAGCCAAAACTGGCTGATAGGACTTGCAGGGCTGTCACTTTGCAGGAATAACAGGAGTGTCTAAGGGTTGTCAAACCCTTTCTGTTTTTCCAGGTGTATTCCGTGGAACCTGTTTTAAGTTGCCAGGTTTGCTGCCTGCCTCCAAATCTACTTGGAACAGGCCCACAGTTCATGGGATAAGATGTCCAAGAACAGCTGTTTTGGTGAAGATCGTGGCATATACAAACATACGAACGTGGTGTCACACTTCTGGGACTTAAATTAGAGCCACTTGTAGTCTTTATGAAGAATATTGACTCCAGCGACTGCAATTTAATTGGTTTGGGGTGTGACCTCTGAATCACTGGGTTTAAAAGCTAAGGAAGACATGGATGCCAGTGGAGAGTAGGGCTCTGGACTGAGGACAGGCATGGGAAGAAGGTGGGTGTTGTCTGGACCCCCAATGCCTTTTGGTTGCTCCAGCTTTTCTGTGGCTTCTCCCTACTCTACAGCCCACAGAGTGAGAACCATCCGGGAAAAACCACTGTGGGATTTTTTTTTTTTTTTTAAATGAGACACCAATGGTGTGTCATTTATAACATTCTTCATGTCATGTTTCCCCCTTATTCCTTATTTGGAGGCTGTCTTTGTTTTTGTGGTTTCTGAAAAACACAATCTGCTCTTGTGTTGCAACACAGGACCAAAAGTTCCTCAGGAGCCGTTTGACTGGCACCGCTAACCAGCAGTCCCAAGACCAGAGATATGCTGATGCTACTGCAGCGCAGCTCACCACGTGCCAGGAGGATGCCCATACTATTTCTGTTTCTTGCACTTGATACAGGTGACTTCATAAAGAGTGTATCAAACAAAGTCAAGGTTATATGAAATTCTTGCCAAGAAAACTCTTCAAGGAGCTTGGGTGTTCACATAGTTTGGCTTCATTACTATTAAAAACAATCTTAGGAAACTGATGTTGGAATTTCCCTCCCTCTTGTAGATTCATTTTTTTCATTAATAAAGTAATGAGCACAAATCCTAATTATGTGCCTACCCTGTGGAGTTGGGGGGTTAAGCACTAGAGACATAAGTGGGAGTTTATGCCTCTGTTCCTCACTCTGGAGGTTGCAAACCTCTCACTGACAGCCCCTGTGGGAGAAGTCATCCTCACACCACCAGTACCTGACCATACTGAGGACTCCCAGGGCCAGGCTGGGACCCCCTCAGGGAAACGTAGCCTGAAACTCCCCTCCTAGGTTGCCTCTCCCAGTGGGCTGGCTTGTCCTCCCCAAGAGCAGTTCCTTAGTCAATCTGAATCCTCACATCGCTGTCTACTTCTGGCCAACTCAACCTCAGACAGCTGTGGCAAAGAAGACAGAAAATAAAACAGTAAGCAAATAGATAAAGAACTGAAACTGCAACATGGGTGCTGAGAGAAGAAGGCAGGCCAGCGAAGGGCAAGGGAAGGAACATTCCAGGCATCAGGAATGGCTGCAGAAACCCCATGGTCATGGTCGAAAGACTGAAGGAGGCCTCTGAGGCTGCAGGTGGTGGGGAAAGAGCAGGGGTTTGGAGGCCTTGGGGGAGGAGAATGACTCATGGCCTTCCTAAAGGCCCACAGGGAGTCTGTGTTTTATTGAACTCTGGGTGATCTGCTACCTAGCTATAGTTTAGAAGAGATCAAAGCAAAAGTCCTGGAAGGGGAGCCTCAGTGACTGATTAACCTATCCAAAGGCTTGATTTTTCCTCTATTTTCTAGCAGAAGTATCAGAGTAAAAGTCCCTGCAATCTACCGTATTGAAACACACCCAGATTGCACCCAGCCAACACAACATGGACAGGTTGCTAGAAGGAAGGCCATTCTCTGGGATCAGACTTCAGTTTACAGATGACCACCCCCACCCCCGCCCTGTCCCCTCCATCGACAAGCCTCCCAGAAACACCTCCATCTCTACTAACTCATTCTTGAATCTGTATCTCACAGTCTAGACTCAATGGCTAATATCTTATTTAAGGTTATAAGATTCCAAGCAATGTATTCTGTTTCTAAATATATTTCTTCTAACTGTGAGGACTGTTCCCTGACTCCACACATTCAATTTGTCTTATGATGGCACAGACTTCTACCATTTCCCCTGGTAGTTCTCAACTTCCCAAGCATGAAATTCTAGTGACTTGTCCTTGGACATATGACACCACTGTCCACTGTAGGCTGGCTTACATTTTGCTCACGGGTACTTTTGAAGCTCCATGTGAAAACTTACTGAAGACTCGGATTAACCTTATGGAGGGGACATTTTCAATTAACATCAGTGTACAACAGTATATACATCTTATTTTGTACATGCATTTCTTATTAACTGGACAGAAGCTATTTATCCTCACATAATCTAGCATTTCTCTGGTGACAGGTTCTGGGTCAACCATGGGGTTTTTTATCACCTAGGAAAAACAGCTTTTCTTCTGAGATCTTCAGCCAGCTCCAAATTTCAGGACAGCCGCGGTGGCACCAGTATGCTTCCGTCCACTCACAAATGAGAAAGATGAGCGTGGCAAGAATCACTCGGCATACTTTCCACACTGAAGGCCTCCTTCTTTCTTCCTTCCCTCTCCGGCTCCTCCACGTGCATAAAACACAGGCCACATGCACCACGGTAATTGATTCCACTGAAGATGGCTGTGCTTGTTCTTCCTCCGTGAGGACAGAGTCTGTCTCACCCTTGTGATGATTGAATAGAAACAGCTCCTTGATGCCACAAAACGCCTCTTGTCATGGAAATTTCACTGAAAAAAATCCCAGCACACTGTGTGGCAGGAGACCTACCATGAAAGTTAGTGATGCATTCCAGACCACCTGTTTCACTTGTGTGATTTTTTTCCTTCTATTTTTAAGAAGCACTGGAATGATTTGCTGGCAAAGAAAAGTAAAAAAAAATATATATTGGTTTAAATAAAAGCTGGGCTCACATCAGATTTTAGTGCTGTAGCTGTCACGGCTTCCCGGTAGCATGATTCATGAATGCTGAGCTGTGCTGGATGTAAGGACCCTGCTTCCCAGCACATTTTCATCACCGACACTTTGAATAAAGGATACATCTCTCTAACAAACGTCAATACCTGTCGTTACTTTCTTTTTCTTATGATATGGTAAGAAGGAGATGATGTTTTTTATCAGCATCGGTCAGGGTTACATGGTACCACCAACGTCTCAAGTCTAATCACCAAGGATGTCTGCCTTACACACTTATTAAAGAGTCACCAGAATGTTGAGGTTATTAGTGGCCTGGACACGAAATGTTTTCATGAACAATCGTGCAAATTTACATTACATGGATCTCTAAAGGATCCTGTCTGTACTGGCTTTCATTCAAATGAATGTTACCAGAGATAAGTGGCCCTTCAGCTAAGCTTGGGGAAACTTTATTAAAATACAATTGGGTTTAGAATAAACATTTTGCTGGTATTTGCTCAAAATAGAGTATGACAGAAATTCATCAGAGGCCTGAGTCTTCTCTTCGCTGGTATTCAGACCGCATTTACCCATGTTAGAAAGCATTTAGCTCACAGCTACATGTAAATATATCAAAACTGATTTCATTACAAGAAATACAGTCTTGCAATGACAGAAGATTCCAATTCTCTGGCACTGGTTCCCTTCGTTAAGGCAGCTGTAGATATGACAAGCCCCTCCTCACACACAATTGTGACTAGTGGCTCAGAAGTCCCAGTCAAGAGATCTGGTCAGCACAAATTTGAAAAATTAAAAGAAAAAAAAAAAGGCTTTTATTTATTTGACATATAAATTTGATTTGATGCTCCCACCCTTTTACATATTGAAGAGTATTTCAGAGGAATATGAAAAATGATCAGCTTGTACTATTACGACAGATGGATTTATTATCTTGGGAGATTCTCTTCCCATCTAATGGCTATAATTACACACTCCACTGCCTTTTATTGATATATAAGATGAGACTAAGTTAGACGAGAACATGAGATTGATTTCTATTTTTTAAGAAACGTGCCTTGAATTTCACATTCAAATGAGATACCCTTGATACAAAAGATTAAAACAATAAATGGCATACTATTATGCTAATCACGTTTATATTTCACAAAATAATTTTGAACTTTTTTTCTTTGGAAGTGGTATTTAGAATGCCCTCATTAGTGGAAAATATTTCATAAAAGTATATTTAACTTCTAGATGAGTCAAACATACTCATACAGTGCCCTTTGAAAAAATAAGGTGGTTGCTGCAGTTTGGGCAACACAAATGAGTTATGACCCTAAGAAGATAAACTATTCTTTCATTTTGGATCCACAGGTGGATCCAAAATAAACTGTAATATCTAAATATATTTAATTGCAGACTGTCCCAAGGGAGGAAAATGATAATTTAATTTTCTAATGCTATAAGCAAATATATGTCGTATTATTTAAAGATAATTAATTTGATTAAAATTCTTAACCTAACTGCAAGCCATCTGTGGACATTTGAACACATTCTTTGTCTGACTCTAGTGATGCTGGAAAATGCATGTCTAATACTTCAGGCAATATCCTAGCAAGGCTTCTTGTATGATGGCAGTGTCAGGAGGTAGGCATATGTTATCTTCCAGACACAACTAGAAAAAAATTGTCAATACAGCCTTATAAAGGCTCTCAACATTGACCAAAGAGCAATAGTATTTGAGAAGTATTTAGTTACCACCCGCTGCTGAAATCTGAGTAAATACAGTGGGGATCTATGCCTGGCCCCCATGCTTGGCCCATGCAGTATTTCTCTGAGGGTGGAGCTAGCCATGGGAACTAATCACTTCATTGTTGGAGGGGCTTAACTGATTGGGAATAGAGTGGAAAATCCATTCCCAGCTATGAATGAGAAAACCCTAAAGCTCTCCCAACCTACGGCTATAGTCCTGGTTGGGTCAAATGGCAGACTGGAGGACAACCCAGAAATTTAACAGGGAACTCCTGGAAGTGAGAGAACCATAGAGGGGTTTAGTAAGCTTTCTTTACATCCCTGGCTGACATGGTGGCTAACATTAAAAAGTCAGGAAGAGGTAAAAAGAAAACAACAAAACCAAGGAAAAAGTAGAAAACAACAATCAAAATGGCAGACAGAAACCCAATCATATAAAAATTACATTTCGTGCAAATGGACTAAATGGTCCAATCAAATGACAGGCTGGAAGACAATTTAAAAAAAGGAAAAAAAGAAGGAAAACAAGATAAACTATATGTTTCCCATAAGAGATATCCTTTAAATTCTGAGACAAAAAGAAATTCTAATCAAAGAGATGGAAAAAGATGTATCATGCAAACAGTAATAATAAGGAAGTGAGAGTGGCTATATTAATATCACACAAATAGACCTGAAGACAAGAAATATTATTAGACATAAAGAGCAACATTTTATGATACTAAAATGGTCAATATTTAAGCAAGATATAATAATAATAAGAGGGACACCTGGGGGAATCAGTCAGTTAGGCACCTGACTCTTGTTTCAGCTGAGGTCGTGACCTCATGGATCATGAGATTCAGTCCCATGTTGGGCTCTGCACTCAGCAGGGAATCTGCTTGAAGATTCTCTCCCTCTGCCTTTCCTCCTGCTGTCCCTTTCTTTACCTTTTTAAAAAAAAATAATAACTCTTTAAAAAATAATAAATGTGCATTAACCTACCAATGGATCCCCAGAATACATAAAGCACACACTGACAAAATCAATAGATTGATTAGGCAGATAAACAGCAAGGACAAAAGACATGAACAGCACCATCAGCTAACTTGACCTAACAAACATTTATAGAATACTTTACACAATGACAAAATACACATTCTCTAACAAGTTCACATGGCACATTTCCCAAAACATATTATATGCTAGGTACCATATCAAATCTCAATAAATTTAAGAGAGAAATTATACAAACTATGTTCTTCAACCACATGAAATAAAGTGAATAAATAATAAAAAAACATTGGGACACTTAAGAATATTTGAAAAATCAAACAATACTTTTATAAATAACTCATTAGTAAAATAAAAATCACAATGGAAGGGAGGAGTCAAGATGGCGGAGAAGTAGCAGGCTGAGACTACATCAGCTAGCAGATCAGCTAGAGAGCTTATCTAAAGATTGCAAACACCTGCAAATCCATCGGCAGATCAAAGAGAAGAAGAACAGCAAGTCTAGAAACAGAAAAACAACCACTTTCTGAAAGGTAGGACTGGCGGAGAAGTGAATCCAACTCGACTGGAAGATACACCCCGGGGGGAGGGGCCGGCTCCCGGCAAGCGGCGGAACAACAGAGCACAAAATCAGGACTTTTAAAAGTCTGTTCCGCTGAGGGACATCGCTCCAGAGGCTAAACCGGGGCGAAGCCCATGCGGGGTCGGCGTGACCTCAAGTCCCGCAGGGTCACAGAAGGATCGGGGGTGTCTGAGTGTTGCAGAGCCTGCGGATATTGGAACGGGAAAGCCGGCTGCAGAGACAGAGCCGACAGTAAACTTGCAGCTTGGAGTTGCCTTGAACCGGTCGCAGGCTCCGTGAGCTCGGAGCGCGGCCAGAGGTTAGGCAGACGCAAGTTACTAGGAGCTATTCGCTGAGGACGCACTGGGGAGTGGGGCCCCGGGCTCTCGGCTCCTCCGGGCCGGAGACCAGGAGGCCGCCATTTGTATTCCCATACTCCGGAACTCTACGGAAAGCGCTCAGGGAACAAAGCTCCTGAAAGCAAAGCCAAGCGGATCACTCAGCCCAGCCCCTGGTAAGGGCAGTGTAATTCCGCCTGGGGCAAAGACACTTGAGAATCACTACAACAGGCCCCTCCCCCAGAAGATCAACAAGAAATCCAGGCAAGACCAAGTTCACCTACCAAGGAGTGCAGTTTCAATACCAAGGAGAGAGCAGCAGAATTCCAGAGGAGGAGAAGACAAACCACGGAACTCATGGCTTTCTGCCTGTGATTTTTTAGTCTTGCAGTTAATTTAATTTTTTTCATTTTCATTTTTTTTCTCTTCTTCTGCTAAAATTTTTTTTAACTTTTACCCTTTTCTTTTTTAACGTTTTTTAACTAGTTTATCTAATATATATATATATATATATATTCTTTTTTATACTTTTCTTTATTCATTTTCTTTTTTTTTAATTCTTTTTTTTTCTTTCTTTATTTTTGAACCTCTTTTTATCCCCAAATCAGAAGAGATCCCAATCTCTTCAATCTTTTTTTTCTTAATTCTTTTTTAAATTCTTGATTGAATTTTTAATTCAATCTCTTTTTTTTTTAATTCTTTCTTTTTCTTTCTTTCTTTTTGAACCTCTATTTATCCGCAAACCAGAAGAGATCCCAATCAGAAGGGATTGGGAGATCCCAATCAGAGGAGATCCCTCACCCAATAGTGAGGGGATTTCTCCCCCCTCACGATTTGGGATCTGTTCTGATTTGGTTAAAGCATATTTTCCTGGGATTGTTGCCACCCTTTTAGTATTTTACTTGCTCCTTCATATACTCTTAGCTGGACAAAATGACAAGGCGGAAAAATTCACAACAAAAAAAAGAACAAGAGGCAGTACCGAAGGCTAGGGACCTAATCAATACAGACATTGGTAATATGTCAGATCTAGAGTTCAAAATGACAATGCTCAAGGTTCTAGCCGGACTTGAAAAAGGCATGGAAGATATTAGAGAAACCCTCTCCAGAGATATAAAAGCCCTTTCTGGAGAAATAAAAGAACTAAAATCTAACCAAGTTGAAATCAAAAAAGCTATTAATGAGGTTCAATCAAAAATGGAGACTCTCACTGCTAGGATAAATGAGGCAGAAGAAAGAATTAGCGATCTAGAAGACCAAATGACAGAGAATAAAGAAGCTGAGCAAAAGAGGGACAAACAGCTACTGGACCATGAGGGGAGAATTCGAGAGATAAGTGACACCATAAGACGAAACAACATTAGAATAATTGGGATTCCAGAAGAAGAAGAAAGAGAGAGGGGAGCAGAAGGTATACTGGAGAGAATTATTGGGGAGAATTCCCCCAATATGGCAAAGGGAACGAGCATCAAAATTCAGGAGGTTCAGAGAACGCCCCTCAAAATCAATAAGAATAGGCCCACACCCCGTCACCTAATAGTAAAATTTACAAGCCTTAGCGACAAAGAGAAAATCCTGAAAGCAGCCCGGGGAATAGAAGTCTGTAACATACAATGGTAAAAGTATTAGATTGGCAGCTGACTTATCCACAGAGACCTGGCAGGCCAGAAAGAGCTGGCATGACATTTTCAGAGCACTAAACGAGAAAAACATGCAGCCAAGAATACTATATCCAGCTAGGCTATCATTGAAAATAGAAGGAGAGATTAAAAGCTTCCAGGACAAACAAAAACTGAAAGAATTTGCAAACACCAAATCAGCTCTACAGGAAATACTGAAAGGGGTCCTCTAAGCAAAGAGAGAGCCTACAAGTGGTAGATCAGAAAGGAACAGAGACAATATACAGTAACAGTCACCTTACAGTCAATACAATGGCACTAAAATCATATCTCTCAATAGTTACCATGAATGTTAATGGGCTAAATGCCCCAATCAAAAGACACAGGGTATCAGAATGGATGAAAAAACAGAACCCATCTATATGTTGCCTCCAAGAAACTCATTTTAAACCCGAAGACACCTCCAGACTAAAAGTGAGGGGGTGGAAAAGAATTTACCATGCTAATGGACATCAGAAAAAAGCAGGAGTAGCAATCCTTATATCAGATCAATTAGATTTTAAGCCAAAGACTATAATAAGAGATGAGGAAGGACACTATATCATACTCAAAGGGTCTGTCCAACAAGAAGATCTAACAACTTTAAATATCTATGCCCCCAACGTGGGAGCAGCAAACTATATAAACCAATTAATAACAAAATCAAAGAAACACATCAACAATAATACAATAATAGTAGGGGACTTTAACACTCCCCTCACTGAAATGGACAGATCAGCCAAGCAAAAGATCAACAGGAAAATAAAGGCCTTAAATGATACACTGGATGAGATGGACATCACAGATATATTCAGAACATTTCATCCCAAAGCAACAGAATACACATTCTTCTCTAGTGCACATGGAACATTCTCCAGAATAGATCACATCCTCGGTCCTAAATCAGGACTCAACCGGTATCAAAAGATTGGGATCATTCCCTGCATATTTTCAGACCACAATGCTCTGAAGCTAGAACTCAACCACAAGAGGAAGTTTGGAAAGAACCCAAAGACATGGAGACTAAACAGCATCCTTCTAAAGAATGAGTGGGTCAACCAGGAAATTAAAGAAGAATTGAAAAAAATCATGGAAACAAATGATAATGAAAATACAACGGTTCAAAATCTGTGGGACACAACAAAGGCAGTCCTGAGAGGAAAATATGTAGCGGTACAAGCTTTTCTCAAGAAACAAGAAAGGTCTCAGGTACACAACCTAACCCTACACCTAAAGGAGTTGGAGAAAGAACAAGAAAGAAACCCTAAGCCCAGCAGGAGAAGAGAAATCATGAAGATCAGAGCAGAAATCAATGAAATAGAAACCAAAAAAACAATAGAACAAATCAACCAAACTAGGAGCTGTTTCTTTGAAAGAATTAATAAAATTGATAACCCCCTGGCCAGACTTATCAAAAAGAAAAGAGAAAGGACCCAAATAAATAAAATCATGAATGAAAGAGGAGAGAGCACAACTAACACCAAAGAAATACAAACTATTATAAGAACATACTATGAGCAACTCTATGCCAACAAATTTGACAATCTGGAAGAAATGGATGCATTCCTAGAAACATATAAACCACCAAAATTGAACCAGGAAGAAATAGAAAGCCTGAACAGACCCATAACCAGTAAGGAGATTGAAACAGTCATTAAAAATCTCCAAACAAACAAAAGCCCAGGGCTAGACGGCTTCCCGGGGGAATTCTACCAAACATTTAAAGAAGAACTAATTCCTATTCTCCTGAAACTGTTCCAAAAAATAGAAATGGAAGGAAAACTCCCAAACTCATTTTACGAGGCCAGCATCACCTTGATCCCAAAACCAGACAAGGATCCCATCAAAAAAGAGAGCTATAGACCAATATCCTTGATGAACACAGACGCAAAAATTCTCACCAAAATACTAGCCAATAGGATTCAACAGTACATTAAAAGGATTATTCACCACGACCAAGTGGGATTTATCCCAGGGCTGCAAGGTTGGTTCAACATCCGCAAATCAGTCAATGTGATACAACACATCAATAAAAGAAAGAACAAGAACCATATGATACTCTCAATAGATGCTGAAAAAGCATTTGGCAAAGTACAGCATCCCTTCCTGATCAAAACCCTTCTAAGAGTAGGGATAGAGGGCACATACCTCAATATCATCAAAGCCATCTATGAAAAACCCACTGCAAATATCATTCTCAATGGAGAAAAACTGAAAGCTTTTCCACTAAGGTCAGGAACACGGCAGGGATGTCCATTATCACCACTGCTATTCAACATAGTACTAGAAGTCCTAGCCTCAGCAATCAGTCAACAAAAGGAAATTAAAGGCATCCAAATCGGCAAAGAAGAAGTCAAATTATCACTCTTCGCAGATGATATGATACTCTATGTGGAAAACCCAAAAGACTCCACTCCAAAACTGCTAGAACTGGTACAGGAATTCAGTAAAGTGTCAGGATATAAGATCAATGCACAGAAATCAGTTGCATTTCTCTACACCAACAACAAGACAGAAGAAAGAGAAATTAAGGAGTCAATCCCATTTACAATTGCACCCCAAACCATAAGATACCTAGGAATAAACCTAACCAAAGAGGCTAAGAATCTATACTCAGAAAACTATAAAGTACTCATGAAAGAAATTGAGGAAGACACAAAGAAATGGAAAAATGTTCCATGCTCCTGGATTGGAAGAATAAATATTGTGAAAATGTCTATGCTACCTAAAGCAATCTACACATTTAATGCAATTCCTATCAAAGTACCATCCATCTTTTTCAAAGAAACGGAACAAATAATTTTAAAATTTATATGGAACCAGAAAAGACCTCAAATAGCCAAAGGGATATTGAAAAAGAAAGCCAAACTTGGTGGCATCACAATTCCGGACTTCAAGTTTTATTACAAAGCTGTCATCATCAAGACAGCATGGTACTGGCACAAAAACAGACACATAGACCAATGGAACAGAATAGAGAGCCCAGAAATAGACCCTCAACTCTATGGTCAACTAATCTTTGACAAAGCAGGAAAGAATGTCCAATGGAAAAAAGACAGCCTCTTTAATAAATGGTGTTGGGAAAATTGGACAGCCACGTGCAGAAAAATGAAATTGGACCATTTCCTTACACCACACACGAAAATAGACTCAAAATGGATTAAGGACCTCAATGTGAGAAAGGAATCCATCAAAATCCTTGAGGAGAACACAGGCAGTAGCCTCTTCAACCTCAGCCGCAGCAGCATCTTCCTAGGAACATCGCCAAAGGCAAGGGAAGCAAGGGCAAAAATGAACTATTGGGATTTCATGAAGATCAAAAGCTTTTGCACAGCAAAGGAAACAGTTAACAAAATCAAAAGACAACTGACAGAATGGGAGAAGATATTTGCAAATGACATATCAGATAAAGGACTAGTGTCCAAAATCTATAAAGAACTTAACAAACTCAACACCCAAAGAACAAATAATCCAATCAAGAAATGGGCAGAGGACATGAACAGACATTTCTGCAAGGAAGACCACCAGATGGCAAACAGACACTTGAAAAAGTGCTCCATATCACTCGGCATCAGGGAAATACAAATCAAAACCACAAGGAGATATCACCTCACACCAGTCAGAATGGCTAAAATCAACAAGTCAGGAAATGACAGATGCTGGCGAGGATGCGGAGAAAGGGGAACCCTCCTACACTGTTGGTGGGAATGCAAGCTGGTGCAACCACTCTGGAAAACAGCATGGATGTTCCTCAAAATGTCGAAAATAGAACTGCCCTATGACCCAGCAATTGCACTACTGGGAATTTACCCTAAAGATACAAACGTAGTGATCCAAAGGGCACGTGCACCCGAATGTTTATAGCAGCAATGTCCACAATAGCCAAACTATGGAAAGAACCTAGATGTCCATCAACAGATGAATGGATAAAGAAGAAGTGGTATATATACACAATGGAATACTATGCAGCCATCAAAAGAAATGAAATCTTGCCATTTGCGACAACATGGATGGAACTAGAGCGTATCATGCTCAGTTAAATAAGTCAAGCGGAGAAAGATAAGTATCATATGATCTCCCTGATATGAGGAAGTGGTGATGCAACTTGGGGGCTTAAGTGGGTAGGAGAAGAATAAATGAAACAAGATGGGATTGGGAGGGAGACAAACCATAAGTAACTCTTAATCTGACAAAACAAACTGTGGGTTGCTGGGGGGAGGGGGGTTGGAAGAAGGGGGGTGGGGTTATGGACATTGGGGAGGGTATGTGCTTTTGTGAGTGCTGTGAAGTGTGTAAACCTGGCGATTCACAGACCTGTACCCCTGGGGATAAAAATATATGTTTATAAAAAATTTAAAAATTTAATAAAAAAAAGAAAGAAAGAAAGAAAGAAAAAGAAAGAAAAAAAGAAATATTGTCAATTATTTTCTGAATTATTTGTTTCCTCCAGGTCAACATTTCTATTGTTGTTGTTTTATTTCATTCATGGTTTTGAATTTTCTTCAAGTGTTTGTTGAATCCCTCCTCTTTACTCACATTTATGAAAGGGGCACATGTCAGGGCTATATCACAGTTGTAAAATTCTACCTTTCCTGACAGGCTTCAAATTTGTAATAGGAGGGCAGACTCCTGGTCTTGGGAAGATCCAGCTGCAGGCTCATGGCCATGAGGAAGTGGTCTGTGACCGCCCCAGCCCTGCCTTCTTGTTCTTTAACCTGTGGCCTCTGAAACAGCAGTTTACAGTAACATGTATATCCCCCAACCCCAACACAGGAGGACAGCATCGCCATTAGGCTGCAAGAGTCTGAAATCAGCATGTCTCAGTTCCAAGAGCTGTCAGCAGAGCCAACTGTGTGACCTTGGACACCTCCCAAGTTTCAGTGCCCTTGTGCACAAGGTGAGACAGGACCAGTACCTGTGGCCCAGTGCTGCCAGGGGGTTACCTGACAGCGGGGTCATGAAGGGCTTGGCACAGACTGCTACTCCTTCAGTGGGTCCTAACTTCCCTTTCATTCCCGTGGTGAAGAAACAGCTCCTCCCACCACCTTGGACACTGTTTCTAAGTGATGATATTCCATGTGCTCTAGGATCCTGAAGGGATTGCAATATTACAAATATAAGGGTAATAATTGGCCTTTAAACATTGGATAAGTATCTCTAACAGCAGCGGGGAGCTTAGGCCTCTCTAGCCATGAACTCCACCTACTTTATTTCAGCTTTAAACTCAAATTTTCCATTTCATAGAACTGCTTTATTACCCGAGCCTGAAATCACTGTTTGAGTTTATCTGTGTGAAAAGAAGTGGTTTCCTGCTGTTGGTGTTCTTGAAACCTGCAGTTTTAGCAGTGGCATGGACACTGGATGAAGCAGTAGACAAACACCAGGGAGGCAGCCGTGGGTTTTGGAATACCAAGCCCCAAATCATGCACCCAGAGTGACTAGATGGTCCCTCCTGGGGAGGCCTGTCTGGTCACACTGAGTGCAATGGGCACCCTATGCAGAGCACATACCTCTGCACTCCCATGATCCCTCAGAGACCCCCTGAGTTCTCCTGATCTGATTCAGAGCCCCAGCAATTCAACATCTCTTGGATAGAGCAGGACAAATTTCAGTTTCTGAGGCCTTTCCATAAAGATTCTTGACATTAGTTACCCAACCTACTCACACTAGTAAAACCTTGAGGGTTAACTGAAAGCTCCACATGTTCTTGCAGAAATGTGCATCAAGTGAGCAACCCTCTGGATCAGGGATGTCTTCATTATAAATGTCTGGGATGAACCTCTCTAGGTAGCGTGATAAGGTAGGAGGCATGTTGTCTGGTACACAGGAACTCTAGTGACAAGGACCACTGCTCTTCATCAGCACAATGGCTTTCTGAAAATTGCAGCTTTTCGGAAATAGTATCAGTTTGCTATAGACTGAAGAAGTTGAATTCTTATTTTTTGTTGTTGTTTTCTCTGAAGTAGTGCTGTCTTCTGGGAATGGCTTCAGATCAATATCTACTGTGTTTTCTGTTTAAGTCACAAAATAACTATGGCTGTTGTCTCTCTGTTCAATAAGATGATCTTAAAAAAAAAAAATAGACCTCAAATAGGCCAAATGTTTTTGCTCTGTGGTAGACTACAGACTACAATGATTAGTATTCAATTTGTTCGCATATTGTCATCCTAAAAAGTCCCTCCCACACTGACTTTGGGCTTAGCCATGCACCTTCCTTTGGGCAATAAGATAATGGCATGCATAACACTAGCAAAGACTCAGAAAGGCCTCATATGCGGGAACTCACTCTCTCTTGCTGCTCCTAGGATCTCTAGCATGACTGCTATGTGGTAGAGTGACCTGCTGGATGATTAGAGACATGTGGTCCAGCCACCTCTGTCATTTCAGTCAATGGCCAGACAGCAGTCTCTAGTACAGCTGCATAGCTGAGCTGCAGCTACCTACAGACTAGTGAGGGAAACTGAGTGAGACTAGCAGAGCAAGAACCATCCAGCTGACACCAATTCCGGCTGTTGACCCCAAGAATCATGACCTAAATAAATGTATTAAGCCATTAAGCTTTACAGTATTTGTTATGCAGCAAATGCTAACTGATACATGTTCCTTTATTATTTCATGGAATGGAAAAACAGTAAATTTTACAACAGTGGCTGCATGCACACTGACTCTTCTAGCTACTCATTAGTTTTTCTTCCTAAATAAAGACTGCCATGGCTACACCATAAGAACGTTGCTGACAAAATATCTTGTTTTTACAGAATTCCTCATGGATCAAGTCAACCACTTTGGATTTCCATGGCTATATTAAAAAGCACTGAAGGAATGACAGGAGACATACTGAGTCTTGATTCTTTCCCCTCAGAGCCTGTGCAAGGAGCCTTTTCTTGGTCTGGGTTTGCCAACCAGGAAGTCTCTGATGAGGCAATCCAACTTTTAAACAACTTATTCCACCAATGTCATTGGGTGTGCCCTTTCTGGCTAAGATATAAATGCCAGCATGTTCCACCTTATTGTATCAGAGGTGATTATAAACATGTTAATACACAGTAAGTACTACATCATTTACTCATGAGAACTACATCACGAGTAAAGAGTCCAGCTGCTGTGTCATTAAAGTTAACTGTTTCTTTTTTTTTTTTTTAAGATTTTATTTATTTATTTGCCAGAGAGAGAGAGAGAAAGTGAGTGAGCACAGACAGGCAGAGTGGCAGCAGAGGCAGAGGGAGAAGCAGGCTCCTTGCTGAGCAAGGAGCCCGATTTGGGACTCGATCCCAGGATGCTGGGATAATGACCTGAGCCGAAGGCAGCTGCCCAACCAACTGAGGCACCCAGGCATCCCAAGTTAACTGTTTCTGATGGGCTATCACTGTTGCCAGGACAGGGAAAGAGACTGGGTGGGAGAGCTCATTTCCCCAGAAACCTGTATTACCTGTCAAACTCTTAGACTACCAGGTAGGAAAGCTTGTTGCACCAGCCATCAACCTCCTAGCATTTAATTTAAAATATTGTCTCTAAATGTGTTCTGGTCCTCTGCAGTATTCTGAAGGCCACATCTACTGGTCAAGGTCATTGTCTGAAAATTGTTGCCAAAAAATGGACTCAGTAATGGCCAAAAATGTGATTTGAGACATATCATGAAATGACTATTTGTACTTAAATAATGGCTGTGTTTATGTGCAAGCTCATTCTGAAGCCCATGCTAGTCTTAAAGAAAGAGGAATACAATTCCTTTTAGTGTAGTTCATAAGGACTAAGAAGATAAGTTACTCACCTGTTCATCCTCACCTACCCTGATGGAATGTAGTTATTCAAGGATATGGACTTTAAGTTGATGGATATAAGGAGGGAGAGGGAGGAATGCAGCTCACACAAGTGACAAAGTGATGATGGAAACATTCACAGATTTCTTTTACATTTTTAGTATTATTTATTATTTTCCAAATATTCCTAACAAAGCTGAAAATCTTCGATGGCCAGCTTGACCATTTGAAAGCTTAGGGACATCTCTGCACAGGACAGACCTGACACCTTCTTTCCCATCGTGGCTGAACAATGGTAAACTTCACTTCTTCTTCACTTCTAGTACTGTCCTGATTCTCTCACCATCTCTTAGAAGAAGTCCCAATACGCTCTGTAAATCCAGTCTGGTCTTAGCCCCATGCCCCTCCCCTCTCCTCTCTATCTCCCCACTCTGTTCCACTCTGTAGCAACAGCAGCTTCTGAAAAGTCAATTTGACCCCAGTCCTCCTGTCTGAAAACCCTCAGGGATTACCCCACCCATGAGGCCCACTGGGGTGCCTAGCAATATGGTCTATGAGATGCAGCAAGCGGCACTCCTATAGCTGACAGTGGGCCTGGACTCTCAAGTCTCAAGCTATTCTCCTCAATATAGGGCTCCTTCTTGATGTTGTTACCTGTCCTTACTTTTGTAGGCATCTAGGTTTGTGATCTTGCCTAAATTCCAGCCTCTCTCACAATGCTGGTATGGTCCTGTCTCCCCAGCTTCACCATGATCCACAGGTCTTAACTATTGTAAACAGTTACAGTCCCCTGCAGACCTAGGTTGGATGCCTCTGTGTTTTTTTCTGCTCATGATATCCCCTTGGATCAGAGTTCTCCCACCACCACTCCCCATAAGACATTTTGCTCTGGTTCTTTTCAAGACATAATGCAGGGTTGCTTCTTCTGTAATGACTCCTGACCCTCCACATTATACTTGGGAGTCTCATCTCCTCTCTCTTTTGATGCTCTCAGAGCAGGATTGGTACTCTACCATCATAACTCCTGTATTTTGTGAAAATTGCTTTTTTGTGTATTTGTTTCCTGAACTTCATGCAGGCCAAGCGACATTCATACTTTTGCATTTAGCAATGCCTTCAGGCCTTGAAAATGAATGGACATGTGAAAAAGGCTTGTGAATGGAAGCCAAAGTACTTCTTGCAGCTTTCTAAAAACTTCAGCATTGCCAGAGCCAACCCCATCCTATTCCCCTTAACAAGTGTCCCCAGAGGGTATAAAGGTCTCCTCTGATGGCCTCCCCTACAACTTGACTTCTCTGGACTCCCTCCCAGCTGGTTTTCATAGGCTCCATTTATAAGAATCACTACAAAACATTTCCCATTTCTGAATTTCCTTTCTGATTAAAACCATCTCCTTCCAGTTAATTCTGGTTCTCATTCCACCTCCAGGCCCGATGCTTCTGGTTTCCTTGGCTGCTGTGTTGTGTTATACCATGCCCAACATAACATGTTTCAAAGCATGTAACCCAAATGCCCTTACCTGCCTCCAGTCTACTGAAGCAGTGACTCTTATAACAACTCAACTCATCTACCCTTTAGGCCAGCATTCCTACTGTTTCTTCCAGCAGACTTAGCTATACCAAGGTTCCCTTAGTAGGAACTCTGGAATGCCAAATTAAAGAAACTGTTTGTGACAGCAGAAAATCTTCTTAAATTATCCCTACACATGACTTTCCAGCTTCATGTGGCACTAGGACCATGTGCTAGGTCCTCTCACTTTGATCACCTTTGTCAATGACCCTTCTCTCCCAAGTGGGAGCCATTAGGAGGAATCCCCAGCTGACTTCTGGTGCTGGCAACACTTTAGTTTACTAGTAGCTCCATCCTCATAGCTATTCCCTTGGGTCATCTCTGCCAGCATCCCTGCTGAAGCTCCTACTAGTCTTTCTCCACTTCATCTTTAATTAATATTTAATACTGCTTCAGTTTCTCTGCATTTCTGCACATTAATTGCAATCCCTAACTTTTGCCAGGCACTCATAAGTCCCCACCCAATCTCCATGTCCTGTTCCCAAAGGCTCATGATAAAAACATCCTCTGACCTCTAGCTCCTGGAATTCCTCCTCCTCCTCCACATCATATGAGAGGGTGTGGATCTTGATGTCATCAGCCGAGAGGTCGATGAACTTCCCATCAGGGTACTCCAGACTCTCTTTGGTGGGTGACCGGTCCTCGATGAAAGTGGTCTCGCAACAGTCGGCAGCCACGCCATCCCCCCAAGAACGCAGCACGCCCTCTGAGTAGAGGATAATGTTGGGTCGGAAATGGGACTCCACAGACTGTTGAAGTGTGTTGGGATCCAGCAGTTGCTGGACCGGCTCATTCCTGCTGCTATCCAGGCTGGCTGGAGCTGTGTTACCCACTACCCGACAGCTCTGGTACTGTGGTGCTGGGTAAACGGACACCAGGCCATCTCTGCTCTCGGCCATGAAGTTTCTTGTGTTAATTAAGCCATTCCTCTTGCCAGCATCACTGATTTTACTGTGCACCAGTATGCTCTTCTGTTCAATTATGCCATCCATGATGCTCTCCCTCCCTGACTGGGCGTCAGGCTGGCAGTCCACACTCCAGGGTCACACTTGCCTCATGGGACCCATTTCTCCTGGAAGAAGAGGAAACAGGATGAGATTTAAAAAAAAAAAAAATCGCATCTGAAAACAAGCTAATCACCTGCAACCTTTCTGTTTCAGCTTGCACTAGTCAGCTGATATGCACAGGAGCTGGGGGGTGGGGGTGAGGATCCAGTCAGACAATAGTCTAGTCCTACCTATGCTACCAGTTTTTAAAAGGCTCTATCAGGGCAACTAGTGAGATAAAGCCAGAAATTGACTACTCACATCCCTATAAAGTCTTTGCTTCCAAATAAAGGAGGCTCTGCAGAAATTGGAACCACTAGAAAACATACAACCAAGGAAGAACAGGTTTAAATAAATGTCCCACACAGATTTAGAAGATAAATGACAAGAAAACACACACCATTAGTTCTGTATATAGACAAAATTCTCCAACTAAGGAAACACTCACGTGTACATTCTAACATATGTATTAGCACTAGCTCAATGCTCACACGTGCCTACTGGACTTCCAACACAGTTGCAGGAATAGAACTAGAAGTTCCCTGCCTTAATGGTACTCTTGGGTCATCTCTGCCAGCATGTAGATGTAGAGAAACATCTACATATATGGGATACAATTAAAAACCCCTCTAAATTGTTTCTCCCTAGATAACATTCTTTTCTAGCATATTGAAAGTTCCAAAAAAGGAAAAAAAAAAAGAAAGAAGAAAGAAAGAAAAAAGAAAGAAAGAAAGAAAAGGAGGAGGAGAAAGAAAAAGATACCAAAGATTAAGATTTTGGAGATAATGCATTTCCTTGCACAGCAAAGAAAACCCTCAACAAATAAAAAGACAAAAAATATTTGCAAATGATGTATCTGATCAAAATATGTAACTGATAAGAGGTTAATATCCAAAATATATGAAGAACTTACACAACTCAACATCAAACCAAACAAAATTAAAAAAATTAATTAAAAATGGGCAGAGGACCTAAATAGACATTTTTCCAAAGAAGACATACTGATGGCAAACAGTCATATGAAAGATGATCAACATCACTCACCATCATCAGTGAAATGCAAATCAGAATCATGGTGACCTCATACCGGTCAGAATAGTTAGTATCAAAAGGACAAGTAATAAGTAATAATAAGTATTGGCGAAGATGTGGAAAAAGGGAACCCTCATGCACTTTTGGTGGGAATGTAAATTGGTGCAGCCACTATGGAAAACAGTATGGTGCTTCCTCAAAAAATTAAAGATAAAAATACCGTATGATCAAAATACCAAATACTTCTGGGTATTTACCCAAAGAAAATGAAAACACTAATTTGAAAATATATATGCACCCATATGTTTAGTGCAGCATTATTTACAATAGCCAAGAATAGAAGCAACCCAAGACGTTCATCAATAGATGAGTGGATAAAGACGTAGTGTGTGTGTGTGTGTGTGTGTGTGCGCGCGTGCGCGCATGTGTATACACACGTATATACATACACACATATATAATGAAATATTTCTCAGCCATAAAAGAGAATGAGATCTTGCCATTTACAACAACATGGATGGACTTGAGATTAGGAGGTACAATTCTCCAGTTATAAAATACATAAGTCATGGGGATGAAAAGTAAAGTAATAATGTTGTATGGTGACAGGTGGCGACTACACTTATCATGGCAAGCACTGAGTAATTCATAGATCTGTTGAATTACTATGTTGTACACATAAAACTAAGATGGTATGTCAACTACAGTTAAATAAGAAATAAAAAATACTTTAAAATTTTTAAATAAAATAATTTAAAGGCACTTGAGTAATTTCTTGTAAGAAAAAATAATGATGATGTAAGGACATTTTCTTAAGATTTATAAATGCTTAGACTTTTCCTAACAACAAAAAGAATGAATTTCCTCAAGAATTTCCTCTTTGCAAGTTAGTAGCTATTATGAAAACTTTTCCATCTTAGGGACTTTGAGTACTCTAGCTTTTTATTGGATTTTGGAATTTTCTGATACCATGCTTTATTGGTAGTAGCTACAAGAATTTAAAATTTCAGACTGGCTGAGAGAGAGAGGTCACCTTTGTGACTAACTGGAAAATAACATTTTAGTAGACTTGACAAATGACTAGTCAAGCTACAGCATATGCACGGAGAGATGGTGGGTATTATTTATGTGATACTGTGTCAGATTTAAGAGAGGTCAAAAAACACACTGTCACATCTGCTAATGTGCTACTGAGAAATACTTCGCTCTGGAGACAAATTTACAGTCTGAGAGCTAAAAACATTAATTAAACTATTTAGACAAGATCTTTTGAGTACTGGCAACACGCAAGGCACAACATGTGTCAGCATCATCTCTGGGATTGATCATCTTCCAAGCTAGCACAATATGTTCATTGAGGTGCTTCTGATCCAAATCCTCAAACTCTCTAATCTTGTCCTTCTACAGAGAAGCCACTCAAAATCGGACCCCTTGTGGTTTGTGATTGCCAGATGTACTACAAAGCTTAGAACAATCTTCTTGAAGTGTAATTTGGTTCCTCAGACTGAGCTCCTTCTCCTCAAATCTGTTTTAAGTATCTTACAAAAGAGATGTGGATGCATCTGTTCCAACTCCACATCTTCAATGGAGTTGCATGTTCTTGCCCAACTAGAAGAACCTCTCCCATTTCTGGTGTGTTCTCAGCTGCGGTATCAGTTTCTGTTATGGCTCCTATTGCCTCCTTCTAACAAACATGACAGCTGCTAATGCAAACATCCTCCTCCAGCCCTCGGCCCTGCTCTTCTCCCAGAGCTCCTTGAGATTAAAGAACCAATATTACCTTTTTCCTCTCTAGCACCTGGTATGCAGTAAGACTCAATGAACAGTTGAAATAAAGTCTCAAGTGTTATGTAATTAGAATAATCCCCACTTAGTGATCTCCTTGAGCTGCACAAGGTGCAAATGTGAATCTGATGTTACAGCATCTTGAGGTAGGCACAACTTAGGTCTCTGATGTGCTGACCACAGTTTGATACCTAAAGTACCAGCCGAGACCTGGCAGCATCAGCACCACCTGGAAGTTTGTTAGAAAGGTGGACTCGTCAATACACCTGGGAGCACTGAATCAGAATCTGCACCACAGAAAATGATAATTCTGAACATAAGGTTGAGGCTTTTTTTTTGTTTGTTTGTTTCATTGTATATAGTGCATTAGTTGGCTCCATTGAACATAGGATAATTTACTCTCTTAAAAAAAGTCTTCAAATAAATATATCGAACACACTTAAATTCACTTCTTTTTTTTTCAATTTATTTATTTTCAGAAAAACAGTATTCATTATTTTTTCACCACACCCAGTGCTCCATGCAAGCTGTGCCCTCTATAATACCCACCACCTGGTACCCCAACCTCCCACCCCCCCGCCACTTCAAACCCCTCAGATTGTTTTTCAGAGTCCATAGTCTCTCATGGTTCACCTCCCCTTCCAATTTACCCAAAAGCACATACCCTCCCCAATGTTCACTTCTTCTTTTGGTGCTATCTATGATTCTTTTGTTTTGTTTTTGTTTTTTTTTTCTTTTTTTCCAACTATGAGCATCATACGTTATGATTACATTGGGATGAAAGAAGCTGAAATCAGTGAAATCTTATCTTTATCACTTGCAGCATCCTTCACTATGTCTTTAAACACAGACCAGCTTATTATATATATTGTATTTCACTTGATAATTCCTATTAGCTCATTTCCTCTGTGTTCACTTCTACCCCATCCTCCCTGAGAGCAGGTTTCCACCAGCGGGAGTTTAGCAGATCAGAGATAACAAGGAGAGAAAATGTTGCTACTCGTTGGGGTAACCCACCAACCTCCTCCTCACTGCTTTTTGGAGTCCTAATCCAGTGACTGTGCTGTTCTTCCCAGGCTCCTTACAATACATATAGGTTTATATAATATCACTTGTTATATTGTATAACAAATAATACTTTGCTTATTTTATATTTTTTTTTCTCAGTCCATGATATTCAGAACCAGTGGCTGTCTCTTATTTGACCCTTGATCTGCTTAAATAGCCTTGACTACATCTTGCATGCTGCCTCCTGTTGACAAAACTCTTTCTGGAGTGCATCAATGGCCAATCCCCCGACTTAATTCTCTGTGTGAAGTCTTAGAGGCTATTTCTATGAGTCCAGCACTGGAAGCCAGTTGGAAGTCATCACATGCAGTCAGTTATGCTGCATCTTCTCCTCTTACAGTTGCTGGTAGGTGGGGGTGGGAGAGTAGGGTGAGGGGGCAGCTCCATGTGTCTGCCTGTGATCCCCAGTTACTCCTCCTTCCCTGGTTCTTGTTATCTGTAACAGTGTTTGAAGAACCCTCCTGTTCACAAGTTTAGATGAATACCAGACAGATAAGAAAATGATATGATCCAATAATTGCATTACTGGGTATTTATCCAAAAGATACAAACAGTGATTCAAGGGGACACATGCATCCCAATGTTTGTTTGTTTGTTTGTTTGTTTAAGATTTTATTTATTTATTTGAGAGAGAGACAGTGAGAGAGAACATGAGTGAGGAAGAGGTCAGAGAGAGAAGCAGACTCCCCGTGGAGCTGGGAGCCCAGTGAGGGACTTGATCCTGGGACTCCAGGATCATGACCTGAGCCGAAGGCAGTCGTCCAATTTTCTGAGCCACCCAGGCGTCCCGCATCCCAATATTTATGGCAGCATTGTCCAAAATAGCCAAAGTATAGAAAAAGTCCAGGTGTCCATTGACAGATGAATGGATAAAGAAGTTGTGGTATATACACAATGGGATATTACTCAGCAATCAGGAATGATGAAAGCTTGCTATTTGCAACACTGTGGGTGAAACTAGACGATATATGCTAATTGAAATAAATTGGTCAGAGAAATAGAAATACCATATGACTTCACTCATATGTGGAATTTAAGAAACAAAACAGATGAACATAGAGTAAGTGAAAGGAAAATAAAGTAAGACGAACACTGAGAGGGAGGCAAACTATAAGAGATGCTGGACTCTAGGAAACAAGCTGATAGTCATTGGAGAGAGTCAGGCGGGGAGGGATAACTGAGTTATGGGCATTGAAGAGGGCACTTGATGTAATAAGCACTGGGTGTTAAATGCAACTGATGGATCACTCAATTCTATCTCTGAAACAAACAAACAAACAAACAAGTAAAATTTAAAAAAAAAGAAAAGAAAATGATGAATCTAAGTAATCCAAGCCATTACGATCCTTTCTACTTAGGATCAGAATATCACATCTGGTGTTTCAAAGTACATGGGCTTCCAAGAGATAAATTTTATGGCTCAAGTAAATACTTTCAGTGAATTGAAAAAGAGAGAGAGAGAACCGATGGAGATTGTGAAAAAGAAAAAAAAATAAAACAAAAGTAGGTATGCAACATCTGTACAAATTTCATATCATATGGAAACAAGTTTTCCTTACCTTGGAACTGTCATGATACAAAGAAAACTATTCCAAGAGCCAGGAAACCAGGGATTTAGTCACAGCTTTGATACTAAGTGTTTATGTAATCTTGGGCAATTTGCTTATGAAAGTGGAATTGTTAATAAAGTAGTTAAGCAAGAGAAACTTTAAGGTCCCTTTCAGCTCCTTGTGCCTCTCGCCCAGGAGTCTTGGATTTTATGAAATTCGACAGAGCTTTCCACAAGGTAGTGAAAAAAAAAAAATCTCACACAGATCATAAAAAGTTAGGTTTCAGTTTAACAGAAAAAAAGGTGTGTGTGTGTGTGTGTGTGTGTGTGTGTGTGTGTGGTGTGTGTATAAAATTTATTATTGTAAGACACCATATTGGGTTCTTACGGGAGATAGAAAGATGAGTTTCTAATAGTAAAGGTCAAATCAATGAAAAGACAATCTGAGGGGTTTGAAGTGGCGGGGGGGTGGGAGGTTGGGGTACCAGGTGGTGGGTATTATAGAGGGCACAGCTTGCATGGAGCACTGGGTGTGGTGAAAAAATAATGAATACTGTTTTTCTGAAAATAAATAAATTGGAAAAAAATCAATGAAAAGATAAGCAATGACATAAACCACTGTAATAGCAGTTATTTCAAACTAAGCTAAAAGCAATTAAGAAAATGATAGATATTATGAGCAAACAATATTTATCAGAACTGGGGAAAATTCAGAAGCAATGTGATTTGAGAATAGAAAGAGATGTGAACAGAACCTGGGAAAGAATTCAAAAGAAAGTAATTTCACAAGTCAAGGCTAAACCAGAAGGGACACAGGAGTGGAAAAGCACAGTGGGTCACACCTTAAAAGAAACATAACATGTAATGTTATGATTTAACATGTATTAAATTTGAAAAGCATGAATACTTCAATTTATATGAAATTCTAGAGCAGACAAATTGTATTGTAGAAACAAAGGGAAGGTTGTTTGGCTCAGGGTGGGGACAGCTCCATCATGGACAGGGCAAGGGAAGGGTCCTCAGGTAATGCATATAGTATGCATCTTGTGGGAGCAGAGGTTCCAAAGCAAATTCAACTGTGACACTAAAGATGCACATTTCCCTTTGTGCATTAGGAGCACTGAAAACATTCTGAAGGAAAATAAGGCATATAGAAAAGAGACAAAACAAAAGGAGACTTTAGAAAAGCAAACAAACAATGGAAAAGAGCAAATGTTAAAACTATGATTTAAGAAAATTTTCCTGTAATTAATGCTGAAGGGGTACACTGAGTACCTGGGAAAAGTAACCCAGAATAACTAAATCCAATATAAATTATAGTAAGTCTACCTAACTTTAAAGGGAAACAAACACAAAAACACCTTTGGTTTTCTGGGAATTAAAAAAAAAAAACAAAAACAAAAAACGGATTACCTGAGTCACTAAAAAGAGTAAGAAAACCAGATTATCACTAAACTTGTGAATAAAAATGCTTAATCACAGAAGCCAGTAGAGCAAGGCAATGAATGCTCACTAAAGCATGAGTTCAGGGTTTTATACCCAGTCACACTGACCTCCAAGTATAGGGAAGCCAACACAAAGAACTAGAGAAATGCCATTCACAGATCTTCCTATGGAATCTAAATGAATATAAACTACACTCAGATAAGTAGACAGGTGTTATATAAGGGCTGGTAGTTGCTGATTGCTGCTAGCAGGACAAAAATAAAGACAATGGACATTACAGGCTTTCTGATGACAACACATGCCAGCGCCCATGATAAAGGAAATTCTCAGCTTTTAATGCCTGTGGGCCCTGCTCCTGGGCTCCCAGGGAAGCCATACTTTAACATTTACCAAGGTCAAAACGACTTGGCAAAACCTGAAAGCTCTGTTTCTGCCCTCAGCATACGTTGTACATCTGCTTCATTAGAAAAATAACTGAAAAGGAGTATTCCAAACACAAAGATAAGAAAAACAAAAAAAAAAACCTTTCCTGGTTCCTGTAAGATTAGAGTCCCACGGCCTTGCACATAATAAAGACACAAGATAAAGTCAATAATTTTCTGGTATGTCCTTTGTAATGATAATTTGTAACTCTTTATATTTATTTAAAAAAAAAAAACAAAAAACAAAAGAATCATAGATAGCCATGCACCAAATGTTCCTTCCCTGGATCACTTTCTTCTTTGTGAAGATTGTATATTCCAGGCAGCTGTTCTCACTTGGGTTTCAATAAAATTCCTTAACTGTCTCTTTAAAATTTTTAAAAATGATTGTTCATTTTGTGCCAACACCCACAAAAGTCTTCATGCCAAACAAAGCAAAATGAAGCAAAACACAGCCTAATTTTAATCGAATCTCTATATCTAGCTACCTATTATAGCAAATTCAGAGGACAGGAGAACATATCAAATGATATCACAGTTGTATGCAATCAGTAAAATCCAGAATGTGGACAACTCTATAGGAAGAATGAGAGAGAGAGAAAACACAATAAAGATTCTGTATTTTAAAGAGACTTAGAAGACATAGCAACTAATTGTGTGTGTGTGTGTGTGTGTGTGTGTATTAAAGATTTTATTTGTTTTTTTGACAGAGAGACAGAGAGCACAATTAGGCAGGGCGGCAGGCAGAAGGAGAAGGAGAAGCAGGCTTCCTGCTGAGCAGAGAGCCTGACACAGGTCTGGATCCCAGGATCCTGAGATCATGACCTAAGCCTAAGGCAGATGCTTAACTGACCTAGCCAACCAGGCACCTCCTAACTTAGATGTTAATCTTATTTTATTACATTTAATCTTATTTCAATCTAATCAAACAAATGAACTGACATGTTTTTGTATGTACATGTGTATGTACATGTCTCTGTATATACACAAACACATCCATATACTTCTACAAACATATTCAGACATAAGAGTCTCTACATTTATACATGCATTCTCATCCATTTCTATATTAGACATTGGAGAAATGAGAACACGGGCTAGCTAGTTGATGACACTCAAGTGTTCCTGTAATTTTTTTTTAGGCATTGTTTATTTTTGAAGGTATATGATGAGTACTACAAAAAAGGTACCTAAAAAAGGAAGAACTTCCACGGCTTGCATGGAGCACTGCGTGTGGTGAAAAAGTAATGAATAATGTTTTTCTGAAAATAAATAAATTGAAGAAAAAAAAAGGAAGAACTTCCTACTTTTAGAGATTCATACTGAAATATTCACAGATTTAATAAATGATGTGATGTCTGGGATTTGTTTGAAAACCATCTGTTTTAGGAGGAGGAGTGGGTAGCATACAGAGAAAACAAGATTGGCCACAGGCTCATCATCAGTGAAGTTGGGTACATGGGCTCCATCCATTGTCCACTTCTTTCTACTTTCATGTGGGTTTGAAACTTTCCATAATAAAGAGTTTTTAAAATATCAGGTGATGATGTATAAGACAGATGCTATAGGCAGAGGGAAGAGCATGAGACCAGGCAAAAGGGCAGGGATGCATGCAGGTCGTGTTGGGACAATTGTGGCAGGAGGGGAGCTAGCAGAGAAGTTGAAAGTGGAGGGGAGAGAGGAGAGGCTTCATTAGGAGGATCTTGAATGTCAATGCATAAATAAACTCTACTTTGGCAATGGGACCTGTGGAAGAAAGGTCCTCGAGTGGAAAATGAGGAATATGGAGGCAGCTGGGTCTGTGGACAGCATGGGAAATGGGGACCTGAGAAAGCACCGCCAGCACTGGGGGTCTGGCTCTGATGCAGAGAGAACTCTGTGCATATTCAGTTGGCCTCAGCGCAATGGGGAGGGACCAAGGCCCTGAAGGAGACTTTAGAGTGCCATGAGTCAAGAGAGCACTGATTAGGATTCCTGGGGTTTGTGTATTTCATCCTTTTGGCAAACTGATCATGACATCAGTGTTCAGAAAAGAGTTCATCAGTGTTCAGAAAAGGCCTAGCCACCAAATCCTGGTCTGCTGCTGTCACAGCAGATGATGAGACCTCCATGAGGGTTCCAAAGGCCCTGCCGGAAAGAAGTCACTTCTCTTTGTGAGTCCTTCTGATTTATTTTTTTTAAGATTGTATTTATTTATTTGATAGAGAGAGAGAGCGAGCACAGAGGGAGAGAGAGAAACAGACTCCCCCCTGAGCAAAGAGACCAAAGCAGAGCTCTATCCTATCCCAGAACTTCGGGATCATGACCCGAGCTAAAGGTAGATGTCTAACCAACTGAGCCACCCAGGTTCCTCATGAGTCCTTCCTCTTTAACTGAGGGGTTTCTGTGTAAGGGTGTCTGCCGACCAAGGTGTGCTCTTACTCATCCATCACAGGTACAAGTACGACTGTTCTCCCAGCTATGGGTAGTTTTCCATTTTTCAGAAGATGGTGTTGAGCTAGGTTTACAAATACAGGGTTTCAAACACTGAGATGGCTATGTCCTGGGGCCATCTCCCAGAAGCCCTGCAAGAGCTCTGGAGGGGCACAGTGCTCACTGCACAGCCCCCATGACTCAGGAGCACTGACCTGGGTCCCTGGGCTGTCCCTTCGTCTCCCAAGACACAAGGCAGCAGGCAGCCTTACTTACTCAGGGGTGTCTCTGAGGATGACAAGATAAGTACTAACTGCAGCTCATTCACTGGTTTGGAGGCAAAGTGGGGATCGCCCATAGGAAGTGAAGGCGACAAAGCTGGCCCCGATTCCTATCGCTCACTACTCTGGTCAGAAGCAAGGATTTCCATGGAATAATCCATGGGAAAATATTTGTGAATAGCCTGTCAGACAGAGGACTCACCCAGGAAGAGAAAGCAGCCAAAATCGACGATCATGAGGAAGGGGAGGTGGGGCACAAAAATTGGGAGCATAGCTCAGGGTATGTTGTTGTTGTTTTCATTTGTTTGTTTGCTTGTTTACTTGGTGTTTGATTCTTGGTGCTTCTTTTGCCAATAAACCAAGTTTCAAAGTCGCTCCACATGGCTCATCCTTCCAATTCCAGTTTAGAAGCCAGACTCAACATATTTTTTTTAATTATGTTATGCTAGTCACCATATAGTAGTACATCATTAGTTTTTGATGTAGTGTTCCATGATTCATTGTTTGCATATAATACTGTGCTCCATGCAATATGTGTCCTCCTTAACACCCATCACCAGGCAAACCCATTCCCCCGTCCCTCTCCCCTCTAAACCCTCAGTTTGTTTCCCAGAGTCCAGGGTCTCTCATGGTTGATCACTCCCTCTGATTTCCGCCTTCATTTTTCCCTTCCTTCTCCTAATGCATTCCATGCTATTCCTTATGTTTCTCAAATAAGTGAAACCATATGATAATTAACTCTGCCTGCTTGACTTATTTCACTCAGCATAATCTCCTCCAGTTTCATCCATGTTGATGCAAAAGTTGGGTATTCATCCTTTCTGATGGCTGAGTAATATTCCATTCTCAAATTTTTACTCCTCTTCACTGTGCCCTGCAGTCACCAATTCTGTTAGTGTGCCTCAGAGATGCCCCTCAGATTCATGCCACCCAGAAAGCCCTCCTCAGCTGTTGGTCAGACCAAAGGTCTCCAAGGCAGTGCCCCCCATGACCCCCAAGCCTGACAGGACACATGGATGTCTTGGGGCAGTCTCTGGCTCCTGATACCTGCTGCCTCTGTCCCTGATGAAATGTGTTTTTATGCTGCCACTTCTAATTTTTCAAAATACACTTCAAGTAGGGATGTTTGTGAAAAATCTCCCAAATTTATTTAGGTTGACTCACTTTTGCACAAAAACTATGAATGGTGCTCTCTGTGTTGACAAATACTGTTGCTCACCAAGTCCTTCCTCAGCACTGTTGATGTCAGGGACAGGATTACACTGGGACTTGTGATTATGTCTCTCCTGAGAGGCATGTCATGTGAGCCTACCATCCAGACTCCACACTTGAGGTTAGACTATAGGCCTGATGCCCCATGTCTCACTTTCCTGAAGGCAAATTTATGCTCTGAACTGGTCTGTGCATGTACTGAGCCCACTGGGTGTGTCATAATCTCCTGACCCTGCTTTCCCTACCCTGCCTTCCTGTTAACTCCATGTTAACTCTGTGCTATGTATCACCTCCCCCATGGAGTAGCGGCCAGCTCAGGCCTCTGTGAAATCACCCACAATGCTCTCTCTATGATTCACCTTGGACAGGGTTTTGTCTCAACTGGTCTGTGAGCTCTTCCATGTCAGGGATCAGCAGTCCCACCCTCCTTGCCATTCTCAGAATGGGTCCTGGGTCATCCACGGGGTCCATGGGGGCTTGACAAATAACTAATGATGTCTTGTCAATATAGGCTATAGCTGGATCCTAAAATGTGTGTGACAAGTGTAAGGGTGGGGCAGACTGAGTGGAGTCATCCAATCAGTAAGCCGTATGTATATCCACTGGGAAAATTGGAATTCAATTGGCCACCTGTGTAGGGGCGGGGCTTAACCACCCCCATAAAGGTTACTCTGCCAGGCTGTCAAAGGGGGGCTGCTGCAGGAGAGCCGGGGGCTGCTGCAGGAGAGCCGGGGCTGCTGCAGGAGAGCCGGGGGCTGCTGCAGGAGAGCCGGGGCTGCTGCAGGAGAGCGGTGAAATCGGCGGAGAGCGGTGAAGTCCACGGAGAGCGGTGGAAGTCGCAGGAGAGCAGGGGAGTCAACGGTGTATAGAAGAGCTGTAACAGCTCTTGTAAGAGCTATAACCGCATTTGGCGGTCCAGCCTGCAGCCTCCGGCGGCGGCCCCGAGCGCCGCCGCCTGCAGCCTCCAGCCTCCAGCGTCCGGCGGCGACCCCGAGCGCCGCTGCCTGCAGCCTCCAGCCTCTGGCGGCGGCCCCAAGCACCGCCGCCTGCAGCCTCCAGCGTCCGGCGGCCTAGCAGTCCAGTTGTCAGCGGTCCCTCGACGCCTGCGGTCCCGAGACATCTGCGGTCCAGTTGTCAGCGGTCCCTCGACGCCTGCGGTCCCGAGACATCTGCGGTCCAGTTGTCAGCGGTCCCTCGACGCCTGCGGTCCCGAGACATCTGCGGTCCAGTTGTAAGCGGTCCCTCGACGCCTGCGGTCCCGAGACATCTGCGGTCCAGTTGTCAGCGGTCCCTCGACGCCTGCGGTCCCGAGACATCTGCGGTCCAGTTGTCAGCGGTCCCTCGACGCCTGCGGTCCTGAGACACCTGCAGCCCCTAGGTGCCAGCGGTCTCGAGGCGTAAGCAGCCCTGAGATGCCAACGGCCCCTAGACACCAGCAGCCTCGCTGCAAAATGCCTCGCCACCCCGAACCACAAGTGGCCTTGTCCTCAGTGGTGGCTTCCTCCAGGTGGAAGCCTGGTCAGAGTAGCATCGTGGGGAGCAGAGTCTGTGTCATCCGGGTTGTCCTCCTTGTCATTGTTGCTTCTTCGTCATTGGGAGTGGCCTCATCCAGGAAATGGTCTTGTCCAGAACAGCCTCTTCTTGGGAGCGGCCTTGTCCAGGGAGCAACTTCATTGAGCAGTGGCCTTGTCTTGGGAGTGGCCTCTTCTTGGGAACGGCTCCAATCATGGAGCGGCCTCATCTGCGGAGCAGCAGCGTCATCTAGAGCGGCCTCGTCCAGAGTGGCCTTCTTGGAAGTGACCTTGTTGGGTTCATCGTCACCGCCTTTTCGTAAGAGGTAGCTCTGACCTGTTGTTTGATTCCTGATGCTTGGCGCGAAATAAAGTTTTGCTTGATCTTCGCTTTGTATCAGTCTCGTTCCTTTGATCACGGACCCTAACACAAGAACTTCACTGATGAAAACAAAACCTTCTTTATCACTGCATAGTCACTAACCTAGAGAGGTAGGTATTTTAAGAGCTCATTTATCATAGGCTGAGTTATTGAATGCTATGGGTTTCCTTGATTTATAAATAATCTTTTCACTTAGGAAGAAGCTACTCCAGCCAGAGATCCTATATTATATAGGTGGAAAACATATTTCCATAATTTGGTGATGAGAGTTAGATTTTCATCAAGCCATTTCCTAGAGCTTCTTTTGGCACAAAGAACAAGCATTCTGTTCTCATCTTGAAAGTTTTTGCACATAAGCCAGCAGTAAACCAGCAAACTACTATGATCCTTCTCCCAAACAGGTAATGTTTCCCATCTCATTCCTATTTTAATTAAAGATAATTATGTCCACAGGTAATAGAAGCACTATTTTCCTAGGAGTCTGGATGCTGAAGCCTTTTTAAGTTGGACCAGCAAACATTCCCCATGCCAAGCGACAATGATCTCTGTGTCTGAGGTTGGAGAATCAGGCTCTGGGGCAGTGAAAGCCAGCTCTCTGGAGCAGACTGTGGCCGGAGCATAGGTGGCCTCAATCTTTAATGCAACATCCCCAGAGAAGTTTCAAAATGGAATTTGAACTGCCTCCCCTAAAACCAGGGAAGGAAGGAGGTCAGCATGGATCTAGCACCTGGCATGTGGTGAGCACGTACCAGGCACTTCCATGTATACACCTGACAGCATTTAGTGGACACAGGAGAAAGACTGTGAATAAGCACTAAAGTGTACCCAGTGATCTAGACAAGGAGAAGCCTGCCTTTAGAGAATACACAAAAAACTAGGAGCAATTACCCAGGATAAAGATTGGGAAAGAGTCTCCAATGGAGCTGTCACTAAAGATAAGGTCTGAATAGTGAGGAGGAATTAGGGGTCAAGATGGGGGAGAGGAGAGTGTTCCTGGATTCCAAATGCTTTAGGGTTCAAGGCAGGGAACCAGCAGGACAGGGTGAAGTGCAACTGGATGGTATAGAGTGTTGGGAGAGAAAAGAGGGTGGGGATGGTGGCAGGAGCAATGGAACCTTCCCTAACAACCTCAGGAAGCCAGTGAGGGAAAGGGTGGAGAGGGAGGCCCTCCAGGCACATCTGAAAAGGCTGGAAGAGGGCATCTCAGATGAGGTCCTGGTGGCTGGACCTCAGGAAAGTCCATGAATGGAGAAATGTGTTCAGTCCTGGAGCATGTACGAAACAGAAACAACAGACCTGAATGTTTCCTTAAATATGTATAATGAGGTAGGGGAGTGGAGAATATGGGGATGAAGCACACCTCCTTCTGGCCCAGGCACCTGGTGGACTGAGATGCTATTGTCAAAGTAGGAAACAATGGATAAAGGCTGGATTTGGGAAAGTAGGAGGGATGATGATGAGTTCACATATGCAAGATGAGTTAAATCCATGGGTGTCCCTGCCCTGGTTCCCACCATTCTGAGACTGATGGCACCATTTTGGCTATCATGGGCCACGTCAGAGGGGTAAAGGCCCCTGGTGCAGCTCCAGCTAATGACAGATGGGAAGTGGATGGAAGAATGCCCAGCATCTTTGTCCCTTGGTGAGACAGTCCAAGGCAAGTGTCCTGCACAATCTCTCAAGGCCCCAGCAGCCTGTCCCCTGAGTTGCCCAGAAGTTATCTTGCTGTGAATGTACTATTTGTTGGCACCTTCCCTTCCTGTCTCACTTCCCCTCTCCTCTACTGATACTCTTGAACTCTCATTCTGAGGCCTGCTTCTTGGGAAGGAACCCAAGGCATCAGACTATTGTCCAACAAGTCTGGGAGGTATTACTACCACTTCTATAGAGAAAAGATAATTACGTGAGCCAGTCACCTTGCATGTCTACATGTTCACAAGACTATGAGATTATTGATTGACTGAACTCATTTCTCTTGTCAGAACTTGCAGAAGAGGCATCCATCTGTCTTTATATACCCACATAGAAGCCACTAAAGGAGACAGAAGTCCTCGTAGGCCAGCCAGAGCAAAGGGCAGCATGTTGGTTTGGATGAATGTGTTTTAAAACAAAAATTAAAAACAGGCCTATGGGGCAGTTAATTCTCTTTGCAAATTCATAAGTGGCCTTATTACAGGGACAGGGTGTGTGAGATCACTCATACAGGCTTCGTGCCCTCAGTCCCCAACAGAGCGATTCTTCATTGCTAATTGATAAATTTGCAATCTGGGTCCAGAGAGCAGTCTCAGGTAGGATAATGCAAGTCTGACCTCTAAAAGATGGATTTGCTCACGAGTTGGGAATCAATTAGGTTTTCTGGTCTCTAACACATGGGCTGATTTACCAGCTTTCTTCACCAAGATGAAGAATGCCCCCAGGGACCTCAGGGATTCAGGGGTCACATCTCTTGTGGTGTCTTTCAAATTCTACAGGGTCCTAAATCCTTCCTGTGAATGATCTAAATACAAACAGAGAGGATATTTCAGTGAGGGAGAGGAATAGGTGAGATTTGAACCCAGGTGTATTGGACTCCAAAGCTTAGGGTCTCCTCATTTGGTTGTAATCATGGTGACACATCTGAGAAGCTGGGAAGACTGTGGGCCTGCATCATCAGCTCTCACATCTGAAAGGCACGGACTATTTCAGGAAGATCCTGATTCTGTTGCGTGCGCTCGCTCGTTCTCTCTCTCTCTTCATTAGTAGATTTATCCATTTTTTAAAATAACATCATTATTCAGATATATTGCACAATATAAAATTCACCTAACTTTTGAAGTGCACAGTTCTGAGGGTTATAGTATATTCTGAGGTATGCAGCCCTCACTGTTATCTAACTCCAGAACATTTTCATCATTTCATAGCCTGTAAGCTGTCTCTCCCTATTCCTCCCTTCTCTAGCACCTGCCAGCCACTGATCTACCTTCTTTCTCTATGGATTTGATTATTCTGGACATTTTATATAAATGGAATCATATAGTATGTGGTATTGGTACCTGTCTTCTTCCACTTTGCATTACACATATGATGTTATTGTATGTATCAAAACTTCCCTCCTTTTTACGGCTGAATAATAATCCATTTTAGGGATATATTGCATTCTGTTTACTGCTTTCACTGGGGGATGGTTGTTACCACTGGATTCCTATGTTATACTGGGGTAATTATGATTGATCTCTCTTGTTGAATGGTTGATAAAATAGTACACCTTTTTCTGCCAAATATATTGTGAGAATGAAATTGTCTTAAAACAAACAAACAAACAAACAAAACAGCACAAAACAAAGTCCCTGTCTTCACCTCTGGAGTGAGGAAAAGACATTTCACATATGGCTGGGAACACTGACTGACACACAGTATAAGATGTTTGGTAAGCAGAGGTGGGGTCACTCAAACATTAGCTGGACCAGAGAAGCCTCACTGGCAGACAGGCCATGTGACCTGCTGATGGACAAAATACTACAGGCTAAGCCTGCCGCCTCCTGTGAAATAGAGCTCTCAGACACCCAAATGTAGCAGATGGTTTTGTATAGCTGAGTTTCAAGTCAGAATAGGCAGCCCATGCTGCAGCCAAAACATCCACCTTCCTTACTAAGAACAGGATATGAGCAATTTTGTGTTCTACCTGCTTCTAGCCCCTACAACATACACCCTTCCTAAAGAATCCTTAACTATGAATCCATAATTATATATTATGACTATGGTAGAATTATACATGGACCTATCCATGGAGAAACTGGGATTATACATTATAGAATGCATTTTTCTCAAACATGTCTTTAATGTTTAATAGATGCTTTGCTCTGAGGAATAACTAGAAAAAATCAAGTGTAAGTTTCAGGAACCAGTGTCCTAAGTACCATGATTTCCAAACAGACATGAACATAGACAAACGGAAGTACACTCTCTAATATTGTTCTTTATTTCTGAGTCTGTGAACAATTATAGATTTTTAATAATTCTGTCTCCTGCCCTACTCTCCCCTTGACACCTCTCCCACAGGAACATTTAAAGATTTTCACTTTTAGGCGTAGAATTCATTTAGTGTGCAGTAGAAGGGATTTTACAAAATAGTATCTAATATCTGCACCTCCATGGCTGATTAACGACCTTATACACCACAGATTTTGTGTAGTAACAGTTATATTTAACACATAAAATAAACTTTAGAGCAGCATCTCCAAGTAGAAACAGATCAGAGCAAACTATGCAACTGATGTGGAAAATTAACTAATTAGCAGTTTAGTTTAGCCAGGATGCTTGAGATGTGTGACAGGCATGGATTGCTCCTAACACTTTTAATCCCTTCTCATAGGGCTCAATTAAGGAAACCATTAGGGCACCAGGTGCTAGGTCTTCTCCAAACCCCAGCACTGTTAGATGCATTTTGTACAAACAGAAATACTTGCCTCCTGCTAAGCAAATGATGTATGTGTTTCTGCCAGTGCCCAAGTGTTGAGAGAAAAGAGCTGCTTGTAAATCCTCATTAAAACAATTAAAATTTGCTTTTAGCAGAAATACATAGAAAAGCCTGTGATTTGGCAGTGGAGATAGTTAATGAAGCATTCAGAACCAGATCAGTTATTGTTATTTAACATTTAAATGGCACATTACAGTTGCAAAATGTTGCATCATCGAACTTATCACTTTTGGTGACCTGGGACTTCCTGTGCACAAGGCCAATCCAAACTTCTGCTAGTGAACAAAGCTGTGTCACAATATCTCCAGGAAGAGTCTGAAGGAATTCTAAGTCTGATTCACTAATGATCAAAGAAGTGCAGAGGAAGTGCTGTGATACTGGAAATGAGAAACCTGTGTATTAAGATCATTGCTGCCATTAAAGTTATGCTAACTTGCTTTAGCTTTGTGGGTCTCCATCTCAGTTTTAAGGAGGATGTTAAAGGAAGGTGGCTTCTTCACCAATAGCACCTACATGCCCCATTCTACTAGTTCCACATTTATCACCTTTAGTAACATCATCATCTTACAATCACTACCACTGCCTGCCTTCACCACCACAATCACCTCCACCACCATCATCACCACCACCACATTATCAGCACCACCACCACCATATCAGCACCACCATTAGTAGGAGAAACATCACCAACATCACCACCATCACCACTACCACCTCATCATCTTCATCACCACCATCATCATCACCACCAGCATCATCTCCATCTGTCACCACCACCACTATCATGACCACTGCCATCACCACCACCATAACCACCATTACTATCACCATGAATGCCATCATTTCCACCACCACACCCACCATCATTACCACCACCATCACTGCCACCACATCACCATCATCATCAGCAGCAGCAGCATTATCATTATCAACACTGTCATCTCCATCACCACCCATCACCGTAACCTCCATCACCACCACCATTATCTCTATTACTACCACATCACCATCTTTATCTTCATCATCACCACCATCATTTTGATCACCATCATCTCTATCACCACCATGATCACCTCTATCTTCCCCACCTTCTTCACTACTACTTCACCATCTTTATTACCACCATCATCATAGCTGCCATCACCACTGCCACTACCACCACCATCATCATCCCCCAAACTAATATTACTACCAGGAACTGGCAAACTGTAGCCCACAGGACACATCCAGCATACAAATTTGTATAGTTCACAAGCTAATAAAGCTTTTTTTTTTTTAAGGTTTTATTCATGACAGAGGGAGAGCACAAGCAGAGGAAGGGGCAGAGGCAGAGGGAGAAGAAGGCTCCCCATCCGATGTGGGGCCCAATCCCAGGATTCCAGGATCATGATATGGGCAGAAGACAGATGCTTAACTGAATGAGCCACCCAGGTACCCTGATTTTTGTATTTTTAAGTCTCAGTTGAAGTGGTTGAAGAAAATAAGTATATTCTAAGGCACATGAAAACCATAGGAAATTCAAATGCCAGTGTCCACAAATAAAGTTTTGTTGAACCACACTCATATCCATTCATTCATATATGTCTATGGCTATTCTGTACTACAAAGGCAGAGTTGAGTAGTTGTGTAGAGGTCATATGGTTTGCAAAGCCTGAAATACTTATTGTCTAGTATTTCACAGAAAAAGTTGACTAATTTCATAACCCTTTCCATACCACCCTCAATCACTACCATCGCCACCACCAATACCACCACCTCTACCATCACTATCAACAGCAGTGGAATCCTCACCAGAAGCCCACACACCATTCTATGGTTTAGAGATATAGAGACTGCCCATATGGTGATGAAAAATTAGTGATAAGACTATGAAGGTGGACACAGACTCAAGCAAGAAGTCTTCCTTCCCACCAGTGAGTGAGAGAGACAGGAAAACCTTGAAGTTATTTTTGTCTCTAGAATTCTTGTGGGTAGCCTGTTGTTTCTGGAGAGTGCCAGGCTGACTTCAGCTCTGAAAATTACTAACCACGAGCCTACACTCACACTCAGATTTCACACCCTCACTGTGCCTTGAAAAATGCAGTCGAACACTTAGATTGGCATGTTTGGGGCTGAAAATCTCGCACCCTGATTCTTGGCAGAGGCAAATGCAGATCCCTTCTGGAAGAATGTGTTAAAGATAGTCCTCAGAAAATGCCCATAGATACTGTTGAAAGAAACCTCAGTTTGAAATTAAACATATGAGGAAATGAGCTACAATTAGCAAGGGTGAGCAAAAATATCATTAAATTAGAACTCAATAACTGTAGCTATTGATATTATCAGATAAAGGTTATAAAATAAATCTGCTTAATATGCTTAGAAATGAAGAACTTAGAATTTAGGGATAAAAAATACATTTGTCCAATTAAAACCTTGGTGGACAGAGTGTCACTTGCAGCATTATGTAGCTGACTTGATGCTCTGAGGGCTTCTCTTACTACAAAATGAGACCACACTTTGAGATATTGCTGGTTGAAAAGGAAAACACCAAGATTACCACCATCCCATAAAACTTCACTAGAAGGGGGAGAATTGTATTGATTTAAAATGCCAACAGTAACAATGATAGTAAATTATATGGTCTAATTAGAGACACAAGATGAAGACGTCGTGACTGAATCCTCATGCTCAGCTAAGATTCTTTATGGAAGTTCTCAAATTTTAGCATGCCTTAGAATCACCTGGAGGGCTTGTTAACTGTAGATTGCTAGGTTTCAACAGCAGAGTTTCTTATTCACTATGGAATGGCATCCAAAATTTTTTGCTACTAAGAAGTTCATGGGTAGTGCTGATGCTGCTGATCTGAGGACCACACTTTCAGAAGCATAATTCTGCTTAGGTCTGACATAGTGTCAAATAAGCAATGGCCCCTGACTACAAGCAGAAATAGAATCAAATCTCTGTTGTAAAATCTCCCCAAATTTAACCACATAATAAAATCCAGTAATGAGCTGATAATTAAAGATCACCATGTACAAAAGAGTGCATGTCGCTGTGAGTGAGAATCAGTAGGAAAAGCATAGCTTTGAGCAATGGAAGATTTCAGGTATTGGAATATTAAGACTATACAACACTTATTCATAAAACATTTATGGAAATATTTGTAGTAATATAAAAAATAGAAATATAAAAATAATTTATAAAATATTTACAGAAATAGGTAAATAGAGACAGTTAAAGATGAACAAGTAACAAGACTATCAGAAATAGAAAAAAATGAAAGTGGATCATTTAAAAAAACAGAAAAAATTTCAGTTGAAATAAAAACATAAAAGAACAATTAAAATTTAAAGAGCAAAACTATAAGCTAAGGTAAATTTAAGAAAAATTAGGCAGACCTCAGAGATATTGTGGGTTTGGCTCTAGATCATTGCAAAAAAAAAAATTGTTTAGCTTCCCAGTGCATACAGAAGTTTTATTTACATTGTACTGTAGTCTAGTAAGTATATGATAGCATTGTGTCTAAGCAAAAAAAAAAATGTATATACTCTAAAATACTTCATTTCTAAAAAATGATAACCATATCTGAGCTTTCAGCAGATTGCAGTCTTTCTGCTTGTGGAGGGTCTTGCCTTGATTCTGATAGCTGCTGACTGATCAGCGTGATGGTTGTTCAAGGTTGGAGTGGCTGTGGCGATTTCTTAAAATAAGATGATAGTGAAATTTGTTAAATTGATTGACTCTTTCATGAATCATTTCTTTGATACAGGTGATGCTGTTTGATAACATTTTACTCACAGGAGAATTTCTTTCACAAGTAGAGTCAATCCTCTTGAGTCTGACTCCTGCTTTATCAACTAAGCTTATTAATACTTTAAATGCTTTGTTGTCATTTCAACAATTTTCACAGACTCTTCACCAGGAGCAGATTCCACATCAATGTAGAACTTTCTTTACTCCTCCAAAAGAAGTAACTCCTCATCTGTTCAAGGGTCATCATGAGATTGCAGCAATCCTGTCCCATCTTCAGGCTCCACTTCTGATTCTAGTTCTTTTGCTGTTACTATCACATCTGAAGTCTCAAACTCCTCAAATTCATCCATGAGGGCTGGAACCAACTTCTTCCAACTTGTGATAATGTTGATATTTTAACCTTTTTCCATAAAACACAAATGTTCTTAGTGGTATCTAGAGTGGTTAAGGCTTTCCAGAAGGTTCTATTTACTTTGCCCAGAACCATCAGAGAAATCAATATCTATGTAAGAAATATTTCTTAAATTATAAAACTTAAAATTTGAAATTACTCCTTGATCCATGGATGTTGTGTTAGCAGGCAAGAAAACACTAATCTTGTTGTACATCTCCACCAGAGGTCTTGGGTGGTTAGCTGCATTGTTAATGAGCAATAATATTTTGAGAAGAATATATTTTTTTAACAGTAGGTCTCAAGAGTGTGCTTAAAATAAACCATGTTGTAAACAGATGCCCTGCCATTGGGCTTTGTTGTTCCATTCAGATAGTAGGGCAGAGTTGATTTAGTACATTTCTTAAGGGCCCCAGAGTTTTGGAATGGTAAATGAGCATTAGCTTCAACTTAAGTCTCCAGCTGCATTAGCACCTAACAAGAGTTAGCCTGTCCACTGAATCTTTGAAGCCAGGCATTGACTTCTCTTCTCTAGCTACGAAAGTTCTAGATGGCATCTTCTTCCAATAAAAGACTGCTTTCATATATGGTAAAAATCTATTATTAGTGTAACCATCTTTATTAATTGTCTTCACTGAATCTTCTGGAGAACTTGCTGAAGCTCCTATAGCAGCACTTGCTGCCTCACCTTGCACTGTTCTGTTATGCAGACAACTTAAACCTTTTGAATCAAAAGACTACATATCAAAACAAAATACATATCAAAACCAAAAGATGCAACTGAAGCAATACAAGAGATAAACACAGAGTCTTAAATGCATATATTAGGGAAATAAAGGCTAAAAAGTAACATCCAAACAAATAAGTTAGCTAAAGGGAGTAGTATCCAAAGGGTAGACATCCAAACAAATAAGTTAGCTAAAGGGAGAGAATACATGTGACAGGTGGTAATAAAGATAAAAGTAGAAACTAGTGAAATACAAAGCAAAGATACAACATGGAGAATCAACAAAACTAGAAGTTTGTGTTCTAAAAGCAAGCCTATGATGAAACTAACCAGAGAGACAGAGAACCATATCCATAAAGAAGCTGTCCTTCTCATGCAAGAGGGAGCATTAAGCACATTACTTTTCTTCCCTCTACTGAAGACCTCATTAAAATGTTCATAAAATAATAAAAAAATAAAAGAAGGGAAAATAGTGACAAATACTTAACAAAATAACAAATTTTAAAAAGCCACAGTAGATGTAGTGAAAAGAAGGAGCACATACACCCCAATGTTCATAGCAGCAATGTCCTGTGGAAGGACCCAAGATGCCCTTTAACAGATGAATGGATAAAGAAGATGTGGTTTGTATATACAATTGGATATTATTCAACCATCAGAAAAAGATGAATATCTACTAATTGTATCCACATGGACGGAACTGGAGGTCATTATGCTAAGTGAAATAAATCAGTCAGAGAAACATAATTATCATATAGTTTCACTCATATGTGGAACATAAGGAATAGTGCAGAGGACAACTTGGTGGGGAGGAATTGAATGGGAAGAAATTAGGGAGACACACCAATTAAGACTCTTGGCTCTGGGAATAAAAAATTGAAGGTTGTGGAAAGGGAGGGGGTAGAGGGATGGGGTAACTGTGTGATGGGCAATAAGAAGGGCATATGATGTGGTGAGCACTGGGTGTTATATTGAACTGATGAATCATTGAACATTATGTCAAAAATCAATTATGTACTATACCTTGGCTAATTGAATTTAAAAAAAAAAAAAAACCAAAGTAGATGTCAAGTTGCACAGACTGCTAGAAAAAGAAAGTCAGTGGAAGCCCAACAAGGCAGCTGCAGGCCAGACTTGGTGAGGGAGGTGGATGGCGGCTGAGAACATGGGGTATACAGGCTAACATAGGACTTCCCGTTATAACAACCCATGCTGGAAAGACAACCAGGTAATGCCTTGAGGGCTGGCAGAAAATCTGTTAAGTGATGCACTCAACCAAGAAATCACCCAAAATTGAGCAAAAGCAAAAAAAGGAAACAAAACAATGACAAATATTTTCAGCACTCAGAAAATTTATCTCATACATACTCTCCTTAAATAAGTAACTTATAAATTTACTCCAGAAAACAAACAAACAAACAAACAAACAAAAAACACACACACAATAACAACGAAAAGAAAAAAAACTGATAGCAGACACCAAGGAAGTGGAAAATCAGGGATAAAATAAACAGAGAATAATTCCAGAAATGACTAAAAAGAAACCCGTATATGGCAGATGTCTACCAACAGTGTGTCCAATTTAAAACAAATACCTGCTGAGCTTCACAAAAGCCATCTTCCTGAGTAGGAAAGGCTGAACAAATGTGAAGCTGGAAGATACAGGTATACTTGGAAGAAAATGTGAGTTTCTTCTCTCAATGTTAAAAGAAAGTCCAAAACTTTAGAAAAAAAATTGAGAAACTCCAAAAAACACATATACACACCAGCAGAAAAATTGTATGTGAATTTTGTAGAACTAAATAGAAAGCAAAACAAAATTTTCCATTCCACTTCACCTAGACACTAAAAATATTTTCTTACTTCTGGTATAGGGGGTCATGATACCGGAAACCAGAACTAAAGAAATATTTCCTCACTGTAACTTGGGCTTATAGCCCTAGTGTTTATAGAATCATGATGAAAACTGTTTAATAATTTAACATTTGGAATCAACATAATTAAAAAACAGATTTTAAAGGTTACGAGTCCTGACAAAGTCACCATCATCATCATCATTTTGACCAGACACCTAAATGCATGACAAGCACTGTGGCATATTTATAAGGATTGCCTTAATTTTCAAAATAACTCCATGAGGTAGCTATTGCTATTATCTTCGTTTCACTGATATACAAACTTATCAGGAAGCTAAGTAACTTGCTCAGTGTCTTCCTCCTGTAAGCAGCAGAGCCAGATTAATTTCCAGGAAGTCTGATTTTAGGGTCTGACTCATAGCCATTAAGCTAGACTCACTCATCCTAATGTAAAAGTGAGGACACAGCCAACCTTGATGGGAAGGCAAATAGGACCAAAGAAAGCAGAGGTGAACAAGCCTGCCACTTACAGACTCATCCTGCCTTTAGGATGACAGGAGATGGAAGTTTAATGATGTTCACTTAAAGATATAATAGGAACCTATGGGAGAACTCAAAATTATACAACCCTGAAAACTTAGAGGAGGTAGGATGTGGGCAGTAGTATTAGCATGAACTACATGCTAACTCTGAGTAAGCTAAATTCTACCCTTTCAAAATAGGACACCCATTGGACAGAATCTAAAGTCAACAGATAAAGAAATAACTGGATGAATGCAAGAGTCCAGGTATGGCTTATGACAGTAACTGTCAAAAGAGAAAAATGAACAGGAGCTGCCTCTGGGTAGCAGGTTGGGGTTATGGAAGAGTATGTTAGAGTTGAGGTGAGAGATTTGGAATTTTTAGTACTATTTTTGTGTACTACTTAATATTTTACATGCCGTTATTATCCTAGCCAAAATAACCACACACACACACACACACACACACACACACAGAGTTGTTTTTTTTTTTTTTTAAGATTTTATTTATTTATTTGACAGAGAGAGATCACAAGTAGGCATAGAGGCAGGCAGAGAGAGAGAGAGGAGGAAGCAGGCTCCCTGCCGAGCAGAGAGCCCGACCACACACACACAGAGTTTTTAAAATCACTTCATCTTGGATAAATTGGAAGCCTCATCCATTGCTGGTATGTAAATGTAAGTGGAAAATGGCACAGCCCCTGTGGAAAATAGTCTGGCAGTTCCTCAAAAATGAGACGTAGAATTTCCCTATGATCCAGTAATTACATTTCTGGATATATATCCACATAATTGAAAGCAGGGTCTCAAAGAGATACTTTTAGACCCTTATTCATAGCAGTATTATTCACAATAGCCACAAAATGGAAGCAGCCTAACTTCCTTCAACAGATGAATGAATTAACACAATGTAGGATATCCATACAAGGGAGTATTATTCAGCCTTAAAAAGGAAGGAACTTATGACACATGTTACCATATGGCTGAAACTTGAAAACATTATGTTAAGTGAAATAAGCCAGACACAAAACAAATACTGTATGATTCCACTTACATGAGGTATCCAGAATAATCAAATGTATAAGACAGAAAACAGAATGGGTGCCAGGGAGAAGCAAGGGAGAAAAGAGGAGTTATTATTTAATGAAGACACAGTTTCAGTCTGAAATAATGAAAAAGTTCTAGAGCTGGTCAGTGGTAGTGGTTGTATAATTATGTGAATGTACCTAATGTCACTGAACTGTACACTTTAAAATGACTAAAATGGTCAATTTTATGTTACGTATATTTTATCACAAAAACTCACTTTCCTCAAAAGAGGAAGCAATAACTTTGACCTCCATGCCAATAAGATATGGTACTTTTGAACTTACTTGAGTTTAATATATATTGGTTCTTTTACCATTTCCTGAAAAATAAAAGAAATTTAAAGCATGTTAATTCTTATGATAGTCTTTCAATTTAGCACTATTGTTGTTCTTATTTTAATTATATATAATATATAGAATATTATAAAGCAGATATATAATTATATTAAATATATATAGGTAAGCCCTATAACAGTTTATTGTTATTTATCCAGCCAATATTCACAAAGATATGCTCAAGGAAAACTTTGTCATATTTCACATAGTCTCAGTAGCCTTTAATTATAAGATGCATCCTTATTTCAGAATTTCAGGAATGTTAAAATGTGAAAGAAATTTTCATGTTATAATTGGAGAAATATTATATTAAAAAGAAAATAAGCTAAAGAGAGAGAGCCTCAGAATGTAACATTTACTCAGAAAATGAGTTGTTATTAAACAGGAGTAATCTTAGCAATTATATTCTGTGTTTTGTGTGGTGGTAGGTGTGAGTATGTGTTTGTGTGCATGTGTGTGTGTGTGTGTGTGTGTGTGTGTGTGTGTACATGCAGGAAAGAGAGACAGAGGGGAAGAGCGACAAGGGAGAAGGAGAGAGGAATCCACTGTGTACCAAGGGTTTCTCATAGATCAGAGTTTCACAAGGAATATAAATTATCAAAGGATCAAAGAAACAAATTGGCCTTCTTTCTGTATCAATAGTAAAGACACAGGACAGAACTGGGATAGGGATTGGTTGTTGCTAGGATCCATTCCATGGAAAAGGGTAAAAAAGTAAAAAAGGAAACTGCAAGAAACAGTGAACCCCAAGTGAAAACATGTCCAGCTCATCATCTACATCATAAATCATCTACTAGAAGATACTTAGGATGCAACCTAATTAATCCCAAATACCCACAAAAACAAAATGGTAGAGTGATTTGCTATTTCCAGGATACTGGTTCTACTAAACCTCAGATTTACTAAAATAAACTAAAAGCATAAAAACTAAAAACAATATCTCCTCACAGAGTTCCAATAACAAAGAACTTAGAGACACAATTTCTTTCTTACAAAGATTCAGAAATGAATGCACACCCTAATGGGTGGCATCCATGGTCTACCTTCCAATTAATTAGCATAATAAACTCAGGCTGCTTCCTGAACTGTCATGCAACAAACAGAGGGCAGCTCAGGCTGAGAAACACATAAGAAAAATCAGTAGCTGAAATTAATTCTGCAGAGTTCTGACATAGAAAATGAGTCACATTTCAACCAAGTGTCTCTATGCTATTATCTCAAGTTTATTCCCATGGCCATTTACTCTTCAGTTATTCTCTGCCTGTCAGTGATGGGTTTCACAAACCTAGTGAAGGTCAAGGAACACAAGCTGTAATGAGGCACACGCTCCAGGGAATCTGCTCAGCCAGTCTCCTTTCACATTGGGGTGTTCGGACCAACAAAAGTAAATAAAGTTTTTAGGAGAATGGGGTGGGGATGGCCTTCACCACAGGTCACCTGACTGCTTCATCAGTTTCATTGCATTGACAACAGAAGGGAGCTGGCATTTTCTTAGGTTAATTCCTCAGAAAGAGTGAAAATATAGCATTAATTCCTTAGGTTAATTCCTCAGAAAGAGTGAAAATATAGCATTAAGAGATCTACTCAGACAGTGAATATGGTGAGTCACATATATGAAAGCTTTATGGCCCTTATGAATCATAACTTGGCAGGAAACCAGAAACTGGAACTTGGGCAGGGCCAAGAAGCTAGTTACTCCTGCTGTAGGAGCTTCAGAAGAACTGTACTTTCATTTGGAACAGGGACTTCTTTTTGACAGAAATCATTCACCCTAAGAGGTGAGAAAACTGAAAATCAGCCTTACTGATTGCTCGTGCTATAATGTTTGGGACAGAACTGGAAAAACCCCATAACGGGACATGGATAACCCCTACAAACCATGTTTCTGCATAAGAAACCTACTACAGCTAGAAAACTACTTTCAATCTTTGCTTCTGAACAAATGCAGGTCTTACCAGTGGTGGTCCCAGCTCTGCTTGGTTCTTCTACCTCCTGAACAAAAGTTACTGAGATTTCCAATTATTAAACTATGTATACTTCTCCGCAATATCATTATGGAGTGACATCATTGTGGTTTTCCTTCCCCAATTGCTCCTGAGAATCATTTAGCACTGTCTCTTTAAGAGCCTTTAAGAACCTTCTCCTCCCTGCTGAGGATGCTCCCAAGATTCTGTGTTGTCCATTTGACTTGCTGCAATAGCTAAATATAAGCAATTTTATTTGATTACAGGTACTCCTGTTGGTCTTTAGCTGGTGGGCTTTGACAGAAGTGAGCCTCAAAGTTAGAAATATTAGGCAACTTTCAATGCTGGATCATAAATACCAACACAGGGATGAGAATAATATTGCAAGTGACAACTTAGAGACCGAACACAGAGCACACTCCCCCGCCTAAGGTTCTAGCCTATTTCAGTCCTGCTGAAACAGACCTGGTGTTGCCAGATCTTAAGATTTCTCAGGAGAAATCAGCTTTAATCATGGAGGCTGACTACACAATGTGAAACCCTCCTGCAACACAGTATCTAAGCATGTTACATAATACAGCAAAGATTCCTTTAAAAGCATAGATGAGCTCACAAGAAAGCTAGGGAAGTACTCAGAGGCAAAAATTAAAGAGAGACTGAAATATAGAATCTGAAATGCAAGTTGTTTCAGATACTGAATACACTTTTTTTTAGGGTGGCTGGGGGTGGCGGATAGGGATAGGGTCCCTGGGTTATGGACACTGTGGCGGGGGGGGGTGGTTATATGCTATGGTGAGTGCTGTGAAATCTGTAAGCCTGATTATTCATATACTTGTACCCCTAGGGCAAATAATACACTATATATTAATAAAATATGATTTTAAGTGGACAAATGAATGAACAAACAGGAACTAAAGAACTGGAATGTGGAACTAATGATACCAGGAATGGAGCACAAGATAGAAAATACAAAACACAGATTAAAAGGTAGAAAGATAAAAAGTCTAACAATGTCCCTCAGTCGACCAGTAGAAATTCTAGAAGAATTAAGGGGCCCCATTACAGAATGAGAGAATACTAAGACTAGGAGAGAAGCAATGTCTAAAGAGATTTGAGAAATTATTGGAACTAATGAAAGATGTGAGTTTGCAGATCCAGAAACACATAATGCAAATTAAATGAAATGGATTCCACACCTATAGATCTTGTAGTAAATCCATACAAAAATATACAGATTCTCTATAAGAAAAAAGCAAACCAAGAGTACATTTCTCAACAACAGCTATATGAATCATAAAAAAAGAAAAGAATATGGCATGATACTTTATGTGGAAAACCCAAAAAAACTCCACCCCCAAATTACTAGAACTCATACGGCAATTCAGTAATGTGGCAGGATACAAAAATCAATGCACAGAAATCAGTTGCTTACTTATACACTAACAATGAAACTATAGAAAGGACAATTAGAGGATTGACTCCATTTGCAATGGCACCAGAAACCATAAGATACCTTGGAATAAATCTAACCAAAGAGGTAAATGATCTATACTTGAGGAAGTACAAAACACTCATGAAAGAAATTGAAGAAGACACAAAAAGATGGAAAAACATTCCATGCTCACGGATCAGAAGAATAAACATTGTTAAAATATCCATGCTAAAGGAAACAGTCAAAAAACAAACAGACAACACATGGAATGGGAGAAGATATTTGCAAATGACAGTACAGACAAAAGGTTGATATCTAGGATCTATAATGAACTCCTCAAACTCAACACACACAAAATAGGCAATCATATCAAAAAATGGGCAGAAGATACGAACAGAGACTTCTCCAATGAAGACATACAAATGGCTATCAGACACAGGAAAAAATGTTCATCATCACTAGCCCTCAGGGAGATTCAAATTAAAACCACACAGAGATATCACCTTACGCCAGTTAGAATGGCCAAAATTAACAAGACAGGAAACAACATGTGTTGGAGGGGATGTGGAGAAAGGGGAACCCTCTTACACTGTTGGTGGGAATGCAAGTTGGTGCAGCTTCTTTGGAGAACAGTGTGGAGATTCCTCAAGAAATTAAAAATAGAACTTCCCTATGACCCTGCCATTGCACTCCTGGATATTTACCCCAAAGATACAGATGTCGTGAAAAGAAGGGCCATCTGTACCCCAATGTTTATAGCAGCAATGGCCACGGTCGCCAAACTATGGAAAGAACCAAGATGTCCTTCAACGGATGAATGGATAAGGAAAATGTGGTCCATATACATTATGGAGTATTATGCCTCCATCAGAAAGGATGAATACCCAACTTTTGTAGCAACATGGACGGGACTGGAAGAGATTGTGCTGAGTGAAATAAGTCAAGCAGAGAGAGTCAATTATCATATGGTTTCACTTATTTGTGGAGCATAACAAATAGCATGGGGGACAAGGGGTGTTAGAGAGGAGAAGGGAGTTGGGGGAAATTGGAAGGGGAGGTGAACCACGAGAGACTATGGACTCTGAAAAACAATATGAGGGGTTGGAAGTGGCGGGGGTGTGGAAGGTTGGGGTACCAGGTGGTGGGTATTAGGGAGGGCATGGATTGCATGGAGCACTGGGTGTGGTGAAAAATAATGAATACTGTTATGCTGAAAATAAATAAATTAATTTTAAAAAAGTGTCTATGCTACCCAGAGCAATCTATACTTCCAATGTCATACTGATCAAAATACCAGTGGCACTTTTTGAAGTGCTGAAACAAACAATCCTAAAATTTGTATGGAATCAGAAGAGATCCCGAATTGCTAAGGAATTTTTGAAAAAGAAAAAGCTAAGGACATCACGTCGCCTAATTTAAAACTTTACTACAAAGCTGTGATCATCAAGACAGCATGGTACTGGCACAAAAACAGACACATAGACCAATGGAACAGAGTAAAGAGTCCAGATATGGACCTTCAAGTCTATGGTCAATTAATCTTCGACAAAACAGGAAAAAAATATCCAATGGAAAAGAGACAGTCTCTTCAATAAGTGGTGTTGGGAAAATTGGACAGCTATGTATGGAAGAATGAAATTCAACCATTCTCTTACACCATACACAAAGATAAACTCAAAATGGATGAAAGACCTCAATGTGAGACAGGAAGCCATCAAAATTCTGGAGGAGAACATAGGCAGTAACCGCTTCAACAGCAGCCACAGCAAGGTTTTTCAAGACACTTCTCCAAAGGCGAAGGAAACAAAAGTGAAAGTGAACTTTTGGGACTTCATGAAGATCAAAGGCTTCTGCACAACAAAGAAAATAGTCAAAAAAAAAAAAAAAAAACCCAAAGAGGCAACACATGAAGTGGGAGAAGGTATTTGCAAATGACACTACAGACAAAGGGCTAATATCCAAGATCTATAAAGAACTCCGCAAACTCAACACCCAAAGAATAGATAATCATGTCAAAAAATGGTCAGAAGATATGAACAGGCATTCTCCAATGAAGACATACAAATGGCTAACAGACACATGAAAAAATGTTCATCATCATTAGCTATCAGGTAGATTCAAATCAAAACCTCACTGAGATATCACCTTACACCAGTTAGAATGGCCAAAATTATCAGGACAGGAAACAGCAAGTGTTGGAGAGGATGTGGAGAAAGGGGAACCCTTTTACACTCTTGGTGGGAAAGCAAGTTGGTGCAGCCACTTTGGAGAATGGTGTGGAGATTTCTCAGAAAGTTAAAAATAGAGCTACCTCATGACCTGATGATTGCACTACTGGGTATTTACCCCAAAGATACAGACATAGTGAAAAGAAGAGCCATATGTACCCCAATGTTTATAGTGACAATGTTCACAGTTGCCAAACTGTGGAATGAGCCAAGATTCCCTTCCACAGATGAAGGGATAAAGAAGTATGGTCCATGTATACAGTGGAAAATTATGCAGCCATCAGAAAAGATGAATACCCAACTTTTGCATCAACATGAATGGGACTGGAGGAAATTATGCTGAGTGAAATAAGTCAAGCAGAGGAAGTCAATTATCATATAGTTTCACTTACTTGTGGAACATAAAGAATAACATGTAGAACATTAGGAGAAGGAAAAGAAAAGTGAATTGGGATAAATTGGAGCAGGAGATGAACAGACTGAGGATTTTAGAGGGGAAGGTTAACCTGGTGGTGGGTATTAAGGAGGGCATGTATTGCATGGAACACTGGTTGTTCTACATAAACAATGAGTCTTGGAACACTGCATCAAATAATGATGTATTTTATGGTGAATAACATAACACAATAAGAAATAAATTAAAAAAATTAGTAAAGGTTCTAGAGAGGAAAAAAAAACTACTTTCAGCCTAGAATTCTATACCCAGCTAACTATTAAGTCACCAATAAGAATAATGTCTTGGTTAAAGACAGAGAGAATGAACTCCTATGAGATCTTCATTAAAAGACTAGGAAAGTGTAACTTCGAGACCAGAGGAGATACATCATAGAAAGCAGAAATAGATGCAAATATAAGGTAATTGAGGAACATGAGTAAACTTTAATAAGCATTGACTATAGAAAATAATAGCAACAAGAGTGACAATAATAATGATGAATTTTGGTATGTCAAAAGTGAGAAGGAACTAAAATTCTGAACAATAATGTAACATGGAAAGGGTATTCTAAGATCCTTATACTCTTAGGGTGAAGGGTGGTAATGGCATTTAATCTGGAATTTGTATTAAGGAGTGCATATTAAATTTTAAGCATAATATCTAATGATAAAAATAAAACACATACATTTTATTTTTTTAAAGATTTTATTTATTTGACAGAGAGAGAGACACAGTGAGAGAGGGAACACAAGCAAGGGGAGTGAGAGATGGAGAAGCAGGCTCCCACCTGAGCAGGGAGCCTGATGTGGGGCTTGATCCCTTGACCCTGGAGCTGTGACCCAAGGTGAAGGCAGATACTTAATAACTGAGCCACCAGAAGCCCCTAATCATTATACATTTTAAATAAGTTGAGGGACAAAAGAGGAGCTTGAATGGCTCACTTTGTAGCAGTTGACTCTTGGTTTCCACTTAGATACTGATCTCAGCGACCTGGGATCAAGCCCTGAATCAGACTCCATTCTTACCCAGGAAGTCGGCTTGTGGATTCAGTCTCTCTCTCTCTCTCTCTTCCTCTATCTCAAAAATAAACAAACATATGCCCTTCTTAATACCTATCACCCGTGCTGAAATGAGAGAACTGGGTGTTATACATAACAAATGAATCATTGAACACTACATCAAAAACTAAGGATGTACTATATTGTGACTAACCGAACATTAAAAAAAAAGTAAAAGAAAAATAAACATACAAATAAATAAATCTTTAATAAGTTGAGGGACAAGAAAAGAATAGCGAGTTTAAGAGAAACTAGGATCTAGACTTTCTTTAAAATGACAATTGAAGTGTGTATACGAGCCCATGAGTGTGTGTGTGTGTGTGTGTGTGCACATGTGTGCACACATGGCCCTTGAATTCCTCCAAGTATAAAATAAAATATACTTAGAGCACTTCAGGTTGTAACCTCTAAGTGACAGGTGTTTGTGCCAGGAGTTTCTGCAAAAATTACAAGTACTCAAGGACATCACACAGAAAACATACTCCAGAGAGATTTATACATCAAGCCAGTGAAATCTTTATATATTTTATTTATGGTCTTTTTACACTCTGTTAGTTTCTTAAATCACTATGAATTTATTCTGTTGCAGGACTTGGCATCTAGGCAACTGTTTTTTTATTTCTTACTGACTTGATAGCAAAACTCTTAATTTAAATTTCAGGCTCCTTACTTCTACATCTGTTTATTTCCTTTCTCCTTCAGGTCTCTCAATTATTCCACTGTGTGCCTGTGGGGCAGGTGGGCTGGGAGCTGGAGCAATAATATTTTTTTTCTTTTTTCTTTTTTTTTTTTAATCATTTTAGAAGAACTGTATGTACTTAGCTTCCAATTCTTAGTCTTGTTTTAACATTTACTTCCTCATTTGTTTTTTGTTTTTACTTTAAAATACAATCTTTAACTTCTGGCTCTCCCATTTATTGTTTCTATGTTTTTAAAAAACATTTATTTAAAAATATAGAAAATAAATAAAACATTTATTTTAGAGCACCTGGGTGGCTCAGTGGGTTAAGCCTCTGCCCTCAGCTCAGGTCATGATCTCAGGGTCCTGGGATTGAGCCCAGCATTGGGATCTCTGCTCAGCGGGGAGCCTGCTTCCCCCTCTCTCTCTCTGCCTGCCTCTCTGCCTACTTGTGATCTCTGTCTGTCAAATAAATAAAATCTTTTAAAAATTATTTTAAATCTATTTTATTTCATGTACCTTTTTATTCATTAGAGCTTTTAAATTATCTGATATTTAAATATTATTCCCCTTAGTTTTAACTTTCTATTCACTCATTGTTACCATTGTGTTAATCTTTTAACTTTCTTCTACCTTTCTTTATCCTCTCTTTCTCTCTGACAGTTTCTTTTTTCTCCTTTTTTGCTAGCTCATTTATTTACTTATTTATTTGTTTATTTATTTATTTATTCTAAGCATACATGAAGTGCCTTGAGGAGATTGAGATCCTTCTATTTGTGCCTGAGTGGCCCCTTTGTGCTGAGGCTCTTAAGATGGAGGATGGTGGCCTGCTAACCTATTTCTTGCTTAGTGGTTCTTAGATTTGTGGGAACAGTGCACCTCCCCAATAACCCCCTGGCTCATCTTGGTAATGAGTTCCTTGTTTGGGATTCACAAATTTTAGGCAAACTATCCACAGCCTGTCCTGGACTAGGAGAAGACAGATGGTTAAAGGAGGCCAGTTTAGGTTGCTTCTCTCCTATAGGATGGTGGAGAAGGCTTGGCCAGGCTGCCGGTGTCCTTCTCATATACTACTAGCTCCCTTTCTTTTCTCTATCACAGAAGTCCTTAAAAGCCACAGGAGGAAACTATAGCCTCACTTAAACTTCTCCTGTGTGTTGAGTAGGTCTGCCTTGGGGGCCCTGCAGCTCCCTTCCCTCTGGGCTCCCATGGTCACAGCATTCTAACCATGGCGAAGTTTGGGTTCCTAGTGGTGCCCAGGGATAAATGAGGAGTAGGCTTTCATACAAAAGAAGGGCCTAAGTAGTGAGCTCCAATAGCATCTTCTGGAAAAGCCCAGGCTCTCACCAGCCAGGGGTAAAGTGATACTATTATTCCCTCTTCCCTCCAGAACCACTTGGGAATAAAAATGGTGAATCAGAAAAAGTTGAGACATCTCTGTGTTGCAGATGCTGATGGTCCCTCCCTGCACACCCTCAACACTCATCCCCACAACATGCACTGATGCTTCCTACCTCAAACAATTGAAGGCACTGTCTTGATCCACATGCTTGGTGAGCATGGAGGGAGTCAGTACCCACAGGAGCAGCCTTGGACACTGTGCACTGAGAGGTGGAGAATGAATCCACCAGCCCTGGACTTCAGACATGAAAACTCTAAAGAGATTCTACTCCAACTCCCAGAACTCACCCAGCAGGACTGACCCCAGCTACCCATGCTGGTGATGACTCTGGATATATAGCTATTAACTGGCCCTCCCTTTCCTACTCACTCTTCCACTGTCCCCCTGAATCATTTCCTAAGAAAACCACACACACACACACACACACACACACACACACACACAAACCCTTGTCCTAGAGTCCTTTACCCCAGTCTCTCCTCTGGACTAGATGAGGGCCAGATCGTAGGTTGCCTCGCCCTCTGCCCAGCTGCTCTCCTTATATGGCAGACTTGCATGTGCCCCCGCCACATGATCTGGGTGACGAGGTGCACTCCCAGAGACTTGAATTTTTGGAAGTTTATAGTTTGAGATCTCGTTTCTCCAGCTTTCAAGGGCAAAAAAGGTGGCATTATATGAGGACATTGGCCACCCTGGTGGCATCAAGAGGACTAGTGTCACATTTTCCATATCTTCCAGAGTTTTTCTTTCTTTCAAAGGTGACTTGGTTTGTTGACAACTTAAATGTGTTACCTCACTTGCATTTTTTTTTCTTCCTGGGGACCTTATTTTGCTGCTGTTTAGACACATGACATATTTTGGATAAAGGTTTTTTTACCTTATACCATGTGTCCTTGCTCTCAAAACCTGCTAAAAATAGGGGTGCCTAGATGACAGACCCCTAACTGGGAGTGCTTCCAGCCACAGATGGAAAATTCCTCCTGGGGGTTATTGATGAATGGAACCAGATGGAGCCAAATTGAAACACTTGGGATAAATTGCAGTTATGGGGGTCTAAGTCATAGCCCAAGCCTCATAATTAGCATTGAGATAATGCAATAGCTCTCTTTTATTTCTTCCATGCTGGGACACTTATTCTGGATGTGTTAAAAAAGTATGTATCTCCCTGTAGCAATGTTGTTCTGAAGCTGGCTTCTGGCTAGTTAACCCTGGACCACAGCATTCAGCAGGATATGGAGACTAAGATCATTGTGAAAGAGTAAATCTTTTAATGATGTGTCACTATCTAGACTCTTAAAAACTTGCTTCAAGTGCTGAAGGGTATGGTCTAGCCTCTTACTTCCTGTGTTGAGATTTCTGATCCCCTCAATAAGCCCTGGCCTCACTATGCTGTGGTCTAAGGTCTGGTCTCCTCAAAAAGATACTTTGTTCTGCCATCAGCAGACACACCTTAACCTGGTGGATGGAGTACTGTGTGAAACAACAGATACAAATGAAGACCTCCTGGAATTCTACTAAATTTAAATTTTATCAAAAATGTTTAGGGCCACTGAAAATTGAATCCCATGGTACAAGAAATCAATTTGGATACCTCAAATCTAACCAAATTTAGCTGCAAGGTCAAGTGAAGAGAGAAGATCTGGGGCAGGGGTGTGCAGGAACCAATCTGGTCCCCTCCCCACCATTCCTGAGAGAACCCAAGGCCTAGATGTCAATGAGCCAGATGGAGATTTTTACACCTCACAATACTTGACTTCTCAGAAACATGACCCCCTGGCAATTTCCTTCTCCAGATAATTTTGCCCGTGGCTTGTCTGGTTACACCTTTTCCTATGTTCCCTGTTTCCTCCTGAGGTCCTCCTACCCACTCTCTGCCAGGTCATCCTTCTCTGCCCGGCCTTCAAATGTTGGGTTTAAATCCTTTCTTACTCATCAGTCTTCCTGTAACTCATGGTACCAATGAACACCAAACCCACTAGAATCCCCCCCAGGAGCTCTTGAAAGCATCAGACTCAAAGAGCACCAAGCCCTCAGCTGATTCATCACTCCACCCTGTGTCCATGGACCACTACTGATCCAAGTTCCAAACCTTGCTATCTTTGTTACTACTGTCTCCTCAAAATCATGCCACTGACAAGTCCTGCTGATTCTTCCACTTGTCTCCCATGTCACCCTAGACCAAGTTGTCACCATCCCTCACCCAGACCATCTCAATATCTCATAGGTCCTCCCTGACAGCTTCACTGTGCAGCAGGGTCTTTCAGACATATAATTGATCTTGTGACTCCCCTATATACATTTCTTCAGTGGCACTGCTCCTGGGGTACAGCCCAAAGGTCTCAGCATACCTTAGGAGGCCCAGTATAAACAAACCTTTGTCTTTCTACCTTCATCCCACCCCCATAGCTCCAACCCATTCCCAACTTTCTGTTGACTCCACTGGCCTTCTTTTACTTATTTGAAGTGAAATATAATCTTTATGAACTATAGATTTCAAATTTAAAGCTTGATCTACACAGAAGAAAAGTGAAAATTAAAAAATTTACATGCTTCACAACAGGGCAAATAAACCCTAAGACCCAGCTCACCTGTAGCCTCACAGCCACAGATGGAGACACATAGCGAAGGTTGGGGATGGTCAGCACTCAGGTGGCTGATAGTGGCCCAGCCCAGCTTATATGGGACTCTTCCTTTTGTTATAATCTCCAATGTCCCCCATTTTTCTTTCAATAGGCTTTTAAAAATATTTAGTATTTATGCATGCCCTTTGAATATGTGCATCTATTTGATCCTTGGATGAGATACACCACAATCTACAGTACACAGCCATCAGAGACCCATGTACCATGAATGTCTGCAGAGCATAAAACTTCCCTTGCTGAATCCCATGGATCCACTTTGTAAGGAAAACCCTTGATTAAATGAAATTTCTCCAACCAAATTATTCAACAAATACAAACTGACCACCTGCCCTGTACCAGACACTGCTCACCATACTGGGGACACATTGGGGAGCCAGTCAGGAGCCTCTGTCCTTGCCATGCTCTGCTTAAGCTTAAGCTTAAGCTTATGCTCTGCTTAAGGGTGGGGTGCATACCATTAATTTATTATTTTTCTTTTTTTATTATTTTTTATTATGTTATGTTAGTCACCATACAATATATCATCAGTTTTTGATGCAGTGTTCCAAGATTCATTGACTATAACACCCACAGCTCCTTGTGATATGTGCCCTCCTCAATACCTATCACCGAGCCAACCCATACCCCCACTCGCCTCCCCTCTAAAACCCTCAATTTGTTTCTCAGAATCCACAGTCTCTCCTGGGTCGTCTTTCCCTTCAGACCATGAATCATTAGTGAGTTACGTAGATAAGGGTCAGGGAAAAGGTAGAGCAGGGCAAGGGAGACTGGAGTTATGTAGATAAGGGTCAGGGAAAAGGTAGAGCAGGGCAAGGGAGGCTGGAGATTTGGGGGAGGTATTCCCAGTGGGTATTTTTGGGGACGCCGCTTATTGCAGTACAGTGTTGCTTCAATGAGAACTTTGCATCTCATCTCAGGAACAGAAATAGATGAGCTTCTCATGAGTCCTTGGTCTATTTTTACCACTTGGACACTGTGAGTCATGTTGCTGATTGTGTCTCCCTCTTTGCATTGCTGCTGGTGAGCTTACAGCCAGTTCTGGACATCAAAATATATATTTGGAATACTGACTTCTCTCCTGGTTTTATCTTGTTTTCCCCCTAATTTTTCCCCCTTCATTTTGTTAGCATCACCTACGTATTTAATTGGCTGGTTAACGCATCTTGTTATATTCCCACATGTCTTTGTCATGCCCCGGGTGATAAATACCATGTGTTAGCAACCCACTCCTGAGGTAGATTTCCATATATCACCAACACTTTCTCTGGCAGAAGAAACAACTCCTTCCATAGTCTTCAGAAAAGAGGTACTGAGAAGAAGGGAAAAGGCCTTGGTTTGCTCACCAGTCTCACCTGACCACAGAGCTTCTGAGACCAGACTGTGAATCTGGGACGAAGGATCATTCACATATGTGGGATGAAGGACGTTTGAAATTTGGAGAGCAAATGTGATATGCTTAATGCTATGACTTCCAAATGAGCATTGAGCATAATTTTGTAAAAGTCCATATCCAATGAAGTTCCTAACTAGTCAGAATTTGAAGTAGAATAAATATGAACGCAAATAAGACTCTCTTGAAGGTGTTTTTCAGATACATCAGAAACAGATCTGATCACACTTTATATCATGCTTGTTGGCCCACTATCTTACTTCAATGACCTTTGTATATTATTATCTTTACTAGCAGAAGACAGCCCTGCAGGTCTTCACACCTTTCTGATCAGAAACCAGAGAGCAGTGCACTGTGGTGGATATGCATTTGATCTGGAAAAGCAAGTTAACATGTTCTTAAGAGATTTTAGATGGTACATCTATAGAATGACACTCTTAAAAGTCATTAAGATAGCTGTGAAGATCAAATGAATGATTGTTTCAAAGTCAGATTATTTCCTATTAGATCTACAGGGGAACATTGATTTGTAAGGATCTAGAGAAATTCTGTCTCCCTGAGATTCACTCTTGATGTGCCTTGGATGTGATCCCCCGAAGAGGTTGTGAATCGGAGCAGCATCGATGCATGAACAAAGCTATATGACACTGTCTCCGGTGTGACGCAGTAGTCCCTGCTTCCCACTGGTCCTATGACAGAACTCACAAGAAGAGAAGCTCATATGCAGAACAGGCCTATCATTTCAGAAAGGCTATGATTCCTTGTCCATGGTGATATCCAAGACTTGCCATTAGCAGCTCTGAAACAAGAATTGGAATATAAATCATTTATTTGGGGAGGGTGGTTCCAGGAAGTGCTGGACAGGTAAGGGTGAGTAGGGCAGGAACAGAGAGAAGATAAGAAAGGATGTCCTATTAAAAAGCCAGTTTCTGCTGTAGGCAGCTAGAGCTCAGTCTTTTGGGGGAAGTCTGAGAGACCTTGTCATACATGTACTCAGTGTAATCTGACCTGAGGATCAAGGGAACTGGGGTATTTGTACACCAATTTTCTGTCCATCATTGGTCAAAACCTGATCCCAGGGCATTCACTCTCTGGCCCTTGAAACTTGTCCCAAAATAGGCTGAGTGGTCTTTTACTGCTAGGAAAGTGGTGGAAAGCTGGAGGTGTTAGCCTGTAAGAAGCTTTTGACTTGCAGAGGTAGTGTGCAGAAGATACACCTGTACATAAAACTCCTGGATGAGACCTGATGAGTGAAATTCTTCTTTAGATCCCTAAGGATGGACAAAGTCAGAGGCAACATGGACAAAGCACCTCACAGTTCAGTATGTCACAACCATCTTGTAAAATGGTCCTTATTATTATCACTGTCATAGTCAGAAGAGAGAACTGAGATACAGAGAGGTAAAGTCAGGTCTGAGAGTCAGACAGGTAATAAGTGGCAAAACTGGCATTTGAACCCAGCCAGTCTGGCCTCAGAACCCCTGCCCCAGCCTCTGCTCCATACTATCTCTCATCAGAAACACAGTAGGCCATGCAACGGCCTAGCTGTGAACAGCCTAGCTTAGGGCTGAAATAAATGAAATCCAACAAATGAGTGGGAAAAGTCTTCATTAGCTGCTGCTTCTTGGCAGTGTCACATATGACACCATAGCCACTACCCAGGGCCAGTGACTGTGGGTAATGGAAAATCCTCTTGGGCTGCCATCAAAACACTACAGAGTGGACAGCTTAAACCGCAGACATTTATTTTCTCACGATTCTGGAAGCTGGGAAGCCCAAGGTCAAGGTGCTGGATGATTTGATTTCCAGTGAAGGCCTTCTTCCTGGCTAGCAGAAGTCCTTTTTCTCCCTCTATCCTCACATAACCTTTCCTAGGTGTGTACCTGTGGGGAGACAACAGTAGTTCTCTCCCTTCCTCTTGTTATAAAGCACCAATCCTATCATGAGGACCCCAAACTCATGACTTCAAATAATCCTTTTCATGTGCCAAAGGCTCCATCTCAAAATACCATTGTATTGAGGGCTAGGGCTTCAACATAGGGATTCTGGGGGGACAAAAACATTTAGTCCATAGTGCAATGAGGTAAGGACTTTCAAAAGTCTTAGTATAGCATCTATGGAAGTACAGTTTTCAAAGCAAAACACATACTACTATATAAAGTACAAAATAGAATTTACAACATAATAAAACATATGAAATATGCAAATACGTTATTTACCTAGATTAGTAGATAAAAAGATAAATTTTCTTTTCCTAAAAAAATTCAAGTTATTTCACATTCTTGCTAGCTTGAGGAAATCTCATTTTTTTCTCATTTTTAAAAGTGTTTATATAGTAGAGTTGGTAAGCCACCTGCTTCCATTTTCAATTTATCTTCACTAATTAGAAAATCCTCCCTTGGGCCACCCCCTTGGGTGGTCCTACTGTCCTACTGTCAGCATCAAATGATGAGTACAATTCATTTTGCTTTATGGAAAATGAATCTCCCACAGCACAGACTTCTGAGTAGAGACCCCATGTTCTTTGTCTCCTGCTCCTCTGGGGCAGTGTTCATGCTCTGATAGACAGTACTGATATGATCAGCATTTTAAAAGCTATGCTTTAACTAAGCATGTGGTAGAGCGGGATGACAAAGCCACATCTATAGCATAATAAATAATAGGAAGGGGCACATTGCTTCAATCAAGACAGAGGGGGAAAAAAGAGTATTTGCTTTTGTTTACCAACTAAGAAACATCAGATTCTCTAAGTTGATATAGAAATGCCCAAATAGCCAAATATCTTGTGAAAATTCACAGACAAGGGATTAAAAACAGAACTTGGAGGAAAGGAAGGTGCTGAATCCTTGTTCCTTTTTTTTTTTTTTTTTTAACTTATGAGGTGTTTCTACGTTTTCTGGCATCTTCTTCTAATTTTATTTATTCCAGTTGCATTAAAATATTCAAAGTAATATTTGTTTATTTCTAAAGAAACATTACAGTCATCATTGGCATTTTTTAAAACGACATTTGTGGGCTGCCTGGGTGACTCTGTGGGTTAAGCATCTGTCTTTGGCTCGGGTCATGATTTCAGGGTCTTGGGGTCAAGCCCCATGTCAGGCTGTCTGCTCAGCGGGAGATCTGTTTCTCCCTTGGCCTGCTATTTCCCCTGTTTGTATTCTCTCTCTCCTTTTCACTTACTCTCTCAAATAAATACATAAAATCTTAAAAAATAAAAAAAAGTAAAATGCCATTTGTGAGCTGTCGATGGGCAAACTGACACACTCCCTGGAGGACAGGGCTGACACACAGCCCTTGAGCTTCTGTCTGCGCAGAGCTACAGACACTAACTAGCCCATGTGGTCTTCCTCTCCTGATACTTGCAGGCCATCTGACTTCCTGCCTGACCTCAGAGGAGGGCTGCGCGTGCAGTGGGAGTGACTGTGGCATTCACAATGGCAGATATTTGTATTAGGAACATGCTTTGCTCAGAATCATTAAAATTAATGGCATGATTCACACCGCATCTATTATCCCTGTTCCCTAGGCTGATAATGGGAAATCAGCTGTTTATATGGTTTCTAACCATTCGTAAGGAATTACATCTCATTCTGGAGATTTTTTTCAAATGACAGGAAAGGGGTCACTCTTTGCTTTATCAGGAGTGCTTCTTTCCCTTGTTTCTCTCCTACCGGTGAGCAAACCCTGCCTGCAGAAGGCAGGAAGAACTTCTGTTTGCATGGATAAGATTCTCTGGAAGCTCATGAATCTAGACTGGTACTGACCCATCCTTTGCATGTGATTTCTAATTATTAACACTAAGTGACAGAAAGGTTTATGTCACGACAGGTTGCTTTACATCGGTGCTTCTCATGTGCTCATATGGCCACTTACTTCAGGCTTGCCTGGGGCCACAGAGGTGAGCGCTGGAGAAGGGGAGCCCATTACCCTTCCTCCCTACCTGAAGTTAAACCCGAGTCACTAGGCGTGAGACACTGCATTCTTCTGTTCCTCTTCCGATCACTCATGCCTGTGAGCGGGATCAGGAAGGCCTTCCTTCTCTCCCTAACAGGGTAGTGCTCAGTGCTCATCAGCATGCTCCTTCAGGGTCTAGGCTCTGACGTCACCCTGTGGGGAACACTGCCTGCAAACGAGGCTGAAGGCTGTCAGAGCATTAGGAGCAGGAGACTGAACACAATCTCCGCCCCGCAGGAGAGCCTGCACTATTTCCAACGGAAAAACACAGATTGTGGCAGTGCAGGTTGGGAAATCCATTTCTGATCCTACTTAGCTGTCAACTTACCTGTCACGGAAGTGAACATACATGTCACATTTAAGATCAGCATGGCATACGATCCTAAGATTCTCAATAGAATTAGTTAAATTCTGCCTGTCGGCTGCTGTTGCTGATATCTTCTGTAGCTCATGGGTTTTCTGTCTAGGAGCAATAGTCCCCAGTGTTGATTAGAGAGGAGTAGGGAATTTGGGTAAATTGGAAGGGGAGGTGAACCATGAGAGACTGTGGACTCTGAAAAACAGTCTGAGGGGTTTGAAGTGGCGGGGGGGTGGGAGGTTGGGGTACCAGGTGGTGGGTATTATAGAGGGCACGGCTTGCATGGAGCACTGGGTGTGGTGAAAAAATAATGAATAATGTTTTTCTGAAAATAAATAAATTGGAAAAAAAACAAAAACAACCATTAATTGTGGAATGAGTAATGAAGGAAAGGATAGAATGATCTGTCAATTTTCTTTTAGTATTTTCAGTTTGGTTTGTCATAAGTGATAAATAAATAAAAGTAAAATTTTCCAATATTATCATTAAAAGAGAATTGAAGGATTAAAAAAAAAAACAAAAAAACCCTGTTCCTATTTAACTTTGGGAAAGAGACCCTGAGTTCCTGAAGAGGATTTGCTTTGACAATTCCATCCCTCTGAGTGCTGGGGGAGCACGCACCTCACCACGCTGCGTGCAGTGTGGCATACACAGGGAGATGGCAGCTTGTCCCCTTGAGGCCAGGTCATCAGGTCTTTACTAGGTTTTGAAACCTGAGCCCTCTGTACAACAGAAAGCACTGAATTAAAAGAAGGGAGACCAAGCTTGCTTGATTTACAGGGGCTGGGCATCAATCACCTCAGGTATTAAACATGGTAAAGTCTATTTAAAGATAGAAGAATAGAAGAATTCTGATAAAATTCCATGCTTCTAAGAACATATGAGCTGGTAATGAGATAATAAATGACGTGAATTGCATTAGTACAACTTTGGGGGGAGAAAATTCTTTAATAAGCCCACAAAAGCCGGATGTAGGTCAAAGAATCTCAAGGGGATTTTTTTTTTTTTTGGAGGGGGAGAAATTGAGAATTATAAACAGATAAAAATTAAATCACTAAAGAGAAAAGAAGGGTGAAAAATATTTTTAAATATCTGAAGTACAAAAGTAGGCAGATGTGTGTCCCAGAACCACATTGTGGTGCTTTGATACAGCACACACAAACAATATCGTGTGTGGAATGGTAATGAGTCTTACTGCAGGTTTAGTGAAGGAAGGAACCCAACTAATCTTCACCAGCACTGTGCTGTGTGCTTTCTTGCACATCTCCCAACGTGAACAGTTTGCCTGCCCCACCAAGAACGAACTGGAAGGCCTACTTTGTACATGAGGCCTACTTTGTACATGAGGAAACAGATGTTCCGAGAACATTAGTGTCTTGCCCAAGGCGCAAAACTAGTCAGTTAACAGAGCCAGAATTTGCACCCAATTCTGCTGGGTGCTGGAGATCATTCCATTATTCAAAACGTCACACTTATGGAATCCAGAAGAATAAAAACTCAGGGATCCATGACAAAAGATGTGTAAAACTTGTATACCAAAGATGTAAGATGTCACTGAAGGAAAACACAGAAGAGTTAAATAAACAGAAAGGCGTTCTGTGTTCACGAATTGGAAAACAACGTTGCTAAAATGACAATAATGCTCAAATTGATCTACAGATTGGATGCAACCCCATCAATATTCCAGCTGGCATTTTGGCAGAAATCAAAAAGCTTCCCTTAAAATTTAGAGAACTGTAAGAGACAGGATTCCTTTCTCGCTGCTCCTGCAACATGCAGTTAACCTAACAGCTTTTGAATATAAAAATAGTAACAATCCCCACTTGTCAGGCAGTTACTATTAGCCTAAGGGGTTAGCACACATTGCCAGTGTGTTCTTGTTCAAATTCCCTTCCGAACCTTAGGATTATATTATTCATTTTATGTTTAAAGAAAGTTTGGTTCAAGTCCCTGGATTTGATCCTAGTTCTGTCCAAATAAATTCCCATTGGCATTGTTATAGAGGGACCTTCTCTAGTATCTATTCCAACTGTGACCAGCACCATCTAACGTTTGGCTCGTCAATTCATTATGTCTCAGAGGAAGGCCGTGTATCAAGGCTGCCCCTCTTGTCCTGCCCATGTGACCCTCGAAGCCTCACTGTCATCACCCTACAGGGAATCAGTCAGTTTGGGAATGGAAAGACATGGCCTCAGATTATAAACCAGGGTTACATCTGAGACATAAGCAGGAATAGGGGCAGGTGCAGCAATAAGAGATGGGTGTTTTGTGTCTCTTCCCTCACGAAAGGCTGAGATGGTAGGGGGTTTGCTCATGGCCATCAAGTGGCAGACGTCCAGCAGTAATGGAGGGTCGGTCTGAAGTGGGTTTACTGTGTTCTGTACCTATCACTTGAAACATCTGACAAGGAACCTACCCTACCCCTCCATGTCTCTGAGCATGTTGTTAAAGCCCGGGCCCCCAAATTTAATTGGCCAATCCCATCCTAGCAGAGGAGATATATCTGTATCTCCTGTGTCCCAGGCCATATCCTGGAACATTCCCCAAAACACTTTTTAACCAATCAGTTTAAGTGTTTTAACCAATCAGTTTAAGTCTGTATAACAAATGAGAATCAACATTTCTGGGATCTTGAATTAAAGAGTATAAACCATTCTTATTGGGGAGGTGCCCCTAAATAGACACAGGAAGAGCACTGAGCAGGACCTTCATGGGGTGACCAACAAGACCCGCTGCAGGATAAAGGGCATTTGTGGGTCATGGGTCACCCCAGAGAGAGTACACAGGCCTGCCAAGTGCCGCCCTTAGGCATGGTATGAAAGCAAGGACTACATGGTGTCTGCCATGCCCTTGCTCCCCTCAACCACCACAGTCAGGGCCCTGTTGGGGCAGCCACTCTGGCCTTCCCTAGGCAGAAGAGCAGGGGCAACTAGATTGGACCCTCAGGGTCCCAGAGCCACCCTTGTGACAGTCCTTTTCCTGTCACTGGAACTCTGCCACTTGGAACCTCTCAGAGTTGGGTCTTCCTTCCTCCATCACAGCCTACTGATCCTTCAGGACTCAACCTCAAGGAGACCTTCAACAGGAATCACTCACAAATGGACAATGTCAGCACCTGACCACTTCCTCTTCACCTTCCAACACTTAGGTCACTGTTTTGTGACTTCACTGTTCACTGCTCCCCCACCCCCTCTGGCTTCTCAAGGGCCCCGCTTTCCCTTCATCACTACTCAGCCATCCATGCACAGGGCGTTCCTCTACCTGTGCCAGTTCCCCAGCATCCCCCCACCTTCCCAATTTCCCCCAAGACCTATATTCATTAGGATATAGGTCTTGGGGGAAACAGGCAGTGTGGTTGAGTCACACCAGCCAAGCTTCTACGGGGTCTTCCAGATGCAGATGTCCACAAGAACACTACCATCTTTCTCTCTGAGCATGCGGCTGCCTGGCACCCTGCTGGGAGAGAACCCCCCCCCCCCAACACTCAGAGCCACAAGACACAACCTCGCTCTCTCTCCACCACTCACCAACTCCACATAAGCACTGGAGCACTGCTGCATGCTTGGCACAATCCCAGGCCTGGCATACGACATGAACAAACCAGACAGAACCCCTGCCCCATGGAGCTTCCAAGTAACTCTGTCAACCCCAAATCCCAGAGCCAGTCTCCGTTCTTCTTTTTCTGTGCTGATTCTCAGCAGCCTAATCATATCCGGCTCATCCCCAGCATCCCCAGCACCCCACTTCACTCACAGCCGCGCCCAACCTGGACCAGGGCAGCCATCCTCCACCCGCTCCCCCTTGAGCCTTCACATCCAGTTCTCACAGCAAGATGGCCCTAGAAATGGTAACCTGACCCTCCCCTTCCTCTGCTTATAGCCTGCAAGGGCCTCTGTTTATATTTAGAATAAAGTCCAAACCAGTTAGCCTGGCCTGCAGTCCTGCACAATCCAGCCTCTGCCAGGTGCCCCAGGCCCACCTCCTACTTCTGTACCCCCAAGCACTTGGAGATTCTTCAATACCAGCACCCATACCATTGGCCTCTTGGTGCCTACTCCCAAAATACTGGTTTACTTCTGGTTGGGTCCCATCCCACAGCCCTTTGCACATGTTTTGGCATGGTTGGATCCCTCTTGTTTCAGGATCTCAGCTCCAAAATCCTTTTCTTTTTCTTTTCTTTTTTTTTTTTTTTTGAAGATTTTATTTATTTATTTGACATAAAGAGAGAGATCACAAGTAAGCAGAGAGGCAGGCAGAGAGAGAAGGGGAAGCAGGCTCCCCATGGAGCAGTGATCCCAACGTGGGGCTCGACCCCAGGACCCTGAGATCATGACCTGAGCTGAAGGCAGAGGCCTAACCCACTGAGCCACCCAGTTGCCTCTCAAAATCATTTTCTTAAAGACACTGTCCCTGACTGCCACATACATTGTTCCACTCTCCCCCAGTTAACCTGCCACTTGAAACTGTTGTCTTCATAGTACTTACCACAGTCTACGACTTGTTTGTTTTCTGTGCCTGTCTCTTCCCTGTGCCTGTTTCTCTACCTGCCCCCAGGGAGTGTGCACTCCATGATAGCCGAGACATTTTCTGACCCACTGTCAGATAGGACTACTGGATCCTATGCACTTTATGCTGAGTGAAATAAGTCAAGCAGAGAGAGTCAATTAGCATATGGTTTCACTTATTTGTGGAGCATAACAAATAGCATGGCGGACAAGGGGAGATGGAGAGAAGGGAGTTGAGGGAAACTGGAAGGGGAGGTGAACCATGAGAGACTATGGACTCTGAAAAACAATATGAGGGTTTTGAAGGGGCAGGAGGTGGGAGGTTGGGGGAACCAGGTGGTGGGTATTAGGGAGGGCACGGATTGCGTGGAGCACTGCGTGTGGTGCAAAAACAATGAATACTGTTACGCTGAAAAGAAATAAAAAAAAATAACCTTGTATATTGAAAAAAAAAAAACTGTTTAACTGTTGATCAGATGAAAAAAATAAGTATTTCTGGGAGATACCAGACCACACATTTCTTGATGCTTCTTTCACTTAAACTTTTACCTCAGACCCTGAACATCTGACTCTGGCATGTTCATGACTTATCATCCAGACTGGCCACTTCTGGGCATGGAATGGTCCATGACAAGAGGGACACCAGTCATATGAAGCTGTGAGGTCACCCGTTTGGGTCTGCTCTCAACCAGTCTAGTTACAAGCGTGAGTGTTCATCATGCAGTCGATAGCAGCAGCACTGGCTTTACTTGCTCACGATTCTCCTGGGCTCAGCATGCAATCAGGATGGAGTGGGAGCTCACAGCCCCTTCTCCAGCAGAGGAGGTGAGGAAATCACAGACCAAAGTAGCCCCATATGTGAGACTTTTATGAAAGATGGTCTGGAGATCTCCAGGAACCTATGTTAAAATGAGAGGTTATTATTGCCAAAGAATATTTGATATTGGGAGAAAATCCAGTTAAAATAAATCCACTCCACAATAGTATGCATGTGCACATGTGGGGTGTATGCCAGAAAAGGAAACCCAAAGCTATGTAAGTGAGTTCATTCAATCTTTAACAAGATTTAGATTATAATTACAAATGTGTGCTAATTCTCAGAGCAAAGAATGATAGAGTGTTGTTTAGGTTTGCTGGTGCAATTAATTCTTCCAGTGAAACTGACTTTGATGCTAATTGGAAAAAGAATGATGTTTGGTAAAGTATTCAAGGCTTCCCTAACTACTGTGAGGATTTCTCAATACTTGGATAGCTTTGTATTACAAAGTGCCTTACCTGTCAGGAACCTCCTAGATTGTCTCTTCCATTAATGCATTAGCACAGTGGGACTATCATAACCACTGCTTTGCATGAAGCCAGTAACCCAGAGTCACCCACACTGACACCGTGAACTCCTGCCACTGCGCAAGTTATGTGGTTTCTCTTTTCTTGGAGGATCTGGTTGGCAGTAGGAAGCCCCTGCCCCATGGCAAGGAGAGGTGCTGGTATGGGAAGGGAAGGGCTGCCTGAGGGTGCTCACAGGAGATGAGCTGGTCAACAAGCCTTTCCCCATGCATCCCCCTAACCAGGGAGGATCTTCATACCATTCCCTGTGGGAGGAGGTAGGGTGGTTGGGGAGGGGAGGTGGCGAGGCCACTATCTCACAGGTCCTCCTTGACTCTGTCTTTATACTCTCTGTACTCTGTGGTACTGAAAAAAAGGGGCTGTGCAAATCTGACTCAGCCCATTCCGTGAAGAAAACAGAAAGCATTCCTGTCATTTATCCTGCAAGGGGGTGATGGGTGACATTTTGTTGTTTGTTTTTGGTTTTTTTTTTTTTTTTTTTTTTGGGACTTGGAGGTTTACCAAAGTCTTCCAAGCCAGGATGAAAATACACATGTCCTCTGGAGTGGCCAGGAGCACATCTCAGACAGGCATCTGGCCCCAAGCTACAGCTTAGCTGAGCTGAGCCTGCCCTTCCTCTTGCTCACCTGCCCTGCCTCTCCTGTCTAATGATTCCCCATCTTTGACCCTCATAGCTGGGGGGCTGCTTCCAGGGTTCAGTGCTGCTCTTGGCAGGGCCCACAACCGACAGAAAACTGCAATGCCTACCAGGAACCAGCAAAGGAGTGGGAACATTCTGAGGGGCATGGATGGAGAAGGTGCTACTCAGTGTCCATGTGGGTGCCTAGAAGTTCACCATCAGCAAAAAGGCAGAAGAGCACAGTGGTCAACAGCCTTAGCTCTCACTAGGCCCCCTGTTACCTGGGTCTCCCAAGCAGACCTGTGCCTTGCTGAGTGTTAAACAGAAGTAGCAGCATCTCCTATCATGCCCATAATGGAGTATCTATTTTAGCCCTGCTTTTGTTCCCTTTACCCATCCTTTGCACTTCTTATTATTTTTTATACTTTCCTTTTTTTTTCCAATTTATTTATTTTCAGAAAAACAGTATTCATTATTTTTTCACCACACCCAGTGCTCCATGCAAGCCGTGCCCTCTATAATACCCACCACCTGGTACCCCAACCTCCCACCCCCCCGCCACTTCAAACCCCCCAGATTGTTTTTCAGAGTCCATAGTCTCTCATGGTTCACCTCCCCTTCCAATTTACCCAAAAGCACATACCCTCCCCAATGTCCATAACCCTACCCCCCTTCTCCCAACCCCCCTCCCCCCAGCAACCCACAGTTTGTTTCGTGAGATTAAGAGTCACTTATGGTTTGTCTCCCTCCCTATCCCGTCTTGTTTCATGGATCCTTTTTTTTTTTTTTTTTTTTAATGTTTTGGTTTCTTTTGATGTATTTGAGTCAAAGAAAACTATCAGCTTCCCAAGGGAAGGTACCACATCTTCTATTTTCTTGTGTTCCCAGAAAGCACATTGTATGTAGTGGGTGCCCAGTGAATTGGGACTCTGAGCAAATGAATTGAAATATCTTTATTTATAACCATACTTCTGATTTCTTCAAATATTCTCAAATGCTGTCAAGTTTTTGTCCTTTGTCAACATTTGATTAAGTTTCCTATGTTACCATTTGATCTTAACATAAATGTTCACATTGGGTGCCCACCTGGGAGCCACTCCTGCGATGTGCCCCAAGTGTGTCTATACCCCCAGGCTTCAGAAGTCCTTGATGGACATGGCATGAGTTCACCATGGGAACAATGATGAAAGCACCTCCACATGCAGTGGTCCTCATGACTACCCCTGCATGCCCTCTGCTGTGGGCCCGCCTCTATGATGACTGTCTTTGTCAAAATCAGCTGCTGGTAATGTTCAGGAGGTAGCATGTGAAAATTCTTCCCTTTAATCCACCATACCTGTCAACCTGTCAGCCTGCTGAGAAAGAGTATGCATTGTTCTGACATGACTTTTTCTGTACAAAGACTCCACGAGTGTCCTGCCTTCTCCAGGCTATTTGCAAACTGTATTCTCCCAGCCTACAGAGATCTAGAATCTCCAGAGGCATCCTTTGCATTGCTTTATTTAGTATTCCACTCCCACCACTTATATATTCAACATTGTAACTGACCTTCCATTCACTCCAGCCAATGGGTTGGTACCAAAGGGCCAAATCCACAGGGCTTGTTAAACGAAGCACATTCGGCCTATTGAAAGCTTATTTTCTGTAAGTTTTGTGGTCTTGGACCACTGAATGGCTCCACCTGCCCTCACCTGCTACAGTAGTCAGACCCACAAGGCCGTGAGTATGGCACCTCACTAGAGGTCCCAGCCCTCTCTGCTGGGCTCAGGAAGGTTGCTCTGGGCCAGTTCCTCTGGGATTTGCTTCCTCCCTGGTTCTGCTCCCACTCAGATGGTTTGAGTTTAAATGTAGGTGTGGCATCTACTTCTTCACCTTCCGTATCCACCCAGAACCTGGCATTCCAGGCCCCAGCATTGCCTCACCCACCATACCAAGGCTTCTGACCAGCCCATCCTCCAGAGCTGGCCTCTGCTAAGGCCCCACATGAGCAAACATTAGTGACAGCTATGGCATGCTAGCCCCAGGTTGTCAGATCATGCTGAGGGCTACTTATATCTCACCCTGCATAATCGCCATGATAACACATGCATGGGTAACTGGGGCCTCCTCTTTATTCACAGGGAAACTGAGGTACAGAGAGGTTGAATGATTTTCCAGAAAGTAAGGGATAAGGAGGAGTCACCCCTTATCATTCTGACTGCAAAGGCTCCAGGCACAGACTCATTTACTCCCTCACTGCTTTTCCTCTCTCTGCACCAGCAATCAACTGACCCGCCCCAAGCCACTGTGCCTTGGTTCCCTTCTTCTCAGACTCTCTCTATTTCCCAGATGGCACAAGCAAAACCCATCCCTGCAGGCTCATAGGCAAAGGTGAAATAACTCTCTATAAATAAAAACCAAGAAACCACAAGAGAAGATTTTCATAAAGTACTCCAGGAACTATAATCTGTGTGCTTTTTGTTAGGCATGGAAACAAACTGATTACCCCCCACCCACTCCCCCAAAAACCACACACATAAAAGAAAAGTTCTCCTTTGGCCCTTATCCCAGTCATTACTAGGAACAAAATGGAAAGAGTCCACTTATATACAAAAGCTTAGAATTCCAAATTTACCTCATGGTCCTCACCTGAGAGTTCATGTTCTCAGGCTCCTGGCTGCCCTCCCTCCCTGCATGCCACCCCTTTGCTGTTCTTAATGGGCAGGGATGCAATGGACCCATCTCTGGGGGCTTTGTTTGGATCCTGCCAGCTAGATGAACCAGGGGCTCAGATGCACCCAGGCAGGCGGTGCCTCTTGGTGAAGACATGAAACATGCCATGAGGCTTTTTTAACACAGTATAGGAACTGTGGCCAGAAAGTCTAAAGTTCAGCTAAATACATACAGCTATCTGTGCCTCCAAGTACTGTCCACTGGCTGGCTGCCTGCCAGGCTCCCCAGGAGCAACTCAGTGCATCAGAGATAATCGTGGTGGCTGGGTTTAGTGCCCAGGGTGTTTGTGTGCATGTCTATATGTATCCATGTGACTGTTAATGTGTATATGTGTGTTTGTGCATGTGTGTGTGTGAATAGATATACCTGTATATGTGTGTTGGTATGTCAGTGTGAGTGCCCAAATATGTGTGTGCCTATGTGTGTCTGTATGAAGGAATGGGGATAGGGATGTTGAGGATATTGTCTCATAAAAGAAGCTGTACATCCAGTTCTAGGTCAGGGCACCTACAGGAATCTCAGCCTCCACAGGCAGCTTAGACTTGCCAAGACCACGAACAGGACTGAGTCACTGCAGGGGAAAAGAGGATTAACACAAAAAATGCTTTTTATGTACTATAGGGGGGGACATCCTGACCCAAGAATCAATGCCCTATTCTAGAACAGCAGATTGATGTCAATCCTTTCATCCCAGAGCCCAGTAATGCCCTGACCCAGGCCTGGCGTTAAGGGTAGAGGCAAGTCCAGGAGTGATGTCTTTAGCTGAGAATCCTGGTGGAGAGTCTTTTTCCATATTTACCTCTTATTTTGCAAAACACTCACACCTTGGTCTCACTTAGCTCATTGATATGGCACATTTGGTCTTCCTGAGGAATAAGAGAGTTCTCCACAAAGGCTGAGTAAACGGGATTCGTCTTTCCTAAGCAGGAACCTAAGCAGTGCACAGGGAAGGTCTCATTGTCCCCATGTTTACAGGTCCCAGGAGAGAAGAACCCTGCCTCTCTTTAGCTTGCTGCTGGAATCTGGGAATGGTTTGGAGCCTGGAGAAGAAAGAGGCCAAGGCAGGTGATTAATCATCACTCTACTCAAGTGCTTGTCCATCTGGTCTACCTTATTCTCAACATACCATCAGGTAGTGTGAACCACTATTAGGTGACAGTGACATCAAGTGTGGATAAGAAAAACAATTCTCACATAAGGCACTGCTTTAAGCACTCTGTATCTCAGAAGGATGGAAATGTCTGGCTTTCTAGGGTCTGGTTTAGTGGGAAGACAGCAGTTTGCATGGTCCCAGCTTGGATTCTTGCACAAGCTGAGACCATGTGCCAAGTCCAAACAAGTGAGTTCAAGATATAAAGACTTTGTGAATCTTGACTCAGAACTGATGCACTGCTACTCCCATCTTATTGTGTTGATCAAAGTCAGACACACATCCTGTCCAGATTCAAGAGAGGGAAAATGGTCTCTTCTTGAAGGGGGTGGTGAAAAGCAGAGTATGTGGAGAGATAAGAGGGAGGAAAGATGTGTGCAAACAGTCTATGTTTTTTATCCGTATTTAATTCATACAGACAAAATACTAAAGAGGGAAAGAGGTTAGCATGCATGTATATTCATACAGGTACTCACACATTTATACATGCACATGTGTGTGCATGCAGACACATGCATAAAGATACTTATGTAGGCATATACATATTCATTTATTCATTTAGCCTCATGCATACCAAGAAGTGTGCTAGACTCTCTGCAAACTTCACATTCTTTGAGATAACTGCACTTGTATCCAGTTTAGAAGTAGAGAAACCAGAGCATAGAGGTTAAGTAGCTCAGATAGTCATGGACTAGTCTCTTCTGAGCCTGGGCTCTGATTATGTGCCCTTGCAACACATACCAATAAACCCAAAGACACAGTAATCACCAAATCTTAGATCTGTCTTTCTATCTCTGAAGATTTAAATAAATAGAACACTGAGAATTTGTTTTTATTATGTATTACATAAGACAAACTTTAAGCATATTATATTTCTTGACCCCAAATCCAGGTTATGTAAGTTTACTTAAGATAAGTAAAACCATATGTAAAAGCCCTCAGCAAGCCTACACTGTTGGCATCTTCAGCTGAACAGCTGCTACGCTCTCTTGACTCAGACCAGTGACAACAGAGGAAGTCCATCTCTTCTGTGCCCCAAATATCACCCATCTCCTCCCCTTATCCAGTACCATAATCTGAGCCTTTACTACCTGGATGCTTAAAGTGCACCCCAGGAACAAGTGGCATTGTCATCACCTGACATTTGCTAGAAATGTAGGCTTTCAGGCTCCAGCCCAGATCTGCTGAGCCAGAATCTCTTTGTCTGCAAATCCCCAGGTGTTTTGTGTATGCATTAGAGTTTGGGGAACACAGCCTTTTTAAAAAAGATCTTTTATTTAATTCATTTGAGAGAGAGAGAGAGAGAGAGAGAGAGCGCTTGCCAGTAAGAGCACTAGCAGGGGGAATGGTTAGAGGGAGAGGGAGAAGCAGACTTCTTCCTGAGTAGGAAGCCTGACAAAGGGCTACACCCAGGACCCCAGGTTCATGACCTGAGCTGATGGCAGACATTTAACTAACTGAGCCACCCAACCACCCCAGAAACACAGCTTTCACAGATATTTCAGTAAGCAAAAGTGATTCAAATTTAATATTATTGACCGAACTTGATTTATATGTTTTACATTATTTGTGTGCAAGTCAATTTTTCAATATCCCCAGAAGAGTCTATTGTGCAGTCAAATCTGAGCACCACCTGGACCTGGGATACTCAGAGTGAGGCAAAAGCACAAGCTAGGAGTATGATGCAGGTTCAGGAATCCCCATCCCAACCCTTTCATCAGAATCTGCACTCTACCAATGCCCCAGATGTGCTAACTTAAGCTGAGCAGCTCTGCTTGGCCTCAGTCCAGGTCCTCTACTTGGATTCCCCAGCCTAAGCTCAAGCTTTGCCACCTTTTTTTTTTTCTTTTTCATTAAAAGAAATTATTATTTTTTATTTTTATTTTTTTTAATTTATTTATTTTCAGAAAAACATTATTCATTATTTTTTCACCACACCCAGTGCTCCATGCAAGCCATGCCCTCTATAATACCCACCACCTGATACCCCAACCTCCCACCCCCCCGCCACTTCAAACCCCTCAGATTGTTTTTCAGAGTCCATAGTCTCTCATGGTTCACCTCCCCTTCCAATTTACCCAAATTCCCTACTCCTCTCTAACGCCCCTTGTCCTCCATGCTATTTGTTATGCTCCACAAATAAGTGAAACCATATGATAATTGACTCTCTCTGCTTGACTTATTTCACTCAGCATAATCTCTTCCAGTCCCGTCCATGTTGCTACAAAAGTTGGGTATTCATCCTTTCTGATGGAGGCATAATACTCCATAGTGTTTATGGACCACATCTTCCTTATCCATTCATCCGTTGAAGGGCATCTTGGTTCTTTCCATGGTTTGGTAACTGTGGCCATTGCTGCTATAAACATTGGGGTACAGATGGCCCTTCTTTTCACGACATCTGTATCTTTCGGGTAAATACCCAGGAGTGCAATTGCAGGGTCATAGCATTACCCTGATTCCCAAACCAGGCAAGGACCCTACCAAAAAGGAGAATTTCAGACCAATATCACTGATGAATATGGATGCTAAGATTCTCAACAAGATCCTAGCCAACAGGATCCAACAGCACATTAAAAAGATTATCCACCATGATCAGGTGGGATTCATCCCTGGGCTACAAGGATGGTTCAACATTCGCAAATCAATCAATGTGATACAACAAATTAATATGAGAAGAGAGAAGAACCACATGGTCCTCTCAATTGATGCAGAAAAAGCATTTGACAAAATCCAGCATCTGTTCCTGATTAAAACGCTTCAAAGTATAGGGATAGAGGGAACATTCCTGAACCTCATCAAATCTATCTATGAAAGACCCACAGCAAATATCATCCTCAATGGGAAAAAGCTTGCAGCCTTCCCATTGAGATCAGGAACAAGACAAGGATGCCCACTTTCACCACTCTTGTTCAACATAGTATTAGAAGTCCTAGCAACAGCAATCAGAAAACAGAGAGAAATAAAAGGTATCCAAATTGGTAATGAAGAAGTCAAACTCTCTCTCTTTGCCACCCTTCTTTTAACCACCTGGATGCCATCCCTCCCCCACACACTATACACAGTTTCAGTGTCACCAGCAAACCACTGATTGTTCTTTGTGTTTACATGTGTTCTGGACTTCCCATCCCACATCTATCACATGATGTCCCTTTGGGGTTGGTGACAGTCACAGGCTGAGTAGAGTACCCACCCTAGGATATCCTCATCCTTAAACCCAGGCATAACCAGGAGTGGCTGAAGACACAGCTCTAGCCAAAGAAAACTTTGGGCAAATGTTTTTGGAGGGCTCTGTCTATGTCTCCTACTTCTTGCCTTGATTTCAAATCTGATGCCTTGAGTTGCAGCAGCCATCTGGGGCCCAGGAGGATGGAAGTGCTGCAGCCCTGACTACACTGAGCTGTTGAGTCTGTACCTCCCACCTCCAACATCTTCATCTGCTGCTACCCTCCCTTTGGCTTGGTCAGGGACTACTGAAGCAGTCCTTCTCTGGTAGGCTAGTATCATGTCAGAATAATAAACCCTATAGTTCAGCTCCCGTGTGTCCCTGGTTTTTTGTTATTATTGCAGTTTCAGTTTGTGAAACTGAATTAAAAAAAAAAAACTCATTTAAAATAGAGCTGAGAGAAAAGCAACCTATGGAATAGAAGATATTTGTAAATGATATATCCAATAAAGGGTTAGTATCCAAAATATATAAAAAACGGATGCAATGCAGCACCCCAAAAACACATAATCCAATTTAAAAATGGGAAGAAGATGTTTCTCTAAGGAAGACATCCAGATGGCCAACAGACACATGAAAAGATGCTCAACATAAGTCATCATCTGGGAAATACAAATCAAAATCACAATGAGATGCCACCTCACACCTGTCAGAATGACTAAAATCAAAAACACAAGAAATAACAAGTGTTGGCAAGGGTGTGGAGAAAAAGGATCTCTTTTGCACTATTGGTAGGAATGCAAACTGGTTTAGCTACTGTGGAAAAGAGTATGGAAGTTGCTCAAAAAGTTAAAAGTAAAACCACCCTGCATTCAATTATTACACTATTAGGAATATATCTCCAAAATACAAAAACACTAATTCAAAGGGATATGTGTACCTCTATGTTTATTGCAGCATTACCTATGATAGTCAAACTATCGAAGCAGTCCCAATGTCCATTGACAGACATATGGATAAAGAAGATGTGATGTGTACATACATAAAATAGAGTATTACTCAACCATAAAAAAGAAGGAATATTTGCTATTTGCAACAATGTGGATGGAGCTAGAGTGTATTATGCTAAGTGAAATAAGTTGGTCAGAGAAAGACAAATACCATATGGTTTCACTCATTATGGAATTTAAGAAAAACAAATGAACACAAGAAGAAAAAAAGAAAGAGACAAAACAAGAAACAGACTCTTAAATGTGGAGAAAAAACAGGTGGTTACTAGAGTCGAGAGGGTGGGGGGATGGGTGAAATAGGTGATGCGGGTTAAATAGTACACTTATCATGATAAAAAATAAAATGAAATTAAATTTAAAAAGTAAAAAAACATGGAGACAAGCCCCATTATTTTGATAAATGGTAACATAATCATAATTCAATCTGAACTTTAAATAAATGGCATTTGTATAATATTTTATTTTTTTTATGAAAAGCCACACAATTGGAAAAAAAAAACAAAACAAAAACACAACTGACCATAACATGCCTTTCTAGGCAAATTCCAGAGTTAGAGTATCATAGCACAATGTATGACCCATGGGTCTTCTACCCCTTCTAGAGCTTCAATACTTTAAGTGATAAGGTCTATCATTATAACCAAACATAGTGTGAGATGGTCAGAGCTTTCTGAACTGCTGCTATATTAGGAATCATTTTAGTTTAGCTGTATTTGATTGTTTTCTAATGGTTCTTAGCCAGATTCCACATAAATAAATGCTTGTTTGCTGTATGAAAGTTTATAGAACTACTTTATAATTCTAATGAGGTAGAATACTACTTGCATGCTAACTGACAACCTACAGAACAATTGTCAGAATGTGCATATCATAAAAAAGAAAATAAAAATAGAGTCAAGACGCCAGAAAGGGGAGCATTCATGCCCTTACACTCCTAAACTTCAGACTCCAGAAGGAAAGTACCTCACATTTTCCATCAGTAAGAACTCTACTAGATCCATAAGAAGTAGAAAATATTTTCTCCTTCCCCAACAACAGTCCAGCCAATGAGAAACTGCCACAACTCGGCCAAGAAAAAATCATCACTGCTATAAAGGCTCATCCTCCCTCAGTGGACTTTCAAAAAAGCAGCCCCTCCCAACTTCTTCATTTTTCTGTATAAAATAATGGTTTCTTTCCTTTGTCCTTCAGACTTGCCTTTAGTTTGGCCATAGCCTGCATGTCCCAAATTGCAATTCCTCTGCCATTCTCAAATAAATGTATTTTGCTGATAAAATAATCAGCTGTTTTATTTTCAAGCTGGACAACTTTTTTTTAAGTTTTATTTATTTATTTGACAGACAGAGATCACAAGTAGGCAGAGAGAGGAGGTCGGGAAGCAGGCTCCCCACTGAGCAGAGAGCCCAATGTGGGGCTCGATCCCAGGACCCTGGGATCATGACCTGAGTTGAAGGCAGAGGTTCTTACTCACGGAGCCACCCAGGCACCCCCAAGCTGGACAATTTCTAAGCTATGTGCTCACACAATTGCATAAAGAGATCTTTGTATTTTGCATGTCAATAAGAGACCAAAAAAAAAAAAAAGAAGCTAGACCCAAATCAGCTTTGCCACCGATTTCTGTGTAAATCTCAAGAAGTTATTAGACATACAAGGACATGAAACTTCCAGTTTTTTTTTCTCACCTTTCCCTTCTATGTCTTCAGTAAAATTACTGGGGAAAAATGGAATTGAACCAAATTCCTAAGACCTATAATTCACTTCGTAATAACTAACCCGCAGAATTTACAATAGTGGTGCTATTAACCTGTGCCCCAGTTTCTGACTATGAACCTAACAGAGCATCACACTCTAGAATATACTTTTGAGAAATAATTTAACATGCTAAGAATTTATATTGATATTGGAAAATAAGTGAGAAGCTATGGAAGAATCTACACAGTAAAAAGATGGTTTTAGATCATTTGCTGTTGAGAAAGGGTTCCAATTTTCCAATTTTCATTGTCTGTGATCTAAAGACCTACCATGAAGAAAGCACATCATTTGAGCATTTTACTTTTCAGTATTTGTGTCAGATCATTTTTTCCAAAAGTGGATATAACAGTATTTTCCATCCCACAATTGTTTCACAATGTGTCCTTGGTGCTTCTGTCATTGGAAGGTGGGGGCCCTGTGCTCTTCCCTGAACCTAGGCAGGCTTGTAACTTACATGTAATTGATGATTGTGGCAGGAGAGCATTAAGTGACCCCTGAGGCTATGTCAGAAAAGTGTTCGTGGCTTGTGTCTTCTGCTTGAAAAACCCTATGGACCTCTGAGCAGTCATTGAGGAAGCCCAATACCTCAAGGCTGCCATGCTTCAAGGAAGCCCAATGCAACCCACATGAAAAGGCCACATGGAGAGTTCCTAAAGTTTAACAGAGCTTCCTAGCTGATGTCCAGCTGCCCCAATTCCCTAATCTTCCAGCTCTAGATACCCTCTGACTACACCCTAACAACAGACCAGAATTGGACATACCTACATGCCAACTCTCCAAATTGCCAACTCTCAGAATGTGAGTATTTTATGCTAATAAGTTTTGGGGCAACCTGTAAGTAGCAATAGGGAGCCACAGCTGTCTGTGACTTAATCTGTCTACAGTTTCCCATCCAGTCTTCTAGATTCCAGTAAACACCATTGTTGCATATCAGGTTCTGAGGCCCTGCAGAAATGCCATATCTGACCTTTGATCCTTATCCTGAACTCTGCCTAGAAGAGTCCTTCTTTCTACTTCTTCTCTGGTCTAACCCTTCCATTGTTTGAGTCCTCGCTGAACCTTGCCACAACACCCTCACCCCTTGCTCTGACTGAGGTCTCTCCAAGTCCCACGGATCCTGTACCCACTGTATCATCCTGCTTGCATGCGTGCAGAGAAAGTGAAGCCCCTTAACATCAGATAAGCCCTTGAGGGTACAGTGAAGAACCCCAGGTTTTCCTCTTATCTCTGATATCTAACACAAATAGAGCACTGGTAGGCACTGAGGTCTCTCCAAACCCCACAGCCCCTGTACCCACCAGTAACATCTTGCTTGCATGCATGCAGAGCAAGTGAAGCCCCTTCCCATTAAACAAGCCCCTGAGGGTACAGTGCATGTCCCAGTGAAGGTCCTCTTGGAAGAGGGAGAAGACAGAACCCTGGGGAGAATAGCAGACAGGATGCCAATGATGTGAAGGAAGACGAAGGAATCAGCACTCCATCTAGCATCATAGCACCATATAAATGTCATATGCAATAAAGGCTGTTTTCCAAAAAAGGTGGGGGAGCGCCTTGGTGGCTCAGTCACTTAATGCAGACAGTCACTTAACTGTCTGCATTCTGCTCAGGTCGTGATCCCAGGGTCCTGGGATCAAACCCCACATCGGGTTCCCTGCTTGGCTGGGTGTCTGCTTTCCCTCTCCCATTCCCTCTGTTCCTATTCCTGCTCTTGCTATCTCTCTCTGTCAAATAAATAAGTAAAATATTAATTAAAAATTTTTTGTTCTTATTTTTGACATCTAACAAAAGATAGAGCACATGGTAGGTACTTGAGATATGTTGAATGAATGACTTCTAAGGAGTCTCCACAGTTGTAGGTTTTAGAGTCATGGGAGAGGGCTTTCATGAGTGTGTGCAGACAAGAGGGTGAGAACTCACTCAAGCTGGGGATGCTGGGTAGGAGCACAGAAAGACTTTTTCCAGAGGAGGAGAAGTCAAGAGAGGGCAAACATTGGCCCAGCACCTCCCACTGTGTGCAAGGCTCTAGGCACAGGACTGAAAAACAATCTGAGGGGTTTAAAGTGGCGGGGGGGTGGGAGGTTGGGGTACCAGGTGGTGGGTATTATAGAGGGCACGGCTTGCATGGAGCACTGGGTGTGGTGAAAAAATAATGAATACTGTTTTTCTGAAAATAAATAAATTGAAAAAAAAAAGAATACAAAATAGAGAAAGGACAAAATAACATCTTTTCTAAAATTTTTTGCTTGCTTTAACTCAAAAGGAAATAACTGATCATTTATAACATTAGAAAAGTACATAAGGAAAGATAAAATCTGCATATAAGGTATTTTCCACGCACACAAGAATTTTTCTCTCTCTGCATGTAAGTACATGCAGTTTTGAGTTCGGCATCACAGCAACCTGAGCGTGCATTACTCACTTTGCATGAACACCATTTACTCCCCTTCTAGAAGGTCCCAGGTTTCCCACTTCCCCCAAAGCATATATGAACATGTAACCAAAAAACTTTATCCAGAACTCTGATTATTTCCATAGGGTAGATTTTTCTTTTTTATTGCAAAAGCAGCATATGTTTATTTTTATACATTTATTTTTTTTCCAACTCATTTATTTGCCTTATTTCAGAGTTAGTCAGATGTCATGGGACTCACAGTTCTTGTGTTTTCAACTTTTGGATGTTTGTGCCCCACTGCTTGCACAGAGAAGAAGGGAGAGGGACTGTTTAGATCCATGGGCACTCTTTGGGCTATACCTCCAGGGGGTTCTTCTGATGTGTCATTTTTTTGCAGCTGTTCTTCTTGTTCCTGACATTTTGTCTCTTTAAATATCTATCTTTTTGAAGGTAGGAAGTTTGTTTATTCTCATAACCAAAGAGATTTCTATATCCCATTTTTTTCTTTGAAGTCCTTTATGTATAATCAATCATACAGAAAATAGTGTCCACCAAAAATATAAATTTAAACCATAGTAGTGTGTATAAAGTAAAAAACAAACAAAAAACATGAAAGTTCCTACTTTTGCCCTATTCCTCATAGCTACTATTGATAATTTGGAAAACAGCCTTCTAACATGTTTTGAATGAATATATGAATCACAATCCCCCCACGCAGAATAATGCATTCATACAATTTTTTAACATATTTCTTTCTAGATTTCTATCTTTATTATCTTGTCATGGATATGCATCTGTTTAAATTCATACCAGGCATTGTCCAGGTCAACGGACCAAGTATTGAGTCTCTTATTATTTATTGGAAGAACTTCATTATTTTACATATTTAATCTTTTCATGTCAGACATTTAGGGCTTTTTCCCTAATATTTCATTATTTCAAGTCTAAATATACATATTTTGCAGGTATCTTAGAATTGCTACCTAGTGGATTCATGTATAGGATCCAGGAGGTAACAAAGGATCTGGATGAACATTTCACGATAGCTTTTGAGGCAAGGACTGACTCAACTCTGTCGCACAGAGAACCAGAGAGCTCATGTCTGCCTCAGGTGTCCTGACTGACATGAACAGAACCATTTGGAGCCTATGCAATTTTTTTGGAAGGAAGATGTAGCTTCCCAAACTAATTTTTTTTTTTTATTTTCACAAGCGAGGATAAACACTTTTATATATATTTATATATTAGTCATTTCCATTTCTTCTTAACTTCTTCTCTATGGCACGTGCTCAGTTTTTGATGAGATTGTTTGGGTTCTTATTACTTGCTCTACAAGGATGAAGCATTTGTTACATTTGTCACAAATATTTGGTTCCAGGTTATTTTATGCTTTTTAATTTTGCTCACAGTGTTTGTATTGCACAGAATGAATAACATATATTTGGTTAATCTTTATCAATATTCTCCTCATTTAGAAATGCTGCTAAGACATTCAACTGTAGGCTGAATTTATTTATGCTTTTTGTATTTATTTATCAATACTTCTCTTTTTATATTCATTCAGTTTTTTTTTATGATGTGGAGAGATATAATTCAACTTTATACCCAACTATCTAACTTCCTACATTCTAGTTGTTGACCAGTCTTGGTCTTCCCTTGATTGTCATGCTGCCTTTGCCAATACAATAACCTCTGGGGGCTTGGGATCTATTCCAGAGTTCTCTATCTTACATATCATGGCAGACTGAATGTGACCACAAATTCTTTGACATGTCTCCCTTCAGCAAGTTGGCTCTACTTTGCCTCTCCTTTAATACCAACAAAATGGGGTTGGGCTGAATAAGCTTGTACACTGTGCCTCATTCATGCTCATTCTTGGAGTGCCAACCACGGCACATGAAGTCTGTCTACCTTGAGTCCAACATGCTGTGAGAAAGCTTCAGGGAGAGGCAAGGTGTAAGCACTGCAAGTGACATTCCCAGCTAAGTCCAGTATTCAAGTGAGTCCAGCCCAGGCACCTAAGCTATGGAGTGAAGAAGCCCCCAGTGACTACAGACTCAGCCATCAGTCTCCAAGGCTGAAGCCCCAAATGTTACAAAGCAGAGACAAGGCATCTCTGCTGTGCCTTCTTGGAATTTATGACCCATATATCCATGAGCACTAAGTTCTGGGGGCAATTTATTATGAACAATAGATAGCCAGGACAATCTGTCAGTTATTTACTAGTAATTAGAACCTTAGAACTCCAATGAATGTGAGGTTTGTCTTTATTGTGATAAAAAGACACAACATAAAATTTGCCATCTTAACCATTTTCATGTGCATAGTTCGTGTTAAGTAATATTCACATTATAAATAAGATTACTAGAATTTATTGTTTAGCCCTGATAAATAGTAATAAAGGATGGATCCTTTATTTGCATTTCACAATAACTCTGTGAAGGAGGTAGGTAGGTATATTTTCCAATTTATAGATGAGAAATCACCAGTCAGTGGTGTTATCTTGTCTCCTGGATCTTAAGCAGAGGGCATCTGGATCATCTGGTACCCATCCCACAGTTCTTGTCCAGAAATGGGGTAATTGTGAACATGAAAAGCAACCAAGCAACTGGTCTCACCATTTTGTTTCTTTTAATTAGGATATAACTGATATATAACATTATATTAGTTTCAGGTGTACAACTATTCAAAATTTGAATATATTGCAAAATAATTACCACAATAAGATTGTTAAAATCCATCACCATGCATAGTAACACCTCTTTTTCTTGTAATGAGAACTTTTAAGATCTACTCTCTTAGCAACTTTCAAATATTCAACATAATATTATTGACTATAGTCACCATGCCGCATATTACATTCCCTAGGACTTATTAATTTCATAACTGGAACTTTATACTTTTTAAACATCTTCACCCATTTACCTCACCTACCCACCCCCCCAACAATCACCAATGTGTTTTCAGTACCTATTGAGATCAGTGCTTGTTTAGTGAGTTTAGAATTTTTGTGTGTGTGTTTTTTAGACTTCAAAAATAAGTGAGATCATACGATTGTTTTTCTATTTCTTATTTCACCTAACATAATTCCCTCAAGTTTCACCCACATAGTGACAAATGTCAGGATTCCCTTCTCTTTTTATGGCAGAATAATATTCCTGCGTGTGTGCGTGTGTGTGTGTGTGTGTGTGTGTGTGTGTGTCTATACAATTTCTTTATCCATTCATGCATTGATGGACACTTAGGTTGTTTTCCATGTTCTGGAAATGTTCTTTTCATGTTCTGTAAATAATGCTTCAGTGAACACGGGGATGTAGATATCTTTCTGAGCTATAACCTAACTCATTTTCTTTGAGCAAATACCCAAAAGTAGAATTTCTGGATTACATGGTAGTTCTATTTTTTTTTTTTTTTTTGAGGGATATCTATACCGCTTCCTATAGTAGTTGCCCAATTTACATACCCACCAATAGTGCACAGGGCTTCTCTTTTCTCTGCATGCTATTTCTTGTCTTTCTGATAACAGCCATTCTAACATGTGTGAGGGGTATCTCATTATGGATTTGATTTCTATTTCCCTGATGATCAGTGATATTGAGTACCTTTTCATGTACCATGCATATGTCTTCTTTGGAAAAACGTCTGTTCAGATCTTCTGCTCATTTTTAATCAGATTTCTTTATTATTGAGTTTTATGAGTCCTTTACATATTTTGATATAACCCCCAACAAATTTATGATTTGCAAATATTTTGTCCCATTTGTTAGGTTTCTTTTCCATTTCGTGATTTCCTTTACTGTGCAGAAAATTTTGAGTTTGATATAGTTCCACTTATTGTTTGCTTTTGTTTGGTTTTATTTTTGTTGACTTTGCTTTTGGTGTCAAATACAAAATTCATTGCCAAAACCAGTGTCAAGGAGGTTACTACTTATTTTTTCTTCTAGGAATTTTATTGTTCTGGGTCTTATGTTCAAATCAGTGGCCCATTTGCATTAATTCCTATGTATGATATAAGATGGTGGTCCAGTTTTACTAATAATAAAAAAATTAATCTTTAATAAATGGTGGTCCATTTATTAAAGAAACAGTTTTTTGCCATTATATATTCTTGGGTCCTTTGTCATAAGTTACTGGACCAAACATGCATTGGTTCATTTCTGGGTTCTCTATTCTGTTCCATTGATCTATGCATCTTTTTGTGTCAAAATCATACTGTTTTAATTATTATAGCTTTATAACCATTTGAAATCAGGAAGCATGATGCTTCCAGCTTTGTTCCTTTCTCAAGATTGCTTTGGCTATTCAGGGTCTTTTGTACTTTCATATGAATTTTGGGATTGTTTGTTCTCTATGTGAAAAACACCATTGGAATTTGATGGGGATATCATTGAATCTGTAAATTGCTTGGGGTAGTATGGATATTTAAACAATACTAAGTCTTTAAATCCATTTGCACAGAGTAACCCTCCATTTATTTGTGTCTTCTTCAATTTTTAGCATCAGTGTCTTACAGTATTTAGTGTATAGGCCTTTCACTTGGTTAAATTTATTCCTAGGTATTTTATTCTTTTTAGTGCAATTGTAAATCAATTTTTTTTCTTAATTTCTCTTTCTGATAGTTCATCACTAGTGTATAGAGAAGCAACAGATTTTGTATATTGATTTTTGTATCCTACAGCTTTATTGATTTTGAGAGTGTTTATGTGGAGTCTTTAGTGTTTTCTCTATATGATATCATGCCATCTGCAAGTAGGGACAATTTACTTCTTTTCAATTTAGATGACTTTTATTTCTTTTTCTTACCTAATTGCTCTTGTTAGGACATCCACTACTATGTTGAATAAAAGTAGTGAGAATTGGAATTCCTGTCTTGCTCCTGATCTTAGAGGAAAAGCTTTCAGCTTTTCACTGTTGAAGATGATGTCAGAAATGGACTCATCATATATTGGCCTTTAATATGTTGAAATGCATTCCCCTTATACCCAATTTGTTGAGTTTTTATCATAAGTGGATGTTGAATTTTGCCAAATGCATCTGTCTTTTTCTGCATCTATTGAGATTATCACATAATTTTTTCTCCTTCATTTCATTAATGTGATGTATCACACTGATTTGAAGATGCTGAACCATCCTTGCATCCATGGTTAAATCCCACTTAGTCATGGTGTGTGATCCTTTTAATGTATTGTTGATTTTGGTTTGCTAATATTTTGTTGAGGATTTTTGCCTATAAGTTCAGCAAGGATATTGTGATTTTCTTCTCTTATGTCATCCTTGTCTAGTTTTGGCATCAGGGTAGTGCTGGTATTGTACAATTTGTTTGGAAGTGTTCCCTCCTCCTCCTCTTCTTCTTCTTCTTTATTTTTTTGAAGAGTTTGGGAAGGACAGGCATTATTTCTTCTTTAAATGTTTGGTAAAATTATCAGTGAAGTTATCTGATCCTAGACTTCAGCTTGATGGGAGATTCTAGAATCTTTTCATTTTGCAAATCTGAGATTCCATACCTATTAAAAATTTCCCCCCTTTCCTCTACTAGCAACCACTCATCTATATTTTGTATCTATACATTTGACTCCTCTAGGAACCTCATATAAGTAGAAGCATACAATATTTGTTTTCTTATGATTGATTTATTTCACTTAGTAAAATTCTTCCAGGTTTATCCATGTTGCAGAATGGATCGGAATTTTCTTCCTTCTTAAGGCTGAATAATATTCCATTGTATGTAGATACCACATTCTTTTAAATCAATTCATCCTTCAATGGACATTTGGGCTTCATCCTTGAATTCCACCTCTTGACCCTCATGAATAATGTTGCTATTAACATGAGTGTGCAAATATCTCTTCAAGATTCCACTTTCAGTTCTTTTAGATATATATTTAAAAATGGGATTGCTCGGTCATATAGTAATTCTATGTTTATTTTTTTAAGGAAACTCCCTACTACTTTCCTAACAATTGCACCATTTATAGTCCCACCAAAAGTGTACAAGAGTTCCAATTTCTTCACATGCTCTCCAAGACTCTTTGTTGTTGTTTATAATTTTATAGTAGCCATCCTAATGGGTGTAGTTTTGATGCTCTGTTTCATTATCTGAGAGGCAAGCCCTTCTTCATTCCTCTTCACTTAAAATAAAACAAAACAAAAAAACCTTACTATCACAGCCTGATTATTCTTTTATGAAGTTTTTAATAATTGTATCAAGTTCAAAAGAAATTATAACATCAGGATTCTGACTTAAATGACATTAAATTTATAAATTAACTTGGTGAAAATGATGTCATCTTATTATTATTGAGTGTTCTTATCCAAGAGCATGGTATTTCTTTCCACTTATTCAAGTTTTTTCTTATTCCATGAGTAAAATTCTACTGTTTGTTTTGTATTGACCTATATAAATTTCTTGCCAAAATTATTTCTAGGTATCTTTTACTCCAGTTGTTTTGCCAATACCACACCAGAATGAGGTGGGCGCAGGTAACAAGGAAGCCCAGGGGCAGGGACACTGAAGGGCATCAGTAATGGCCAAGCTGAGCCTTGAAGGAGATTAGCAAGAGGTGTCAACGAAGACAGGGAGAGGCATGCAAGCATGTAGCATATGTGTGTATGTGTGTGTGAGTGTGTGTTGGGAGCAGGAACGACCCAGTGTTCTGGGAACCTAGACAGGTGGGGATAACACTGGAGGGTGAATAGGGTGTCAGGGACAGCTTGCTATCCTCCCAGGAAGACTGTCCTATTTCACCGAAGATGAGAAGCAGATGATGGTCTTCAAGATGAGGACCATTAAGGCAGAGATGTGTTTTAAATGGTCACTGTTCCAATAGTCCTGGAGGCTGGACATGAGAAGCACATGGAAGTTGGTAAAAGAGACCTTGCAGGAAGCTGCTGAGAGAACTTGGTAGGATGTGAGTGTCTAGATGGAGCTAAGGTAGAAGAGATGCAAAGGAGAGGTTTAAAAAAAAAAAAAAAAAAAAAAAAACCTCAGAAGAAAAGAAATCTGGTTATGGGAAAGAGGAAGGGGGCTAAGAAGTAAGCTGTTTTCTGGTGTGGATATCTTGGTCACTGTGTGTCATCACCAGGAATGGCATAGGCAGGGAGTGACAGGTCCTGGGGAAGGCCGAGGGGTGTTCTCTGAAGCAGTTGCCCCAAGGGAGATGCTAGCAGGCATGTGGATAGACAAAGCTGAGCCTTGGGAGGGCTTAAGGATAAAGAAATCTGGGAACCAGCTGCCTATAAACCGCAGCCAAAAGTTTGACCACAGGATAGTTTGGTTAGTAGGAATATAGGCGGTATTAAAAACAGAGGCCTCCTTCCAGGGCTCAGGCCATTCTGTCAGAAAAGCCCTAGTCAGTGAAATCAAGGAGGGCCAAGGAGGGGAAGGAAGAGTCAGAGAAGAGAGAAGGGCATGGTCAGGATGGTGCTCCCAAGACATCCTCTGTGGTTAAGTCACACTGCAGTGGATACAGAGAACCTTTGATTTTTGCCCCAAGAAACAAAGAAGTTCATCTGTGTTTTACTCTCTAAAAAGGCATCAACTTAGTCTTAAGAAGAGAGACATAAGCAATGGGCAGATTCCAATTCCCTAAAATACACTTTTGAAATATATAAAGTTCTGAATACAAATTCCAGGAAGACCAGCATTTTTTGGTAGTGTTGAAAATGTCCAGGATATCTGCATCTTCTGGGAAAAGCCTCATGCTGAGAGCAACAAGAGGGCAGAGTGTCCGCAAAGTCTCGCTGGGTGACCCGCTGTCCTACTTAGTTTATTTTGATGCTCTCTATAAATGTCTGGGGCCCGTGGCATTTAGAGGGAACAGGTTTTCCACTGCTATATGTTCTGCAGGAGATTTCTGTTCTGGTCTTTTCTAGGTACACAACTCCCTGGCCTGGCCTAACCCAGCTTCCCCTTCCCCCACACTATCGGTCACAGTTTGCTGACTTGCTGTGGGCACTATCCTCTAAGGAAGCCACCAAACAGCACAGATGGAGAAATGATCTAATTACATTTTGTACTCCTTGGGCTTTGTTGCAAAGTAGAAGTGTCTGCATCTGTTTGTCTGCCCAATCACTACACAGGATTTTTTATTGTCCTAAGCATTAAGCCAGATACTAGCAATGTCAGGAAAACTGAGTGTCATGGGTGAGAAAGCATGAACTTTAGAGACAAATACAGGAAAAAACCCTAAAGATTTGAGTCCATGCACAGAGGCCCTACAACTAGCAGTAAAATATCACAGAGCAAGCTGAATAAACCTTCTGGGTCTCAGCCCACCAATTATATTATGCGGGCATCCCAGGAGGTTACCCAGGAATTAAAATCTCATAATACACACATTTCAAATCTTCATTCCCCCCCTCTTCCTTTCTCTTCCCTTCCTCTTCTTTTCTGAGAGAGAGATATGGATCATATAATAAGACACAAGCAGTAGAAAGCATCCATTTGTTATCCTGGTAACCCTCATGACAAGCTACAAACAAGCTCTGCAATCTTGAATGTGGCCTCCAGAATTCAGCTCACTCTCCTTCTCCAAATTCTTTTACTCCCCTCCGTTTCATCCAGACACCAGAATGGTGAGGCTGCCCCTCTCAATGCAGCCAGCCCAGCTTTTCTGTGAGGTGCCAGTGGGTGCAACACCTTCCCTCAGAGAGAGTGGAAAGTGGAGGTCTACGACTCAGGGAATGGTGCCATACCCAGCCCTGAGAGCCAAATCTTGAGATCAGGAAGGCTAGAAGACTGTATTGGTGCCATAGGTCCAGATAGGCCAGCCCTTGGCATCTGGAATATCTGTAACTGTGCAGAAGTGAGGTCATTCCTCACCCTGGCTATGGGCTCAGGCTTGCCTCTCCATGAGCCCCTGCATCACTCATCTCTCACCCCCACCCCCAAACACTTCAATTTCCACTGAAGTGAAAATGAAAGGGTCTGGAAACTCATGTTCATCACTAAGCACTTCTTTTGCTCCTAAAGTATGCCAGTTTCACCTTAACACTGCCACTACTCAGTCCTTGGTATGCAGTTAGCTCACATGCATAAATAGGCCCCTGGGCCCTCACCTGAAAGATGGAGAGAAACTTTCTAGGTCTGAGGATGGTGTTCCAGAGAGATCACATGGCTTTCTCCCAGGAGTGCAAAAGACAAGCCCAGGAGCATAAATCCTGATTTGGGGAAATCTCTCCGTTGTGGAAGCTGAGTTTCCATTCTGCAGAAGCAGAGAAGTTCAAGGCTGTGGGGCTTGGGGCTAGAGTCAGGAACTGTGCTATGGGAACTGTGCTATCAGAAGCTACCAGGAGGATGTACTACTTCATGTGGGTGCCTGAGGACCTGGGGTCCCTCCCACCAGGCAAAGTTTCTCCAGCCCAAAAGTAAGCCTAAAATTGGACATAGCTTGCAATTCAAAATTGGAGTAGAAATTTTCAAAGGTCACCAGAAACCTTTGCAGGTACCAAGGGACATTAGAATAGTTAGAGCACAAGACATGGGGAGGTAGGGCTGTTCCAGATGGATGACAGCTCAGCTAACTCATCCTTATCAAGGGGTCCCCAGGAAGCCCTTTGTTCCCACCATCTGTGAGCTTCTTTGCTATAGTTCTGGGTGCACAGAGCAGCTGGAGACAGGCAGTGCTAAACTCTGAATGGGACGGAATGGCAGTAGACCATCAATGGGAGGTAGCCTTTGCTTGCAGAGGAGATTCCAACTGGAGGAATGCAAAAAGGTAAATAGGAAGGGAGAAGGGAGGTGCCAGCTAGGTGTGACATTCCAAAGCATGAACTTTCCAAAATAGAATGCTGGTGTCATAAAGTTCTTGAACATGGAAAAATATCTCTGCTCCAGCAAAGAAAGAGGGTGCTTGAGGTTGGGCCATGGTCAAACACCAATAGAGAGAGGGTGCCACCATGCTGGCCACACCTTATACAAGGGCCACACCTTACACAAGAGCCACACAAGAGGTGACATGTGCTGTGTGGCCCTGTGGGCCTGCAGTGCACAACCTCAGAGCAATTGCTGGAATCTGGAATGAAAGTATATGTTTGGGACCCAAAAGTCTGAAAGATATGTTATTCCTGGAAAGATACTTGCCAAATCAGCTACTCAAGGTCTAGTATCAGGAAAGGAAACTGCATTATTCTTCAGACTTTGAGTCAACAAATACATTTTTCCACTTGCTTTAGAATAAACTGTGATGTTCCAAAATGCTCCTATTCATAGTTAATATAGCTACACCAAGAAATACTCAGATGAGCCATCGTGCCAATGGGTATTATGCAAGAGGACCCCAACAAGTAGGGTGAAAGGGAATGACAGAAGGATCAGTGGCCATCAAATCAGTGGCCCCACTCACTCTGAGTCACTGAGTGGGACGCTGTTGCAGATTGCATGGCCATTCCCTCCCAGAGGCAGTTAGAAGAGGATTCCAACAAGAGCCTTGATGATCTAATTCTGAAAAAAAGAGCAACAATGTGGTTGCCCCATGTCCACAGCTTTAAAAAAAAAAAAAAAGAAAAGAAAAGAAAAAGAAATCAATATAAAAATAAAAGGAGGGAATGAATTTGGAAACAACAAAACAGATGATTCCCCTTTACTTAAAATCAGCTTCTACCAGGAATCCACGTTTGTGAGGGAGTTTGATGCACTGTACTACACTGGAGTGCTGATAAGGAATGTGCTGTGTCTCTGGGTTTAGTGTAGAAAGAAAAGCTGTGAAATAGTATGCATATTAATTAATCTGCTCACAGCTCTTTGTGGAGGAACTGTTTGTGCCCAAGGGCACTATGGGAAAGGAAAGAGACTGGGGGAGAAAAGTGAAAAAAAGATTGCATGCAGGCAAGAGACACTGGCATGCATTTCAGGAGTGGGCTGGGAAGTGGTGGGACTGGCGAGAGCAGGGTCCTGTCCACTGGCTATGTGCACGCGGAGGCTACAGGAGACCTGGAGCAGCTGGGTGGCTCTTAAAATACATCTATGAATGTCTGAGCTACTAGCACAGGACAGACCCTGGGCTTAGTAGGTGTCCAGACTCAGTGTCTTAACTTTCCTGACTGCCCTACAGGACACGGTCCCTGTACACCAACTGGTAAGCACAAGATCCCTTCTAAAGGAAACACACAGGGGAAAGGGTCAAGCTGAGATTTCAGATATTAAGGTTGCCTACAGAAATGTTCTCCCTTATCTGTGGTTTCAGTTTCCACAGCTTAAGTTACACACAGTCAGCTGAGGTCCAGGAGCAGATGCTCCTCCCCTGACATGCAGTAAGAAGGTCAACAACAGCCTACATCACAACGCCTACCCATTCACCTCACTTAAGCTCATCACGTGGGCATTTTATCATCTCACATCATCACTGGATGGGGGAGTACAGTTCAGTAAGATATTTTAAGAGAGAGAGGGGAGACCATAACCACATAACTATTAATAAAGTGTATTGTTTTAGTTATTTTATTTTATTATTAGCTATTGTTGTTAATCTCTTATTGTGACTAACTGATTAATTAAACTTTACCATAGGTATGCAAGTGTAGGAAAAAATATAGTTTATATAGGGTTTCAGGCATCCACTGGGAATGCTGGAACACATTCTCTACAGATAAAGGGGAACTACTGTTCTTTATTTAAAGGCAAGTTTAGGCATGGCTAATAAAATGATTGGTAGCAATCCATAGCAATCTATAGCAGGGCACCTTCAGGGTCCCCTCTAATGCTAAATATAGCCTCCCCCCTCAGAAATGCTATTGGTTTCCTGTCCCAGGACTTAAACCCATTAGGAGCCCAAAAGCAAATCCTCTTATTTCAAATACCTACATTAACCGAGAGGCTATGCCACCAAGGTCTGAGAATAAGTGTATAAGAATAAGTTAAAAACTGCATACTGTATGAATGCCTGGGTGGCTCAGTTTGTTAAGTGTCTGACTCCTGATTTCGGCTCAGGTCATGATCTCAGGGTTGTGAGATCCAGCCCTGCACTGGGCTCCATGCGGGGTGTGAAACCTGCTGGAGTCTCTCTCTCTCTGTCTCCTTCTGTTCCCCTCATCTCCCATTCATACTTGTGTACACTCTCAAAAAACAAAACAAAACAAACAAACAAACAAAAAAACCACACACGCACACACACACATACACACACACACACACAAACCCTGCATATTGTACACAGGGCAGAAAGGTGAATTTATGTAACATATTTTTTGTTTGCTTCCCTGAGCAGAGGTGAAGCTCCAGAATATTCGAGATAAAATATTTTTTCTCTTTCAGAGTATCTTTGGCTTAAAGTTGAGACAATGGAATAACATATTTGTAGTTCTAATTGTCTGAAATGTTTATTTGCTTCTTTGTTTTGTTTTGGATACAGACGTTCCCCAATCAAGAAGAAAATTAAAGAGGGAACAGATGGGAGGTGTGTTTGAAAGTGGCTACCCAGTGAGGCTGAAGGTTTGAGAACCAATGATTTTCCCGAATATGAATTTAAACTAAGCAGGCCCTTTCTGAAAGACTCACAGTGCAACCAGGAAATACCTCCCTTTCCTTTTCCACGGAGTCACACCCTCTAAATGCCACCACATTATAGCATTATCAAGACCTAAGTTCCAAATGACTGTGAACAACACAAGAATTGATTGAGAACTAAAAACTCAAAACATTTCACACCAACTAAACATTGATTTGAACCTCCAGGGCAAAACTCCCCATCTCTCTGGAATAAAGTTAATTGAACTCCTAGATAAATTCTTCTCACATGAGTAAATATGCAAAACTGTCCCCTGGGTGGGTCTGAAATTACTTCCAGAAGCAGCTTCTATCACCTGTATTTTCTACAGATCTATGCTATTTCCTGTTCATGTTACGCTTGGTTCTGACCGTTACCTTGGATCCCAATGCTTATGTGTTGCTGTTGGTCTTCAGTATTTTATGTAATACAGTTTAACAGGTTATTTATCATAAAGTGATTTAAGAGGACTTCTGATCTAAGCAAAGTTTGTAATTTAAATCACCATGTGCCTTGGTGCTTTGTGGCTTGCTGATAATCTCTTGTTAAGATGTTTTCTCCTGGAGCACATGTATCATGCAATTTTTATAATGTGATATGAGTCAAAATCGATTTGTGCTAAGGATATATTTCTGCTCACATGTTTTTCCTGTATATTTCCTGTAAACCCCACCTGACATGAATGTCTGCACCACTCAGGCATGTTCCTACATGAGAACACATGCCCAGAGTAATGAGTGCACAGTCGTCACTGACACTTGCTGAAGAACCAAGGGCAGAGCAGGGTCTTTTCTGAGCTCTCAGAGGGCCCTGGGGTTGCAATTACACCAAAAGAGACTTGCAGTTAAGGCACTAAAATGTTCTCAATACCAAGTCTTCCCTGTTTAAAAAACTGTGCCAACCATAACCATTTTATTTTCATAATCCTGGAAAGAACAGAGATGAAAAGAAACAGAAGCTTGGAAAAGCTAAGTGAGCAGTCTAAGATCAACAAAAAGCAAGTGGCAGAACCCAGAGTTTGAAACCTGTCTCCTCACAGGCCCTCCATAGAGGCAGTGGGTGGGTGGCTGCAGACTGGGGAAAATCCCAATGTATATCCCCAACTTGTTCCCCCTGCATACTCAGCTGAAATCCAGTACACTGGCTGGCAAATAAAACCACTGTGGAGGCACTGATTGTAGCCCAGTGACTGAAAGAGTTACCCGCGCCTTCTAAAGGCACATTTACGAACTCAAAAAACCTGGAAATGTCTACACACCTTGCAAGGAGAATGTTGAGAAAACACGTTTGTTAAAGCATCTTGCTACTGTCTTCATTGTTTCAATTCTGGTGACATTGGCAGGAACCTGGTCAACCTATCTTTAATGTTTGGAATATTTAATGTATGCATATTTTCAATGAGCTGCTCTTTTGACATGTTGGTGCCACATCTCCAGTGTAGTGATGCTGGGTCAAAAGCTCTGACTCCATATCACCTCACATCAACCAGTTTCAGCAAAATAACCTCAGGACTTCCCATTGAATGAACAGGTTGTTTTGCTACTGATTTAGCCTCACTGCTTTGCTGATGCTGACAAATGAACACTCCACTCTTCAATCCTTGCCACCTCCACCCACTCACTCCAAAGAATCTTACTGGTAGAATGAAGTCTGCTCAAGCTACAGGTCACAGTATTGCAATTAGTCTGTGTTGGTCATGAGACTTTCCAATGTGCATGGGGGTGGGGGCTGCAAAGGCCAAAATGAGGGGCTCAAGGCCATGCTGGTATCATGGAAAGGCAAGATTTTACTTAAAACTGCTCACTTATAGGATGGTTATTCATATTGCAAAAGGTTAACTAAGGATGCCTTTAAATAATGCACTTTATACAGGTATTCAAAAGTCTGCCTGAATCCTCCAAGAACATTGACAATTTTTAGGAGCAGCTTTTATATAAAAGAAGGCACAGAGGTGGCAGGGTGGGAGGGAGGCATGTAAGAATGTGGGGGTGGGGGGGATCACCCTCCCATTGTCTATGGAGGTCTCACCATGCTATTCCTCTCCAGCCAACAGAAACAACATTTGGACTCACATCTTTGCAAACAGAGTATCTCCCTACACGGTGCATCAGATGTAACGGGTGTGATGACCGAACACATTCTAATTGAGAGATGAAGTATTCAGTACTGCTCATGAACCCCAGAATAGCACCGACTAGTGTCTTGGATAGAAAACTTACATAAGAAAATACCTTTTTATTCTCTTATAATAGAAATAACTCCCTAGAAAAATACAGGTCAGAGTTAATGAGAAAGATGAGTCAAGTCCAGTGTGTAGCACTTTTAATTTATGTCACCCTAAATGTGGAATAAATTAATTGCTTCCGATTTATGGACTGAGTTTAAAGTTTTGACAAAAAAAAAATCTTTCGCCTCTCATGGTTCAGCTGGAATCCTTTTTATTCCTTGCACATCAACTAGTATAAGTCAAATCTAATGGTTTCAAATGTCTCTTTTTCTCAGGATCTGGATTTCTCTTTCCTTCTTCAATCCCACTGTCACAAGGAACATCAGCAGATTTTCTTCTACTACCCCAAAACAAAAATGGGGTTCTAGGTTCTAACAGAATCATTTAAAGTACGTTTTGTGGGTTTTTTTTTGTTTTTATTTTTTTGTTTTGTTTTGATGATAGGTGAAAATGGAACAAAATGCCATTAGGTGGAGATACACAGGGATACATTTAGAGATGATGTGGGCTTGGAAAGGGGTTTTTTGTTTGTTTGTTTGTTTGTTTTTAAGATTTTATTTATTTATTTGATAGAGATCACAAGTAGGCAGAGAGGCAGGCAGAGAGAGAGAGAGAAGGAAGCAGGCTTTCTGCGGAGCAGACAGCCCGATGTGGGGCTCTATCCCAGGACACTGGGATTCTGACCTGAGCCGAAGGCAGAGGCTTTAACCCACTGAGCCACCCAGGCGCCCCTTGGAAAGGGTTTTTAAACCCATCATCAAACATGGCCTCCAAAACTCTGAGGAGGGATGATTAAAAAGAGGTCAGGAAAAAGGGTCAGTGAATGTGGTGCTGGATGAAGGGTACACTGGGGGTTCAGTGTATTATTCTTTCAACTTTGGTGTACCATTGAGACTTTCTATTGTAAAAACAAAACAAAATAAAAAAACTTTAAGCACAGATTTTCCCATTTCCCCCCTTTATTTAACAAGACCCTCTTGGCTATGGAGATTCCATTTTCATGCCGTAGGTGGGCAGGGTGGGAGAGAGCACCAGAGAGCTACAAACCAACCTTTGCTTCTTGTAAAGGAAACAAGGATGTTGGATAGAGGGAGGAAAGGAAGGAGGTGGAGGGCTCTTTCTCACATCCTCTCACAGGCTTGGCACCTGTGGTCTGATTTCCAAAAAGACAGTGCACACAACAACCAGGCACATAGTATGCAATAATTCATCCGAAAATTTGGCTCCCATTACTTCCTGTCCTAGCCAGAAGGGACATCTGACTGCCGCGGGGCCACCTCGGAGGTTTATCTTCAGTTCTGTGAGGATTTTGGAGTCGGACCCCTCTAGGAGGACCACATCCTGCACCAACGCAGACTGTCCTGGCAATCACACCTCAGCAAGGAAAAGTTGGCTCGCTCTGGGGTTTGTTACCAGGCTGCTCACCCCACAGGCTGCCGGTCTGCGCAGCACGCCTCTCCCTTTGGGCTCTGACTAAACACGCTGGCCAGTAGGAGGGAGACGGACAGATACACAGACAGGCGCGCTCGCACCACCGCCTGAGCCCAATTCTAACTAGAAAACGGAGCCACCCACCCACCCTCTATCCTTCAAATCAGCTAAGCCCTCAGCTGGTGTCTGCTGTACTGAGCACCCGGACAGGGCCAGGGAAGGCGCAGACGTGAGACCCGGCCGCTAGCCCGGCGGCGCCAGCGCATCTGACGCCGCAGAAGGACTGCGCTCACCTGAGGTCTGGATGCCAGAAGCCCAAGCCTCTGCGCGCAAGGGGACCCCCCCACACACACACACACACACTAAGGAAATGAAGGCAACCAGATGAAGCTTTCTTCTGATCTTTCAGAAAAGCCAAGAGACCCCACTGGCATCCTCTCCAAAGCAAGACTGGAAGCGCCCACTCTACTGGAGTCTTGCAGAAAACGCACAAGCTATCAAAGCCCCTTCCCTTAGAAAAGTGCCTAACTCTGCCGGTAATCCATTCCTCTCTGTCCGCAGCGCGGAGAGCACACACCGAGAGGCAGAAATCATGTCTAGGGAAATCGAGACTAGAACTTGATCCCTAAAAGCGTGTCCACTCGGTCCCCTCTCTGACCAGGGGCTGGCGACTCCCAGGGCTGTGGGCTGTCCTGGCTGCCAAGGACCAGACAGCTCTCGGAAGCAGGGGGCTCCAGGAGTCCCCGCCTTCGTCCTGGTTCGAGGTTGGGAGTCCCCATCCCAGCGCGCTCGCGCCCTCGCCTTCCTTTTTCCCTTTGCTTGGCGAAGGCAATCCAAGCCGGTTTCCCTTCCCGGTCCCATTTGGACCTCGGTCCCCAGCTCCGCGGCTGCCCCGCTCACCAGCCCCAGCCGGTTTCCTTTGGGTCGCTTCAGGGGGTCGCCCGAAACCGCAGAGTCAATGCCTGCCGCGCGCCGTCAGGGCCTTGGGCAGTTCCGCTCCTCTGCGCTCCCAGGTCTGGGTCTCACTAGCTCCCAGCGACTTTGCACAACAGCCCCTCCGTGTCGCTGGGGCGCCTGGGGTGGCGAGGCGCCAAGCTGCAGCCGAGGCTGACAGCACCCGGCCCCTTCCTCCGCATCTTCCTCGCCCGCTCTGCTCTCCCCTCGCTCTTGGGGACCCCTCGCCTCCCAGGTCCAGCCGCCGCGACCACCCGGACTCACCGCGGGCAACGCGCCGCCGCTGGTCTGCGCGCTCCCAGGCGGAGCCAGGGCGCCCTCCCGCGCGAGGGCCGCCTCCTGCTCCCGCCCGCAGCCCCCGCCCAGCTCCTGCGGGCCCCTCTGCCCGCCCGCGCTGCCGGGGCGGTCGGGACTTACCTCCCGGACAAGGTGACCCGGCCGGTGCGCCCAGGCGGCCGCCCGCGCGTCTCGGGAGCCCGCGAGCGTGCGGGGCGCCGAACGGTGCGGCGCCCGCCTCTGCTCCCCAGCTCCCCAGCTCTCTCCTCCTCTGCCCTCCCCCCTCCCGGCCTCCCCTCCGCGCGGCTCCCCGCCCTGCGCCAGCGTCCCGCGCCCCCCGCTGCCCCGCGCGTGCTGGAGCGCGGGGCTAGGGGCAGCGGCGGCAGCCCAGGGCAGCCGGGAGCTCGCGCGTGGCGGCAACCGGGCGGAGCCTGGCCCTCCAGCCCCTGGGAAAGGAGAGGGTGCGGGGAGACGCCCCCGGCGCGCGCCTACCCCGCGGGTTGGGCGAGGGGCGTCCCGGGACGCGCCACTGGGCTCGCCAAGCCTGGCGACACACGTGCTGAAGGCGGTGGCCAACAGGCTCTGGGGGAGGATGGCAGCGAGGAAAAGGGAACGGCCCCGTGGAAGGCGGCCACCAACTTTGCACCAAGCTGACCGGGCCCCCGGAGGTGATCAAGTCTGGCGGGTGGCCCGGGTCCGGTGTCTGGGAATGTGAAAGCGACAGAGACTGGGGGAGGGGGTCAGCCTCTGGGCACTCGGAGGACAGGGATTTGCAGCTTGGCTCTGAGAAATGACGGTTCCTCTTGGTCCTAAAGGCCTCCCCAAAGCTCCTGTATGGTTTTGAGGTTCAAAAGGACCCATCTTCAGGGTCTGGCATCTGTTCAAGCCCTGAGCAGCCAGCTATCCAGAGGAAAACAGGTGCTGGCCCAAATTCCTAGACACCTTGCTCAGCCCCAAACCAGTCTGTTTTCTTCCAATGTTTGCACTTTGGCAGTTGGAATTAAAAGAAAACTAAGGCTGTGGGGGTGGGCAGGCTGGGGGGCATATCCTGGTGAGGAAAATGGGAATAGGGTAGCAGAGCAGAGTGAGGATCACCTCCCAAGATATCCTGCATTTGAAGTGTTGGGGAAAGGGGAGAATAGCGTCTTTAGTTTGAATTATATAGAGAAAGAACCTGAATGAAACATCTATCAAAAAGGGGGTCACAGGTTATTTAGGAAAACATTCTGTTGAGCCCATTTCTACCTCAGGCGCAGTCTTGCTAGCTGAGGCCCTCATAGTCAAAGCTGGTTACACCCACTGAAACCCTCCTTAGCACAGAGCCCTCCCTCCTGCACACCAACCCTTAGCCCCTGAGAAGGCACTGCTTCACCTGGCAGGCTGCCTCTAGTAGTTTCCAAAGGGCAGGAGTTGAAGGTGGTACAAGAACCACATGTGCCGGGGCACCTGGGTGGCTCAGTGGGTTAAGCTGCTGCCTTCGGCTCAGGTCATGATCTCAGGGTCCTGGGATCGAGTCCCGCATCGGGCTCTCCCCTCAGCGGGGAGCCTGCTTCCTCCTCTCTCTCTCTGCCTGCCTCTGTGCCTACTTGTAATCTCTCTCTGTCAAATAAATAAATAAAATCTTTAAAAAAAAAAAAAAAAAAGAACCACATGTGCCTCCTTATGCCCCCTTTGTGGGGGGGAGGGGCTTGTCACCCGTGGAACATCAGCAACCTAAAGAGAATGCTGAAGTCCGAGTGCTGCTGTAAAAGGCGTTCAGATGGAGGAACGGGTCACAGAATCAGCACCATCTGTGGTTTGCCTTTACCCACCTGAATTGCATCCCATCTCTGTCTCTTCAGCCTGGCAAAGGCGACTGCGATTTCTTCCTCTAGATACGCAGAGCTATAAAGTCATGATTTGGTACATCTCTTCCATCTAGGAGAACTTCTCAAATGGGAAGAACCTGCTTTCCCCACCTTACATTAGCAAAGTTGCTCCTTGTTCCTAGAGTCCTTTCCAGAACAAAAAATTCTCTCTTCTGAACCACTGGGTTGAAAAGACGCAGTTAGACTCATTCGATGTGCAGAACCATTCCCTTTTATCAGATAAAGAAGCTGAAGTCTTTCTTTGTGAAGGTTAACTAAGATTTTTATAGCTACCCAATATACAAAAGTAGGCTGTAACTCAGGTTCCTGCCTTTCAGGGGGCACACTTTTGCTTATCCCAGGTTTGGGTTGGATTTTGGAGGACAGTTTTATTTTGCCAAGAGAACACTTTGACTCTAGGTATTGTTTGAATTTTGAATTAGGCTTTTCCTAATAGAGTAGGCAGACACCTTCTTTTTTGCTATATGAGAGGTGATCACTGGTTACCACTGGTTGCCTGTGGAGTGTTCCCTCCAGAAGTGGGGACTGTAGAAGTTATGGGAAGAAAACACCTTTTGACTGAGTTTTGTGGACTGTCTTTATGTCCTAGGTATTTTGATTTTTCAGGGTGATACTTTGGAACTGTATACCCTGGCTTATCTGGATGATGCGTTGAGAAAGGATATATTGGTGGGGGATGGGGGTGGGATTGCATTTCCTAGTATTTTCTAAGAGTTGGTTTTCATACCGTGCCTCATTCAGTTTCACACCTAAATATTCACATTTTCTTTTGTTGTAGAATGCATATGTAACTTCTCTCTGACAGTTATATGGGTAGACTCCCCTAAGGCACTGTGTGTTATATTTGTAAAGCCAACACTTTGCAGGTACCGAAGAAATACTCAGTGGTTGATAGTTATTGAAAAGACCACATTGGATTGTGAGGTCAAAAAACAGATGTCTCTGAAAAAAAAAAAAAAAAAAGAGGGTAATTTGAAAGAAATGAAATAGTTCACAATGTGGTGTAAACTCTCCTCTTCCTCCTCCTCCTCTCTTTCTTATTGATTTCTCCCATGCCATTCATATAGCTTCAAGATCCCTGGATATTTATTGCCTTTTTTTTTTTTTTTTTTTTTTTCCAATTTATTTATTTTCAGAAAAACAGTATTCATTATTTTTTCACCACACCCAGTGCTCCATGCAAGCTGTGCCCTCTATAATACCCACCACCTGGTACCCCAACCTCCCACCCCCCCGCCACTTCAAACCCCTCAGATTGTTTTTCAGAGTCCATAGTCTCTCATGGTTCATCTCCCCTTCCAATTTACCCAAAAGCACATACCCTCCCCAATGTCCATAACCCTACCCCCCTTCTCCCAACCCCCCTCCCCCCAGCAACCCACAGTTTGTTTCGTGAGATTAAGAGTCACTTATGGTTTCTCTCCCTCCCTATCCCATCTTGTTTCATGGATTCTTCTCCTACCCACTTAAGCCCCCATGTTGCATCACCACTCCCTCATATCAGGGAGATCATATGATAGTTGTCTTTCTCCGCTTGACTTATTTCGCTAAGCATGATACGCTCTAGTTCCATCCATGTTGTCGCAAATGGCAAGATTTCGTTTCTTTTGATGGCTGCATAGTATTCCATTGTGTATATATACCACATCTTCTTGATCCATTCATCTGTTGATGGACATCTAGCTTCTTTCCATAGTTTGGCTATTGTGGACATTGCTGCTATAAACATTCGGGTGCACGTGCCCCTTTGGATCACTACGTTTGTATCTTTAGGGTAAATTCCCAGTAGTGCAATTGCTGGGTCATAGGGCAGTTCTATTTTCAACATTTTGAGGAACCTCCATGCTGTTTTCCAGAGTGGTTGCACCAGCTTGCATTCCCACCAACAGTGTAGGAGGGTTCCCCTTTCTCCGCATCCTCGCCAGCATCTGTCATTTCCTGACTTGTTGATTTTAGCCATTCTGACTGGTGTGAGGTGATATCTCCTTGTGGTTTTGATTTGTATTTCCCTGATGCCGAGTGATATGGAGCACTTTTTCATGTGTCTGTTGGCCATCTGGATGTCTTCTTTGCAGAAACGTCTGTTCATGTCCTCTGCCCATTTCTTGATTGGATTATTTGTTCTTTGGGTGTTGAGTTTGTTAAGTTCTTTATAGATTTTGGACACTAGTCCTTTATCTGATATGTCGTTTGCAAATATCTTCTCCCATTCTGTCAGTTGTCTTTTGGTTTTGTTAACTGTTTCCTTTGCTGTGCAAAAGCTTTTGATTTTGATGAAATCCCAAAAGTTCATTTTTGCCCTTGCTTCCCTTGCCTTTGGCGATGTTCCTAGGAAGATGTTGCTGCGGCTGAGGTCGAAGAGGTTGCTGCCTGTGTTCTCCTCAAGGATTTTGATGGATTCCTTTCCAACATTGAGGTCCTTCATCCATTTTGAATCTATTTTTGTGTGTGGTGTAAGGAAATGGTCCAATTTCATTTTTCTGCACGTGGCTGTCCAATTTTCCCAACACCATTTATTGAAGAGGCTGTCTTTTTTCCATTGGACATTCTTTCCTGCTTTGTCGAAGATTAGTTGACCATAGAGTTGAGGGTCTATTTCTGGGCTCTCTATTCTGTTCCATTGGTCTATGTGTCTGTTTTTGTGCCAGTACCATGCTGTCTTGATGATGACAGCTTTGTAATAAAGCTTGAAGTCCGGAATTGTGATGCCACCAACTTTGGCTTTGTTTTTCAATATCCCTTTGGCTATTCGAGGTCTTTTCTGGTTCCATATAAATTTTAAAATTATTTGTTCCATTTCTTTGAAAAAGATGGATGGTACTTTGATAGGAATTGCATTAAATGTGTAGATTGCTTTAGGTAGCATAGACATTTTCACAATATTTATTCTTCCAATCCAGGAGCATGGAACATTTTTCCATTTCTTTGTGTCTTCCTCAATTTCTTTCATGAGTACTTTATAGTTTTCTGAGTATAGATTCTTAGGCTCTTTGGTTAGGTTTATTCCTAGGTATCTTATGGTTTGGGGTGCAATTGTAAATGGGATTGACTCCTTAATTTCTCTTTCTTCTGTCTTGTTGTTGGTGTAGAGAAATGCAACTGATTTATGTGCATTGATCTTATATCATGACACTTTACTGAATTCCTGTATAAGTTCTAGCAGTTTTGGAGTGGAGTCTTTTGGGTTTTCCACATAGAGTATCATATCATCCGCGAAGAGTGATAATTTGACTTCTTCTTTGCCGATTTGGATGCCTTTAATTTCCTTTTGTTGTCTGATTGCTGAGGCTAGGACTTCTAGTACTATGTTGAATAGCAGTGGTGATAATGGACATCCCTGCCGTGTTCCTGACCTTAGTGGAAAAGCTTTCAGTTTTTCTCCATTGAGAATGATATTTGCAGTGGGTTTTTCATAGATGGCTTTGATGATATTGAGGTATGTGCCCTCTATCCCTACACTTTGAAGGGTTTTGATCAGGAAGGGATGCTGTACTTTGTCAAATGCTTTTTCAGCATCTATTGAGAGTATCATATGGTTCTTGTTCTTTCTTTTATTGATGTGTTGTATCACATTGACTGATTTGCGGATGTTGAACCAACCTTGCAGCCCTGGGATAAATCCCACTTGGTCGTGGTGAATAATCCTTTTAATGTACTGTTGAATCCTATTGGCTAGTATTTTGGTGAGAATTTTCACATCTGTGTTCATCAAGGATATTGGTCTATAGCTCTCTTTTTTGATGGGATCCTTGTCTGGTTTGGGGATCAAGGTGATGCTGGCCTCATAAAATGAGTTTGGGAGTTTTCCTTCCATTTCTATTTTTTGGAACAGTTTCAGGAGAATAGGAATTAGTTCTTCTTTAAATGTTTGGTAGAATTCCCCCGGGAAGCCATCTGGCCCTGGGCTTTTGTTTGTTTGGAGATTTTTAATGACTGTTTCAATCTCCTTACTGGTTATGGGTCTGTTCAGGCTTTCTATTTCTTCCTGGTTCAATTTTGGTAGTTTATATGTTTCTAGGAATGCATCCATTTCTTCCAGATTGTCAAATTTGTTGGCGTAGAGTTGCTCATAGTATGTTCTTATAATAGTTTGTATTTCTTTGGTGTTAGTTGTGATCTCTCCTCTTTCATTCATGATTTTATTTATTTGGGTCCTTTCTCTTTTCTTTTTGATAAGTCTGGCCAAGGGTTTATCAATTTTATTAATTCTTTCAAAGAACCAGCTCCTAGTTTGGTTGATTTGTTCTATTGTTTTTTTGGTTTCTATTTCATTGATTTCTGCTCTGATCTTTATGATTTCTCTTCTCCTGCTGGGCTTAGGGTTTCTTTCTTGTTCTTTCTCCAGCTCCTTTAGGTGTAGGGTTAGGTTGTGTACCTGAGACCTTTCTTGTTTCTTGAGAAAAGCTTGTACCGCTATATATTTTCCTCTCAGGACTGCCTTTGTTGTGTCCCACAGATTTTGAACCGTTGTATTTTCATTATCATTTGTTTCCATGATTTTTTTCAATTCTTCTTTAATTTCCCGGTTGACCCATTCATTCTTTAGAAGGATGCTGTTTAGTCTCCATGTATTTGGGTTCTTTCCAAACTTCCTCTTGTGGTTGAGTTCTAGCTTCAGAGCATTGTGGTCTGAAAATATGCAGGGAATGATCCCAATCTTTTGATACCGGTTGAGTCCTGATTTAGGACCGAGGATGTGATCTATTCTGGAGAATGTTCCATGTGCACTAGAGAAGAATGTGTATTCTGTTGCTTTGGGATGAAATGTTCTGAATATATCTGTGATGTCCATCTCATCCAGTGTATCATTTAAGGCCTTTATTTCCCTGTTGATCTTTTGCTTGGATGATCTGTCCATTTCAGTGAGGGGAGTGTTAAAGTCCCCTACTATTATTGTATTATTGTTGATGTGTTTCTTTGATTTTGTTATTAATTGGTTTATATAGTTGGCTGCTCCCACGTTGGGGGCATAGATATTTAAAATTGTTAGATCTTCTTGTTGGACAGACCCTTTGAGTATGATATAGTGTCCTTCCTCATCTCTTATTATAGTCTTTGGCTTAAAATCTAATTGATCTGATATAAGGATTGCCACTCCTGCTTTTTTCTGATGTCCATTAGCATGGTAAATTCTTTTCCACCCCCTCACTTTAAGTCTGGAGGTGTCTTCGGGTTTAAAATGAGTTTCTTGGAGGCAACATATAGATGGGTTTTGTTTTTTTATCCATTCTGATACCCTGTGTCTTTTGATTGGGGCATTTAGCCCATTAACATTCAGGGTAACTATTGAGAGATATGATTTTAGTGCCATTGTATTGCCTGTAAGGTGACTGTTACTGTATATTGTCTCTGTTCCTTTCTGATCTACCACTTGTAGGCTCTCTCTTTGCTTAGAGGACCCCTTTCAGTATTTCCTGTAGAGCTGGTTTGGTGTTTGCAAATTCTTTCAGTTTTTGTTTGTCCTGGAAGCTTTTAATCTCTCCTTCTATTTTCAATGATAGCCTAGCTGGATATAGTATTCTTGGCTGCATGTTTTTCTCGTTTAGTGCTCTGAAAATGTCATGCCAGCTCTTTCTGGCCTGCCAGGTCTCTGTGGATAAGTCAGCTGCCAATCTAATACTTTTACCATTGTATGTTACAGACTTCTTTTCCCGGGCTGCTTTCAAGATTTTCTCTTTGTCACTAAGGCTTGTAAGTTTTACTATTAGGTGACGGGGTGTGGGCCTATTCTTATTGATTTTGAGGGGCGTTCTCTGAACCTCCTGAATTTTGATGCTCGTTCCCTTTGCCATATTGGGGAAATTCTCCCCAATAATTCTCTCCAGTATACCTTCTGCTCCCCTCTCTCTTTCTTCTTCTTCTGGAATCCCAATTATTCTAATGTTGTTTCGTCTTATGGTGTCACTTATCTCTCGAATTCTCCCCTCATGGTCCAGTAGCTGTTTGTCCCTCTTTTGCTCAGCTTCTTTATTCTCTGTCATTTGGTCTTCTATATCGCTAATTCTTTCTTCTGCCTCATTTATCCTAGCAGTGAGAGCCTCCATTTTTGATTGGACTTCATTAATAGCCTTTTTGATTTCAACTTGGTTAGATTTTAGTTCTTTTATTTCTCCAGAAAGGGCTTTTATATCTCTGGAGAGGGTTTCTCTAATATCTTCCATGCCTTTTTCAAGCCCGGCTATAACCTTGAGAATTGTCATTTTGAACTCTAGATCTGACATATTACCAATGTCTGTATTGATTAGGTCCCTAGCCTTCGGTACTGCCTCTTGTTCTTTTTTTTGTTGTGAATTTTTCCGCCTTGTCATTTTGTCCAGCTAAGAGTATATGAGGGAGCAAGTAAAATACTAAAAGGGTGGCAACAATCCCAGGAAAATATGCTTTAACCAAATCAGAAGAGATCCCAAATCATGCGGGGGGATTTCTCCCCCCTCACGATTGGGTGAGGGATCTCCTCTGATTGGGATCTCCTTTGATTGGGATCTCCCAATCTCTTCTGATTGGGATCTCCCAATCTCTTCTGTTTGGGATCTCTTCTGATTTGGGGATAAAAAGAGGTTCAAAAAGAAAGAAAGAAAAAAAGAAAAAAAGAATTAAAAAAAAGAGATTGAATTAAAAATTCAATCAAGAATTTAAAAAAGAGTTAAGAAAAAAAAAGATTGAAGAGATTAGGATCTCTTCTGATTTGGGGATAAAAAGAGGTTCAAAAAGAAAGAAAGAAAAAAAAAGAATTAAAAAAAAAGAAAATGAATAAAGAAAAGTATAAAAAAGCAAAATATATGTATATTAGATAATCTAGTTAAAAAACGTTAAAAAAGAAAAGGGTAAAATTATAAAAAATTTTAGCAGAAGAAGAGAAAAAAATGAAAAAGAAAAAAAAAAATAAATTAACTGCAAGACAAAAAAATCACCGGCAGAAAGCCATGAGTTCCGTGGTTTGTTTTCTCCTCCTCTGGAATTCTGCTGCTCTCTCCTTGGTATTGAAACTGCACTCCTTGGTAGGTGAACTTGGTCTTGCCTGGATTTCTTGTTGATCTTCTGGGGGAGGGGCCTGGTGTAGTGACTCTCAAGTGTCTTTGCCCTAGGCGGAATTACACCGCCCTTACCAGGGGCCGGGGCTGAGTGATCTGCTCGGCTTTGCTTTCAGGAGCTTTTGTTCCCTGAGCGCTTTCCGTAGAGTTCCGGAGGACGGGAATACAAATGGCGGCCTCCTGGTCTCCGGCCCGGAGGAGCCGAGAGCCCAGGGCCCCGCTCCCCTGTGCGCCCTCAGCGAACTGCTCCTGGTAACTCGCGTCTGCCTAACCTCCGGCCGCGCTCCGAGCTCACCGAGCTTGCGACCGGTTCAAGGCAACTCCGAGCTGCGAGCTTACTGTCGGCTCTGTCTCTGCAGCCGGCTTTCCCGTTCCAATATCCACAAGCTTTGCGACACTCAGACACCCCCGATCCTTCTGTGACCCCGCGGGACCTGAGGTCACGCCGACCCCGTGTGGGCTTCGCCCCGGTTTAGCCTCCGGAGCGATGTCCCTCAGCGGAACAGACTTTTAAAAGTCCTGATTCTGTGCTCCGTTGCTCCGCCGCTTGCCGGGAGCCGGCCCCTCCCCCCCGGGGTCTATCTTCCCGTCGCTTTGGATTCACTTCTCCGCCAGTCCTACCTTTCAGAAAGTGGTTGTTTTTCTGTTTCTAGAATTGCTGTTCTTCTTCTCTTCGATCTGCCGATGGATTTGCAGGTGTTTGCAATCTTTAGATAAGCTCTCTAGCTGATCTCCTGCTAGCTGAGGTAGTCTCAGCCTGCTACTTCTCCGCCATCTTGACTCCTCCGCCTTTTTTTTTTTTTTAACACTATCCCACTGTCATGTACCCCTTTTAGTGTTTCTACAATCCTGATTGACCTTACACTTCACTGCAAAATAAACTTAGCAGGACCAGGAATCTAAAACTTGAAGAGAGGAATGTCACTGCTCCCAGCCAATGTGGCGACTCAGGAAGGGATCCAGGGTTCCTCGAACCTGAAATGATAGCAAGGGCGGTTTGTCTTAATTGTGGTTCCCTGTTTGATGTTGGGAGTGCTATTATAACTATTATACATTATATAACATTGAAATGAAAAAGTAAATGAGGAGTGGTTGCATGTTGGGCAGTGGGACACAGTAGAAACTGGGTAACCTTCTCAACAATGCTTACCTCTTATGGGAGATTATGGAACTATTCAGAGCTAGGAGAGGCCCTGGGGGCCAATTCATGTGTTGTGGAGAACTGTCACAAGGTTCTCAGCAACTTTCAGGAGAAGCTCTTACCTGCCCAGAAGTAGGTGGACTTGATGAGAAGAAATACAGAGTTTCTTCAAATAAAAAATATTGAGTTTTTCAAGTAAGAAATATTCCTTAAAATGTCTTGAACTGAAAGGCTTTAGCCCAGGGTCTGTGGTTCTGTGCAGTGTCTGGAGGTCAACAGTGCTCATTCAGAAACCATCTTTAGATCAAATGTATAAAATCCTCTGCTCCAAATGTTGACTGTAGTATTAATGATGATGAATGGTATATGCAGTTTTAAGGCAATCCAATTAAGATAATACAGTGTTTGCTTTTCTCTACCCCGAATTTATTACTAAATTATTTATTTTAAGTTGATGACATCCAGGAATTGAAAAGGTGCAATGTCTTATGACAGTAGAATCCTTTTTATTTAGAGGGACAGGCGAGTATTCAGATGTTCAATGTAGAGATGATAGGCAAGTTTCTAAGAAAAAACATGCATTGTATCAGAAATACAGGGAGAAAAAGCCAAAACTGAGGGAAGTTTCTGAGGCCATGTTGACATGAGAATTTTGTCCATGGAAAAAGATGAAGTAGAATGTCATAACGTTGGAGTGGAAGAATTCTTGGTGACCACTTAGGCCTAGCCTCTGATTCTCCCCATGAGAAGACAATTCCAGAAGGGATGTGTGGAGGGGCAGTAAGCCACATCTGGGTTCCTGACTTCCAGATTAGTGGTGCTGCCTCTGTATCATTACATCACTTTGGAAAGAATCAAAGAAGAGAGAAAGTTAACAGGTATAAGTTATAAGCAACTTCAATAGTGCCAGAGTATCCCTTATCTATTACTACATAACAAGCTTCCCCCAAACTCACTGGCTTAAAATATAACCCCTTATTTGCTCACAATTCTGAAGGTTGGCAAAAAGGGTGAAACCCACTGGAATGGATTGCCTCTGTTTCACATGATGTTACTAGGCTCACTCAGATATCTGTAGCCAGCTGGCAGTCAAAGCCTGACTCACCTGTCTGGGGACTGGTTGGTTGTAGACTTCGTGATGAGCTGACAGGGCCATAAGTCTGCCATCTAGAAGGCTGGTCCATCATTCCTTACAAAACTGTGACCGCAGGGTGCCCAGTGGCAATGGCTTCAATGCACAGATTTCAAGCTGACTCCACATTAACTAAGTTCTTGTTGACCAAACCAGGTCAGTGTGCCCAGCTTCAAGGCAGGAGATGGGAGAAATAGCTTTCCCTTTTTGATGGATGGTGCCATAAAGTTACATTGTAAATGGGCATGTATATGATAAAATGTGGGAGGAATTGGGGGTCATTTTTGCTATTGACTGCATCTAGAAATGAAATAGGTTCTTTATACACGTAACTTCATTGAATTCTGATCTGAACTCAGTGGGGCTGGTAGAAGTGATCCCCAGAGCTTGAAGAGGCTGAAGTTTGGGGACCGAACAGCTCACCTGTCATCATATAGCTAGTGAGAGGAGGAGTGAGGTGCAGATCCAGCCTGTCTCCTATTTCCCTATTAGCCAACATTAACAGAGGGAGTCCATTCAGAGTTGGCAGTAGGCTTACCATTGAAGTTAGGTACTCAGCCACTTCCTATCACTCTCTGTCTTCACTTACAGAACCTGGATTTCTACCTATATAAAATGAGTATAATAATATCTGCTACCTGGCATTGTATGAGGCTTGAATGTGTTCAATGCATTCAGCCTGCTTTCCTGACCAGAGTTGGCTGGTTATTGTTCTTAAAGACAGTTTGCAAGACAAGGTTACAGGGTACTTTCTCCAGGTAGTTGAGAGGAATGGTAAATTCTGGATTTGGGGCACAAAACTGGTGCTGGTACTTGGAAGGACCCCAGAATGCTGCATAAGAGTAGTGATTAATTTATGTCTCTCATTTAAGTGCTTGTTTTGAGGGGGCAGAGGCTGGGTGTGGCCAACACCATTGTGTCCCTTTAGATCCCCCTAGATCCCTTGGGCTGATTCCATCTGCCCACTCTCCAGCTTCTGTAGAATTTGCTGCTTATGACTCATACCTACATAATTCTTCGACATTATGCTAATTCCTGGGACAGCCTTAATTTCTCTTATAAGAGCATGAAAATATGAGTTTCCTGCTCCACCCTGCCCCAGGCCTTTAAAGCCAGAGACTGAGAGACATACGAGCACGTCTCATATGACACATAGGACCACACGATATACCATGGTACAATGGACATTTCCCCACCTCCTCAGCTTCTCAAAATATCAGTTTCTCCATCTGCAGCATGGGTATAGCAACATTTGCCATGGACTCTTAGTCTGGGAGACTTATAGGATTAGAGATGGCAAGGAAGATTTGTGGTTGTTAGGGGCTGGGTGAGATGTGCTGGCAAGTTTTGCTCCAGAGTTCTCCCTTATTCCCTCAAGACCCACTGAAACCAAATAGCAGGTTTTGCTATCTATTCTCTTGATGTCCTGATTCTCATCCTCTCTTGGCAGGCTTTTGCTCAGAGGAGCTCATGATTGTGCATACTTGATTAGAAAAGCCGTCACACCTCAATAAACAGAGGCTTCAATATTCAGAATGGTAGTTTGGCCTGGGTCTCCTTTTCTGAGACCAGAGCCTGAAGGTGCAGTCAGGCTTTTATTGGGGGAACTAATCCCAGGGACAGGAAGTGAAGGACCATTGGCATGGTCCATGGTGAGTCAGGTGTACCCAGTCCAAGGAGAAACTCCTAAGGTGGTCACAGTGTGTGACAACCAGCTCTCCATCCCCTGAGATCACTTGAAGAATGAAGAGTGTTTCTCAGAATCACCCAGGGGAAGGATGAAGAGGATATTCATGTCTGGGAGTCATCATCCTCCACTGGACCATGAGGTACTGGCACCCCAGATTTCTGGACAGTGTCTGAATGTATGTCAAACAAGTTTCCTCTGGTACAAGAGAGTCATCTAAGTAGGATCCTGGAAAATTTTGCTGCATAATTTACTGTGCAAAATTCCTGTATCCTTCATGTCTACTTTAAGGATCTGCCTTTCACTTCAAGATGTTAGGTGTCAAATTGCTCTTTCTTTGAATGTGGCCCTGTGTTAAGACTCAGCTACAGGCTGCTCATTTTTGTGGGTTACAGATAAACACAGAAGTAGGTTTGGCTATGCTATCCAGTTGAGGAATATCCCATACCTCTCCCAGCAAATAAGCCATATACACCATGCAGCCAGAGATCAGTCAATAAAGAGAGGTCAATTTCAAGTGCCCCCTCTGTGCTCAGTGCAAAAATTGTGTCTCCTTCCCGCTATTATCTGCTTGTCTCCCACCCTGAATTTATTTCCTCTCCTGACTTCCACAATTCACTTCTTCTTTCTAGACTGTCACACATTGTCTTGGCATTTCTGGAGATTTCAGGTAACAACACAGCCTGTTCACACCACAGCCCACAGCCCCTGCTTCCTGTGTCCCTGATGTGACTGGTCCTTATATCCCCCAATACCACCTCACCCCTGTCCTGCCTTGGCAGATGGCTTCTACTTGAATTTTATCTAGTTACTAATTTCTGTGATCTACCTAATGATCCATAACACAAATCTATTATTATGACAGAGTGCAGTATCAGAATAATCAGGATCTTTGAGAAAATGCAGTTGCCAAACATTGGAAAATATGGCCGTTTCCAGGACTGCTAAAGAGAAGGAAAATTAGCAAAAGCTTAGCTTTACAAAACCTTGCTATCAGGATTGACTGTGAGGCAAGAATTTGCAGCATGTGCTCAGAACACTAGACTCAAGAAATAGATTCAGATGTCCGCTTCAATCTCCGTGCTGAAGTGGACAGGGCAATGTACTTTCTTCACTGAAATGGAAGGAAAGCATGTTTTCATTGTTGTGAAAAGAACTATATGTACCAGTGTAGCTCTAACATAATGACAAACTAAGAGGCTGGGATCATTGAAAATATTACTGTTGCAGAACTAAGCATTTAAACATGTCATTAATTATTAGTATAATTTCTGGCATTTTCTAAAAGGCCTAACAACTTGTTTTTGGCACAAGAAAAAAATATATATATATATATTTGCTGCATGTGCTCTTTATTTTCTGCAAAAAGAAAGAAAAAAAGATTCTATTGTAAAAATAACCACTTCTGTAATTTTTCAGGATGTGGAAGTAGAGGGAAAAAGCACAAAGGTAAGCAATTTCACTTTTGTGATTCCTCTTTTATCACTCATATTTCAGGAAAAGAATGTCTCTTAAACAAAGAACCTCAGTCAGGCACATGCCAGAACCAAACCGCCCAGCATTCTCCTCTGTACTCTAGACATGTTCTCTGGGTGATTGCATACATGCAAGTAGGGACCCAGAGAAGAGGGGTTTGGCAGTGCCACGGCTGTCCCATCAGCCAGTCCTTCCCACTTAAACATGGTTGACTTGTGGTTAGGGACCAGGATACCATCAGGATGTCCTCCCATAACAGGGGGTGAACATAGCCACACAGAATCTATTTCATTTGCAGGTGCAGGACTAATAAGCCCAGGTTAGGAACAGGAAGGAAAGAGTTCCCTTGGTCCAAGGACCACCTGACAATCCAAACTATATCCAAAAGGTTTTTGTCAGCTAAGGTATAACTTTTCAAATAAATTTAAATTATGTCCCCAAAGACATGGAAGGGATAATAAAATGTTTGACAAACAATGGAAAACAGGAGTATCTGAAATAGTAGACTGCTTTGGGCAGCCAAGTGAATGGGTGGGTCTTTCCTGACCTGTGTGCTTGTCACGGTTCAGCAGTGTTTGCTGGTATCTACTACTGGGAAGATATGAGCAATGGGGGTGGGGAGACATGATAGGTGGGTCCTTCCCTTAAGGACAATGGGCAATGGCTTTATAGATCCAGAGTTGCTTTTTTGGGGAAACAACAGGAGATCAGTGGAACCAAGAAGAAGAGCAGCCCAAGGAAGCTGGAAGTAATCAGGACAGCTGAGTCCTGAGTGATGAGCAGGAATCTGTATGGGTGCTTGTGCACATTGGTTACCAGGGAAGGGGTGCTCTGGGGGCTGAGTTGCCTTTATAGATTTTCAGGTCAGAAGAAGTATGGAGCACTAGTGTAAGCTGGGTGAGTTCAGGAGATCAGTTTGGGGACAGAGGCAATGGCCTGATCACTAAAGGCCTCATACTAGGTTTATGGAGGTTAGACCTCATCCTGGGGCCACAAGCAACATTCCACTAGAAGAATGACAAAATCAGATTTGTATATATAAGCTGTGAGTGGATCTTTCAAGCCAGTGTAGGAGGACAGTAAGCTTTGAAGAATCTTCATATGGCTTTGAAATCATCCCATAGGATTTTCTCATACTTTATGTGATGTGTTTCTTTTAGAAAAATATCTTAAGGCAAATGTCATGAAGTTCTTGTTCAATGTCATAGCAGGAATTCCCATCACTTTGTACTTTTGGCCAGGCATGCATCTCCACTTGCTCCCTCCACTGCCTCACCACTGGCTGCATGGCCATCCCACCCAAAAGCAGGCTTGTCTCCAACATTTCCACTCCAAGAATGCAAATTGGGGCCAGGGCCTTCTTTTAAGAAGGGAATTCTCTCTCCTTTGGCTGGACCACTTCCTGCCTAGAGTCCTGTATTTTCTGTCTCCCTTGGCTGGACCACTTCCTGCCTGGAGTTCTGTACTTTATTTGCCTTATTACACTTACTAGACAGGAAATTTCGCAGGTGAGGACTGCATGTATGTGTGCACACATGTGCACGTGCTTGTGTGAAGGTGGGCATGGGTAGGGGGAGTTGTTTTGGACACTGTGCTATGCTTCTGCACATTCCTAGCAGCAGCTTCCCTGAACGCTGTTTATGGTAAGAGCTAAAGTGCTAAAAAGCTGAGTGCAGACCATTTGAAAACCGTGGGACATTCTGGCTGCAAACAAACAAATTCACTTATTTCCCGGAACCTATATACATTATGTGTTTTTTTCCTTTCCTTATAAGTATATTTGATAATTAAATAATTGCCTTACCTGTAACAATAATGTAACTTTTTTTTTTTTTTTTTTTTGGTCAAGGTTTTCATTGCTGTGGGCTTTCAGTAGGGGCAACTGGGTCTCCCACTAAGCAGGCAGCAAGTAGCTCATGGTTGGAGACACAGCACTGAAATAGTCAGCAGGGTCTGCTGAAGTCAGGCCTACTCCTCCCACTCATACCCACAGACTAGCTATGTCCACAGCAGTGCATTCTGTCTTGTCAAGAAATCCTATCTAACAAAGGAAATAGTCAACAAAACAAAGAGGCAACCCACAGAATGTGAGAAGATATTCACAAATGACAATCTGAGAGTTTTGAAGGGGCGGGGGAGGGAAGGTTGAGGGAGCCTGGTGGTGGGTATTATGGAGGGCATGTATTGCATGGAGCACTGGGTGTGGTGCATAAACAATGAATTCTGTTACACTTAAAAGAAATTAAATAAAACAAAAAAAAAGAAAAGAAAAAAAAATGACACTATAGAAAAAGGGCTGATATCCAAGATGTATAGAGAACTCCTCAAACTCAACACCCAAAAAAACAGATAACCATGTCAGAAAATGGACAGAAGACATGAACAGACACTTCTCCAAAGAAGACATATAAATGGTTAACAGACCATGAAAAAATGTTCATCATCATTAGCCATCAGGGAGATTCAAATCAAAACCTCATTGAGATACCACCTTATACCAGTTAGAATGGGCAAAATTATCAGGACAGGAAACAATGAGTATTGGAGGGGATGTGGAGAAATGGGGAACCTCTTACACTGTTGGTGGGAATGCAAGTTGGTGCAACCACTTTGGAAAATAGTGTGGAGATTCCTAAAAAAAAAAAGAAAGCTAGAGCTACACTATGACCCTGCAATTGCACTACTGGGAATTTGTCCCAAAGATACAGATGCAGTGAAAAGAAGGGCTGGCCATATGTACCCCAATGTTCATAGCAGCAATGTTCACAATAGCCAGACTGTAGAAAGAGCCGAGATACCCTTCAAGAGAGGAATGGATAAAGAAGATATGGTCCATATATATAAAGGAATACTACTCAGCCATCAGGAAGGATGAATACCCAATATTTTATCAACATGGATGGGACTAGAGGAGATTTTGTTGAGTGAAATAAATCAAGCAGAGAAGGTCAATTATATGGTTTCACTTACTTGTGGAGCATAAGGAATAACATAGAGGACATTAGGAGAAGGAAAGGAAAAGTGAATTGGGGTAAATCGGGGGGGAGACATGAGAGACTATGGACTTCAAGAAACAAACTGAGGGTTTTGGAAGGGAGGGAGATGAGGGGAGGGGTGAAACTGGTGGTAGGTATTAAGGAGGGCACAGATTGCATGGAGTACTGGGTGTGGTGCATAGACAACAATGAATCTTGGAACACTGAAAAAATAAAATTAAATTTTAAAAAAGAAAAATAAAAAGATATCCTGTCTAGGCACCAAAAATATCAACGTGTAGAAAAACATGTTTTATTGCTTCACTAAAGACACTGAAAATACACTTTTCAATAGAAATTTGTCTTTTTCCTGCCAGTCAAGTTCTCCCTAATTATGAAGACAAAAGCAAACTCTGGAGGAGCAGCAGAGATGCCAAGGCTGCAAGGTGGTGGCACCTGTAAGCCTGCATCCTTTGGCTGCCCTCTCCTTTGGGCTTCTTCTCAGCACTGTGTATGGATGGGAGGAATGCAGGGCACAGGCTGCAGGCTGGCACCCACGATGGTCTCATGGCACAGGAACCACACCACAGCATGTGGTGGCCAGTGGCCTGGGTGACATCATGCAGACAGAAAGCAGCTGTGCCACTCCTCAGGCTGGCAGACCTCCCCACTTCTTCCAAAACTAGCAGCAGTCTATGCTTAGACAGGGCGTTCTCCTGTCTTGTCTCCCTCCGGAATCTAGTCTGATTATTTCAGCTCTGGTGCTCTCTCCTTCCAGACCCTCAGTATCACCTCCCCTCCTCTCACTGCTCTTCTGATCAGTTCCAGGGGGAAAAGAAAGTAAAAGTCCTGATATGTCAAGTGACCTTGATGCTCCCTGTCCCCAACCTGGGGGGCACCATAGGCAAAACTGACAAGGCTTGTTTGCCTAAGAAGCAAAGGATGTTTGCATTTTTCCTTGACACAGTCTTCAGACCCCTGACCTCTCACTGTCACAGAAATAGCTGCTACCCCAAAACTAAAATAGTAACAGGAGAGTCAACCAGTGTCTTCAGACTCAAATGCCCACAAAAACTTCCACTGTAATTTAAATGGCAGGCTCTAATGGGAATCCCCTTGCAGCTTGGCCACATCCTCCTCCTTGCAGGGGACAGAAAGGGCCATGAAGGGAAGAGCTGCCTGGTGGCCAGAGCAGGGCCGCCTGCAGAGGAGATGTCTTGGGCAAGCGGGCTCCTTCCCTTCCCTCATTCTGCATTGTTGTGAAGAATGGGTGAGTCCACAGATAATAAGAAAAGTAGGAAAGCCCACAGCAAGTAGTTGAGAACATCTGCAGCTTATTAGAGAGGCTAGGAGGAGACAGGGGAGTCTCTGCCTTCTCCAAGGCACCCAGAACTTCCCTGTCCCCTGGCACTTAGAAGGGGCTCTTCATACCTGTTCTCTCCACTCCTCTGGGATGGGCCCTTTAATCACACGTGTCATTAGCTCTGCTTTGCAGAAGAGGCCTGGGTCCTGGGAGCTGCCCTGTTCTGTGAGGAGCTTCACTCTGAACCACACTTCAAAACCTGTTTTTGCCCCTGACTCCCATCTGTGTTTACTTCCCTAGCTACTGATCTAGCTCCTTACTTCCATTCCCCTTATTGGGAAGTCTCAGAACTTAATGCCAATTTTCCTCTGCAGACCTCAACTTCTCCCAGCCACCGTTCTGATGCTGGACACTGGCTGTCCTGCTTTGGCTAACTCCTCTCATGTAAGAGCCGGAACTCTATTCCCCGAGTCCCTGTGAGCAGGGGAGGGGGCAGCACTCAGACCTTGCCCTAGCCATGGCCCAGGGACCCAGAGCTGGGGACGCCAAAGGTTGCATTTGGAAAGTGGCAGGGATGCTATTTGCATCGAGGCTTCCTAACTGGTTTTCTCCCTTCCTCATCCTACACCCATGTACTCAAGATTGAGAAGTCCCTTCAGTTGACACCTAGAATTGCACCCAGGATGTGTGATAATGTGCCCTACCTACCCTATGCCATTTATTTCCTGCTCATAGGGCAGTGCCTGAGGTGTAGATCAGGGTACAGTGTCAGATTCCATATGCCAGGACTCCGGCCTGAGTTCTGAGATTTCCATATCTCCCCTCTGTGCTCATTTGTCACCCCTTTCCAAGAAACACCCATTCATTTTTATGAAGACAGGAAGAAAGAAAAATACATTTCAGAGCAGGCTGAGGAACAAAGTGCTTTGCAGGCTTGGCTCACGGAAAGGAAACTGGAGATTTAAGGAAGGAAACCGGCAGCAAAGCCTCCATTTCTCAGTTTCTGTATCTGCAAAATGGAGATGCTAATTTACTGGTTTTAGCTCACACCCCAGGGCTCTGGAAGGATGAATGAGCTTTCATTTCCACATGGCACTGATGTGATAGAAGGTGCTATGTCAATAGCTGGAAGAAATATAAATAGTATGAACCGGATATTCAGGACACTGGGGAGTCCCTTGATGATGAATCAAAATAAATTTTGCTCCAACAAATGAGTGTTTTAAGCAGTGAAAGTCCCGTTTCAACCAGGCATGGGCCTGGATTCACGGTTAAAGAACCCTCCTATTTATTTTGTTATTTGTTTGCAGCTCTGAGTGTGTCTGTGTCCACTGGTGGCACCTGGCAGGAGCCTGATGAGGCGGGGACCAGAGCCACTGCCATCCTTTGCATGGGAGAGGGCGTTGAGGACCACAGAGGTTAAGTAATGTCCGGAAGTCACTCAGCTGACAAGGGCCATGAGCTGGAGCAACCTGATGCTGGGCCATGCTTGGAAGGATGAAACTTCTTCTACTCCCCTCATTCAGGGCTGATGGGGTGTGAAAGGTCAACTCTTCCTGGCTTTGTTGCATCCCTGTCTTCATGTACCTCTGCTCCCAAATATGCATCTTTTCCGAGAATCTCAGAAATGTTTTTTGCTGTCATGCTACCCACGTTTGGAGCCAACCACTTCAAGAGGGACCCCGTGCCACCCTGCCCAGCAGATCCTAGGCATGATGAATGCCCCTCTCTGAGGCTGATTGTTCTGTCACACATTTTTCCTTCCTTCCTTCCTTCCTTCCTTCCTTCCTTCCTTCCTTCCTTTGTTTCTTTCTTTTTGCTTGATTTAGAGAGAGATCACAAGTAGGCAGAGCAGCATGCAGAGAGAGAGGGGGAACCAGGCTCCCCACCAAGCAGACAGCCTGATGCAGAGCTTGATCCCTGGACCCTGAGACCATGACCTGAGCCAAAGGCAGAGGTTCAACACACTGAGCCTCCCAAGTGCTCCCTGTCATACATTTTCTTGTAATATCCAGCTATGCATCCTGGTTGTTGAATTAGCTGTTCTTGTAGTAAGGCTCTGTTTACCCACATGTCACTGTTACTCTGTTCTTGGGGCTATTAAATATTCAAATTCTGCGAACTTTCTTTCAGAATCTATTTCCAATTTTCTTTTTATTAAGTTTTTTTTTTCTGAGATTTTATTTATTTATTTGACAGAGAGAATAAGAGAGCATAAGTAGGGAGCCCGGCAGGGGCTCCATCCCAGGAACCTGGGACTATGACCTGAGCTGAAGGCAGACACTTCACCGACTGAGCCACCCAGCCACTCTTGTACTTCAAATCTTCTCAACCAGTTTATCTGCATGCTTTCAGACATCCTTCCAATTCCTCCCCACTCCCTCATGAGGTTGTGGAGTTGTGTGGCAACAGGGCCTGCTTCTGGCTTTGTGTGGAAGCACTGTACTATCCACCAGGAGCCAGTGCCATGGAGCTTGGCAGTCTCCACCTGGATAAACCCTGACTCCTTTCTCTGACCTGTGCACCCACCCTGCAGTTTCTGCATGCTTTTCTCCTAACTCCAGCATGTGCACTGACTTCAGAGGCCTTGGATCACAGGCTCAGAGAGCTGGGGACACCTGTGGATTGATGTTGTCCCTGGTAGCCTGTAACCAGTGATGGACTGGTAGGGGTATAAAAGTCCAGCTTCCTTGCTTCAAGTCAGGGTAAACTCAAAGGCATTCCTTACGCTCCAGAGATCTCTTTGGAGTCAGGCTGAAGTTCCCCTCTGGAATTTCCTGGATGTCCCACCTGGGTTTGCATTCCTCCCTTCCTGTCCTCTCTTCCTGCTCCCTTCCTGCCACCCCAGCCCTCCCCCCCGGGATGGGGTGGTAAATCTATAATCAGTCACTGCCCCATGGGTTCTCACCTCGGGGTCTGATTCTAGGAGAACCTGTGTAAAACACTTGAGTTTCAAGACTAGCTAGAGGTCCAGTAGACTGTCTGGATAACCTCATCTGTGTGACCCTGGGCATGTTGTTCAATGGTCCTGTGTTCAGAATTCTCACTCAAAATAGGGTCTGCCAGTTCTAACTTTCTGAAGTATCACCTAAGGTCCATAAGGGGGGGCTGCTTTAAGGAGGTATCATGACATCATGGAGCTAGATCTCCAGGACAAATGTTGCTTTGGGCAAGCTGCTTAATCTCTTCCGGCCTGTGCTCTAAACTGTACAATGGGGACAATAATAGCATCTTGATCATTTGGGAGGATAGCATGGCATCACCCTTGTAACATGTGTGTGGCATGGAGCTTCATGCTTGCATTCAAGATGCACGAAACAGTGTGTCTTTTACACTTTTCCCATTGAAGCCATAGCCCTGAAGGCATCTGGGAACGTTTCTAGGGGGAATTCTCTCCCAATTATGGATCTCAGAGGCCCTCTCCTGTTCCCTGACATTGGAAAAAATGGAAAGACTTTTATGTCAAGAGGATGCTCTTCTTGGTATTATGCAAAGGTACACAGGGAGCTGGGAGATGCATAGCCAGTTTCCAAGGTGAAGGAAGCAGACACCACAACTCATGGGCTGTGGGATGGGCACAAGCATCTGGCACTGGCCTTTGCAAAGAGTCAGAAGAAGGATGGCTTCAGTTCTGTGAGGGACAAGAAGATATTCATCTCTGGGACAACAGTTAAAAAAAAGGGGGGGGGACAATTTACCCTTGCCTTTGGCTTATGTAGCAAGCACTGCTTTATAATTAGAGGATTTTGCCAGGGAAGGAATGTCAGAAATTTATGGCACCAGTGCCTGCTCATTGGATGCCCGCATATAAGAGGAAAAGGACAAAACACTCAGGAAAATTAGAAACCATTTAGAAAATAAATCCCTAAGGTATCTGTTGAATTTCAATTGGTGGAGAAACACTGCTCCTTTTCCTACTATACTATATTGTCTCTTTTCTCTGCCCCAATCAGGCCACACTTTTGAAGGGATGGCTGAATCCTTGGCTCTTGATCAGCAGGAACTCCTGAGTTGTCATAAAACCATGCCTTGAGAAGGTGGATTCTGAATCTACAGAAAGTTTCCTGTCTTCGGATCAATAGGTAGGCAAAAGATTCATTTCACTTGAACATATAATGAGTGCAAGATGTCTTAGATGTTACAGAGCATATGAAGGTGATTGTAATAAAACCTCTGCCTGTAAGGGCTTATAATCTAGGAGTAGGGAAGAGAGAAAACCAAAAACATGCAAAGCAAAGAGAAAAAAGTTCTGTGAAGGAATTGCAAAGTGGGAGAACTGGAGTCAAAGAAAAAAAAATTGTTTCTGACCTGAAGGCTGAGGCTGTAATGGTCCCTGCCTCACCACCCCTCACCACCAACCCCCACCCCCAACCAGATGGTTTCCAAGTGGCTGGAAGGAGCCCCTGAAGTCATACTGCTTATCTCCCTACAGAACTTTTTAATTAAACATATGGCCTGAAAACTTTAAAAGCATGCATACTTGCAGAAATAGCGTTTTATTTTATTTTCATGTAGCTTTGTGATCAATTTAAATATTTTCATGATATAAATGTTCTTCCCAGAAAGAAGATTCCATTTTATTGCATCATGAATATGGAAAGCAATGGTCTGAATCAAGATGACTTGATTTTGAGCTCCGACCAATGAGGGTGGTTAGTTAGCTATTGTTGTAGCTTGATTTGGAGAAAGCATTTATCAACATTTTCTCATCAGCCTCTGAGCCACAGTGTCACATGCTGGTCTTTCTGGACATAACATGGGTGGCTGGCGATCCCCCTTTCCTCAGGTTCATCTGAGCTTGTTCTCTATGGGCAGACCACTAAGCAAGTAACTGTATATTCTTCCAGCCACCAACTTCCTCCCACATATTTAACAAAATCAATATATTTTTATGATTTTTTTTCTAATCAGTTTCCTTATTTCAATTTCTAATTGGATACAGCATCATTGTGTTGCATTCTTTAGAACAAATCATTTGATTCATTAATACATTCATCATTGCAAAAACATTAGATTGATTCATTAAACTAGGCTTAATAGTTTGAGTAATATCATTAATCATGCAATGTTTTACATTAAAATAAGAATTAGTAGCTAACCGAGAGAAGCAGGAAGTCTTTCAGGTCTGCTCCCCTGAGGACTGTGGATTCAGCATCTGCTGAATCTCCAAAACTTTCTTTCCATTTACACTTTTCTGAATAGACTTCTTTTTCCACCCATTCAAACTTTCCTTCCTTGTGATTAATGTTAAGAAGTGAAAGCAGAATGATTTCCAGTCCCTGTGTAAGAACTCTGAGGGCACCAAAGCAAATGTGCAGACACAGTGACAACAAGGCTGCATGCTCCAGGAAACCCCTCCTTCTGGAACGTAAGACCCCACACAGATTCTATTCTAACACTTTCCATTTGCTGTACCCACAATCCAAATCTCTTGTGTCAACTCTGCCCAATTCCAGTCAATTACTCACTTTTCAAGACCTGCCTAAGAATCACTGAGCTCAGGCCCTCTCACCGATATCTACTGTCCCAGCTTTGCCTCTCTGAGCACTGCCAATACCATGTAGGTGGGCCTTCCTTTCTGTGGTAGGGCCTCTCTTGGAGTCCTTTTGAGAAGCTGGAATGGACAGTATTGGGGACCCAGGGGTGAAACCTCCATTCAAGGTGATTATCAGCCTTGGATGAACAATTGATTCACATTTGCGGTTTTAATAGCTACTAATGCCTGAGCCCTTCCCCTAAATAATTAAATAAACAATTCTGGGTTTGGGACCCTGGTGTTTATATTTTTTTAAAGCTCCTATTTGATTGTTTTGTGCCTCCAGTGTTGATAAACACGGATACAGAAGGTTAACATTTGTCACTCAATTATTTAACTATTCATTTAACAAAAATATTGGCTGCCTTATACGTGCCTGGTCACTTTCTGGGCACTGGAAATAAAATATGCAAAAAAATCAACTTGGTCTCTGCACTCAAGGAACTTATATTCCATTGAAGGAAAAAAGAACACAATCCCATGATTAATGTACGTGTTGGGGTGCCTGGATGAATCAGTTGGTTGAGCATCTGCCTTCAGCTCACGTCATGATCTCAGGGTCCTAAGATTAGGTCCCTGCCTGGCTCTGAGCCCCTGTTTGTTTCTCCCTTACAATCTACAACCCCCTCCTACCCCTGCTTGTGCATGCCCTCTTTCTAACAAACAAATACAATCTTTAAAAAAAGTAAGGTAAGTGCCTACGTAGATGATAAAAACAGGATGATGAGTGAGGAGTAACCAGGTTGATGAATGGTCAGAAACCTCTATAAGGAGACATCCTAGGAGTTGAGCCCTCTCATTAGAAGCCACAGCCATGTACAAGGGAAGCAAGGGCAAAAATGAACTATCAGGACTTCATCAAAATCAAAAGCTTTTGCACAGCAAGGGAAATAGTCAACAAAACCAAAAGATAACTGACTGAATGGGAGAAGATACTCACAAATGACATATCAGATAAAGGGCTAGTATCCAAAATCTATAAAGAACTTATCCATACCCAAAGAACAAATAATCCAATCAAGAAATGGGCAGAAGACATGAACAGACATTTCTGCAAAGAATACATCCAGATGGCCAAAGACACAAGAAAAAGTCCTCCACATCACTTGGCATCAGGGAAATACAAATCAAAACCACAATGAGATACCACCTCACACCAGTCAGAATGGCTAAAATTAACAAGTCAAGAAATGACAGATGCTGACAAGGATGTGGAGAAAGGGGAACCTTCCTACACTGTTGGTAGGAATGGAGCCTGCCTCCCCCCACCCCCCGCCTGCCTCTCTGCCTATTTGTGATCTCTGTCTGTCAATAAATAAATAAAATCTTAAAAAAAAAAGTTGAAAATAGAGCTACTCTACAACCCAGCAATCACACTACTGAGTATTTACCCTAAAGATACAAATGTAGTGATCCAAAGGGGCATGTGCACCCAAATATTTATAGCAGCAATGTCCACAATAGCCAAACTATGGAAAGAGCCTAGATGTCCATCAACAGGTGAGTGGATAAAGAAAATGTCATACACACACACACACACACACACACACACACACACACATATAGTGGAATACTATGTAGCCATCCAAAGAAATGAAATCTTGCCACTTGTGATGATGTGGATGGAACGAGGGGGTACTATGCTAAGCTAAATAAGTCAATCAGAGAAAGACAATTATCATATTATCTCTCTGATATGAGGAATTTGAGAGTCAGGGCAGGGGATTGTGGGGTTGTGGGGGGTAGGGAAGGAAAAGATGAAACAAGATGGGACCAGGAGGGAGACAAACCATAAGAGACTCTTAATCTCGTAAAACAAACTGAGAGTTGCTGGGGGACGGGGAGGTAGGGATAGTGTGGCTGGGTGATGAACTTTGAGGAGGGTGTGTGCTATGGTGAGTGCTGTGAAATGTGTAAGCCTGATAATTCACAGACCTATATTTCTGAGGCAAATAATACATTATATGTTAATTTTTCAAAAGTTAAAAAAAAAAAAAGCAATAGCCATGTCATTATCTGGGGAGAATAAGCAGGAGCAGGAAGGACACATGCACAAACCCTAAATCAGGTGTGAGCCTGGATTATTTAAAGAGCAGTTGAACAGGTCATTGCATCTAGACTGCACTGGACCAGGAAGAAAGAGGTCCATGAGAGCCTCATAGGCCTTAATAAGAAGCCTGGATGTTACGGCAAGTTCAGTAAGAGCCTCTGCAGAGATGCGGGATTAGGGAGGGTTCTCAACAGGACCGTGCCCTGATCTGACTTCTCCAACACAATCACACAATTTGCTGCTCAGAAAATGGATGGGAGGGATCAGGGGAGGGTACTGGGAAAGTAGCCATGAGGCTACTATAAAGGCCCAGAGTGGGATGATGGGGAAATTGAGCAACACAGGGCAGTGGAGGTAGTCGGGAGACTGGACCTGTCCGACAGGTACTTGCAGGCAGAGCCATGAAGCCTGCTTATGGTGAGACCAGGGCATGATGGAAGGAGAGAAATCAGGAGTGATTCCTCAGTTTGTGGTGGCGTTCAGACCTGGAGACTGGAATTTGGGAGGTATAGGAGTCGTCATCAGCATCTCAATGCATTGACACCCGTATCACTTTGTAACATCACCTTGTTTAAGAACAAAGGTGGGGGACCAGATGGGCCTGGGACCAAGAGCTAGAACATACAGGCTCATCAATGGAGGGACAATGAAGGAGAGATCCACAAAAGAGGTGGAGGGTGAGTGACCACAGGGATGTGGGGGAGGCAGGGGTCAACTGTTGTCACCACCAGAAGGACAGAGGGTTTCTGCATGCAAGAAGTGTTGATTAATCTAAGCAGAAAGGAGACTCTTGGACGAAGTAAGATGCAGCCTGCCAATTCCAGTCTTGCCCCAACTCCATGGGGGCACCAATACACCATTTAGTAACACCCCAGAGTGCAGCGTGTGAGATGCTTCCCGGACATGAGCAGTTCTGAGCTGAAGCTCATGGAGGTCACTGTGGCCTGGATGACAGTGGGGTCAGTGCAGGGATGGGGCCGGAACACCAGTGCAGTGCGGTGTCAGACAGTGACCTCTATCCAAAACGAGGGCATCTCCTGAGTGTAACCAGATCCATGCCCTATATAAAAGCAATTATTTCCACCTAGATCTGCCCTTGGAAAGTGGGTTATATTTTGGACTCTTTTCAAGACAAATCTGGAGTGAGGCTGGCAGAGGATCTGGAGCAGCAGACAGAGCAGAGGTGGCAGAAAGAATCAAGGAGTGAATGTCTTCAGGAGGGACATACAGAGTGTGTGGGGAGACATTGCTAAGGGTGAAGCGTTGGAGGTGTGTATGAGTGTTTGTGAGAATGTAGGTGGCCATGGATAATTGCCACAGTGTTAGGAAAGAGATCTTTGACTCAGCCCTTGGTCTGTCCAGTCTACCATCTTCACAAGCAAGTGGCATGAGACAAACTTCGCATATTTAGACACAAACACAAATTCTGGGAATAGAAGGATAGAAATGCATTGCTGATTTTCTCTACCAACCTGCAGGATTCAAAGTGGACTTGAAAAGCCAGAAGTTGGCTCTATATTGAAAAGAACAAATTTAAGGGGATAACCCTGGCTGCTCTATGTAGACAGGGACACAGATAAATCAGACCCTGCTAGTGGCACGTGGAAACGATGCATAAACGTGTGCTCTGGGGAGCAGGGACATGACTTGTGGTGTTGAGTCCACAAAAGAGACATGGTAAAGAGAGCAAGGAAGCAGTGTCCTCATGCGTGCTGGGCTTGGGTGCTGGACCAGCTCTGCCTCCAGCAGAGTTAGAAGTGCTGGTGACAGTAGTGTCAGCAGCTCCCGAGGGAAGGGTTGCACCAGCACACTAGATTCTGAGCAATTACAGAGGTGGTCCCTGTGCTAAGGGACTGAGCGTCCTCAGGCCCTTTCAACTCAAAGATTTTTTGTTGCACAAACACAGTGAGAAAACCAGAATTTCGTAAATGTCACCAGAATTTCATAAAACCAGAAAACCAGAATTTCGTAAATATCACATGAGCCATGTGACAACACCCTTATACTGGAGGTAGTAGAAGGTCATGTTCAGATCCAAGGTTGTGTGAATCTGGACAAGCCACTTAACCGCTTTGCCACTCCATTTCCTCATCCGTGGTATGATTCTAAAGATTCCAGTGATTTCCAACACCTCGGGGAACTCTTGCAGGGGAAGGGTGAAGGCAGGAGACCTGTGCAAGAAGAGAAACAAAACCTTGGTAGCTTCACAGTGTGGCTTAGTTGCTCACCAAGCACAGTATAGTGAGCAAGTGAAAGGTGTTGAACAGAGCCTGTGTCATGTCTCTCCTTTTTGGTAATTAAGGTTTCCTTGATGGGGCCGTCCAAACCCTTTTTCATATTGGTGGTTGTAAGACCAATGTTAATGAAGAGGATTCAGTCTCTGTCTTCTGGACCATCTGACAGACGCCAAACAGGGGCCAGGTAGATAGCAACATTTCAGTTTTTTGTTGGTAAAAGCTAACCCAGAGAACATGGGTTGAATAGAGGCCAAAGCAAGGTTTCATACATCTTGCCTACTAAAAGGAACTTACACCCAAGCAGGGAAAACTAGCTGGAGCCCTTGTCTTCAGGTCATTTTTAAAAGATCTAACACCCATATGCTCTTCCTAAATGAAGTATTGGTAATATAACTTACATGCATACATCATTTCAAATACTTCAGAATTGAGGTTCCTTTAATGCCCTAATTGTAATATGAAGGAGAGGTGAAAAAGAGTAAGTTGTGGTGAGCTCCTATCATATAAATTATTGGGCACAAACATACATGGTATGGAAACGAAAACCCAGGATGGGGTGAACACCAGATTAAAAACCAGTTCCTGGGAAAAGCAAAAACACCAGAACTGTTTGTATTTGCTTGGAGGACAAGGTGTCCCACGTTCCATGAGGTGAGGATAATGGGGAGGGAGGAGGTGAAGCAGTACGGTGCTTGGTCTATGCATAAGCGCAAAGTCAATGGGATTACTCACACCACATGTAGTGTGGACATGATTCCCCATAGTATCACCTCAGATAGTGGTGAGGAGGATATGGAGCCTAGGAAACATATCTTCGGACTTAAGTCCCCACATCTCTAAGCATTTATTCCATCTCTAGTAGTTATAGACCTTGGATGGCATATTTCTTTTATGACTGGCAGAAATAGAAATTGGATGTTTTCCATTAGACCCATAAGAAAACAACTGTGGCCCCAGAAGAAAGACATACATTTAGTATGTTATCCTCACAACCTAGATTTTCTAGCTGTGGTTACATGTTAGCACATCCACACATATGCACACATACATTTTATGGGAATTATATAAACATTTAAAAAATAACTTGTTGATAAAATCAAGCAAGATCCTTGCATTGCATGTGTCTCTGCCAACTTGAAAGTACCTACCTACTAAGGCTGTATGAAGGGTCTTCATTCTCTACCTTACACAGTGGCCACCAAGACCCCATAGGTCCTACGTAAATGTCCTAACCTATAGTGTAGGGTAGGGAGAGGACAGGAGGAAGGGAAGGAGAGGGCTTAAACATTTATGAGCCATGTTTTTGATATAAAAATCAATGCATATCTTTTTAAATTTTCTCTAGAAACATGGAAAATTATTAAAAAAAATATAATTCACCCCAATGACCAGATAGAGCCACATTTAACACATTTACAATTTTTTGTCTTTGTATTTCTCCTTTAATGAAACTGGATTCATACCCCATAGTTTTGTTTTTCCTCAAAACATTGTATTATCACAATTTGATCACATTATTTTTTAAAAATTTTATTTATTTATTTGAGAGAGGGAGAGAGCATGAGAGAGGAGGGGACAGAGGGAGACACAGACTACCTGCTGAACAGGGAGCCCGATGGGGACTCAATCTGGGGGCTCCAGGATCATGATCTGAGCCGAAGGCAGACACTTAACCAACTGAGCCACCCAGATGTCCCGACCACATTATTATTCCTTGTTTACTTTATTCTTAGACTATACCGTATTGTGTTATCTGATCTTACCATATGCTTTACCTACCACCTCCCCCCTTCTTTATGGACAATTCTGTCTTATACAGTGTGTAATGCTTATAAAAAATGCTCTTTTCATCATCACATTTGTTGCAGCAGAGCTACCTGGCCTGGGTACGTCATCTGGAGCTCCAAAATGACATTTTTAGCTGGACTGCCCCACTTTACTGTAAGGAATATAAGCCTCATGGAACTTCAACTATTTTTTTTTCTATTTGAATCCCATTAAAAGCATCACAAATCACAATAAAGATAAATAAAAGTACCAATTATTCCAATAAGAAACAATTCAACAAAACATACTGAGATCTAGGATGCTTCCCAGGAAGTGACACAGAGAAATTTGAAAATTTGCTTGTAATTCCCAGAGACATGCTATTGCTAGAAGGGCAAATAAGACATATAATAAGAAGAAAGTTACATGACTAAGAAATGCTAAAAATTGGGGGCACCTGGGTGGCTCAGTGGGTAAAGCTTCTGCCTTTGGCTCAGGTCATGATCCCAGGGCTCGGAGATTGAGCCACATGTTAGCCTCTCTGCTCGGTGGGAAGCCTGCTTCCCCCTTCCTCTCTGCCTGCCTCTCTGCCTACTTGTGATTTCTGTCAAATAAATAAATAAACTCATAAAAAAATAAAAAAAAAATACTAAAAATTGTAACTAAACTAGATGGTTAAGAAAGTCCAAAGGCCTAAGTATGTGTGCTACAAATACAGAAAGTGGGGGCAGAGCTTTATAAATCCCTTTGGCAGGCATAGAAATGCACTAGAATCCAAGGATCTTAAAATGCATGGAAGCTATAACACCAAAAGCACAAATAAATAAACTAGGCCTCATCAAAATTAAATACCTTCTTCATCCAATGACATTATCAAATAATGAAAATGCAACAAACCAACTGAAGGAGAGAGAATATTTTCAAATCGTAGATCTGATAAGAGGTTGATATTTGGAATAAATAATGGCTCTTACAAATCAACAACAAAACAACCCAATTTAAAAATGGGCAAACCAAGACATTTCTTCAAAAAGGATAAACGGCCAATAAGCATATGTCTTTGACAGCACTAATGATTAGGGAAATACAAATCAAAACCACTTGTCACACATCAGGATGGCTATTAAAACAAAGCAAATCTCAAATCCCAAAAATAATAAGTCTAGGCAAGGATGTGATGAAATCGAAATTGGAAGCCTTATACAATGTTGTGGGGAATCTAAAACAATAGAGCTACTATGGAACAGTACAGAAGTACGGTACTCAGTACTTCTCAAAAATTAAAAAAATTACCATATGATGTGGCAGTTCCATGGCAGTGTACTTGAAAGAATTAAAAGCTGAAACTTGATCAGTTTTTGTATGTCCATAGTGATAACATCATTATTCACAATAGCCAAAAGACAGAATCCAAGTGTCTATTGATAGAAGAATGGATCAACAAAATGTGGCGATGCATATGAAGGAATATTGTTCAGCCATAAAAGGAAATTTTAATGCATACTATAACATGGATGAACCTTGAAGACATTACACTGAGTGATATAACCCTGTCACAAAGATATAAATACTATATGATTCTTCCTATATGAGATACCCAGGGTAGTCATACTCATAGAGACAGAACATTAGAATGGAGGCTCCAGGGGCTAGGAGGAGTGGGAACCAGGAGTCATCATTTAATGGGGACAGAGTCCCAATCTGAGATGTTGAAAATGTTCTGGAGTTGGATGGTGGTGTTAGTTCTACAAAAATGTGAATGTACTTAATACCGTTGAACTGTCCACTTTAAAATGGGTAGAATGTTCAATTTTGTGCTTATGTACATTTTACTACAATAAATACTTCTTATGGGGTGAGTGATGTAATGTGCTATGTTAGTGGTACAACAGAGACACAGGTCAGGAAGCTGTGGGGGAGGGGTGTGAGGATGCAGTTCCATGTAGGAGGTCTCTAAGCCACAACTTCCAGGGGAGCCATAGTCCCTGGGAGAAAGAGATGTACAGAAGCTAACATTTGACTTGAATAGAAGGAGCTGAACTAATGGATTTGGGATAAGAAATGAGAAAGAGCTGGTGCTATAGGCAACAAGTTGAGTGAGAGAGATAAGAGGCTAGTGTGGGGCTGCTGAGACAAGGACAGGGGTGTCATAGGATGGCAGAGGAGACAGCCTAAGGACAACCCACCTCCACATCAGCTTGGCAAAGGTCACCTTGTCCTGTGGGAATCCTGCCAGAAACCTAGGCTTGCCCTCTTATATTGGATATTCATTTTCTCAAAGTCTGTGTTGACCTTCTACAAAGTCAATCCTATCACAGGGATACAGTTCTATTGGAAAAGGGATTAATTGCATGATTTAACATGCTTTCTTTTTAATCCTTCCAGATAGAGTAAAATAAAGAATAAAAAAGATAATCATTAAATGTAATAGAAATTCACTTTTGAGATTCACGGTCTATGGAAATCCACATGGAAAACGCATGGCTGAACAGCAATAATCTTTCTTAGGCTTTAGTCATTTTAAGACAATTTTGCTGACTTCCCTACTGGAATATCTTTCTTTTTCATTGCAACTGAGAACAATAACTTGAAAATCTGGTGTGACTTCAAGGGCAGTTCATATTTACTTTCAACAAGTGTTTTGGCTTCCTCCTTACTAGTCCTTGTGTGTTTCTTTGGTGTGTGTGTCAGAGGTTGTTAATGGTATGTGAGTGTGCATGGCAAGGTAAGGCTCTCCAAGTCCCACCCTTGCTTCAAGGGGCTTGAGTTGGGAACAGAGTAAAGAATGGGAGATACGGTGGGAGGTTGAGTTGGGGCAAAGGCTCCCTGACAGCTGAGGGCCTCCCCTTCCTCTCATGCTGTTGTTGGTGCTGATGGTCCAGAGGTTTTACTTCTTGGAAGGCTATGAGGACCATAGGGCCACACAGTGGTTGCTATAGCCAAACTTGTTACCATAACAGTACAGGAACCTGATCGAAAGGTCATCCAGAGTAATGTTAGCCTCAGCACCAAAGTTGGAGGAATGGATGTCACTGTTCAAGTCTCAGAAGATAACTTGGTCCTTATTGAAGCCAAAATGGCCTGTTGGGGTCCCTCTGACTCTTCACTTGTTAATGTCATTATATTTAGCGTATTTCTATAAATAAGCAAATCAGTTCAATGGCAGACCTACTGGGTGTAGAGGCAGGGAAGACTGTGCAGTGAGTGCCATTTCAGCTCAGGGGTGGCACTGCATGCCAGTGGATGCTGAGAAGGTGCTTGAGCAGCTTCATGTCCACCTTGTCACAGTTATCCAGTTTTGGGTGGCAGGATGATGTCAACCCCGGTACTGGGTGTCCCCATGATGCTGAAGTTGCCTGGGGGAAGGGAGGGCAAGGGTTCATGTGCAGGAAGCCTTGCTGAGTCTGGAGGGAGTTGTGCACATATTTGTAGACCTCCATCACAAGCAAGGGCATCTGAAGAAAGGCTTGAGATGATGAAACTTTGGCTTCACCATTTGGGTGAGTCCCACATTCTCTAAGGAGGTGATGGTAGAAGAAGACTCCACAGTTCTTCCCGCACCCATTGCATGTTGGCTGGATCCTTGCCCTTGACTTTGAAGGTTTCCCTGAGCTTTTCATGGGTAGGATTGTACTGGAGTGTGGAGACCATGGAGTCAGAGTCAACACAGAAGTGATCAGTCACTTCTGTGACTTCACTTCACTGTGACTGCACTGTGACTGTGACTTCACTGCATTCTGTCAGCGTTGGAAGCAGGCCTGATTACTGAGTGCCCAGTCTGAGCCTCAAAACAATGGTAATCTTTTCAGCTCCAAACATCCCTCTGATCTGATCTCATCCACACAGGCCACTAACCTCAGCAACAAAAGGAAATGATGGTTGTTTTTTGGGTGCCTGATGACTACTGCTTCAGCTCAGTAATGGAAATCCTTCCCCTTTTGTATTTATCACCAGATGAAAAAAACAAAGTTTGGCCACCTGCTTGGGAGAGGCTAGGGAGAGAGCAGGGGTCAGTAGCAATGAGAACAAAATACTATTTCAGTAAAACTTATGGTTGCTTTGAGTCTTTATCAAGTCTTATGAGTGGACAGAATTCTTAATGGTGACCTTACTTCACTCAGCCACAGGAAACCCCCTTCTTCCACTGTTAAATAGCTAGATATGGTTTTGTCCCATGGGAGTTCCTAGATAGGGACCACAGGTTTCACATTGGGGGCCAAAATGTTAGCTGCCAGTAGGTATGTGTCTTGTCTAGGCTGTCATAGCTAGACAAATGGGAAACTGGGCCTTAAGCACAACCTTCCATGTACAGCCTTCCAGGTTCTCTCTGGCTACAGCAAGACCTTAGCCCTCAGTCTGCACAACCGCTTGTGTTTACTGACTCTCCATGGCCTTGGTGTACCTCTCTGTCTCTACCACAAGAACCTAGCTTAGTCAATGTTAGCTAAATGAATATATGCAGTTCCAGCTGATGACTCTGATTTCCTCCTTCAACTGACCCGTGGATTGCCATGATGTGCACTATCGTACTGCCATTTTTTACAAATCATTGCCTGCACTTGTTAATGAGATGTAAAAATTGGTTGTTGTTACTTCCACTCCTGGTTGGCTTTTTAATTTCCACATTTCTTGTCCTGGACCCCAGGACTTGTGTTTTGTTTTGTTTTTTATTCCTTTGGCAACATCCTAAACCCATGGCAAGCCATGGGCCCAGGGTGCTCTGCTGTGTGGTCCCTGGATTTCTCCTAGGGGACCTCCTTGGTGAATGCTTTTTTTTTTTAATTGCCCACCTGGCAAGTTTCCTAGTTGTAATGGCTGACTCAGGTCATTTTCAGATGTGGCCTAGAGGAGAAAAGTACTCCAAGGATCACCCACTAGAATCTCCTGAGGAGGAACCTTTAGAAGGTAGTTGGGTTTGAAGTGGCGGGGGGGGGGGTGGGAGGTTGGGGTACCAGGTGGTGGGTATTATAGAGGGCACGGCTTGCATGGAGCACTGGGTATGGTGAAAAAAAATAATGAATAATGTTTTTCTGAAAATAAATAAATAAATAAATAAATAAGAAGGTAGTTGGACCACACTCCATCCTTGAACACCCACATCAGAAACCCTGGGGCCTAGGACCTTCATCTGAAAGGGGCCAGCTGGTATCGGTGGAGCCAGACCTGTGTTAGAATACATTGGCAAACCCTGGTTTATGGCAAAGACACAACATGATAATTTGTTTTACTTGGGAGAAAATATAACTTCATCCTGCTTGGTCATGTTATAAATATTTGTTGAACTGGTTTGTTCAACAAACTATTTAAATATTTGTTGAACTGGAAGGCAGAATTCTAGGAAGGTCCCAAGGATCCTGTTCCCAAGTGATCACTGTGTCCCACTCAGCAAAACATGACACTAGGGAGTGCTGAGAAAGAATCCCACAGATGTAATTAGGGTTTCACAGCTGTCCACTTTAAGATGGGGAGATACTGAACAGTCCTGATCTGATGATTGCAGGATCCTTGGCAATCCCATATAGAGTCAGGAAATAAACAGGAGAGTTTCTCCACTGAGGAATCAGTGGCCAGGTGGTAAGCACCCGAGCATGGCCTTTAGAAGCTGAGCATAGTCCCTGGGACCACTTATAAAACAACCCAGGCCTGTAGCTCAAGCAACCTGAATGAGCCTAGAAGCAGTTTCCTCTAGCCATAGCCTCAGGTGAGAACTCAGGAGGCCTGGATGCCACCTTGGCCGCAGCCCTGTGAGACTCTGAGTAGAGAACCCCACCCACCACACTGTGCCTAGGCTCCAACCCACAGAACTGGGCTGTAATACACGGGTACTGCTTTAGTACCTCAGCCCATGGCAATTTGTCACACAGCCAGACAAGCAAGAGAGAGCTTGTGCATGTACTGCTCACAATGTTCCACCCAGAGCTGCAAAGACAAATGAGCAATTCATCCTGCATGGAGAGTTGGAAGATCTAGGGGAGTAACACTCAACCCCACAATGTTGGAAGCTGCTATAACGAAGAGGTCCATGTGCATGAGAGGCCCGTTAAAGCACTTAGAAAACAGTCAGGAGGAGGTCATGCAAACTTTCCAGGTTACCGATAAGCTTTGTGAGAGATGAGTACAGCATCCAGACATCCTGTTTGGTATGATTGTGGCTGGGAGGGGCTCTTGGGAGGGCAGGTGCTTGGACGTGCTCTCTCATGCTGTAACTTTCAGTGTTTAATGAAAGAGGCAGATGGGACTTTCCAGGAAGTTCTGTTATATCCAGGCCTGGATCTCTAGGAAAACCGCTTTATATTGAGCAAGTACAGCTCTGGTCCTCGAAGGAAAGAGGCCACTCGCTGACCACGCAACACCTAAGAGGGTTTACCAAATGTGCCTGGATGATAAAGCTGAAACCAGCCATTAGTGATGCCAGGTTTATATCACACTTAAAATCACAACCAGTTTCCCAAAGCACCCCTCACACATACGATCGTATTCATACCTCCAGATGCCCCCTAAGGGAATTATTATTGAAACTACATTTGTTGTTGAGGAACTAAGGTTCAGAGAGGTCACTGCTCACCCACACTTGCTCAGCTGCTGTGGTGGAAAAATAAGCCCCATTCGTTTTTTCTTTTTTTTTTTTTAAAGATTTTATTTACTTATTTGACAGAGATCACAAGTAGACAGAGAGGCAGTCAGAGAGAGAGAGAGGGAAGCAGTCTCCCTGCTGAGCAGAGAGCCCGATGCAGGGCTCGATCCCAGGACGCTGGGATCATGACCCAAGCCAAAGGCAGCGGCTTAACCCACTGAGCCACACAGGTGCCGCAAAATAAGCCCCTTTCTAGTGACCCTCCTGTTACACTCTGGCATTCTCTTTTCTCTGTCAGCTCCTCCTGAGTAATACCCCTCCTCCAGTAGCACTGGGCCAGTTTGGAAGCTGGGAGCTTCCCTTTGCTGTTATCCATGCCCTGTGCCCAGACAGGACAGACTGTCTCTTCACTAACATGACACAGCACACAGCATGTGGGCAGAGAGGAAGCGGTCATTGCTAAGCTTCTTAACAGACGGAAAGGGCCCACGGCCTTCCCACATGAAGCTGAGACAGCCACCCAGATGCACATTGATGTGTGCCCTGATTAAGGGGAAGCAGCCGCTGTATGTTGACCTGTCACTGAGGCTTTCTCTGCAGTGAGTGTCAGATGGCAGCCCTCTCTCAGAGCCCATGGTGGGGAGCACCTGTCAGCTGCTCTTACAGAAGCTGCTCTGTGACCAGCCAGGGTCTGGCAACAGGGAAAGAAGAGATTAGGAAGGCACTGCTCTGATTCACAGATACAACTCCGACCTGAACTCCATGGCTAGGTGGGAGGGACTCAGGCCAGGACTGGGATGCTTCAACAACAGGAACATGGAAGGATTTCAGAACTTACTTTCTCATAGACATCCTTATGGTTACTCCTTTACTCACACTCAGGTGCTTCTGCTATCTGGAGGGGAATTCTCAACTATTTGGTCCTTATCTACTGAATGAATGCTGCTCAGCATATATCTCTAAGCTGTCACAGAGAGCAACTTTTAATAACTTCAAGCTCTTAACACTTGTAAATTTGCAGGGTGACACCTCGGGCCCTGTTTTCATTGTGCTAAATGGGAAGAGGTAGATAGAACAGTGGCTCCTCTTTTAGGTGAGAAGATGTGCATTTAAGGTCAGGGACACTCCACCGTCCTGGGCTAAGATCATCACAGAGCTGGTGAACCACAGTGGATGTGGGAGACACTGTCGAGTGTTCGTCCCTTGGGGAAGACTTGTTGAGTCCCTTGCTGGGGAAGTGCGAAGACAGAGAGATGTTGAGACTCTCAGTAAAGAGCACTGTACTGGCCAGATGGTCTACCCAGATTAGCAACAGGGGAGCCTTTCCTGATAAGGGAGACATGGCATTTTCTTTCTTTGGTTGTTCCTTATGCTCTTCAGCCTAGCTCATTGGAAAGACTACGTGTTTAACTCCCAGCTGAAATGAAGTGGAGTCCTGGTGCTCTCTGCCTCAGTAATGCATGGCCAATCTTTCTCAGTTTCAGTCCCTACACCCACATAGCAGGGACACTACTTCAAGGTTGTCACGAGAATAATCAAGGCAGTCACTAAGCCAGCAACCACACACAACACATGATTTATTGATTATATAATAGATTATCGATGATCATAGTACATGATAAAATATTAATACCTCTGCCTCCTGCCTTTATGGTCATACTACACGCTTCTTCTTGGCTAGGTGAAGAGAGAAAAATAAACATGAATCAGTCTGAATTACAAACAACATTCATTTGAGAGCTATGTGTAGAGAGGTTCTGCCTCTGCAGATGTCTTTTGGACATACAAGTGGTCTGGCCTTCCTCTGGAGTTTGGGTTCCAGTGTCCCACCTGGACTTTGTAAATGACCCGGGAACCTTCCTGCTCCCCAGGATCCTGTGTACATGGCACACAGAACAAACTGTTACTGCTGTCAGAGACAGCACCAGCATTATCTCCCTGGTGAACTCCACAACCACGCATTAGCTCTTTTCTGGTTCAAGCCCTCTGGCATACCTCCACAGCATGGCTGATGAGCAGACACAACTCTGTGCAGTGGGGCTTTGAGGAACACTGTCTGAGTTTCTGCGACAGATTGTATTTTCCAAAGATGAAGCTTATGGCTTACTATGTGATGCTCATAGTACTCACTGTGGGTCTGGCCAGGACTTTGACTATGGGCAAGGAATGATGCAGAACTTAACAGACAAAAGTATCAGAAGCGGCACAACCTGTTTCTGAGCAGGATATTCACTCTTGAAGCAGCCACTATGCAGTGAGGAAGCCAAGCAGCCCCACGGAGAAGCTGTGTACCCCAGCCGCAGCCTCACTCTGCCACCAGACAGGTAAGGGACAAGCTGGCAGGTGATTCCATCTCCCAGCCTTGCAACTGTCCCCGCTGATGTGCTATGGAAACGAACTGACCCGCTGCACGCTGCACAAATTACAGATTTGTGAACAACCTGAATAGAGTCATTTTGCTAAACTGCTTAATTTTGAGGAAGTATATTCTTCAGCAACAGGTAGCTGGAACATCTGCCCTTGATACATTAGAACAAACTATGAGCCACAGAGGCATTAACCTTCTCAAGTTTTTGAAAGACTATGCCAGTCTTAGAAGAGATGCTTAGCGGGGCACCTGGGTGGCTCAGTGGGTTAAAGCCTCTGCCTTCAGCTCAGGTCATGATCTCAGGGTCCTGGGATCGAGCCCCGAATCGGGATCTCTGCTCAGCAGGGAGCCTGCTTCCTCCTCTCTCTCTGCCTGCCTCTCTGCCTACTTGTCATCTCTGCTGTCAAATAAATAAATAAAATCTTAAAAAAAAAAAAGAATAGATGCTTAGCTTGTTGAATGAATGAATGAACGAACTATTCATAATTGCTATCCCTCAGAGTCACAACTAAGCAGATGGATGCTACACCCTGTCTCCCAACCTCCCTATCACAGAACAACATCTGTAGTATGGCTGGGATGGAGGTAGTATCCACTCCAAGTAAGTTGGCTTATAGAGCAAAGAATTCCCCCTGACTATTACCAAACACATTGTCATTTAACCAAAATTGTTATGATTGCTGTTGTGCTGTTTTCTCAAGACCCACTTTGCAGTCTGGGGAGAGAATAGGGGATGTGGTAGTCACTCTTCTAGAAGAGGCATAAATATTTGAGCTGAATCATCTACAAACTGATGGTCAGTTACTTCACCTCAGACTCCCAATTCCCTCCTTCATAAAATGCAGAGGAATGTGGATGAAGGGTTAAGTATCCCCAAGCATGAGGTCAATTCTCAGCAAATTATATATATATATATATATTATATATATAATATATATATATATTATATATATATATAAAACTGTAGGTGGTTGCAATAAAAACAGACCATGGCTCAGACTTCTTGATATTAATATAGGTAGAGATGGTATTTAGCTTCAGCTGCTCTGACATGATAACTGTTGTACAAGGAAAACCAGAGATCTTTCGCTCTTGGGCAGAAGTAATTTCCTTTGGACCATGGAGTGAACCAAGACTTTCTAGTTTTTATTTTAATTTCATTCCAGATGTAGTATAGCTCAGAATTTTTCTCTTCCACACAGTATTTTTTTTCTCCTGAATGTGGGTAATACCAATTTATAATATCTGTCCTACTTACTTCCTGTCCTATCTGGGATGCCAGAGAGCATCTTGTGTTGGCTGGCATCATTTTATCCATGAACCATTTAATATTTATTACTCAAAATAAAGGAAAACTTTAAGATTAAAAAAAAAAGCAAAACAGAAAAAATGGGTAAATGAATAATCTCAGATGGTGATTTTCCAAGGTGTGCTTTGTATATCCTATCTCAGGTTATCGAGCTTGTCCTGCTCCCCAAAACAAAATAGAGGAGCTGTGTGTTCAAGTAGAAGGAATGACCTTCTTCTATGATTGTTCCAAGTCAGTGACCTCAACTCCAAGAGGAGAGATTTGGAAATTATCACCTCACTGTCTTCAAAAGCAAGTGACCTCTCTTGTAGTTTATGCCAAACCCTTCTTGTTATACAATGGGGAAAATGATCTGATTCAGATGTTGAATAAAAAAGTAGGGGTATGAAATATGTACACAAGATAGGTGCGTATAATGTCTTTAAAAAACAAATGGGGTGGCTGGGTGATGGACATTGGAGAGGGTATGTGCTATGGTGAGTGCTACAAATTGTGTAAAGGTGATAATTCACAGACCTCTACCCCAAAACAAATAATACATTATATGTTAATAAAAACAAAACAAAACAAAACAAAGCAAATGGCTTGGAAGAGAAGAAAAAGATCAGAAGGGGCTCGTATTTAATAGTGGTTATTTGGTAGTATGAAGACTCTAGTGAATTTTTTCTTTAACCTGTTTTCTAAGTTGTTTGTTTGTTATTTTGTTTTGTTGTCCTAAGGTGGGAAGAAGTTAGGCTTCTCTCACATTCCATCAGGCTCCCCACACATTTAAGTTTGCACTAGGGGAATGCCTGTTCCCTAAAATCACCTGTGTTGGTTTCCTCTTAGCTCTGCGGGTCTAGATATGTCACAGTCATGTCTACATTGTCAGAAAGTAACTGTACTTTCAATCTGACAGTGACTGCATCAGACCTCAGGCCTCAAGCAGGAGTGGGAAATTATCACACCAGCCTGCCACTGCAAAGGCTTTGTCTCATGGCCTCATGGTTTCTTCCTACAGAGTGACTTCACCTCTGTGGTGACAGCCAATTTCGGGCTCTGGAATTCCAACTCTGAAGATGGCACAGAGCCACTAACTAGTTCCCATATCATTCTCGCAACAGGCCTTTGGCCAGAAGAAATGAAAGTCTCATTTACAGAAGGGACCACTGCCCAAAGGAAAGGGGAAACATAGGCTCTAAGGTAATCATGGGTAGGGGTGTGGTTAAAGAGGACACTCTTTAGAAGAAGAATAAAAAAAACTGGGATAGTTGATGAGCCCTGGACAACCAGGCAACCCCTTACTTCTTATAAAGTGAGATGAATCAGCTTGGTTATCATTAAAACTACTTTCAGTTCTGTCTGAAAAAATTCACTTGATTTTGGCTCAGGTCCTGATCTTAGCATTCTGAGATCAAGCCCTGAATCAGTTCTGCATTGGTCATGGAACCTGTTTAGGGTTCTCTCTCCTTCTGCCCCTCCCTCCACTGCTTGCATGCATGTGCGGTACACAATCTCTCACTCTCACTCTCTCTTTCCCTCTCTCAAATAAGTAAATAAATAAATAAACTATTTTAATTGTGAATTCTGGTCCTTGCAGGAACATACATACTATTAGATGTGATACGCCTTAACTAATACTGTCTTTTTGAGAAAATATTGAAAGAGTCTGGATCCTTCTTTTAGCAAAAGAGGTATGAAATTTAAAACATATGGGAATTTAGCTTATTATCTTCTGTGATCAAACTTTTATAGGAAAGGATTTAGATGGCATAAAAGTCCACTTACCAATAATAGTATAAAGAAGGTTTTTCTTAATAAATTACACTTACAGTTGTAATAATATTTCCTTACATGTGCAATCATTTCATGACACTTAGGCAAAAACAATAGAGATGCAAACACACAAGCTAATCCAGGGAATTTTTCCTCAAACGGCCAAAAGTAAGTATCTTAGGCTCTGTGGGCTAGACTGTCTCTGATCTGGATACTCAGCTCTGTTGCTGTACTCAAAGTGACTATAGATAATACCTAAACAAATGAAACCGGCTGTGTCCCAGTGAAATTTTATTTGCAAGAACAAGTAGCATGTTGAGTTTAGTGGTCAAGCTCTCATGGGCTGGCTCCAGAAATGAGAGTCTAGAAAAGCAAGAGCAGGTGACATTTGTCAAATTTTAGGCACCCTCAGCAGTTTTATGTATATTGACCTGCCTTCATCTTCATAGCAACTCCATAAAGTAGATAACCAAAATTTAGAGAATCAACTAAATTGTCCAACATTAAATGCTTAGCAAATGACAGAGCTGTAATTCAAACCTTAAGCTCCAAGCATCCTCCCATGTTTTCGGCTCATTTTGGAGAATTTATATTTCCCACCCCCAGAAATGATATAATACAACCAATGACATATTTAGAGCTGGTACTTAAAAAAGTTTACGTTTCATGATTTCTCTTAAAATGGACTCTGGGTTTGCACTTCTCCCACATACCTGCTAAAACAATTGCTTTGCTTGAAAAGGAGGGAACAGTTGCAGGCGGGTGTAGGGGAACTACAGGTCTGGCATCTGCCTTAAGCACCTGCAGTTTTGCACTTAGTATGGTTTAAAATGTTGCTGTGGAGGCAGTCTCCATAAGTCCCTGCATGACAGTCAAAGGAAACCTGCACGTTTCCTATGGTAGGTGGATCCTACCAGATTGTACCAGAGCCTATGGTAGGTGGATCAAGTAATCTGTTGCTCAACCACAACCAGATCAGTGAACATTTGATTTACCTCCAATTTCCAACTAATTATAAACCAAACTGCGGTGACATTACTGTTTCATTTATCTTTCCTCACCTGCAGGAGTTGCTAGGGACCTATCACTCTTCAAAGTGCTGCATGGATTTATCTTGCCAAAGAGGATTCCAATTTATCTCTCTTTTGGTTGTGGGGTGGGTAGAGGTCAGGCTCTTGTGTTTTACTTTGAGTGCTTTTATTAGACTCAGATTCTGTGCTCCTGGACAGAGAATCTCACAAACAATATCTTAAATTAATAACTTTGAGTTTTATTTTCTCCCACCCACAAAGCCATTCAGAGCTCCCTAGAGAAGGGAAAAAGGCAAAAGCAGTGCGTTACAACCAGCAGCAGGGAGAGCTTGCTAGCCATAGGGTCAAGGACAGGAAGGTCTTGCAAGAAATTGCTGTAGTTCTGCCCCTCAGACGCTCTCCTGCATCTGCCCAGGTGGGCTGGGGTTGCACAGCCTTACAACAATGGCAGAATTAAACAACTGATTTATTGTCCCTGAGATTTTAGCTCCTCCAGCATCAGCTCAGCTGCTCTGACCTTTGTGTGTGTGAGCGTGTGTGTCCATGTGTGTGCATGCATATGTTTATCTTGTGTACAGAAGAAAAGAAAAAGGTGTAGGATTGTCTCAATCATGGCATGAGCTAGATACAAAACCATTTTACTTTATTTTATTTCATTTCTGTATATTCACACATTTACACACTATAGAAGAGTAAGATTTTATATATTATTCAATCAATGTCTATTATTAATAATTGAATGTTTTACAAATCTGATGGGTGAAGTATTATTAGTTTCATGGCCATTCCCCAGATCTCATTTATTCATTTATTTATTTTCATTTGCTGGCCATTTGAATTGCTTATTCTGGAAATTACTGGGTCTCATACTGTATAATTTTTTTATCCATTTATATTACTTTTCTTAAGTGTTATAATACTTGTTTTCTATAATAAAGACACTATTCCTTTGCTAACATATGTTAGGTATATTCTTCCCCAATTTTAATTTTGTTTTTTTGCACTTTTTTTTCCTTCAGAACATTTTTATTTTTTGAAATAAAGTTTATCCATCAGTTCATTTTCTTGCTTGTAGATTTTATGTGTTGCTTTGAGAGCTTTCCTCTACCTCAAATGCATGCACACATTCTATCAAAGCTTCTCTTATTCCTCTCTCCCCCAACATCTTACAGGGGCGTGTGTGTGTGTGTGTGTGTGTGCACACGTGTGTGTAACTAACTAAATGTTTTGTTGTACTTGGCCCGTTAATTAACCAGAATTTATTTTTTATGCAAAATGAGACAGAAATCTTACTTTTCAAAGTTGTTTATCAATTTCTGATTGCTGTGTAAGAAATTACCAAAGATTTGTGGCTTAAATTAGTACTAAGTTTTTATATTATGATTCTGTAAACCGGAAGTCCAGCAGAGGCCTCAATGGACCAAAATCAAGATGCTGGCAGGGCAGCATCCCTTCCTGGAGGCTCTAGGAGGGATGCATTTCTTTGCCTTTCTCAACCTATAGAGGCAACCTGTATTCCTTTCACCTCCTGACCTCTTCCTTCATCATCAGAGCCAGTAGCATCTCATTTCCCTGACCTTCTTCAATGGCTACTGACTACAGCCAGGAAAGCTCAGGTTTTAAGGGCTCATATGATTCAGTTGGGCCCATCAGGATAGTCCAGGTTAATCTCCCTGTTTCAAGGTCTATAAACTTAATCACATCTGTGAAGTTCCTTCTGCCATGGAAGTTAATAGAGTTTAGGGAGTAGGATGGGGGCATTTGGGGGTTTACCCAAATTATTCTGTTTACCACATTATTATTCTGTTTACCACATATTGGAGTGGGTTTTCCAAATATAATGTATGGAACAATCCATCATTCCCCCACTGTTCCAGATACTATGCGTATATCATATATGCATCTGTCCCTGTGTTATCTATTCTCATTCATCTATTTGTTTGACTCTGTGTCAGTACTACACAGTTTTAACTACTGTAACTTTATACCCTGCTTTATATCTGGTAGTGCAATTATCTCATTAATATTAATATGATAAAATCTTATTATTCTTCTTTTTAAAATATTTTATTTATTTATTTGACAGAGAGAGAGAGAGAGATCACAAGTAGGCAGAGCAGCAGGCAGAGATACAGAGGGAAGCAGGCCCCCGCTAAGCAGAGAGCCTGATGCGGGGCTTGATCCCAGAACCCTGAGATCATGACCTGAGCCTAAGGCAGAGGCTTAACCCACTGAGCCATCCAGGGGCCCCTTATTATTCATTAATATTATATTTTTGTATTAATTTATAGAACCTTACCAAGGTTTATTAAAATTATCACAGGATTTTGATAAAGATTATCAGTTTACTGATTAATTTAAGAGTATTTGCATTTTTATAGTACTGGGATTTCCCTTATAGGGACATGGCAGATTCTACATCTATTCCTCTTTTTTATGCTGCTCTGCAAAAGTATTTGTAGATATGTGTGGATATGGATTTTTGTAACCAACAGTCTATGCATTTCTTAATTTGTTTATTTTTAGGCACTTCATCATGTTTTCACTCTTTTGAATGCAATCTCTCTCTCTCTCTCCCTTTTTTTTTTTCCCCCTGATCATTTCCATCAAACAGAGCAGCTGGTTTTTGTCCGCTGAGCTGTTGTCAAGCAGCCTCGTTCAATCTCCTTATTAGTTCCACCACTTGGTCAGTTGATTCTATTGGAGTTTTTAAGTAGACAAATATTTGGAGTTTGAATTTCAGAAACAAAAATTAAGGTTGTTAATCATTTCCTTTCCACTAAACAGTTTTGCCTTAGGGCCTTTTCAGAGTCAGGGGAAAAGGCAGAGTTGAATAATTTCTTTAAAAGAATGTGCTTCTCTGCATCCCCAATGTATTCAGGAAAACAAAAGACTGGAAATAAGGAAAATAACTTTTTAAGTTAGAGCAGGGCAGACATTCCTGCTCCTTAGGGAACCCCAAGGTGGGTGGTCTGCTCCTGGTGGTTATCCCTTCTGATTTCCCAGTGCTCTTCTTAGAACCCAGCTTAGGACTCAGACTCACTGGGGAGAGTCCTCCTTTTTTTATGCTCTTTACACATCATAGTTCTCTCCTCACTGGTCCTGGATATAGTTTGAAGACACATGTATACTATTACCATGCTGTATGCTGTCATGGAGTGGCAAGAATCCATGTATTCTGGGCTCCTTGGTACTTTTACACCTGGTAGCCTCCCTGTATCTCAGCATCTTCTAAATTATGGTTCTAGTTCGTGGCTCAGCAGCGGGTGGTCAGAACTGTTAGTTGCTTTTGCTTTCAGCAAACCTGCAGAGATGAAAAGTCAGCCAGTGATTGAGAGGAAAGAATAAGACGGATTTCTTAGGAGGTGGCTGGACATAGAGGATAGGTCTATGTTCTCAGGTTGAGCAGCTCTACTGATTGTGTAAAATATACAAGTTCTTTTCCTTTTTGCTCTTCTTTTTGGAAGAATTCTTCCTGGTTGTGTTTATATGACTCTGTTATTGTCCATTCTGCTCTTACACAAATACATCCATACCTATGTATGTACATGTATATAAATTATTAGCAATAATGTTTTAAATTTTGTCAGCCTCTTTCTTGTTCTCTGATTGCTCTTTTTTTTTTTTTTTTTAAATTTCAGCTTGTTCTTGTTTTAAGGGTGTGATGTCTTTATTGTTCTGACTACTGATCACCAATGAGAAGATTTTTTAGGTTGATTTGCTCCTTACATTTAATATCATTTCAGTGGGTTCATTTGATTAGGCTTGATTCCACTCAGAGAAATAAGGTGTTATGTCTCACTCTCCTGTGCATAATATATATTTATATATAAGTACATATATACATATAACTATATGACATATGCTATTATATTTATGTGGATATATAACTTCTAATAACAACTATAGATATATAAGTATATTATACTTATCTATTACATCTAATTTTACTAATTGGTTCATTTTACTGTTTGCTTTTAAATTTTTTATTTCTCTCTTCTTTCTGGGCAGCGTCCTTTGAGGTAATCAAACTGTTAGCATTTCATTTCAGTTGTCCTCTGTAATTCTATTTTTTAGTGGTTGTTCTAGGAAATTTAGAATGCATTTTCATTAGCCACAGTTTACATATAATTATCAATGTATCACTTCATATACAATGTTCAAATATTTCAACAGAATAATTATATTTACTCCACATAATTCATGCTTAGTTTCATATACTTTCTTGTAAATGTGTTATAGCCCTACCATCGTGTTATTATATATTCCTTAAACATTCAAGTATCTTTTAAGAAAGCTATAAATGAAAAATATATAATCTTTTAACTTAATCATTTGTTTAATATTTCTAATGCTTCCATGCATTTCTTTGTATTCATTTATCAATATGATATCATTTCCCTTCAGCCTAAGGAATGTCATTACCATTTACTATTGTTGAGGTTTGCTGGTGACAACTTTATTTATCTGCATATTTCACCTTCCTATTTAGGGATGTTTTGCTGTGTATAGATAATGGATTTACATGTACTTTTTTTTTTTTATCACCTTAAAGCTGTTTTCCTGTTGTCTTTGATCCATTGCTTAAGAAAGGAAGTCATCATTTTTCACGGGTTCTCAATGGATAATGAACCTTTTCCCTCTGGATACTTTTTTTTTTTTCCATTTTATTTTATTTTATTTCTTTTCAGTATTCCAAAATTCATTGTTTATGCACAACACCCAGTGCTCCATGTAGTACGTGCCCTCCATAATACCCACCACCTAGGTCACCCAACCCTCCACACCTCTCCCCTTCCAAGCCCTCAGTTTGTTTCTCAAAGTCTGCTGTCTCTCATGATTTGTCTCCACCTCCAATTTCCCCCAACTTTTCCACTCTGTCTCCCAATATCCTCCATGTTATTCCTTACGCTCCACAAGTAAGTGAAACCATATGATAATTGACTTTCTCTGCTTGATTTATTTCACTCAGCATAATCTCCTCCAGTCCCATCCATGTTAATACAAAAGTTGGGTATTCATCCTTTCTGATCGAGGCATAATACTCCATTATATATATATATGCTTCTAAGATATATTTATGGCTGACGATTTTCTTGTATTCCTTCTGATTGGGTTTGCTGAGATTCTTTCATCTACAGGTTGATGAAGTTTTTGTTCATGATTTTTTCAAATATGTTTCTACCTCTTCTCATTATCCTCTCTTTCTGGAATTCCAGTTACTGAAATGTTATACTTGACTTGTTTCAGTATTTTCTTCAGTTTTAGAGCATGGAGCAGACATAGTTCTGTTATACATATGTCTTTCTAGGTTTTCACTTGAATGCCTCTTTAACCAAATGCAAAAATCTGGAATGGTTCTAGCTGGTTCTAGGAGGTGACTTTCAATTTATTACATTTCTGTATGTTTTAACCATACTAATATATATAATAAAAAATGTCATAGTTAATTTTATTTAAAGATTGAATTATTTAGTAGGGAAGGAAAAAAATGAAACAAGATGGTATCAGGAAGGAGACAAACTTAATCTCACAAAACAAACTGAGGTTTGCTGTGGGGAGAGTGTGTGGAGAGAGTGGTTGGGTTATGGACATTGGGGAGGGTATGTGATATAATGAATACTGTGAAGTGTGTAAGCCTGAAGATTCACAGACCTATACCCCTGGGGCAAATGATACATTATATGTTAATAAAAATAATTAATAATTAAAAAAGAAAAAAAAGATTTAACTATTTAATGTGTCATTTTCTTAACATGTTATATGCATTGTGTGAACTCTTTATGGCTTCCCAGAGAAAATAGATTTATTTAAAATATCAAGAAATATTGGTTTTTAGGTTATTTAACAAAATCCTGAGGAGCTCAGTGCCTGACAAGCCATAGGAAATTAATTAATGTATGGGGAAAAAGTGTCAATATGCTTGCCTTAAAGTCTTCAAATAAAGTGTCATACATATTTGTTTTATACTTTGTTCATGAACATGGAAAATCTGTATTTGAAATAAGTTAGGCACCTTGATATCTACCTTTAGAAAATATTTATTTTATAAAACATTGTCTTGAAGCAATCTCTGTATACGATGATTTTCTGGGGGCCTAGAAGGCCTTTCATCTGGCAATCTGGTATGATTGGATAGCACTAGAACTTAAGGGGCAGAAACTTGTTTCCTGGCCTGGTTCTGCTGCAGCAGATAGAGAAAATGCCTGTTGACTTGGCTTCCTGTTTGTGTGTGTGCATGCGTGTGTTTGTTTATGTAATCAAGTGTAAGATTAAATATGATAGCAAATATAGGCAAGTGTTTGAAACTTCAAAATTGATTAAATGTAATTTACTAACTTAAGCCTCAGAATTATCCCTTCAACAAGAACACTTCAGATAAGACACTATGAGGATTCCTGGGACACCTGGGTGGCTCAGTCCATTAAGCATTTGCTTTGGGCTCTGGTCGGGATCTCACTGTCCTGGGATTAAGTCCAACATCAGATTTCTTGCTCAGCAGAGAGACTGCTTCTCCCTCTGCCTGCTTCTCCTCCTGTTTGTGCTCTCTCTCTCATTCTCTGACAAATAAATAAAATCTAAAAAAAAAAAAAAAAAAGACACTATGAGGATTTAAACAACCAAATCTTCTCAGTGGACTACCATATGCTTTATGTTCAAGTGACCTGTGTTCTGGTTTGCCTGAGACAGTCTGAATTCACATCTGCTGTTGGCAAATTACTAAAAGCATCCCCTTCATTTATAGTGTTGTCCTGGTTGGGATTCTTGTGAAATCCCCACACTTACTGCTATATGTACCCCACATTGCAGTAATAAGTACCAGTACAAAATACAAGAAGAGTTTTTCTTCAAGACTGTACAATTTGGGGCACCTGGGTAGCTCAGTTATTAAGCATCTGCCTTTGGCTCAGGTCAGCATCCCAGAGTCCTGAGATGGAGTCCTGAATCCAGCTCCCTGCTCTGCAGGAAGCCTGCTTCTCCCTTTCCCACTGCCTCTGCTTCTGTGTCCTCTCTCACTGTCTCTTTCTCTGTGTCAAATAAATAAATAAAATCTTTATAAAAGTGTACAATTTCTTGAATACTTTTTATGCATAAAAAACTTTCACATTTCTTAATACAGAATTTAGACAAGCTCACAAGACCTGGTTATTTTGCATGTTTATTAATTGAACTCTAGTACATAAAAGGGAACAACAGCTACACACTTATCATACATATGATCAAATGCATCATAAAGGGAAAACATATGACCTTGAAAATTAAGTTGACTTGTTTCACTGTTGACACTGCTTTCTGTTCTTTGAAGTCCATGAAACTATTACACCTGTGAATAAAGATAGCAAAGCATTCTCTAAAGTGGGAATGAAGGGCAGGAGTGATTGGAAACTTTCTCTATAAAACACAGGACCAAGAAGTCCTATAAGTCCTATAAGCAAAAAATAGCCCCAGGCAAATAGTGATACTTATGGTATATTTGTTTATACCTACTGTCATGTCTGGGAACAGTAACAATAAAAGGTGAAGCAACACAGACAGCAGAAAATGGCATTTGCAAATGTCACCAGTGCCAGAAGGAGTGATATCTAACACAGTGGTATTCTCTACCTCACGTTAAAGGGAGCCTTGCTGACTGGAAATATCATGGACTACAAATGAATCACTCTTCCAAAAAGTGACCTACAGAATATAGTTATTCGGTGGCATAGATATGTATATAATATAACCATATCACAAATAAAGGAATTACCTTAACACTCTCTCCACCATCTGATTTCTAGAGAGGCCAACACCGCATTTACTAGTCCCTTTGCTGTCATGCATAGAAGTCAGCATAAAAACAAGGATGAGTATTCATTACAAACATTCTCATCATAGGATTAAAGACTGTCAGGTCAGAAAAACCTCTAAGGAAATCTCCTCACCTGTGCCAAGAAACCAATTAAAACTAAAAGAGGATGGACGAAATGGAAAAAAAAATTTGAGATCCAAGTCTCCAATTTATTCATAATACAGCTTTGAGAAAGTCACATACCAGTTCTGAGCCTCATTTGTCTACCTATTTAAAAGGAATACTGTCCTTAAAACCCAACACTTTGCCTGGGACATAGGAGATGCTCAGTAAGAGTCTACTGAAATAAATATTGGTTAAGACATAGTACTGTGTAGACTCCACACATTTCCTCTTTCTGGACACAGAGGAGTCTCTGCTTCCCTACTTCCTAAGTTGGCTTGGGTGATGCTACTGACTTCTGGCTAAGAGAATATGAGCTGAAGTAATGTGAACCCTTCCAGAACCAGCCCATAAAAATTTATCTAGTGTAATCCTCTAGCCCTTACCTTCTGTAGTGTCCTGAGAGGTCATGTGTTCCAGATCATGTAGCTACAAGATGGAGGGAGACACCCCAAACTACATTAGACTATGACAATGGCTAAACCATTGAAATATTGGGGTTCATTTGTTATGGAAAAAAAGCCTTGCCTATCCTGCCCAATAGAACTATCCATCACGTTGTTTTGAGAATTGAAAGAACAATGCTATTTGGAAACTACCCAACATTATTAAAAGACAAAGTCATTAAATCAGTTTTTTTATATTAATTTATATTCACTTGGAGGGCATTCTGCTTTGCAAAAACTAACCTATCACAACATAAAAGAGTTGGCTCATGGGGAACTTTTCATTGAGAACACAAAGAATCCTGAACTTGATTTACATTTCATGCAAGAGCTATCCCAGTGGGAGACCTTGCAGATTCTCACCTCACCTGACTTAAGGTGGATCTTGACAAAGGAGAGCAGGTCTGTTAAAGATAAAGGACTCTGCCCTGGATCCCCAGTGTAAACACAGCCTGCACTTGGCATGGACCACCTGCCTTGAAAGATAGGAATCCTTAATGAATTGTTAATGTTAGTCATTTACATTATTTCAAAATTTGGACACAAAATGAATGACTTCATTAATATTTATCATATTAATCCAGGGCAGCATAATTAAAATTTGTGTAACATATGACCCCACAATGCTGTAACAACATGAAAATGAGGGGGTGGGAAAAAGGAATATAAGGAGAGGGGAAAGAAGATGCCGTTCTAACACATTCACACTGTTGGAGTCTAAGTACTGGGCAGTGTCATTGCAGGATCCCTGTCACAGACCAGGTGATGCTGGTTCTACCTTGGAGAGAGCTTTGGGCCCTCCAATGAGGGATGCATTTCCTAGAAAGCATTCACAGTTAATTACTCATTAGTTGCCCACCAAGGGGTGGAGGTGGAGGGAGGTATCCCCAAGGGCAGGGTGGTGATTTTCCAATTTTACTGTTGAAGAAAACTTCAGTGAAGAGGTAGAGAGCTGGCCACCAGCCCTTGGGTCTGCTGGAAGCCCTCCGTTCCTCCATACGCTGACCAGCTCAGGTTCCAAGGAGAATGGCCTTGTGAGAAGATGTCTGAGATTCTGCAGCTCTGTATATGTCTTTATTGTGAAAAAGAGTTTGCTTGATTTCGGAAATCTTACCTTTTCCAAATCTGAGAAGGTTATTTATGAGAGTGTATTCAGACTTGTATACACTTGGCAACTTCTCCCTCTTCCTCTTTCTTGTAGCCTCTGTCCCACGCTTTCACCATCCTAAGTAGGGGGAGAAACTTGCCCATAGGTAGGATGTGTACTGAAATTGACAGCAGAGACTAATTCTAGCAGGAGAATTATCTCCCTTGAGGGGAATACCAATGGCAATCATATACTGTGCCTGATTTCTAATTCTGGTTTTTCTCCTTTGCCTCTGACCTCTGCAGCACTACAGAACGGGGACTTGTGTATTCTATGTACCTGATGTGACTCCAGCCCCTAAAACCATAAGGAGAGCACAGCACAGCACAGCATACACTTGCAATGCATGCATTTGGGGCTGTATTAAGGAGGGCTAAATTCTTTTTTTTTTTTTTAATCTTTTTAATTATTTGTTTTCTTCCAATTTATTTATTTTCAGAAAAACAGTATTCATTATTTTTTCACCACACCCAGTGCTCCATGCAAGCCGTGCCCTCTATAATACCCACCACCTGGTACCCCAACCTCCCACCACCCCGCAACTTCAAACCCCTCAGACTGTTTTTCAGAGTCCATAGTCTCTCATGGTTCACCTCCCCTTCCAATTTACCCAAAAGCACATACCAAGGAGGGCTAAATTCTTAATTTTTATTTTACAACAAGAAAAAAAAAAAAGAAAGGAAAGGAGGAAAGGGTGGGAAGGAAAGAAGAAACAACTATCTGAAAAGAGGGAAATACATTTTCAATTTACATCATACTTTTGGTCACTGTTACTGGTACTTAGAATTCCATTTACTTTAAAACTTCATGTCAGAGATGGAATTTTTATTAATTTAATTCACATTTTGAAGCAGCAAAACGAAGGCCCAGATAGCAGGCAGTGCCTCACAGAGCCTATTATCAGAGTCCAAGCTCCTGCCCTTGGAGGGGCTGAAGGAAGGTCACCACCCTCAGCTGCAAGCAGAGATGGGCAGCTCTGGCAAGTCTCTCTCTCTCTCTTTTATATTTATTATTTTAATTCAATTTAATTTTTTTTAGTGTTCCAAAATTCATTGTTTATGCACCACACTCAGTGCTCCATGAAATATGTGCCCTCCTTAATACCCATCAGCAGGCTCACCCCATCCCCCACTGCCCACCCCAAAAGCCTGTTTGTTTCTGAGTCCACAGTCTCTCATGGTTCAGCTCCCCCTCCAACTTCCCATATCTTGAGGCTTGAGAAGAGTTCTCACTCCCTAATAATCTGACACACATCACAATGCACAGCAAACAATGAGAATTTGACAGAGGTCACTCTGTGGGATTTCAGGCTTTGATTTTTGGATTGGAAACACAGCTTCTTTCCTAAGTAGAATGATTTATTTATCAGCCATGCTCCCTCTCTTGGCTAGGCTCTAGCAGAAACTGAGACAGAAGTACTTGGCTCCAACCTATTTCAAAGGACACTCTGGCCATATTGCTGGTCAGTCCTCTGCAGAGAGATGATGAGCATGGGCTGTCCATTTGACATCAGCAATTCTAATTAACATTCTTGAGTCCCCAAAGAAGCCAAGATTTCTCCCCTGTTTGGGAAGCCAGTTGCCAACCAGGTCAATGGAGACCCTGGGGTTGACTTAAGACATTCCTGCTCACAGCCCAGAATCCTCTCATCTCCCCCGCTGGCCACTCCCACTCCCCCAGCGGCTCTTTCCTGCTAGATTCCATCATAATTCGTTCAATGTTGGGCATGGAGCCAACATGCGGCTTTGAATTCATGGTTCAGCTCCTGCCCTGCGTCTGCGTTCTGTTTCACAGTCAGTACCTGCCTTTATTGCCTGGTTGCTGCTCAGCACAGAGCCACCTCTGATAGGGGCATTCCATCTGTGATCTTTGTAAAGTCCAGAATATGCAACCATTGTCTTTGGCTCCCTGTACTCAGTGTGGTCAGCTGCTGGTATGGGAGTGAGGTCTCTGCTGGGAGGAGGTTGGCAGTCCTTGGATGCCCCTTGTGACATGCCCATTGCTCATGCTTAGGTGCTATTTGCTAGCTGCTGGGAGCCCTTCTGAGGAAGAAGTCAGTGACACTCCAGAGAAGGCATAGGGGTGTGGCCGCAGTCTTGGCCCCTCTCTGCTGACTCTGTTCCTGCCCACCTCTGGGTGGGGGTGGGGGAAGAGCCAGTGCAGCTGGGTGAAGCTCAGAGGCAGAACCTTCTTCTGAGCTGCTCTTGGAGAGCCTTCTTGCTTCCCCCCCATGCCCCCAGTGGGCTTTACTGGGCCAGTGAGGAGCCCAGGATGAGAATCAGAGAGATACCTGCTACTCCTAACCTGGGAAGCCCAGGGATTCTGAGGTCAGCTGTCCCATTGCCAACAGCATTATCCAGCTGCCTTTAAATAGAAATCAAAGGAACCATGCCCCTCCTGAGCTCCCCCAGACTCCAGAGTCTGATCTAGGACTGGCTAGGTCCTCATCTGAGAATCCATGAGCAAAGTTGTAAGAGTCACATGGGTCTTGATACATGTGGAGTCCCTACTATCTTCCCTTGTTTGTAGTTGTTCATGGCTCCCTATGGCTGATTATTCATGGACCAAGTTTCTGATCAGGCTCTGGATAACCTGGACCTGCCACTTAACAGCATTCTGTCACAACAGGGGCCACCAGGACTTCTGCTGTTCTCTGAATAGTTCCACTCTTCTTCTTGCCTCAGGGCCTTTGCGCACATCATCATCTACCTCTGCTCTCACCCACCTCCCTCTGTGGATTCTACTTGATTTTGTGTCTGGATCCAACTCTATATGACAGCTTCTTTACTCCTACCCCTGCCTCCCCCAAACCAGGTCAGGATGCTATGTTCTATTCTTGGCATGATTTTTGGCATGGCATGTCACAGTTTATGTGTGTGTTTCTTAGTGTCCTGGTTAGTGTCTACTTCCCCTTTTAGATTATAAACTCAATGAAGGCTGGGTCTTATTTGTTCACATTTTATCCTAGTAACTAACAGAGATGTGATCCATAGAGGAGGTTTAATAAATGTGTATTAAATGAAACAACAACAACAACAACAACTAAGAAATGTACTATTCTGATTCTAAAGATTAACTGTAAAGTGAGTGCTGCAGTCCCAAAAACTTTCTTTCAGGGCAAAGTCCTTACCATGGGGGCTGACTGCCACTTGTGATAGCCCCCCATGGAGATGTCATGTCATGATCAACTTCAAAGCCAGGTGTAGGTTTCATGCCCGAAACCTTGAACTCTCAAAAGAACATACAGATTAAGGACTCCACACATCTTGCCAGGGTTCCTCTCAGTGGAGGAAACAGTGGGATGTCTCTAAGGGCACTGGGGGCCTGGACCAGAACCAGTTCCTGCTGCTGCAGTCACTTTGACCAAGTGTGGACTCCATCTAGCGGCTGGAGTTACTTGTGGATATTTGGACACAATCCACGATGAGTGATGTCAGGATAATTGGGTCAAAGCTTGCAGACCAGGTCTGAGCAAAAGAGAGGAACACTTTGTCTCAGTTTTATTTTTTTAAACTTTTATTTATTAAGTAATCTCTGCACCCAATGTGGAGTTTGAACTCACAACCCTGAGATCAGGAGCCACATGCTCCACCAACTAAGCAAGCCAGGTACCCCCATTTAGTGTGGGTGCTTAGTTTAGGAGCCCAAAGAAACACAAGTAGTATTATAATGGTAGTATTATAATGAAAGCATTATAATGTTTATAATGCTTATAATAAAAGCATTTTAATGCTTTCACTAAAGTTTGCTTAAATGTAAACTTCAGAAATCTATTTCCCTGACAGATACAGATACTTTTTTTTTTCCTCACTTGCAAAGCCTAAAGCATGGGGCTTCAGAGATCTGAAAGAAGGGGTTTGATTCAGTTCACCTCTCCTTGAGATGAGCATTATGGCACTTGTGTGATTCATGGCCAAACAAAGGCTAAGGAGGTTCAGCAGTTTCCTACAATAACACAGCCAGAGGAGGAGCAAGTGGAACCCCGTGGCCCTGCCCTCTGTACATAGTTTTGCTATCTGTTGGACCACTTTCAGCCAAGATCCCATGCTGCACCCTGGAGAAGAAGAGACAAGATATGTTTTCAATCTAAAATGCAAGATCCCTGTCTCTGTAACAGGCACCTTCTCAATCCGATATTAAAATATCAAAACTTCCCACTAGAGCAGTAGTGCGCCCGTTCATAATGTCCAAGCACCGCCAGGACAGCTTGGCAGAGATGCAGTTTCCTAGGGCCCAGCCTCACAAAGTGACTGTGGGGGAGCCCACATGCAGATAAGGTATTTATGACAAATAGAAACTGCAAACACACTGTTCCATTGTCCTCTCCAGGCACATAAATCAGCGCGGAGTGCTGTTCCAGAAAACCCTCCACACACTGTCCCTGGGTCGGAAGACAAATGTGCTTGGGCTCCAATGCCTGAGACAGAAAATAAAAGACTGAAGCTGTTAGAACTCTGGCTTCTGATAATTCTCAGAGTATACCATGACGGCAATGTTTTATGGGTGGAAAATCCCCACAGCTTGCACATAGGCTTTCTATGTCTGCATCTGCAATTTTGTGTCCTGAATGATTGCCTTCTTTGTAAATCTGACCTCAGGGAATGGTGGACATCCTGATTTTTCTCTGAGCCCTAGAAAACTCGAGTTATTTTGGGGCAGGCTCAATTGCTCTACTATTTACTTTGCAGTGGTGTCATTTTTGTATTTCTGTTAATATATGATGGGATTGTAAATAATGGATACTTTAAAGGATGATCAGTTTTTTTTTTGTTTTTGTTTTTGTTTTTTAAGATTTTATTTATTTATTTGAGAGAGAGAGACAGTGAGAGAGAGCATGAGCGAGGAGAAGGTCAGAGAGCGAAGCAGACTCCCCATGGAGCTGGGAGCCCGATGCGGGACTCGATCCCGGGACTCCAGGATCACGCCCTGAGCCGAAGGCAGTCGTCCAACCAACTGCGCCACCCAGGCGTCCCAGGATGATCAGTTTTGATGTGTAATCAGCTACCTCCTAACGAGTTAACAGCGAAAACTGGGAGGGACTGTGTCATGTGGTGAGCTGAATGCACATTCCAGCTCCAACACCTGCTATTTGCAGGAATTGGGGATAATAATTCCATCTGCAATAATGTGTACCTTGTCTACACGCATGCATTTCACTGTAATGGTGAAAGGAGGTCTTACAGTAAACTGATTAAGATTATCTGAGATCAGTTCTATAGAAGCAGAGTCCAAGCACATGACTTACTGAGAAAGGGCACTCAAGAGAAACCTGTAGAGAATTGAGGGAACCAGGGGAAGGTCAGGGAAGAAGATAGGCAAAGATGTGGTTTAGGGAAAGTCCAACCCCATCCTGGTTCCAAAGGATTCTTTGGACTGAGAATTGCCCCAAAGTTGTCATCCACCTGGAAGCTCGGTTCTTTTTTTAATATTTTTATTTATTTATTTATTTATTTATTTATTTATTTATTTGTCAGAGGGAGAGAGAGCGAGCACAGGCAGACAGAACAGCAGGCAGAGGCAGAGGGAGAAGCAGGCTCCCCGCTGAGCAAGGAGCCCGATGTGGGACCTGATCCCAGGATGCTGGGATCATGACCTGAACCAAAGGCAGCTGCTCAACCAACTGAGTCACCCAGGTGTCCCTGGAAGCTCGGTTCTGAACTGCACACCCCACATCGCTAGTCAGGGGTTGTGGGCCCCTCCTGGGTAGGGCCTAGGGCAACCTTCCAGTTCTCCAGGTGCAGGGGATTGCATGAGCCAAGGGCAGTCCCACAAGGAGGCTTCTGTCCCTGAGAGCAGTTGGGTTGGAATGCCTAAGCCCAGTAAAAGGTCACCAACTGCATCTGCTGACAGTCAGTGGTACAGAATAAATGTTCTGTGTCTGCTAGCTTGAGAATGAGAACAACAGCAACACAACGATTATTCACCCTAGGCTGCTGAGTTAATCTCAGGTCCTTAGTTAACTTTATTAGCAAGAAAAAGTACAGATTTTTCCAAATGCATTTCTATGTGACCTACCTGCTAGTGAGTACAAATAGCTTGGTTATATGCAGGTAAATAAAAATTGCTCTACTTTGTATTTATATCATATTTTAAAGTTTGTTAAATACTTCCTTACCTCATTTTTATCAAAGAGAAGCACAGTATGCCATTTTTTCCCCTAAAAAACATGAACCCAAAGTTGGCTGGGATGGTGGAGCTCAAATCTGAAATACGAGTGGGTCATAATGGGCTACACCTTATTTCTGGTTTTTTCCTTGGGAAGAACTCCCATGTCCCTCAAGACCCAGTTCTCATCTTCTCACTTGTCAAGGCCTCACCACTGTTTGGATGGATTCAGTCATCTCCATCCTAAGCTTCTTTGGAGCTTTGTGCACAGCTCTACTTGACCTCTGACACTCTGTCTTGCCTGGATTTTGGAATAAGCCCTTGATGCATTTTCCAAGGACCTTTCCTGGCCCTGATTCCTCAGCTGATAACACAGGCACCATCAAAGATAAGGTGGAAAACTCCACAGCTCCCCTCTAGGTCAAAGCTCTCATACAGGACCAGCTAGAAATTTTTCTATGACATCCCCAGTGCCCAGGGCCCAGAGTTCTCCTGAAACTTATTGGCCTTGGTGGAGGTCTGTACTAAACCCTAAAGGGTTCAGATCATTCCAAGGGCTAGATGCAGCTCCAATGGGTCTTTCTATGTGAGCTAACCTTCAAATTCTACTAAGTATGATATATATATATATATATATATATATATATATATTATAAGATATATGATAAGAATATATATATTCTTATCAGTTTTCAAGTTTGTAAGATCTACCAGGACCTTCCTTCCAGAGTTTCCTTATGACTTCAGTTATAATAAGTTCTCATCAATCTTGGCTTCTGGAGCACCTGGAACCTTGCTCTGCTAGTGCAAGTCCCCAGACCAGCAGCAATGGCAACATCTGGGACCTTATTATGGAACCAGACTCAGCTTCACCCTAGACCTGCATCTGAACATGCATTTGAACCAGAACCTGTACCTTAAAAAAAAACCTATTAGTGATGCACACTGTCGGAGCTCTTCCTTCCTTCCTTCCTTCATTTATTTATTATTTTATTCATTTATTTGACAGAGAGAGAGAGGGAGGAGAGAGCGAGAGAGGAGAGAGAGCAAGCACAAACAGGGGAGATAGCAAGCAAGACAGAAGCACACTCCCTGCTCAGCAAGGAGCCCAATGTGAGGCTTGATCCCAGGACCTGGGATCATGACCTGAGCTGAAGACAACTGCTTAACCAACTGAGCCATCCAGGTGCTACATCTTCCATTTTATTTATTAACATCTATTTATAAATTAACATACATGGGCACATAGCACTTTCTTTAAATAGCATCTAAATGTGCAGATAGAAGACTATGTAGAGCACATGAAAGCAGTTGGGCCTCTCATGCCCTCCTGCTTCCCATAGGCCTCTGTAGAACCTCTGTAGGATGTTTAGGTTCCAGGAGGACTTGGTTTTATTTCCCTAGATTTCCCAGCGTGCATGAAAGCTGTCATCCATTCCATGTCTGTGGCAGCACCAGTAGGCTAGACACAGAGGTAGAGGTCTTGGGATCCTTTTCTTTGGAACTGGATGTTAGCACTACAAAAACAAAAACAAAACAAAACAAAAAACAAAAACAGTGGACTTGACTTCATCCTCCTGAGATCAGCCTTGTACAGGATGGGACTGGAGTTCAGCTTAAAGACATAATCAAGCAAGCTTTGTCCTCCCACTTGATTCTTGTGTTTGCAGGAGCCCCATGCTCTAAAGCTGTTGAGAAATGGTCCTGAGACTGGTGTGTTCTTGGTGACTTGGAGTTCATTACACTCCAGATATGCCTGGTATTTTGCCACCAACATTATAGGTCACCTTTCATTTAATCCTCATAACCACTCAATGAAGTAATTTCCATTGTCCTCTCCATTTGCCAATGAGGACACTGCAGCTTGAATAGAGTATGTCACCTGCCCTGGGTTGTATAGGTGATATATGCCAGGGTCAGCTTTCAAACTTAGGGCCAACCCCAGAGCCCAGACTCTTAGCCATCTTTCACATGTGTTGTTTTAGATATAGATACAGTCAATGACTTATATTTTTAAATGCACATTTTAAAGGGTGGTAGCAGTCCTCCATTCTTATGCTACAATACACAATGGGTTAGAGAAATTCCAAAGTTTTGCACTGGCTGGAAACAGAATGAAGGAGCCTCAGAATGGAGCCTCTGTCATGATATTCTGGAGTGAGGTCAAGGAGTCAAAAGAGATGGGGTGTCCCCTGAGCTGGGATGTGGGTAAATCTTGACACCAATAACCACAGGTGGGCTTACTATTCTGCCTGAGTTAGGTTGTCTAGAACCCTCCCAAACACCCAAGTAACTTGTGACTTAGGGTGAAAAGCAGACAACTGGAAAACTGTTCATCACAGGCAGCAGCAGCAGCAGCAGCAGCAGCAGCAGCAGCAGCAGCAGCGGAGAGTTCAGTCTCATGCTCTGGAGTCACTCAGGAACCCATTTCAGCTACAGAGAGGACCACACTCTCCACATCTCCAGAAAGTCACAAGCTCTTCCTTAAGTTGTCGTTAAGTAGTAGAGGCAGAAGGAACTTTTGTGAACATCTTGTCCAATATTTGTATTTTGAAGATGAAGTGAGAGAGAGCACAGATGTTAAGGCATGTCTGAGATTCCATGCTGACCAGTGGAAGAGCTGGTCTTGAACTCAGATTTCCTGACGCCTAACCCCATGTGCCTCCCAGAGCACCAGAGAGACCTTCAAAAAAGGAGGTGAACGAAACAATAACAGGGCTCAGTCCTCGTCCTAGTGGCTCTTTTGGTAAGAAGTGTCCTGGGAAGTAACAGGAGGTAATTTCCCATCACCCCAGAATATAAGCACAGTGTGATGTCAAGTAAGAAATGGAGGGTGGTGGGGAAGGCCCCCAAATTCTTGACCCTTAAGCTTGTCTTGGGCAGTGGTTCTGAGTCTTGACTCCACATTAAAATCACTTGAGGAGCATTTCAGTCCCCAGGCCCATCAACAGGAATCTCTACAGTTGAGACCCAAGCAAAGGGAGCTTTAAAAGGTCTCTAGGTGATTCCTGTGGGCCCCAAAGTTGAAATCAGCAAGCTCTGGAGAATTTACCTTTCTACTCCATTTGTGTGCAGAGATGCCAATGTGGTGTTAGGTGAACATCCATTTTTGTGCCACTGCTGACCCTGGGTGGCCTTCTTATTTCATTCTTGGCCAGGCAATGCCAGGGCATGAGGTTGCCGTCCCAGCTAAACTGGCAGATAGGCCTTGGGGAAGAAGACCAGAAGGTGATATGGTAACATTGTTAGTAAATGTGAGACTGAAGGTCATCATGCAAGAAGTACATACATAGGCCAAGGTCGATACAGGTCAGTGAATTCAGGGCAGGGTCCTGAGACCTTGCATACCAGGTCAGTGCAAGAGCCTACGGTCTGGATGTATCAAGGGCAACTGCCTGATAGGGGCGGTGGGCACTAAGCTGTGTTCAGTGCGGCTCAGCTCTGTCCTGCCTGCCTGGCTTCCTCCTATTCCAACAAAGAGGCATCTCTTGGCACAGTTCTGACCTTGGAGCAGTTCTGAAGCCAAGCTCACACCAAAACCACTCTATCTTCTTCCACAGGTATCCTCATAGCTGAGAACTTGGCTGGGGTTTTGGTGTCTCTTAGCTTCTCTAACACTAATACAGGTTTAGGTTTGCCTATCACTTCCAACTTAAAAGTCACTTTTGGCCAATCATGTCTGAAGAAGTAGATTTTAGCAGGAAAAGCTTGGGCTCCTTGTGCATGCATTTATTCCTCTAAATAGATAGTTAGCGTTTCAATTTTAAAAATGAGAAAAACAGCCAAAGAGAGCTGCCAAAATTCATGAATAATCTGGTTCTAAGACTAGTAGGAAAATCCCATACTGCACAGCAAAGGTACTCAAATTAATTATTTTGGTATTAAATGTTATTTTTCAGCTCCAGAGAGTCCAGCTGAGGGCAGAATTCTCTTTTGTCACCTGTCATATATAAACGTGAGGACAGTTCCTGCTTCCTGGCAGAGACTTCAAAGCTCCTACTTTTTCTGGGTGTGATGTTTAATGTTGTTAACTGAAATGAAGGGTAGATTTGGGTGCTGTCTGGGGGTCCAGATGCTTTTTGAACAAATATATACACGATGAGTAAAGGCTTGGGAAACAGTGTGCCAGCTTTCTTTATTTGTTCCTGAGTAATTTGGTTCATTCAGTGGGATGTGTGAGTATGGATGCTTTTTCTTCACCATATGGCGTCAGCAGCTTAAATGGCATTTTCTACTCCAGGCTGTGTACGTGAATCAGGTGTGAATGTGTGCGTGGATGTTAGCATCGGCTGTGTTCAGACCAGAAGCTGTGGCAGGTGTGTTGAGGCCTGACCTGTATCCCACTGACTCATGTCCAGACTCATCTATGGCAGTGATGGTCAACTGAATGTGTATTAATAGCACCCCCCCTTACACACTTGCATGCATCTGTATCCCTGCTTGAGGCTTTCTGCTGCATGACGGCAGTTTGCCCAGACACTTGCAGGAAATCCTGGAAATACCAAAGATTTAATACCCCTAAGGGTAGCTTTCATTGGATAAATATCCCAGGGACAAGAGTCATTGGATAAATATCCCAGGTTCCTTATCCCTTAGAAAGAAAATTCGGAGGCTTTCAAAGATGGTCCCCAACAGGATGGAACCTCATCATCTTTCTAGGTAACTCATTAACTCCCTTTCTTGGCTTTCAAATATTCCTCCTCCCTCACTCTTCTCCCTTATCAAGCTTTTTGGGATCATCTCTCAAATAAACAACCTGCACCTAAATTATTCTCCCAAGGTCTGCTTTTGAGGGGAATCTGAACTAAAAGAAAGCTTGATCTGAAACTGAGAAGAATGAGAAGCCTTGTTCACCTATTGTGTTAGGACCAGTTGCAAAGCTCAGGCTCAAAATCCCCAGTGGAATGTATAATCCAATCAATTTTTTTTAAAAGATTTTATTTATTTATCAGAGAGAGAGGGGGGGAGAGAGCAAGCACAGGCAGACAGAATGGCAGGCAGAGGCAGAGGGAGAAGCAGGCTCCCTGCTGAGCAAGGAGCCCGATGTGGGACTCAATCCCAGGACGCTGGGATCATGACCTGAGCCGAAGGCAGCTGCCCAACCAACTGAGCCACCCAGGCGTCCAATCAATTTATAATTGAGAGTGAAGAAAGCTGGTTACATTCCATGTATCCCGAGCAAAGAGGCAAAAGGAGGGAAGTCAGATCTATTCTTTCTTGGGAATTAAAGGAGAAAGAAGATAATCTCAGGTTTTTAAAAAGATAATCAAGCTGGGCCAATAAGCAAAATAATAGAAATAATGTGGTTAAGAAAAAACTGTTTAATATCCTTCTTCTAATATGTTTGCTCTCTCATATGATATATTAGGAAAAATGATGAAGGATACCCACTTGGTTCAAAAGTAGAAGTTTGAGGGCTTAACATGATGGTAGTTATTAGAGACATTCTCAAACCTTCCAATGCATGTTCTAGACTGCTGGATCAAGGTATTGGGTGTATGAGAATCTCTTACCCACCCAGGAGTTGGCCAGATCATTGCTTATAGTATTTGGGTATGGAACGTGGGAGTCATTACACCTCAGACGCTGTTATAGGTGGTAAGTAAGTCACCATCATATGGCCTTTTTGATGATGTTCCTTGTATCATGAAATGAATCAAGGAGAGTAAGGACTTTGTCCTTAAGGCCAAAGGAAACAGCAGTAATCACCCAAGTTCAGGTAAAGACCAAAGAGTTAAGTTGACAAATTAAAAAAGGAAAAGAGATGCTGAGATTTAAGACAAGTTGTGATTCTGAAAATCACCATAATTTATAAGTTTCAAAATAGTTGACTGTCATGTCTGGTTTTGCCAAAAATAAGAAGTGGTTTCATGTGTATGTGTGTGAAGGGTTGACACTAGTTTATAGTAGGACAAGGGGCGGTTGTGAGGACCTCAGGAAGTTGCCTTCTAGCAAAATAAAAAAAGACTGCCTGTTTTGTGAACTGCAACAAAAATCATGCCCCCTGGATTTTTTTTTTTTTAAGGACAATTCTTTTATCTTCTTGAAAAATTAATTATTAAATTCATGGTTAAGTGTGATTTAATTGTTATAATTTCACAATACTCATTTAATGCATTACTAATAATAATATACTAATGTCTTCACTAAAAATTAGCAAAGTAAATGTTCTCTTTAAACTTTTTTATATGAAATATAGATGCAGAATGTACACAAGTATAAACATGTAGCTTGATTAATCTTCAGAAGCAGCACACAACTGTATAAACAGCACCTAAATCAAGAAACAGAACTCCAGCAATACCCCAGAAGCCCTTTATGTGTCTTCTTTCTATCACATCCTTGCTTCCCAAAAGTGGGCTACTATCCTGATTTGGGCAGCATAAATTAGTTTTTATTTAAATGAAATCATACAGCATGTACTTTGCAATCTTACCCTGTTTAGTTATCTTTATTTAAATTCTTTCTGCTCAACATTTAGTATTTATTGGTTTAGAAAATATGTTTACTGCCTGTAAATCCTACTAATTCTTACCAAGTGTTGCCTGACTTCTTCCCTCCATAACCTGGAATCATAAGGGTGAAGGAAAGCTAGATCTGGGATCTTTTCTTTTGGATCAGTAACAGTTTCAAGAGGGTCACTGGTGAGGATTTTGGTTCCCTGCTTGTAAGGACAGAAAGAAGCAAAACCTTGTGCTTCTTTGTGTCAGCAAAGAGAAGACTCTCTTTGCTGACTTCCTCTTGGTTGTTCCAATGACAGAACCCACAGGTTGTCCAGGAGTATTTATCTAGTACTTCCTCTAAACTCTGCTGTGTGGGACCCTGGAAACATTACCAATGAGAAATAATTATGTCACAAGTCTTGACCTACAATGCTAATAATAATAATAACCTAAGTAAATAATCAATATAACCACCACATATTGAGCAAATATGAGATCCTGTGTTAGCACTTCCTATAGCTTGCTTTATTCAGTCTTTATCAGAGCTCTGAGAGCAAATAGTTCTTATCTCACATGGTATTGATCAGAATAAATAGACTGCTGTAACAAGCAGCCCACTTTCAGGGGTTCACTGGGTGCACACTTCACACTTGAGTGCAATCAGCAGGGAGGCTTGGGATGTTGCTGTCTTGTAAACCTGCCCTCTTTCTTGCATGCTGTTATAGTAGATTGTAAAAATGAACATGATTCTTTGTAGCTTGTCCTATCAGCAGGTAAAAACTATTTTCCTACCCCTTGAACCTGGGTTTGCCTTGAGACTTGATTTGGCCAGCATGTGGTGTGGAAGCTATGTTGTTGGGATTCTGAGTTGGGACTTAAGGGTTCCTGCTATCATTCTTCAAATGCTGCCACTTCATGTGAACAGACATAGGCTCACTGGCTGGATGATCAGAGATACATGGCCCTGTCATCTCTGTTGCCTCCAGCTGACAGCAAAACAACCACCAGTCAGGTGAGGGTGAACATCCTAGGTCATTGGGACCCAGGCTGAGCCAGTAGCAGACTCCAGAAACATGGGAAAGCCCAGCCAGGGACCAAGGCTGGCCAGATCAGCAGAACTACCCAGGGGACACACAGATAGATAAGCAAAAATGAATGGCTCTTGTTTTATACCACTGAGTTTGGGGTGATTTGTTATTCTGTAAAAACTAACTGATACAGTTGCTATGGGAGGGGGAGAGCTAATGTAGAGATCTTGAAGGGGAATTTATAGTCAGGGCTGGAAGTAGCATATATCAATTCACAGAACCCAGTCCCACACCCCCAAGAGAACTGTGGAGGGGCAGGGTAGGAAATGAAGTTTTATCATGAGTCTTGAAGGAAAAGGGAGCTTTGGTGAATTATAGCTTCTCCACAGCCACACCAACTTTATAGATGAGTACAGTGAAGATTAGATAAGTCAAATAACTTGTGTAGGACCACATAGCAAGAAGTGGAAGGCATAGGATTTGAGCTATTTCTATATGACCCTGAAACCTGAGCCCTTTGTATGGTACATATCCTTCCCACCCTAGCCTTCCCCCTCCTCTTAGCTCTCCATCACTGGGTGTAAAAAGAGAAAATTCACTGTGCAACTAATTTGTTTCAAATGAGATTAGATGTTATACAGACATTTAATAAAGGCACAGGACTCAACTGGCCTGTTCTCTACAATGTAATCAGACAAATCAATGATCATATTTATGTTATCCATTACAGTGCATAAAGATCTTTTATAGACATTGTCTTCTTTGATCTTAACAATAGCCCTGGAAAGTTTTTATTGTTTTCTCACCAAACTGATGAGAAAACTGAAGCTTGGAAAAGCCCCCAGTTAGTAAGGGATGGAAGTGACTTTCAAACTCATGCTTTTCAAGTAAAAGTTCCAGTCCTCTTTCCATTAAACACAAATGTAACTCTGGAGTAAACTCTTGATCAAATGACAGCTTTGAGAAGTGGGAAACTGTCCCAAGTGTTTTATGTTTTATATATAATCCACAAATGGATTATATATCTGTCTGCAAGGCTATCTTTATCTACTGTCTTTGAGCAAGGAAAGTATATTGCATAGTGAAATAATTTCTGTTGCTATTTTGAGGGCTATAAATGTTATACACATTTAGAAAAAAAACGTCAGACAAATTAACTTCAGAGAAGACTTCTTCACTAAGAGGAGTTTGATGTGTGTCTCAAAAGGGAAGTCAAGTCAGATGGTTAGAGAGATTAAGCCAGACACAACTGGCAGGGATTTCAGGGGAAAACACAATGTTTAGACATGGTCTAGCAAGCTGGAGAGGCAGGAAGAGCCTTCATTATGATTGTGACAAATGCAGGTGAGCAGCAGGGATATGGTTCAGCCCAGGAATGGATTGTGTGATGCTCTTATCCCATCACAGATTCCTGACTTACTTGTGTGTGGTGCAAAAGTCTCTGTCTTTCTCTCTCTATTTTCTCTCCCTCTCTTTCCTTCCACCTCAAACTCTGGTGCGAAATTGAAGGAAGAGGGAGGAGAGGAGAATGAAAACTCTCATCGTTATTATGTTTTGTTATCACAGGGAAAACCAATGTAATAGAGAGCAACTCAGTTCAACTACTAAACAGAGATAATAGGGAAAATAAGCAAATGAGTCTTATAAATGTAATGAATTAATAATCGATGTGCTTACTAAAACTCCAGTTGCCTCTTGCATAAAACTTGAGATGTCCCATAACATGAATGAATGGTTTTTACCACTGAAGCTTGGTTATTGAATTATATTCATAATATATTTCCATATGTCAATGGACAGGTCTTAAAAAGAAAGGAAAGCAGACCCATCACAAATAGAATAATGTACCTAAACTAAGGAAGAGGCATCAGTCAAAGAAATTTTGCAATAACCTGGAGAATTCTTACATACATGTCCTGTGTATGCCCTACACTCATCTGCATAGGAACTTCAGGAAAGAGTGATTTGTTTGATAAAAGTTTGAAAGAAACAAACTATCATGTTTCCCAAAAGCCATAACTTATTAATCTCATGCTGTTTCTGAATATTTAATCTTCAACAAGCCTATTTATAATGGGAAATTTAATTATTTTATGACACCCTTCTCTGGAAATTTAGTTGAGGCTTACTGAATTAAACTGACAGGGATTCTGAGAATCTCATCCTGTTGTCCATTCTTGTACACAGGGTTTTGCAGTAAGTGAGCTGGTCAAAAATGAGGCAAATATTTTCATAGCTGAGCAAGTCATGACTCCTTAGATCAAAAGCATTGTATGTGGAACATGAAATAGGACACTGTGTGGAGGGTCTTAGAAAACTAAGAATGGGGAGATGCTCTAAAGGCTCTGGGTGGCGGGGATGAGAAAGAGAGACAGAGAATCTGATCGATATCAGGAAAATTCTCAAAAGAAAACAATGCAGAAATATGCTCAAACAATCTCAAGGTGGAAAAAAAGAAAGAAGACTATGAACCTAAAATTTTAAACCAAATAAAGTATTACTGTAGTAGAAGTTCTAAATAAAGACTGTTTTAAGAGAAAGAAATTCAGAAAAATCACCACCTCTTTAAAGAAAATCTCCTTTAAAAGAACTTATTAAAAAGAATCTTTCTTTAAAATTATTGAAGGATGTACTCTGAAAGAAGGACATTAAACTCAACACTTAAAAATGGGACACAAAATTTAGTAACAAGAAACATTAAAACAAAACTCTTATTGGTACAATTGAAGTTAATTTCATTCATATATATATTTATATAATATAATTTATATTTATATCTATACATATATTTCTTACAGAAATAAGGAAAGACAAGAATAATTCTGTGATTAATTACCACCAGCAAAACAGAGAAGGAAATTTTCTCAATCTGATAGAGGACACTTACAGAGAACCTACAGTTAACAACATGTTTGATGATGAAAGACTGACCATAAGACTTCCGACACAAAATGTGTTTTCTTTTTACACACTAACCAATTCTCCAACTCTCTGGACACCAGCTGGGCATCCTACAAGTGAATTCAGTTCAGACCCTGACTACTGAGAATTAGTACAGACCCCACAGGATAAATGCTCAACCCCCACTACAGACACCAATCAGGCTAAGCTCTATAATTTCTAGAACAGCTCACAGAACTTGGAAGCCCATTTACTTACTATTACTGGTTTATTATAAATGATCTAGATGGAACAGCCAGCTGACGAGGTACATAGGGTGAAGTTCAGAAAAGTAGCAAGGACTAGAGCTGCTGTCCACAGTGCTGCCCCCCCCCAACCTCCTGATACATGGACCAGATTATGACCTGGAGGCTCTCTCAAACCCTGTGGCTTAAGGATTTTTATGGAACTGTCATTGCACAGGCATAGTTGATTAGATTATTGGCATTGGCAATTTGACTCAACTTCTAGGCTTTCTTTCCTTGGAGGTTGGGTGGGACTGGAAGTTCCAACCTTGGAATCATGCCTTGGTCTTTCTGGTGACCCTGTTCTGGAACTATATGAGCGCCTTCTAAAAGTTATCTCATTAGAACAAAAGATGTTAATATTATTCCTATGACTCAAGAAATTCCAAAGGATTTAGGAGGGCTCTCTCTCTCTCTCTTTCTTATTATTGTATTGCAGCCCCTAAGATCAAGAAGAGGCAAAGATGTTCACGCTCACCACCTTTCCATTTTAATGGAAAGTTGTAATGGAGGTTCTCAGCAGTGCAGTCAGAGAAGAAAGAGAAATAAAAGACACACAAATCATCTGCGAAGAGTGATAATTTGACTTCTTCTTTGCCGATTTGGATGCCTTATTTTCCTTTTGTTGTCTGATTGCTGAGGCTAGGACTTCTAGTACAATGTTGAATAGCAGTGGTGATAATGGACATCCCTGCCGTGTTCCTGACCTTAGTGGAAAAGCTTTCAGTTTTTCTCCATTGAGAATGATATTTGCAGTGGGTTTTTCATAGATGGCTTTGATGATATTGAGGTATGTGCCCTCTATCCCTACACTTTGAAGGGTTTTGATCAGGAAGGGATGCTGTACTTTGTCAAATGCTTTTTCAGCATCTATTGAGAGTATCATATGGTTCTTGTTCTTTCTTTTATTGATGTGTTGTATCACATTGACTGATTTGCGGATGTTGAACCAACCTTGCAGCCCTGGAATAAATCCCACTTGGTCGTGGTGAATAATCCTTTTAATGTACTGTTGAATCCTATTGGCTAGTATTTTGGTGAGAATTTTTGCATCTGTGTTCATCAAGGATATTGGTCTATAGCTCTCTTTTTTGATGGGATCCTTGTCTGGTTTTGGGATCAAGGTGATGCTGGCCTCATAAAATGAGTTGGGAGTTTTCCTTCCATTTCTATTTTTTGGAACAGTTTCAGGACTCTATGTGGAAAACCCAAAAGACTCCACTCCAAAACTGCTAGAACTTATACAGGAATTCAGTAAAGTGTCAGGATATAAGATCAATGCACAGAAATCAGTTGCATTTCTCTACACCAACAACAAGACAGAAGAAAGAGAAATTAAGGAGTCAATCCCATTTACAATTGCACCCCAAACCATAAGATACCTAGGAATAAACCTAACCAAAGAGGCACAGAATCTATACTCAGAAAACTATAAAGTACTCATGAAAGAAATTGAGGAAGACACAAAGAAATGGAAAAATGTTCCATGCTCCTGGATTGGAAGAATAAATATTGTGAAAATGTCTATGCTACCTAAAGCAATCTACACATTTAATGCAATTCCTATCAAAGTACCATCCATCTTTTTCAAAGAAATGGAACAAATAATTTTAAAATTTATATGGAACCAGAAAAGACCTCAAATAGCCAGAGGGATATTGAAAAACAAAGCCAAAGTTGGTGGCATCACAATTCCGGACTTCAAGCTCTATTACAAAGCTGTCATCATCAAGACAGCATGGTACTGGCACAAAAACAGACACATAGACCAATGGAACAGAATAGAGAGCCCAGAAATAGACCCTCAACTCTATGGACAACTAATCTTCGACAAAGCAGGAAAGAATGTCCAATGGAAAAAAGACAGCCTCTTCAATAAATGGTGTTGGGAAAATTGGACAGCCACGTGCAGAAAAATGAAATTGGACCATTTCCTTACACCACACACAAAAATAGATTCAAAATGGATTAAGGACCTCAATGTGAGAAAGGAATCCATCACAATCCTTGAGGAGAACACAGGCAGCAACCTCTTCGACCTCAGCCGCAGCAACATCTTCCTAGGAACATCGCCAAAGGCAAGGGAAGCAAGGGCAAAAATGAACTTTTGGGATTTCATCAAAATCAAAAGCTTTTGCACAGCAAAGGAAACAGTTAACAAAACCAAAAGACAACTGACAGAATGGGAGAAGATATTTGCAAATGACATATCAGATAAAGGACTAGTGTCCAAAATATATAAAGAACTTAACAAACTCAACACCCAAAGAACAAATAATCCAATCAAGAAATGGGCAGAGGACATGAACAGACGTTTCTGCAAAGAAGACATCCAGATGGCCAACAGACACATGAAAAAGTGCTCCATATCACTCGGCATCAGGGAAATACAAATCAAAACCACAAGGAGATATCACCTCACACCAGTCAGAATGGCTAAAATCAACAAGTCAGGAAATGACAGATGCTGGCAAGGATGCAGAGAAAGGGGAACCCTCCTACACTGTTGGTGGGAATGCAAGCTGGTGCAACCACTCTGGAAAACAGCATGGAGGTTCCTCAAAATGTTGAAAATAGAACTGCCCTATGACCCAGCAATTGCACTACTGGGAATTTACCCTAAAGATACAAACGTAGTGATCCAAAGGCGCACATGCATCCGAATGTTTATAGCAGCAATGTCCACAATAGCCAAACTATGGAAAGAACCTAGATGTCCATCAACAGATGAATGGATCAAGAAGAAGTGGTATATATACACAATGGAATACTATGCAGCCATCAAAAGAAATGAAATCTTGCCATTTGCGACAACATGGATGGAACTAGAGCGTATCATGCTTACTGAAATAAGTCAAGTGGAGAAAGACAACTATCATATGATCTCCCTGATATGAGGAAGTGGTGATGCAACATGGGGGCTTAAGTGGGTAGGAGAAGAATCCATGAAACAAGATGGGATAGGGAGGGAGACAAACCATAAGTGACTCTTAATCTCATGAAACAAACTGTGGGTTGCTGGGGGGAGGGTGGTTGGGAGAAGGGTTATGGACATTGGGGAGGGTATGTGCTTTTGGGTAAATTGGAAGGGGAGATGAACCATGAGAGACTATGGACTCTGAAAAACAATCTGAGGGGTTTGCAATGGCGGGGGGGTGGGAGGTTGGGGTACCAGGTGGTGGGTATTATAGAGGGCACAGTTTGCATGGAGCACTGGATGTGGTGAAAAAATAATGAATACTGTTTTTCTGAAAATAAATAAATTGGAAAAAAAAAAGACACACAAAATGGAAAAGAAACGGGGCGCCTGGGTGGCTCAGTGGGTTAAGCCTCTGCCTTCGGCTCAGGTCATGATCCCAGGGTCCTGGGATTGAGCCCCACATCGGGCTCTCTGCTCAGCGGGGAGCCTGCTTCCCCCCTCTCTCTGCCTGCCTCTCTGCCTGCTTCTCTGTGTACTTGTGATCTCTCTCTCTGTCAAATGTGAATAAATAAAATCTTTTAAAAAAATGGAAAAGAAACAAAACTCTATTTATTAACAGACAGGATCATCACATTATTCTCTGTGTAGCAAATCCTAGGAACTTCACACATTTAAAATCTTATTAGAACTGATAAATGAATTTAGCAAATTTGTAGGACACAAGATCAATATAGAAAACTCAATTGTATTTCTGTACACTAGTCATGAACAATTCAAAATGAAGGCAAGCACAATGAGATATTACTTTACACCTGTCAGAATAGTTTGTATTAAAAAGACAAGAAATAACAAATGTTGACAAGGATGTGAAGAAAAGACAACTCTTGTGCACTACTGGTAGTAAATTGGTGCTGCTAATATTAAAAAGTATGAAGGTTCCTTGAAAAATTAAAAATAGAATTACTATATGATCTAGGAATCCCTTCTGGGAATTTATTGAAAGAAAATGAAAACACTGATTACAAAACAACACCACCATATATGCAGCCCTATCTTCATTGCAACATTGTTTTTAATAGCCAAGATATGGAAGCAATCTAAGTGTCTACCAATAGATGAGTGGATAAAGGGGGGTATGGTACACACACAAACACACACACACATACACACACACACACACACACACTGGAATATTCCTGAGCCATAAAAATGATGAAATTTTGCCATTTGCAATAACATGCATGGACTTGGAGGATATAACGCTAAGTTGAAATAAATTTGTCAGAGAAAGGCAAATACCATGACTTCACTCTTATGTGGAATTTAAGAAACAAAATAAATGAGCAAAAGAAAAAGAGACAAAAATAGATTCTAAGATACAGAAAACAAACTGGTGGTTGTCAGAGGTAAGTGGGTGAGGAATGGGTGAAGAAGATGAAGGGGATTAAGAGTACAGTTATCATGATGAGCACTGAGAGATGTATAGAATTTTTGAATCATTATATTGTAGACCTAAAACATATATATATATATACATATATATGTATATATATATATAAACTAAACTTGAATAAAATTACTATAGAACTTCTGAAGAGAATATGGGAGAAGATCTTCATGACATTTTGTTTAGCAACAAATGCTTAGCTATGACATTAAAGGCTAATCCATAAATAAATTACTGATGAGTTAGACTTTCTGCCTAATTAAAAACTATTTCCCTTCAAAAGATACCATTAAGAAAATAAAAAGATAAGACTGATTATCTTTCTGACAAATTATATGTCTTATAAAAGATCTATATTCAGGTTATATAAAGAACTCTTACAACTTATTTTGAATACAATAGAATAAAAATGAGCAAAATATTTGAACATTCTTACTAAAGAAGATGTGTGGATGGCTAATAAACACATGAAAAGATGTGTTAGACATCATTAGGCATTGGGGAAATGCATTTTAAAGCCACAACTAGACGGCTGTCATAAAAGGCTGACAATAACAAGTGTTGACAAGGATATGGAGCAACTAGACAGCTCATACATTGTTGGCAGGAATATGAAATGGCACAGCCACTTTAGAAAAAAGATTCGTAAGACGTTACACATTAATTTTCCATATGCATCAATAATTTTCTAAGTTAGTAGGAATATATTCAAGAGTTAGTAGTTCTAAGTTAGTTCTAAGTTAGTAGGAATACATTCATATTCTAAGTTAATAGTAATATATTCAAGAGAAATGAAAAGATATATGAATATATTCAAGAGAAAAGAAAAGATATGTCTGCCCAAGGATATGTGTGAAAGTGTTTATAGCAGCATTAATCACAACAGTGGAAATAATTCAAATATCTTAGTTGGTGAATAAATAAAAATTTGGCTAGCCATACATTGGAATACTATTTGACAATAAAAAAGAAATGAAATATTGATACATGCTGCAATATGTAAATGAACCTTAGATCATTACACTAAGAAGTCAGATATAAAAGATTACATGTATGAACCCACTGCATGTGAAATGTCCAAAAAAGGCAAATAAATGTTCTCCTTGGCTGGGAATGGGGATAGGATGGACTGAAAATAATCATGATGATTCTTCTCATGGTGATGGAAGTGTCCTAAAACTGGATTGTGGTGATGGAGGCACAACTCTGAAAACTTATTAAACATCACTGAATTGTAGTTTTATCAACAGCAAATTTCATGGTACATAAATTATGTCTCCATAAATCTGTTAAAAATAAAGACAAAAAATTTTGGAACACTTAAAAAATAAAATACAATGAAATTAAAAAATGAATATAAAAAATAAAGACAACATGCTGTCCAAAGAAAAGTAACTACAGTGTATATATTAAATAAGTAAAATATAAATGTCTAAATGTTGTAAAAGAAAGGCAGTCAGCACAATGAAAACATGTGCAAAGGATATCCATAGTCAAAATACAGAAGAACTAATATCCAATGGCTGAGAAACACATTGGAAACATCCTCAATTTCACAGTAATCAGACAATGATAGCAGTAAGAAGGTGTCATGAGATGGGAAAAAAAGGAAGAGATTAATGAGGATATATGTTGGCAGTTGGTTCTGAGAATTATTTGTCCTTACCCATTGCCAGTGGGACTGTGCTTCTGCTTACACACACACATACACACACACACACAAAAAGAAGGGCCCATTTTAGAGGCGAGAAAGTGCCAGAAGATCCATGGAAGGAACAACATTCTTCCTGGGGTGTCCCTTCTCTGTCACAGTGTCCTGTCAAAGGGTGGTGAGCACTGGAGCCCTCATGGCGTGGTTCTGGGCCCAACGCAAACCAGCTGGGCCCATGTGCTGGGGCCCGAGTGTGCAGGCTGTTGGAGCAATTGTGTTTATATATTTATTTTTTTGACAGAGAGATCACAAGTAGGCCGAGAGGCAGGCAGAGACAGAGGGGGAAGCAGGCTCCCTGCTGAGCAGAGATTTTTTTTTCCCCATGGGACAGGGGGGCTCGCTCCCAAGACCCTGAGGTCATGACCTAGGCCTAAGGCAGAGGCTTAATCCACTGAGCCACCCAGGCACCACTCATAATAGATGTTAAAACAGTGAGTGGAGGACTCACTGTAGGACTCTTCCTACACCAGAGTTGACTGAAAGGCCAAGTAGATATATGAATATAAAATTGTTGGTTAATTGGTTCACTGGATTCCAACTATTAGAATAACACCAAATATAAGTAGAGCTATTCATATGACAACACTCTGCCCATACTGGTTGCCTTGGAAGTTTGTCTAGAAGGCCCTAGGGCAAATGCATGTGCTGTATTTTTCCTCTTCTCCTTATTACAGTAATCACACTCTTTTATCTTCTCCACTGTGAATTACTTTATTATTAAAAAAATCTAATAGAAAAAAATTAAAAGACAATACAAAAAGGATTGCATTTATAAAAGTAACAAAATTATAAAATGCTAGTACTAAAGCAAGAAATAATATGTAAATATTATGTCTCTAGAGCTACTAAACTTAGCTGGAGAATATTAAAGAAGACCCCCCAAAATGAAGTTATTTACCATGTTCTTGGATAAAAAGACTCAATTTTTCATGAGACCATTTCTCCCAGAATTAGTTTATAGATTTACTGCAATCCTAATTAAAATTGCATCTGTAATTATCATGACCTTGGCAAGCTGATTCTAGAATTCATACGGAAAAGGAAATGAACAAGAATATTCAGAATAATTTTCAAATCATACATAATGTATGCAGACTTGACCTACTAACCATTGCAAAAACAATGCTGGGATAATTAGCTTCTGTTTTGTTAAAGTCCTACTCAACACCATTCATAAAAACAAATCCAAGGTGTACTAAATAGTTACATGTGCAAACAAATAAAACGAATCCAAATTTATCTCGAAACAAACAACAAACAAAAAAACAAAAAAAAGGAGTAAATACAAAAGTAAGAAGCTATTTATATCATTGGGAATAAAGAATGCTTTCTTAAAAAATACACAACTGTTACAAAGAAAATAAAGATTAATACATTTGACAGCATCAAAATAAATGCTTTCTCTAGACCTAAATCAGCAAGAAAGATCCTAGAGACAGAATCCTTATGAAGGCGCCACAAAATGTTAATGTTGGGCTGTAGAATCAGATCGTACAAATTCCTTCGAAAAAGATAACAATTATCTTTTAAACAAGGTTTAATAAAGATACTTATAGACAATTCAAAGAAAAAAAGTGGGAAACAAATGGATCTACCAACTGAGAGTGTCTGTATGGATTGGTGTATAGTAATTCTAAGAAACAACATGTCGTAGTTTTAAAGACTGTGGTAAATCTTAATATACTGATGTGGACAATGTCTCTAAGATAAATAGTTAAATTAAAAAGACCAATGGAAAGTAGTAAGACAATGGTTATAATATCAATTACCAGAACTAAACCAACCAAACAAAAAACAGGCAAATAAACTGAGGGTTTTGGAGAGGAGGGGGATGGGGGATGGGTGAGCCTGGTGGTGGGTAGTAGGGAAGACCTGTATTGCACGGAGCGCTAGGTGTGGTGCATAAACAATGAATCTTGGAACACTAAAAAATAAAATAAACCTCAAAATCCCTAAAAAGAATATGTGTGAATATATAGAAAAATGTCTAGGAGAATAGTCAACAAATTGGTTACAGTAATGTATTCCTAGTCTTTCCATTTGTAATTTCACAAACCTAAAATCATTACTGTTTTAAGCTCCTGAGTATGAGGAGTGGATGCGGCTGTCAGCCACCTGCTTCTGTTTTCCCACCCGTTCCAGGCAGATGTCACACTCTGTCCTCATCAGGGAAGTATTGTGAGAGGCCCTTCTAAAGAAATTTCTCAAGAGGCAGCCCCCATGATCATCACACCAGCTGGTTTAGAGCCTGTGAGTTCTCTAAACTTGCTTGCTAGGAGTGAGAAATAAAAGTGTCACCTCCCCAGGTTGGAGCAGCTTGCTACAATGCTGACCTCATTACCAAACCCACAGGCTCATTGTTCGCACTTCCAGACCATCCCGTTGGCCAAAAAAAAAAAAAAAAAAGAAGAAGAGTTTCACAGGACTTTATCCTCATACACAAATGGGTATGTTCCCAGCAGGAACTGACTTCAACCAGAGGCAACAGCTTCCCACGAACAAGAGTTATTCTTTCTACTATTCCCAAACCCACAAGAATATAAACAGCAAATGTGATTTAACCTACTAAACTCACAGCAAAGAAAACGCCTCCTCATATGTCAGGAATGAAGCCATCACTAGGCTCCTGACTACATTAATAAATAAAAAGATAACCATGCACTTTAGCCCAAATCAAATGAAGACATTCCTCCAGATTCCAATGAGACATTACTTCATCAATGAGTAAAACTTGTTTTTTCTTTCCAGTCAGCTCCCATCAACAAAAACAAAGGAATATGAAGTCTCAAACTAAGGGCAGAAAACATTTGCCTTCCTAGAGCATATCAGAATTCACCAAGCATTTGTCACACACCCTTGTCTTTGAAACTGAAAATGTCCCTGAGAAGTGGAAAGCCTCAGAAGAAACTATGATTTACAAACTGTGGAGATTTGCTCAAAGGCGCAAACCTTGGGAGCACCATATCAGGAACTTAAACCCTGGCCTGTGACTTCCTTGCCTTCCAGGGCCCCTTTTGTTGCACAGGAACTGTCTCTTACTTGCTTCTTTTGGATGTCTGGGAGGATGCACTGGTAACATAAAGAAGAGTGGAAATGGAGCCTGGGTGTGACTCCTCTGTGCCTTCCAACACTAGAGGTTGCCAGGCAGCGTGGCACCCCTGCCTGCAGCTGGGCCTAAGATCTGCATTGCCAGAGCTGTGATGACCTGGCTACATGCCTTCTGTCATCTCTTTGCACCCCAGTACTGATGTGGGCATCTCTGGCACCCAACAGATGCCACCCCAGGCACCAGGGCCTCTTTGCTTTTTCTGGCCCTACAAAAGTCTGCTCAGCATACTGTAGTGATTAATGTCCCTAGGGGGAGACGCCCAACTAATGAGGGCTCAGAGTTAGTGCCCCTCCCCCTGTCCTTGACAGGACCATCTTAAGGTATATTCTGCATGCTCCTTAGTAGGTCCTGGTGGAATTGAACACTGAGGCCCATCACAGCAACTATTCTTTATTTTTTTAATTTTAAAAAATTTTTTTAATAAACATATAGTATATTATTAGCCCCAGGAGTACAGGTCTGTGAATTGCCAGGTTTACACACTCCACAGCACTCAGCAGCTATTCTTTAAATCATCCTTTATTTTGGCTAGTTTCCTTTCTCTATCTCCAGCTGCTTGCCATCATTTTCTAAATAAACGATCTACACCCAAATCTTGTCTCAAAGTCTGCTTTGGGAGCTGAAATAAAACAGTTGTTATGTTTTTATCTTGCTCTTGTTTATTCTCCAAATGCCTGGAGTAGAGTGGATATTTGTCGAATGACTAATTGTCAGCTCCACTTCCTTTAATATGTGTGTTTCTAAGTAGCAGGCAAAGTCAAGTTAGACAAAATGACAATAAGAACAAAAGAAATGAATGATAATATCCATGCATTTCCCCCTCCCATATTTTAGCTTGACAAAAGTAGGAGAGAGAGCCAGATCTTGAAATTTTTGTCCAGATTATTTTGGTTAAGTAGCTACTCACATCCATACTTATGCCTGAAAGCAGTACATTAAAACTGGTGTCCAAGTTTGTGCTTTCTTTTTGCAGATGGGGATGACATAGACCTCCTGAATTTCCATCATAAATATCATTTTTTCTTTCCAAAGTCAGTTCTGTTGCAACTTCTTTCCCTTCCTCGAGGTCGTGGTGCTTGGGTTCTATGACTGTGGGATTCCATCTAGGGTACAAGGAAGCTGGTGGCCAAGGAAAGGAATATGCATTTGTGCATTAAGAACTGCCCTATACTAGTGCTGGGAAGGTATGCCCTGTACTTGGGGAAAAGCTGTGCTCAAGCACTCTAATGTTTTATAGAGATAGTGGGCTGTAGTAGAAAATCACAAGCAAAACACAAGAAGCGAAAATGCACTTGGTTCATAGGAGTCAGAAGAGCTAAGTAGTGCTTCTAGGGCTGTCACTATCATTGCTGCTGCTGCATTGCTACCACTGTAAATAACCACTGGGAAATTGTTGGACATCCGGTTCTACACTGAGTGTTTAATGTACCTTTTCTCATTTTACTTTCAGAAAATTCTTACACTGTTGTAATATAATAGGGATTTTTTTTCCTGTTCTGGAATCAGCAACTAGGTCCCAAAGAAGAGTCTGTCATGTACCAAAATCCTAAAGAGAATTTTGGGGACTGATGTGGTTAATCTAGAGCTTTTAAAGAGGGGCTTTAGCTGACAACTATGGGCAGCCATTGCCTCTGTTCTTACCGCCTTAAAGTGAGTTCAGAGGGGAGGGAAAGAAGGGGTCAGGGTCCTCATCCCCAGTGTGGTTTTGGGACTATAAAACCACCCTCCCCCCTACCAGGGTCCAGGTGGCATCATCATGAGATAGCCTCTCTTTGTGAGCCTTTATAGAATGAGGCACCTATGTGAGAAGGAAAGGGAACACTGGCAATTAGAGGCAGGGCTGACAGAGGCAGCAGTCAGGTAACTTGAGCTGTGGCCAGTTGTCATCAGTGTGAAGGCAAGAATGAGGTGAGGGGCTTCCTGGGGAGAGAGCCAGGCTGGAGCCAGCCAGCCACACTGTAGCCAGGGACAGGAGCAGGAGATAGAGGGCATAGGGTTGGAGAACCCTGATAAGGTGTAATGAGTTGTTATTCTTGCCTAAGTTCTCCGTGATGAAATAGTCTCCTATTTGCTGGCACATGGTACTCCTTTCATTAGAACCTTTAAAGTATGCAGTATGTGCATTTTAAATTCAATTCTCTATTGTCATCTATTTTACAATTAAGTTTTTGTGTGTGTGTTTCTTTTTTTTAATTTTAATTCCTATTTTATTTTATTTTCAATTTATTTATTTTCAGAAAAACAGTATTCATTATTTTTTCACCACACCCAGTGCTCCATGCAATCCGTGCCCTCTATAATACCCACCACCTGGTACCCCAACCTCCCACACCTCCGCCACATCAAACCCCTCAGATTGTTTTTCAGAGTCCATAGTCTCTCATGATTCACCTCCCCTTCCAATTTACCCCAACTCTCTTCTCCTAACACCCCTTGTCCTCCATGATATTTGTTATGCTCCACAAATAAGTGAAACCATATGATAATTGACTCTCTCTGCTTGACTTATTTCACTCAGCAAAATCTCTTCCAGTCCCGTCCATGTTGCTACAAAAGTTGGGTATTCATCCTTTCTGATGGAGGCATAATACTCCATAGTGTATATGGACCACATCTTCCTTATCCATTCATCCGTTGAAGGGCATCTCGGTTCTTTCCATAGTTTGGCGACCGTGGCCATTGCTGCTATAAACATTGGGGTACAGATGGCCCTTCTTTTCACGACATCTGTGTCTTTGGGATAAATACCCAAGAGTGCAATTGCAGGGTCATAGGGAAGCTCTATTTTTAATTTCTTGAGGAATCTCCACACTGTTCTCCAAACAGGCTGCACTAACTTGCATTCCCACCAACAGTGTAAGAGGGTTCCCTTTTCTCCACATGCTCTCCAACACATGTTGTTTCCTGTTTTGTTAATTTTGGCCATTCTAACTGGTGTAAGGTGATATCTCAATGTGGTTTTAATTTGAATCTCCCTGAGGGCTAATGATGATGAACATTTTTTCATGTGTCTGATAGCCATTTGTATGTCTTGATTGGAGAAGTGTCTGTTCATATCTTCTGCCCATTTTTTGATATATTTGCCTGTTTCATGTGTGTTGAGTTTGAGGAGTTCATTATAGATCCTGGATGTCAACCTTTTGTCTGTACTGTCATTTGCAAATATCTTCTCCCATTCCGTGGGTTGCCTCTTTGTTTTCTTGACTGTTTCCTTTGCTGTGCAGAAGCTTTTGGTTTTGATGAAGTCCCAAAAGTTCATCTTCACTTTTGTTTCCTTTGCCTTTGGAGACATATCTTGAAAGAAGTTGCTGCGGCTGATATCAAAGAGATTACTGCCTATGTTCTCCTCTAGGATTCTGATGGATTCCTGTCTCACATTGAGGTCTTTTATCCATTTTGAGTTTATCTTTGTGTACAGTGTAAGAGAATGGTCGAGTTTCATTCTTCTACATATAGCTGTCCAGTTTTCCCAGCACCATTTATTGAAGAGATTTTCTTTTTTCCACTGTATCTTTTTTCCTGTTTTGTCGAAGATTAATTGACCATAGAGTTGAGGGTCCATATCTGGGCTCTCTACTCTGTTCCACTGGTCTATGTGTCTGTTTTTATGCCAGTAGCATACTATCTTGGTGATCACAGCTTTGTAATAAAGCTTGAAATCAGGTAACGTGATGCCCCCAGCTTTATTTTTGTGTTTCAAATTTCCTTAGCGATTCGGGGTCTCTTCTGATTCCATACAAATTTTAGGATTATTTGCTCCAGCTCTTTGAAGAATACCAGTGGAATTTTGATCAGAATGGCATTAAAAGTATATATTGATCTAGGCAGTATAGACATTTTAACAATGTTTATTCTTCCGATCCAAGAGCATGGAATGGTCTTCCATCTTTTTGTGTTTTCTTCAATTTCTTTCATGAGTGTTCTGTAGTTCCTCAAGTACAGATCCTTTACCTCTTTGGTTAGGTTTATTCCCAGGTATCTTATGGTTCTTGGTGCTATAGTAAATGGAATCGATTCTCTAATTTCCCTTTCTGTATTTTCATTGTTAGTGTATAAGAAAGCCACTGATTTCTGCACATTGACTTTGTATCCTGCCACGTTGCTGAATTGCTGTATGAGTTCTAGTAGTTTGGGGGTGGAGTCTTTTGGGTCTTCCATATGAAGAATCATGTCATCTGCGAAGAGAGAGAGTTTGACTTCTTCATTACCAATTTGGATACCTTTTATTTCTCTTTGTTGTCTGATTGCTGTTGCTAGGACTTCTAATACTATGTTGAACAAGAGTGGTGAAAGTGGGCATCCTTGTCTTGTTCCTGATCTCAACGAGAAGGCTGCAAGCTTTTTCCCATTGAGGATGATATTTTCTGTGTGTCTTTCATAGATATATTTGATGAGGTTCAGGAATGCTCCCTCTATCCCTATACTCTGAAGCGTTTTAATCAGGAACGGATGCTGGATTTTGTCAAATGCTTTTTCTGCATCAATTGAGAGGACCATGTGGTTCTTCTCTCTTCTCATATTAATTTGTTGTATCACACTGATTGATTTGTGAATGTTGAACCATCCTTGTAGCCCAGGAATGAATCCCACCTGATCATGGTTGATAATCTTTTTAATGTGCTGTTGGATCCTGTTGGCTAGGATCTTGTTGAGAATCTTAGCATCCATATTCATCAGTGATATCGGTCTAAAATTATCCTTTTTGGTAGGGTCTTTGCCTGGTTTGGGGATCGGGGTAATGCTGGCTTCATAGAAAGAGTCTGGAAGTTTTCCTTCTGCTTCAATTTTTTGAAACAGCTTCAGGAGAATAGGTGTTATTTCTTCTTTGAAGGTTTGGTAGAATTCCCCAGGGAATCCATCAGGTCCTGGGCTCTTGTTTTTTGAGAGGTTTTTTTTTTTTTTTTTTTTTTTGGGTGGGGGGGGAGGTTTTTGATCACTGTTTCAATCTCATTATTAGATATCGGTCTATTCAGGTTGTGGATTTCTTCCTGGTTCAATTTTGGTAGTTTATATTTTTCCAGGATTGCATCCATTTCATCTAGGTTGCTAAGCTTATTGGCATATAACTGTTGATAATAACTTCTGATGATTGTTTCTACTTCCTTGGTGTTAGTTGTGATCTTTCCCTTTTCATTCATAATTTTATGAATTTGGGCTTTCTCTCTTTTCTTTTGGATTAGTGTGGCCAGTGGTTTATCGATCTTATTGATTCTTTCAAAAAACCAGCTTCTAGTTTCATTGTATTTTACAATTAAGTTTTATAAAGAAATTTAAAAGAAAAAAAGTTCTCCTAAAACTAATATTGCACTATATGTTAACCAGCTGGAATTTAAAAACTTGGAAAAAAAGAATTTTTTTAAAAGATTTTATTATTTTTTTTACTTGACAGAGAGCATAAACAGGAGGAGCAGCAGGCAGAGGGAGAGGGAGAAACAGTCTCCCCCACCCCCACTGAGGTCCTTGGGATCATGATCTGACCCAAAAGCAGCTGGCTTGACCAATTTAGCTACCCATGCACCCCAGTCCTTATATTGTTTTTATGTTTTTGTTTTGTTTTGTTTTGTTTTTAAGCTGTCCTGGGTAACTTCCCTCTGCTCTCCCTCCTGCTCTGCTGTCTCCCCTCCATTTCTTCCTCCTTCTCCCTGCCTATTGTCTCTTTCCCTCTCCCTTCTCTCCTCTTCTTCCTCCCCATCATCCCCTCATGCCCACTTGGGTGTTTCTGGGGCACTGGTCTTCAGGCTTATGCTGCTAGCTCCATCTGAAATAGCTTGAAGTCCGGGGCATGTGCTAGGCCTGACAAGAAAGGGACATTTTGTTTCCATGTGCCATCAGCCCTACGTGTCCAACCTCCAGACTTCATGGCAGGTATGGCTTGGAGCTATGCTCAGGACAGAACTGAGGCATTTGAGGGTTTCTTGGCCATGGTACCACCATATCCATGATGACTAATGAGTTGGGACAATAAAGGACAATGAAGGACAGTGGATTACAGGATTCCTGATGTTGGGTCCCCAAGGAAAGCTTGTCCTTTCTCTTCTGTGGACACTCATGGGCCCCCAACCTGGCACAAATGCTTCACTAGGAATTTGCCTTCTAAATGTGTGGATGACAATGGTGAAGCTTCTGGAAAGACAAAAGATGCCTCCACTCCAAGACTACCTTTGTGTCTAGGCTCCCCATGATTGACCCAAGAGCCCTATCCTTTCAGGGGCATTTGTACCTTGCCCAACAGCCAGGAACATAGCTAACCATCCAGCTGTGAGGGTGTGTGTAGCCCTGCAGGGCCAGAAGGCTACTGCTAAGCCCAGGAAGAGAGGAGAGGTGAAAGGGAGGTGAATGCTTCAGTTTCCCCTATCTTCAGTAGCACATTCTGTCATGTTGGAGACCATCTACTAAGGACAAAGCTGGGATGGACATGTGCCAGCCACTGTAACATGTGTTACAAGGAAGTCTGAGGACCCAGATGGTCAGGCAGCTTGCAGGTCTTGCTGAGTCACCCTAAGAAAGATCTCCAGGCAGCAGGTTCCTGGGGTACCATACTGTAGGCTCCTTGAAACACAAAGTAAAACAAGCAATTCCTCAAGCAGGATTGTGCCTGTGTGGCTCAAACTTCCATAATTTTCAATGCCTTTGAAGTCCCAATAAGAAGGAAGACTTATGAACCATACAGACCTAGTTCTGGGTGTCAGAAACAGAAGTGGAAATGACTTTACACTGTCCTCTGCCTGGACATCACCTGCTGAGACAAATCTGAGCAAAGTATTGTCACAGCCAGCGATTCCTTCCTCTTCTTAGTAGGCCCTATGCTAATGCTTTGTTCCTAACAAAGCTCTCCCATTTGGCTTCCAGAAGAGAAATTGTTGGCTAACTTTGAACTAGGAGAGGTCGAACAAATGTAGGAGCAGTTTTGGAGGAGCTCTGATAGACACCATACCAATGGAGAATATCTGGGTTGTTCTTTTACCCCTGGTGATAAATGTCAAAGCAAACTTTTCTGTTAGGTAGATAGTCATTTCTACTTTCCAAGTACAAGGTGGTTCAGGAAAGTTAGGATCAGCTTGTAAGAGGCAGAGGTAGGACCACATAGACCAGGGTTCTCTAGTCGGTCCTAAGTCACTGTTAGGCTTTTGAGGCCCAAGAGTGTGTGTAGGTGACTGAGACACTGAGGTGGCTCAGGAGTCCACAGGAGCAGGGCTGAAAGAACAAAATGCCCTTGTGAAAGATGGTCTGATGCCAGAGCAGATTTCAGGATAAAATGGAGCATCCTTAAAACATTTCCAAGATGAGTTCTTAGAGGGCAACAATGCAACAACAAAAACAACAGGCATGGAACTGTGGCCCAGAGACGCCCACTCCTTCCCAAGTTTCTCCAATTGGAATGGGACAATCTCTAAAGTGGAGTTTTCAGAAGAAATGGAGCAGACCTGCAAATCCAGTATATGACCCCCCACCATGCCTTACTATAGGGATTATCCCTATTAGCTGAGGCAGAGCAGCCAGGCTGTTTCTAACTGGGAGAGAGTCTGCCCAGCTGGAACAACCATGAGAGCCACCCTGACTCCAACAACTCAGGGTCAGGATCAGTAGTGGGATGGGTTCTAGTCCTCCCCAGGTACATTATGGGTACTCATGGGTTTTCCTGGCATCTTGGGGGTTCTGACTAGCCCTGAGTTCGGGATGCCCATTGAGCAGTTCGATGCTTCCACAAATGTCCCCTTGAGCCTATTTGGAGACAATGTGTACACCCATGTCTCTGACTCACCCACCATACTGGGATTCTGGTGTCTCCTGGGAGTGAACACAGTGACCTTTGGCATTATTTTTTATATTTGCTTTTTTTTTTTTTTTCTAATTGTGTTGTGATATTATTTCCAAGGTCCAAAGTGACTCGCTAGCTGTGCAGTGAGGTGGAAAATACTGAGTTAGTTGAGGTTATGAGAGTGGCTGGTGAATGGGCATCTGTGGCCAGTGTGAGCAACAGAGGGACTGGGAATGGGAATACATCTAATGAATAAGTATAATCACAGGGCTCATGATTATTTCAGATGCTTTACAAATATTAAGTTAATTATCCCCCAAACTCTATGGTGTGGGTATATTACTGGCCTTCTTGTATAGATGAGGAAACTAAGGCACAGAGAGGTTAAGTAGTTTTTCCAAGCTCTCATAGCTCAGAAGTGGTAGATCTTGGATTTGAAGTGAAGCAGTCTTTCCCCAGTCTAAGCTGGTTCCCTAAGGGAACAAAAACACACTAAGAAGAGCTCTTTGAGGGGAGCTCGATCATGGATGCCTGAGAGGATTTTATAGGACAGTCATTGCTTCTACTTTCATGGCTTTCTTGTCAAAAAGGAACACAAAGCTGACAAGACTATTGGGTCAGATTTTTTTCTTAAAATGATTATTAATAATTATAAGGTAGCACTGTAGTCTTGCAAAGAATTCAAATAATAGAAGGAAAGCTAGTCTTTAGGGATGGACACACCTAATCCCCATCCTTCCCACTAGACAAATACTATCATCTTTCTCAGGATTAACTTCCAGAACTTCTTCTTTACCCTTAGATATAATAATTGATAACTTGCTGTAGTTTATTTTCGGCTCAATCTCAATGTGACTGTTTTGCAGGGATTTTTTTTTTTTGTAGTTTCCTCTTCATTTCTTTTCCTTCCTTTTTTATCGTTTCTAGGAAGATGATTAGTAGAAGAAGGGGTAAGTGCAGATAAGCCATCTTGTCTGGCAGCTTGATCCTAGGTGTCCTTTTTCTTGGTGTCACACACAGTGGCATTTGTCTAAATCAAGCAAGAGTCTCCAGGTCGAGCTCAAAATAAGGCAAGGTAGCAAAGAAGAGGAGAACAGAACAAAGCACTTATCATACAAACCTCTACTCTTTAGAGTGATCAATCAGCCAGCCAATCAGTCAGCAAAAGTTCACATCTCACTATTGTGAAAATGCCTTAAAATCAGTCACAAAATTCATGACTAATAAGAAAATAGCTAATTACAAGATTCTATTATCAAATAGCACTGCTGTGTATCACATGGCAACAGAGGTTTAGAATGGGGAAGAGAAAACACAAACACATGCATCTTAGCAAATATCCTATATTGCTGTGAATAGATCTAATCAGCTTTTGCTTATGGGATGTGCATATTTAGAATAGAATTACTTGGCATATTTTGCTCCATTTATCACTCAAAACACACATTGAAAAAATAAAGAAGTTAGAGGTGAGCTCTGTTGTCTACTAGAAGCTACACCTCTCAGGATCAATTCTCAGGGGTTCCAGCTACCTGGGGAGAAGCAAGGGCATAGCCAGTAAAAAGAACAAGATTCTGTAAAGATGGCCAACCACAGACTTAGTTACTCACAAAGAATGCTAGTTGTCAATGGGTAAAACTTAATCTGGATTCTACGTGATAGGAATAGCTAAAAATAGGTACACTATTCTACCTCAACCATGAGAACCCATCTATCAGAGTGTCATGTGAAGAAGTGAGCCGCCAGCCAGCTCCTGGTTTGTACTCACATCCATCCTCATTCTTCCCTGCTCTGTCCTATAGAAAAATACTTTTCTCATGCTCTTCTGAAAACCAGCTTCTGGGCCAGTTTGAATGATGGGAGGTGCTGGTGGGAGAATGGAGGGGTAAGAGTAAAGGAGAAATTAGGATATTTCTCATTTTTTTCTTTTTGCTTTCTGTATGATCCTTGGTGGTGGTTCCATACCTCAAGAATCTCTAGATCCAGGCGGGAGGAGTCAAGATGGCGGAGAAGCAGCAGGCTGAGACTACTTCAGCTAGCAGGAGATCAGCTAGAGAGCTTATCTAAAGATTGCAAACACCTGCAAATCCACCGAAAGATTGAAGAGAAGAAGAACAGCAATTCTAGAAACAGAAAAACAACCACTTTCTGAAAGGTAGGACTGGCGGAGAAGTGAATCCAAAGCGACGGGAAGATACACCCCGGGGGGAGGGGCCGGCTTCCGGCAAGCGGCAGAGCAACGGAGCACAAAATTAGGACTTTTGAAAGTCTGTTCCGCTGAGGGACATCGCTCCAGAGGCTCAACCGGGGCAAAGCCCACGCGGGGTCGGCGTGACCTCAGGTCCCGCAGGGTCACAGAAGGATCAGGGGTGTCTGAGTGTTGCAGAGCTTACGGATATTGGAACAGGAAAGCCGGCTATAGAGACAGAGCCGACAGTAAGCTCACAGCTCTGTGTTGCCTTGAACCGGTCGCAGGCTTGGTAAGCTCGGAGCGTGGCTGGAGGTTAGTCAGACGCGAGTTACTAGGAGCTGTCGCTGAGGGCACACTGGGGAGCAGGGCCCCCAGCTCTCGACTCCTCCAGGCCGGAGACCAGGAGGCCACCATTTGTATTCCCGTCCTCCGGAACTCTACGGAAAGCGCTCAGGGAACAAAAGCTCCTGAAAGCAAAGCCCAGCGGATCACTCAGCCTGGCCCCTGGTAAGGGCGGTGCAATTCCGCCTGGGGCAAAGACACTTGAGAATTACTACAACAGGCCCCTCCCCCAGAAGATCAACAAGAAATCCAGGCAAGACCAAGTTCACCTACCAAGGAGTGCAGTTTCAATACCAAGGAGAGAGCAGCAGAATTCCAGAGGAGGAGAAAACAAACCACGGAACTCATGGCTTTCTCCCTGTGATTTTTTAGTCTTGCAGTTAATTTAATTTTTTTCTTTTTCATTTTTTTCTCTTCTTCTGCTAAATTTTTTTTTAAATTTTACCTTTTCTTTTTTAACGTTTTTTAACTAGTTTATCTAATATATACATATATTTTTTTTTTCTTTTTTATACTTTTCTTTATTCGTTTCCTTTTTTTTTAATTCTTTTTTTTTCTTTCTTTATTTTTGAACCTCTTTATATCCCCAAATCAGAAGAGATCCCAATCTCTTCAATCTTTTTTTAAATTCTTTTTTAAATTCTTGATTGAATTTCTATTCAATCTCTTTTTTTAATTCTTTTTTTTTCTTTCTTTCTTTATGAAACTCTTTTTATCCCCAGATCAGAGAGACCCCAATCAGAAGAGATTGGCAGATCCCAATCAGAGGAGATCCCAATCAGAGGAGATCCCTCACCCAATCGTGAGGGGGGAGAAATCCCCCCACAAGATTTGGAACTTGGCGGAAAAATTCACAACAAAAAAAAGAACAAGAGGCAGTACCGAAGGCTAGGGACCTAATCAATACAGACATTGGTAATATGTCAGATCTAGAGTTCAAAATGACAATTCTCAAGGTTCTAGCCGGGTTTGAAAAAGGCATGGACGATATTAGAGAAACCCTCTCCAGAGATATAAAAGCCCTTTCTGGAGAAATAAAAGAACTAAAATCTAACCAAATTGAAATCAAAAAAGCTATTAATGAGGTTCAATCAAAAATGGAGGCTCTCAATGCTAGGATAAATGAGGCAGAAGAAAGAATTAGCAATATAGAAGACCAAATGACAGAGAATAAAGAAGCTGAGCAAAAGAGGGACAAACAGCTACTGGACCATGAGGGGAGAATTCGAGAGATAAGTGACACCATAAGACGAAACAACATTAGAATAATTGGGATTCCAGAAGAAGAAGAAATAGAGAGGGGAGCAGAAGGTATACTGGAGAGAAATATTGAAGAGAATTTCCCCAATATGGCAAAGGGAATGAGCATCAAAATTCAGGAGGTTCAGAGAACGCCCCTCAAAATCAATAAGAATAGGCCCACACCCCGTCACCTAATAGTAAAATTTACAAGCTTCAGTGACAAAGAGCAAATCCTGAAAGCAGCCCAGGAAAAGAAGTCTGTAACATACAATGGTAAAAGTATTAGATTGGCAGCTGACTTATCCACAGAGACCTGGCAGGCCAGAAAGAGCTGGCATGATATTTTCAGAGCACTAAACGAGAAAAACATGCAGCCAAGAATACTATATCCAGCTAGGCTATCATTGAAAATAGAAGGAGAGATTAAAAGCTTCCAGGACAAACAAAAACTGAAAGAATTTGCAAACACCAAACCAGCTCTACAGGAAATACTGAAAGGGATCCTCTAAGCAAAGAGAGAGCCTACAAGTGGTAGATCAGAAAGGAACAGAGACAATATACAGTAACAGTCACCTTACAGGCAATACAATGGCACTAAAATCATATCTCTCAATAGTTACCATGAATGTTAATGGGCTAAAGGCCCCAATCAAAAGACACAGGGTATCAGAATGGATGATAAAACAAAACCCATCTATATGTTGCCTCCAAGAAACTCATTTTAAACCCGAAGATACCTCCAGACTTAAAGTGAGGGGGTGGAAAAGAATTTACCATGCTAATGGACATCAGAAAAAAGCAGGAGTGGCAATCCTTATATCAGATCAATTAGATTTTAAGCCAAAGACTATAATAAGAGATGAGGAAGGACACTATATCATACTCAAAGGGTCTGTCCAACAAGAAGATCTAACAATTTTAAATATCTATGCCCCCAACGTGGGCGCAGCAAACTATATAAACCAATTAATAACAAAATCAAAGAAACACATCAACAATAATACAATAATAGTAGGGGACTTTAACACTCCCCTCACTGAAATGGACAGATCATCCAAGCAAAAGATCAACAGGGAAATAAAAGCCTTAAATGATACACTAGATGAGATGGACATCACAGATATATTCAGAACATTTCATCCCAAAGCAACAGAATACACATTCTTCTCTAGTGCACATGGAACATTCTCCAGAATAGATCATATCCTCGGTCCTAAATCAGGACTCAACCGATATCAAAAGATTGGGATCATTCCCTGCATATTTTCAGACCACAATGCTCTGAAGCTAGAGCTCAACCACAAGAGGAAGTTTGGAAAGAACACAAATACATGGAGACTAAACAGCATCCTTCTAAAGAATGAATGGGTCAACTGGGAAATTAAAGAAGAATTGAAAAAAATCATGGAAACAAATGATAATGAAAATACAACAGTTCAAAATCTGTGGGACACAACAAAGGCAGTCCTGAGAGGAAAATACATAGCGGTACAAGCTTTTCTCAAGAAACAAGAAAGGTCTCAGGTACACAACCTAACCCTACACCTAAAGGAGCTGGAGAATGAACAAGAAAGAAACCCTAAGCCCAGCAGGAGACGAGAAATCATAAAGATCAGAGCAGAAATCAATGAAATAGAAACCAAAAAAACAATAGAACAAATCAACGAAACTAGGAGCTGGTTCTTTGAAAGAATTAATAAAATTGATAAACCCTTGGCCAGACTTATCAAAAAGAAAAGAGAAAGGACCCAAATAATTAAAATCATGAATGAAAGAGGAGAGATCACAACTAATACCAAAGAAATACAAACTATTATAAGAACATACTATGAGCAACTCTACGCCAACAAATTCGACAATCTGGAAGAAATGGATGCATTCCTAGAAACATATAAACTACCAAAATTGAACCAGGAAGAAATAGAAAGCCTGAACAGACCCATAACGAGTAAGGAGATGAAACAGTCATTAAAAATCTCCAAACAAACAAAAGCCCAGGGCCAGATGGCTTCCCGGGGGAATTCTACCAAACATTTAAAGAAGAACTAATTCCTATTCTCCTGAAACTGTTCCAAAAAATAGAAATGGAAGGAAAACTCCATAACTCATTTTATGAGGCCAGCATCACCTTGATCCCAAAACCAGACAAGGATCCCATCACAAAAGAGAGCTATAGACCAATATCCTTGATGAACACAGATGCAAAAATTCTCACCAAAATACTAGCCAATAGGATTCAACAGTACATTAAAAGGATTATTCACCACGACCAAGTGGGATTTATCCCAGGGCTGCAAGGTTGGTTCAACATCCGCAAATCAGTCAATGTGATACAACACATTAATAAAAGAAAGAACAAGAACCATATGATACTCTCAATAGATGCTGAAAAAGCATTTGACAAAGTACAACATCCCTTCCTGATCAAAACCCTTCGAAGTGTAGGGATAGAGGGCACATACCTCAATATCATCAAAGCCATCTATGAAAAACCCACTGCAAATATCATTCTCAATGGAGAAAAACTGAAAGCTTTTCCACTAAGGTCAGGAACACGGCAGGGATGTCCATTATCACCACTGCTATTCAACATAGTACTAGAAGTCCTAGCCTCAGCAATCAGTCAACAAAAGGAAATTAAATGTATCCAAATCGGCAAAGAAGAAGTCAAATTATCACTCTTCGCAGATGATATGATACTCTATGTGGAAAACCCAAAAGACTCCACTCCAAAACTGCTAGAACTTATACAGGAATTCAGTAAAGTGTCAGGATATAAAATCAATGCACAGAAATCAGTTGCATTTCTCTACACCAACAACAAGACAGAAGAAAGAGAAATTAAGGAGTCAATCCCATTTACAATTGCACCCCAAACCATAAGATACCTAGGAATAAACCTAACCAAAGAGGCTAAGAATCTATACTCAGAAAACTATAAAGTACTCATGAAAGAAATTGAGGAAGACACAAAGAAATGGAAAAATGTTCCATGCTCCTGGATTGGAAGAATAAATATTGTGAAAATGTCTATGCTACCTAAAGCAATCTACACATTTAATGCAATTCCTATCAAAGTACCATCCATCTTTTTCAAAGAAATGGAACAAATAATTTTAAAATTTATATGGAACCAGAAAAGACCTCAAATAGCCAGAGGGATATTGAAAAACAAAGCCAAAGTTGGTGGCATCACAATTCCGGACTTCAAGCTCTATTACAAAGCTGTCATCATCAAGACAGCATGGTACTGGCACAAAAACAGACACATAGACCAATGGAACAGAATAGAGAGCCCAGAAATAGACCCTCAACTCTATGGTCAACTAATCTTCGACAAAGCAGGAAAGAATGTCCAATGGAAAAAAGACAGCCTCTTCAATAAATGGTGTTGGGAAAATTGGACAGCCACGTGCAGAAAAATGAAATTGGACCATTTCCTTACACCACACACAAAAATAGATTCAAAATGGATTAAGGACCTCAATGTGAGAAAGGAATCCATCAAAATCCTTGAGGAGAACACAGGCAGCAACCTCTTCGACCTCAGCCGCAGCAACATCTTCCTAGGAACATCGCCAAAGGCAAGGGAAGCAAAAGCAAAAATGAACTTTTGGGATTTCATCAAAATCAAAAGCTTTTGCACAGCAAAGGAAACAGTTAACAAAACCAAAAGACATCTGACAGCATGGGAGAAGATATTTGCAAACGACATATCAGATAAAGGACTAGTGTCCAAAATCTATAAAGAACTTAGCAAACTCAACACCCAAAGAACAAATAATCCAATCAAGAAATGGGCAGAGGACATGAACAGACGTTTCTGCAAAGAAGACCACCAGATGGCCAACAGACACATGAAAAAGTGCTCCATATCACTCGGCATCAGGGAATTACAAATCAAAACCACAAGGAGATATCACCTCACACCAGTCAGAATGGCTAAAATCAACAAGTCAGGAAATGACAGATGCTGGCGAGGATGCAGAGAAAGGGGAACCCTCCTACACTGTTGGTGGGAATGCAAGCTGGTGCAACCACTCTGGAAAGCAGCATGGAGGTTCCTCAAAATGTTGAAAATAGAACTGCCCTTTGATCCAGCAATTGCACTACTGGGAATTTACCCTAAAGATACAAACGTAGTGATCCAAAGGGGCACGTGCATCCGAATGTTTATAGCAGCAATGTCCACAATAGCCAAACTATGGAAAGAACCTAGATGCCCATCAACAGATGAATGGATCAAGAAGAAGTGGTATATATACACAATGGAATACTATGCAGCCATCAAAAGAAACGAAATCTTGCCATTTGCGACAACATGGATGGAACTAGAGCGTATCATGCTTAGCGAAATAAGTCAAGCGGAGAAAGACAAATATCATATGATCTCCCTGATATGAGGAAGTGGTGATGCAACATGGGGGCTTAAGTGGGTAGGAGAAGAATCCATGAAACAAGATGGGATAGGGAGGGAGACAAACCATAAGTGACCTTAATCTCACGAAACAAACTGTGGGTTGCTGGGGGGACGGGGGTTGGGAGAAGGGGGTAGGGTTATAGACATTGGGAAGGATATGTGCTTTTGGGTAAATTGGAAGAGGAGATGAACCATGAGAGACTATGGACTCTTAAAAACAATCTGAGGGGTTTGAAGTGGCGGGGGGGTGGGAGGTTGGGGTACCAGGTGGTGGGTATTATGGAGGCCACGGCTTGCATGGAGCACTGGGTGTGGTGAAAAAAAAAAATGAATACTGTTTTTCTGAAAATAAATAAATTGGAAGAAAAAAAAAAAGACAAATACCATATGATTCCACTCATATGTGGAATTTAAGAAACAAAACAAATGAACAAAATAAAATGAGAGAACAACAATAAATAAAAACCAGAAAAAAAATAAATAAATAAATGTGAAATGCTTTTTACCTTTTGAGTCTACCTGAGTTCTTGAAGTAGACTTAGTACAGAAGCTTTCTAAATTTCTGGTCCATATTTTTGCTGAAAGATTAGTACTTGTGGCAGAACCAGACGTTTTCAATTGCCTATAAATATCTTAAATTTAATAAGAGTAATGAGTAACAATTTGATTTGGGATTTTATCTTCGACTCAAATTATCTATCATTAAACTGGATATTTATGCCTTGGTAAAATAATACAAATAATACCATTTTGCTTAGGTGCAATAGTTTTTTTGTTGATTTTAAACTAAGATACTTTATTTTTAAAAAATCATGACAGGGGCATGTGGATGACTCAGTGGGTTAAAGCCTCTGCCTTCAGCTCAGGTCATGATCCCAGGGTCCTCGGATGGAGTCACACATCGGGCTCTCTACTCAGCAGGGAGCCTGCTTCCCCCTCTCTCTCTGCTTGCCTCTCTGCCTACTTGTGATCTCTGTCTGTCAAATAAATAAAATCTTAAAAAAAAAAGAATCATGACAAATCTGTAAAGTGTATGTATTTATTTAGCCTAATTTGGTGCTCCCCTGGGTTCTAGATATACATTCAATGATATGTGTTGAGAAACCTTTAAGACATTTTATTTCACCCAAGCAACATGGAATGGTAGGGGCTGAGAGGAACCAAGAGGCTGGGAAAAGAGAGAGAGCCAGAGCCTCAGTCCTTCCCAAGGACTTGGGTCTTTAGCAGGTGGATGTTGGAAATTATGCTAAATTTGTTTTGAAAGACCCCATTGACTGTAGTATAAAGGTTCTACTGGAAGAGGATATGAGTAGAATCACAGAGAAAATGGGACATACCTCAGTAAATATCCCAACAGAAAGGATCCCATTGACCAAACCCAACTGGAAGCCAGCATGCAAAAGATGGCACAGGTGGGCCCCCTGCGAATGAGGACTTGGAGAAGGTAGAGTGTATCTGAAGGTTTGAACAGAAGATCTCTGTGTAGAAGACCACAGATATCTGGCTTTGGAGCAAAGGGCTTGAGAGATATGGATGGTAAACAACAGCAAGAGTAAGGCAAGGATAAGGAGGGGAGTGTAGATTAACTTCCAAGTTTCTGGTTGGCTTCATGGATAGATGGCAACACCATTCATTGAGATTGGAGACACCTACTAACAGCAGGAACTTCTTAAATATTCTTTACATTATTTCCAGGAAAAAAAATGAATTAGGTATTATGTTCCTCATTTTAAAGATGGGGAAATTGAAGTTGATAAATTAATGTGCCAGAATCAAACAGCTAAAGAGTGATGGAATCAACATTATTACTCATTTATTATAGAATCCCAAAGCAATGTTTTTAATCACCTTGATATTCTACCTCCTTGACTATATTAGTGAAGAAAAGAATGGGCTAATATTTTGGTTAAAACATAAAGCTCCATGAAAGTCCCAAGTTGATAAATCCATTTTGAGCTTTCAGAAGCCATGGCTAAGATTGAACACAATGCCAAGAGAAGGCTCAGAGGGTGGGTGACTTCAGCACAGAGACTGACAGCCTTGCTGAGTGTGGAAATTACTCTGCATAAAACAGCTCACCACAGTCAGATTTTGGATTCCCCCCTTGTGAAATTCTGGAATTAGGTGCTGAGAAACGAGGCTTCAAAATTTTACCAGTTTCTAAACCTTTCTAGAATTGTTCAGGTCTCTGTGATCATTTTGGCTGAAGCCCCCCCATTGGCCTTAATTGTTCCATAATAAAGCCCAAGTGAGATGAACTGGTTTTTAGCCCCTCTGGGATATCCTCCCAACCTGCCTTCTCAGTGTGACTTTCCATCATTCTCTTTGCTCCATGACACTCCAAATCACACCAACTGTGGCTTTTCCTGCACCTTGCATATTTTTTCACCTCTGAGCCTCAATTCTCCAACCTCTACTTCACTTAGCTCTTCTCTCTGGAATGTTTCTCTTCCCATTCCCATGTTTACAACTTGTTGACAAACCTTCCCTTAGTATTCCAGCTGAATTTATTTCCTTCTGATTCACTGAAAGCTCTATTGTTTGGAAGAGTGGTGTGTTGGCAAATGTCTGGCAATCAGCTCTCCAGATGGGAGGGAGGTAGAACAACTGATTTTAGTATTTGCCAATTTCTGTGGTAAAAATAGTTTACCATGGCCAATTTCAAGTTACCAGCAGTTTAATAATTGGCTTACAGAATTTCTGAAAAGTTAATAGTTGGCTCTTACTAAACTTCAGCACATCACTCACTGCCTGAGACTCACCCCTAGAGATTTAATTCCTGTGGGGTTGGCTGGCACAGGGGTTTTACAAATCTCCCCAAGTGGTTTCAGCATGCAGTCATGGTGAGAACCTCTGCATTTAATAGTCTAGACTGTGTATTAACATCTCTGGAAGCTTAAGATCTTTCCAGTCCCATGCACACTCCCAGAGATTCTGATTTAACTGATCTCAGAGGCTTGAGTCTGAATATTTCCAGAACTTCCAGATGATGCTCAGCTATGCCCAAGGTAAAGAGTGAATGTCACTGCAAATTTTCTTTAACTCTGTCACCAGTGCTTCCTTTTCTTTGTAGCTGGTTATACACAGGTCTCATCTTCCCTGTCAGATTATAAACACCTGAACCATGTGCCCCTGTGGGTTTCAGAAATGAAGTAAATATCACAATAAGAGTTTATTTTAAAATGAGTCATGTTGAATGCACAAAGCACCCTGTTTGCATTTGCTGAATGCATGCAGTAGCAGAGATCTTATCCACTTAATCACATGGCCTTCATACAGAGCTCAAAAGATCCCAGAGAAACTGAAACAAGCTCAGGAGCTCCCTGCAGAGACTTCCTTCCTACTCATGCTAATCCCCTACATTCCAGTCCTCCCTCTGCCCTCCAGCATTTGCTGTCTTTGTCCACAATTTGGGAGTAAATGTCACCTGATGAAGCCTTCAAAATAGAGGGCAGTCCTGCCTTCCATCTGTCAGCAATGAAGCTCATTCACACTGACTTCCCTGCACTTGAAATTCACCCCATGCTTTGCCTCCAGCTAAATCATCAAGCTGCATGACAACTTCTCCAGGTAAGTCTCTGATTGTCAAAGCTCTGTTCCTCCCTACTGTGGAGAAACCCTGCCCAGAAAAAACTGGGCACAGTCTAAACCTGCAGACAACTCAGGGAAATGTAGCTCTAACCTTCGCAAATGATCATTTGTGGTCTTTTGGGGGTCAGAATTAGAGAAAAAATGAAAGATGGTATTCATTTTCCTGGAAATTTGACATGACAGAAATGGGGAATTGCTCAAGATAGTTACAGATGATACTGTAATTCTTTAATCAAGGAGCTTTAACTCTTTCTTTTTTAATAGATTGATAGTCTTTTTTTAAAATTATTTTTATTAACACATAAAGCACTATTTGCCCCCGGGGTACAGGTCTGTGAATCATCAGGCTTACACACTTCACAGCATTCACCATATTACATATCTTCCCCAACGTCCATAACCTAACCACCCTCTCCACACCCCCTCCCCCCAGCAACTCTCAGTTTGTTTTGTGAGATTAAGAGTCTCATGGTTTGTCTCCCTCCAGATCCCATCTTGTTTCCTTTTTTCCTTCCCTATCCCCCAAGCCCCCCACTCTGCCTCTCAAATTCCTCATATAGGAGAGATCATATGATAATTGTCTTTCTCTGATTGACTTATTTCAAGGAGCTTTAACTTCTTATAGTAAAAATGTGTTCTCTACTCTAGTCTATTCATTTTATGTGTTAACTACTCTTCTATCCACCACACTGTGGGAATGTTTCGTCACTGTTTCATAGCCCTTTGGATCTGTTTAAAATCCATGTGGGGATAGGGATGTTTCAGGTGCTCTGCTGAAAATCCACATAACTTTTCCCCAGAGACACTTCTCCAAGGATCCTAAGGGAAGGGACCAGTGGTTATTGATTACCTGCTCTATGCTAAGTAGTATCTATGTTTTATTTTCACTTGTACAACAATGCTGTGAGTTAGACACAATTATCCCCATTTAATTGGAAAGAAAAGAAAGGCTCAAAATTAGCATAAATTTCTGAACAGATTTGCACCCAGATTTCTCTGGCTTTGGTCCTCTTTGCCATATATCAGTGCTTGGTTAAAAAAAAAAAAAAAAAAAAAAAAAGTGCAGGTTATGATGACCCAGAGCAGTATGAATTTCTCAACTCACATTAAGAAATGTGAATTTCTCAAAGTGTAGTCCTTAAGCATGCATTGGAGCGGCCTGCCTTGTTTGTGTTGTAATCATGCAGGTTCCTGAGCCCCATCCTGGCTTCATACTCAGTAAGTCTGGAGGTGGCTCAGGAATCTCTATTTCTAACAAGCAGTCCCCTTCTTATTTTTTCTGAACATTGGACTTTAAATCCACTGGCTTAGATGATATTTGTGAGAAAATTATTCACTGAAAGTTACCAAAATTGAAAAGCTCTTACAATGAGATTCATTTTGGGAGTTAAACCAAAGTGAATACATCCTCTGAACTATTCAAAAAATCATGCTTGTTTAGAACTGAACTGAATGCAATTTCAAAAATCCAATCATAAACCACTAGGGCAGTCTTGTGTCTGTTGCTATGAAATCCAAAGAACTTGGGAAATAAGAAGAATTGAAAGGTGTCCCAACACTTCCCCTGGATCCCCTAAAAAGAAGGAACATAGAGTGGTTTCTGCACCAGAGATGTTTCAAAAATCCTGCAAGTGGAGGAGCTAGCAAAGGAGTGATATTGTTATGTCAAATGTTTGTAATGTGCTCCATCAAACACCACTTTGGTGCTGGGGACTCCCTTTGAAACCAAGAATCCCTTTTTGATTTTAAGATAAGAGGCTAAAATTAACATCTGGAAAATTCTGTTTAAAGGAAAGGTTGTGCAGTTCCAGTTCCAAAAGCATCTGTGGATTGCTATTGAAAACTCAAGCATTTCGACACCTGGCTGGCTCAGTCAGTTAAGCATTTGCCTTTGGTTCAGGTCATGATCCAAGAGTCCTGGGATGGAGCCCCATGTTGGGCTCCCTGCTCTTTCTCCTCCCAGCTCCTTCCTCTTTCTTAAATAAATAAACAAAACTTTAAGAAAAGAAAAGAAAACTCAAACATCGTGGTGGAGCTGTCTCATAATAACTGTGCCACCAGAAGATCACTGAGTGGGTCACCATCTGAAGACAAGTTAGAAATATACTTGATGCCTTACTGAAGAATCTTTACATGTGAAAGACCAAGAAGGCCTTCCCCACCTCTTGAGCAGGGAGGGCTGATTGGAAATGGAAATACTTTAATGGGAGAGTGAGGAAGTGGCCACCAGGATAGCCCTTTCACTGATGCCTTACGAAGAACAAATATGGACTCTCTTTGGGACGTTTTTACTAGGGATGTGACTGAAGAAGAGATGAGATAGTTGGAAAAAGTCTGAGCACCTGAGAAGATGGTAGACTAACATCTCAAGGACCATCTTCCCCAAGCAGTGGAAGAATAAATCATGGGAGAAGGGATGGGGGCTACATGTAGGAGAAACAGCTGCCCAGACAGTTAATCCTATGGCTACATGAACCTGAGCAGACTTGCTGGCATCTAATATTCTCTATAACATGAGTTCTTCTTATATTTGCTAGGGGCTTTGGAGATTGCACATTACTACATTTTATATGTGAGAGGACTAGCTTCATCTGTAGTGGTGAGGAAAACCAAACAAGCTTTAAAACAGTTTAGCTGAGGCAATAGCAAAGGCCTGAAGATCAATAAGAAAGTCCCATACAAAAATGGCTGCCAAGTGGCAAATGATTCCAACCTTCAGCCCAACTGATCCAAGTGGGAGTTTTGTTGTGTTATATATTGTTTGAATTTGGGCAAGTAGATTGGTCCCACTGAGGTTTAAAATGAGGAAAGTAGAGAGTACTATTGGAAAGTTTCTCTTTCATGGGATAGTTGTAAGGCTTAAATGAAGTAATGCATGTAAACTACTTAGCCTAGTGTCTGGAATGAAGTAACACTTAATAATCATTAAGGGTTGTGGGTGATGAAATATATGACTGATGGATTCATAAATGCCCTGCTCAGTTTTCCCAAATATAATAGACCTGAGTGGGACATCCCTTGCAAATTGGGTTGCCTTGCCAATACTCTTTGACAGAGGTGAACAAAAGAATACAGTCCCAAAGAGTGGGGAAAGATGGCATTTGGATGGGATGGGGGAAATGTCAGCTTCAGATACTGCTACAGATGCAAGTGTCTCCTGGTGTGTCAGGAATGAAATGTTCTACACTTTTAGATAAGAGAAGTAAGATTTCCCTCTGAGAGTTGATGAATAAAACCAGCACAAAATGAATAATGTTCAAAGACAAATACAACATCTATAAAGAGAGGACAAGATTAACCCATATCAGTGCAAAATTTGCCTTAAGATAGTAATAAAATTTTAAATAAGATGTGTTAATCAGTAAAGAAAGAAAAGGGTTGGTCAGCAGAAAATATGCAGTCAACATTGAATCAAGAATCACAGAAGCAAATGTAAAAAGTGTCTGTCTATGAACAGCACAAGACCTATAAGAGGACCCTGGGTTATTGCCTTTGTTTTAATGATCTAAATAATATTTTCTTCTCATTTCATTTCCCAAACAGGCTTCACACATTGATTCTGTTCCCTTTTGTCTATAGGAATAGAGTGGGCTAGAGATGTTAAGGCGAGCCATCTGGTCAAACTGAGGAATAAGGGTTTTTTTCTTTTTATTATATTTTCCCCAATAGTATCCTTATTTATGTACATCTGTAACTTGGAATGCTGGCAAATGTGACTCTAGGTTAACAATCTAGTTGTTGATAAGATCAAATTTCTGAGCCTACAAAGCAGATGGACATGAGGCTCAATGAAATGCCATATGACAGACTTTTTGGCAGCTGGCTGGCTGGGGAAGGCAGATTCACCCTATTTTCATACAAATTATAGGTCAAGATTGAGTCCCATCACAGATGCTCAAAGTATGCTCTGAAACCCAAAAACCCACAATAAGTGATTCTCACCCTGTTTCATCTTGCAGAGTACAGATTCTTCTCTTCTGTGTGTTAACTAGACTATCGTAAACACTCCATCTTGTCCCAGCCCCACCCAAATTCCACAGCATCTGCAAGAAAATAGCTAATCAATCTTGCTTCAGAATAATAGAAATCCCTCAGTCTGTAAATCACACAGAAATCTGGCAGATCAAAGCATATCCAAACCAAGAACGAAAACATAAATTACTCTGTAGAAGATGGCATGTATCTATTATTGCCCACCCGTGGGCTATGCTGTCAGATATAAAATTTTCTCAGTTCCACATAGACACTATGTCATTCAAGCACTCATGCCAATATCCGGGCCACCTCTGTGGCTCTTCAGCATACAGGAGCAGCTGTCTCAGCCCCAGCAGATGGAGTTGCAGGAACCCAGAGCCCAGGCATGACTTATTCATCAGAGGAATCAGTGGGTCCTGTCCATGGTGATGGAGTGGGTGGGCCATATGGAGAGCTGCAAGATTAGCAATAGAAATGGGCCCAATTATTTTTAAGAAATTACTTATGTAGGTGCCTGAAAATGTTTTCAAAAGAAGGCATATAAGAGTATTGTGTGGTTCTTTCTTCTCCTGTTGCTCGCCTTGGAAGATGTATAGTCAGACTATTCAGGTTTAGGTAGAGTAGATAATCAAATCCAGGGAAAGCCAGAAGCTGGAAACAGCTAAAGATGGGGTCTCTGAGCCTGCAGGGAGCCCCCACTTTTTGTTTCCCAAGAGCTACAACTACTCAGCTGTTGTGGTTTCTATTTTATGGAGCTCAGTAATCTTTTGAGGTGCTTTACTTTAAGGATTTTTCTCCTCCTGAATGTACCCAACCATACAAGCATGCAGTAGGCTCTGCTTCTCTGCCTCAGAAGAGGAAGTCAGTACAGGCAGAGAGATTTCTTGGCATTTGTGTCCAGTTATTGAGGATTTTTCAAGGCTGGTAAAAGAGGTGGAGAGAGGAAACGAGATGCTTTGGAAGTCACAGGGAGGAGAGAGGAGTTCAGGGTCTTTATAACAGGCTTGGAAGAGGAAACCTGACCTCAGAGAGGTACATCTAGGAAAATAAAACCATGAGAGAACCTCACAGAAGTTTCCTCTCTCCCATGTGGTAATGCACATGAATGGACACTTAAGAAAACTACAGCTAGTCTTAAAGTTTAACTTGCTCTGAGCTTATGCACTCTTTGCTTGCTGACTTAAGTCCCTCGGTCTGTAGCAGAGCATACCTAATTTCCTTGAGATGTGCAGACCGCTGGCCTTGAGGGATGAAGGGCCAGACTTTCCCAGAAGATAAAGCCTGGCTATATTTGAAAACAGCTGCGGCTGATGTCAGCAAGTCTGCTCAGGGTCATGTAGACATAGGAATACCTGCCTGGGCACCTGCTTCTCCTGCACATAGCCCCACCCCCTTTTCCATGCCTTTCCCTTTACCCTGGACAGGGAAGATGGTTTTTGAGACATTAGTCCACCATCATCCCAGGTTGCTGGCTTTCCAAGGAAAGGAAAGTTTCCTTTCCCAGAATGACTTGTCTTTTGAGTGCTGATTTTTAGACAGCAAGCATCCAAGCCTGAGTTCAGAACTGGTTCTCTGCCGAGGAACAGAGAACAAAGCCAGGGGAAAGGGACTATAAATGGAAACTGAAAAAGTAGGTAATCAATGCCCAAGAACCTTTTCCCACACATGAATCTTTTTTAGCTATTTGTAATTCATGACCCTAGAAACATGACACATTCCTATTGGCACACCAAGATTAAATGAAGTACAGTTCCTGCCAAAGCATTGGAGGTTACAAGTGATTGATATTCTCCCTTACCTAAATTTAAGAGTTCACCTTTCTTGGGTGAAGAAGAGAACACTTATTTCTGGTTTCTTTCTTTAGCAGGTGGGAAGGTATTGGGATGAATGCTGAGGGGGATTTACTTGAGGGGATTTCAAGGAGTACCGCTGGATGCTGGGATGGAGTTCCTACTACAGAAAGTTATGAGGTATGTAGCCAGAGATATAGAATGATTTGGGGAACAACACTATATCAAAGTTTACCCTAGATGGTCCAGTGAAGAGACTTTAAGGAAGGAATCATTTAGAGGTGAGGAGCAGGACCATGGGGCAAAACCAGACATGGTGATGGTACCTGGAGCTAGCAGCAGCAGGAGGCTCTATGGTTCTGGGAACCACATGCACAGAACGGTGAAGATAATAATGTGTTAGCTGTGGAGAAAGGTCCTTTCATAGGAGCTGTTGTTGCAGATAACACAACTCTTCCCAGAACAAGTTATAGAATAAAGAGGTATTAGGGGAAAAGCAGCTAGTTCCTCACTAGTCTAACCTCCAATCTCCTTCTGCTGTTTTCTATTGTTGGGAGATAATCAGAAACTCACCAGCCCAGCAAAAACCTTCTGGTCCCCTGGTATCAGCCCCATTTAAGTAGGACAGAGGTTGAGGATAAGTCTGGGGTAGGAAAAAAAGCACAGCAAAGACAGGTGCTAAGGTCTAAGGTAAAGTATGCAGTCTAAGCCAAAATCTTCAGTTCCCATAGGTAGCTAGGGATGAGAGGCACCAAACCACAGAAGCAAGATGGTGTTCCATGGGGCAGAAAGCAGGTGGGTAAGAAGGGCGTATGGAGACTTTTGAGGACTTCAGAGAGCTCTAATCCCAGACTGGCCTTGTTGGATGTCATTTTGATTGTGCAGTGGAGTCAGTATATTTTCAGGGAGGTTGAACATTCAGTTTCTCTCACGTGTTGCATTCAGAATAGTAACATTTAAATCTGCTAAACAAACCATTGATGTAACATGGAATCAAAGACCGGCAGCCCTTGTCTTTGTTCTCAGCTAAACTGAGGTTTCTCTCCTGCACCCCACAGCCCAGATTAAAAAGAATTTTTTTTATTGAGGCCAAATTCACATATTATATTATATTAAATTATATTGTTTTCAGATGTACAAGTTATTCAATTTTTTTTGTATATTGCAAAATGATCACCATGATAATTCTAGTTAACATACATGGTTGCAGAATCAACTCAGGGTCTGAGAACTTTTAATATCTACTCCCTTAGCTCTCCGCTTTTGCTTCTGATAAGCAGGAATGGTACAACTAATCTCCAGAAAGTCTTTACAATGCAAATAATATCTCGTCCAAAATTTGTTCTAGCCAAGAATTTTGTAATCTCTAAAGCAATTCAGTCACAAACAAAAAAAGTTTAAAAGTTTAGTTCTGACCTGACCTTTATTACCCGTGAAATACCAAATTTTATTGAAACAAGAAAGAAAGCAAGAGATTCAGTACAAGAGAGGAATAAAGCGAGAGTGATACAGCCCCTAGTTGGAGGCATTCAGGAACCTTGCTCTCACCCTCCTTCATGTTCCAAGGAGGTGAGGGGCCAAGAAGACATGCTGTTTGGATCCCCTTCTCCACCACAAAACATACACCTCTCCCATTAGTTTCCAACAGGGTTGTTGTCTTTCTCATTCCAACACTTAATATTCCAAGGAGCTCAAGTGAATATGCAGGCTTCTTATCACCTAGCCTCAGAAATCCCAGAACATCATCTCCTCCCCATTCTATTGATAAAGTTGCTAGGGTCAGCTTAGATTCAAGGGGAAGGGAGGAAGTACTGTTTCTTGAGATGGGCATGTGTATTGGGAAGGGATAGCTTAATGCTCCACCCTAGAGACAAGCTACCATTTCAGGGTTCCAGAATTTAGAGTTTAGGATCAAAAAAGTCTGAGTTCAATCCCAGGCTCATTCACTTACCCTTGGGACTTGGGGCAAACTATACAATTCCCATTAGACTGTTTCATCATGTATAAACTGAGAGTAATGATACTACATTTTTCAAAGTGTTGCTGACAGGACTTCCTCTCTGTTTAACGGCTTCTTGTTGAAGATATCTGGCCAGTGAGTTCATGTGCCAGATCCTGTGAGAGGAGAGAGATTGCTTTACTGTGCCACAGAGTGACCAGTTATGGTTGGCAATTTCATTGTTTATAAGTTAACCTCCCTAAGCCTTAGTTTTTCTCAACTGTAAAATGGGCATAATAATGGTGTTGGCTTCATAGGAACATTATGAGATGAAGCCTAATTTTTGCATTGCTAGAATATCATTATTGCTCAATAGATGTTAGTACCTGTTATTATTCACATGAATTATCTTTAATCCATGACACAAAAATGCAAGATAGGTATTTTGTCCTCATTGAATGCATGAGGAAACTGGAGCTCATCGGAAAAATAAAATTATCTTTTCCAAGGTCACAATGTTGATTAATTAGGAAGTTAAACTCAGGTCATGATGATAAGAGGAAAATGAACGAGAATGTGTGATTTAGGGGCAAATAGAGCAAGAATAAATGGGTGAAGGAAAGATAGGAGAGTGTGGGAAGAGATGAGGAGGGAAGCAAGTAAATCTCAGAGAATATTGGTGGACTGTATGTAGCACAGAGACAGATGTGGACACAGGTAAGAGACAGCTGAAAATCTCAGAGATTCACAACAAAGAAAAAGGTTACAAACCTGAAAGGGAGGTCGCAGGATAGAAAAAAAGAAGGGGAGGAAGATGTTGGAAAGAGTGCTAGAAAAGGCTGACAGAGGCAGAAAAATCAGGAAAACTATTCATAATGCCGTGTTTCTGTGAAACACATATTTGGCATGGGCTCCTTAAGAAAGTACATCCAAATGTAACTTCTATACTAAGTTAAAATTCATTCACTTACAAGTGTTATGGTTTGGGGATGAATAACTTTTCTTTGTAGAACTCAAATAGTAAAGACCTGGTCTCTCCAGGAAATAATTAGGACAATAATAAAAATTTTAGAAAGGTCATGCACTAAGATTGACTCAGAATTGGAATGATAATGTGGGATCAGATGGCGCCACAGTTGGGATGTGACTTCAGCCTCATCTGTTTATCTGTCTGCCTGTGAGGCAGCTGGCAGCACAGAGGGCTCTGAGCTCAGGGCACTCGCCTGAAGAGACACTAAGAGGAACTGACAAACACAAGACTGAGTATGACTTCAGGTTCCCAGAAAGATAGATATCTTTGCTGCTTGGGCAAAGAATTACCAATTCAAATATATACATGTGCACATGCATATAGTCAATCTATGCCTTATGTCCAAATTATGGACTAGCAGTTATTAAAATAAAGACAGGCTTCACAAAATTAAAACCTTTTTACTCTGCAGAAGAATTTGTTGGCGGGATTAAAAAACAAGATAAAGACTCAGAGAACATATTTGAAAACCACATATCTGACAAAGATCTCAGGTCTATAAGATATATAGCCCTTTTGAAACTCAATGGTTAAAACAAACAGTGGTGCCTGGGTGGCTCAGCGGGTTAAGCTTCTGTCTTTGGCTCAGGTCATGATCTCAGGGTCCTGGGATTGAGCCCTGCATTGGCCTCTCTACTTGGCAGGAAGCCTGCTTCCCCCTTTCTCTCTGCCTGCACCTCTGCCTACTTGTGATCTCTCTCTCTTTGTCAAATACATAAATAAATAAGAATCTTAAAAAAAAAAAAAAAAAGTAGCCCCTTTAAAACTCAATGGTTAAAACAAACAAACAATCCATTTGGAAAATGAGCAAAAGACACAAATACACATTTCACCAGAGATCACATACAGGTTTCAAATAAGCCTGTGAAGAAGTGCTTAACATCATTAACTATTAAGGGAAGGCAACTTAAAACCAGAGGATATATCGCTACACACCAATGAGAAAACTAAAAACCAAAAACCAAAAAACAAAACAAAACAAAACAAAAACAAAAACAAAACAAAACAAACAAACAAACAAACAAAAACAAAGCACTGCCAATACTAAGTGCTGTTGCAGATATAGAGAAACTAGATCATTTATCTATTGCTGGTGTGAATGAAAATGGTAAAACACTCTTAGTTTGGCAGTTTCTTAAATAAAAAATAACAATAATAAACAAACACTAGCCATTGCTTTCTTCAACATTTATCCCAGAGACATAAAAACTTACATCAACAAAAATCTGGATACAATTCTTACAGGCTTATCTGTAATCGCCAAAAACTGAAAATAACCAAACTATTCCTAATAAATGATAGTTAAATAAACTGTGGTACATCCATACTGTGGGTTACAAAACAGCAAAACAAAGAATTGAATACTGACATATACAGCATCTTGGAGCAATCTTTAGAGAATTATACCAAATAATAAAGCCAATATTGAAGTTTATATGCTGTATAATTCCACTTATATAACATTCTCAAAATAACAAAATTATAGACATAGAAAATAGATTGTGGCTGTCACAGTTTAGGGATGGTACAGGGGGATGGGTAGGCATGATTATAAAGGAATAACACAAAGGGACCTTTGTGGTGATGGAGCAGTTCTATATCTTGATTCAGATGATGGTTACACAAATCTACACATTGAATAAATAGAATAAGTTAGCATATACTTTGTACCAATGTTGGTTTTCTGGTTTTGATTTTGTACTATAATTATTTATGATGTAATCACTAGGGATGGCTGGTTCATGGGTACATGGGACCTCTCTTGATTGTCTTTGCAACTTCTATAAATCTATAGTTATTTCAAGTAGAATTTTTTAAAAGATAAAAGTAGTCAATGGAATATAAAAATGGACAAAAGCCTTGAGAATGTATCTCATAAAAGAATATTTGAGCAGCTACTGAGCATATGAAAAGATAAATTTCTACATTGATCATCAAGGAAATACACATGCATATAGTTACATATAATATATAGTAAAAATAATTTCATATATATTTGCATTTTCTTGATGATTAACATGGCAATATTTCAACAAATTGTTGAAAAGGATGCGAAGCAAATTGAATTCTGACACATTCCTAATGTAAATTTAAATTTGCAAAAATAAATAAATAAATTTGTGCAACCATTTAAAAATGTGTTTGGGAGTGTCTAATAAAATAGAACATTCACATAATCTATGACTGAGCATTTCTATTCCAGAATTTCGCCATTTATACTGGTGACATGTACAAGAATACCTATAGTAGCAATTTTGAAATAATAAAAATTGGAAACAGCTCAAAATCCCATCAATATTAAAACTGATAATACAGTTCAGTATAATTTTACAGTAGAATACTACATAGCAGTAATGAAACAGATTTCTATTACATGCAACTATGTGAATGAATCTCACAAAATATTAATATAAAGAAACAGATACAACATAATGTATATTCTATGATTCCATTTGTATAAAGCAAACAAGATACAAAACTAATTTCTGATGATTCAATCCAGGGTAATGTTTACCCTTGGAGAGAGGGGTTACTGAGCAGAAGGTGAATGTGGGGATACTGAGGTTCTGGAAATGTTCCATATCTTGATCCCAGGGTCAAGTTACATCATATGGGAACTTCATCCAACTGTGTTCATGTTTTTTCCTTTTCGTGTGTTATTTTTTTTTTTTAAAGATTTTATTTATTTATTTGACAGAGAGAGATCACAAGTAGGCAGAAAGGCAGGCAGAGAGAGAGGAAGGGAAGCAGGCCCCCTGCTGAGCAGAGAGCCCGATGCGGGACTCGATCCCAGGACCCCAAGATCATGACCTGAGCCAAAGGCAGTGGCTTAACCCACTGAGCCACCCAGGCGCCCCCGTGTGTTATTTTTTGATACAATGTTAACTTAAAATGAAAGCAGGAGAATCGATGAACTGATTTTTATGTGAAGTATTCTAATTAGGTTATGCACTTTTTTGTGAAGGATATCATAGAAGTATGTAACTTTCTCAGTACCTCGTATCTGTGTGTGTGGGTGTGTGTGAACACTCTATTAATGTCTTATGTGAGGTTTGACCATCAATTGGTTAAGATGGATCTTTCAGATTCTTCCACTATAAAGTTATTATTTTCTTCTATGTAATTAATAAAATATCTTCCAGGGTAGTATTTTGAGACTATGAAAATATCCTGTTTATCATCATATTGTTTCCTATTTATTTATTTAAGGGTTTATCATTTATTTATTTATTTATTTGACACAGAGAGAGAGAACACAAGCAGAGGGAGCATGAGTCAGAGCGAGAGGGAAAGGCAGGCTCACCAAGCAAGGAGTCCAAAGAGGGGCTCGATCTCAAGACCTGGGATTATGACCTGAGCTGAAGGCAGACACTTAAGGACTAAGCCACTCAGGTACCCCTTATATTTAAATTTTGTACTAAAAAAATCATGATACCTATATTACCACTTTATGATTATTATTCCTGAATTGATATAATTACAACAAAATAAGCAAAAGAAACAGACATTTAGTTAGTCTATGCAGCTTTATGATGGTGAGTATTTCATATATTTAAAATAGCTCACAGATATCCTCCCTTCATTTCAGGGCCTCTGGAATCTTCAGGTAGGAAAGCATTGACTTTGTTTCAAACTCCCTCTCTAATTTAATCTTAAATAAAGAAAAAAACACTTTTAAAGCCTGTTATGAACTGATTTCATACATAGGCCTCAAAATGACCAACTAGTTTTCTTTGGGCCATGGAATCCCAAATTTCTTTTTTTTTTATGTTAAGTATTCTTTTGAAAGGCAGATTTTAACAGTGATGGCTTTTTTTTTTATTTCTTTTCAGCATAACAGTATTCATTGTTTATGCACCACACCCAGTGCTCCATGCAATCCCTGCGTTTCCTCTCTAATACCCACCACCTTGTTCCCCCAACCTCCCACCCACCCACCCCAACCCCAGCCCCTTTAAGACCCTCAGGTTGTTTTTCAGAGTCCATAGTCTCTCATGGTTCACCTCCCCTTCCAATTTCCCTCAACTCCCTTTTCCTCTCCATCTCCCCATATCCTCCATGTTATTTGTTATGCTCCACAAATAAGTGAAACCATATGATAATTGACTCTCTCTGCTTGATTTATTTCACTCAGCATAATCTCTTCCAGTCCCATCCATGTTGTTACAAAAGTGATCCCAGATATTTTTTAAAATGGTGTTTGTTCTATAGACCCTGTCTTCCAAGCATTCAGAGTCTCAATAAATGTCACTCCTTTAACTGTTGACCTATAAATTCCCTCACTGTGACTTCTCTCCATGGGCCCAGCTCCAACATGAGCAAGAAGATATCAGTATTTGGAAGCATTTAGAAATTTTAAAAAAAAAGTTAATTGGAAAACAGAAATAATTTTAACTTTCATTTGTATCCTAAATAAACTGAAGCATGTTAAGAATGATTCTCTATGTTCCGTACTTGTCAATTATCCTAAGTAAAAATCTTCCCTTCTGGGATGTGAGAAACAGGTACAAATAAATCCGTAATTACAAATAAATCAACAAATAAATATAAGCAGACCAAATGCATCAGTGATAGGACAGACATTTTCAAATTAAATGATAAAATAAAGTCCAGATCTATCCTGTTTGCAAGAGACACACCTAGAACACAATTATATAAAAGAATTGAAAGCAAGATAATGAGAAAGTCATATCAAGCAATTACTAACAAAAAAAAATACAGAATCAGTTATATCAAAATCAGACAGAATATACTCTAAGACAAAAGTATTAATAGGAAGAGAGAGGGCCCCTACAAAATGGTGAAAGACTCAATTCATCAAAAAGACCCAATGATTCTAAATATGTATATGCCTAATAAGAGAACCTAAAATTATATAAAGAAAATTAATAGAACATCAAAGATAAATCCACTCTTATTCTGTGAGGTGTCAGTGTATCTCTTTGCATTATTATAGGTTAAGCAGATAATCTAATTAGCAAGTATAGAGAATTTAAACAAAGGGATTAGTAACCTTAACCTACCAGCCCTGGTAAAATCTCACTTTTCATTTCTATCATTTCATTTTCTTATACCACAAATCTGTCTCTTATTATGACTGTAGTTGCAAACATTTAAAACAAAATATGAGCAAATTGAACCCAATGGTTTATAAAAAATAAATTAAATTGAGTTTATCCCATCTATGGAAGATTTAATATTTGAAAATGTATAAAAATGAATTTAGCATATTAACAAATTAAAAGAAAATAATGAGTGCAGAAAATTGAAAAAAAATAATGAAAACTCTTTTCAAAGTAGGAATAGAAGATAAAACTTTAACCTGATAATGACTTTCTACTAGAAAAGAAAAATAGAGTGAATATTATCGTCTTAAATGGGGAAATACAAAAATAACACACTTGAACATCAGGACAAAAACAAGAATGTCTTAAATAAGACAGTATTTTTGACAAAACAAAAACCTAGCTAATAAACTAGCTAATCCACACTATCAAAAACATGGGCAAATAGGCCATGGTGCATTTCCATATTGAAATATCAAGATGAAAGAACTACAATGTCATGCTACAATATAGATAAGTTACAAAATGTAACAATGAGTAAAAAGAATAAATGATAGATGTAGATATGAACCTTTTGGAGAATATATATATAAATACAAACATTTCTAAATGGTAACATAAAGAGTTCTATGGAACTTTTCCTCACTGAAACAAACATGAGTGGTAAAATTTATTAAAGAAACAACCATTTGAAGTGTCTGGAAATTGTCCCAAGAACATACAGTAAATATAGAAATATTTATTCAAGAAAACCTATTAAAACTAGGTAAGAATGGCCAGTCTGTGACACTTGATATACATTGGTTCCCTACTGCCTCTCTCCCTAACTTAGAGTGAGAGACACTACTATTTGGAAGGGTATAGCCAAGAACATAGGGTTTTCTCTCCCTCTCAACCCCAGGATCCAGTTGACCCTGGATCAACTTGGGGATATTGTCTCCCCAAGAGGGCATGCTAACAACTTCTCTTTCATCCTTTCTCTACTCCTTGTTGCAGAGTCTAAATCCCAGATGACTGTAGACAAAAGGTCCAGGATTCCATTCCAACACTCAGCCTCAATGCAGAGAACAGAGATTCCACCTCACGTGTTTGAGGCCAAGAGTTCTGTGTCCTAATTTCCCTCTTCTCAGTTCAGTTTTTGGGTAGAAAATGCTATGCCAATAGAAGTTTGAGAAGTTTTTCCAGAATCATTTCTGGAGAAGTGGGATACTGTTCCTTCCTCCAGCTCGGGACCAGTGGCTCAGAGAGTTTTCCCAGGAGGAGAGGTAGACATCAAGAAAACTCTACTATTCCCAGAGGAAGTGTCTCTATTTGAAACAGAGTGTGGGGAAGTTCAAACCAAAAAGCATTCCCCAAAGCATTTTCACATTAAACAATTAACAGGAGGCTGGTAACTCCATGAGAGTAACAATCCCAACTGTAAACCAGTTAATTTACCAAGAAGAACCAGGGAAAAAGTTAAGATGAGCCCTCCTGCAGTCTGAATGAACTTCAAATCTGGCTGCAAAAACTACCTCTGCAAAGAGCTCCAAATTTAATTGTATTTGACTTTTGAGCAAGGGCATTCTAGAAAACAATAGAGCAAAGCAGAAATCTGTGAACTCTAATAGCCAAGTATGATGCCAATATTCCACTGCCGTCCACAATTACATGTGTGCCCGAGGCTGTGCCTTCTGAAGAGTGACTTCGCAAGTTTCACACTGTGGGGAAATATATTTCACCAAAATAATTGTGCCAAGTTATTAAAATAATAAATAGAAAAATAACAACAAGCCCAGCTCAGAGAAGAAAGGGTCAGTATATAGAATTGTTGCAAAATACTATCTAAAGTGTTCAATTTTCAACAACAACAACAACAAAACATAAGACTTGGAAAGTACAGTTCATATACCAGGGAAAACTATAGTCAATACAAACTGCCCGAGAGAGTAAATAGATATCAGATCTAACAGAAAAATACTTATTTTCATTATAAGAATGCTCACAGAAGTAAAGGAAAGCATAATTAGAGAAATAAGATAATGTATATTAACATTTCATCAAATACAGAATATCAATGAAGATATAGGGATTATAAAAGAAAAAACAGACAGAAATTCTGGGGTGGAAAAGTACTGAAATGAAAAATTCCCTAAAAAAAAAAAAAAAAAGAAAAAAGAAAAATTCCCTAGAGGGTGTCAATAGTAGATTTGAATTGTCTGAAGAAAAAAAATAGTGAATTAGAAAATAGATCTATAGGGATTATGCAATCCAAAGAGCAGATTTTAAAAAAAGGAGAGTGAACAGAACCTCAGAGAAATGTGACACCATTAAATATATCAATATACACATAATGAGAGTATCAAAAGGAGAAAAAAGAGAGAACAAGAAAAAAAATATTCAAAGAAGTAATGACTAAAAACCACTAATGTACACATTCAAGAAGCTAATAACCTACAAGAAGGGTAAGTGCAAGAAAGATACCCACCTAGACACATCAGAGTGAAAATGTTGAAAGACAAAGAAGAGTCTCAAAAACAACAGCAGAAAAATGACACCTCATAAGCATTGAGGAACCCAATATGATTAATAGCTGACTTTTTATTAAAAACAATTGAGGCTGGAAGGCAGTGGGATGACATATTCAAAGTGCTAGAAGAAAAATCATTAACCAAGAATATTTTACCCAGCAAAACTGTCAAAATATGAAGGCATAATAAAAATAGTCCTAGATAAAAAGAAAGTGAAAGAATTCATTGTTTATAGATCCACCTCACAAGAAATAGAAGTTCATGCTGATAATAGACAACCTCATAGCAGTAATTTATATCCATATTTAAAAAAATAAAGAGCACTGGTAAAAGCAATTATAAAAGGCTATAATTCCATATTTATTCTATATTTTATTAACCTATTTAACATATTTAAAAATAAATTGTATTAAAATACTATATAATTTATATACCAATAAATGGTTATATTTGAATGTATGACACATGTGAATCAAAAAGAATTTATTGGGGTGCCTGGGTAGTTCAGTGGGTTAAGCCTCTGCCTTCAGCTCAGGTCATGATATCAAGGTCCTGGGATCGAGCCCCACATCAGGCTTTCTGTTCAGCAGGGAGCCTGTGTCCCCCACGCCTCTGCCAACTTGCCTCTCTGCCTACTTGTAATCTCTCTCTGTGTGTCAAATAAATAAATAAAATCTTAAAAAAAAAAGAATTTATCAAGATTCTTGCTAACTCAAGTAAGGGCCTCACTTATTATAGTGTAGCAGAGCAGGGTTCACTATAGATATGTATACTTGGAAGGAGAGACTGGGAATGGTATACCATTTGCCTTACCACTTCCCTCCTAAAGCCATCCTTATTAGTGACATCCTCATTGTCTCAGTCACTTAAGCTCAAAACATTGGAGTTTCTTTCAACATGTCCTTTTGGGGGACATACCATATGTCATAGTATTATTAATTAAGGGCAAAGAACTGGGAGTAAGAAAGGTTTGGAGTTGGATCCCACACACTAGTGTACATCTAACTCTACCACATAATGGTCACCATCTGTAACCTTGCACATATGCCTCTGAATCTCAGTTTAACCAACTGAAAACAAACATATTGGTTATATTTACCTATAAGAGAGGCATTGCAAACTGTGAGGCAGTACTGGGTGCCTCGCACAGATGATGTAAAATGGCAGTCTTACTGGTACCTGTGAAAAGTAACAAGATAAATTCTGAGAAGCAGATAAAATAGTACCTGGCACAAGGGCAGCACTTAAAAAAGTTATCTATAGTCAGTTTCCTTCTTCTGAATCTTCCTTAGTATTTTGCACAGTTGTATTTGGTCAGTGCATCTACATGGTTAGAGTTAGAAGGAATCTTGAAGGTCACCTAAATCAAGGTTGGCAGCTATTTAGTAGATGTGTCCATGACAGACATTAATAATCAATTCCAGTACTTTTTCCTAAATTGCTGCGAGGTCAGAGTCCTTGTCAACACAGGATTTCAAGCAGCTCTACTAATGCATTAGAGTTCACTTTAGGGTAAAATCTGTTTACTCTTCTTGCCATTGGCTGAATTTCACCCTTGGTCCTTTGTCCTGTGTGTTGTCTTCCAAGAGGCAAACCCTGTATCTGGGTCTCTTCTAGGGAAGCATCTCCTCTAGGCTTGCCTGGAATGATTTGCAATGCCAATTATGGGACCCCCTCAGCTGTCAGCTCTGACAGATAAGTAAAACTAAATAGTCTTGGTGGCCTTGACATAGCCAATCTTTCCACAAACCAAGTGACTGCCATTTCCTCATGCCCCTAGGTGGTATTATGCTATAAGGAAAAAAAATTACCTTTAATTTTCTTTATTCTAAACTTATTTGGACATAACACTACCTGTTTAACAGTAACACTGTTTTACACAGTTTAATGAAGTATAATTGACATATAATAAGTTGCATAAAGTTAAAGTATACAAGTTGATGAGTTTTTGCATATGTATAACCCCATGAGACCATCACCACACACAGGATAATGAACCTATCTATCATTCTCACGCCCCTTGGTAATCCCTCCTGTCCACCCTTCTCCCTCCACAAGCAACAAATTATCTGCTTTCTGTCACTATTGATTATTGCATATTTCCCAGAGTTTTACATAAATGAATCATAGGGTATATAAGCTTTTGTTTTTGGTCTGGCTTCTTTCACTCTGTGTGGTTATTTTGAGATACACCCGTGTTCTAGTCTGCATCAATAATTTCTTTTTTTTTTTAATTTTTTAATTTCTGAGTAGTATTTCTTTGTATGAACTTATCACAATTTCAGTCCCAACATTTTATTGGACATATCTTAACTAGACACATGCCCCTAGGTGGATATTTTAGATGAAAGCCTTTTCAGAGCCATATGTGCTCAAAGCTGGGGCTGGTATTGGACTGAGAGGATAGTAAATTATAGTCCATGAAGAATAATGGTTCCTGGCATGGCTCTCTCAGCTGCCAATATGAAGCACAATGTTTATTCTGAATTTCATTAGTTAAAATGTTTTTAAATATTTGTCAAAAGATTGTTATGTTCTGCAGAGATGTGACAGCTATCTTCACCACCATGGTGGAATTAGTGATTCAGAAAAGTATAGCTTGGTCTAAGTGAAGTTAGGCCATGTTAATGGGCTTCTGTGTCCTGTTACAGATCAGCCTCAAGTTACTTGTGTTCTAAAGAAAAACAATTAAGAAGTCTCTGCAGAAATATAATTAATGCAAGTATTGCACCTGCTGAAATAATATATTTACTATGTTTTCTCAACTAATTGCAGACTATCCTTATTAAGCGATTATAGCAATTTACTGAACACCAGATTTCCAGCAGTACCTACACAGTACCAAGGACTTGCACAAAGCTTTTTCGTGTTTCTAACAGAGTGATTGTGCGCTTTGGGAGGCTTTGTTCTCTAGTTAGGATTTACCACTTTATGTTTCCCTGCAAAAATTAGAACATATATCAAGTCTGCAAGTTCTTCACCAGCTTTAAATGTTTTTGATTACAATGTTCCTTAGCTTTGAGGTAATTGGAGAGGGGGAAAAGAAAACTGTGAAAGGCCTAAATTTGGGCATGTTCAGAGAAGTACCCTTGAGAAGGGAGTGCACTTTCCAGACACATTGTCTCCCCCAGCTCTCCTGGGACTCCAACCATCAGAACACTGACTTCAAAGAGGAAAACAAGAAAATAGAAGAAAAACCCATACCTTCTGGGTGATCATTTCACAATGATGAACTGGCTAATGAGGTCATCAATTCATTTAAGATTAGTTACTGAATAAAAAAATGAAAATACTGTGAATTGTACAGCTCATACATGAAAGAACTTGACAGATGCCTTCTAAGACTTGTCAATAATTCTAAAAATATGTATTATATTACTAATTATGAGCTATAAAGCTAAAAGATGTTTAAAATTAATAATACAACAGATTTTAATCAATCATGTTAGGAAAACAACTGGCTTGTCATCCTATTTTGGTTATAAGAAATGCTATTATGAAATCATTGTCAGGGGAAGAGGAAACCAACCAGCATGTACCAAAAGAAATTATAATATAAAGGTTACCAGGCAGTGAGTTAATAGCAAAATTAAGCTGTTTTCCTGAAACTCATGATATTCATGGTACCTGTCAGGTTTTAAGATATATAATTTGTTGTTAGTTTCTTCTCTCATCAAAATAGATCTTTTATTTATTAAGGGAGATGCTCAAATTGAAGAAATTTCAGATCCCACAAAATCTGCACCATTGCTGGCTTTCAATCTCTTATTTTGCTAAAAGTAATGACATTAAATACTAAATTACACTCAAACAATGTAAACAATCTACTTGCACCTATTCATATAAATATATTTTAATATGAATAGGAAAAAGATACTAGGAAGAAAGAACAATCCTTAACATAAGATTCATGAAAACAAAACAAAAATAAATGTACACTGCCCTCGTTTTCTCCTCATTGTGCTGGGAAACAACAACACAGATGTCTTCACATTCTGGGCAAATTTTCCCATGAGCATTATTGCCCATGAAGCAAAAGGCAAACACAGCACCCTACGCCTGGGGTGATCTGTCCTTATACCTGCCAACAGGCTTCAGGACCAGAATCCCACCGGCCCCAGCATGGCCCCAGCTCAAGTCTGGTTTTGCATCCCTCCTTTTTAAGGGGACCCAGATGCAAGACCTTAGTGTTGGCATCCAGATGGGAGATCTCACATTTTGGGCTTACAGAACAATAGTTATTTCCTTCTGGTAAGATACTTTTATGATCAAATAAGGACCCAGATCATCTCCAGGATTTCCAGCTGAAGAACTGAACTCTGCTTCTAGCCCCATTTTAGTTTAGTACACAAGCTGATTAGTCAGTGTCCTTAGGGAACCTCAGGAACTGATATGAAGGTTATTATTTGCTTTAAATTCTTGGGTGCTTACAGTATGATCCAAGTGAGTGTGTGCCCCAGTTACCATGTCTATAATAACTTGCCCTGGTCAGGGCTTTGTGTGGGAGATCAACTACCATGGGATAGGTACAGGGACAGCTGTACAGGACAGCTTATAGGAAGTTCCCAGAGGTGGCTGGTTTTGCTAAGCAGTGCAATGGATGAAAGGAAGGATCTCTGATTGGAGCTCTTGGTGCTTCTCAAGATGGCTGTGTTGTTTAGTGTATTGTGGACACCAGGCCTTTGGTGGTTATGGTTTGCAAACCTATAGCCCTGGGGGCTTCATAGATGGTCCTTAACCACCCTGATCCAACTACTAGATAAAGAATTCTTAGTAGACATCCTGTAGATGATGCACCAGATTCTCCATTTGGGATAGAGTTGTATTTGCCTTGGATGAAATTTTATCCAAGGTGTTTTCAGAACAGTAGAAAATCAGAAGCTGAGACTCTCCTGGGTCCACTTACTCATAAGAATATGAGTAGGCAACCCTTACCTATCTCTAACAAGTCAGCATCTTTCAGTTCATAGTGAAATCTTGCTTATTTTTATAATATGGGAACTGTACTTGACTCTTCCCACTAAGACATTGTGGGCTATGGGCAGAGAAGCCCAAAAGGTCCTGGTGGCTGTGCTGTTCCTACCAGCTGGGATGACACTTGAACTGTCATATGAGACATGGTTTCCAGAATGCTGAAATGTGACTATGCTGCTTACACCTGTAAGCTACCTACCTACCTGGTACCTACCTGGCTGGATCCACTTTGGCAACCAAGGCTGATGAGTATTTTGACAGAATGTTTTGACCCAGGGGTAGGTATAGCCTCTGGTAATCCAATAGCTGCACACAGAACACCAAAGCTGAATGGATTAACCAGAACTGCACACCCAGGTTGGCAGTGTGCCCTCCCTAGTCCCAGTCACTGAAGGAAGGATGGATGGCAACAGACACCCTCTGTCTGGGATGCATGGGGTCTAGTCCTATGTCATGACATTCATCTTTAGTAGGAAAATTTAAAAATAATAACAGAAGTAATGACATCAGCTGTGATTTATTGAATATGGCATGTGGTCTTATTTAAGAGGTTCTCAGTGCAGTCTGAGAATCCGGGGACCCTTTCACATGTCCATAAAATCTTTCTTGTCCCACCCACATACTTTGGAATGGCTGGCTTTGTGCACAGTCTTCAACCAAAGCAACATCATTACTTTATTCTTTTTTTGAGAGCTTGTTTGGAGGTTCTAGCAGGGGAGCACAGCTACTAGTATACCCTTGACCGAAGAACAGTCCTCTCCTCTATCGGGGAAGGTCGTCCTCTTCGACCGAGCACGCAGCTTCGGGAGGGACGCACATGGAGCGGTGAGGGAGGAAGGGGACACCCGCCTAGCCAGCCAGATCAGCCGAATCAACCCTGGCGATCAATGGGGTGACAGATGTTGCAGCCAGATCGACCTCACATCCTATTCTTTTTTTGAAAATGAAGCGATTTTTCATAAAAAAATATGATATTTATATTATCGCTTAATGGGTTAGTATGCCTATTTTAAGGTAGATCAATATATCTTTAAAACATTTCTCAAAGAAATTGTGAATCTGGTAAATATTGACAGATATAACCTATATAAGCAAAGCTCTTAGAGGTCCTCAAAGATTTTTAAGAATGAAAAAGTATCCTAAGCTGGACATATCTGTGTACTGCCATGCTGTGGAGAGCTCCCTGTGCTCCAAGATTTCTGCATATCTCCTTTCCCTGAGAGGTTTCTGAAGCTCTCAGCACAGAGTCTACTGAATAGTGACATTCAGTATATAGATCAGGTGTCATTATTGGTTGCTGTTTCTTCACACTATTCACTGATGAGGGGGCTCCCATCAGAGTGAGCAGAATAAGAAACAGTCACAGAGAACTGAACTAACATCCAAAGTCATTCATGGTGTGTCTTTGAATGTCATTCATTCCATTCAAGGGATGAACTGAGATTCCAACCTCAGCTTGTCTTACTCTAAAGGTGATCTAGAACCACTATTTTCTAATTACACAAATCTCTCTAATCCATGAAGCTTTTAGCCCAGAAATGTCGAATTTTCTACATACTGTAGTGCCATGTTTTAACACAGAAACATATACACAATAAGTAACAAGGATGTGAACTCTAATTAAAGAGACTAAACTTGTAATTTGTCCTGGGAACACAAGCATATGCTAGGTGCTATTTTTGTACAATACATACTTCATGTGGCTTTTGGTAAGGTATTTAAGGTCAGGGCTGAATGGTGAAGAATTATGGATGTGAACTGAGGGCAGGAGATTAGGTTCATGCTCTACCAAGTGAAATATGAAATTGAAAAGTTCTTTAAGGACACAACAGCTTTACTGGGTAGAATATTATAGAACAAAAAGGTCAACATCAGGTATGGATATTGATTTCCTGCATCCAACATGTGGAGGGATGGGAAATAATTCATAGAGTGAAATATCTACATTCATCTCTAAGGGCATAGCAGTTGATTAAAAAAAAGCCAAGATGGCCCCATTGTTTGTATTACCAGGAGTCACTTAAAGGATGGGTGAACCCAGGAAAAACCTGGCTAGAAATTTCTTAGTTTCAGTAGTAGCAGCAGCAATTTTGTCCTGTCTTTGTCTCTTGGCCTCTTTAGAAAATGATAAGTCAGGAGAAAAGCAAACTTGTCATAGCACTTATTTTTCTGGGAGTAGGGATATGATGCCCAATGCCTCCACCTCCAAGGGCAGATTGTATGCCAAAGGGTAAAGAATAAAACAGAGATGAAGAGGCAGCGGTATGGGTCTAGAGGTTGCCTAGGATACTCCGTTCATCTGGGAGTGAGTTTACTCAAAACTGGGGCCTACAGTCATGGAGGAGTGAGGTAGGCAGTTAGCGTAAAGGCATGTGTTGCTCCTCCCTAAGAAATGGTCATGTGTGAGGCCAATTGCCTTCAGGCAGAGTGGGGGTCTCTATACATAATTAGTGGGTTTGTTATGTGTTCAAACGCACATATATACATACGTGTACACTTGCATACACAATTGAAAGAGAAAGGAATTTCAGAGCAAAGTATCCCCCAGGAGAGGTCTGGAAGGAAAAACACTCTTCCTGGGTTGTCTGTTCTCTTCACAGTGTTCAAAGAAAGGGTGAACACTGAGCATATATCATCCTCCACAGCCTGTCTCTGGTCCCAAAGCAAACCTGTCATGACTCTGCCAGACCCCAGATCTGGGGATCCAAGTGTTGGCACAACTGTGACTGTTGGCACAACTGTGTGTATGTTCTTGTGACATATATAACAAAGACTCTTCCTGCCTCTGTATTGACTGACACATTCAAATGGATCCATCAGACATAAAATTCATGTGGAACTTACAGAGGAAACACAGAAGTTTCTGGAACCCTTCAGTGGAGAGAGGATTAAAAGGCAGTTAATAGTAACTGTTTGGTTGTTCTCAATAATTAAGAGTCTCTCTCTCTCTCTCTTTTTTTCCCTTTTGCTTGCTTGTTTTGTTTCTTAAATTCTGTATATGAGTAAAATCATGTGGCATTTGTTTTACTTAGCATTATATTCTCAAGTTCCAACCATGTCATTGAAATGGCAAGATTTCATTCTTTTTTAATGGCTTAATAACATCCTATTTGTGTCTGTGTGTGTGTGTGTGTGTGTATATATATATATCACATATCCTTTATTCATTCATCAGTTGATGGACAGCAGAGCACCAGGTGTTGCATGGAACTTTTGAATCACTATATTGTACACCTGAAATTAATATAACACTCTGTGAACAAACTGTACTTAAAATAAAAACTTAAAAAAAAAAAAAAACAAAGCAATCAATGTGTGGGGTGTGGGTGAAGGACCTCTATGGAGATACTTCTTCGGAGAAATCGGCTGCCCATCAACTGTGTCCCCTCCCCCAGGGAACCACTAGAGAGTTTGAAATATGTTTCTTGCTGCCTAGTGACATCAGTAGTCTATCTGGAAAATCCATCAGGTTTTAGATGGTGCATAGCTTTTGTGACAAGGGCCAGGAGCCAGATGCCTCATGGGGCATCATCTGAGATTGTTGTGGCAAAGGGTAGGGTGTGTGTGCTTCCTGAGATCCAGCCAAGGGCTCTGCAGGAGAGGAAGCAAGCATGGAGCATTGAGGGTCTTGTCTGGAGGGTTCCCACCTGAGTCCAGGTGGCCCCCACATGCAGGACCAAGAGGATAACACCCTGGGAACACATTAAGACATCAGAAGCAACCAGCCAAGAAAATGCCTTTGTTTCATCTTGGGGACTCCAGAAGGAACAGGGCCAGCAAAAGAAAGACATACTTGAGGGGTGCCTGGGTGGCTCAGTTGTTGAGCATCTGCCTTTAGCTTCGGTCATGACCCCAGGAGCCTGGGATTGACCCCGGTATTGGTCTCCCTGCTCAGCGGGAAGCCTGTTTCTCCCTCTCCCATTCCCCTGCTTGAGTTCCCTCTCTCAATGTGTCTCTCTCTATCAAATGAATAAATAAAATCCTAAAAAAAAAAAAAAAAAAAAAAAGAAAGAAAGAAAGAAAAGAAAAGAAAAGAAAAAAGAACTCCTGAAATATCTGCCAGGACCAGAAAGCTTGAAATCAGCTAAATTTGATATAAAATCAACGGGGAGTTTTGACGTCTACCTTGGACTGAACATTCTAATTTCTTTTTTCTTTTTTTTTTTTTTTAAATTATTTTTTTATTATGTTATGCTAGTCACCACGTAGTACAATACTAGTTTTTTTTTTTCCCCAATTTATTTATTTTCAGAAAAACAGTATTCATTATTTTTTCACCACACCCAGTGCTCCATGCAAGCTGTGCCCTCTATAATACCCACCACCTGGTACCCCAACCTCCCACCCACCCGCCACTTCAAACCCCTCAGATTGTTTTTCAGAGTCCATAGTCTCTCATGGTTCATCTCCCCTTCCAATTTATCCAAAAGCACATACCCTCCCCAATGTCCATAACCCTACCCCCCTTCTCCCAACCCCCCTCCCCCCAGCAACCCACAGTTTGTTTCGTGAGATTAAGCGTCACTTATGGTTTGTCTCCCTCCCTATCCCATCTTGTTTCATGGATTCTTCTCCTACCCACTTAAGCCCCCATGTTGCATCACCACTTCCTCATATCAGGGAGATCATATGATAGTTGTCTTTCTCCGCTTGACTTATTTCGCTAAGCATGATACGCTCTAGTTCCATCCATGTTGTCGCAAATGGCAAGATTTCGTTTCTTTTGATGGCTGCATAGTATTCCATTGTGTATATATACCACTTCTTCTTGATCCATTCATCTGTTGATGGACATCTAGGTTCTTTCCATAGTTTGGCTGTTGTGGACATTGCTGCTATAAACATTCGGGTGCACGTGCCCCTTTGGATCACTACGTTTGTATCTTTAGGGTAAATACCCAGTAGTGCAATTGCTGGGTCATAGGGCAGTTCTATTTTCAACATTTTGAGGAACCTCCATGCTGTTTTCCAGAGTGGTTGCACCAGCTTGCATTCCCACCAACAGTGTAGGAGGGTTCCCCTTTCTCCGCATCCTCGCCAGCATCTGTCATTTCCTGACTTGTTGATTTTAGCCATTCTGACTGGTGTGAGGTGATATCTCCTTGTGGTTTTGATTTGTATTTCCCTGATGCCGAGTGATATGGAGCACTTTTTCATGTGTCTGTTGGCCATCTGGATGTCTTCTTTGCAGAAATGTCTGTTCATGTCCTCTGCCCATTTCTTGATTGGATTATTTGTTCTTTGGGTGTTGAGTTTGTTAAGTTCTTTATAGATTTTGGACAATAGTCCTTTATCTGATATGTCGTTTGCAAATATCTTCTCCCATTCTGTCAGTTGTCTTTTGGTTTTGTTAACTGTTTCCTTTGCTGTGCAAAAGCTTTTGATTTTGATGAAATCCCAAAAGTTCATTTTTGCCTTTGCTTCCCTTGCCTTTGGCGATGTTCCTAGGAAGATGTTGCTGCGGCTGAGGTCGAAGAGGTTGCTGCCTGTGTTCTCCTCAAGGATTTTGATGGATTCCTTTCTCACATTGAGGTCCTTAATCCATTTTGAATCTATTTTTGTGTGTGGTGTAAGGAAATGGTCCAATTTCATTTTTCTGCACGTGGCTGTCCAATTTTCCCAACACCATTTATTGAAGAGGCTGTCTTTTTTCCATTGGACATTCTTTCCTGCTTTGTCGAAGATTAGTTGACCATAGAGTTGAGGGTCTATTTCTGGGCTCTCTATTCTGTTCCATTGGTCTATGTGTCTGTTTTTGTGCCAGTACCATGCTGTCTTGATGATGACAGCTTTGTAATAAAGCTTGAAGTCCGGAATTGTGATGCCACCAACTTTGGCTTTGTTTTTCAATATCCCTTTGGCTATTCGAGGTCTTTTCTGGTTCCATATAAATTTTAAAATTATTTGTTCCATTTCTTTGAAAAAGATGGATGGTACTTTGATAGGAATTGCATTAAATGTGTAGATTGCTTTAGGTAGCATAGACATTTTCACAATATTTATTCTTCCAATCCAGGAGCATGGAACATTTTTCCATTTCTTTGTGTCTTCCTCAATTTCTTTCATGAGTACTTTATAGTTTTCTGAGTATAGATTCTGTGCCTCTTTGGTTAGGTTTATTCCTAGGTATCTTATGGTTTGGGGTGCAATTGTAAATGGGATTGACTCCTTAATTTCTCTTTCTTCTGTCTTGTTGTTGGTGTAGAGAAATGCAACTGATTTCTGTGCATTGATCTTATATCCTGACACTTTACTGAATTCCTGTACCAGTTCTAGCAGTTTTGGAGTGGAGTCTTTTGGGTTTTCCACATAGAGTATCATATCATCTGCGAAGAGTGATAATTTGACTTCTTCTTTGCCGATTTGGATGCCTTTAATTTCCTTTTGTTGTCTGATTGCTGAGGCTAGGACTTCTAGTACTATGTTGAATAGCAGTGGTGATAATGGACATCCCTGCCGTGTTCCTGACCTTAGTGGAAAAGCTTTCAGTTTTTCTCCATTGAGAATGATATTTGCAGTGGGTTTTTCATAGATGGCTTTGATGATATTGAGGTATGTGCCCTCTATCCCTACACTTTGAAGGGTTTTGATCAGGAAGGGATGCTGTACTTTGTCAAATGCTTTTTCAGCATCTATTGAGAGTATCATATGGTTCTTGTTCTTTCTTTTATTGATGTGTTGTATCACATTGACTGATTTGCGGATGTTGAACCAACCTTGCAGCCCTGGGATAAATCCCACTTGGTCGTGGTGAATAATCCTTTTAATGTACTGTTGAATCCTATTGGCTAGTATTTTGGTGAGAATTTTTGCATCTGTGTTCATCAAGGATATTGGTCTATAGCTCTCTTTTTTGATGGGATCCTTGTCTGGTTTTGGGATCAAGGTGATGCTGGCCTCATAAAATGAGTTTGGGAGTTTTCCTTCCATTTCTATTTTTTGGAACAGTTTCAGGAGAATAGGAATTAGTTCTTCTTTAAATGTTTGGTAGAATTCCCCCGGGAAGCCATCTGGCCTTGGGCTTTTGTTTGTTTGGAGATTTTTAATGACTGTTTCAATCTCCTTAATGGTTATGGGTCTGTTCAGGCTTTCTATTTCTTCCTGGTTCAATTTTGGTAGTTTATATGTTTCTAGGAATGCATCCATTTCTTCCAGATTGTCGAATTTGTTGGCGTAGAGTTGCTCATAGTATGTTCTTATAATAGTTTGTATTTCTTTGGTATTAGTTGTGATCTCTCCTCTTTCATTCATGATTTTATTTATTTGGGTCCTTTCTCTTTTCTTTTTGATAAGTCTGGCCAAGGGTTTATCAATTTTATTAATTCTTTCAAAGAACCAGCTCCTAGTTGCGTTGATTTGTTCTATTGTTTTTTTGGTTTCTATTTCATTGATTTCTGCTCTGATCTTTACGATTTCTCTTCTCCTGCTGGGCTTAGGGTTTCTTTCTTGTTCTTTCTCCAGCTCCTTTAGGTGTAGGGTTAGGTTGTGTACCTGAGACCTTTCTTGTTTCTTGAGAAAAGCTTGTACCGCTATGTATTTTCCTCTCAGGACTGCCTTTGTTATGTCCCACAGATTTTGAACCGTTGTATTTTCATTATCATTTGTTTCCATGATTTTTTTCAATTCTTCTTTAATTTCCCGGTTGACCCATTCATTCTTTAGAAGGATGCTGTTTAGTCTCCATGTATTTGTGTTCTTTCCAAACTTCCTCTTGTGGTTGAGTTCTAGCTTCAGAGCATTGTGGTCTGAAAATATGCAGGGAATGATCCCAATCTTTTGATACCGGTTGAGTCCTGATTTAGGACGGAGGATGTGATCTATTCTGGAGAATGTTCCATGTGCACTAGAGAAGAATGTGTATTCTGTTGCTTTGGAATGAAATGTTCTGAATATATCTGTGATGTCCATCTCATCCAGTGTATCATTTAAGGCCTTTATTTCCCTGTTGATCTTTTGCTTGGATGATCTGTCCATTTCAGTGAGGGGAGTGTTAAAGTCCCCTACTATTATTGTATTATTGTTGATGTGTTTCTTTGATTTTGTTATTAATTGGTTTATATAGTTTGCTGCGCCCACGTTGGGGGCATAGATATTTAAAATTGTTAGATCTTCTTGTTGGACAGACCCTTTGAGTATGATATAGTGTCCTTCCTCATCTCTTATTATAGTATTTGGCTTAAAATCTAATTGATCTGATATAAGGATTGCCACTCCTGCTTTTTTCTGATGTCCATTAGCATGGTAAATTATTTCCACCCCCTCACTTTAAGTCTGGAGGTGTCTTCGGTTTTAAAATGAGTTTCTTGCAGGCAACATATAGATGGGTTTTGTTTTTTTATCCATTCTGATACCCTGTGTCTTTTGATTGGGGCATTTAGCCCATTAACATTCATGGTAACTATTGAGAGATATGATTTTAGTGCCATTGTATTGACTGTAAGGTGACTGTTACTGTATATTGTCTCTGTTCCTTTCTGATCTACCACTTGTAGGCTCTCTCTTTGCTTAGAGGACCCCTTTCAGTATTTCCTGTAGAGCTGGTTTGGTGTTTGCAAATTCTTTCAGTTTTTGTTTGTCCTGGAAGCTTTTAATCTCTCCTTCTATTTTCAATGATAGCCTAGCTGGATATAGTATTCTTGGCTGCATGTTTTTCTCGTTTAGTGCTCTGAAAATATCATGCCAGCTCTTTCTGGCCTGCCAGGTCTCTGTGGATAAGTCAGCTGCCAATCTAATACTTTTACCATTGTATGTTACAGACTTCTTTTCCCGGGCTGCTTTCAGGATTTTCTCTTTGTCGCTAAGGCTTGTAAATTTTACTATTAGGTGACGGGGTGTGGGCCTATTCTTATTGATTTTGAGGGGCGTTCTCTGAACCTCCTGAATTTTGATGCTCATTCCCTTTGCCATATTGGGGAAATTCTCCCCAATAATTCTCTCCAGTATACCTTCTGCTCCCCTCTCTCTTTCTTCTTCTTCTGGAATCCCAATTATTCTAATGTTGTTTCGTCTTATGGTGTCACTTATCTCTCGAATTCTCCCCTCATGGTCCAGTAGCTGTTTGTCCCTCTTTTGCCCAGCTTCTTTATTCTCTGTCATTTGGTCTTCTATATTGCTAATTCTTTCTTCTGCCTCATTTATCCTAGCAGTGAGAGCCTCCATTTTTGATTGAACTTCATTAATAGCTTTTTTGATTTCAACTTGGTTAGATTTTAGTTCTTTTATTTCTCCAGAGAGGGCTTTTATATCTCTGGAGAGGGTTTCTCTAATATCTTCCATGCCTTTTTCAAGCCCGGCTATAACCTTGAGAATTGTCATTTTGAACTCTAGATCTGACATATTACCAATGTCTGTATTGATTAGGTCCCTAGCCTGTGGTACTGCCTCTTGTTTTTTTTTTTGTTGTGAATTTTTCCGCCTTGTCATTTTGTCCAGCTAAGAGTATATGAAGGAGCAAGTAAAATACTAAAAGGGTGGCAACAATCCCAGGAAAATATGCTTTAACCAAATCAGAAGAGATCCCAAATCGTGAGGGGGGATTTCTCCCCCCTCACGATTGGGTGAGGGATCTCCTCTGATTGGGATCTCCTTTGATTGGGATCTCCCAATCTCTTCTGATTGGGATCTCCCAATGTCTTATGATTTGGGGATAAAAAGAGGTTCAAAAAGAAAGAAAGAAAAAAAAGAAAAAAAGAATTAAAAAAAAGAGATTGAATTAAAAATTCAATCAAGAATTTAAAAAAGAATTAAGAAAAAAAAGATTGAAGAGATTAGGATCTCTTCTGATTTGGGGATAAAAAGAGGTTCAAAAATAAAGAAAAAAAGAAAAAAAAGAATTAAAAAAAAGAAAATGAATAAAGAAAAGTATAAAAAAGAAAGATATATATATATTAGATAGTCTAGTTAAAAAACATTAAAAAATAAAAGGGTAAAAGTTATAAAAAATTTTAGCAGAAGAAGAGAAAAAAAAATGAAAAAGAAAAAAATTAAATTAACTGCAAGACTAAAAAATCACAGGGAGAAATCCATGAGTTCCGTGGTTTGTTTTCTCCTCCTCTGGAATTCTGCTGCTCTCCTTGGTATTGAAACTGCACTCCTTGGTAGGTGAACTTGGTCTTGCCTGGATTTCTTGTTGATCTTCTGGGGGAGGGGCCTGTTGTAGTGATTCTCAAGTGTCTTTGCCCCAGGCGGAATTACACCGCCCTTACCAGGGACCGGGCTGAGTGATCTGCTCGGCTTTGCTTTCAGGAGCTTTTGTTCCCTGAGCGCTTTCCGTAGAGTTCCGGAGGACGGGAATACAAATGGCGGCCTCCTGGTCTCCTGCCCGGAGGAGCCAGAGCCCGGGGCCCCGCTCCCCAGTGCGCCCTCAGAGAACAGCTCCTAGTAACTCGCGTCTGCCTAACCTCCGGCCGCGCTCCGAGCTCACCGAGCTTGCGACCGGTTCAAGGCAACTCCGAGCTGCGAGCTTACTGTAGGCTCTTTCTCTGCAGCCGGCTTTCCCGTTCCAATAACCGCAAGCTCTGCGACACTCAGACACCCCCGATCCTTCTGTGACCCCGCGGGACCTGAGGTCACGCCGACCCCGCGTGGGCTTCGCCCCGGTTTAGCCTCCGGAGCGATGTCCCTCAGCGGAACAGACTTTTATAAGTCCTGATTTTGTGCTCCGTTGCTCCGCTGCTTGCCGGGAGCCGGCCCCTCCCCCCGGGGACTATCTTCCCGTCGCTTTGGATTCACTTCTCCGCCAGTCCTACCTTTCAGAAAGTGGTTGTTTTTATGTTTCTAGAATTGCTGTTCTTCTTCTCTTTGATCTGCCGATGGATTTGCAGGTGTTTGCAATCTTTAGATAAGCTCTCTAGCTGATCTCCTGCTAGCTGAGGTAGTCTCAGCCTGCTACTTCTCCGCCATCTTCTGAATGTTCTAATTTCTGATATGAGCTTTGTTTGTGGCTAAAATAGCCCTAGACTTTATAATACAAAGGGTCAGCTGAAAATCCCTGGACTGGCAAGAGATTTTCCCTAAGAGTAAATGAATATTACCCCTACCAAGAAGAATCTGAGAAGACAGGGAGACAGGGAGAAGTATGATTTGGATTACAGCTCCTTTAAGGCTTCCAGCTTGTTCAAATCCTGGTTTTACTTTAATTTCTAAAACAATCAGCAGACAAACCCGCAAATCTGGAAACCCAGAGATGTGTTTCCTGCTTTAATTTAGTTTATTTTTTATTAACCTTCTGATATTTTAGGCATCTGCTTTTAACCTTCTTTCTGTATTTTTACTATTTTTATTATTATTAATAAAATATTTTAAAAATCATGTACTTTTAATCACTTCTGTCTTTGGTTTAATCAATTTTACTTTTCATACCTCAGTTTTCTATCTTTTTAAGTTATCTTTTAGAACTATAATTATATTTGTGTGTGTGTGTGTGTGTGTGTATAATTTTAATTTCTTTTCAGTGTTCCAGAATTCATTGTTTATGCACCACAACCAGTGCTCCATGCAATATGTGCCCTCCATAATACCTACTACCTGGCTTCCCCAACCTCCTACCTCCCACCCCTCCAAAACCCTCAGATTGTTTTTCAGAGTCCACAGTCTCTCATGGTTCATCTCCCCTCCAATTTCCCCCAACTCACTTCTTCTCTCCATCTCCCCATGTCCTCCATGTTATTTCTTATGCTCCACAAATAAGTGAAACCATAGGATAACTGACTCTCTCTGCTTGATTTATTTCAGTCAGCATAATCTCTTCCAGTCTCATCCATGTTGCTACAAAAGTTGGGTATTCGTCCTTTCTGATGGAGGCATAATACTCCCTAGTGTATATGGACCACATCTTCCTTATCCATTCGTCCGTTGAAGGGCATCTCGGTTCTTTCCATAGTTTGGCGACCGTGGCCATTGCTGCTATAAACATTGGGGTACAGATGGCCCTTCTTTTCACTACATCTGTATCTTTGGGGTAAATACCCAGTAGTGCAATGGCAGGGTCATAGAGAAGCTCTATTTTTAATTTCTTGAGGAATCTCCACACTGTTTTCCAAAGTGGCTGCACCAACTTGCATTCCCAGCAACAGTGTTACCTTTTAGTTTTATTTATAGTTTTTGTCTATGGTTTGCTTTTATTTTATTTGCAAACTATGGGCTTTGGTGTGAAGTGCCAGGCAGAGGATGGGGGGCAAAGTTTGAAGAGACAGGACTTCAGAGAAAAGAGAGTAGGCTTATTTTTTTCCTGTTAGCCACTCCTAAAGAGAGCCTGCTGGGATACTTAGCAGTAATGTGACCCCTGGATGAGGTTTTTTGTTTTTTTTTGTTTTTTTTTTTTTTTTTACAATCCCAATGTGTCCAGCTTAAAGGATGATGAGAGAAGATCTTCAGGGCTTGGAACTCTGCCTCTGCCAGTTATTAACTGAGCAGCACTGGGTGGTAATTGAGACATAGTGAAGCTAAGCTTAATTTTCTTATACAGAAATTGAAGGCCATAACACCCACTTCACAGGGATGTTGTGAAGCACAAGGCTGTTGTGGGCATAGGCTAAACAATCAGTAATTATGTCTGAACAATAGTGACAACATTGTGAAAGTGCCAAGCTCTACATACATGCTTACCTGAATATATTTCTTCTAATCTTTGTAGAAATGCAAACAAGAGCTTCAACACATTTACTCTATATATTAACCTTTAACTGAGACTTTGGGTGAGATTAAGTGCACCACCTTGGACTGACAGGGAAGGTGTAAAATTAAAATGAGATCCCTGGGGCACCTGGGTGGCTCAGTCAGTTAAATATCTGACTCTTCATTTCTGCTCAGGTCATGATCTCAGGGTTGTGAGATTAAGCAACGCATCAGGCTCTGTGCTGGGTGTGGACCCTGCTTAAGATTCTCCCTCTCTCTCTTTCCCTCTCATTAATTAATTAGTTAATTAGTTAGTTAATTAATACCTACAAGCAGTGACCTGGTGAACCTATTTATTCAATCATTAAAGAAACAGTCTACATGACAAGGTCTGATCTACCTGGTGCTGAGAATTTACTCTTGAAAGAGCAGGCATGATCTTGGTTTCTGCTGTTGTAGAACTTGTGGGTCCCAAAGTATGATCAGCTCTGGGAGAAGGAAATGGTGGGATTAGCAGACAGTCATCCTACATTTAAGGACTCTTTCTTTCCTTTTTATAACTTTGTCTTGTCTGCTTCAAGCGCACTTACACCAAATGAAGGGACAATTCCATAGCATGATATATCATACTTGGCCTGGAAGTGCTATTCCTGCACATTTTCCTAGACTGCCATGACTCTCCTGGTGGTCTACCTCCTATGGTCATGAGGGATCAGGAGGGATGTGGGGCCCCACTTAGATATCCTTGCCTTCCCCCTCAATCTCTCACCCACCCAAGTTTCTCTCTGTGTACTTAGGAGCATCTCAAGGTTAGGGAGGGTGCCTGACCTACCTGGATCTCCCCACTTATCTTTGACCTGCAGTGCATCCTTTCCTTTTCATCCTCATCAGCAGGGAGGGTTGCTAATGCCTCAGACCACTGGAACATCTCCAATGTCATATTTTAAGTTTTCTCTACCAGTGGTTCATCACAAATTCTCCTGCTTGATATATAAGAAATCCCTTTTCTCTTTCTATAGTTGGATTTCAAGTCTATGATTTCAGTAGACTAGAGACTTCAAAAAAATCTAATTGCATAACCAATGGAGATCAATGACTCTATTGTTTTGTTGATTAATATCCACTCTTATGCTGAAACAATGAAATTCATTCATTCAGTGGTGGAGGAGCCGTAGTGCATTCATTATACAATAAAGCATATGAAAAACACAAAGGTGTTAACAATTTCGACAATACTGTATCCATTGCATAACATAAAAGCTAAAATAGCAGAAAATGGAGTTGTTAGCTGAAACTCAGAGATTGAAAATATGTAAATACAGATTCAGTATGTGAGGGAAGAAAAATAGATTAAAAAAAAACTCTCTAGAAATAGCTTTGAAAATCTTAGGCAATAAATGTAATAACAGTTTTAGAAAAATATCAAACAAAAGCAATAAGCTGAAAAAAATAAACAACACAATAAATCTTCAAAACAGATATGGTTAAAGATGTTATGCTTAGAACAACACCTTTGAAGAGTTGAGAAGTTGAAGAAGTTGAGAAGTTCAAAAAGAGAAAGACCCATCTATCAGGATTTTGACACCCAGGAAAGACTGAAGGAATCAGTGTCCTTGTGGTTGATAAAACAGCAGCTTCCTTGTCATAGTAAGATCAAGTTGATATAAGAACAAGTGTTCCAGGAGGTCGCACACCTACAGATTAGAAAATTTTTGCAAGACTCCTGCTGTCAAACAGCAGAGGGCGAGCTGTGTCTATACAGAGACCAGATAGCTGGGTGTGTCAGAAGGGCTAAGCCCTCCAAAGCCTTGAGTTCTTGATCAGGTTTCCCCTAAAGAGCTGAGTAATGCTGGTATAGTCTTCCTGTCTCTGAGTCAACCTGTTCCTATCTGTGCATCTATTGATGGGCATGACAAGTCTGCCAAACTAACAGTGTTTAATGAGGATTAACTGGGATCATGAGGAAATATTTTGCAAACTCCATGTACATGGAGTTAATTGGAGCACCAGGACCCAGGCACATCAGGAAAGAGGGAAATGTATTTATACTTGGATCAAGAAATGGTATTTGGTTGCTCCTGCCCTGATTTTCCCTTTAGGGCCAAGCAGTGGGGAACACCCGGTATTGCTGCTGAGATGGGCAGGGCAGGGTGCACTGATAGGAGGTGACCAGGCAGATGGAGAGGCTGGGTGTGTCACTACCAGCTATTAATGGCTGACAGAGGGGTGAAACCTGCAAAGGAGGAATATATATCTTAAAAATAATAAGGGGAAGATAATAATTACTAAGACTGTGGCTATTTGAAACCAAGAAATGGTGTGAGAAAGATTAGAGCCTCCCGATGATTGAAAAGGTTCTCTGCCAGAGCATTAGTCTGGATGACCAGGTACAGAGCTGACATGAGGCTGGAACCCACTATGTGGCAAATAGTCAAAGGTCCAAAAAAATGTACAGATAGGAATGTACCTGTTTCACAAGAAGTTCATGTGCAATGCTCAGCAATATTGGTGGTTTTGGTGGTAGCAGTAGTACATAAGGAAATACATGTTAGAAAAAAACAACGGGCCTCAAATGGATTCACTTATGGTCCGCTCATCTCCAAACCAAGATTTAATTACAGCTTTGCCTTTCCTAGAAATGGACTCTTAAGCCAGTCCATCAGGAATTGCTTGATCAGCACTAGCTAGGTAATCTGCCTTACAGACCCCTGCCATCCCCTAAAGGAAAATGACCAAGCAATAACCAATCCACTTTTTTGCCCAGTGTAACTTCCTTGTTCCTGCTCACCTCGACCTATTAAAACCTTTTATATTTTACAACTCATCAGAGCTCCTTTCTATCTGCTTGATTATATGCTGCTTGATTCATGAATCATTGAATAAAGCCAATGAGATCCTTAGAAATTACTCAGCAAATTTTTAATGGATTTAATATGCAAAAACCTTTATTTTTGAAACTTTGCAATTCAGTCAAAAGCATAAATGTGAAAAAAAAAACAATTAAAAAAAGCTATAAAAGACAAGAACTCCAACATTATTGTTAGTGCTTCTGCTAACAAATTTTGAACGTATTTGTGGATAAGTTGTATTCAAGGTTCTCAGTGCAGCTGAGTAGGTATGAGATATTCAGGGTATAAACACTACTTCTTTGATTTTAAATGACCTCTACATAATAAGTATACAAACCAATTTGATACATATGGCAGTCTATAGTCATTAGTTGAAATAACTTCTTTGTATAGTTCTTCATGTTCTGGTGCACTTTACAAGTTCATCATTCTCACAGGAACATGGTGAGTGTATGTGGGAGTATGTGGTAGAAGGAGAAACTGAAGCAGAGGTGGACTTTTATCATTCCTCACAAAAACTGGCTTATGGTTATGAGCAGAATGTGTATTCCAGTTTGTTTTTATTTAAGCTGGGCTACCTCCCTACTTACTCATTTATAACCAACACTCTTGGCATCTGGGTAATACCATGCTTTCTATAAAATCAGTGAGACTGTTAGACATGAATAAAATGCAACCTATGTATACATTTTTGTAGAATTTTGGAAAATTTGGGCTGTGAGGGAGGAAAAAAAAATTACTCAGCCCTTCAAGTTTCTTCTAACTGGACTAAGAATCAAATTGACATAAGACAAATTAACAGGAAAAAAATAAAACTTAATTTTGTACGCATGGGAAATCCACACAGACAGGGGAATTCCAAAGATAAGCAAATTGAGGTATATATGTCATCTTGAATTAAGGAGAAGAGAGTAGGGGTTTAGAGCTTCAAAAGAAAATACTGCAATTCATAGGAAGATGAAAGAGAGTAGATGTTTGATAAACACATGTTTGCTGCACAGAAGCAGTAGGACAAAGAGAGACTTTGATCAAACAAGCCTTGCTACATTCCTCCGTTTACCATGCCTGGTTCATAGTATAATATAGTTACCTGTGGTGCTAGCTCTCTTCCTGGAGCAGTTCTTTTATGCAGTTGTGGGGATGGGGTTGCAGCTTCTTTCTGAGTCTTTGAGCCTGATTGTTTTTTAGCTCAGCACAATCTGCATGTCAAAGCGGGGAGGTCTGCCCTTGGCCTTTATAGGGACAATGAGGAATCCATGGCTACTTTCTTCTATCAGTTTTCCATTTTACAAGTCAAGTCAATCCTTCAAAATCCACCCAGAGGCCTTGTGCTCTTTTCATTTTTTAAAGGCTATTTTCTGTCAAGAGTTAATTCCCAAGGATGTTTTTAACATGCCCAAAATACAGCAGTTTTATTAGCCATTGAATATATGTGCTTGTTGTGGAAAATTGTCAACAGAGTAATTATTCCTTCCCATAGTTGTTTTCACTCTTCCAGTGTCTAATGTGAGTCTCAGAACCCCTGTGATGTCCAGGACAAGCCTCATATGTCATCACTATTCGACATCTGGTCAACTTTTCCTCATTTACATTTCCCCCAGGGGAGTCTGAGTGGTCATCTCCTTATGGAGTCTATGGCAAAACTCCTTCATGCCTCCCCACATGGTTCTGATTCATTAAAGTCCTGTCCAGCTTCAGAAAGTCCTTTTTATTGAAAGGATATGGCTAAGCTCTCTTTGTGTCACAATCCTTTTTTCAATTTATTTCAGTAAGGCACTACAGTTAAAATGTATTTGTGTCATGGCTTGTTAGCAAGTACAAAAGGATACATCTTAGCCGAAGTGGTGAATTAAAGACTTAACACAAAGGCTAAAATTTGATATGTTTCAAGCTGTACAGTAGAATACATTTGCTAACATTGGATAGTAAAGAATTTTGTAAAGAAGACAGAAAAAGAGCACACCATAAGAAAAAAAACAAGAAACAGACTCTTAACTATAGAGTATAAACTGATGATTACCAGAGAGAAGGGGAGTAGGGGATGACTCAAGCAGGCGGTGGGGATTAAAGAGTGCACTTGTGTTGAACACCAGGTGATGTAAGGTGATGTTCTTACATCAGTATATTGTATACCTTAACCACATGTTAACTAACTGGAATGAAAAATAAAATAGCAAACCATAGAAAAACCATTGTTAAATTAGACTGCATTAAAATTAAGAACATCTATTCCTCTAATGACCCCATAAACAAAGACATAATCTCTCTTTTCAGGAAGTTTATATTCTAGAGGGCAGGAGATAAACATAAACCAACAAACAAAAATAGGAATCATCTATATGCAGAAAATGACTTGTGCTGTAAGTATATCTAATGGGAAGGTGGCACAGGGAAGCATCAAAGGGATACAGGGTGGGATGAGTTTTCTCTCATATACCCTTCTAGGTTATCTTTTCTGCTTGAATCAATCTGGGACTTCAGGCTTTCTCTGAATATTGACATTGAGTCAGAAACCTTCCTAGGTTACTTTTATTTGGTAATCTCATCACTGTAGCCTAGAGCAGCTGCTTCATAAGCATTTGTCTTTTGGATTTTGGATTATTCTTTTTGCCTTCCTTTCCTGATTCAGTTTCTTTCTTGGTTTGCTAAGTTTCTAGATGAAAACAAGGAAAATGCTACCCATCCACTCTCCACATTTTTTCCCTCCACAAAGAAAATCAATATCCTGACTCCTTTGACTATAGCCCAGTGTTTGTAAACTTTCTATACATGGGATTATTTGATGTGTATTTTTTGTAAGATTTTATTAATTTGAAAGAGAGAGAGAAAGAGAAAGAGAGAGATAACTGATGATGGAGCACAGGGCTGGCTGAAGACAAAGCAAAAGCTGGCGCCTTGCACCCCCCCTCTCCATCCGCTCCCCCTCTGTCATATGTGTAGCATCCCTCAGGCAGCCCTGACTGCCATGAACAATAAGCAAATAGTTAACTTGCAGAGCTCACAATCCTGCTAGACAGGAGTCTCCCTTGGCTTACAAATGTCCTAAATCCCACTAACAAAGGCGATTGATAGCAGGATTGTGACACCGCACCAAAAAGTCTCCCAACTATCTTAATGTTAATGGATGGTCTAAAGACAACATTGATCCAGCCGCAAGGCCTGCGGTAGGCCTGGGACATCCTGGCACCTTGTAGGCCCTCTTTAGCATATAAAAACTCCACTGAAACCTCCCTTCCCCTCTCCTTCCCCCAACTGCAGGGTACATAACCTGCCATCCCTCACAACCCGGGGCAACAGCTCTTCCTGCCCACAGGTCCTGTCCCTGTGCTTTAATAAACCACCATTTTGCACCAAAGATGTCTCAAGAATTCTTTCTTGGTCATCGGCTCCGGACCTCAGCCCACTGAACCTCAACTAGGTTCTAGAACTTCATCAATAACAGTGGGAGGATCAGAGGGAGAGGAAGAGAGGGTCCCAAGCAGTCTTGCCTTTGAGCTCAGAGCCTGACATTGGGCTTGATCTCATAACCTTGGGATCATGACCTGAGCCAAACTAGGAATCAAACACTTAACTGATGGAGACACCCAGTGATGAATCTGGCTTCATTATATCTGTGAAGTTTATCTAGTTGTTACATATATTGCTAATATATTCTATTTGCTATGCCAGCATTCTTCTGTATGAATAAACCATATTTTTAAATTAATTCCACTCTTGATTTATAAGTGCATTTTCCTCAATTTCTTATTATTAAGAGTGCTGCTATAAACATTATTTTTCAAGTCATAAAGACCTAACAAATAAATCTCTGTGCTATGAGGTATATGTAATTTTGGATTAAATAAATACTGTTCACTAGTTTTCCAAAATGTTGACCAATTTGCATTCACAAGCAGTGTGAGTTCTTGATCTGCACCTTCTCACAAACACATGGTGTGATTCAGATATTAGCTGTGTTTCGTTTTGGCTATTCTGGTATATGTCTAATGACCTCTCATTTTTCTTTTGGTCTGCATTTCCCTTAGGACTATCGTTATCAGCATTCTGGATAATTTCTTTTTATCAAGTGCTTACTCAAGTCTTTCGATCATTTTTTGTCTGTCTTTTTTATTAGTTTATAAAAGTTTTTAGTCCACTTTCTTGGCCTCATTCTTCCACTCTGCAGTTTGCCTTTTCACCCATTTTATGGTGTTTTGATGAACAAACTGCTAAATAAACAGTCTAATTTAATGATCCTTTCTTTTATTGCTGGTAAAGGTTTTTGTTCATGTTTTAAAAATCCTTCCCTCACTCAAGTGATCAAAATATTCTTTTACATTAACTTCTAGAAGCTTTCTGTTTTTTTCCAGGTTATTTTTTAAAGAGAGGGAATATTATTTTTTTCCTTTCTGTAAGTATGTGTATCTATCTTGAACATAAGAATACAGAAAAAGGAAAATAAATGTTTATGCTCTATATGCTGCACACTCCTGGACACAACAGCTAAGATTATAGTTCAACTGAAACCATTGCATAAACTATTGTTCAGGCACATTTTGAAAACCAAAGTGGAAATATGTTAAGAAGTAGAGAGCTCTCAGTATTTTACAAAAAGAGCAGTGAAATAAGTTACTTCAGAAATAGAAAGACCAGTCAGCATATCATCAAGATAATCTCTAGGCAACCAAAATCAGTCAACTTAAAGCATGCCTTACGTTAGAAAAGCTGAGAGCTTTGCTTATCAAAACTGAACAGAGCCCTGACAAGTGTGCTGGCACTTGTGGAAAAAAACGCTTTTCAAAACATGTGTATATACACATACACCATGGTCTATTGTCAGAGTTTCTTCTAAGTTATTTTTTTCTTTTTTGTTACACAAAACAAGGAGGTAGACCAGACAAAGAAGCTAGTTTTCCTGTCTCATTATTTCTGTCCACATTCTGCATTTGACATACTGTGTCTATAAGTGTCCAAGATTGTTTTCCTTCTCAAGCAAGTATGTAGGCAAGGGTTTGGTTGTAAACAGATAACTTGGCTGGGGATCCCAAGAAGTTTTTGCAGGGATGAGGACAAGTGAGACAGGGATGGGAAGCCAACTGATAATGGTACATTATCCAGAAAGTTATAGCTGTGAGCCCCTGAAGCTTAATTCTTGGAAAATTTAGGAATCAGTGTGGAACACGAGTTCCACATCTCAGAGTTATTTTCTCTGAGGGGCATAAAGGCTGAGGCATCTATCCATCAAATCCCTCAGTCATGGGGGGAGGGCTGTTGAGGGGAAGGCATTGATTCTCCCAGTTTTTGCTTGCTGTGGGCACAGGTGACTGACTGCCAGGGAAAGTCCTTTGACCTCTAGTAGTCTGGCTGCCATGCTCCTTAGGGCAAATCCTGTGGGGACCTGGTGATACTAGATCATCTGCTGAAGGAAAGGGATCTGTGGAGGAATGGATGAAGCTACTAGAAGGACTGTTCTTTACCTTAGAGCCCCTTTGTGGTGACCCACAACAGAGGCATATCATGAACTTGCCACACAAAGAAAGAGGATCATGGGTGGGATGTTTTTCAGAGAGATTTCTGCTGGACTGTGAATTTTTTCAGATCCCAGGTGACAAGAGCCTTTTCAGGACAGCCTCCAGGCAAATTCTCCAGGTGGGCTTCTGTGGTCACAGCTAGGTATAAGTCCTGAGAGATGGAGGGCTTCAACTCTAAGTGGCCAAGGTATATGCCTACAATAGGTAAAATCCTTTACAACAGAATAAACTACTGTTTGATGCACCAACTGGATTAACATGAGAGACAAAACGTTTGAGTGGAAAAAACCCTGCACATAAAGGACTGCACAGTATATGACTCAATTTATATTAAGTTCATAAAAATCAAGTAATATGGATAGAAGTCAGAATTACTTTAAAAGGACAAGGATAGTGTGCAGGAAGGGTCTTGTCTCTTTGTTGACTTATTTAATTTGTATTCAGAAAAAAAAAAGAAGAAGAAATAAAAATAAACCCCAAAACAGGTGTTTATGAAGTAAAATCATGGCCTTTCCATCCCTCTCCCCAGAGTGCCTGTTGCACTTGGGCAGTAAGGATCAAGGAAGTTGCAAGTGCATTGATCTGGGTGTGAAGGACTGGGACTCATCCCCAAATCTCTCACAGTCTCCTTCTCTTCCCAGACAAGCACCACTTCTTCCCTGGGAGCTGGCTATGAGTCAAGCAAACCGGGAGGGACCCCCGGAGAATTCTCATGACTCTGTTCATGTATCAGATCCAAAGATGGCCTCTGTCAATCCCTTTAGTTCTTTCTGTCAACAAGGAGGTCCTTTCCCCTCCCAATCCCACCACCAATGGAGGCTAGCCTGTGACTTGCCTTGACTAACAGAATCTCATAGAAAGGACACCTGCTTGTTCTGGCATCAGCCCTGAGAACCCTGGAAGCAACTGCTTCCATCTCCATATTCTGTGGGGAAACCAACCACTGTGCTCCAAGTGTGCTCTGACTAGACTTCTGAGGGACGAGACACTTCAAGGAAAGAAAAAGACCCAGGAAGGTGGCAGTCACCTGAGTAGAGTTTTCTTGGGCCCTCTCGGCCAGACAGCTACTGAATACAACCAAGTGAGTGGTACAAGCTGGTGCCATAAGGAGAGAACTGCCAAGCCAAGTCCTGCCTGAGTTACTGACCCACTGAATTATGTGGAACAACACATTGTTCCTGTGTTAATCCTCCAAGTTCTATAGTGGATTGTGATGCAGTACATAAATTGGAAAAATGACAAAATATAGAGGCAAAGTATATGTAGGCACACCCTAGAGATACTGTGGGCTTAGTTCCAGACTACTGTGATGAAGTAAATACAGCAGTGGAGAGAGTCAGATGAACTGTTTGGTTTCCAGTGCATATAAATGTTATATTGCACTATACTATAGTCCATTAAGTGTGCAATAAATAGCATTATGTCTAAAACTGAAATTTATATACCTTAATTTAAAAAAAAATTTTATTGCTAAAAACTGTTAACCATCATCTGGGTTTGAAGCAAGTTGTAATCACTGATCACAGATCACCATAACAAATATAATAATAAACCAAAAAGTTTAAAATACTCCGAGAATTAACAAAATGTGACACAAAGACATAAAGTGAGTAAATGCTATTGGAAAAATGATGTCAATGGACTTCCTCGATGCAGGGTTACCACAGACCTTCAAGTTTGTAAAAAACATAGTGTCTTTTTAGCACTGTAAAGCAAAATGCAAGAAAAAGAAGTATGCCTGTATCTACTGTTCATTACACTCCTAACTTGCTTCTTCTAACACTGGTCTTTCTAGCTCGCTCTTGGGGTTCTCCCAGATGGGCCCATTTCTTTCCCACTATTGTCCTTCTGGCCTTTGAGGCTAATTCACCTCCAGTTCTGCCTCAGCAACAAGGGCAATAGACTGTGCTCAGTGGTGTATTGGCCAAGACACATAGATTTTGTCTTTACTAAACCTCCCAGTGTTCTGGGGTCTCAGCTTCAATTCCTCTAATGCCTCTTCAGCCAACCTGCTGTGTAGACTGGCCCCTCCACCAGTTACACTCCATAACTCTTGAAAGGAGGGCCCTGAGTATCTTAACTCTGGAGGTCACTGGTTACACCTACATTTCCTTCTCCCACTGCTTCCCTCAGACAACTGGCAACTATTGCATAACAGGCACTGACATCTGTTAATTAAAAAAAAAAATAAATGCTTAAGACACATAGAAGAGCTCCTTGCATATGGTTGTTGGCATATACATATGGAAAACATTAAAAATAAAACTTGTCCCTCAACAACACCAAAAAAAAAATTCCCTATTTCTCTCTATGAAACTATATTAATGTTACTCTCTGTCTTGAAATGTTTTTCTTTCTTTCCAATATTTGCATATTTAAAAGCTTCTCATGCTTAAAAGTAGACCTAAAATGACCCATTCTCATAAAACTATCTCAATTTTCTAGCTGGAAGTTATTTCTCTCCTTTTAACTTCCCTGAGCTTTGTATCTGCACAGTTTCAAAATCACCCATTTATGTTTTTCTACATTCAGGCAGTTCACTCATTAATTTACTTGTTCATTCATTCAACACATACTTATTAAGTGCTTAATATGTGCCAGGCACTTCCATTCACGGTTACTTTTCAATGCATGAAAACGTTAAAGAGGCCTTTGTTATAACTTCAGAAGTATTAAAATTCACCAAATTGGCCAAGGAAAATGTCAGCAAGCTATAGTCCAATCACTCAAGGACACCCTCTGTTCCCCAGACAACTTCAGCTCCTTTATTTCTACTGTTCTCTTAGCCCAGAATGTCCTTGCCCCACCACGCTTCCCGCCCCCTCCTGTGCCCTGCATTGATTCCTGAGAAATTTCTCTCTAAAGGACCAGCTGTAATGCCATTTTCTCTCTGAAAACTTTCTTAACATTAGTTGTTTTACAACTAAATACCTTGTTGGCATATCATATTTTGTACTGATATTTAGGAGGGCATCACTTTGTGTCTTGTGGGCCCTTCCCCAGGAATCTCTCAAGGTTTGCTACTTGGATTTTAGATTCTTATAGAGAAGTGCAAGGCTTTCAGCTTTCAGGTCTCCCTTCACACTTTTTCTTAACTAAATCTAAGATGTAGTATTTTTAAAAAGTAAAGCTAGAAGAGTTAAGAGAATCGATACACACTTGCTGGAAGGACACAAATGGAAAAGAGAGTAGCCCACATTAAAAGTTGGCAAGAATGCAGAAGTTGGCAAGAATGGGACTCTCCCCCATTGCCAGTGAGAATGCAAAATGGTACAGCTGCTTTAGAAAAGAGTTTGGTTATTTCTTATAAAATTAAATTTATGCCTACCATAAGACTCAGTCCTTCTACTCCTTGATAATTACAGAAAGGAAATGAAAGCATATGTCCTCACAAAGACTGTACTCAAATGTACTGAAATACTCAAATGTACTCAAACAGTCCCAAACTGGAGACAATCCACAATTCATCAACTAGTGAATGAGTGAACAAATTGCATATCCATACAAGAGAATCTTTCTTGAAATAAAAAGGGGTACAACTACTGATATGCACAACAACACAAGAATGTGCATGTCACATGATTCCATGTATATGAAATTGTGAATTGGGGGAAACTGGAGGGGGAGATGAACCATGAGAGACTGTGGACTCTGAGAAACAAACAGGGTTTGGGAGGGGATGGGGGGTGGGAGGTTGGGTGAACCAGGTGGTGGGTATTATGGAGGGTATGTGTTACATGGAACACTGGGTGTGGTGCATAAACAATGAATTCTGGAACATGGAAAAGAAATTAAAAAGAAAAAAATGATAAAAAATGTAAGTGTAATCTATAGTGGAAATAAAATGAGATATGTTGTTACCTGGGCTTGGGAGTAGGGAGGGAATTAACTGCAAAGTGGCAAAAGAACATTTTGGGATGATGAATAGGTCATGTATCTTGACTGTGTGGTGGTGGGTACACAGATACCATTAGTTTAAACTCATCAAGCTATTTCTTTTAAATGAGGGCTTTTTATTATGTGTAAATGTTACCTCAATACAGTTGATGTAAAGACAGTGCCTGGGTGGGGTTGCTATTTTGCAGACTCTCAGCTCAATTACCTGCAAACTCTCAGCTGAATAACCTGTGACTTAATGGAGCTCCAGAGAACGTGGGATTTGAGGGCAAAATAGGACTAAATATACTGTCCCAGTCTATGCTAGGTCCTCATTTAATTTTTACAACTGCCTTGTGAGGTGTTTCCAGAGTGGAATCTGAAGTTAAGAGTTTCAGTATTTATTCTACATTGAATAAGTAGTATATTCAGCATTCTTTTTGGTATGTTTTCCTTAAATTCAACTAATTAACATACAGTAGTATATTACTAGTTTCAGAGGTAGAGGTCAGTGATTCATCAGTTGCATATAACACCAGTGCTCTTTATATCATTGAGTACAGTCTTTGTGAGGCCTATCTTAATGCCCATCACCCAGTTACCCCAATCCCCACCCACCACCCCTCCAGCAAATTTCAGTTTGTTTCCTATAGTGAAGAGTCTTTTTTTTTTTTTAAAGATTTTATTTATTTATTTGACAGAGAGAGATCACAAGTAGCCAGAGAGGCAGGCAGAGAGAGAGAGAGGAGGAAGCAGGCTCCCTGCAGAGCAGAGAGCCCGATGCGGGACTCGATCCCAGGACCCTGAGATCATGACCTGAGCCGAAGGCAGCGGCTTAACCCACTGAGCCACCCAGGCGCCCTATAGTGAAGAGTCTTTTATGGTTTTTCTCCATCTCTGATTTTGCCTTATTTCATTTTTTCTTCCCCTCCTCTATGATCCTGTTTTGTTCCTTAAATTTCACATATGAGGAAAATCATATGATAATTGTCTTTCTCTAATTGACTTATAAATGGATTAAAAAGATGTGATATCAGCAAAGGAAATAGTCAAAAAAACAAAGAGGCAACCCACGGAATGGTAGAAGATATTTGCAAATGACAGTACAGACAAAAGGTTGATATCCAGGATCTATAATGAACTCCTCAAACTCAACACACACGAAACAGGCAAACATATCAAAAAATGGGCAGAAGATATGAACAGACACGTTTCCAATAAAGACATACAAATGGCTATCAGACACATGAAAAAATGTTCATCATCATTAGCCCTCAGGGAGATTCAAATTAAAACCACATTGAGATATCACCTTACACCAGTTAGAATGGCCAAAATTAACAAAACAGGAAACAACATGTGTTGGAGAGGATGTGGAGAAAGGAGAACCCTCTTACACTGTTGGTGGGAATGCAAGTTGGTGCAGCCTGTTTGGAGAACAGTGTGGAGATTCCTCAAGAAATTAAAAATAGAGCTTCCCTATGACCCTGCAATTGCACTAGTGGGTATTTACCCCAAAGATACATATGTCGTGAAAAGAAGGGCCATCTGTACCCCAATGTTTATAGCAGCAATTGGCCACGGTCGCCAAACTATGGAAAGAACCTAGATGCCCTTCAACCGATGAATGGATAAGGAAGATGTGGTCCATATACATTATGGAGTATTATGCCTCCATCAGAAAGGATGAATACCCAACTTTTGTAGCAACATGGACTGGACTGGAAGAGATTATGCTGAGTGAAGTAATTCAAACAGAGAGAGTCAATTATCATATGGTTTCACTTATTTGTGGAGCACAACAAATATCATGGAGGACAAGGGGTGTTAGAGAGGAGAAGGGAGTTGGGGTAAATTGGAAGGGGAGGTGAACCACAAGAGACTATGGACTCTGAAAAACAATCTGTGGGGTTTGAAGAGGCGGGGGTGTGGGAGGTTGGGGTACCATGTGGTGGGTATTATAGAGGGCACGGATTGCATGGAGCACTGGGTGTGGTGAAAAAATAATGAATACTGTTTTTCTGAAAATAAATAAATTGGAAAAAAAAAAAAGAAATAAAGCATGTCAAGCTAAAAAAAAAAAAAAAAAAAAAGTCCCCACCGGTGGCAGGTTCTGGGTTAGAACTGCTAGGCCTGTGGTTGTCTTTGTCTTGTATTTTTGTTGTCTGCTGTGCTGTTTGTTGTGTTTGGAGGAATGGGGCAAATAGAGAGTAAGGGGACTCTGACTCTTAACGGCTATAACTGGACCCAACTGGGGGTAGTCTAACTCGAGACAGAGACTTTAAGGAATATTCTCAAGCAGCTGCTGAAACAACTTTGTTTCAGGGACATTCCTTGCCCTCTCTGGCCCGATGGAGAATGCCTATCCCCTCCCCCTTACTGGCGGGAAAGCATGGTGTGTGCTCCTCTCTAGGAGTGATGAGCCTTGGAACTGGGAACCCTTTCTCTGCCTTCTGGTGGCACTTTGTTCTGTTCTTCACTGTCGGGAAATAAGAAAAGCGCCCCCTGGACCTAACACCCTTATTACAGATCTTCCCACCCAGGTCTCAGGTAAACATTTGAAGTGGAGTGGGCCCAGGTGAAACATCAATCAGTATTTAAACTAAGTTAAGTTTTTTGGGTTAATTAGGATAAACATGTCTTTTGAGCTAACAGTAAATGTAAAACTTCAGAGTTTTTACTCAAGGTCAAAAAAATCTGTGTTAAAATCTGTTGAAATCTGTTAGCAAAGAGATGACTAGAACTGATGGTTAATTGTCTGTCTCAGAGTAGCTTTCAAAGTCTTTGCTAACCTGAAACTTCAACTAAATGGGATAAAATGCTAGAGCGCTGGTTGTTGGAACTAGGATTGTGCTCTTGAAATCTGTTGGTAAACATGTTTTGTTCTTAACTAATTGATAAATTTGCCATCTAAAGAATTCTTTTGTAACAGTTCACAATTGGTTTATATTTAATCTTCAATGGAGATTAAGGTATTTCTAAGAGTACAAAATTCTGCTAAGTGTAATTAAGACCCATGGAAATAAGGGAAACAACTCTGTAGAAAAGTAGGAAATAGGTAAAAAGGAGAGAAAAATACCAGATGCCTGATCCTGTTTGAATAAGAAAGAAAAACAGGCCTGGAGCCACTGTTTGAGCTAGATCCATTCCTACAGAATGGAAGGGGAGACCTGGTGGGGGGAAGTGTCCAACCTGTTTGAATCTGAAGAGTGCCTGACTGTGTGAATGTGTCTGTATGGCTCCACCACTTCGGCTACGGAGTCTGAGTGGGCTGCACCCTGAGTCTCCCGGGGCATCATATGGCATAGCAGTCATCTACTCCATGGAGTAGCCTGGTCCTGGGTTTATATGGACAGACCTTAGCTAAGACACTCCTAAGTTTCCGTGAGGGACTCGAGCAGGACAGCATCTGAAAGATCCCCCTCCCTTTGTCTGCGACATCATTCGTAATGGAAGGGAAACCCAGAAAACTCTTAAGACTGCTCGCTTAAAAATAAAAAAAAGGAAAGACACTGGTATAGAAAAGCTGGTTTTCTCTCTGTTTAAAAAGGCAAAGTTTTCTTCGGTTAATTGAAATGTAAATGGTTTTCTCCTTGCCTGCCCAGAGTTGTAAATGAGATCTCTTTGGCTCATAAGGCTTCCTCGATATGCTAAGTTACTGATAAACCTTGGGTTGCATTTGGGTAAATGCTGTAATTATTCTAGAGGTTCTATACATTTCCTAACATTTTAATGTCTTGATAAGGGTCATCACTTGATATTTAACTATATCTGTTCTGAGTTTTTTTTTCATTTGTAATTGTTTTAGTTCTCTTGTAAGATAAATTCCACCTTAAAAGAAATTCATATGGGAAGACTTTCAGAACAAATACAGGTCTTTGATATGTTAAAATCCTGGGAACTGAAATGGGTAAAGATTTACAGAAGTAAGGGCTACATTCAGACTAAACCATAATTAGTAACATGGGACTAGATGAACTGAAAGGTTGTAATGTTGTGTCTCTTAATGTTTTAAACATTAATGGTTCTGTAATGTTTGCTCCTCTAGACTAGGGAAAATTTTTCTTAAGTTATCTGTAACTTAGAGAGATGTAAAGGTGTTCATTTGTAAACGAATCAAGGCATTCAACTTTTCTCTCTATCTGAACCCTCTGAAACCAATAAGTATTCTTCCTTGGCAATCAGTCATTTGCATAAGTTCAATAAAAATCTGTTCTCCTTGTAACAGGACAGCATTGGACACTGGTTATTTTACCAAGATTTGACTGGAACGTCATATTTGAAAAGACTCAGATATGACCAGCTTAAAGGAACTTAAGGTTGACTTTGTAAAACCTGGAGCCGTAAAGCTCTTTGGAACTTTTGGCCTGATACCTTGCTTACAGAGTTCCCAGCAGCTTCACCAGGTGAGTAAAGAATGTCACTCCCTGGTAGGAGGAGGAGTCTCAGATTACTTTGGGCACCTCAGGAGTTTGCCCAAATCTGACAGGTATTGCAGGCATGTCTGATGGCAAGTACGTGGCTTGGTTTCTGGCCTGGAGAGGCTAGTAAAAGTTCAACCTAGAGATTCCTTATAAAAAGTTCCAGCAAAGCAGATTCTAAAAGATCTGTATGATTACTCTCTGTTCTTGCTGAGCTTATGTAAATAACTAGGCCAAGTTTGTTAAAACTGGACTTGTTTTTCAAACGAGTTAGTCCTGATTTGGCTATCTCTGGAAATGGTTATTTTAGAGAGAAAAATTGTTTTAATAACATGGCTTTAGGGTGTTAAATTCTAGATTAGATTGTTATTAAATGTTTGTTTAGCTAAGCTAGACAACTTAAGGTAAACTTCAGAGAAGTTGGACGATAACTTGTGTAGGCGATCTTGCCTTTGCCAGTCAGTCAGCCCCAGATATAAGAAAGAAACTTCAGAAAATTGAAGGATTTGAAAGGAAGAATCTGACTGACTTAGTGGGAATAGTAGAAATAGCCACTGAGGACTATGGGTCTTGCTTGCAGGGGACGAGAGCTCTCTTTCAGACTCTGCAGGGAAAAGGGTATCAGGTGTCAGCAATGAAAACACAGCTTTGTAAGAGCCACGCCACTTACTTAGGCTTTGGTCTCCATGAAGGAGTTTTTTGGGACGTTGGCTATGGACACCACGGTTCATGGAGATGGCATGACCTCTCTACGAACTGACTAAGGGAGGACTCACTATGGTAGAGTGGACTAAATTAGACTATAAAGGAGATTGGACTAAGACTAGAAGAAACTTAGTAAGCCAAATACATCAGGGCACTCATTTGGGGACACACAAGTTTAAAGAGCTTATGGGCAAGCAGATCTAGGTTTCTAAGTTAGGGCGTATGGCTCAAGATGTGGTTGATAGATGTGTTCAATGTCAGGCAGTAAATGTGGAAAGAACGAGAATGGGAAGAGAGAAAAGAGAAAGAGGTTGCTATAGCAGAAATGACTGCTCAGTCTGTACTCCAGTCACTGCAGGCATTACAGTCTGTCTTAAAGGGAGCCCATGCAGGGATCTGGACTGCCCACACTGGGCTGGAGATAGAGGTGGAGCCACATCCTCGCCAACCGATGGACTTAGGTTGGATGTGCTGCCGCCAAGTGGGAGGCTTGGAGCCTCCCTGAAAGGGACCGTTTACTGTCATCCTGACCATCCCCTCCTCCTTTTATCAGAAACAGTAAGTTACTGATCCGAGGTCTCCACCTGGCCTGACCCATCTTTGTATCTGGGCTTTGTTACCTGAAGCTAGTTTCGGGGGAAAGGGAGCAGGGACAGTTTCTAAATAGGTCCTTACGGGGCCCAGAGTCTCTCATGGTTTGTCTCCCTCTCTGATTTCTCCTACTTCAGATTTCCTTCCTTTCCCCTGTGGTTCTCTGTGCTACTGCTTATGTTCCACACATGAGTGAAACCATATGATAATTGTCTTCCTCTGTTTGACTTACTTCACTTAGCATAATCCCCTCCAGTTCCATCCATGTCAATGCCAATGGTGGGTATTCACCATTTCTGAGGGCTGAATAATATTCCATTGTATATATGTACCATGCTTTATCTATTCATCTGTTGAAGGGCATCTTGTCTTCTTCCACAGTTTGGGTATTGTGGACATGGCTGCTATGAACAGTGGGGTGCATATGCCCCTTCTTTTCACTACATCTGTACCTTTGGGGTAAATACCTAGTAGTGCAATTCTGGGTCATAGGGTAGCTCTATTCTTAACATCTTGAGGAATCTCCATACTGTTTACCAGAGTGGCTGTACCAGCTTGCATTCCCACCAGCAATGTAAGAGGGTTCTCCCTTTCTCCACAGCCTCTCTAACATTTGTTGTTTCCTGTTTTGTTAATTTTTCCCATTCTGACAGGTGTGAGGTGGTATCTTATTGTGGTTTTTGATTTGCATTTCCCTGATGGCTAGTGATATTGAGTGTATCGTCATGTGTCTGTTAGCCATTTGTACATCTGCTTTGGAGAAGTGTCTGCTCATGTTTTCCACCCATTTTCTTGACAGGGTTATTTGTTTTTTTGACTGTTGAATTTAAGAAGTTCTTTATAGATCTTGGATATCAGCCGTTTACTTTTAATGCCATTTGCAAATATCTTCTCCCATTCCCTGGGCTCTGCTTCATTTTATTGACTGTTTCCTTTGTTGTGCAAAAGTTTTTATCTTAATGAAGTCTCAAAGTTCTTTTTTTTTTTTTTTTTTTTTTTTTGCTTTGTTTCCCTTGCCTTTGGAGATGTGTCTTGAAGGAGTTTGTTGTGGCTGATTTTGAAGAGGTTACTACCTATGTTTTCCTCTAGGATTTTGATGGATTCCTGTCTCACATTGAGGTCTTTCATCCATTTTGAGTCTATTTTTGTATATGATGTAAGTGAATGGTCCAGTTTCATTCTTCTATATGTAACTGTCCAATTTTCCCAGCATCACTTATTGAAGAGACTGTATTTTTTCCATTGGGTATTTTTTCCCTGATTTGTCAAAGATTAGTCGACCATAGAGTTGAGGGTCCATTTCTGGAGCCTCTATTCTGTTTCATTGATCTATGTGTCTGTTTTTGTGCCAACACCATACTGTCTTGGTGATCCAGCTTTGTAATATAGCTTGAAATCAGGCAGCATGATGCCTCTAGCTTTGTTTTTCTTTTCAAAATTTTCTTGGCAATTTGGGGTCTTTTCTGGTTCCATACAAATTTTGGGATTGTTTGTTCCAGCTCTGTGGAAAATGCCAAAGGTATTTTAATAGTGATGGCATTGAAAGTATAAATAGCTCTGGGGAGGATAAACATTTTAACAATGTTTATTCTTGCAATTCATGAGCATGGAATGTTTTCTATCCTTTTGTTTCTTTTTCAGTTTCTTTCATAAGTTTTCTGTAGTTTTTAGTGTATAGGTCATTCACATCTTTGGTAAGGTTTATTCCTAGGTATCTTATGGTGTTTGTTGCTATTGTGAATTGAATCAATTACTTAATTTTTCTTTCTATAGTTACATTGTTATGATATAGAAAAACAACTGATTTCTGTGCATTGATTTTGTATACAGCCACATTGCTGAATTGTAATATGAGTTCTAGTAATTTGAGGGTGGAGTCTTTCGGGTTTTCCACATAAAGTATCATGTTGTTTGCAAAAGGAAGAGTTTGACTTCTTTGTCAATTTAGATACCTTTGTTGTCGTTGTTGTTGTTATTGTTGCTTTCTGATCACTGAGTTTAGTACTTTCTGGCACTCTGTTGAACAACAGTGGTGATAGTGGGCATCCTTGTCATGTTCCTGACCTTAAGGGAAAAGCTCTCAGTTCCCCCATTGAAAATGATATTTGCTGTGAGCTTTTTATAAATGGTTTGCATGACATTGAGGAATGTTCCCTCTATCCCTATACTCTGAAGAGTTTTAAGCAAGAATGGATGTTGTATTTTGTCAAATGCTTTTCTGCACCAATTGAGAAGATAATATGGTTCTTGTCTTTTCTTTTATTGATGTGTTCTATACATTGATCAATTTGCAAATGTTGAACCACCCTTGCATCCCAGGGATAAAACCTGCTTGTGTGGTGAATAATCATTTTAAGGTACTGCTAGATCCTATTAGCTAGGATCTTGTTGAGTATTTTGGCATCCATGTTCATCAAGAATATTGGTCTGTAATTCTCCTTTTAGATGGGGTCTTTGCATGGTTTTGGGATCAAGGCAATGCTGGCCTCATAGAAGGAGTTAGGAAGATTTCCTTCCATTTCTATTTTTTGGGAACAGCTTTAGAAGAATAGGTATTATTTCTTCTTTAAATGTTTGGCAGAATTCTCTCGGAAAACCATCTGGCCCTGGATGTTTGTTCTTTTAGGAGGCTTTTGATTACTGTTTCAATTTTGTTACTGGTTATTCATCTTTTAGATTGTCTATTTCTTCCTGTTTCAGTCTTGGTAGTTTCTTTTCTTTCTTTTTTTTTTTTTTTAAAGATTTTATTTATTTATTTGAGAGAGAGAGACAGGGAGAAAGAGCATGAGCGAGGAGAAGGTCAGAGAGCGAAGCAGACTCCCCATGGAGCTGGGAGCCTGATGTGGGACTCGATCCCGGGACTCCAGGATCACGCCCTGAGCCGAAGGCAGTCGTCCAACCAACTGAGCCACCCAGGCGTCCCAAGTCTTGGTAGTTTCTAAGATTCCAGGAAGGCATTCATTTCTTCCAGGTTGCTTAATTTGTTGGCATATAGTTGCTGGTAATAATTTCTAATATTTGCTTCTCTTTCTTTGATGTTAATCTTGATCTCTCCCCTTTCATTCATGATTTTATTAATTTGGGTGCTTTCTTCTTTTGGATATGTTTGGTCAGTGGTTTATTGATCTCATTATCAAGGCTCTTATTTCTTTGTTGATATTCTGTTTACATATCTGTCCAATTCTGTGAGTGGAGTGTTAAACTTTCTTACTATTCATGTATAATTGTTGATCTGATTCTTTATTTTGGTTAATAGCTGGCTTATGTAGTTGGCTGTTCCCATGTTGGGGACATAGGTATTTATAATAATTAAATTTTCTTGTTGGATGGACCCTTTAAGAAATATATAGTGTCTTTCTGGATATCTTATTACTGTCTTTGGTTTAAATTCTAACTTGTTGGATATAAGAATTCCTACCCCAGCTTTCTTTTGAGGTCCATTGGCATAATAAATGCTTCTTTGTCACCTCACTTTCAGTTTGGAGGTGTCTTTAGGTTCAAAATGAGACTCTTGCATACAGCATATGGATGGGTTCTGTCTTTGTATCCAATCTGCAACCCTGTGCCATTTCACAAGAACAGTTAGGCAGTTTATGTTGTGAGTTACTACTGAAAGATATGTATTTATTACCATCCTATTGTCAGTAGAGTCCCTGTTTCAATGGATTGTCTCTGTTTAAAAACCCAGAATCCATTACTCTTGGGATTTTTCTTCTTTTATAGAATCGCCCTTAGTATTTCTTGCAGGGCTGTGGTCATGTAATCTTTCAGTTCCTGCCAGTCCTGGACCTCAATGTGGGCAAGGTGGGGTGTTTCAGTACTTCCTGGGTGTATTTTGTTCTCTGTTAGATGACACTACTTTCCAGAGTTACAAGGAAATTATAACTGGTATATCTATCTATCTATCTATCTATCTATCATCTATGTATATGTATATATTTGCATAGGGAAAAAAGGACTACATTGAAGTTTATATGGGTATAAATCTATCTATCATTTATCTCTGTGTGTGTATGAAAAAGTACAAGTTAAAAAGTTACTATGGAAAATGTTATATTAAACATCTAGTTGATATGGGAAATAAGTTAAAAAAATTTTTTTAAAGTAGAAACATGGGGAAGAATAAAAAGAAAAAAAAATATGTCTGAGAAACACTCAAGCCTTGAGGCAACACCTGGAGCTCAATATGCTGTTTTCCCCTGGTATTGGTGTTTTACAGTTATGTGGACCCTTGGGTTGTTGTCCTCTTGTTCTTCCAGCTTATCTTCTGGGAGAGAGGCCTGCCACACTATTTTTCAGGCAACCCTGCTAGAACGGAGTTGCCCTGTCCCCTATTAGGGGACTGGACTCCTTGGAAACCAGGTTTTTTTGGCTTTTGTTCTCTGGCTGCTTTTGTTCTATGGTAGCTTTTTGTGCCTTTTTGGAGGGTTGGAGGAATGGACAATGTCTCCACTCAGATCTCCACCCCAGGGCAGAGAAGTCACAGTCTGTTCTTCTCTGAAACCTCCATAACACATAGTTTCCCTTTCTGTAAGCATAGTGGAAAAACACAGCCTCCCTCAGGTGATGCATGCCTCCAGTGACTTTCTCAGCGATCCACTCAGGCCCCTGCTTCTCTCTGCCCTTAGAGTTTCTAAAACCATGAGTGGTCCCACTTTTGTGCTCTGGTATTATATTGCTTTCTAGGTACCAGCTTCTAGTGGCTTCCTAATCCTTCTGCTTATCCTCCAGTATCTGTCTGTGGAATCACAACTCCATCCTTCATACTTCCTGACTGCTGACCCTCTGCCAATAGAAATCCAGATATATATTCTTACATCTCAAGCTGATTTAATAGGTGTTCAGAATGGCTTGGTAGGTATTGAATAAAATTTAGGGGACTGGTTGAAACAGAATTCCTCACTCCTCCACCATCTTGCCCAACTCTGTTTTATGCAATTTAAATGACAATTTGAATGTCAGTTCAATATTCCAAAGCATTGTTTGTGGAATGTGGAATGAATAAATGGCCAACGGTGGGGGGACCACATGTCCATGGCAGGCTTAGGGAATGGATCAAGTCCTTGAAAAGGCTGGAGGACACCTACAGGCAGATAGAGGCCTGTGGAAAGGTAAAGTCACCAACATGCTGTCTGCGAATATAAGAATCTTGGCAATCTGGAAAAGGGAGTTCCACAGTCACTAGCTGTGTGTAAGTGAATGACAAGGTCAAATACAGAACCATGGACACCTATGGACAGCACTCATTTAAATAGGGAGAGTCACATTCAGATTGTTACCATGTTGACCAGTTTAATAAGTTTTGAAGGTTTTCAAGAGACACTTTGTAAAACTTCTCCAGTTTTGCTTGTTATAGTCTCAGGGGGTTAAGAAAATCATGTCTTCAGAGTGATACTGTGCTGGAGGGTCATTTGTTACTAGTGCTTTCAAGGAGCATGACTCAGATTTGGACAGTGTGACCGAGCAATCACTGGAAAGCTAATCCACAGATCTAGCATATCTCATGGAGAGACAGCCCCAGGAGCTTCAGGTATCTCTCCTGGAGCACAGTCTACTCTGGGATGCTTCCAGCAGGAAGACTGCAAAGAAACTACACATCTAAGGATGTTAATCAATTTATTTTTCCTTCTTCAAGTGGCTGTGGCTCTGACAAAAGTCTGGAACTTCTGATTAGCTATTGCATTCAAATGTGAGTTTTCCTGAGTAGCTCACACATGCCCTGTAATGGCAAACATTAGAGACTTCAGAAAATTGGCTGCTAAAAGTTTTCCTTTACTCAGATTCAGTTCCATGCACAGAGGCCCAGGAGTGAGATTCAGATACCAGCAGCTGACCCTTGCCCTTGGGAGGATCCAGTGACTGGCCTTATTTCAGGCAGTGGTGGGCTTCCTGAAGAACAGTGTACACTGTAGAGAACAAAGCCTTTGAAATGATTCTCTTTAAGGAAATTGTAAGGGCACCTGGTGGCTGAATTGGTTAGCATTTGCCTTTGGCTCAGGTCATGATCATAGGAAATGATTCTCTTTAAATAAATTGTAGGGGCACCTGGTGGCTGAGTTGGTTAAACATTTGTCTTTGGCTCAGGTCATGATCAGAGGATCCTGGGATCTGGCCTTGCATCAGGCTCCCTGCTTAGTGGAGAGTCTGCTTCTCCTTCTCACACTCCCCCTACCCCCACTTGTGCTCACTCACACTCTCTATCTCTCTCAAATAAATAAGTAAATTCAATCTTAAAAAAATAAAGAGATTCATATGTTGGATGATTGCCTCTTATTTTATTGAATAAGTTGCAATCCCTCCTCTACTAGTTTTAAGCACTAGGTACCTCAGGACACCAATGCATTCTGATATTGGCCAATAGTTATTGCCTCATCTCCCCTGTCCTTTCTGGACCAGTTCAAAAATGCTGCCTGGAAGCAAGACTTTTTTTTCCATTTTTCCTCCCAGGTTTGTCCTCAGGCCAGTATTTAGGCAAAGCCCTGTTTCACCATGAGTGAGAAATAGTTGAGTTAGGGCTTATGGTGTCAGGTGGGTGTGGCTGGCACAGAGCAGTTAGTGCTAAAGGACTCTATTCTCTCTCTCTCTCTCTCTCAACACACACACACACACACACACACACACACACGTCTCCATGTGCTATTATCTCATTTCTGCAGAGAAGTGGAACTTAAATTAAATCCCTGCTTCTGTTGATTGTATATGCCTCCTCCCAACAATGGCTGTGTTAGTCTGGGTTCTGCAGAGAAACAGAATCAGTAGGATGCACATAAGCAGGGTTTTCCAATAAAGTGTTACATCAAATGTACAGTAACATTAATTTCCTGTTTTCCTAATTCAAAGTCAGAAAACAGCGACAAGACTGAGTTGTAGAGTACTGAGAGAAATGGGTACACCACACCACAGTCAGAATATTTTTGTGAATAAGGGGTAAGCAAAAGATATTTTTAAAAAAATACCAAAAACACAAACTATAAGATGAAAACTTGATACATCTGACAACATGGAACTTCATGATTTTGGTTTAAAAATAAAACACCAGAAATAAAGTTACCATATGGTGACACAATAACAGAAGACATTTGTAAAACCGAGAGAGAGAGAGAGAGAAACTTTTATTTTTAAGTAAGAGGCATAAACTATGCATTTCCTTCTTTTATTTATGGAAAAATCTCTGAAAAGCAACCAGGAGAATGAGGAATGAAAACACAAACTCCACCTTCAGTAAACTGAGGAGGAGCCTAACCCTTTCTAAATGATAGGTGGTTAGAAATGCCATTGAGGATGGTGGATACAAGACAGAGGCACTTTGAGAGTATGCAGAGGCAGGAAGCTTAGTTGCTGGGCTCAAAATCAGCAAGGAAATTACACTCAAAAAACCAAGAGGCACACCTTGGGGTTTAAAACACAAATTCCTTGGATATTGCAGCATAAACAGAGCATATTTATGCTGATTTCAGGAGAATTTCTGACCTCTATTTGATTCCAAGAGACAGTGGAGGCAGAGGTAACTGAAAATCCCATGCAGGATATTCTGAAGCTGGAGTACAAAGGAAGGGTTTGGTACTGTGATCCAGAACCTTCCATACTTTCTGTTCTACTCCTGTCCTGTCTGGGAATCCATATAATGAAATGCACATGGCTATTTGAGCAATAGCCACTTTTTCAATTTAATTTAAATATCTTGCCAATAGATGGCCCAGAAAAAAAATTTATGTAAGCAAAAACCAATTTGAATAGGGCAGCATCCAGTCCAGCAGATAGAAAGTAACTCAGAGGAGTTGCACAAAATGAAGGAGCAAGAGCAAGGAAGTTAAAGTGTGTGTTGGGGGGGAGTTGGTTTTTGCAAAGTTACTTGTTTTGAGGAGAAGGCAGGAGATGTGTTAGGCAGATTACCTCAGTAGTGCAACGAGGTGATTCCTGACTGGTTTAGGATTCAGTTTCTGGAAGAGCTGAAACTGTAATTCAGTTAGGTCTCAGTTTGGTGACATGGGGCTGATCATAAGTGACTCTGTTGTTGGTTTGTGGTCTTGTTTTACCGGAAAGCAATCCAATATCTTTATCGTTAGAGAAAAACATACAATGGAAATGACCACATAGGAATAAGAACTTACACTAAGCATATATGTCATTTCAATAAATTAGAAAAGGCTGAAGTCATCTACGAAAATGAAAGTGACAAGAGTTACAGATAAGACTGGTGATTAAAATCTGAATACAGAAGTACAAAGAGTTGTAAGCTAGCATACATGTACAATGAGAAAGCAAGCAATTCATCTTAACATCATATAAAATTGAATCCATGCCAAAAGTCATTAATCAAAATAAATAGATCCTCTAAAATACTAAGAGACTGAGGACACAGTTTGATAGTCACGGGATGGCATGAAACTGTGTTTATAAAATGGTGAGTTCCAGAGGTTTAATGAGCAGTAGACCCAGCAAGACTCTCTAACTTACACCTGCAGTGTAAGGCAGACACAAAAAGCTCAAGTATAATGATTAATAAGGGTTTTCTAATTACTAAGTTAAAAAAATGTATTCTGAAAACAAATAGCAAACCTTTCATCTGTTCACAGAACAGTCATAAAATATGATATGATGGATTTAAAAAAATTCAATAAATCCTAAAAATTAGGAGTAACAATTATCCTATCTCCTGTAATAACAAAGAATTTTAAAGAAGAACAAGAAAACCAATAGTCCTTACCACCTGGATTTTAAGGTGTTCTCAAACAATTATTGAGTATAAGGAAAAACACATAAAAATGTTGAAAGTATAAGCAACAACAAAAACATAACAAGAATACCAACTCCATATATCAAACTTCAGGTATGCTGCTAAAGCAGGAGTCAGAAGAAAAAAATCACAGATTTTATTACAGATTATTACAGGGAAGAAAGTTACAGGTGTACAAAATAATGATCCAACAATTCTATACATTACTCAGTGCTCATTATATTAACTGTCGTCTAGATCACTTTTACCTATTTCACCCATTCCTACCCACCTCCCCTCTGGTAACTCTGTTTGTTCTCTATTGTTAAGAGTCTATTTCTTCATTTGTCTCTTTTTTTTTCTTTTTTTGTTTCTTATATTCCACATATGAGTAAAATCATAAGGTATTTGTCTTTCCTTGACAGACTTACTCACTTAGCGTAATACTCTCTACCTCCATCCATGTCATTGCAAATGGCAAGATTTCTTTCTTTTTTATGGCTAAATAATAAGCAGATAGGTAAGATAGAAAGATGATCGATGATCGATAGAGTTCACATCTTCTTTTATCATTTTTCTTATTTAAAAATGTTGAGGGGTGCCTGGGTGGCTCAGTAGGTTAAAGCCTCTGCCTTCGGCTCAGTTCATGATCCCAGGGTTCTGGGATCGAGCCCTGCATCAGACTTTCTGCTCAGGGGGGAGCCTGCCTCCTTCTCCTCTCTCTCTCTCTCTCTCTCTGCCTGCCTCTGCCTACTTGTGATCTCTCTCTGTCAAATAAATAAAATCTTTAAAAAAAAATGTTGAAAAGCCATGTGATTTTTTCCCTTTTTAAAAATTTAAAAAATTTTCATTAAAAATTCTTTGCAAAATAGAGTGTTGACAACTAATGAATTGTTGAACACTACATCAAAAACTAATGATGTACTACTATATGTTGGCTAACTGAACATTATTAAAAAATAATGTGTTGATCCTTATAAGGGTCAATGCATTATCTTTAAGAATTTTTTAAAAACAGGAATGAAGATACACAAATGTGTACATGTGTGTATATATTTCAGAGCAAACTTTGTGCTTTGAAGGGAAATGCTAAAAGCATCACCACTGAAATAGTAGAAAATACAAAGCTGTCAAGTCTCATATATCTCTAATATTATTTTCTATTACTGATGTTACATTACTCTAAAAAAACTTAGAAAAATAAATTAGAATGTACAGATGTTGAAGGGAATATGTAAAATGACTACTATATTTGATTATATAAATTTTTATCATTGAAACCAAAGATGATCAACTAAATATTTTAGCAATGATAAAAGATTTCAGAATTCATGTATTTAGGAAAAATAATATATAATAAACAGTAGCTTATGGATATATGTTATATACAAAATAAATTTTAGATTATTTAAATTTAAAAAGTTCCTTTTATAACAGCATGATGCAAAGTAAAATATTTGGGAATACATATAATGAAATGTAGATGGCTATTTGAACAATAGCCACTTTTTCAATTTAATTTAAAACACTCCTGAGGGCCAAAAGAATAAACCAGCTAAACATGCAGCCATTGTCATTGGGCAGGAAATGTCAACATCAAACAGATCTCCATTCTCCCTTAGCTAATTTATGAATATGATGAGAGCCCACCAATAGTTATTTTCAGTAGTCAAGGTTCATATGAAAATATCAAGTTCTGAAAATAGAATAATCAAGGGCTAGTTTATAACAGGATAAGACTGAAATAAGTAAAACAGTGTGGAAAAGAAGCAAGAATAGGTGGGTAGATTAGTGGACAGACTATAGGAACCAGAAATATACTTAAACACAGAGGCTAGTATAGGATAGAAGCAATCTGAAGGCAAGCCAAAAAAAAAAAAAAAAAGATGACTTATTTAATAAATGGCAATGGGTCAATTTGGCAGTAATCTAGAAAATGAAATAAGCTGGATGCATATCTCATTCTTTATCTGAGAATGAATTCCAAATGTTTCAAAAACTTAAATATAAAAGTGAAATGATAAAAAAGCTAGAAGTAACATGGAAGAGCTAGGGTGTACACACACACACAGGCACACATGCATAGCAAGAGTATGAGAGACTTTCCTAACTACATACAAAGCTCAGACTAAGAAAACAATAATTAATAAATTTAGTTACATAAAATTAGAACTTTGGCATTGCACACATAAGGCAATGAAGTCAAAAGATTAATAATTATTTAGGAGAAGTTAGGATACACTGCCAATATCATAGAAATAGCTTACTGCCCTAGCATATTAAGCCTTCATTCAAAACAAAAGACTAGCATTCTGACAGAAAGACAGGAACAGCAGCTGAGGAGACAGAAGTGCAAGTGAGTGCTGTGTCGGTAAAGGACTTGCCCTGTCCCACAGGTGAGTGTTCTGGAGTGCCAAGCTTTCACCAAGCAGTGCGGCAACATGCAGAGTGATACCACTCAGCATTGGCAGTGAGGAGTGAAAACAGATGCTCTCACACATCCCTGGTTAAAGTTCTCACTGGTACAGTCTCTAAAAAGGACAATTTGGAAATAAATTTCAGAATTAAAAATTTATGCACCCTTTGATCCAGCAATTTCACCTCCAGAACAGAGATAAAAGATTAGGAACAAACTAGATGTCTCTCAATAGTAGATTGGTTAAATAAATTATGGAACATTGCACCAAGGGAATACTTCACAATCTCAAAAAGAAATGAGGGCATTCTTTATGTATTAGTTGTGGAATAACTTCCAGGATAGAGTATTAAGCAAATAGGCAAGGTACAGAAGAATCCTTAAATAGTCCATCATTTGTGTAGAAGGAGAAAGGGAAGAATAGTTGTGTACGTGTGAATGCTCATATGATTCATTTGCATTCACATGCCTAAAATATCTCAAGAGAGATACATAAGAAATGAGGTGGCTGAGGAGATAAGGGTGAGATTTTACAGAAGACTCTTTAATTTTTGAAATTTGAACCTCATGAGTGCATTACCAGTTGCGAACATACATAAAATTAAAATAAAAAGCCAAAGAAATCATACATAGAAACTAAAAGGAAATCTGCAAGCCGATAAGATAGTGACAGAGAAATTAATAGAAAGATAAAAGTTGGGGCACCTGGGTGGCTCAGTTGGTTAAGCAACTGTCTTCGGCTCTGGTCATGGTCCCGGAGTCCCGGGATCGAGTCCTGCATCAGGCTCCCAGCTCCATGGGGAGTCTGCTTCTCCCTCTGACCTTCTCACCTCTCATGCTCTCTCTCACTGTCTCTCTCTCAAATAAATAAATAAAATCTTAAAAAAAAAAAAAGAAAGATAAAAGTTTTATAAAATGAAAATTTTCACAAATGTGTCAGCTGAAGGGCTTAGTGAGTATGGAGAGAAGATAAACCTTTCTAGTAATCACAGGGCTAAGCTGTGACATCTGGAAAATCCACCAGGCAGGCAGAGAGGAACAGGGAGCTGCACATGGTGCAGGAGAGCATGAAGATATAGGGCCTTCCCGAAGGGTCACTGGGGTAGTCTACCAGTGCATAGTAAGGCTCAATCCAGAGCTTCCTCCCTGAGACCTCCCTGAGCAGTACTACTCTGGTTTCACCATTTGCTATGAAACCCTGCACTTCCCTGAGTTATGTTCTAACTTCCCAGAGGCCTAACTAGTTTTATTGTTTTGCTTTTAGTTTACTTCCTTTGTCAACGTCCAGCAGCTAGTAATTTAAAATGGAGGGCTCAGATTTGACAGTCATTCCCAAATTTGACACATTAACATGACCTTGAAATTAAAAAAAAAAAAAATCTGAAAACCAAGTCAAACTCAAGACAAATTATTCGTGTAGCCTTGGGGAGGGGGAGATTGCAGGCAAGTGTAGAAACTGCTGATGTAATCTCATGGGGCCAATAAAGCCTTCTCTGTTTCCTGTTTATGAGATAGTCTGCAAGCCTGATAACAGGCTCACACAGTGAGTGGGTGTATGCTTTTCCACTGGAAGATATGCAATAAGCCTTCCCATTTCTGTGGTCTCCCCTATCCTAAATAATCAATCCTACTGGGGAGGGGGAACCACCCAAGAACAATAAATAGATGGAGAATTCAAATGTGGAACATTTCCACAGGGTTGATAGAGTTGCTGTTGTGGTTTTGCATTGTGCTTTTTTGTTTTGAGTTGATTTTTACATTATTTTTCGCTTATGGGAAGTTAGAGGTCAGTTCTGTATCGTCACTTATCTTGTAGAATGGCAACATTTTCAAGAACATTCTATTTTCACCAAAACAAATGATCTGTCTTAAATAGATTTTTTATTATGAAGGAACTATCTCTGTGCATTCTGTTCAGACTGAAGAAAACCCATGGGAGACCTGGATAAGAGCCCAAGAGTACCTTGGAGTAATAGCTGCATCAGGTACATATATTGGGGGCTAGACAGGGTCTGGGAGGTCACATCCCACAGATGGGGATGTTACCTTAATCAGTTATTCAAGCATGAACACATATCTTCCTTTATCACCTGGGAAATAGGCTTTAGCTTCATCCCTTGTCCTTGTGAACTTGGCTGTGAATGATGTGTCTGCCAGGCTAGGACGGGAAATCACTCAGTGACCTGGAATGCCAACATATTCTGACTGACGCTGGCCTTGGGTCTGGCTTCTTGTAATGGCAATTTTGAAAAGATTTCACTCTGTCCTTAATTGGAAGATTCTCTTGGCTCAACTAAATTGCTTAGTCCTCATCTTCAAATTGGTGTTGTCCCAAAATTATGTCTCCGTTTGGGTCAAAATTTCAGATTACTCAGGCTTTTCTAGGTCTAGACTCTAGGTTAACTGTGGTTCTTGATTGTTCAGTACAACATGCTTGTTTTTCATGCATTTGGTAGGATGTATAATGGGAGAGAAGGGGTAAGGGTAAGGGCTAGGGAAACCATAGGAGAGACTCTTGGAACAGTAGGCACATTCTGGTTAACTTTCCATTTCACTTTGTTATGGTGTCCCCCAAATAATTTTTTTTAAAGATTTTATTTATTTATTTGACAGAGAGAGATTACAAGTAGGCAGAGAGGCAGGCAGAGAGAGAGGAGGAAGCAGGCTCCCCACCGAGCAGACAGCCCGATGCGGAACTCGATCCCAGGACCCCGAGATCATGACCTGAGCCGAAGGCAGCGGCTTAACCCACTGAGCCACCCAGGCTATTCTGATACATGAATTGAACATTTCTTTTGAATATTTCTGTATTTTCATAATGTTTATTTCATGTACCCTCAATAAACAGATGGCTGGCTCCCACAGATTATGGGGTTCGGAGCAGTTAATTTTTCTGGAGAGCTTGGCTCTATGTGTTCAGTCTAGAAGGCTAGACCTGCCTTGGTGTGAAGAAACCATGTTAGACTCACACAGATCCAACATGCTTTTATGGCAGAGCCCTGGGGAAAGAATGTAATGTCCTCATGGGTCTTCTGATTACTGCGAACCTCCTCCATCTTGTCTCACACTCAGAGCCCATTGTACCAAGTCCATCCCAACCACTCAGTTTGATTTGAGGACCATTTACAACAGATTTCATTGAGTATTCTTGTTACAAATGTGTGCTTCTTGATATTACTGAGTCATAAACTCTGAGCCAAAAGTCAGGGAATCTGCATTTTCAGCAATATTTTATGCACTGTAGTCTAAGAATTGCTGATCTAAAGGGCATGTTCTCCAGATCACAATTTGGGAGATGTTGAAGCAGTATCCTAGCGTTCCCCAAATCTATTGTTCATCGGAAGCCTCAGAAGAAATATTTAGAAATTCAGATTTCAGCTACAATAGAACCTTACTTAATCGGAATCTTTGAAAGGGAGGCCAAGACATTGGAATTTGAATAAGTTACAGATGATTCTTCGGTAGGACCTTGGTGCCTTGGTGAAGTCTCTTATTTCTGGCACTAAGTATCACCTTCACAATTTTTGTCACACTTGTCTTTTTTATTTATTGAATTACTTTATCATTTAAATTACTTTTTATTGGGGCATCTGGGTGGCTCAGTGGGTTAAGCCTCTGCCTTCTGCTCAGGTCATGGTCTCAGGGTCCTGGGATCAAGCCCCGCATTGGGCTCTTTTCAGCAGGGAGCCTGCTTCTCCCCCACCCCCCGACTGCCTCTCTGACTACTTGTGATCTCTGTCTGTCAAATAAATAAAATCTTAAAAAATAATTACTTTTTATTCCTCTTAATTTTTAAAATTGTAGTATATTTTAACTATAGTAAAATCTGTTATGTTATATATATAGTTCTATGAGTTTTGATAAATAAATGATGTCATACATCCTCCACCACAATAAAAATACAGAACCATGGGGTGCCTGGGTGGCTCAGTGGGTTAAAGCCTCTGCCTTCGGCTCAGGTCATGATCCCAGGGTCCCGGAATCGAGCTCCACATCAGGATTTCTGGTCAGCAGGGAGCCTACTTCCCTTCCCCTCTCTCTGTCTGCCTCTCTGCCTACTTGTGGTCTCTGTCAAATAAATAAATAAAAATCCTTAAAAAGATACAGAACCATTTTATCACTTTCCAACATTCCGTGAGACACTTTATAGGTATCACATCCCCAAACCCTAGCTCTTTGCAGCTCTGACCTATTTACTTACCTGTATATAGTTTTGGTGTGTAATACATATAATATTGAACATCATATAAATGGAATTATAAGTATAACATTTTGAGTCTAACTTTTTTCACTGAGAAAAATGCATTTGAGAGTCTTTCCTATAGGTGTGTAACAGTAGTTTTCCTTCATATTTTTTAGTAGTATTTCATGAAAAGCAAGTAAATGGATTTGCTTATCCATTCACTGACTGAAATACATGCAGGTTATTCCCAGTATTTTTTTTTTGACAACTATGAATAAAGCAGCTCTAAATATTTATGCACAAGTGTTGTGTGAGCATATGCTTTTATTTCTCTTGGAAAAATCTCCAAGAGCAGGGTTGATACATTGTATGGTGAGTGTATGTTGAACTTTATAAGAAATCATCAAATTGTTTTCCAAAGTAGTGACATCATTTTTGAATTCACAAAAATAATGTATGAAGCTTCCAGTTGCTCTGTTTTGTTTTTTAATTTTGTTTCACTTTTTAGCCATTCTAACAAGTGTGTAGAGTTCACTGTACTTTTAATTGGCATTTACTAATTATTAATGATGTTGGCCTTCTTTTTGTACATATTTTTTTAACTAAATTAAAATCTTCTTTGATGAGGTGTCTATATAAATATCTTTCCATTTTAAAGAAGATTTTATTTATTTATTAGAGAGAGAGAGAGCATGAACAGAGGCAGAGGCAGAGAGAGAAGCCGACTCTGGCTGAGCAAGGAGCCCAATGTGGGACTCGATCCTAAGACTCCAATATCATGACCTGAGCCGAAGGCAGATGCTTGGACTGAGCCACCCAGGGGATCATATTTTGCCATTTTCTAGTTGAACTTTTCTTTTCATTTCTTTTCTTTTCCTCCAGTTTTATTGAGATATACTTGATGTACAGAATTATGTAAGTTTAATTTGTATGTGCAATGACTTGACCTGCATATATTGTGAAATGATGACCAAATTAAGTTTAGTTACATTGATCATCTTGTCACCAGCTAGACCCCAAGACCTGGCCTTTACTGCCTGCCTGCTTGTGCTCACTAATCTCTTATATTTCTCTAAGCTCTTCTTTCAGGCTTTTCTGTTAATTCAGGCTAATGAAACCAGAAACCAGTCCTCCCCAAAGATGATGGTGACTGATAAGACCACCTGCTGGTCCAGATAACCCAGATTCTTTGAGTTTACCCCCACCCCTCAACTCATGTCTATGCAGATGGACCTCAGCGTGAAGCTTGGAATGACCTACAGTTATGTTTACCTTATTATAATACTGAAATCTCCACCCAAGGAGGAACACAAGCCTCATTTACATAACATACAGTATGTGTGTAGGCTATTTCCTTAAGGCACACGCAGGACCTTGTGCCCACCTCTGCATACAATAAGAAGACATTCATCCTAACCCTAATAAAAAAGAACCCACCCATTCACCCTCTAGAAGAGTCAGGGCTTTGGAAGTCATTCCCTGTGATCTCATTCACAGCAAATAAAATTTTCTTCCGGGGACAACTCACCTGGTTCAGTTTTTGACTGTCCAAGGAGCAAATTCATGTGGGTTCTGTTAAGATTACACAAAGATTTTAAGAAAAAGGAAAAAAAAAGAAAAAAGAAAAAGGAAAAAAAAAAGTTTTATCCTTGTGATTAGAACTTCAGGATCCACTTTCTTAGTAACTTTCAAATGCACCAACAACAGTCTTAAGTACAGTCTTCATGTCGTACATTGCATTCTCAATACTTATTTATCTAATCACTGGAAACTTACACCTTTTGCCACTTTCATCCAGTAAAAAAATGGAACATTTCATGAATTTGTGAGTCATCCACGCAGGGGCCATTTTACTCTTCTCTGTATCTTTCTAGTTGTTAGTGCACATGTTACTGAAGCAAGCTCGTTTTTCTTTATTTGGAATTTTGAGAGTTTTTTAAAATATTCTGAAAGAACAACAAATCCCTTCTAAAATATATGTTTTGTAAATATTTTCTCTCAGCTTTGGCTTCCTTCATTTTCTTTCTTATTTTAAAAAAGATTTTATTTATTTATTATAGTGAGAGAGAGATTGAGAGCACAAGCAGGGAGAGTGGCATGACCTGAGCCAAAGGAAGACACTTAACCAACAGGACCACTGAGAAGTCCCTGGCTTCCTTCCTTTTCTTAACAGTGTCTATATAGAGCAGAAGTTTTTTTTAACTGATAAGATGTTATTATCAAAGTTTTCCCTTTTATGTATTGGATTTTTGGGATCATAATCTAAGAAATTCTACCAAATATACAGTTAGAAGTTCTGTATGTTTTCTTCTATACATTTTCTCATTTTAGCTTTTACACAATTTATTTTGAGTTAGGTTTTTTTTTTTTTTTAAGATTTTATTCATTTATTTGACAGAGAGAGATCACAAGTAGGCATAGAGACAGGCAGACAGAGAGTGGGGAAGCAGGCTCCCTGCCGAGCAGAGAGCCGGACGTGGGCCTCAATCCCAGGACCCTGATGTCATGACCTGAGCCAAAGGCAGAGGCTTAACCCACTGAGCCACCCAGGTACCTGAGTTAGTTTTTGAATATAGTGCCAAGTGTGGGTCAAGGTTTATTTATTTTGCACTTGAATTACAACTGTTAGAACACCTTTTGTTGAAAAGACTGCCTTTCCCCTCTGAATTGTCTTTGTAATTTATCAAAGATCAATGGTCCATACATACATGGTGTAAATCTACTTCTGCACACTCTATTCTGTTCCTTTTGTCTTTGTGTCTATTCTTCATCAAAACCTACTGTAGCTTTATAGTAAGTCTTGAAATCAGATAGCATGAGTCCTCCACTTTGTTCTTCCTGCCCAAAATTCTTTGAGCAACTCTAGTTCTTTTTATCCTCAATGTAACTTTTACAATCAGTTTGTCAATATTAAGAATATGAATATATATATACACATATATACCTATGTTATGTGTGTGTGTATATATGTGTGTGTGTGTGTGTATGTATGTATGTATGTGTGTATATATATATATTTATCTCCTTCAGGGATTTTCTTTGGGATTGCATTGAATCTATAGATCAACTGGCAAAGAATTTGAGCACTTAACAACACTGACACTTCCTATTTATGAAGTGATTTGTAGTTTTCAGTACACAAGCACTGTACATATTTGGATGAATTTATACATAAATATTTCATGCTTGTTTTTAGTTCTATTATGAAGAGTATTGATTTTTAAATTAAAATTTGTCAATTGTTCATTAGCAATACAAAGAAATAGAATTTATTTTTGATTATTTACATTGTATCTTATCTCCTTATTAAATTTACCCATTAGTTCCAGTGGACTATTTTTAGATTCCTTGCGATTGTTGACATAAATATTTCTTCCTTCCAGTCTGTCGACCTTTTTTCTTTTTGTTTTCCTTCTCTTATTGTATTCCTTAAGACTTCTAATGTGTTGTTGAATAGGGATGGTGAGAACATAATTTTAAGGGGAAACATTCATTCCTTCTTTTATTATTAATTATAATGTTTCTTATAGATTTTAATTTTTTAAAGATATTCTTTATTGGATTAACTAAGTTCACTTCTATTTTTAGTTCACTGAGAGTTTATAATCATAAATGGGTGTGAAACTTTACATTTCTTGCATCTATTGAAATGATCATAGGGTTTATTTGCTTTAATCTCTTGATATAATAATTGCTATAGATTGATATTCAAATATTGACCCGATTTTGAATTCTGAAGGCGAATGGCATTTGGTCATAATTCATGATTTGTATTCTGTGTTACTGAATTTGATTTGTTGCTATGATATTAATGATGATGATGATGATATGAAGAATTATTTTTGAGGATTTTTGTGTCTCCTGTTGTGATAGGTATGGTAATATCTGGTTTTGACTTCAGGGTAATGATAGAATGATTAGGTAAGTATTTCCTTCTCCTCTGTTTTTTAGAACAATTTTATGTCAAATTATTATAATTTCTTCCTTAACTATTTGACAGAATTTTCCAGTAAAGCCATCCTGGGCCTGGAATTTTTCTTGTTAGAAGAGTTTTAAGAAAGCATTTAATTTTTTTAACAGAGACAAAGTATTCAAATCATATATTTCTTCCCAAGTGACCTTTGGTAATTTGTGTTTCTTAAAGAATGTGCCTATATTATTTATATTTTCACTTTTACTATATGATGAATAATATTCCCTTATTAACATTTTAATGTCTCTAGAACATATTTCTGTCCAGATGTTGATAATTTATATAAATTTCCTAGTCAGAGTGACTAGAATCTGATCGATTTTAAAAGTCTTTTTGGTGCTGGAGCAAATAATCCTAAAATTTGTGTGGAATCATTAGAGACCCTGGATCGCTTGGGAAATGTTGAAAAACAAAAATAAAACTGGGGACATCACATTACCCGATTTCAAACTTTACTACAAAGCTGTGATCACCAAGACAGTATGCTGCTGGCATAAAAACAGACACATAGACCAGTGAAACAGAGTAGAGAGCCCAGATATGGACCCTCAACTCTATGGTCAATTAATTTTTGACAAAACAGGAAAAAATATACAGTGGAAAAAAGACAGTCTCTTCAATAAATGGTGCTGGGAAAACTGGAGCTATATGTAGAAGAATGAAACTCGACCATTCTCTTACACTGTACACAAAGATAAACTCAAAATGGATAAAAGACTTCAACGTGAGATAGGAATCCATCAGAATCCTAGAGGAGAACATAGGCAGTAACCTCTTCGATATCAGCCACAGCAACTTCTTTCAAGATATGTCTCCAAAGGCAAAGGAAACAAAAGTGAAGATGAACTTTTGGGACTTCATCAAGATCAAAAGTTTCTGCACAGCAAAGAAACAGTCAAGAAAACAAAGAGGCAACCCACGGAATGGGAGAAGATATTTGCAAATGACAGTACAGACAAAAGGTTGATATCCACGATCTATAAAGAATTCCTCAAACTCAACACACACAAAACAGACAATCATATCAAAAAATGGGCAGAAGATATGAACAGACACTTCTCCAATGAAGATATCCAAATGGCTATCAGACACATGAAAAAATGTTCATCATCACTGGCCATCAGGGAGATTCAAATTAAGATTTTATTTATTTATTTGCCAGAGAGAGAGCGAGAGAGAGCAAGAGCAAGCATAGGCAGGCAGAGTGGCAGTAGAGGCAGAGAGAGAAACAGGCTCCCTGTCAAGCAAGGAGCCCGATGTGGGACTTGATCCCAGGACGCTGGGATCATGACCTGAGCTGAAGGCAGCTGCTTAACCAACTGAGCCACCCAGGCGTCTCAGGGAGATTCAAATTAAAACCACATTGAGATACCACCTTCCACCAGTTAGAATGGCCAAAATTAGCAAGTCAGGAAACAACGTGTGTTGGAGAGGATGTGGAGAAACGGGAACCCTCTTACACTGTTGGTGGGAATGCAAGTTGGTGCAGCCACTTTGGAGAACAGTGTGGAAATTCCTCAAGAAATTAAAAATAGAGCTTTCCTATGACCCTGCAATTGCACTAGTGGGTATTTACCCCAAAGATACAGATGGAGTGAAAAGAAGGGCTATCTGTACCCCAATGTTTATAGCAGCAATGGCCATGGTCGCCAAACTGTGGAAAGAACCAAGATGCCCTTCAGCGGACGAATGGATAAGGAAGATGTGGTCCATATACACTATGGATTATTATGCCTTCATCAGAAAGGATGAATACCCAACTTTTATAGCAACATGGATGGGACTGGAAGAGATTACGCTGAGTGAAATAAGTAAAGCAGAGAGAGTCAATTATCCTATGGTTTTACTTATTTGTGGAGTATAACAAATAGCATGGAGGACAAGGGGAGATGGAGAGGAGAAGGGAGTTGAGGGAAATTGGAAGGGGAGGTGAACATGAGAGACCATGGACTCTGAAAAACAATCTGAGGGTTTCAAAAGGGCGGGGGGTGGAAGGTTGGGGGAACTAGGTGGTGGGTATTAGAGAGGGCACAGATTGCATGGAGCACTGGGTGTGGTATAAAAACAATGAATACTGTTATGCTGAAAAGAAATTAAAACAAAACAAAACAAAAAAAAGTCTTCTTGAAGGGCACATGGTGGCTCAGTCAATTAAGCTTCTGATTCTCGGTTTTGGTACAGGTCATGAATTCAGGGTTTTTAGATCTGGCCCCATGTTGCATTCTGCATTCAGTGTGGAGACTGCTTGAGATTCCCACTCCCTCTGTCCCTACTCTGTTGCTTGCATTATATCTCTAAAATATGTAAATATTTTTTAAAAGTCTTCTCGAAGAATCTGTTTTCAGTGTTATTTTCTTGTTTTAAATTTTAATGATTTCTACTTTTATTGTTATTTTTCCCTCCCTCTGTTGGCTTTGAGGGTTTTTGTTTTGTTTTGTTTTTAAGATTTTATTTATTTGTATGAGATAGAAAGAGTGAGACCAAGTGAGAAAGAGAACATCAGCAGGGGGAAGGGGCAGAAGGAGAGGGAGATGCAGGCTCTCCACTGAGCAGGGAGGTTGACTTGAGGCTCAATCCCAGGACCCTGGGATCATGACCTGAGCTGAAGGCAGACTCTTAACTGACTTAGCCACCCAGGCATCCCTGTTTGCTTTGATTTTAATTTGCTTTTTTCTTTTCTTTTTTTTTCCCCCTTATTCTCTTAAGGTGCAAGCTTAGGTCATTGATTAGAAACTTTTCTTTTCTTTTTAATGTAAACATTAATGTAATAAAGTTCCATCCGTGTGGTGCTTCAGCATATCCCAGTTTTTTATAATATTGTATTTTTAATTTCATTCAATTCAAAGTATTTTCTAATATTCTTGTAATTTTGTCTTTGAACCATGCATTATTTAAATGCATGTTTTAAAGATTCCTAGTATTGGGGTTTTCTGATTTTCTGTCTCTCCTTCTATGGGTTATGGTCTCAATATTGGTAGTTTCTGAAATCTTTGCTGTCCTGCATTTGGTCTGTTCTCTACGTATGCCATTCAAGGGTAACATGAGTAGACCTATGTAATGGATTTGCCAACTTACAGAGTCAGTCTTAGTAATGTAGACAAACTCACAGTTGTAATGTTTCATTCAGAAAGAACCGAAACTTGGAAATGAAACAACAGTTTTGTTTTTTGTTTGTTTTTGTTTGTATGTTTTAACCAAACTTTTGCATATGGAAGTGTTCCCTGGAGAAACTGCCAAAAGACAGGTTGTAGAGCTTCAGATTCTGATTCAGGAGGGTGGAGGTGGGCCCCAAGAACTTGCCTTTTGTTTTCCCCCCATTTAATTAATTTAATTTAATTTTTTTTAGTGTTCCAAAATTCATTGTTTATGCACCACACCCAGTGCTCCATGTAATATGTGCCCTCCATAATACCCACCACCAGTCTCTCCCAACCCCCTACTCCCTCCCCTCCAAAGCCCTCAGTTTGTTTCTCAGAGACTACAGTCTTTCATGGTTTGTCTCCCCCTCTGATTTCCCCCAACTCACTTCTCTTCTTCTCCCAGTATCCTCCATGTTATTCCTTATGCTCCACAAGTAAGTGAGACCATATGATACTTGACTGTCTCTGCTTGACTTATTTCACTCAGCTTAACTTGCACTTTTAACAGTCCCCTCCATGAGACTGTTATTACAGGTCTGTGGGCCACACTGAGTATTGCTGGTAGAGAAGGCTTCTTGTGGTCTACCCTCTGCCAGACATGGAGTTTTATCCCTCTCAGTTCACTCTGCAGTTCAGTCATATCAAACCTTTTGTGCCCTGGACTAAATTGCATTTCCCACCATGTCTGCCTGTCCCATTCCTATCCCTAGAGCTGCTCATCTCTCAGAGGCAGGTAGGGGTGTGTGAGCCACTCATCCAGAAGACTGTCCCCATGAAGCTGAGTACCTGCAGGAAGAAACTGTAATCATTTCTGAAGTTACTTCTCATTCCTTGGTCCGGGGAGAGACTTCAGCCCTGCAATCATGCATCCTCCTCCTCATTGAATCCCTCCTGCTATGCATGCATCATTTCAGTCACACAACTGTCACTGAAGGTAGTAAGAGTATGGGACGTGGCTGGTACCTGAAGAGGATTTTCCCTGGGACCTTCCTTCTAAGTAGAACATGCGGCTTCTGACAGCAACTGGTCTTGGTTTTCACTGACACAGTGACTTCTGTATTTTCTGCTTTTGACCATTAATTTCTCTATCTTTCAGTCAAATGGAGGCCAAGTGCAGAGTTTGTTAAAGAGAGTACCTCATAATGATTGACCTGCTTTGGTGAAAGGAGATAAATCACTTTTGTGATTGACTTTTAATCTGTGGGAATGTGAGTATGCTACTTAACCCTTCTGTATCTCTTCTTTATCATCATTAAAATGTGGGACATAATAATAACTGTGTTTCAAGACTAAGTTAGCTAACTGAGGTAAGATGCCTAACAGAATGAAATCTAATTTTTCTGTATTATGCTTACTATCACTGTTCTTTCCATATCTGTCTGTATATTATGACTTTAGCTTCTGGTGATGAGGGTCTACCCAGCAAGCTTTTGTCAACATGGACAGAGGGGATCACACATACTGAAAATACCAGTTAATTTCCTGCAGGAAAGCAGAAAGATAGTTACTGTTCAAGAGGATCTAATCAAAATCAGGACCTTTCAGAGCTCCTCCCTCCCTCATGCCCAGAACTAAGCAATGTTCAGAGTTCAATCTTTGGTAATTCCTGGTACTGAGAGATGTTGGAACACCCATGAAGGCCCCAGGAACTGTGGTCTTTACATGCCTTTATTACAACCTTGAACACATATCCCCACACTTGTCCCATTATGAGGTGTGGTTGCAGAGTATCTCATGTACTTAGTCCTAATAAAAGACCATACTCCATGAAATAACTCTACCCGATCCCAAGCCCCATAGCTGGAAATCTAACAAGAGACACTTCAGGCTAAAGTTGACACACATTTGATTAGTGTTACCTCCTGGGCCATTATTCACTTTGCACACATAGTAACTACTAGAAGCATCCAACAATTAGACCAGATTATGTTCTGTCTTTTCCAAACAGTTGTTTAATTATTAGAATTAAGTATCTGGAAACTTGGTAACAAATGTTTGGAAACAAGAGATTGCAATTCCATTTCCTTTTCAAGCATGAGTCATGAAGATTTTTCAAAAAGAATCATATCTTCCTTGACTCCTGCAAAACAAATTATAAGACAAATGGCACATTAGCTATGTCATGCTTGACCTAAACTCTGCTGCGTCCCTTAGTGGATTTTGAAGATTAATGAAGTGATGTTTTTAAAGATGACAAAATCCCATGCATCAACAATGCAACCAAAAAAACCCATAACAAACAATGCAACCAAAATTTAGATTTTTTAAATCAATCTTGAAGAAGGATGTGAAGATATGAGAGCTATGCCACCAATAGAAATATAATGTAAGCTATGTATATATATATATATATATATATATATATGTACATATATATATAGTAAGCTACATATATATTTAAGTTTGCTACTAGCTATGTTAAAAGACATAAAGAAAAAGTGAAATTAATTTAATATTTTATTTAACAGAATATTTCAAATCATGTTTCAACATGTAATAAATGTGCAATATTAATGAATTGTTTGCACACTTTTTTATATTGCCTTCAAATATATAATATATATAATATTTACATATAATATATAATATATATATGTGTTATATATTTATTACATATAATTATATATTTTATATAACAATGTATTATAATTATATTAGTATATATCATAATTATATTATATATTATTATATATAATAATTCATGGAATATATAATTAGATATATAAATAAATAGTTATAAATATATTTATATATGTAATGTATAAATCATATATAATTATAGAATTTGTATTATATAAGATAAATATATAAATAAGATATATTTTATATGAATATATAAATATATTTTATATAAATATATATAATGGAATACTATTTAGCCATTAAAAAGAATGGACAAGGCAGGTTTGTTTGTTTGTTTGTTTTTACAAGGCAGTTTTACAAGAGAAAAATAAGGAGAATCTCTTTGTCCCTTTCATAGTCACTTCCTGGCTTGTTGTGTGCCCCCTAGCAGTATTTCTAGACACATAGAGACTGTAAGTCTCTATGACTTTGCTTTCTGTTCCACCGTTCTGGAGCATTCTGCCTACCATCACTGCCCACCTCTGGTCCTTCTGACTAATTCCTGTTCTTACTTCAAGGTCCTAATCAATTGTCCAAATCAATAGCCCTAGGAAGAGTTTTACACCCTGGCCTCCAGACATAATTAATTTGGTTTTCTCTTTGTGCCCTTAACATACTTATATTATGTACATTTACTTGCTTTCATGTTTTTCTCTTACTTTGAGGGTCTTGAAACGTTGAACTGTGTATCCTTCATGCCTATATTCCAATGAATATAACTAGTAACATACAGTTGATGTTAAGTAAATGGCTCTAGATCTTAATTTTAAACTCACGCCTAAGGAAGCTTCCAGGGGATTTCCCTTGTCCCTCATGTACTCTCTTTTCAAAGAATGCTGGAAAGGCTAAGTTAGACACTGATTGCACCTAGTGAAATATAAGCACACTGATAAATGTTAATAATTATTAATAATATATTAGTATACCTTATTTTCTTATTTATTATTTTTTCCATATTCTTAAATATTCCTGCCCAGTGGTCAATTAAGTAAGAAGCAACATGAATTTGGCTAAAACTAAATTGAGTTTTCAGGATGTATAAGCAGATTCTGTCTAAAAAGAAGAAAAGAGAAGATGTATATAAGACACAATCTTATTTTGAATATGGAAGAAACAGGCCGATGGGATTTGATAAATAATGGAGTTAATATAGAATGGGATAAAGGGTCTAACCTCATGTTGGGTAGAAAGTTCACAGGTTTTATTAGTTACTTATAACTAACAAACAGTTCAGTAAATAAATATAAAAAAGGAGCATAAAAATACCTTATATCCAATTCATTGCACCTTAGTACTCGTAGTGATGGCATATTTGCTTTGTTATTCTTTTCCACACTGATGACATCCTGCAGGTGAGTCACACACTATCCTTTTATTAGATGAGCTCTACATGCACCATGAAGCTTTTCTTCTCAATTCAAGTATTTTTATTCTTCATTCACTGTTTTCTTGCTGCTCCCTAGGCTTCCATTAGCATTTCTTCTGCAATTTCCCCCCCAATTCTTATACTTGTTTTAGCCAATTGTAAACTTCTTTGGTCTTTTAGAACTTTATTAAATATTTATAAATCTTTGCATAAACTTTCTATTGATACATAAGCACTCCAACACTTGGAAGCTGGGCATTTGTTTCTTATCCCTCAGAGCTCTGTGATTTGACTGGGCTTAGCTGGGCAGTTCTTGCTGGGATCTGTCATGTGGTTATAGGCAAATGGTGGCGGGGACTTCAGTCCTCTGACAGCTTGGCTGGCCTTGACATCTAAGGGGGCTGGACATGATGCTGGCTGTCAGCTGAGGGTGTTTAACCAAGCATTTACCCGTGGCTTTTTCATCTGGCTTGGGTTTCTTAGAGCATGATGGTGGGGCTCTAGGAGCAGAAGCTTCATGTCTTCTTATGACGTAGTCTCAGAAAATCCAGAATATTCCTCTTGCTGTTTTCTACTGGATAAAGGAGTTACTAAGGTCAACCACACATGGGGCAGGGATTAGACCTCACCTCTCACTGGGAAGAGCAGCAGAGGGTGGTGTCCATTTTGATCTACCACACTTCTTCTTATATAACTTTTTATTTTTTGTATTTTTATTGTATTATATTAGTCACCATACAATACATCATTAGTTTTTTGGTGTAATGTTCCAAGATTTATTTATATTTAATACCCAGTGCTCTATATAATACATGTCCTCCTTAATATCCACCACCAGGCTCACCCATCCCACCACCCTTTATATACCTTTCTAAACACTACATCTGTTCTTTATAGAAATTCTAAGCTTAATTTAAAAGTTTAGAATAAATGCGCAGAAATATATGTAGTTCTGAGGAAAAGACATTGCATACTCATCACCTTTAAAATGTAACCTGTTTGGTTTTCATCTCATCACTGGACACTTACAACCATTGAATAAGTAATTAAGATGTCCAACTTGGGAGGAACTTCTGGATATAGATAATACATGCGGTGATGAACTGGCAAAATATGACCATAATGCATTCTTTTTTTTTTTTTTTCAATTTATTTATTTTCAGAAAAACAGTATTCATTATTTTTTCACCACACCCAGTGCTCCATGCAAGCTGTGCCCTCTATAATACCCACCACCTGGTACCCCAACCGCCCACCCCCCCGCCATTGCAAACCCCTCAGATTGTTTTTCAGAGTCCATAGTCTCTCATGGTTCATCTCCCCTTCCAATTTACCCAAAAGCACATACCCTCCCCAATGTCCATAACCCTACCCACCTTCTCACAACCCCCCTCCCCCCAGCAACCCACAGTTTGTTTCGTGAGATTAAGAGTCACTTATGGTTTGTCTCCCTCCCTATCCCATCTTGTTTCATGGATTCTTCTCCTACCCACTTAAGCCCCCATGTTGCATCACCACTTCCTCATATCAGGGAGATCATATGATATTTGTCTTTCTCCGCTTGACTTATTTCGCTAAGCATGATACTCTCTAATTCCATCCATGTTGTCGCAAATGGCAAGATTTCGTTTCTTTTGATGGCTGCATAGTATTCCATTGTGTATATATACCACTTCTTCTTGATCCATTCATCTGTTGATGGACATCTAGGTTCTTTCCATAGTTTGGCTATTGTGGACATTGCTGCTATAAACATTCGGGTGCACGTGCCCCTTTGGATCACTACGTTTGTATCTTTAGGGTAAATTCCCAGTAGTGCAATTGCTGGGTCATAGGGCAGTTCTATTTTCAACATTTTGAGGAACCTCCATGCTGTTTTCCAGAGTGGTTGCACCAGCTTGCATTCCCACCAACAGCCACGTGCAGAAAAATGAAATTGGACCATTTCCTTACACCACACACAAAAATAGATTCAAAATGGATTAAGGACCTCAATGTGAGAAAGGAATCCATCAAAATCCTTGAGGAGAACACAGGCAGCAACCTCTTCGACCTCAGCCGCAGCAACATCTTCCTAGGAACATCGCCAAAGGCAAGGGAAGCAAAGGCAAAAATGAACTTTTGGGATTTCATCAAAATCAAAAGCTTTTGCACAGCAAAGGAAACAGTTAACAAAACCAAAAGACAACTGACAGAATGGGAGAAGATATTTGCAAACGACATATCAGATAAAGGACTATTGTCCAAAATCTATAAAGAACTTAACAAACTCAACACCCAAAGAACAAATAATCCAATCAAGAAATGGGCAGAGGACATGAACAGACATTTCTGCAAAGAAGACATCCAGATGGCCAACAGACACATGAAAAAGTGCTCCATATCACTCGGCATCAGGGAAATACAAATCAAAACCACAAGGAGATATCACCTCACACCAGTCAGAATGGCTAAAATCAACAAGTCAGGAAATGACAGATGCTGGCGAGGATGCGGAGAAAGGGGACCATAATGCATTCTAAAGTCAAAACCCAAATAACTGTTGGATTACCTTTTATTTTTATTTAGATATACTTCTGTTTTGCTTCATACATTTGGATAAATAAGTATTGACTCCATCTAGAGACTTCTTCACAGTCACTAAATATATATACTCCCAATCTTTTCTTCAAAAATATTATCAGCAACTACTTATGTGGCAGATTATTTTCCTAAAAAAAGTTACAACAATATTCCCTATCAAACATGTTCTTGTTTTTCTTTTTAAAAATGAACTTTATTTCTTAGAACAATTTTGGACTATTTATAAAAATATTGTGAAGATAGTGTAGAGAGTTTTCATTATACCCCATATGCAGTCTTCATATTATTAATATTTTACATTAGTATTGTATGTTTGTCCCAATTAATGAACAAATCTTGATATATTAGTATGAAAAAAGTCCATACATTTTAAATATTTTTATTTTAATTTTTAATTTAAATTAGCAAATATATATAGTACATCATTAGTTTCAGATGTAGTGTTCAATAAATTCAATAACACCCAGTGCTCATTGAATCACGCACCCTCCTAATGTCCATACATTTTATCTTATTATCCATACATTCTATCTAGTATCCATTTCCTGTTCCAAGATCTCATCCACATTGTCCTTATGGCTCCTTAGCCTCTTCTGGGCTGTGACACTCATGTACAATCGAGAATTCTCCCAAAGAGAACTAAGGTCTTTTCCCTCTCATGAATCTGGCAGGTTTATGGCTACAGCACAAGGATTGCTATGTGATTTTGGAGGGTAGGCCAAATAAAACAGACCTATTTCTTCAGGATGTTTGTTCTCACAACCCAGTACACTGTGAGGAAACCCAAACAGGCCATGAACAGGCCAAGTATAGTTATTTCTCCTAATAACTTGGCTGTTGTTTCAGCCAACATCCAGCATCATCCACCAGATGTGGCATTAATGATGCCTCCAGATAAATTCAGCCTCCAACTACTGAGTCACTACAGACATCAATCCTTCGGTTGAAGGTCCAGACTTTATGGCACTGAGAAAAGCCAACTCCAGTATGCCCTGTCCAACCCCTGACACAGAATCCAAAATAATAATACAGTGATGGTCTTATGACACAAGTTTAGGTTGTTATATAGTCATAGTAACTGGGAACACTTGAAATTCACAAATTGCTATAAATCCAGATTACATGTTATAGCTAGGAGGTAGTGGCCAGGAAGAAGTAGGAGCATTCCCTGGAGTAGCTGGTTGTAGCAGGAGTTGATTGTCATATGCGTGGCACTTTTCTTATTTCTTATTTAACATAAGAATGAATAAATATCTATTGAGTGTCTATCATGTGCCAGGCACTGTTGTAGGTACCTGGGATGCACCAATGAAGAAAACAAAGATCCCTGCTTTTACTGAACTGCCATTTTAACAAAGGAAGACAGACATCAACAAATAATAACATAAAAAATAAATATATAGCAGGTTTGAAGGTGCTAAATGCAATTAAAAAAAAAAAGACAGCTTGCTGCTAGGCAAATGGTCAATAGTGCTGTGGGGCTTCTCATAGCATTAAGCAGAAAGGTCGAAATGGGCCTGTTTGACATAGCAAATACTCTAGTGTACCACTGAGTCCAAGTCACCCAGAAAAGCAGAGCCTGAGGCAAAGATCAAGTAGGAAAATTTGGGAGTATAAGCACGGGATAGTAGAAAGAGAAAAAGGAGAAGCAAGGACAAGAAGTGAGCAAAACCACATGACGAGGTAAGTTATGGCATGGGAGCCTCTTCCTAACAGGACACAAGAGAAGGGGAAGATTAGTTGGCAAGAATGTTCATTCAGCACATCAAATGTCCTTAGGGGGCTCACAGGATGGGCTTTACTTTGGTGAGGACAAGAGCTGTGGTGTCAGTTTCTCCGTTGTCTGCCCTCTCCCAGTGACCCTGGTGCCTTTAGTTTCCATCATCCTTTGGGCTGGTCAGGAGTCCAGATAAACAGTTTGTCTCTTACCTGAGTCTGGGCCAGTAGCACACATTGTATCTCATCTGAGCCTGGACAGCAGCACACAGTGCACCTCTCATTCAAATACAAATGTGATCAGGCTGCTCAGTGTAGAGTTTGAGCATAGGCTGAGGCTGTGGGCCTGGGCCTGCAGCTGGGATTCCTGCTCTGCAGGGCCTGGCAAGAGCTCAATAAAGGCAGCAAGGGCAGAGCAATGTCCTGACAATGGTCCCTTAGAAAGAAAGTGGTAATGCAGAGAATCTGACTAAGTCTATCAGTATTATCTATTTCCAGATGTAAAGTAGTTTGCTGTGTAGAAATCTAGGACAACAATGATCTGGGCAGATGGAACAGCCAGACAAGATCCTATGGCAAGTATTGCCTTCTTTGATAATGAGGAGGGATACTAAAATGGCTTGGACATGGGATCAAAAGGGACAGTGAGAAAAAAAAATTGTTTGAGAAGAATATGGGCCCAAGAGGGGCAGATCTTGTGGGCCTTAGGACTTTAAATAAAGCAAGAGTCTCTAAATGGAAGAGTCGAGTGAAGGATTGAATGGTTGTGTATAGTTTGGAAGGCTGAATCTGGCTGTTGGGTTATAAAGATTCATTGGGGGCAGGTGGTGTTTCAGTGGAGAAGCAAAGGGCCTGGGATGCTAGGGTAATAAAGAGGGAAAAGGACAATAGCTTAGATCAAGATGGTGGTATGAGGCAGTCCTAGGGAGACTCTTTCTGAAGCATATAGGGTTTCCTAATGTATTGGATATCAGATGTGAGAGAAAGAACTGGGTCCATAGTTTTTGGCATAGCAAGATGGATGTGATCACTATTCCTTTGCATGGAGAAGATACAGGTGCAACTGCTGTCTGGGCTCAGAACTTCTATTTGAACAAAAGGGATTGAACCATTTAGGTACAGATATTAAGGTCATAATTAGATGTATGAGTGAGAAAGAGGTAAAGAATATTTTTTTCCAATTATGGGAAACTGAGGTTAGGTGTCCTGATTCCCTGGAAGCCATTCAGCTCCAAGAGGAAGACTTGGGATGTTGTCCACTGTAGTAGTTGCTTGTGAGAATGCTGTGTAGTGCAGACTGGCAGAAGATGGGAAGGTAGGCTAGTTGACCATGTCACATGAGTTCAATATTTTGGAAATCAAACTGAGCCCCTTTAAGTTACCTAGTGCATTAGAACATGTTGAGTGTGCCTGGATTTGTCACCTCTAGTGGACTGAAGCCTCCCATTACTGAAGTCATTGGTTAGCTAGATTTGGCAGAGGATAACAAGACTGAGCTGTACTTCTGTCCTGTTTCCCCAGGCTGAGCTGTATGATATTGAGGGATCAGACACCCCTTCAATGATTGTATTTTAAAGTAGAAATTGTACTAATACCCAGCGTATAGGACTGATGAACCAAAAGTTCAGAGCAGAGCCAGCCAAATATAAAGTGGTTAGTAAATGTGAACTGGTATGATGGTGGTGGTGGTGGTGGTGGTGGTTCTGACAGGTTACCCTCTTTTCTGAGGACACTTCTTTCCTGATCTCATAAATTTGAAAACTGTCTCATTATATAACTTTTTGTCGTACTTCTGAGTATGTAGGTTTGGAGTTCTAAGAATATTTTGTTGTTGTTGATGAGCCACTTGATGGTTTTCAGCTGAAATTTTTATTTTTATTTTTTGAAGATTTATGGACCCTGGGAAACCCCAAGGGTTTCAAAGGGGAATAGGGCATTGGGATAACCAGGTGATGTATTAAGGAGGACACATGTTTGATGAGCACTAGGTGTTACATGTGACTAATGAATCATTGAACACTACATCAAAAGCTAATTATGTACTATACAGTGGCTAACTGAATATACAAAACAAACAAAAAAGTAGTGCTTTTGAAAAAATGCAATGAACTGAATATTTATGTCCCTTTAAAATTCATACATTAAAATTCTATGTACCAAGGTGATGGTATTAGAAGGTGGGACCTTCATCAGCGAAATTCAAATCAAAACCACATTGAGATACCACCTTACACCAGTTAGAATGGCAAAAATTGACAAGGCAAGAAACAACGAGTGTTGGAGAGGTTGTGAAGAAAGGGGAACCCTCTTACACTGTTGGTAGAAATGCAGGTTGGTACAGTTACTTTGGAAAACAGTGTAGAGGTTCCTCAAAAAGTTAAAAATAGAGCTACTCTGTGATCCAGCAATTGTACTATTGTGTATTTACTCAAAAGATACAGATGTAGTGAAAAGAAGGGCCACATGCACCCCAGTGTTCGTATCAGCAATGTCCACAATAGCCAAACTGTGGAAAGAGCCAAGATGCCCCTCAACAGATGAATGGGTAAAGAAGATGTGGTACATATATACAATGGAATATTATTCAGCCATCAGAAAGGATGAATACAGGGTGCTTGGGTGGCTCAGTGAGTTAAAGCCTCTGCCTTTGGCTCTGGTCATGATCCCAGGGTCCTGGGATTGAGCCCCACTTTGGGCTCTCTGCTCAATGGGGAGCCTGCTTCCCCCTCTCTCTCTGTCGGCCTCTCTGCCTACTTGTGATCTTTGTCAAATAAATAAATAAAATCTTAAAAAAAAAAAGAAAGGATGAATATCCAGCTTTTGCATTGACATGGATGGGACTGGATGGGGTTATGCAAAGTGAAATAAGTCAAGCACAGAAAGACAATTATATGATTTCACTTATGTTTGGAACATAAGGAATAGCATGAAAGATACTAGGAGAGGAAGGGAAAAATGAGGGAGTATATCAGAGGGGGAGAAGAACCATGAGAGTCTATGGACCCAGAGAAACAAACTGAAGATTGTAGAGGGGAAGGGGGTGGGGAGGTTGCTGGTCTAATGATGGGTACTAAAGAGGGCATGTATTGCATGAAACCCTGGGTGTTATTTGCAAACAATGAATCATGGAACACTACATCAAAAACTAATAGGGTAGAGTATGGTGACTAACATAACATAATTTTAAAAAAGCATTAAAAGTTTAAAGAAAGAAAGTGGAGTCTTTAGGAAGTAATGAAGTCAGGAAACAGAGCCCTGGTGAATGGGAGTAGTGCCTTTACATAAGAGAGCCCAGAGAGCTCCCTCTCCCCTCTCATACTGGGAGGGCACAAACAAGAAAAAGTACAGTCTGTGAACCAGGAGGTGGGTCCTCAGAAGACACTGAACCTGTTGGCAACTTGATCTGGGATTTCCAGCCTCCAAAACTGTGAGAAATTAATTTGTGTTGTTTATAAGTAAAAAAAAAAAAAAAGTATTTATTTATCAGGGGTAGAGAAGCAGAGAGAGAGACAGAATCTCTCTGCTGATCATGGGGCCTGAGGTGGGGCTGGATCCCACCACCCATGAGATCATGACATGGGCTGAAATTGCAAGTTGGATGTTCAATCCACTGACCCACCCTGGTGCCTCTCAGCCGAGAATTTTTAATTAGCAGAAATACTTCTATGGCAGCCACTCTCCACATCGCTCTGTAATGCAGCAGGAGGATGGCAGCCAAGAGAATGCAATAGGGAAAACTGTATCATTTGGGACTTGGTATACTGAGAAAACAACAAAAAATGTACATGTTTTCAAGCCCTAAAGTGCTCAACTGATGGATCCAGGTGGGTTTACAACAAGCAGAACAGGGCAGTGTGAGCAGGTGGTGCATTTATGAGCTCTGGGTCAGGATCTATGCAGGGCATTTCTCATAACTCAATGTCAAAAATCTTCATGGAGGGCACCAATGTGCCCATTTCACTGACTGGGGATTTGAGGCTGAGAACTTCAGCAACATGCCAGAGCCACAGACTGCATGCAGGGGGCTGGGTCTTGAAACATCCCATGATACATGCAGTCTCCTCTTTGTGCCCCTAGGTAAGAGGGTGTGGGTCACAGAAAATTGGAGGCCAACCTGGCATTAGCAGGCAGGAACTACTCTTCACTCTGTGTCCCAGTGCTATCTACTGGAAGACGTCCATGCTCCTGAAACTCCAGTGCACCATCTCAGAATGAAAGAAAAGAAACCAGGGGTATCATGACTGTGCAAAGCTCTCCACAGCTAGAAGAAAAGTGGAATTATGGTTTTTCTACCTCAGAAATAAAGGGCTCTATTTGTATATCTTCTTTAAGTTTCCACCAGGAAAAAGAGTTTCCTTATTTATTTATTTATTATTTTGTATAAATGTATCACCCTGTACATTAAAACTTCCTCTTCAGGGGCTGTTTTATTTCATTAACCCTCTTCTTTGTTTCAAGATCCAACTGTTTCAAAACTCTCCAGCTCATGGAAATGGGAAATAGCCTCCAGTCCTCTTACTGAGCTTCCCCTGCAGCCCTGGCTGAGTGAAGTCACCTGGAACCTGACTACTCAGGGCACTGCTGGGGAGTCATGCTAACAATTCATCGATCTCATGAACCTTCCTTTTCCTGGAGCTCCATGGGAGACACAGACTCTGAACAGAAAGGACCATTTTCTTTCAACTAAGAATCAGTGCTGGTCAGAAGCAATCTCATAATCTCTTGAAAACCAAGGACCCATCACCAAAGTTGTTTAGAACATGCCACAAAACTAAATTAGATCCCTTCCGTGAGTCCACTCAGAGAGCACATTTTCTAAACCACTTTAATGGGAAAAAATAAACCATATACAAAACTACTTAGAACTTTCACTTAAATGATGATCCACAGACCTCTTAAGTTAATCTTAAAAAAAAAATCTTCAAAGGTTAGGGAAACTACGTTTCTTTTTTTCCTTTCAAGATAGCTTTTTTCCTTTCAAGATAGCTTCAAAATAGCCTTATTTCTGGAAATTTCTATAAGTCCTTACTTTATGTAGCCCTTATATATCAGCCCCAATTTTTAAATTAATAAACTTTTAGACATTTAAATAAAATTTTAGACATTAGTTTTATATTTGCAAAAACGATACAGACACTTCCCCTATACCCCTCACCCAGTTTCACCACTATGAAAAATTTATATTAGTACGCTAACTTCATTGCAAATAATGAGCCAATATTGGTATATATATATATTTAAGAGAGAGTGTGTGAGTGGGGTGAGGGGCAGAGTGGGAGGGAGAGGCAGAAGATTTCAAGCAGACTCTGCACTGTGCCAGGAGTCAGACACAGGACTCGATATCACGACCCTGAGATCATGACCTGAGTTGAAACCAAGAGTTGGACGTTTAACTGACTGAGTCACACAGGGGACTCTTGACACATTATTATTAATTAAAGCCCATACTTTATTCAGACTGCCTTAGTTTCTACCTCATGTCCCTTTGTGAGTTTCAGGATCCCACCAGGTCTTGACTTTGCATTTAGTTATTATGTCTCCTTATGCTTTTCTCAGATGTGGCAGTTTCTCAGAATTTAGTTGTTTTGATGACTTTGACAGTTTTGAAGAATACTACTTAGCTATTTTGTAGAATGTCTCTTGGAATTTATCTTTTTCTTTCATAACTAGAATAGGGTTACAGATTTTGGGGAGGAGGACCACAGAAGTAAGTTGCCATTCTCATGGCATCATATTTAGGGTATAGGTCATCCTGGAGAGTCCATTTTTCTTGCCTTTTCCAACTTTTAGAGGCTGCCTTCAGGCCATAGTTTATGGTCCTCTTCAACTTCAAAGCCCCCGGTGGCTGCTAGAGACCTTCTCACATTACATCACTCTGACACTGACTCTTCCTTTTTTTGCATCCCTCTTCTATTTATAAGGACTCTTGTCATTACTTTGAGACCAACTGAATAATCCAGGGTAATCTCTTTAAATCAAGGTCATCCCATAAGCAAATTTAGTTCTATCTGCAAACTTAATTCTCCCTACCCATGCAACCAAACATATGTGCAGATTCCTAATGTTAAAACATGGACATTTTTTGGGAGGGAACATTAATTTACCTACACAAAAAAACAAAATCTGTGTGCTGTATGTGATTATTATTACTAGAGTAGAATTTTTTTCTAACTCCTCTCAGCAGACAGGGCAAGGAAATATATGCATTTTTTAAACCTGTGTGTGAATACACACAAACACACACACACACACACACACACACACACATACATCTGTATCTATACTAAGCCCTTAACTATAACCTGATACTCCAATAATAAGAAATCTGGTAACCACTATCTGCCATCATTTAACTTAATTATTCAATTCCAATATACATGGATAATGTATTATTTACCTGAACTGAACCCCTGTAGGAAAGAACTTAATCAAATAGAGTATAATGCTTATGTGCAGTTCCTTTTGCCTTTAATCTTAAAGATTATGTTTCTTTCCAAAATTTCTTAGGTAACACTTTTCACCCCCACCACTTTTAGGGAGATTATTTCATATATATACACTATAGTTTTCATTTGCTTTTTCCTCCTCCTCCTTCCTCTTCTCCTCCTCCTCCTTCTCCTCATATATATGCAATATAGTTTTCATTTGTTTTCTCCCCCTCCTCGCCCTCCTCCTCCTTCCTCTTATCCTCCTCCTCCTCCTTCTTCTTCTTCATTTGTTACAGTTCCATTCAGGAATTCCCAACTCAGCGCCTTTGAATGTAAAAGACTGAAGTGGGAAGATAGCATGAGGAACCAGAATATAAGAGTACATGAAGGTAGGGACAAGTAATTAGTAAAAACAATCCAACACACGTTGTTTCCTGTTCTGTTAATTTTGGCCATTCTAACTGGTGTAAGGTGGTATCTCAATGTGGTTTTGATTTGAATCTCCCTGATGGCTAATAATGATGAACATTTTTTCACTTGTCTGTTAGCCATTTGTATATCTCCTTTGGAGAAGTGTCTGTTCATGTCCTCTATTTTTTGATATGATTATCTGTTTTTTGGGTGTTGAGTTTGAGGAGTTCTTAAAGATCCTGGATATCAGCCCTTTGTCTGTAGTGTCATTTGTGAATATCTTTTCCTATTCTGTGAGTTGCTGCTTTGTTTTTTTGACTGTTTCCTTTCCTGTGCAGAGGATTTTTATCTTGATGAAGTCCCAAAAGTTCATTTTCACCTTTGTTTCTTTGCCTTTGGAGACATGTCTTGAAAGAAGTTGCTGTGGCCAATATCGAAGAAATTACTGCCTATGTTCTCCTCTATGATTTTGATGGATTCCTGCCTCATATTGAGATCTTTCAAGTATGTGAAACTATATGATGATTGACCTTTTCTGCTTGAGTTATTTCACTCAGCATAATCTCCTCCAGTTCTGTCCATGTTGATACAAAAGTTGTGTATTCATCCTTTTTGATGGCTGAGTAATACTCCACTGTATATATGGACCACATCTTCTTAATCCATTTGTCTGCTGAAGGGCATTTTGGCTCTTCCCACAGTTTGGCAATTGTGCCACTGCTGCTATGAACATTGGGGTACATTTGTACCCCATCATCAGTATCTTTGGGGTAAATACCCAGTAGTGCAATTGCAGCGTCATAGGCTAACTCTATTTTAAATTTTCTGAGGAATCTCCACACTCTTTTCTAAAGTGGTTGCACCAACTTGCATTCCCACCAACAGTGTAAGAATCTTGGAACACTGAAAAAATAAGATTGAAAAAAATCCAACAGCTCGGAAAATACCATGGCTAAAAGTATATTCAGCATCATCTTAACTGTTTACTACATTTCTAGCCATCTTTTAAAGACCATTGTGAAAGTGGCTTTTCCTGATTGTCTCCTTCCTCCTCCTCCTTCTTCCTTTTCTTCTTCTTTTTTTCCTTCTTCTTCTCCTCCTTCTTCTTCATCTGTGTCTTCATCTTCTTCCTGGACTAAACAAAGGCACAATGTTCCAACAAGTTTGCTCTATTTTAAAGTCTATGATAAAGAGATATCTGCATGCCCACCAATATTCTTTATAAACAAGTCCCACTTTGTTTCCAGAATGTCTGTTTTTTGTAGATCTTAACAGAATTCGCTTACATGTCTATGTGTTTTATTATTCCAAGTATAAATGGAGGGCATGTTCATTCTTCTTAAAGTATGCAGGTCTACAAGTCTTAGAACAAAATTAGTGCTAATGAAAAGTGCAGTGAATTAGAGAAAGAAAGCCTGTTGCTCCAGCCATAAGTCCACAAAAACCTCTCATTCTGCCTCATATGTTACCATTTTTAGGATGAGTTATGACCCCTGGAATTTAGAGATGGCTAGTCTATCACAACGTGTAACTTATGAGGGATGACTCCCCAATAGAATGGCCAGTTTCCAGTAATTTATTTTGGGTTAAGGTGGAGAACATTCTTCCAATAAGCAGAATTATGGCACTAGTATCTCTTACTGTTGGCTAGACACCTATGGGTTTTTCAAAGCCAAGTCCAAGTTTTATGGGTTTTGTGATGTGTTCCCTCACTATCCTAGTTTTCATTAATATTTCTCACCTCTGAATTCTTACACCATACGTTGGCTTTTTATGCTGGACACTGGATCTTTTTAATACTGTGCCACTATCCTGGTCATATTTTCATGCTTACTGTATCTCCTAAAAGATGCAGTATCTACCACAGGTAGGATTCATTTATTGTCCTTCTCTTTGTTTCTCAAGGTTTCTGTCATGACATCTTATATGTAGGAGATGGTCAATAAATTCAAGAAGATTGAGAATTTAAAATTACCAACTGAAATCAATTCTTCATCCAGGTGAAGAGTGAACTTATCCTAGGAACACCTACCTTCTAGATTCATGCAATATAGGGACATCTTATTTCTATTTACTGCTTTGCAACACAGTAAACCAAACACACAAATTATCAGATTTTCAAGAGGTATTAGGTAAACCAATTTCCACTTCTGTGCTCTCCCCAAAACAGAGACTGCTTTGTCTTTCTCAGTGCAGGTGGTTATTTGGGAACTAATCCCAGGAAGCACAAGTAATAAACAGGGGATATGAACAGACAGGAAATCAATAAAGTACTGTTTATTGAGCTTATGATACTTTTGGTGATGGGTCTTTGTCTCATTGGGACCTCTAAGGCACCTCATAAAATTCTTCTAGGGATCATACCTGTAAGGTTGAGACTGAACATCTATCTTCCAGTCTTCATATGTGGTGATTGTCCGTGGGAACTTTAACAACCACAACACCATCATCTGCCATATTCCCTCACCAAACTCCAAGGCTGCAGCTCTGGGTGGACTGAGATACTTCTCTGGCATGGAGAATACCCTGAACTAAAATCAGAGAGCCCCTCTGGTGTCCTTGAGATGAGACCTGGAAATGTGCACAGAGCTGTCCTGCACAGCTGCACTGAAATCAGGTCACCTGTGGAGCTGGGGTGAAGAGATGATTCTTTACCAAATATTGCCTGGTTTTCAGAAACACAGGCTAAGACAGAAAAGGAAGGCCCAAGCTGCTTATCTAAGTCTCAACTGACAAGACATCTAGGATTAGATTTCATTCTTGAAATTTTGTCCTAAGCCCGAGTCTAAACTGTGTATAATTCTGATTTTGAGTTTTGTAAAATTGGGTTTTTATAGTTCAATTTAATATAGTGCTTTGGCAGCAGTCCATGAGGGCTTTCAAACTTAAGAAGTAGAGCATTTGCTAAAGGCCAGTTTTTTTGACTGGTGAGAGATTATGTTTAACCCAGCAGTATGCTAATGTGTGGACCTGCATACTCCAGCAAAGGGAGTATTAGAGTGTATTTGTCATGTGAGACCAACTCATCCACAGGGAGGGTCCAGAAGATTTACCTTTCACCCTATTGTGAGAACAGAATCTGTGAGAGGGTCCCTGTATCCTTGAAGAGGTTACTGTTCACTGTTCTCTGTAGGCCAGACCTGTCCATGTGAACTATAGTCACTGGACTGGTAAATCTAAATGTAGGAGTAATTGGACCCCAGGATGGCAGAGACTCAACCAGCAAAGGCAAGAAGGACATGGTTACTGAAAAGAATGACAGAGTCAAAGCAGTAATCAGAATATTCTGACTTGTGCAGACCATGGTGCTGGCTGGTTAATTAGCATTCCTAGAAGAGAAATAGATGGGGGAGGTTACTAAATTCTTACTTGATCTGTATGAGTATCAAAGTTCTAGGTCAAATGAATAAAAGCTGAATCTGAATCATTAAAACATAGAGTCATAGACCCTAAATCAATACTGAAGTTTGAGCCAGTTTATAGACCCAGAGCCTTTTGAATAAAGGAGAGGCTAGTTGCCATGGAAGGAAGACCTGGCAGTACACTGCTGACAATTTATACTGTTAATGTTTCTCTCAACCTTCTCCATTGGAACCTATGGTCTTTTACTAGGGAAACTGAATTAGGAAAAAGAAATCATCAGCACTTCCTGGGACTACTGGACACTGACTAAACTGACACTGATTCCAGGAGACCCAAAATGTCACATGGTCCACTAGTCAGAGCAGGGATTTATAGAGGGCAGGTGATCAATGAAGTTTTAGCTTATGCTATTCTCACAGTGTGCTCAGTAGGTCCCCAAATCCATCTTGTGGTTATTCCCCCAGTTCTGGGATGCGTAATTGGAATAAATATACTCAGCAGCTGGCAGAATCCCCATTTGTACCCTGACCTATAGAGTGAGGATCATTATGGTGGGAAAGGCCAAGTGCAAGCCACTAGAACTGCCTGAACCTGGCAAAAGAGTACCACATTCCTGGAGAGATTTCAGAATCAGTGATCAAGCAGGGCCTTGAGAGATGAAGGGCTGGTGATTTGTAGCACATCTCCATTCAACTCATTTACTTGGTGTGCACAGAAGAAAGATGCATCTTGCATAATGACAGTGGATTATCAAAATCTTCACCAGGGAGATTACAATGGCAGCTGCTATCCAGATGTAGTTTCCTTGCTTGAGCAAACTGGCGTATTCCTTAGTACCTTGTATGCAGTGAGACATACTTTATTTTCCATCCTTGTGAATAACAACCACTAGAAGCAGTTTGCTTTCAACTGGCAAGGCCAGCAATACACCATCACTCTTCTACCTCAGGGAAATATCAACTCTTCAACCTGTTATCGTAATTTAGTTTGTTAAGATCTTGATTGCCTTTCCCTTCCACAAGATATCACACTGACCTATTATACTGATGACATTACACTGATTGGACCTAGTGAGCTAGAAGGCTATATTACTGATAACATTATGTTGATTGGATCTAATGAGCAAGAAGTAATTACTATTCTAGACTTCTGGCAAGCATATAAATGCCAGGGGGTGGGAAATAAATCTGACTAAAATTAAGAGTTTTCTATCTCAGTGAAATTTCCATGGCCCCAGAGATTTGAAGCATGTTGAGATCTCCCTTCTAAGGTGAAGGTAAGTTATTGCATCTGACTCCTCATTCATCCAAAAAAGAAGCACGATACCTAGGGGGAGCTCTGGATTTTTGGAGGCAGTACATTCCTTGTTTGCGTGTGTTACTCTGTCCCATGTGCCAAGTGATATGAAAAGCTGCTAGTTTGAATGCGAGCAGAATAACAGAGGTTTTGCAACAGACTCCAGCTGCTATGTTATCTGCTTAGCCCTTCGGATCTTCTTATACATCAGATCCACTGTGGCTGAAGTGTAAGTGGCAGATAAGGATGCTGTTTGGAGGCTTTGACAGGTACTCTATGCATCAATAGCTGTGCAGGGCTTTGGGATTCTGAGCAGAGTACTGCCATCCATCAAGGATAGCTACTTGCTTTTTAAATGACAGCTCTTGGCTCATTACTGGGCTTTTGGAGAGAATGAAAGCACAAATAAGTTACATGAATGAGTGATCCAAATGGTCATGGTTCCCTCTCCTGCCCCACTGTTTTCTCTCTCCCAGCCTTACCTATGGCCTCATGAGGAGCTCCCTATAAGCAGCTGACAGAGAAGAGAAGTCTCTATCTTGGTTTACACATAGTTCTGCATCATAAGCAGGCACCACCTGGAAATGGTTAGAAAAAAATTATATATATATATTTATTAAATATATTTATTAAAAATTATATATAATTGTATATATAAAATATATAAATAAATATATAAATATATATTAAAATATATAAAATAAAATATATAAAATTATATATAAATTATATATATATAATTTATATATATTCTATATATATATAAATTTTTCTGACCATTCTCTCACTCTTTACTAGTCAGGATTCTCCAGAGGAAAAAAAAAATTTATATATATATATATATATATATATATATATAATATAAACCTATTATATATAATATATATATATAAACCTGAGTCTGAGTGTGCATTTAGGGGAAACCCACATGAAATCTGGCAGACTGTGGAGAGGGGTGTGATGATGTGAAGTACCCCATCCTTGTGTCCATCAGACTCAGGCAGAAGGAGCCAAGACCCACAGAGCAGGGATGTGATGGCAACCAGGCCCTGTAATAATGCCCTTCCTGAGGATAATAGTACTCATTTCAGTAGCAACAATGATACCTGTTATGAGGCCACTAACTTTCAGATCTTGATACACTTAATCCACATGACAATGTTGACTGTCCTTGCTTTTAAGGGAACTGCACCTCTGGGATGTTAACTAACTAAAGTTCTTGTCTAGAAAGCTGTGTAGATGGATTGGAATTTAGACATAAGTGACTTAATGGAAGTTCGTTCTTCCTTCTTGAAGTCTTTCCTAATCTGTCTAGTCTGAGATAACACAAAGTACTGAGACTTCAGTGTCAGACAAACAGGGGCACAATGGTGACCAGATAGGGGCATTTCACAGCCTGCCAAAACTATACAGACACATCGATGCATGCAGTTTTGGCACATGATGAGCTTCCTCCTGATGCAAAAGCCATTATTGATGAGAGGTGTTATGTATAGAAAGCTCTATCTAAAATAATCACATCATAATTTATGATATCAATATTGGACACAACCCAAATGCTCTGTATTTGGTGACTAGGCAAATAAACTACTAAATTCACCAGGACAATACTAAGCGAGTGTTACAATGAAATGTAAAATTATTTAATGGCAAGGGGAAATAAACATCATATGCTAAGGGAAAAGACTGGTTACAAAGAACACTAGTAATGACATGCTATGAGTATGTATTGTACAAAATGTTATATCAACAGACAAAAGAATGCATTGATAAAAATGTTGGGAATTCCTTGGGTCATGGGATTCCTAGGGACTTTAATCTTTCTATTTGGTCTTTATCGCATTTTCTACAATGAATATATAAATACATACTTTACAAAGTATTCTTTGTTCCTTGATCAAAACTCAAAAGTGATTTCTGAGAGATGGTTTATTAAGTCGAAAATGATTGAGGCAAAGGATGTATGAGGTCACATAGTGAAGGGATCAGAACAGAGAGTAGAATGTCATTTGTTAAGCTTGCTGCTGGACTTGATATTCTACAATGATGGCCTTTTATCACTTGTTTCCAGCAGAGAGAAAACCATTCTGATCCTATGAGAAAAGAAGCCAGAACGTGTACATTCTGAGCTCTCATGTGCCCTGTCCTGGAGACAACAGCTCCAGAGGGTTTTTTGGGATTTGTCTTAGTGTGTAGGGCCTTAGGAATAGTAAAGGATCCTGGTGTTTCTGGCAAAATACCCCATCTGACCTCTGCTGGGATTCCTACTGGTCCCACTGGGTAAGGATAGATGCCGTCAATTTCACCCAGCTGGCTCATGGCTCAAAATGCATCAGGTTTCAATAAATTCAGTGATAGGAGAAGGAATGAAAACAATATAGAAGAGGATTCATTGTCTGTGCAAGATCAGGGAACCAGTTCCTGTTTTCTTGAAGGATTAGTTGAAATCCCCATGCCCCCAACCCCAGCTTGATTCAGGTGCAAATGTCCACAGGAAAGAAGGCTGAAACAGTCAAAGAAGTTTCCTCATCTATGTCTTCACCCTTCCTCTGCTATTTAATCCATCCTGTTTGTAACTCCTGGGCTTGGACCATGAAGAGTGGGCCATGCCTCTATAACTCAGAGCCCCCTGCTGAATTACATCTTTTGGGAATGTAGCAGAAACAAAAGCATGACAGAATTCATATCCATACCTACAAGACAATAGTGAAGACCTTTTTATACCCATTTTGCACCTTCCTTTTCCCCTGTCCCCAAGAAAAATATAGGTCAATAAAAGATTGTCTCTCAAAGACATAACTCAATGTGAACATTGGGAAAAAAGAGAGAGAGAGGGAAAAAAAAAAGCAAAAAAACCCCCAAAACAGAAACAGGCTGACCTCAGCCAGATCAATACTTTCACTAAACCCTTTCTCCCAACTCCTAATTCAAGTATGCTTTCTCTGCAAAAAAATATGATTAAGCCTGCTTGTTTAAAGATTTATAATTGGGATTCTCTATAACTTGTTCAAAGGGAAATTAGAATACTTTTTCCACTTATGTTGAAGACTAGGGAAAGCCACAGTATGGGAAGGTAAAGGCATAAAGAACTGATCTTTCTGAGGATTATACAGGGGCCCCCAGAGATGGGGTGACAGAAATAATTACATTCATCTCTCTCCCCAGATTGTTGCATTGATCATTGTTCCTATCTGGGAAATAGAAGAACAGGGTGTGAAATGATTTCCCTGTAGCCGCACAGGTTGTTGATGAAGGTGTTGGGTCTGTCACACAGGTTCCATGTCCCTGTCCACTGTTCTTTCCTGGTCTCCTCAAATTGCATCCACTTACAAATTTTTGGTCTTGTCAAGAATTTTTGCAATAACAGCCATCTTGCTAATGGAGTTTTGGCTAGCCTGTACAAGAATGGTCCTCACAATAGGCTCTTAGACTTAACCAACAAATCATGCAGTCTGTGAGCAACACAACCTGCCCAGGGATATTCGTGACTCATCACTCCTTTATTTGTTAAATAAGACTATCAGTATTATTATTAAATAATATGAATCAAAATAACAGTAATCAAAATGAACAGACTTCTTCCTGTCATATATCATGTTGTTCAACTTATAATAAGCAAATGTCCTTTGCAAATTGAGTAACTCATTAATAACTGATTCATTTGATGAAGGTAGCTGGGTCAATTTGAGTGTGTAAATGTTCCAGAGGAATGAAGCCCTTGGAGGAAATCTATGACAATTTTACACTTCTCAGGTAAAAATGACAGAAGGGCTTTTTCTTTATTCAGACCCCTACTATTTGGAAACTGAGAAACCAGCTATATACATTTCTTGAGTTGTTGAACATCGAGATGGAAAATAAAGTGCACATCTACTCTTCTTCACTTTATAGATGAGGAGATTGAACATTAAATTAATTATGAATAGATCAAAGTCCAGAACTCAGAACTCATTTCACACTTGCACTCACTGCTGTGTGAAGGGGAAGGAACTACACCTGCTGAGGGACTGTGGAGAGGGATACCGAAATGCCTATACACAGTCATTTTTTGAGCAGTTGCCCTGTGTACAACTCTGGCACAGACCAAAGTGTTGTATCTTTTTAAAATTATTTAATTATTTTTTATTTAATCATTTTAAATTAACATATAATGTATTTTTTTCAGGGGTACAGATCTGTGATTCATCAGTCTAACAAAATTCACAGTGCTTACCATAGCACATACCCTGCCCAATGTCCATCACTCAGCCACCCCACCCTTCCATCCCCCTCCCCTCCAGCAACCCTCAGCTTGTTTCCTGAGATTAAGAGTCTCTTATGGTTTGTCTCCCTCTCTGGTTTTGTCTTGTTTCATTATTCCCTCCCTTCCCCTATGATCCTCTGTCTTGAGATTCTCAAATTCCGTCTACCGCCATACCACCCTGAACGCGCCCGATCTCGTCTTATCTCGGAAGCTAAGCAGGGAAGCTAAGCAGGGTCGGGCCTGGTTAGTACTTCGATGGGAGATTCTCAAATTCCTCATATCAGTGAGATCACATAATTGTCTTTCTCTGATTGACTTATTTCACTTAGCATAATACTCTCTAGTTCTATCCACATAATTGCAAATGTCGAGATTTCATTGCTTTGATAGCTGCATAATATTCATTGGCTTACTTTATATATATATATATATATATATATATATATATATATATATACACACACACACACACACACGCACATACACACACACCACATCTTCTCTATCCATTCATCTATCGATGGACATCTAGGCTCTTTCCATAGTTTGGCTATTGTGGACATCGCTGCTATAAACATTGGGGTTCACATGCCCCTTTGGATCACTATATTTGTATCTTTAGGGTAAAGACCCAGTAGTACAATTGCTGGGTTGTAAGATAGGTCTATTTTCAACTTCTTGAGGAACATCCATACTGTTTTCCAGAGTGGCTGCACCAGCTTGCCTTCCCACCAACAGTGTAGGAGAGTTCCCCTTTCTTCACATCCTCACCAACACCTGTCATTTCCCAACTTGTTAATTTTAGCCATTCTGACTGATGTGAGGTGGTATTGAATTGTGGTTTTGATATGTATTTCCCTGATGCCAGGTGATCTTGAACACTTTTTCTTGTGTCTTTTAGCCATTTGGATGTCTTCTTTGCAGAAATATCTTTTCATGTCTTCTGCCCATTTAGTGATTATTTGTTCTTTGGGTGTTGATTTTAATAACTTCTTTTTTTTTTTTTTTTTTTTAAGGTAGCCTTTTTTTTTTTTTTAAAGATTTTATTTATTTATTTGAGAGAGAGAGACAGTGAGAGAGAGCATGAGCGAGGAGAAGGTCAGAGAGCGAAGCAGACTCCCCATGGAGCTGGGAGCCTGATGTGGGACTCGATCCCGGGACTCCAGGATCACGCCCTGAGCCGAAGGCAGTCGTCCAACCAACTGAGCCACCCAGGCGTCCCCTGATTTTAATAACTTCTTTATAGATTTTGGATACTAGCCCTTTATCTGATGTTATTTGCAAATATATTCTCCCATTCTATCAGTTGTCTTTTGGTTTTATTGACTGTTTCCTTTGCTGTGCAAAAGCTTGATCTTGCTAAAGTCACAAGAGTTCATTTTTGCCCTTTCTTCCCTTGCCTGTGGTGATGTTTCTAGGAAGACATTGCTGTGGCTGAAGTTGAAGAGCTTGCTTCCTGGTTCTCCTCTAGAATTTTGATGGATTCCTTTCTCACATTGAGGTCTTCCATCCATTTTGAGTCTATTTTTGTGTGTAGTGTAAAGAAATGGTCCAGTTTCATTCTTCTGCATGTGGCTGTCCAATTTTCCCAACACCATCTGTTGAAGAGACTGTCTTTTTTTCCATTGGACATTCTTTCCTGTTTTGTTGAAGATTAATTGACCAAAGAGATAGGGTCCATTTTTGGGCTCTCTATTCTGTTCCATTGATCTATTTGTCTGTTCTTTTGTCAGTACCATACTGGCATTATTACAACTTTGTAATAGAGCTTGAAGTCTGGCATTGTGATGTCCAGCTTTGGCCATACAAATTTAGGATTGTTTCTTTGAAAAAAGTTGATGTATTTTTGATAGGGATTGCATTAAATATATAGCTTACTCTAAGTAGCATAGATATTTTCACAATATTTGTTCTTCTAATCCATAAGCATGGAGCATTTTTCCATTTCTTTATGTCTTCCTCAATTTCTTTCATGAGTACATTATAGTTTTCTGAGTACAGATTCTTTGCCTCCTTGGTTAGATTTATTCCTAGGTATTTTATGGCTTTGGGTGCAATTGTAAATGGGATTGACTCCTTAATTTCTCTTTCTTCTGTCTTGCTGTTACTGTATAGAAATGCAACTGATTTCTGTGCATTGATTTTATATCCTGACACTTTACTGAATTCCTATGTGAGTTCTAGGAGCTTTGGGATGGAGTCTTTGGGTTTTCCACATTAAGTATCATATAATCTACAAAGACTGAGAGTTTGATTTCTTCTTTGATAATTTGGATGGCTTTTATTATTTTTTGTTGTCTGATTGCTGAGGCTAGGACTTCAGTACTATGCTGAATAGCAGTGGTGATAGTGGACCTCTCTGCCGTGTTCCTGATGTTAAGGGAAAAGTCCTCTGTTTTTCCCCATTGAGAATGATTTTACTGTGGGTTTTTCATAGATGGCTTTTATGATATTGAGGTATATATCTTCTCTCCCTACACTGTGAAGAGTTTTAATCAAGAAAGGATGCTCTACTTCATCAAATGCTTTTTCTCTATCTATTGACAGGATCATATAATTCTTGTTCTTTCTTTGATTAAAGTATTATATCACATTGATTGATTTGTGGATGTTGAACCAACCTTGCAACCCAGGAATAAATCCCACTTGGTCTTGGGGAATCATCCTTCTATTGTACTCATAGATCCTATTGGCTAGTATTCTGGTAAGATTTTTGAGTTTATGCTCATCAGGATATTGGTCTGTAATTCACCTTTTTGATGGGGTCTTTGACTGGTTTTGGGATCAAGGTAATGCTGACCTCATAAGATGAGTTTGGAAGTTTTCCTTCCATTTCTATTTTTTAGAAGATTTTTAAAAAAGTTTGGTAGAATTCCTGGGAAGCTGTCTGCCCCTGGGCTCTTGTTTCTTGGGAGATTTTTTATGACTGTTTCAATTTCCTTACTGGTTATGGGTCTATTTGGGTTTTCTGTTTCTCCTGGTTCAGTTTTGTTAGTTTATATGTCTCTAGGAGTACATCCCTTTCTTCCAGATTGTCAAATTTGCTGGCATATAGTTGTTCATAATATGTTCTTATAATTGTTTGTAATTCTTTGGTGTTGGTTGCGATCTCTCCTTTTTCATTCATGATTTTATTAGTTTGGATCCTTTCTCTTTCTTTTTTAATAAGTCTGGAGAGGGGGTTATCAATCTTATTAATTCTTTCAAAGAACCAGCTTCTAGTTTTGTTGATTCGTTCTACTGTTTTTTTGGTTTTTATTTCATTGATTTCTGCTCTAATCTTTATTATTTCTCTTCTCCTGGTGGATTTAGGCTTTCTTTGCTGTTCTTTCTCCAGATCTTTGGGTGTAGGTTTAGGTTGTGTACTTGAAACCTTTCTTGTTTCTTGAGAAAGACCTGTATTGCTATATACTTTCCTCTAAGGACTTCCTTTGCTGTGTCCCCAAAATTTTGAACTGTTGTGTTTTCATTTTCATTTGTTTACATGAGTTTTTTTTTTTTTTTTAATTCTTCTTTAATTTCCTGGTTGACCCATTCATTCTTTACTGGGATGCTCTTTAGTTCCATGCATTTGCATTCTTTCCAATTTTCCCCTTGTGATTGAGTTCTAATTTCAGACAATTGTGGTCTGAAAATATGCAGAGAATGATCCTAATTTTTTGGTACCAGTTGAGACATGATTTGTGACCCAGAATGTGATCTATTCTGGAGAATGTTCCATGGACACTAGAGAAAGATCTATATTCTGTTGTTTTGGGATGGAGTGTTCTTAATGTATCTGTGAAATTCATCTCATCCAGTGTGTCATTTAAAAGCCTATATTTTCTTGTTGATCTTTTGCTTAGATGATCTGTCCATTTCAGTGAGGGGGTGTTAAAGTTCCCTACTATTATTGTATTATTATCAAAGTGTTTCTTTGATTTCGTTGTTAATTGTTTTATATAACTGGCTGCTCCCATGTTAGGGTCATGGATATTTAAAACTATTACATCTTCTTGTTGGACAGACCCTTTAAGTATCATATAGTGTCCTTCCTCATCTCTTATTATAGTCTTTGTCTTGAAATCTAATTTATCTGATATAAGGATTGCCACCCCAGCTTTCTTTTGATGTCCATTAGCATGGTAAATGGTTTTCCACCCCTCCCTTTAAATCTGGAGGTATCTTTGCATCTAAAATGAGTTTCATTTAGACAGCATATCAATGGGTCTTGCTTTTTTATCCATTCTGATGCCCTGTTTCTTTTGAATTGGGGTTATTTAGCCGATTTGCCTTCAGGCTAACTATTGAAAGATATGAATTTAATACCATTTTATTGCCTGTAAGGTGACTGTTACTGTATATTGTCTCTGCTCCTTTCTGATCTACCACTTTTAGGTTCGCTCTTTGCTTATAGGACCACTTTCAATATTTCCTGTAGGGCTGGTTTGGTGTTTGCAAATTATTTTAATTTTTGTTTGTCCTGAAAGCTCTTTAACTCTCTTTCTATTTTCAATGACAGCCTAGATGGATGTTGTATTCTTCACTGCATGTGTTTCTCCTTTAGTGCTCTGAATATATCATGCCAGTCCTATCTGACCTGCCACATCTCTGGTGATAGGTCTGTTGCCAATCTAATATTTCTCCCATTGTATGTCTTAGATCTTCTTGTCCTTAGCTGTTTTCAGGATTTTCTTTGTCTTTGAGACTTGTAAGTTTTACTATTAGATGATGAGGTTTTGACCTATTTTTATTGATTTTGAGGGGATTTCTCTGTACCTCCTGTATTGTGATGCCTTGTTCCTTCCCTAAATTAGGGAAGTTCCTCTTTATAATTTGCTCCAATGCCTTCTTCCCCTCTATCTCTCTCTTTCTTCTTCTTCTGGGATCCCAATTATTCTAATATTGTTTCATCTGATGATATCACTTATCTCTTGAATTCTCTCCTCATGATCCAGTAGTTGTTTATCTCTCTTTTTCTTAGCTTCTTTATTCTACATCTTTTGTTCTTCTATATCAGTAATTCATCTGCATCATTTATCCTAGCAGTTAGAGCCTCCATTTTTTATTGCACCTCATTAGTAGATTTTTTAATTTCAACTTAATTAGGTTTTAGTTCTTTTATTTCTCCAGAAAGGGATTCTGTAGTATCTTCTATGCATTTAATTTCAACTTAATTAGGTTTTAGTTCTTTTATTTCCCCAGAAAGGGATTCTGTAGTATCTTCTATGCATTTTTCAAGCCCAGCTAGTATCTTTATAATCATCATTCTGAGCTCTAGTTCTGACACCTTACTAATGTCCATATTGATTAGGTCCCTGGTAGTCAGTACTGCCTCTTTTTCTTTTTTTGAAGTGAGTTTTTCCATATTGTCTTTTTGTCCAGAGAAGAATAGATAAGAGAACAAAATTCTAAAAGAGTAACAATGACCCCAGAAAAATATACACTGAACAAATCAGAAAAGACCTGTAACCAGGGGGAAAAGAAAGGTTAAAAAAAAATAAGAAGAAGAAGAAGGAGGAGGAGGAGGAGGAGGAGAAGAAGAAGAAGAAGAAGGAGAAGAAGAAATTCAAAGAAGTAACAATGACCCCAGAAAAATACACACTGAACAAATCAGAAGAGACCTATAACCAGGGGGAAAAGAAAGGTTAAAAGAAGAAGAAGAAGAAGAAGAAGAAGAAGAAGAAGAAGAAGAAGAGGAAGAAGAAGAAATGATAATATATGATCAGGTTGGTGAATAGAACAAAGCCACACACTAGATCACTAGATTTTGGGTGTATTTTGGTCTGTTAGAAGAAACTGCTTCTCAAAATTTCAAAGAAAAGAATATATATATATTCTTTTCTTTGAAAATTTTTTTCATATATATGTATAGATACAAAATAAAGGTAATATGATAAAGGGATGGAATATGACTGTAAGATGAAAATCTAAAAAGTTTTTTTTTAATTTAATTTAATTTTTTTAGTGTTCCAAGATTCATTTTTTTTATGCACCACACCGTGCTCTATGCAATACATGCCCTCCTTAATACCCACCACCAGGCCCTGCCAATCCCCCACCCTCCTCACCTCCAAAACCCTCAGTTTGTTTCTCAGAGCCCGTAGTCTCTCATGGTTCATCTCCCCCTCCAATTTCCCCCTACTCTCTCATCTCCTTCTCCTAGTGTCCTCCATGTTAGTCCTTATGCTCCACAAGTAAGTGAAACCATATATAATAAGTGAAATATAATAAGTAAGTGAAACATACATAATTGACCTTCTCTGCTTGACACATTTCACTCAGCATAATCTCCTCCAGTCCAAGATTTTAAAAAAAAATGATAATATAGAAAGTTGGCTGAAAAAAGAAAGAAAACAATTTTAAAAAGACAGAATGCGATCAGGTGGAAGACTAGAAAAAAATCATACACTAGATTTAGGGTATATTTTGGTCTGTTAGAAGATACTGTATTCCAAAATTTTGAAGAAAGGAAATCTTATATCTATACAAAAAATGTTTAAATACAATGAAGGGCTAGACTCTGTCTTTAAAAATGAAAATTAAAAAAATATATATATATGTATTTTAAAAAAGGAATTGATAAGATGTTAGTTGAAAAAGAAAAGAGTAAAAATTCCAAAAAATGGAAAAAGAAAATTTAAATAACTTTGACAGACTAAAGAATCATTGGAGAAAAGCCATGAATTCCATGGGCTGTATTCCCCTAGTGCTGGAGTTTCACAGTTCTCACTGATCAGTAAATTTGGTCTTAGCTGGATGTTCTTGGGAATCTTCCGGGGAAGAGGCCTATTATAGTGATTCTCAAATGTCTTTGTCCAAGGTGGAACTGCACCGTCCTTCCCAAGGGCCACGCTAAGTAATCTGTTCGGGTTTGCTCTGGGTAGCTTTTGTTCCCTGAAAACTTCCTGTACAGCTTTGGAGAATGAGATTGAAAATGATAGTTTCCCAGTCTTTGGTCCTGAAGGAGCCAAGAACATGGGGACCCCCTCTTCAGTTACCCCTCAGAGAGAAGCAGTCAGTCACTCCTTTCTCCCTGGTCTCCTGTCACAATCTGTGCTCACCAAGCCTGTGACTGAGTGTTTCTATCTCTTGCACATGACTCCAATTGGAGTTTCCAAATGCAGCAGATTTCAGCAGTGTGTTCCTGTGCCAGTCCTCCCAGGGGAGGAAGGGAGTCTCCCCAGATCTGCTGTTTGTTGGGTACCTGCTCAAAGAGTAGTAGCCCAACTATGCCACAGATAATAGTTTGTGGCAAACCCAAACTGAGAGCCCACTCCTCAGCTCTGTCTTTGCAGCTGGCTTCCCTGCTCTGATACTTGGGAGTTTTTTCACACTCAGGCACCCCTGGTCCTTCTGTGACCCTGAGGGTCCCAAGACCTCACTGTCCCATTGAGGGTTCCAACCCTGCTTAGCCACTAGAGCGATGTCCCTCTGCAGAGCAGACTTCTAAAAGTTTCTTTCAATTTTGTGCTTCACTGTCTATCACTTGCTGGTAGCTGGCTGATGGAGGGTCCCTCACCCCATGGTCTATCTTCCAAATATCACTTTAGATTCACTTCCCTGAAGGTCCTACCTTCAGAAAGTAGTTTTTCTGTTCATAGAATTGCTATTATTTTCTTTGATCTCCTGTTGAGCTTGTAGGTGTTCAAAATGATTTGAAAACTATCTAGAAGCATTCCTGGGACCAGAAAAAATTCAAGTTTCCTACTCCTCTGCCATCTTGTTCCTACCCCTTCCTAGATCAAAGTGCTTAAGAAATGCTCCATTTGTTCTGCATTCCCCAGCATTTTCTGCAATTAGGTTGGAGTCATGTGATTGACTCTGACCAATGGATTATGAACAGTGTGATGCCTGAGTCACTTCTGGACCCAAACATACTGGAGCTGCTGTACAGTCTTCTGCTGTCTCCTGCCCAGTGATCCTATAAGCCCTCTCCCTCTGTAGTGGTGCTCCAGTCAGAGAGAGCTTGGATTCCCAGGTCATAGGTTATAGGATGGTCTCATCAGCCTACCTCAGACTTTGAGTATATTAGATAAACAAGAAAACAAACAAACCTGGATGTTCTAAACCCTTGAATTTCTAGATTTCTTGTTACTGAAGTATGTCTTAGAGTAACCTGACCAATATGAAAATACTGTCCTCAGAAATATGGGGAGTAATAAAAGGCATCATAAAAACTCGCTATTTGATCTACTATAATGGTTCTCAATGTGCCACTCTTGACTAGCAGCATGAGCCTCAATTGGGCAAATATTAGTTTTCAAGCTCCATCCCAGTGCTACAGATTGTTGCAACCTAGAATTTGAGAGCCATTGATCTAAAAGGTGACACATGCACAGCACACCCATATTTTTTCCAGGTACCAGTATTTGCAGTAAGTACCTCTAAAGATCAAGGACCTTCTGACTGAATTCATTGGTCCTTTCATCGATGCATTCTCTTCTACCTCAGAACCTGTGAAAGTAAGAGCATCATTCCACATTTCCAACTGCCTTCTGTTTCCCGCCCCCTTCCCCCAAAAAACCTCATCAACTGATAATGGGTCAAACCCTCAACCAAAGGGAACAGGTCCAATCCCTCTGCCATATGGGACATATGAAAGTTACATATTTGAAAGTAGGTCTTGGATTCTTTTGATGCCTAACACCATCTTTTTTGCAGGCTAGAGCCCCCACTCCTCAGGGGCAGAAATGCCATATTTTGGAAGAGCTGGAAGAACATGCTTTCTAGGGATGGTCCATAATTTACTCGACAATTAGGTTTTTGGAGTCAAAGTTTAGAAATGATGCAAAATAGTACATGGGAAGGTGCTTATGAAGTCACCTTTTGCACATTGTTCCAAGGGATAGCTAAGCACATTCCCTAAGCACAGACAAGTGGATCTTCCACCAGATGTGGAGGTCCATGGAGTCCAATATTTCTTTAGATTTTTTTAATTTTTCCCTTGAAACACTTGTTTCTCATGAAACACAAAGGTACTGATTAGTATTGCATGTAGAAGAAATCTTCTCTTGTCAAACGTTAAAGCAAGCCTAGCATCATGTTTGGAATAAGAAACAGTGAGGATGAAACACAAGGCAATTATAAGAGGTTAATGTAGAGTTTGGGTCTTTGCCTTTAAGAAAGAGATTGTTATGGGAAAGAGGTGGAGATTGGAGAGGGGATTAAGAGAGGGACAGACCAAGTGATTAAAAGAAGAGAGCCTGGCAATTATAGGAAAAGGTTAATGGTGTGGAGGCCACTTCTCTGGCAGAGAGTGTCCAGGGGATGGATTACTGATGGTCCTTGAGCTTACAAGAGGTTATGATGAGGAGCTCTGCAATAATTTGCTTCTTCCCCAGAAGCACAAACAGAGAAGAAATGGAATGGTATTGTAACAGCAGTAACAAAAATGTTCAGTTAAAAGATAAGAAAGAACTTCTTGACAGTAAAAGCATTTTAATCATTTGATAGGCTCCAGAGAGCAGACTCCAAACCTTGAAGACAAATGACCCTTCTTTGACACTGAGGCAGACAACATTAATGCTCCCAAAATATGAAGCCTTTTGTCTCCTAGTACAGACCAAATTCTGATGCATTATCACTCCAGCCAGCCAGCACCCAGTCTGGAGTGACAGAACCACCCTGTGCCCTGTTTGTTTTTCATGAATTTCTTCAATGTGCAGTTACAATGTCTGCATAATATGCTCTGATATATAGTTTTAGTCTAAAACAGTATGTCTTACATTTCTCTTAAAATTTTTTGGGGTGACTTGGGATTTCCTTTTAGAATTTTAGGAAAGTTCTCCCCAGAAAAAGACACATACTTAAAAATTTTGTAGACAGTATAATTCTGAAATTCCTTGAAGTCTATCCATGGGCTCCATAAATCCTCAAGTTAATTATACCCCACCCCCACTGGAAGATCTAATGTAGTTAAACAAGAGAAAGCCTGGCCTTCAGAACCTTTTCCCCCAAATGTGACATTTTCTCAGTTTTCCAAAGGATCCAGCTGGGGAGTAGGAGACTTGGAAGCCTGTCATCAGACCAGGAGAGAGAGAGTTGACAGGTGTCCACCTAGGTTGAAGGGCAGAGGAGAAGGTGATAGCCTATCTTGGAATACACATGAGGACCCCAGGCTTATCTAGCACTGCCAGTCTTAGGACCTGCTCCAACAGATGCTGCCAGTGCCCTGCACTCTTCCTTCACCTCTTCCACTGGTGTCTGGCCCCCAAATTCTTGCCTCTGTAACTCTTTGCCTGATAGTTGCTTGGGATGGTGGCAGGAACAGTCAGGGAGCCAGTATCCCAGAAGCAGTACTCAACTAGTGACAGATGTAAATCAGTGGACAAATGTTCAAATCTCCCCTGACAAAAGATGAGAAACCAGGAGGCACAGGTTTCCATGAGGGATTCCCACAGTGGGAAGCTTCCTGATAATAGACACTGTCTTCTCTTACTTCCCAGGCAGCCTTGTCTCACTCTTTCCCTCCTCTGCCCCATATATGAACAGCAGCACTTCTGAAATAACCCACATACACTTGTCTCAGGGCCTACTTCTGGGGAACCTTAAAGAAGGCGACATATTTCTAGCATCACCTTCCATATGGAGGGTGACTGGTAGGGTCAGTGTGGATGGTGACATGGGTTTCTGGGTGGGCTGTCTTATGGGCATGGTTCTCTAGGCAGAACTGGGGTAGGCAACGGGGTCAAACTCTTGGTAGGCACCCGGCTAGTTGCAGCATTGCCCAGTGTGTTAGAGTTCAGCAAAGGGCATCATCACCCATGCAAAATGAAGAATGAGTTCAGGGACCTAAGTTCCAGTTTCACCTGAACTGGGGGGCACATGAGGGGTCTTGCGGAATAAGGCAGCTTTGGAGTAGGACTGGGTGTGAGGACACAAGAGGTCAGGTGCTGGGCAGGAGGACATATTGTAGACACCTTGCTTGGATCAGGAGCTTGACAGTGTCAGGACTGAGTAACGCACTGGCTTAAGGTAAAAATACTTGGTGTGCTGGTGGCATCTGACAATAGCAGCTGAGGATTTGTTTTCCTGTTGCTGTAGGGTGGAGACAGCCAGCATGGATCAGAGGGAACAAAGGTACCCAACATGGCCTTGGCTGCTGGCTGGGCATCTGAGGGTCATTTTGAGGGTGGGGAGAGCCAATACTGAGTAGGGGCTGCAGTGTCTGCCTGGCTGGGGTGCAGTTATAGCAGGATCAAGGGAACTATTTTCCCCATAGTGACATGTAACCTTCAAGTACAAGAGTCCCACGCTAAGGGAAGTGTCCTCTCTTCTCCAATAAACATGGCTCCACAATGTGAGAGAGGAAAAGAATGAAGCACAGACAAAGAAGGAGAAAACTATCAGACACCATTGTCACACAGGGTGACAGCAAACAGAAAGAAGGTAAAATGGAAGATCTGTAAAATATGTGAAGAACTGGTGGTATGTCTGGCCCTGAAAGCACCCCCCCATCTGATCCTACTGCATGAGTGGAAGACTCAGGATTGTTCCATAAACCCTTATTCCATAAAGCAAATCCTCACAGGCTGACAGTAGTATTCATTCTCCGTAATAATTAGTATTGTTTTTAAATCTTTCCAGGAGACACAAAAGAGAGTGAGGGCCAGACACAAAGGATGGTCAGCTGGGATCTAACATTTATTGATCAGAGGACATCTCCCTCATGGGTCATCTGCTGTCATATACGTTGTTTTTCCAATCTAGCAATACATCTGTGTCCTAAGAGCTGACATTTGCCTAAACCCAGCAATTAGGAAATGTCAGTTTGCATCTGATATGATTTATGTGGGTTATAGTCTCCCTCAACATTCATTTAAAATGCTCATGGCTGTCTCAGGTGGGAGAAAAATCAGAAATGGCATTTTCCACTTGATGCCTTGCCTGTGATGATGGCCTTAGTCTTAATCTAGGAGTCCACTGTGCAGGCTGCAATGGACTTTCAGCTTGCCTGTGGCATTTTCATGAACACTAATGGCGATTAGGGCTGCCCTCACCTTCCATTGTCAAGAAAACTTTGACATCGGATTAAGCAGAAATTCGCATCTGCCCACATTGCCTTCAGAACTCAGGGCCGACATCCACATTGGGAGGATCATATAGAAGTGTTCTGGGATGGGGCGCCTGGGTGGCTCAGTTGGTTGGACGACTGCCTTCGGCTCAGGGCGTGATCCTGGAGTCCCGGGATCGAGTCCCGCATCAGGCTCCCAGCTCCATGGGGAGTCTGCTTCGCTCTCTGACCTTCTCCTCGCTCATGCTCTCTCTCACTGTCTCTCTCTCTCAAATAAATAAATAAAATCTTAAAAAAAAAAAAAAAAAAGAATGTCTGGCTCTTTTAAAAAAAAAAGAAGTGTTCTGGGAGTGGATCGAGTGTTCTGGGAGTGGATCGTCTCTCTGTCACACAAAACATGCAGCACACAGCACATGTGCACATACATACACACACTCACACACACTCACACAAACACACACACATTAATTCATATGCATTTTTTTTAATCATTCCCCGCCTGTAATCCATGGTGGCAGGTTGAAATTACCAAAGATCACGCATTGCACACAGGAGTAAAATTGAGTGTTTGCTTTGGAACTAGCCTGAGCTGGAGTCAATATTGGATCTGTCACATTATGTGACCTCTTTAAGTCACACTGAATTTTCTGTATAATGAAGACCATTTAAGTACTTGCTTCCTAAAGCTGATAGAAATAGAGATACCTTATGAAAAGGGTCTAGTGCATTAACTATTTCATTTTTTTAAATCTCATTCATTGTTTTAACTGCTTATTTTTTAACTCTTTAAAACATATCCCATGTGTTAATCATGAAATTAGTGCATTGTAGCCAACATTACTAAAAGTGACAGATTTACATAAGAGACATTGCACATAATGAGGTTAAGTATTTACAGCATGTTCTATTTTCGAAAATAGCCTCCATAAAATCTCACATTCCATGTGCTCCTTTAGAATGGGAACTTCTTGCTCTGCCACCAAGAGGTGAGGTCAATTTCCCCTCTTCTTGAATCAGAGCAAGCCTGTGATTATCTGGAGTAACAAAATGTGGTAGAAGTGGCCTGTGATTTCTAAGTCTGAGTTATAAAAATGCCATTTCTACCTTGTCAACTAGAACCTTCAATTTTGGAGGATGAAACTGCCAAATTACAAGTCAGGCTACCCCAAGATTGCCATGTTATGATGAGGCCCATAACACGTGGAGAGGCCTCATGCAGGTGCTCGAGTCCTAGGCACTGACTCATTCCAGCCCAGGCACTGGACATGAGTGAAACCATTTTGGAATCCTCAGATTAATTTATATACCAACTGATAACCAGTGAGTGGCCTCAGTTGGTACCAAAAGAAACAAAATAATTGTCCACCTAAACCATGCTTGCATCCTTGCCCACATAATTTACGAATATATCACAATGATAGCCATTTTAAGTCTATATTTTGGAGTAACTTGTTATTTCAGTGTGTATCCTGGATAAGAAAGTAAAAAAGCATTCTTTACTATATGTCTAAAGAATGCTTTTTTAAAATGTTTGAAAACTTCTGGTTTAGACTAAAGTGAGTGTGCAAGTTTTCAATACATGTTAGCTGTTATCACCTTAAAATTGTTTTAGGTTTGGGGGCGCCTGGGTGGCTCAGTGGGTTAAGCTGCTGCCTTCAGCTCGGGTCATGATCTCAGGGTCCTGGGATCGAGTCCCACGTCGGGCTCTCTGCTCAGCGGGGAGCCTGCTTCCTCTTCTCTCTCTCTGCCTGCCTCTCTGCCTACTTGTGATCTCTGTCTGTCGAATGGATAAATAAAATCTTTAAAAAAAATTGTTTTAGGTTTGCCAAGATCTCTGATGATCTTTATTATGTTTTCATACCCTTAGAGTAGTTGCATATGTAACCTTGGGCAAGTCACTTAACTTCTCTGTACTCGTTTCTTCCTCTACAAACTGGGGATAAAAGGACCTACCTTATAGAGCTGTTCTGAAGTTTAAATGAGCTAGCATTTGTAAATTTCTCAGAATGGCTTAGAACAGGGAAAGCCCTATATAAATGTCCCATATCTTTTTATTTTTAAAAAATATTTAATTTATTTATTTGACGAGAGAGACAGCAAGAGAGGAAACACAAGGAGGGGTGAGCAGGGACCCCAATGAGTGGCTTGATCTCTGGGATTATGACTTGAGCTGAAGGCAAATGTTCAAGAGCTGAGCTACACAGGCACCCCTATAAAGATCATTTAAATAGAATATGTGAGTCAGTGGGTGGGAATTGTCTTTGTGGTAGTGATAAGGGAAATGGGGTGAGAAAAAACAAGAACAAGAGTGTGGGACAAGAGTCAGTAGGGGGAAAACAGGATTTGAGCCTAGGTCTTCTGGATGTACAGTGGGTATTCTTTGCAGAATTTGGTGGGCTCCCTAGGCTCCCCACTCAACTGTGTGATAGAATCAGTGCATTTTATAGCTTCCCATTTGGAGTTTGAGAATTCTGAATTAGTCAGGTCCTTTAGAGAAACAGAACCAGATATACATATAAGCTCCTATAGAAGAAATATAAAATGCATGATGAGGAACTGGCTCCTGAGAATATGGAGGCTGAGAATTTCTGTGATCAGATGTCTGCAGAGTGTAGAACCAGGAAAACCAGTGACATGAAGATGAAGGTCTAAGACCTTAGGGTATTTATGATATAAAGCCAAGTTTGAGGGCAAACGAAGATTAAAGGGAAGAAATCACACTTCTCTTTAGGACAGCAACTAACTGCTACATCTCAATCCAGATCATAGTGATTATAGTACCATCCATCTTAGATGCCAGAAACAGCATTTACTAAGGGACTTTATGCCTAATTTGAAAATGAGAAACTAGACAAAGCCAAGATTACACACCTGGGGCTGTGTTTTATAGGCTCAGCTGGAACATCTTGTTCATGCTTCCTTGATTTGGGTCCAGATATCTATTTTGTCCTGTCGTTGAAGTTTGCACTCTGGCTCAAAGTGACATTTACCTTTTGGATCCACACAGCAATGATGTACACTGACTCCAGTATCTGGAGAACAAACACAGCAGATCCTGCTACACTGACCTGACAAAATTCTAGAAATGCCTCTAGAAGATGAATTTTTCCTCATAAGACCTGAGCATGTGTATTGTGGTCTCCCTCTGAGCATTTATAGCCAACACTGATTTCTGGAAACTACAGAAAATAAAAAAAGGATGGGGTTTACCAAGCCACACCAAAGAGAAACAGAAGCAGATGACAGTGTGAATCTGGGGAGCCTGTGTGTCATTACAGTCCACAGGCAAGTCCATTTCTCATACCTCACTCACCAGGTTTTTGGGGAGGGCTGACTCAAAAGCTGACCTCTTGCTTAGTTCCTTCCTCAGGGAAGATCAGCTTAGCATTCCACAGGATTTGCTTCTGGGTTCAGAACACTTTTTTCTCAGAATGGCAGCCTGGTGCTTTACAGTCCCATTTATTCAAGTACAGACCTCCAACACCTGACTCAAAATCACCCGGGGAGGGGAAAATGAAGGATAAACCATTAAATCAACAAATATGTTTGTTCCTTGACTTTATTCCTGACTTTGTGGAGAGATTCTCTAATATCTAGGACAGAACTTTCCTTCTTTGAATCTCATAGATTTGGCACAACCTAGGAGAACATAATAGAAGACCTGTCATACTCAAGATTTGATGATGAAGACAAGGCTTGAGCACAACTTTGCAACTTTCCACTAACCAGAATTCAGAGTGTGAGTATTGATGGAAGCCAAATGGAATCTCTTGTGTGAGATTCTGGAAATATCTTCTCTTTCATTGAAGCCTTAGGCTCATTTCGTCCTTCACTGTGAATAAAGTTGTCAGCAGATGCTTAATATCTTTGCTTAGAGTTCATATTCCTGACTTTGCATGGCTTTAGATCCAGCCTGGTAGGAAAATCCCACAAAATACAAGAAAAGGCTTGCTGGAGTAACTAAAGAAAAGCAGCCCCTCAAATAGGAAATCTATTATCTATTCCAACATCACTACTTGGGGTATTCATTTCTCCCTATGAAAACAAGGATGTCATCCTTGTTCTTCCTCAGCAAGATTGTGTGGATATTTTTGTCTGTGAAATATTTGAGGATTCTTTTAAGGAGTTCCATTAGCACCTGGAGCCTTCCTGTGGAAGGAAGCTGGGGCTGACGTGGCTAGAACTCCACACTGCATTAAGGCATCCAGAGACATCAATTAGCTATTACAGTGAGTCATTAAAATGCATTACAATGAATCTGAGTTTTGGTAATCATCATAATTAAGTGTTCATATTATATCAGGGTGCTGATTAAGTGGTTTCAGTTTTAAAGGTATGACTCTTAATAATCTTTCTTTTGACTGATAAAGATGTATTAAGCTTCAGAGGAAATTGGGGATTCCTGCACTCTTGGCAGGAAGTATACCAAAGCCACAGAGTGTCTGGGGACAAAAATTTCTCCATTGGTGATCAGCAAAGAGCAAAGGAAATTATTCTAAACCAAGTTTATTTCAGAGATGCCAATGTGTCAGATAAGAGATGACTACAACAAAGCTAGCCTGTTTTCTGGAATCTGATGGTTGGAAGTGGTATTGGAACTTGTTTTGATTTTTCTAAAAGTATGTTAGAGAGCCTTCAAATTTTTCTGCCTCTCAAAATACTGACAACTCCAAAGGATGTCTAGTGAACAAGGGAAAGTGGGTAAGAAACAAACATCCAAGAAGCCAGAAGTAGAGTATTCTGCCCATAGCTCCAGCCCCATCCCTGTCACTGCATTGTGGTGACTCCATGAGTATCAAGGAGCTTCTGCTAGTGCCCTCCAGACATCACCTAATGTGTCCTGCAAAAAATGCATGCAAAGAAATAACATAATGTTTAACTTGAAATCAACTACAGTATTTCTGAAAAAAAGATAAAATATTTATTCTTTTATCCTTTTCATGTTTGAAATATCCATGGCTTCCATTATCCAGCCCAGAAAAGGGAGGTCAGAGCCAAAACATGTGGAGAAAGAGAAGTTTATGTTGGCTTTTCATTTTTCTGATGAGCTAATGAAGGTTTATGGGATTTTAGGGTAATTTCAAATATATAAAACTTTTGTCTTACATACAAAGACCTCAGAACGTAGGCATATGAATTTCACCTTCTCTCCCCACCCTCCCAGAGCTTTATAACTAAATTAATCATGCCCCCACTTGATATAAGAGATGACCACTCTCCTGTATGTCACCCACCTCATAAGCAGGAAGGGCATCATTATCTCCTCTTGCCTTTTCACTGCCTGATGTAGTCACCAGGACCATGTTCCCACGTCTTTCATGGGCACCCTGTCCTCTCTGTCCTCACTGAAATGGCCTTAACAGCGTCATTGTCTCTGACCTTGTTCATTGTGTTTTCTCCTAATTTCTTTCATGATTATAATACTTACTCTAATTACCAGGATGGATATTGTGTTATACAAAATGATATTTACCCTTTGTTTAAAATCAATGCCTTGAATTCTCCCAGTAAAAAGCAAAAATGTATTAGCTTAGTTTAAAAAGTTTTCTATGATTAGCATCTATCTCACCTGCTAAGGACTCTCAGAACTCTAGTTATAAAGAAGTTCTTAGAGTGACCGAGTACTCTATACCTTCTCATATTCCCATGCTGTTGAACACACATAGGACCATGTCAGCTGCTTAAAGTCTTCAGTAGCTCCCCATAACTCTTAAATAAATGTCCAAGTTTTAACATGGTCTGTTAGCCATACGGTGGCTCAAACTCTACTTTTCTGCACAGCGGAATATCATATGATATCTCCTTCCTCTATTTTAGATGTTCCAGTCTAACTTAGACTTATTTTCTTTTGAGAGATCAATTGTCACCTCCTCAGGTAAGACTTTGCTGAATTCTTTCACTGGGTCTGAGTATTATGTCTGCTTTGTGGTACTTAAACTATAGCTATAAATTTATATTTATTTTTATATGTTCTTTTCTTTTGTCACTAACTGTAAATTCTATGAAGACAACAATCTTGTCTTGGTGTTGGTTTATATACAGTCCTCATTATATTATCACTAATATTAGCACAACACTGGCATGCTGTGGAAGCTCAACAAGTGATAGTTTAAGAAATTAATAGATTTTAGCATTCCTTGAGATTCTTTTGCTTGAAACATAAACATTTCTGGAGTGAATGAATCAACTATCATATCTGACTCAATGCTAATTTATAGATACTTATAGAACCTGAACCTTACCTGATTTACTTATTCAAAATTCATTTTGATTTGTATAATTATAAAAACTTGATTTTCTTGTTCCTTGTAACATGGAGTGCCCTACCTCAGAGCCAACAAAGCAGAGGGGGATTGGAGATAATCAATGTTGTGATGTTTCCTCACACCTATTGTGACTCCTTCTCTACTTCTTTTCCCTTTCCCGCTTACCTAGCTTAGCCAACTGCCTGGCAGATTTGACCACTCACTCATTTAGATGAGGTGAGGTAAGACAAGGAAACAGAAGCCAAAACCAGAAGAGAAGATTCATTTCAGGAGTGAGGAATTTGGGCTGAATTAATCTAGGTGTCCTCTTAAGGATTACCTGGTATGGAGCAATAGCAGAGACCAGAGCTTTAAGTGTTCTGGTGACCTTAATTCTTACTTGCCTGTCTTCACACTGTACTAACTTTTTATGGAAAATGCCTGGTGATTGGCAGTAAGGAGGACACATACTCTATGGAGCACTGGGTGTTATATGCAAACAATGAATCATGAAACACAACATCAAAAACTAATGGTGTACTATACATGACTAACAATATAATAATTTTAAAAACCCTATATGGAAGATAGATTTGTACTCATCTTTTGCCTTCTTTGAATTTGCAGATAAAAGTAGAAAAAAAAAAAAAGATATTTCCATTGGTTGGGGAATGGGTAAGTGAGGAAATGCAAGCAGAGCATTAGCTCCTTGGCAGTCTGGCCTCAGCTTGTGGGGAACACATGTGCAAGCTTGAGCATTATGACAATCATCTCTGTTATATTTCTTTAAATTTGTGTTTGCTTTTCCTTGGATGTATGGTAGATATAAATAACTTTTGTTCTTTCTTTCTGTGTTTTATTATTTCATCAATGCTTCCCTGGCTGACTCACTACTCTTCAGGTAACTTCATATCTATTTATGTCAACTTGCTCCTTTTCCTCCCTAACTCTTCTTTCCAACATGTATCTCTCAGCTTGTATCTTTATATCCATCTGGCTCACATTAGAAACTTCAGTCATTCTTGGCCTCTATTTTGTTCTAATTTTCAATCATCCTACCTCCTAATCACACTGGACCATGTTTCCTCACTCAATCCTTCTGCCAGACCCTCCTAATCACTTACTCCCTTGATGACAACATATTCTACCTTGACACTGAGTTGTAATCCAGGAGCACTGTCTGTCTCACTTATGTCATATTTATGGTTTCTAGGCAGGTGCTTAGTATTGACTAACTGCTCAATATGTATTGTTTCACTAACTGATGTGTCATCATTTTATTGGGATCTATCCCTTCCAGTCCATCTTGTCACTGTGCTGTTCCACATCTGTATCAGTCAGAGTTCTCTAGAGAAACAGAACTGATAGGGTAGATATATATCTATGCATCTATACCTCTATATATGCAGATTATATATTACATATAATATATACATGATATATGATCTATATATTTGTTTTATGATAGGAATTAGCTCAAGTGTGGTTTTAGAGGCCAAGAAATCCCATAATCTGCCATTCATAAGCTGGAGAAGCAGGAAAACCAATGGTACAAATCACTCCACATTTGTAAGGTTGAGAATCAGGGACCGTATAGAATCCGAAGACCCTAGAACAAGGAACTTGGATATCCAAGGGCAGGATAAGATTGATATCTAAGCAGAAGATGAGAGAGGGAATTTGCTCTTCCTTCACCTTTTTGTTCCATTTTCGCCCTCAGCACATTGGATAATGTCCACCCACACTGGTGAGGACTGTCTCTTTTTTCAGTCTATTGAAACAAATGTTAATCTCTTCCAGAAATACCCTTAAAGACATGCCCAGAAATAATGTCTTACCGGCTTTCTGGACATCTCTTAGTCCACTCAAGCTGACACATAAAATTAGCCCTTCAACAACATTCAGTTACTTCCCATTACCTAAAGAACAAAGCCTGTTCTCCCTAACATAGATGTATAAGACTTTCAATCATTTAGCCATTGATTAATTTCATGTTGTCATCTTATATCACTTTCTACATGAATTCTCCAATTCAAAGACCAAAAAATTTGTTGTGCTTGTTCTGAATACAGGGGGGAAATGTATTATGTGTTCTCCCTCTTCCTTGTAGATGTTTTTTTTTTTTCCCCCTGCTTCTTTCCCCCTTTCATTTCCCTGAATTCTTCAGGAGGGATAAAATTCTACTTATCCTTTAAGACACAGTTCACATGTGCTTCATGCCACTCCTTTGAACAAAACTCCCATGGCCCACCTTCCCGAGTATTCTCAGTGTTGTCACTGAAACCCACAGTTCTATGTCCACTTCCCTTTTAAAACTAACATAGTTTTTTTTTTCTTCTGATTATTTTTTACTTCATTTTATTTTTTCAGTGTTCCAAGATTTATTGTTTATGCACCACACCCAGTGTTCCATTCAATACATGCCCTCCTTCATACCCACCACCAGGCTCACCTAAAACTAACATAGTACGTTATTATTTCATTATATAATTACTATTTTTCTCTTCCAAAAGATTGCAATAAATGAGTTTGATTCATTTTTTATATCACTATCTCCTGGTTATTTGAATTGACTTGCTATTCCTGTGTGCCATATTATGACAATATTTTAACTTCTTTATTTTTTCCCCTCTCAGGTCTCCATTTTCAGTAAAAGATCGTTCATTCTTTAGTGACAGAAGCACTACACAAGAGTAAAAGGTGTCAAAACCCTTTGTTTTAGTTTCTTCTAATGTTTCTAAGTACTCAATATTTAGTAAAAGAGACTCTAAGGATTCAATCTCCTAAGTCACTGTGTATCTTGGGCCATGAAAGAGACTGTGAAACTGGTTTTGCCAGCTTACACCTGGAATCTAACTATGGGCAGTGAAGAGGAGGTGAAAAGGATAGAATTATTTTGGAGGGTTATATGTAGCATGAGAATCTAGAAGGATGGGAGAAGATAAGTTTCTCATGATCATTCTCAACAGAAGCTTGCAGATATCTGAATAGGGGTTTTCATTTGTGTGGGGCATATGGACAGGAATCTAAATCTCACAAAGAGGGATCTAAAAGTGAGGGGTGTGGAGATGGTCCTTCTTTCGAATAAAAGAAAGTGGTTCTGTGGGAGCCAATTAGATTTCCCCATGGCAAGGAAAGGGACTGTCTCCAAAAATAGATAGTGTGGAATCATATCCAAGAGGACTTCTGGGAAAGATGAAGGGACATCCTAAGAGAGATGAACTAGAGAAGGCTGGGGAAATGAAGCAGCAAATGTCATCAGATTATGCTACCACAAAACATGCCAATGTTGCATATGGATTATTTTGAACTGAAGGCAATTAAGAATGAGCAGATTCAGGGAAAGCTCTCTACTCTCCATTTCTGTCTAAAGCAAGGCATGCATTTCTCTTTGTAAAAGCAACACAAATTTGCAAAAGTGTCTCCCGCGCAGAAGGAGGAAGGAGATAATCGCTTTTGAATGGAGAAGACGCCAACTTGGGTTTGCATAAAAAAATCACTAAATAGTGGGATTTCTAAAATGGCAGAAGAGTAGGGGATCCTTGTTTCATCCAGTCACTTGAATTCAGCTTGATATCTATCAGGTCATTCTGAAAACCTGTGAATTCAACCTGGAATCTAAGAAAAGAGTTGCTACAATTCTACAAAAAGAAAAGTGACCACTTTTTGTGGGGTAGGAAGTGTGGAGAAGGAATCTGAGGGGATATACCACAAGATAAACTGCAGGGGGAGGGATCCTCCTTAAGCCAACTACAGGAAAGTGATACAGTAACAGGATGCAAAACAAAACTTTAAAAAAGTTTGCTCCAGTGAGCAGCATCCCTGCCTGAAAGGTGCTCATGTGGCAAAATGGGACAGAATCCTAGGTGGAATAATGTGGTCTCAGGATCCCCAGGGTCACAGAAAGACTGGGGGTCCCTGAATGTGGCACAATTCCCAAGCCTTGGAGCAGGGAAGCCAGCTACAATCAGTGAGCCTAGAAGTGGGATCTTAGCTCATGTTGCCATAAACTGTGAACTTCAGCATGATTAGGCCATTGTTTTCCAATCAGGGGCCTAGCAAGTGGCAGAATTGCGATGAGACACCCCCCTCCACACTTTCTTCCCCCAGGACGATCAGCTTGGGAGCACACCAGAGTCTGCAGAGTTTGATGCACACAAAAGTGATTGACTGCTTTTCCCTGAGAGTTCACTAAAGAATGGGGGCCCTGATTTTTCAGCTTTGGGGTTGGAGATTGGGGTACCACCATTTTTTTTTTATCCTCTAAAGCAACATGGAAACCCTTCTTTCCAGAAGGGAACAAAAGCCACGTAGAGCAACCTGAAACAGCTTACACTGAGTCTGGGCCCTTGACAAAGGGTGTTCAACACCTCCCAGGTAAACATGCTTAAGAGTCAGTGCAATAGGTCCTTCCCCCAGAAGATGAGCAGGAACATCAGGCTAATATCAGGTTTAGAGACCACACAGAACAGAAAAGTTCCTGTGCTAGAGAAAAAATAGTATATAGAATTCAAGGTTTTTTTGGTTTTGTTTTTGTTGTCTCCCCCCTCATTATTCTTTAGTCTTTCAGTGTAAAATTTCCATTCTCTATTTTTTTTTTGTTTTTTTTTTTTTCCTTTCTAATTAGTTTCTTATTTTATGAAATCTTTTCTTGGTCTTTTAAAATTCTCATTTGTACAATTGTATTTTATAGAGATATTCTTCACTTTTGGCTTCCTTTCACTGTGTTCAAATATATATAAAGTTTATTTTTCTTTATAACTTTGGGATCTAGTGTCTTCTTAAAAAACAGACCAAATACACTAGGACCAAATGTATCACTCTGTTTTGTCTGCATGATAGATCATATTATCTATTTCTCCCTTTTCTTTTTTGGCTTCTAATCTCTTTGGATTTGTCTAGAGTATATTTAGCTAGGGTCATGGTTGATAGTTTTTATTTTGTTCTCTCATTCATATATTCTCTGTACAAAATGACTAGAAGGAGAAATTCACAACAAAAGAAAGAATCAGAGGGAATATTCTCTGGCATAGATTTATTTATTTGTTTTTAAAAGGTTTTATTTATTTGACAGAGAACACAAACAGACAGAGAGGCAGGCCAAGAGAGAGGAAGGGAAGCAGGCTCCCTGCTGAGCAGAGAGCCCTATTCAGGGCTCCATCCCAGGATCCTGGGATCAAGACCTGAGCTGAATCTCTTCCACAGATTTAACTGATATAAAGATAAGTAAGATGTTGGGCCTAGAATTTAGAATGGCATTTATAAAGATACTAGCTGGGCTTGAAAAAAATTATAAAAGATACTAGAGAATCCCTTAGTGTAGGAATAAAAGAAATAAAATTTAGTCAAGCCAAAATTAAAAATGTTTTACATGAGATGCAGGCTAAAATTGATGCTCTAATGGCCAGGATAAATGAGGCAGAAAAGAGAGTCAATGACACAGAAGACAAAATAGCAGAAAGTAAGGAGGCTGAAGAAAAGAGAAAAAAACAGCTACTGAATCATGAGAACAGGCTTTGGGATATCAGTGATACCACAAAGCAACACAATATTAGAATAATTGGGGTCTCAGAGGAGGAGGCCAACAGAAGTTATACTTGAGCAAATCATAGCTGAGAGTGTCCCTAATCTGGGGAAGGAAATAGGCAGTCAGGTCCAGAAAGCATAGATGCTCTCAAAATCAACAAAAATAGATCAATACTATGACATATAATATTGAAGGTAGCAAATTTCATAGATAAAGAGAAAATCCTGAAAGCAGCTCAAGACAAGAGGTCTTAACCTACAAGAGTAGAAACATTAGACTAGCAGCAGACCTATCCACAGAGACCTGGCAGGCCAGAAAGGATGGGCATGATATATTCAGGGTAGTAAATAATAAAAACATGCAGACAAGAATACTTTATCCAGCAAGGCCATGACTCAGAATGGAGGAAGAAATTAAGAGCTTCCAGAACAAGCAGAAACTAAAAGAACTTATGATTACTAAACCAACCCAACAAGAAATATAAAGAGGATCCTTGGAAGCAAAGACAGAGCCCCAAATTAACATATACCAAAAAGGAACAGAAACAGTGACATTACAAGTAAACTTATATATTTCACTAGTTATTCTGAATGTAAACGGACTAAATGCTCCAGTCAAAAGGCACAGGGTATCAGATTGGATAGAAAACCAAGATCCATCCATATGTTGTCTACAAGAGACTCAGTTTAGACCCAAAGACACTTCCAGACTGAAAGTGAATGGGTGAAGAACAATTTACCATGTTAATGGATATCAAAAGAAATCTGGAGTAGTAACCTTTATTTCAAACAAATTATATTTTAAACCAATGACTGTAGCAGGGGATGAAGAGGGACACTATATCATACTTAAAGTGTCTATCCAATAAGAAGATCTAACAATTATAAATATTTATGCCCCTAACTTGGGAGCAGCCAATTGTATAAACAAACTAATAACAAAATTAAAGAAACACATTGATAATAATACAATAATAGTAAGGGACTTTAACACCCCAGTCACAACAACTGAAAGATTATTTAAGTAGAATATCAATAGGAAACAAGGACGTTGAATGATACACGGGACTAGATGGACTTCACAGATATATTGAGAGCATTCTATTCTAAAGCAACAGAATACACATTCTTCTCGAGTGCACATGGGACATTCTCCAGAATAGATCACACACTAGGTCATAAATCAGTACCAAAATATTGGGATTATTTCCTGCATATATTCAGACCATAATGCTTTAAAACTTGAACTCGATCACAGGAGGAAATTTGGAAAGAACTCAAATACTTGCAGGTTAAAGAGCATCCTACTAAAGATTGAATGAGTCAAGTGGGAAATTAAAGAAGAATTTTAAAAATCATGGAAACAAATGAAAATGGAAATACATTCAAAACCTTTGGGATGCAGCAAAGGCAGTCCTAGGAGGGAAGTGCATAGCAATACAAGTTTTTCTTAAGAAACAAGAAAAATTTCAAATAACCTAACCAGACACCTAATAGAACTGGAAAGAGAACAAAAAAGAGTCTAAACTAAATAGGATATGAAAAATGATAAAGATCAGAGAAGAAATCAATGAAAGAGAAAAAAAAAATAAAAACAGTAGACCAGATCAAAAAAACCAAGAGCTGGTTCTTTGAAATAATAAGATCCATAAACCCATAGCCAGACTTATCAAAAAGAAAAGAGAAAGGAACCAAATTAATCAAATTATGAATGAAAGAGGAGAGATCACAGCCAATACCAAGGACATACAATTAAAAAAAAAAAAAAGAAACACGTTATGAGCAACTATATACCAGCAAATTAGATAATCTGGAGGAAATGGATGCATCTTAGAAACTTATAAACAACCCAAATTGAAACAGGAAGAAATAGATAATCTGAAAAGACCCACAACCAGTAAGGAAATTGAAGCAGTGATCAAAAATCTCCCAACAAACAAGATCCCAGGGCCAGATGGCTTCCCAGAGAAATTCTACCAGACTTTTAAAGAAAATACCTATTCTTTTGAAGCTGTTTCAAAAAATTAAAATGGAAAGAAAACTTCCAAACTCATTCTATGAGGCCAGCATTACCTTAATCCCCAAACAAGACAAAGACCTGACCAAAAAAGAATTACAGACCAATATCCTTGATGAACATGTATGCCAAATTTCTCACGAAGGTATTAGTCAATAGGCTCCAACAGTAAGTTAAAAAGATTACTCATCACAACCAAGTAGGATTTTTTCCTGGGCTGCAAATTTGGTTCCACACTCAGAGATCAATCAACTTGATACATCATATTAATAAAAGAAAGGACAAGAATCACATGATCCTCTCAAAAATCATCCTTTGATGCAAAAAATTTGACAAAATATAGCATCATTTCTTGATTAAAACTTTCCAGTGTAGGGACAGTGGGAATGTAACTCAGTATCATAAAAGCCATCTAGAGAAAGCTCACAGCAAATACAATTCTCAAAGGGGAAAAACTCTTCAGTGGGGAAAATACTGAGTTTTTCCCTAAGGTCAGGAACATGACAGGGATGTCCACTTTCACCACTGGTGTTCAAAATAGTACTAGAATTTCTAGCCTCAGCAGTCAGACAACAAAATAAATGAAAAACATTCAAGTCAGCAAAGAAGAAGTCAAACTCTCTCTTTGCAGATGACATAATACTTTAAGCGGAAAACCTAAAAGACTCTACCCCCCAATTGCTAGAACATATACAGGAATTCAGCAACATGACAGGATATAAAATCAATGCATAGAAATCCATTTGTTTCTATATATTAACAATGGGACTGAATAAATAGAAATTAAACAATCAATCTCATTTACAATTGCACTAAAAACCATAAGATACCTAGGAATAAACCTAACTAAAGAGCTAAAAGATTTATACTCAAAACTGCAGAACACTTATGAAAGAAATTGAGGAAGGCACAAAGAAATGGAAAAACATTTCATGCTCATGGATTGAAAGAATAAATATTGTTAAAATATCCATGCTACAGGGCATTCTACACATTCAGTGTAATCCCTATCAAAATACCATGGACATTTTCACAGAGCTGAGATAAATAATCCTAAAATTAGTATGGAATAAGTAAAGACCCCAAATGCCCAAAGGGACACTGAAAAAGAAAACTGAAGCTGATGGCATCACAATGCCCAGTATCAAGCTATATTGCAAAGCTGTAATAATCAAGACAGTGTGGTACTGGCACAAAAAGAGAAACAGAGACCAAGGAACAGACTAGAGAGTTCAGAAATAGACCCTCAACTCTATGGCCAACTAATCTTCGACAAAGTAGGAAAAAATAACTAACTGAAAGAAAGTCTCTTCAATAAATGGTTCTGGGAAAATTAGATCACCACATGCAGAAAAATGAAAGTGGACCTTACACCACATGCAAAGACAAACTCAAAATGGATGAAAGTGAGATAGGAACCCATTAAAGTCCTAGAGGAGAACACAGACAGCAAACTCTTTGGCGTTGGCTACAACTTCTTGCTAGACACATCTCCAAAGGCAAGGGAAACAAAAGCAAAAATGAACACTAGGACTTCATAAAATAAAAAGCTTTGCACAACAAAGGAAACAGTCAACAAAACTAAAAGGCAACCTACAGAATGGGAAGCAATATTTGCAAATGACATATCAGATAAAGGGCTAGTAACCAAGATCTATAAGGAACTAAAAAACTCAACACTCAAAACAAAAATAATCCAGTCAAGAAATGGGCAGAAGACATGAACAAACATTTGTCGAAAAAAGACATACAAGTGGCCAACAAACACATGAAAAATGCTCAACGGCACTTGGCATTAGGGAAATACAAATCAAAAGCACAATAAGATACCACCTCACACCAGTCAGAATGGCTAAAATTAACAAGCTAGGAAACAACAAATGTTGGCAAGGATGTGCAGAAGGGGGAACCCTCTTATACTGTTGGTGGGAATGAAAGCTGTCACAGCCATTCTAGAAAACACCATAGAGGTTCCTCAAGAAGCTAAAAATAGAGCTACCTTATGACCCAGCAATTGCACTACTAGGTATTTACCCCAAAGATACAAATGCAGTGATCCAAAGGGGCGTATAAGTCTCTATGTTTATAACAACAGTGTCCCAATGTCCACAATAGCCAAATTATGGAAAGAGCTCAGATGTCCATCAACAGATGATTGGATAAAGGAGATGTGATATATATCACATATATATCACATCATCATATATATATCATCATATATATATCATATATATATCACATGATCATATATATCACATCAGATGGATATATATCACATCTCCTTTATCCATATATATATGGATATATATATATATATCCATATTATATATATGGCCAAATTATGGAAAAAAACCAGATATCCATCAACAGAGGAATGGATAAAAAAGATGTGATATAGGGCACCTGGGTGGCTCAGTGGATTAAGCCTCTGCCTTCAGCTCAGGTCATGATCTCAGGGTCCTGGGATGAGCCCGGCATTGGGCTTTCTCCTTGGCGGGCAGCCTGCTTCCCACCCCCCCCCAACCCTGCCTGCCTCTCTGCCTACTTGTAATCTCTGTCTGTCAAATAAATAAATAAAATCTTAAAAAAAAAAAAGAAGATATGATATATATATATATATATATATATATATATATATATTACAATGTATACAATTATATATATATATATAATACTATGTATACAATTACACACACACACACACACACACACACATACACACACACACACACACAAAATGGAACCGTACTCTGTTATCAGAAAAGATAAAATCTTACCATTTACATCAACGTGGATAGAACTGGAGGGTATTGTGCTGAGTGAATTAAGTCAATCAGAGAAAATAGTTATATTGTTTCACTCATATGAGGAAGTTAAGAAACAATGTATAGGATCATAGGGGAAGGGAGAAAAAAAGGAAGGAGAAGAAGGGAGAGAGGGATCTAAAGCATTTCTTAACTATGAGAAAGAAAGTGAGGGTTGCTGAAAGGGAGGTGGGTGGGGGGGATGGGGTAACTGGGTGATAGGCATTAAGGAGGCCACATGATGTGTTGAGCCCTGGGTGTTATATTCACATGATGAATTACTGAACTCTATTATCTGCAACTAATAAGGTTATACATGTTGACTAATTAAATTGAAAAAAATTTATTAAATAATCCTCTTTCATTTGTCTTCCCTATTCTTCTTCCCAGAATTTATGACTCCAAAAAGCTCAACTCCCCCACCTTTTGCTTAATTATTTCTCTCAATTTATCACCCTTCACCCTTTGTTAAGATAGTATATAAGCCCCAAATTCTAAATACTATATTTCTTTATCTTTTCCTGTGCATATGCCCATAATTAATTCTGTTCTTTTTTCCTCTTGCTAATATGTCTTTTCCCGTTTAATTCATGGACCTCGAGTAATGAATATGAGAGTAGAGGATTTTTTTTTTCTCCCTCCCCAACAGGAGAGTCAAAAGTGGCTCATCTGCAGAGTCTATATGTGAAATAATATGAAATACTGATGACAGAATGAAATAATTAAGTATACAGAGAGATATTCAGTATTAATGTCTTAGAAGATACTAAATTGTCAAGACGTCAATTCTTCCCAACTTGATCTATAGATTCAATGTAACCTTGATCTATAGATTCAATGTAACCTGACTCAATGTAACCCTAACCATAATCCCAGCAAGCTATTGTGTAGATATTGACAAACTAATTTTTAATTTAAGTGGACCTATGTGGAAAGGTCAAAGACTAGGAATAGTCCTACTGAGAGAGAATAAGAAAATCTGAGGAACTGTACTACTCAATTCCAATACTTACTATAAAGCTTTAATAACCTAGACATCATGCTATTGATGAAAGAATAGACATATAGATTAATAGAACAGGTTAGAGAGTCTCAATATAGACCCACACAAATATGCTTAACTAATCTTTGGCAAGAGAGGACAGTCTTTTCAAAAAATTGTTCTTAAAACTTTGGATATTTATATGAAAAAAATGAACCTAGACACAGACCTTACACCTTTAATAAATAGTAACTCATAACTGATCCTAACTTTACATGTAAAATGCAAAGATAAAAAACTTATAGTATAAAACATTGAAAAATCTATATGACAAAGACATGGGAGAAAACTTATATGACAATAGATATGACATAAGACAAAATCTGTACAGTTTAAAACATGATCTTTGGAAAATAGAGTCAATAAATTACACTTCATTAAAATTAGAAACCTTTTCCCTATGAAAGACACTGTTGAGAGAATGAAAGGCCAAGCCAGAAACTGGGAGAATATATTTTTCAGACATATATCCAATAAAGAATTTTTATCCAAATATAAAAGGAACTCTTATAAGTCATCAATAAGATAACAAACATCTTAATTAAAAATTTTGAAATGATATGAAGAGAAATTTCGTGAAACATGATATACAGATGCCAAATAAGCACATGAAAAGATGTCCAATGTTTTTGTCACTAGGGAACTCCAGTTCAAAACTATAGTGAGATACTACTACACACCTATCAGAATGGCTACAATTAAACACACACACACACACACACACACACACAAAACAAAACAAACAAACCTGACAATACCAACTTGTAACAATCATGCAGAACAATGGGAACTGTCATTCCTTGTTAATGGGAATGCACAATGTTTGGCAATTTCTTACAAGTTAGACATAGTCTTGGTATTTATCCAAATTGCTTGACTACTGTGTCCATGCAAAAATCTGCACACAAGTGTTTTTAGCAGTTTCATTCCTAATCACCAAACACTATTAAATAACTAAAGTGCCCTTCAAAAGTTGATGGATAAACAGTGGCACATCCATACACTGGAAGGCTATTCAATAATAAGAAGAAACGAGAAAGATGTCCAAGAAGTAGGGAACACTATTTCAGCTAGTCCTCTGAACTGAGGTGGATATCTACCATACACCTCTAAACTGCCATAAAATCAGTCTGAGATGTAAGAAGAAATATGCAAATCTCTACAAACTGAATATCTCTGGTGGTTGGTTTCAAGGTAAGAAGTGGGGAGCTCTGATTCTGCTGGCAGATATCAGAAAATAGATGGAAGGGCGAGGGAACTTCTGAAATCCTGCACCACCAGAGTGCTGGGGACCAGGCACAGATTTGCAGACTGGTATCAGTGGGTAAAGGACTTTATGGCAACCCACAAGACTGAATCCCGGACCTGTAGGGGCATGCTTGTGAACTGGAGGCATCTGGTGGTTTTAGAAAATAAAGGCCAGAGATGTGCCTGGGCCTGGAAGAGAGAACTAGGAGTGCTGCTGTGGGGCATACAACCCAGGACTCTGCAGTTTTTAGCCGCACAGACATAAATGGAGGGTGTGGCCTGGAGAGCTCACTGGAGAATAGATTGCAATCCCTCTGTTCTGAGACAGAAGTTTGGATATGGTCACTTCTGCTCTAACTCTTGGAAAAGACATGGAAAGCCACCAGGGAAAGCTGCCAGAGAACAAAAGCCCCCAAAATTGGTTTTCACTGAGCCCATTCCCCTTACCTATGGGGCAGGGCAACTCTGCCCAAAGAGGGTTGCCTGTTTGGAAACCTCAGGAAAAACTCAGGAACTGTGACTTCTGCCGCAGGACTAATGGATATGGATATAAGCAAGATGTTAGAAGTAGACTTCAGGTAACAATTATGTAGACAATAGATAAGGTGGAGAAAACCACTAATTGCAACATAGATTCTTTAAAAGCAGAAATGAGAGCCAATCTGGCAGAAGTTAAAAATGCTATGAATGAGATCCAATCTAATCTAGATATTCTAAAAGCTAGGGTAAGTGAGGCAGAAGAATGAAAGTGATCTAGAAGACAAACTGATAAGAAAAAAGGAACAGGAGGAGGCCTGGAACAAACAGCTTAAAATCCATGAAAGCCATTAGAGAAATAAATGATGCCATGAAATATTCCAATGCCAGAATTACTAGGATCCCTGAGGGGGTTGAGAGAGAGAGAGAGAGGACTAGAAGATCTATTTCAGCAAATCATAGCTAGGGAATAAAATAGGCATTTGTGTCCTAGAGGCAGAGGGGACACTTCCCAAGATCAAGGAGAACAGACAAAGGTCCCAAAATGTAATAGCAAAACTCACAAATCTTGGAACCAATGAAACCATCTTAAGGGCAGTTATGGGGAAGGGATTTCTTATGTACAAAGGGAGGAAGATCAGCATAATGTCAGATCTGTCCACAGACATCTGGCAAGCCAGAAAGGGCTGGCAAGACATATTAAGGGTACTAAATGAGAAGAACATGTACCCAAGAATACTTTATGTCATTTAGAATGGATGGAGAGATAAAGAGCTTCTAAGACTGGCAAAAACTAAAAGAACAAGTGACCACTAAGCTGGCCCTGCAAGAAATATTGGGGGGGAGGTCTATAAAAGAAGAAAGACCCAAAGCATGATATAAAACAGAAATTTACAGAGACAATCTATACAAACAAGGACTTCACAGGCAACATGACAATAAAATCATATCTTTCCGTAATCACTCTTAATGTGAATGGCCTAAATACTCCCATAAAATGGCACAGGGATGCAGACTGGATGAAAATACATGACCCATCCATATGCTGTCTATAAGAGACTCATTTTGAACATAAGGAAACACCCAGACAAAGTGAAGGGATGGAGAAGCATCATTCATATCAATGAACTACAAAAGAAAGCTGGGGTAGCAATTTTCATGTCAGACAAATTAGATTTTAAGCTAAAGACTGTAGTTAGAGGTACAGAAGGACACTATAGCATTCTTAAATGTTCTATCTACCAATTGTAAATATCTATGCTCCCAATATGGGAGCAACTGACTACATAAACAAACTATTAACCAAAATAAAGAGACATTGATAATAATGTGTTAATTGCAGGAGACCTTACCATTCCACTCTCAGCAATAGAGAGATCAATTAAGCAGAAAATCAACAAAGAAACAAGAGCTTTGAATGAAACACTGGACCAGATGGCATTCATAGATATAAACAGAACATTCCAGCCTAAAACAACAGAATATTCACTCTTTTCAAGTGCACATGGAACTTTCTCCAGAGTAGACCACTTACTGAGTCACAAATCAGGTCTCAACCAATAGATACCAATAGATACCAAAAGTTTGAGATTATTCCCTGTATATTCTCAGACCACAATGCTTTGAAACTGGATATCAATCACAAGAAAAAATTTGGAAGAAATTCAAACACCTGGAAGCTAAACACCATCCTACTCAAGAATGTTTGGGTTAACCAGGAAATCAAAGAAGAACTTAAACAATTCATAGAAAACAATGAAAATGAAAACATATCTGTCCAAAACCTATGGGATACAGCAAAGGTGGCCCTAAGGGGGAAAAACATAGCCATGCAAGCCTCACTCAAAAAAATAGAAAAATATTGAATGCACAAACTATCTCTACACCTTATAGTACTGAACATTCAACAATAAATTAACCCTAAGCTATGCATAAGAAGGGAAATAATTATAACTAGAGCAGCAATCAATGAATTAGAAACTAGAAATACAGTAGAAGACATCAATAAACTTAGAAATGTATTCTTTGAAAGAATTAATAAGATCAATAAACCACTGGCCATATATATCCAAAAGAAAAGAGAAAAGACCCAAATTAATAAAAATTTTAATGAAAGGGAGAGATCATGACAAACATCAAATAAATAGAAAAAAATATTAGAAATTATTATCAACAGCTATATGCCAACAAATTAAGCAATCTGGAAGAAATAGATGCATTTCTGGAAACCTATAAACTACCAAGATGAAACAGGAATTGACAACCTGAATAGACCAATAACCAGTAAGGAGATTGAAGCAGTAATCAAAAACCTCGAAAACCAATCAATCAATCAATCCAGGACCTGATGAATTCCCTGAGGACTTCTACCAAACATTCGAAGAAGAAATAATACCAATTTCAAAAATAGAAACAGAAGGAAAACTTCCAGACTCTAAGAGGCCAGCATTACCTTGATCCCCAAAGCAGGAAAAGACCCCATCATAAAGGAGAATTTCAGACCAATATCCCTGATGAATAAGGATGCCAAAATTCCCAACAGGTTCCTAGCTAATAGGATACAACAGTATACTAAAAGGATTATCTACCATGACCAGGAGGGATTTATCTCTGGGATGCAAGGGTGGTTCAACATTTGCAACTCAGTCAATGTGATAGAACACATTAATAAGAGGAGAAGAGCCACATGGTCCTTTCAATTGATGCAGAAAAGGCATTTCACAAAATACAACATCCTTTCCTGATTAAAACACTTCAGAGTATAAGGATAGAGGAAACATTGCTCAATTTCATAAAATCCATCTATGAAAAACCCTCAGTGAATATCATTCTCAATGGGGAAATGGTGAGAGCCTTTTCCTTAGATCAGGAACATGACAAGATGCTCACTCTCACCACTATTGTTCAACATAGTACTACTATGAAAGCAACAATCAGACAACAAAAAGAAATAAAAGGTACTCAAATTGGCAAAGAAGTCAAACTCTCTCTCTTTGCATAAGACATGTTACTTTATGAGAAAAACCCAAAAGACTCTACCCCCAAATTACTAGAACTCATTCAGCAATTCAATAATGTGGTAGGATACACAATCAATGCACAGAAATCAGTTGCTTTCTTAGACCCTCACAATGTAATTGTAGAAAGGGAAATTAGAGAATCTATTCCATTTATAATAACAACAAAAACAATAAGATACCTTGGAATAAACCTAACCAAAGAGGGTATGTGATCTATACTCAAGCAACTACAAAATACTCAAGAAAGAAATTGAAGAAGACACAAAAATATGGGAGAATATTCCATGCTCATGGATCTGAAGAATAAATATTGTTAAAATGTCTATGCTGGCAATGGCCACAGTTGCCAAACTGTGGAAAGAACTAAGATGCCCTTTAATGGATGAATGGATAAGGATAATGTGGTCCATTTATACCATGGAGTATTATGCCTCTGTCAGAAAGGATGAATACCCAACTTTTGTATCAACATAGACAAGACTGGAAGAGATTATGCTGAGTGAAATAAGTCAAGCAAAGAGAGTCAATTATCACATGGTTTTGCTTATTTGTGGAGCATAGGAAATAACACAGAGTACATGGGGAGATAGTGAGAAGGGAGTTGGGGGAAATTGGAGGGGAAGATGAACCATGAGAGACTGTGGACTATGAAAAACAATCTGAAGGTTTGGGAGGGGTAGATGGTGGGAGGTTGGGTAAGCCTGGTGGTGGGTATTATGGAGGGCACATATTGCATGGATCACTGGTTGTGGTGCATAAACAATGAATTCTGGAACACTGAAAAGAAATTATAAATAAATAAATAAATAAATTTATTTTAAAAAATTTCTATGCTGCCCAGAGCAATCTATACTTTCGATGTCATCCCAAGCAAAATACCAGTGGCATTTTTGAAAGTGCTAGAATAAACAATTCTAAAAATTTTTATGGAAGCCAAAAACACTGTGAATTTCCAAAGAAATGTTGAAGAAGAATAACAAAGCTAGGGGCATCATGTTGCCTGATTTCAAGACATATTACACAGCTGGATCATCAAGACAGCATGGTATTGGCACAAAACAGAAACATAGATCAATGAAACAGAATAGGAAAACCCAGATGTGGACCTTCAACTCTATAGTCAAATAATTTGTGACAAAGCAGCAAGAAAATATCCAGTGGAAAAAAAAATAGTCTCTTCAATAAATGGTGCTGGGAAAATGGGACAGCTATATACAAAAGCTATATACAACAACAAAAGCTATATAAAACAGCTATATACAAAAGAAAGAAACTTTACCATTCTCTTACACCATACACCAAGATAAACTCAGAATGGATGAAAGACCTCAAAGTGAGACAGGATTCCATCAAAATCCTAGCGAGAACATAGTAACCTCTTCAACATTGGCCACAGCAACTTCTTTCATGACAGGTCTCCAAAGGCAAGGGAAAATAAATGTAAAATGAACTTTTGGGGCTTCATCAAGACAAAAAGCTTCTGCGCAGCAAAGGAAACAGTCAACAAAACAAAGAGGCAACCCACAGAATGGGAGAAGATATTTGCAAGTGACACTACAGATAAAAGGTTGATATCCAAGATCTATAAAGTCCTTCTCATACTCAACACCCAAGAAACAAATGATAAAGTCAAAAATTGGGCAGAAGATATGAACAGACACTTCTCAAAAGAAGAAGAAATTCAGTTAACAGACAAATGAAAAAATGTTCATCATCATTATCTATCAGGGAAATTAAAATCAAAACCACATTGGGACATCACCTTATACCAGTTAGAATGGCAAAGGTTAGCAAGGTAAGAAACAACAAATGTTGAAGCAGATGTGGAGATAGGGAAACCTTTTACACTCTTGGTGGAAATCTAAGTTGGTGTGGCCACTTTGGAAAACAGTGTGGAGATTTCTTCAAAAAATTAAAAATAGAGCTACCCTATGACCCAGAAATTTCACTACTGTGTATTTACCTCAAAGATATAGATGTAGTGAAAAGATGGGCCATATATACCCCAAGTTCATAACAGCAATGACCCTAATTGTCAAACTGTGGAAAGAGCTGAGATGCCCTTCAACAGACAAATCAATAAAGATGGGGTCCATATATACAATGGAATATTACTCACCTATTAGAAAGGCTGAATACCCAATGTTTGCATCAACATGGATGGGACTGGAGGGGATTATGCTGAATGACATAAGTCAAGCAGAGGAAGTTCATTATCATGTGGTTTCACCTACTTGTGGAACAAGTAAGGAAAGGAAAAGTGAATTGGGGGAAATCCGAAGAGGAGATGAACCTTGAGACACTATGGACTCTGAGAAACAAACTAAGGGTTTTAGAGGGAAGGAGTGGAGGAAAGTGTTAGCCCAGTGACGGGTATTAAGGAGGGAATGTATTGCATTGGATGTTATATGCAAACAATAAATCATTAAACACTACATCAAAAACTAAGGGCGTACTGTATGGTGACTAAAAAAACACAATTTTTAAAAAAAAGGAAAAGAAAAGAAATGAGCTTTCAAGCCTTGAAAAGGCATGAATGAATTGTAACAACATATTGCTAACTGAGAGAAGTCAGTCTGAGAAGGCTACCTAGTATTATATGATTTCAATTATTTATTTTTCTGGCAAAGGCAAAACTATATTTGCCTTATAACTATAAAGGCAAAACTATAAAAAAACTAGGATGAACAAAAAGATGAATGGTTGCCAGGGGTCCACAGGAAGAGAGGAATAGTTAAATGGGAGAAATACTGTTTTTTGGTTTTGTTTTGTTTTGTTTTGTTTTTAGAGTGGTAAAAAGCTGTTCTCTATGATACCTTGATGGTGGGTGGATACATGGTATATTTATTTATTCAAAACCATTCATCTTTAGAATTCAAAAAATGAAACCTAATATATGCAAGTTAAGAAATATATTTAAGAGGTTAGAGGAATCTCAGAATCTGACAAAATAATCTAAGAGGGAGAACGAGAGAGAGAGAGAGAAAGAAAAGAAAAGAAAAATGTAAGGGAAGGAGAAAAAGAAAGGAAAGGAAAGGAAAGGAGAGGAAAGGAAAGGAAAGGAAAGGAAAGGAAAGGAAAGGAAAGGAAAGGAAAGGAAAGGAAAGGAAAGGGGTTTATATGGAGGAGGCAGGGCTAATATGATCAGAAATCTAGTCAGAGATCTCTAGTGTGAGGATCTCTGTGGTACAGACTACATTCTCCACTAGAGATGGATCTGGCCATCCTGTACCTGCTACGTAATTGTCCTCCTTCTTCTCCCTCTTTTAACCCCAAGGGCCATGAATATCTACTAGCAATAGAGGGGTTAACGTGTGGATGGGAAATATCAGAGAGACCAGTAATGCCAACTTCTCAACTCCAGGATTCACACTTGCATCTAGACAAAGCTCAGAATGGGAGGAAGCTTAGCACTCAGGGCGTCAATGACATCAGATGTCCATGGTGATGCCAAGTGGGTGTGTTTGATTCATGCACCATTTTGGGTCTAGCTCATGCAATACAAAGGACAGACAAGGGCAATACTGACATAATACTGACATAGAGCAGTGGGGTAGAACTGAGGTGGCACAGCTTTCATGGAGAGCTCAGGGGGCCTGCCTAGGAGGATATCTATGCAAACTCTTGAGTAAAATAGGGAACAAGAGAGAGAGTACACTGCTGCAATCCCCTGGGGTGGGCTGGAAGAACTGTGTTTGAGGAATAGCTAGAAGGCTGAGTTCCCAGATCTCTCCCCAGCGCCAGAGCAGAGGAAAGGAAGAGGAGTAAGAAGTAGGGCTGGTCAAGTAGCCAGAGTCCTACTCATAAAACACGTTGTAGACAAGGTGTGTGTGGGACTTAATTTCAGCAGTGATGGGAAGCCATTGGGGTAGGGGGTTAAAGAATTCAGTTTCCTAAACCAAAATTAAATCTCAAGCTTTTGTTTTCTTCAAATAAAGTTGAAGTTCATCAGCACTTTACAATGCTTACTGGAAGTCTAGGATGAAATAATTTTTTAAAACATTAATTAAATCTGATTTTAAATTTGTGTCTCTAACCTGGAATCAGCCAGATCTTGGGTAGATGTGCATGAGATGTTCATACTGGAACTAGTAGATGGCAGCCACCAGGATCAACAGTCCCATTCAAGGACAGGCAGGCTTAGGGTGATTCATGAGATTCTTGACTGGTGTGCCTCTGCCTGCCTACGTTGTGCTTGAGTCTCAGGGGCAGATCTCACACTGGCATCACATCTGACAGCATGCTTATCCTATCTGCACTGGCCCCAGAAATTGCCAGACATTGCCTCCAGCTGGCTCCGATGTTCACTTTCATAGAGACAACCATTGATGAGTAAGCCACATGGTGCATTCAGGGTCAGTTGCTTTTTTTTTCCCCCCTGCCCTTGTCTCTTTCTCCACCCCCATCACAGTCTCCAAATTTGTGAACCTCCCCTGATATATAAATGTGATTATTTGTGAAACCAAACTCATTCATCATAAAATCATAGTGAATTCCAGCATTGAATAAAAAAGACAACTCCAAGGACTCTGCCTAAGTAGCCAGTAGACTGTGTTTTTCCCAACCCTACTCAGAATTTCTTTTCCCCACTCCTCCTTTTTCTTCTGTTCCCCAGAGTCAGTGTTCCCTGTATATCTACTTCTGGGCAGAATTCAGTTCTTATCATAATGAGTTAAGTAGCTGAACACAGGAGAAAAGAAGGACAAGGTAGCCTTGACCTTTAATAATCTTTGTGACAGACCATCTGGAATTTAGATGTAATGGAGCTCCCTGGAATGTGTCACCCCCTTACACCTTCTAGAAGTAGGCTGAATCCACAGCTCCCTCTATGGGGACAGATCAGCCCTCCATAACACTCTACATTAGCCGAAGACCAAAAGAAGTTGCCTTGGCTCCCCAGGGAAAGGAAATCTCATTCTCTATGAAAGCAGCCTCATTCCTGCAGGCAGCAGCAAAGCATATTTAATGCAGTGAGTCTATTGATCCCAGGACACAGACATAAACTCAGCCCAGGCTTGGCCAAAAGAATACTTTGCAAATGAAACAATGATGGCAATGTCAATACTAGAGTTAATAATAACACTGGCATTTATAGAGCTTTTAGCTTGTGCAGATATGACCCTATATGGCTTATATAATTATCTCTGTGAGTCCTCAGAGTGATGCATAGGGCTGGATATCTTAGTGCCACGGTCATTGGACAAAAGAAACAAGGGATGCTCCCGGATGGTGGGTACCTTTTTCAGTCTGCATTTAACAAGGGGAAACTGAGCCAGGTGCTAAGTCATGTGTACTTGGTCTGAGGCTTCTAATCATCATGCCACACAGAGAACCAATGCAAGCACACATTTGATTACAGCTAGCAGGTAGCCATCATTGCAGTGACCAGGAGAAGGTAGAAAGACTCAGGGATCACAGCATAAGCTCCAATAAGAAAGACCCAAGTTCAGATCCTACTCCTATGCAGCACTGAAGTCTTAGGCAATTTACATACCTTTCTGGACCTCAGTGTTTTCAGCTACAAACTGTGGACAATAATGCTATCTTCCTTAGTCAGCTCTCAAGAGGATTAAAAGACATGCTTCATATTAAGTTCTTAGCACAGCACTTGGAGCATAGTAAAATGTAAATTATAAAAACAAGTTAGCTATCTTTATTAAAGCAGATCCAATGAGTAATTTTATCCTGTGGGGGGCAAAGGTTTCACCACCTACCACCACCACCACCACCACACACACACACACACACACACACACACACACAGCCCTGCTGGGCAGGAACAGGATTATGCAGTGGATATGCAGATGATTTTTAGTGTTCTCAGGGATTATTCCTGGAAGGTGGAGCTCTGCCAAGTCATGCAAAGGCACTCCCTGTTCTCTCTGTCATCCTACTTAACACCACAACCCTGGGGACACTCCTGGTAACCTAGCCCTGCTGAAACAGATTGACTTCTATGCTTTTGTCCTGACTTGTCAATCCCTTCTCTCTTGCCCAAAGACTACAATCTCACCACGAAATGTTATCAATTTCCTGTTAGTAGTGTCTCTTATTCAGTTCAATTTGTTTCCCTCCCAAAAGGAGGAATGACAGGAAATACCACTTCCAGTGGCTGGGGTGGAGGTTATATTCACTGTATGAGGGATAATATTGCATCTCTGCATGTAGGAAAATGTGACTCTTATTATGAAGGACATGGGTTCACTTATTCAAAAATATCCTATTTTTGGTTTCTGTAGTTATCTGGAAATTGCGACTCTTGTGACACAGAACTTCTGAATGAAACGGTCATTGGTGTTCCCTGCATGGAAAGGCATGTGGCTATGGCCTCTACACCCCATGGCTCTTGATGAAAGGTGTGGGGTCCCATTCCATTATCTGAGTCATGTGGGGTTTCTGGATGGAGGTGGGGAGCAGGCACAGCTACTATTTCTATTTCAAGATTCCTGTTCTCAACATGCTCTACTGTTCCCACCATCCACCCAAGCCTGATGCTCAGTGCCTTCCAGATTTTACAGAAAAAATAAGCAGAACAGAACAAAACCAAACTGAAACAGAATGCAAACACACATAAACATACATACAAATAATGTCCCTTTGAGAACAGAAGAGATCGAACACTTTAGATTTGAAAAAAGTAACCAACTTCAAGTTGGAAACCAGGCATTCCCACAGTATCAAGTTCCTCAACTTCTTTACCATGAGGAACCCCTTGTGAGTTAACAAAAAAGTAAGTGGATGGCAACACATACAACCATATGCAAATACAAATATTTGTGATATTTTATGTTTGTATATGCAAAGATGTGATTTTTATTGTTAAGAAACCAAAGCCCAGAACTAATAAACAATGTAGAGAAAATCATGAAGTAACATGGCAGAATGAGTAGCCTCCTCTTCTTAGTTCAGTGCTGTCTCTGCTGGGCAGTGGGAGCCTGGTGTTCTTGAGTACCAGTGGATTAAATTAGATTGTCCGTGGTAACACCTTTGGGCATGGTGATGTGCAGTTATGCTGATATTAGACACTTATATCAAATGGTGCATCATTTGGAAAGGGTCAGACTGAGTTGGGTATGCAACAGATCTATCAACTGCTGATCAAGGCTTTGTGCAGTGAACAAAAAATTAGACAGCTGAGTGTTAAACAAGGCATGTGATAGCCCATTATAGAATAAGCCTGAAATATCAGATAATAAGTAGACAAAAATCAGACAATAAGTGGCTTCAGGCCACAGAACATTGGTATGTATCACAAAAGGATGAAAAAATAATGGGGGATTTTTTTTAAATCACAAAAGCACTGCATTATAATGGAGCAGCTTTTCATAGATTCTTAGAGATTTTAGGAATATCTCAGTTCAGTACATTAATTGGTTAATAAAAAGACAAACAAATTGTGGAAGTTTACATAGCTAGTTAGAAGGAGACCCAGAATTTGAACCCAAGAGGATGGATTCTCACTGTATTGCCTGAGCTTACTTGTGTTGGAGAAAAACTCACTGAGACCTTATTTGTGAAGTAGTTCTGAATCAATTCAGTAGAGATATTCAATTGACTAAAACTATCATTATCTTTTTATAAAAAGAAATTGAAGATAAGATGTCCAGAATGGTGCTATGAAGAGCTTCATTCTTTCTAGTGCAACAACCATTACTGGTGAAAAATATATTTTAAAAACTCCACAGACAGGGGCACCTGGGTGGCTCAGTGGGTTAAGCCTCTGCTTTCGGCTCAGGTCATGGTCTCAGGGTCCTGGGATCGAGCCCTGCATCGGGCTCCCTGCTGAGCGGAGAGCCTGCTTCCTCCTCTCTCTCTGTCTGCCTCTCTGCCTACTTGTGATCTCTGTCTGTCAAATAAATAAATAAATCTTTAAAAAAAAAAAAAAAACTCCACAGACAAAAAAACAAAACAAAACAAACAAACAAAAAAAAACAAAGAAAAAACTCCACAGACGTTTTAAATTTCTGGAAATTGTTCTAAGAACACACATTGAATGAATAAATCCATTTTCTTCTTTTATCATAATTTTTTTTAATTTTATTTTTTTCTGTGTTCCAAGATTCAATGTTTATGCACCACACCCAGTGCTCCACGCAATATGTGCCCTCTTTAATACCTACCATTAGGCTCTCCCCAATCCCCACCCTTCTCCCTGCCAAAACCCTCAATTTGTTTCTTACAGTCCACAGTCTCTCATGGTCCAGGTCCCCCTCCGATTTCCCCCAACTCACTTCTCCTCTCCTTCTCCCAATATCCTCCATGTTATTCTTTATGCTCCACAAATAAGCAAAACCATATGATAATTGACTCTCTTTGCTTAACTTATTTTACTCAGGATAATCTCCTCCAGTCCTGTCCATGTTGATTCAAAAGCTGGGTATTCATCCTTTCTGATGGAGGCATAATACTCAATAGAATATATGGACCATATCTTCTTTATCCATTCATCTGTTGAAGGGCATCTTGACTCTTTCTACAGTTTGATGACTGTGGTCATTGCTGCTATGAACATTGGGGTACAGATGGCCCTTCTTTTTGCTACATCTCTATCTTTGGGGTAAATACCCAATAGTGTAATTGCAGGGTCATAGGAAAGCTCTGTTTTTCATTTCTTTTTTTGTTTGTGGTCTCCAAAGAGCATTTATTTTATTATTTTATTATTTTTTATAAACATATAATATATTTTTAATCCCCAGGGGTACAGGTCTGTGAATCGCCCAGTTTACACATTTCACAGCACTCACCGAAGCACATACCTTCCCCAATGTCCATAATCCCACCCCCCTTCTTCCAAACCCCCTCCCCCCAGCAACCCTCAGTTTGTTTTGTGAGATTAAGCGTCACTTATGGTTTGTCTCCCTCCCAATCCCATCTTGTTTCATTTATTCTTCTCCTACCCCCTTAAAGGCCCCCATGTTGCATCACCACTTCCTCATATCAGGGAGATCATATGATAGTTGTCTTTCTCCACTTGACTTATTTCACTAAGCATGAAACGCTCTAGTTCCATCCATGTTGTCACAAATGGCAAGATTTCATTTCTTTTGATGGCTGCATAGTATTCCAGATGGCCAACAGACACATGAAAAAGTGCTCCATATCACTCGGCATCAGGGAAATACAAATCAAAACCACAAGGAGATATCACCTCACACCCAGTCAGAATGGCTAAAATTAACAAGTCAGGAAATCACAGATGCTGGCGAGGATGCGGAGAAAGGGGAACCCTCCTACACTTTTGGTGGGAATGCAAGCTGGTGCAACCTCTCTGGAAAACAACATGGAGGTTCCTCAAAATGTTGAAAATAGAACTACCCTATGACCCAGCAATAGCACTACTGGGTATTTACCCTAAAGATACAAACGTAGTGATCTGTTTTTCATTTCTTAGAGAATCTCCACACTGTTTTCCAAAGTGGCTGCACCAACTTTCATGTCCACCAACAGTGTAAGAGGGTTCCCTTTTCTCCACATCCTCTCCAACACTTGTTGTTTACTGTCTTGTTAATTTTGGCTATTCTAACTGGTATAAGGTGGTATCTCAATGTGGCTTTGGATTTGAATCTCCCTGATGGTTAATGATGATGAACAGCAAAGGAAATGGTCAACAAAATAAAGAGGCAACCCATGGAATGGGAGAATATATTCACAAATGATACTACAGACAGAGGACTGATATCCAAGATCTATAAAGAATACCTCAAACTCAACACTAAAAAAACAGATAATCACTTCAAAAAATGGGCAGAAGGGGCACTGGGTGGCTCAGTGGGTTAAAGCCTCTGCCTTCGGCTCAGGTCATTGTCCCGGGGTCCTGGGATCGATGGAGCCCTGCATTGGGCTCTCTGCTCAGCGGGGAGCCTGTTTCCCTTCCTCTCTCTCTGCCTACTTGTGATCTCTGTCTGTCAAATAAATAAATAAAATCTTTTAAAAAATGGGCAGAAGACATGAATAGACATCTCTCCAAAAAAGACATAAAAATGGCTAAAAGACACATGAATAAATACATTTTCAAGAAAATTTATTAAACCACAGTAAGAATAGTGGGCATCTGTGGCATTAGCTAAGTATTTTCCTCCAGCCCAGTGTAGAGAAAATTTCAGGTAGGTGCAGCCAATAACAGAGGACACCCTTTCACTAGTTCCTAGTCTAGGGTTATGGTATCTTTTTGGAAGGGCCAGGCCACTAGCATTTCTCATTACTAAGCTCTATGTCACAGAAACTATTATAGGCAAAAAGTGACTGAGAGTTTGTGGGGTGACTATTTTCTTCCTTCCAGCACTCACCCATAGGTGGAAGCTCTACACTGTGTGAGGCAGGACAAGAACATTGGAGCTCCAATTAATTTTTCCCATGTACTCTTGTGGGATAGAGATTCCACACCATAAGAGGCAAGCTAAGAAGACAAATAGCTACTGACCCTGCTCATAGAGCAAGGGTGTTACTCTAAGAGAAGGAGAACACTTTTTTGCCTTCCACTCTGGAGCAGTGACTTAAAGCTTGTTCCTAGGAGGAGAAGACAAGCCATAAGAATACTTCAAAGGAGTTTATTTTATTTGGAAGGGACTGTGGGAAAGCTCAATCCTAAAGACACCCTAGAATAAGTGGAGATTTTCACGGCAAGCTATTAAGATACTCTCATAGCTCCATGAAAGAAATAAGCTAAAGCATAGATAATCTAGAAGTTTCACAGACAGAATTAGGAGACATCTAATAAGAGCTCTCTGAGGCTGGAAATGAAAACTAAACGCCAGTCTCAAGACTACTCCAGGAAAGGAGTGCAAATTTGAATACAATAATCTGTAGAGCAGTTGATGTGCCAAGTCATTGTTGAAAACAATAGAGTGATCACCAGAAATTAGTGTGGTACCAACAGAATCAGTCAGTTTAGCAGAGAGATAAAGAGAAGGCACAAAGAAGACCTTGTAAAAACCACCATCATCCCAGGGCTGCACATGCTAGGGTTGTGCCCTCTGAGGAGTGACATCAGAGGCTGCAGATTGTGGGAGAAATAGACTTCTCTATAGTAGTCTAACCATGTTATCAAACAGATAAGTAAGCAAACAGCAACAAGAAGCACTGGGAGTAAGGGAATAATCAGTATTTAGGGTTGTTATAATATGTTGTTTTAAATGTGTAGTTTTTAACACCACCAAAAAAAAAAAAAAGGAAGACACAAAAGAAGAGTAGAAAATGGCTCATTTAAAGAACAAAATACAACAAAACAGATAAAAGAAACTTCTTGTGAAAGGGTATAGATATCATACTTAGGAAACAGATATTTCAAAATAGTCTTTATAAATATTTTCAAAGTACTAAAAATATGTTTATAGAGGTAAAGTAAGTTGTGATCATATATGTCTCATATGCCAAGACAATCCGATGAGGGAAGAATCATCTTTGCAAAAAACAGAGCTGAAACAACTAGATATCCACAACCTAAAGAATGAAGCAGGAAGGCTTCCTCACACCATTTACAAAAATTAAACAAAACGAAATTGAAGAACTAAATGTAAGAGCTAAAGTTATAACACTGTTAGAAGAAAATATGGCCAATAAGGTCAAGGGAAAATGCTCATCAATATCCATCAGGGCAATAATAAAAGTTGAAACCACAATGAAATTCTAGTTCATATCTATCACAGTGGCTAAAGCAAAACCTAGAAATAATAGCAACTATTGGTGAGAATCTGAATACATTGGAATATTCAAACACTGCTAGTGGAAATGTAAAATGGTGCAGCTGCTTTGAGATACAGTCTGGCCACTTTTCAAAATGTTAAACATAGAGTTTCCAAATGACCCATCAACTCCACCTTTGGTTATACACTGAAGAAAAATGGAAAACATAATATCCACACAAAATCTATACACAAATGTTGATAGCAGCATCATTCATAATCAAAACATGAAAAATTTTCAAATATCCATTTAACTGATGAGTAAGAAATTGAAATGTGGTATATCCATAGAATGTTATTTACTATTATATAATTGAATGATATTCAACTGTAAAAGGAGTACCAATACATACTGGAACATGAACAAACTTTGAAAACATTATGCTAAATGAAAAAGCCAGCCATAAGAGGCAACAAATTGAATAGTTACATATATTTAAAATGTGAAGAATAAACTACTCTACAGAAATAGGAAAAAAAATTAAGCAAAGTTGCCTAGAGCTTGGGGGACTTGAGGATACTTGGAAATTACTACTGGATATGGGGTTTCTTTTTTTGGGTGATGAAAGTATTCAAAACTTGATTCTGGTAATGGCTTTGCAAATCTGTGAATATAATTTAAAAAAATTGACAGGTATGCATTAAATGGGTGAATTACATAGGATCAAACGGTATTTCAAAAAAACCTGTTACAAATACAGATAATAATAACAAAAGGGATAAGTTTAAAGTCTCAGATCCAAATACATACAATTTTTTTAAGAGACCCCAAGTGTAATTGCACAACTTTTCATGACAGTGGGATATACTGGTCATTGTCATTTACAAGATACAGAGGTGTCATTGAGTAGGCTTCTGTGCTATGCTGGGCCATTTGCTCCCATTTCCTAGTGAATGCATCTAAATTTGAAAGAAAAAAAAATATGTGATCATGTCCATTTGTTAGGATAATTTATCTAGTCAGGTCTTGGTATTTGTAGTCAGCTTCCTGGAGTTTAGCAATTAATTATTGCTTGATTGTATCATGCATTGTCATTTATTCCCCCAAATGGGACTGATAAATGAATGTTGTAAGATGGTAGCAGCATTTGTCAGGTTACTAAATTCAACTGGACTCCCCAGGCATCCTTTTCTTCCAACCAGCATCAGCTCTGGTGAAATTAGCACAACCACACAACACAATCTGAACCAACCTGCTTGGAAAGAATGTCCAATGGAAGAAAGAGAGTCTCTTCACCAAATGGTGTTGGAAAAATTAGACAGTCACATGCAGAAAAATGAAACTGGACCATTCTCTTATGCCACACACAAAAGTAGACTCAAAATGGAAGAAAGACCTCAATATGAGACAGGAATGCATCAAAATTCTTGAGGAGAACCCAGACAGCAACCTCTTTGATCTCAGCCACAGCAACTTCTTCCTAGAAACATTGCAAAATTCAAGGATAGCAAGGTCAAAAATGAACTATTGGAACTTCATTAAAATCAGAGCTTTTGCACAGCAAGGGAAACAGTCCACAAAATCAAAAGACAACTGACGGAATGGGAGAAGATATTTTCAAATAACATATCAGATAAAGGGCTAGTATCCAAAATCTAAAAAGAGCTTATCCAACTCATCTCCCAAAGAACAAGCAATCATAAAATGGGCAGAAGACATGAACAGACATTTCTGCAAAGAAGACATCCAAAAGGCTAAGAAACACAAGAAAAAGTGCTCAAGATGACCTGGTATCAGGGAAATACACATCAGAACCACAGTGAGACACCACCTCACACCAGTCAGAATGGCTAAAATTAACAAGTCAGGAAATGACAGGTGTTGGAAAGATGTGGAGGAAGGGGAACCATCTCACACTGTTGGTGGGAATGCAAGCTGGTACAGCCACTCTGGAAAACAGTATGGAGGTTCCTCAAAAAATTGAAAATAGAGCTACCTTACAACCCAACAATTGCACTACTGGGTATTTGCCCTAAAGATACAAATGTAGTGATCCTCAGGGGCATATGAACCCCAATGTTTATAGCAGCAATGTCCACAATAGCCATAATACCCAAATTATGGAAAGACTATGGAAAGAGCCTAGATGTCCATCAATAGATGGATAAAGAAGATATGAGATAAAGAATATATCTATATCTATATCTAAACAGCCATCAAAAACACTAAAATCTTGCCATTTGCAAGGATGTGCATGGAACTAGAAGCTATTATGTTAAGTAAAATAAATTAGTCGGTGAAAGACAATTATCATATGATCTCACTTATATGAGGAATTTAAGAAACAAGACAGGATCATACAGGAAGGGAGGGAAAAATAAAACAAGATGAAACCAGAGAGGGAGATAAACCATAAGAGACTCGTAATCTCTGGAAGCAAAGTGAGGACTGCTGGCAGGGAGGGAGGTGGGAGGGATTGGGAGGCTGGGTGATGGACATCAAGGAGTTTATGTGCGCTGGTGAGTGCTCTGAATTATGTAAGACTGATGAATCACAGAACTGTTCCTCTGAAACAAAGAATACATTATATGTTAATTAAAAAAATAAAAGCTAAAAAAATAAAACAAACCAACCTGCTCAATTACAAGTCTTTGTGTGGGGGCCAAATTGGAAGTGGGGAGGGTGGAAATGGCCTTGTCATTTATTTAGTACAAACTTCTCATCATGTAGATAGAGACAGAAATAAAACTAGTAGACATGAGAAGACTTCATAACTAATGCTATAAAGATGGCCAATAGCAGAATTAGCACCATTACATCCATCTTGGTCCTCAGTGCCCATTCTAAGCCCCATGATTCTGTTGCAGTCTTGGGTGAGTGTGGGCCACAGAAAGTTTCTGATCTGGCTCCTTTAGGGCTGACCCTGGGCCTCTGGGGTCCTGGCATAACCCAGGGGTGCTAGGAGCTAAGTAAAATACTCTACTCCAGAAAGGTGTCCTCTGAGCCCACACTAGAAATATAATATTGACATGGTTTCTACACCTAAACTCATTTCAGATCCTGGGGAAAAAAGTAAATTATTTTACAAATACTTCATTTTGTATTTTTATTCATTCATTCATTTATTCAAGTTTTTTCATTATATTCAGTTAGCCAACATATAGTACATCATAAGTTTTTGTTGTAGTGTTCCATGATTCATTAGTTGCATATAACATTGAGTACTCAAATACTGTAAAGATTATGGTTAAAAACAAAACAAAACAAAACAAACAAACAAAAAACAATGTTCATAGCAGCAATGTCCACAATAGCCAAACTGTGGAACAGATAAGTCCTTCAACATATGAATGAATAAAGAAGTTGTGCTTATACACAATGGGATATTAGCCATCAGAAAGGATTAATACCCACCATTTGCATTGACATGGATGGAACTGGAGGGGGTACGTGAAATAAATCAAGCAGAGAAAGACCATTGTTGTAAGGTTTCACTCATATGTGGAACATAATCAAGAACATGGAGAACCACAGAGGAATGGAGGGAAAACTGAATGAGAAGAAATCAGAGAGGGAGACAAATCATGAAAGGCTCTGGATTCTGGGAAACAACCTGAGGGTTACAAAAGGGAGGGGTTGGGGTAACCAGGTGATGGGTCTTAAGGAGGACAGGTGTTGGGATGAGCACTGAGAGTTATAAGCAATTAATGAACCACTGAACACTACAACAAAAACTTATGATGTACTATATTTTGGCTAACAGAACATAATAAAAAAGTATGGTTATCAGCATTTCTATGTATACAAAATCACTGTTTTACTAAATATATATAAGGATATTTCCAAAGCCACAAGATTTCCCCACACTTCTTATAGACTAACTTCTGTAGGGTAAAGCAGAGTCACTTTCCTTTCGGATACAAAGTGTACACAGGTTTTTCCCTGACCCTCAACATCAGCTTCATTCTTTGGTAGGATGCACTTTTAGTTTGGGTTAGAAGTAATAGTAGATCAGCTGAATTTCCACCCTACTGAAATGCTGTCCTTGAATGCAATATTCCCCCTGAGCCTACAAATCTGCCATAATATGCTTCCAATGGATTTTGTTCAGGGTTATTTTTCCATAAGGTGAAAAGGGTCTGTAGGCACTAGGTAAGTCCATCTAAAAGCAGAGGTTTAGTTACTTATGTTTGTGCTACATCAGCACAGAGACTCTTAGGTTAATTGCCCAAACCCATTTATTTAGCTGCAGGATGTATGTCAGCCACTGCTGCAGAAAGCCAAGAGAAATGACCGAGAGTAATTCCATTTTGTAAAGAGCTCCAATGAGTCTTGTCCAAGGCAAGTGTCATCCATGTTTCCATGGCAACAAATATCTGTTTTAGGAAAGGAGCAAAGAGCCCAAACAATTCTGTTATGGACTGACTCTTCTAGAAGCACTTGGTAATAGGAGTCAGAGTGGAAAGGATTTTAAACAAATAAACCTACTTTCCACTTAAAGGAAAGGCACCTTGTGGCTGGGAGAGGAGTTTGAGCCTAGCTGACTTTTGGTGCTATAACTGCGTTGTCTACATGATAGAAGTTACAGAAGCATCTCTTGCTTGTCTCAGGCAAACATCTGAAAGTAAGGAGATTTCTACTCCATTGAAACATACAGAAAAGACTCTCTGACCTTTTACACCAGTCCAATGGATGCCCAAAGGGCAGAATGGAGGCAGCATAGAGAGCCAGCAAGTGTGTACTCCACATTGTCCAGGATGGGCTTTCAAGCCCAGGCATGGAGGAAGATGTTGGGTCATCTCTGGTGACATGGTGACAACTTCCTATCTGCCTAGCTTGCTCTTCTCCATGAGATCCCACAACATATTTAGCACCATGTGCAAAGTGATGTTCAGATGTTGGCCCCAGGGTAGTTATGAGCTGAGAAAGATGGCATAATCTAGTTATAAGAGTTAGAATGTTTTATTTAACTAATTGCAATCATGGGGGAATGCTAAGTCTTTGTAATTGAAACAATCACAATTAGTTTTGTGAAATGACAATTTGTCATGATCAACAGTGGTGTTTTAGTTACAGAATAGGCCATTTGATGACCATGGTAATATGATGGTTTTAGAGTGTTGCACTGTGTCAGCCTTTCACATAAGGACACAGCCTTATGCCCAAGAATGTCTCACAAATAATAAACGTTAAGACATTACCTTCATACCACATGTTCCAGGGAATTCTTCAGCAAAACCATCTGCAGGAATTGGTCAAGGGGAGGAGCCCATTGGCAGGATAACAAAACACTAATTGGATCTAGAGTCACCACTTAATACAGAACTGTCAGCTTGCTATCTGAAAGGATTGGATGCATGTGTTCCTCTCAGTGTGTTGCATTTTCTTGCTAGCATTGTTGCTGGCACCCAGATGGGATTGACTAAGGATGTAAGAACTCCATGTAGCCAGTGACACAAGAAGGAATGGGATTGAATGCTTTCATGCCATAGCTTCACATAACCCTTCTATTCCCAGCAACCTGGCACAGTGCTCAGGATGAACAACATTGTGCTGGAGAAGCAAAATGAACATTTTGACCTGGACAGATGGATTTAGACTTCTATGGAACAATGAGACAATTTGCCTTTTCAGGTAAGTCCCCCTGTGGAGATTGTTGACAAAAATGCAATCATGAGAGTCTTTGACTGTTAACCTGTTTTTGATCACTAATCTTTTTAAAAGCACTACAGAATGCTACACTCCCTACATTTGCAAAATGTAGACTGGGAAATGCTTAGGTAAGTTTTGCAGGATGACATGGAATGGGTTCATATCTAGGTCTTGAAACTGATGTTTATGGGTTTACTTTCTGCATAGTTAGACATGAAAAATGATGGGATGTGCTGCTTTTGGCCTTAAAAACATGTTTCATGGTTGGTGGTAAAGTGGGTCATAGCATATACCTGCAAGTAGAAAACCTACACTCACCAAGACCAGGGAAGGGGCTTGTCAGGTATTTAGCTCTGTCACTGCACCTGGAAGCACTAATATTTCAGTTTGTGGGTAGAATCAGGACTCTTTCTTACAGACTCTGAGATTTTTTTTTAAAGATATTTTTTAATTTATTTCTTTGACAGAGACAGAGATCACAAGTAGGCAGACAGGCAGGAGTGGGCGGGGGAGAGGGGGAAGCAGGCTCCTGCTGAGCAGAGAGCCCAATGCGGGGCTCAATCCCAGGACCCTGAGACCATGACCTGAACTGAAGGCAGAGGCTTAACCCACTGAGCCATCCAGGTGCCCTAATTCTGAGATTTTTAAAAGAATCAATAAAATGAATTTAAAATAAGACCAAGAAAGTGCATATTACCATTTTCTACCCATTGTTCAGATTGCCTGACTTTTTCCTAAAGTCAATTTAGATTTTTGTTAATTTCCTGTGATAAAGATTGCTTATGATTGGTGAAATGAGTCATAGTTTATAAGAGTGTAGGAGATTCAATAAAAGGCAATTTTAAAATGACAATATGGGGCAGTTGAAGTTCAGCCTCATAAAGACCTTGGAAAAGTGCCTGTCTACTGAAGGTGTCACCATGATAGTTATTAAAAATTGTCAAATTTCTTTTTTTTTTTTTTTGAATAGTTTGCATCCCTAACCATAGAGGTTGCTCTGAAAAGAAGTTAGACAAATGGATGGGAAGGATCTATTTGAGTAACAAAAAATTGCAAACAGTCTCACAGACCTTGGTGATGTGACAAGAGTGGTTACAAGAGATGGTAAGGAGCAAATCAAGTAGAAGTTGGCTCAGAAGGCTTGATTGAGTCTGCTAGAGAGAATCAGAACATCAAATGCATTGAGGAATGAAATCTTTTTGCTGTGATGACACCAGCTGGTTGTCTCAGATCTCTCTGATTGGTCTCAGCCCTCTCCTGAAGCTCATTGCCTAGAGCTGGTATCGCACAGTTACTATGGATACTTGGTCTTGGGGCTCATTGTGGCCTCATGGACTCCAAATCCTCTTTAAAGAGACCATCAAATTCAGACGAAGATGTGATCTGTCTATTCAGATGTGATATCCAGTCACTTTCTCAGTTAAATGAGCCCTTCCTGTATTTGTATGAATGATGTATGTTTGCTTATTTGATAAAGCCTTGCACCCACATATATAGAACAACCATGGGGAAGCCAAAATAGTCCAATTAAATCATGATTATCTGTAGTTACCAATGGGGACTGGGAAAGCAAAGACAAGTGAATTCTACAAATAGAGTCTGCATTTCAGCTGATGTGGGGTAAGCATCTTCTTTTTCAGGCCCATTTGCCTGAGCTCCTAGCAAGAAGTTGATGGTTTTGAGTTTACATGTCTTTCACTTGTGTTATATACCTTTGGGTGGAGATGAAGATGTACCAAAGACCAGAAACAAGAAGAGGCAGTAGGGTGGAAAGCAGAAAGAATGTATGCTTCCTGTAACTCCCCACCCCTGTTTATAATATCTCCTCTGCATATGTGTGACATTCATCCAGAAATTGGCATAAATGGATATATGTCATGCATATATCTGTGAATATGGATATAAGTATGGCTTGGAATAGATGATGATATTGATCCTTGACTACTTAGTTTGGTTTGCATATATATTTGCATGATCTTGAAGAAAATTAACAATCATTTTTAAGAAAAGCAGTCATAGGGGCTCCTGGGTGGCTCAGAGGGTTAAAGCCTCTGCCTTTGGCTCAGGTCATGATCTCAGAGTCCTGGGATTAAGCCCCCCATCAGGCTCTCTGCTCAGCAGGGAGCCTGCTTCCCTTCCTCTCTCTCTCTGCCTGCCTCTCTGCCTACTTGTGATCTCTGTCTGTCAAATAAATAAATAAAATCTTTAAAAAAAAAAGAAAAGAAAAGCAGTCATAGGTCATGATTTTCAAGATTCACAGTGAAACTTCATGCCTCAAGTGACATCCCAGAAAGGATTCTATGTCTGTTTTACACGTAAGACTCAGATTTATTACTTATATTGGCTTTCACATGCTTATACTAGAAATCTACTATTGCTATTCCAGTGTTTATAGTCTTTAAAAGATATTAAATTTTTCAGTGATTTCATCCCAAAGGATGAAATATGAATATATATATATATATTCATGAATAAAAAGCTCAGTGTTTCAGTCCAAATGCCATGCCTAAGAATAATCACAGCTTTTTTATTTATTATTATTTTTTAGAGCATGACCCTTACTAAGCAACATGATATGATATCACAAACCCTTAAAAACCCAAACCTAATCTTGGATATTGTCACTTAATTTTCACAGATGAAGAAAAACATGTTTGGTGTGGGCAAGTTCCTGCTTGTTTAGTAAGGGCTAGGTTCAAGATTCAGAGTCTTCCTGCTTTCAATTTTTTTGCTATGTCTCGTTATGACCCTTATCTCATCTAGTTGCCTGTGTTATGTTTTCTGTATCAAATTATAAGATCTTCATGGTAAGGTGATCCTGATTCATATCCTTTAATCCATACAACACACGGTACCTGGATTGATCTTGTGCCTTGTTGCATGACTGAATGGGTAGATGAATGGATGGGTGGATAGATGGATGGATGGGTAAATGTGTGGATGGATGGTGAACCAATTCTGATCTATGTCAATAGATAACTCAACATGTGGGGTCTCAATATTTTGGAGTCATTCAATATCTATTATGGCAACACTGAAATCTCTTGGGAATCTTGTGGATTGGGCATAAGAGAGGGAGGTAATGACCAGATTTCCGGAAATTTTTCTCGACCCAGTATTTGTTCTTAAAGATAAGTGCTGCTTGCACTGTAGTTATTACATAAAATATATTCAAATTTAAGAGGCAACAAATTGTCAAAATATTTGACAATCTCACAGCCCTGAGACCACAACCTGAGCTGAAATCAAGAGTTGGGTGCTTAACTAGCTGAGCCATCCAGGTGCCCCATGCATTCAACATATCTTAATTAAACTCCTATAAGTGTCAGAACTGTCCAAGATGCTGGGATACAATGATAAACGATATGGCTTAATGAGGTGGTTTCTGCCTTCAAAGCTCTTATAGTCTAGTAAACAAAACAAACATTAAGCATTATAAAATATGAAAACTGTTATGTAAGGTATGTTACAAGGAGAACTAGTCTTCTGTTGAAGGTGGTGACTTCCCTGCTCTAGACCAAAAAGAGACATGTTGATTCAAAGAGAGATGTTGATCCAAAGAAAGTGCAGAAGGTAAGGGAATTGTTTCAGGTAAAATAACACATGGAGAGATCATGAGTCCAATAGAAGCTTAGGGAGTGTGGGGAATGGGAAAACATTAAATGGGACCGAAGAGTGGCTTAACAAGAGAAGAGACTTGGTGAGGGATGCAAGTCCACAAAGAGAAAGTCTCTGTGAACCATTAAGTATTTGTCCTTCCTTAGAATGGCATTGGACAAGTTCTACCTGGATATAGAAAGGGAAATAAAGTGAGTAGATTTTGTTTTGGGAAAGCAGATCTAATGAAAGATGGAGAATGGAATCAGAAAGAGTGGATAAACCAGTTGGGAGAATATTAGGATAATCCAGTTTAGAGAAGGTGGGGCCCAGAATAGTGTGCATTTTCATTACAAAGAGCACATGAATCCCTTCATGATTGCTGCTTCACAAAAGCCACAATCTGCCAGATGTTTCACTGTTAATCATTGGCAAGATCTTATGGATGCTTCTCTTTTCTCTTGCTTGTACCTCTGATCAGGCAAGGGCAGTCTCTTGGCATGTTTATGGCGTTGACCTGTGAACTTACATGAACACTTGGGGATATGAAATATGGCTGAAGCTGTATTCATCATTCATCATTCAGTTTCATAAGTCGTGGGACTTGCCATTGTCCTTTTATGTTGTTTTTGTTCTGGGTACCATTTGACCAGTACAAGTACTGGTCAAGTACACATCTCAGGGAAACCAAAAACCATTAATTTTTCATATAAGCTGTCTCTGCATCTTCTAGAATGAGCTGCTCCCAGAGTGACTACTGAAAGACGCTCATATGGTAAATTTGGCTATCTCCAGCTATAATGAAGAAAGCTTGGGTACTAATATTCTAAGCAGAGTAAACCCTGGCTGGCTTGCTTTCACCTTTTATTGATTTATTTTTTTCAAGATGAGAGAAAATTTACAGCAGTTTCCTTAAATATCCTTCTAAAAGATGATATTTAAGATTACTTTTTTAAAAAAATTAAATTCAATCAACCAAGAAATAGTACGTTAGCTTTTGATATAATGTTCAGTGATTCATTAGTTGAATATAACAGCCAGTGCTCATCATATCACAGGCCCTCTTTAATTTCCATCACCAGTTACCCCATCCCCCCATGCACCTCACCTCCTTTTTCACAACCCTCAGCTTGTCTCCTGGAGTCAGGAGTCTCATATGATTTGTCTCCCTCAAGTCCCCCTCCACTTCCCCTATTGCCTTGTGCTATTCCTTAGTACATATGAGTGAAAGTATGATAATTGTGTTTCTCTGATAACTTTCACAAATGCATAATATCTTTGGGCTTTGACCAATTAATGCAAATTTCATCTTTACTGAAGAACATTTAAAGAAGCAAATAAAGCCCAGGGTACAAAAGAGATCACCTGATATCCATCATTGGAAGCAATACAGGTGAGGGAATTTTCTTGTTGTAAAAGTTACTTAATCCTTCCTTCCTTCTACTCCTCTTCAACCAGAGAACAGTGATGAAGCAAATCCATACAATCATTTTTAGATAAAAATCCTCAGCTGAGGGGTGAGCACCAAAGTCAAATTCCTCTAAGTAGAAATTACAGAGAAATCTGCAACAAGGATGCTAACAAATCTTAATGAATGTATTGGGAAACATGGCCATGCCTTAGTCTTTTTTTTTAAACCCACTTTAGAGGGCACCTGGGTGGCTCAGTGGGTTAAAGCCTCTCCCTTTGGCTCAGGTCATGATCTCAGGGTCCTGGGATCGAGCCCCGCATTGGGCCCTTTGCTCAGCAGGGAGACTGCACCCCCCTCTCTCCCTCTGTCTGCCTCTCTGCCTACCTGTGAACTCTGTCTGATAAATAAATAAAATAAAAAATAAATAAAACCCACTTTAGGTACTCTATGTTTTCAACAATTTTCAACTTCTATATTACTTTTCAGACTTGGAAAGTAAGATAAGAAGTTTATCCCATCATTTATTCATTCAGCAATTACTAGCTTAGCATTTACCATGTTGGTACTTGTCCCTGGGGCTAGGATTACAATAGTAACAACCCTCCTGTTTCTCTTTTCTAGGTATTAGAAGCCTATGCAGTCTTTCTCAGAAGAATTTTTTGGATATGTAAAATAAAATATATGTGTAAAAGATAAATGAGTTACAACAGTAGATATTAAACTGTTTTAAAATTTGCAGATGTAATTTATAATAACATTAAATAACAGTTGTGATGAAATATAAAAAAAATGATTTTTAAAAAATTTTATTTTTTCAGTGTTCCAAGATTCATTGTTTATGCACCACACCCAGTGCTCCATGCAATACATGCCCTTCTTAATACCCATCACCAGCCTCACCCAACCCCCCACGCTTCTCCCCTCCAAGACCCTCAGGTTTTTTCTTAGAGACTGGGAGACTTAGAGACTTAGAACCCTGAGAGACAGCGGGCTCTGAGAAAATACTGATTTTTTATCAGTGACAAAGACACAGATACTGCTAATATTTCAGGATTTTTTTTTCTTTTTGGGGCAGTATTTATAAGTAGAAGGAAATTTTAATTATCAGATGCAAGTGAAAATAAGGTTATATATCTTAATATGCAAGTTCATGGAATCTTTGAATTCAATACATGGGGAACAAATTGAGGGGAGGAGTCTGTGAATCCGGGTGGGAGCCGACAGGTCCTTTCACCGAACCAGTGGTGGGAGAGGAAAGAACATCAAAGGCCTCTGAAAGTGAAGCTTACCGAAGTGTTTCTTTGGCCCCCACCCTGGAGCCTCTGTCAGACTCACAAATGGTTAATTAACCAGCTCTCACCAAACAGATATCTACAGTTACCATCTTGGAGAGGAATCCTAAGTGAAGGATGTGGAACAATGGGAAAATGTAAATAATGCAAAGTCCTCATCTTCCACATCATGCTGAGCATTATTGCAGAGCTTCCATGGTTTATCCATTGGATTATCCATCCAGTGGTTTCTCACCAGGTAAAATTAGAAGTCAGGCATTGAAGGGGAAAATTTCTCAACCCAGGACATGGATTTCCTATTGAAAATCTCCTCTCTCCATCTGTATGGTGTTTGATCTCAGACACCTAGTTTTATTTCTCACAGTTAGGAACACTAAGTAACCCAAATTTTGCTGCCATCATTTTAGAGGAGAAAAAAATAGAATCCTAAATTACTTCAGGAAATGAAGGCCACCTCTTAGAGTTATTGTTAGGAAGTTGTATAACATTGAGCTACGTAAAGAAACTAAGACAAGAAGTTGAGACTGTTACTGGAATGATTTGAAGAAATTTCAACATTATTCTAAAGTTCTTATTCCTCTGCAGAGATAAATCAAATGAATATAGTAGAGCTCCTGCTTCTCGACACATACCTGCTAACCCTGCATTTCTCCTCATATCTTTTAATGGGGGTCTCTTTAGAAAACCAGGGAGTCATCATTAATTCTTTTTAAAATTTATACCCTGCATTCAATCAATCAGCAAATGAATTTGCTCTATTTTCAAAACATATCCAGAATCTAACCATTTCTTCACCCTTTGCTACTGCTCCCTCAAACTGCCATCTCAATACCATTCCATCCCACCTACAACCATACCTCTCCTGCTCTCATCTTTATCTTCTTACTTCCCACCCCAAAGGGAGAGTCCTGCCTTTTGCTTTCCCTGTCGTCTAAGTTCTGGAAAACCATCCTGTCTCATCCATATCTGTCCCAGCAACTTCCTTCCTCTCTTCTGGATGCCAAGTGACCCTGTGTCTCAGTTGCAATGGCTCCCCACCCCCACAGACTTTGCACCCATCCACTGCAGGGACTCCCACCACACTTCCAAAAGCCCATACAGCCTGACAAATAAGTCATGATAGCATCTTCCTCTGATCAGTTTCCATCTCTGTATTTGTGCCTAACAGTGACTTCTTCAGGCAAGATGCTGGTGTGGACCCTCCAACCTCTGACCCTCCACTCAGATACCTCTCCCTTCCTTGATGTGACTGTTCTATTTTCCTGTTCCAACCCTACAAGTTGGAAATATCCTAGCAGAAAGAAAATAAATTGTGAGGGAAAGATATGTAAGCAGCTAGAGATTTGTGAACCAAAGATTTTATGTCTGTAGCCCTCATGTCCTGTCTCCTGTATCTTTAATCATTTCTTCTCTACTAGTGTTTTCTCATCAATTGAAAAACTTACCAAAGCCTCTCATATTAAAAACAAACAAACAAACTCAAAACACAAACCTTTAATTCCACTATACATAAAGCCATCACTTTATTTCTTGCTTTGTTCTAACCTGCTTCTGCATGTACCTGGTCATTTCTTTATATGACTAGTATCTTTGTTTTTTTGATGTGGCAGAAAATTAGGTCCCTTCTCATGGACCCCTTTATTTTTTAACACAGGAAAATCCAGTTTCCACAGTCCATTTCAGTGAGACGTTTTTCCCAAATGAGTTTACTAAACCCACGAAGTACTTCCTGCTCCTGGTTATAGTAGGCTTTCTGATGTGTTGGGTCTCTCAAATATCTCTTTGTACTTTTCAGCTCTAATATTTCACTCCTGTATGATCATTTCTTACTTCAGTTTGTTTATAGCATTCCAGGTGATCCTAGCATACAGACAAGTTTGAGACTCAGGGCTCAAAATTGGTAAATTGGTACTAGCAAAAGTTTAACATGTATACAAGTTGCCTGGAGATTCTTCATTTCTAATAAGCTACAAGGTTATGGAATGTTGCTGTTCCTGGGATCATAGTTAGACTAGAAAATTTCAATTCTGGGTAATTTCTTGACAGATTGAATTTGAGAATCATAGCCTTACCTAGTTACTGAGAAAGTAGCAGGTTGTCACATCCGTTAAAGAAGCCTTCTTTAATAACTCAGGTGAATTAAGTGTCCTAACTCTGTGTCTATGGCAATGTGGGCTTACTTTTATCTCAGTGCATGTATGTTGCATTGCTCTCATCTCTTTACATTAACTATTCTTTTCATTATTGTGGATGATCATCAAAAGCTGCAATGTGATTGAAACTCAGTAATGGTAAAAAGGAAAGTCAATTCCCTATTACTAAGCACACCTGTGCTTTCTCAGGCACTGGGTAGAACTGAGATCAAGTGAACAGGAATTAAGTCTCTTCCTGTTTTCTCCCATTGAATTCCAGTCAGAACCCTATACCATTAGATAGTTCTCCACACTTCTCTAGGCATTGCCACATGGGCTTGACACAGTGAAGAGCAACACTCTCATGTTGATCTTTTCCAACATCACTCTATTCCATCCAAGGATTCAGTGCCTTTTTTTTTTTTTTCTCTTTGTCTTTGAAGTCACACTGCTTATGCTGCCCTTTGTTGAAATGCCATTGGTGAAATTCAGCTTCATCACTTTCTATCTGCGGAAATTCTCTTCATGGGGTTCATAGGCAATAAGACCATCATTTTTTAAGTGTTTTCATTTTTTTAAAAGTTTTTATTTTAATTCCAGTTAGTTAACATACAGTGTTATATTAGTTTCAGGTGTAAGATACAGTGATTCAACATTTTCAACCACCACTTTTATTGTCCAGATTGTAATACTTCTCCGTGTGAAATAAATACTGAGATACTAATAAATATATGCTGTTAAGACAAACAGTTCTGGACATGCCGAGATGCCTGGTCACCCTGGTCCAAGATAACTCTGGGCTCACCAGAGAAGTATACGCCATGACACACACTGCTTTTTCAATCTCCTCTTCTTGAGCTTAACTGGGTGTCTGGTATTGGTTACTAGATGCCTTCCTTTCTTGCAAAATGACATAGTTCAGCAATTACAACATATTATCAACCTTAATAGTGTTAGACCCAATATTTCTCTGTCAATATTAAGAGGAATTAAACTCACTTACTAAAAGGCTTTGAATTTAAGCAGATGTGGTCAAATTCCAGTGACAAATCAGCCAAAACCATGAAAATTCTAAATTCATAAAATGTAATAATATTTCCTACTTCATAGAGCTTTTTCAAGTATTAAATAAAATAACAATTATTTAATAATATTTGGTATGTAGTAAAGGCTCAAATATAATAGTTATAGGGATAATTCTGGTTTCATCTCCAACATATAAAAGGCTTGAAGTCGCTGCTTTCCTCATTACAACAACAAAAAAAGAGCTGATGAAACTGAAAAATCAGTGAATTTTCTTGGACCCATCAGATAATAGAGGTTGCAAGGTAAACCATCACCCTGAAATCTGGGAAGAAGAGCATATCCAGAAAGAAAAACCCGAGATCTACTTTGCAGGAAACAAAGCTTCCAGAGCCATAAACTGGACTCTTATGTAAAAAGGTACACAAAATGTGGGAACAGATGGGTAATATAAGCAGAAAGAGAAAAACTCTAAGAAAGGATCAAAAGGAAGTGCTAGAAATAAAAATCACTGTACCATGAACAATACTTTTGACAAGCTTACTGGTAGAGTTGACATAGTTAAGGAAAGAATGTTTGAGCTTACCCATCCACCCACACCACCTCTAAAACCCTCAGTTTGGGTGAGGCTGGTGGTGGGTATTAAGGAGGGCATGTATTGCATGGAGCACTGGGTGTTGTACATAAACAATAAATCTTGGAACACTGCATCAAAAACCCAATGATGTATTTTATGGTGACTAACATAACACAACTTAAAAAAAGAATGTGCGAGCTTAAATATAGGTCAGCTGAGATACCACCTTACACTAGTTAGAATGGCAAAAATTTACAAGGCAGGAAGCAACAGGTGTTGGAGAGGATGTGGAGAAAGGGGAACCCTCTTACACTGTTGGTGAGAATGAAAGTGGGTGCAACCACATTGGAAAATAGTGTGGATATTCCTCAAAAATTTAAAATAGAGCTACTCTAAGACCCAGAAATTGCACTACTGGGTATTACCCAATAGTACAGATATAGTGAAAAGAAGGGCCATATGTACCCCAATGTTCATAGCAGCAATGTCCACAATTGCCAAACTGTGGAAACAGCCAAGATGCCCTTCAACAGAGGAATGGATAAAGATATGGTCCATATATACAATGGAATATTATGCAGCTATCAGAAAGAAGGAATACCTAACTTTTGCATCAACATGAATGGAACTGGAGCAGATTATGCTGAGTGAAATAAGTCAAGCAGAAAAAGTCAATTATCATATGGTTTCACTTACTTGGGGGAACACAAGGAATAACAAGGAGGACATTAGGAGAAGGAAAGGAAAAGTGAATTGGGGGAAATTGGAAGGGGAAATAAACCATGAGAGACTGTGAACTCTGAGAAACAAACTGAGGGTTTTAGAGGGGAGGAGGATGAGGTATGGGTGAGCCTGGAGGTGGGTATTAAGGAGGGCATGTACTGCATGAAGCACTGAGTGTTATATGTAAGCATTTAATCTTGGAACGCTACATCAAAAACTAATGATGTACTGTATGGTGACTAACCTAATACAATAAATAAATAAATAAATAAATAAATAAAGTTCAGCTAAAACTTCCAAAATGAAAATGCAAAGATGATTAAAAAATAAACAAACAAACAAAAAAAGAAAGAAAACAAGAACAGAATATCCAAAAACTGTTGGAAACTTTCAAAAGACATAACGTATATGTAATTGGAATACCAGAAAGAGAACAAAGAGAGAAGAGAGGAGAACAAATATTTGAAGTCATACCGCCAAGTGATTTTAGAAATTAATTACAGAAACCAAAGCACAGATCCAAGAAGCTCAAGACAAAATAAGCAGAATAAACAACTATCTCTTTATGTCTTATCTATCATCTTTCTATTATCATCTATCTATCAATCTATCATCTATCTATTTATTTATCATCTATCTGAACATGCTTAGGCATGTCATATTCGAACCACAGAAAAAGGGAAAAAAAGTCTTAAAGAAGCTGGGATGAGGGAGAATACTTTACTGTTACAGCCACTCTTCAGAAGCAGAATGGACCCCCACCCTAAATATGCTTTGGATAATGAGACTTTCTGATGAGAAAAGTATGCCTCCCAAACAAGTCCGAAAATGTCTTGAGAAAACAGTGAAAAGAGCCTGGTTTAAGGTTTTCATGGTGGCTGGGAGATAGGAGTGGAGTGAGAGCTCCTGCATGCAGGCAGAAGTTTGTGTGCTTTGAACCTCCAAACTGGTGCCAAGGAAGAGAGCACACAGATTTTCTCACCAGCTTCCCCAGACTTAGAGAAAGATTGGGAAGAAGGAGGGATAAGACTTAAAGCTGTCATCATTCAAACATTTAAAGACATGAGGTCAGACTCCTTAATACATTTATCTAGACAGGATAAGAATTACAGTGGTCTTCTCATCGTAAACCAAGAAAGCAAGGATTGTGAGATGAAATACTTAAAGTGTTGAAAGAAAGAAAACCTGTTAATGTACAATTCTTCCTCTTGGAAAAATTTTCTTCAAAAGTGAAGGGAAAAAAAAGAAAAAAACTTCTTCATATAAAAACCAAGGCAACTGATCACAGGCAGACCACTCTGCAAAAACTTTAGAAGGATTTCCTCAGGCAGAAGGGAATGATGTAAGTTGGAAATGTAGATTGATATTATTTATTTTTTTTTGTAGATTGATATTTTAAAGAGAAGAGCACGGAAAAAAGAATAAATAAAGGTAAAACAAAGACCTTGACTTACCTTATTTTTGATTTATCTAAAACATAACTGTTTAGAGTAGCAATAATAGCAATGTATCAGCTGATAATAGCATATGGGTAAGTGTAATAAATGAAAGTGATGTGAGAGGCACAGGAGGGAGGAATTGTGTTATAAATCTGGCATAAAGTATTTATGTTGCACATGAAGTGGTATACTGTTATTTGAAGCTACACTTAGATTAGACATGAATATTATAAGACCTTCTGTTTTCATCTCTAGTATGTGAAGACTTGTAAATTGTCACTCCCATACATACAAATTAAAAAAAAAAAAAACTGGAAAATGAAAATCAAAGATTTTTCCAAGACCAATCAAAAATGTAAAATTACAGAGCAAACTGCCACCCTCAAAACTGGAGAAGCAGGCAAATATAGACAAACACAATCAATATCCATTATTGATAGATCAAGCAAACAGAAAATCAGTGAAGATGTTGATTACTTGAAAAACACTGTCAATCTGACCTGAGATTTAAGGATTCCTTCATCCAACAATAGCAAAATACACGTTCTTCTTGAGCTGATATGGAACATACAACAATATAAAGGTCATATTCTAGGACACAAAACACACCTTAACAAATTTAAAAGAATAAAGGTCATATGAAATATGTTCATGAAACACTCTGAAATCAAACTAAAAATCAGTAATAGAAATATAACTGGAAAAAAAAAACCCACAAAATATTTAGATATTTAACAACACACTTCTAAATAACACGTAGTTCAAATGAGTCTCAAGAAAAAATAATTTGAACTAAATGAAGATAAAAATAGATTATAAATATAAAACATGTTAATGTTTTATAACATTTGAAACAACATTTTATAACATTTAAAACAAATATAAAGCATATAAATATAAAACAAATATAAAACATAAAAATAAAGCACTATATTATTGGGAGGCAGTGAATGCAGTGCTTAGAGGAAAATTTATAGCATTAAATGCATATATATATAAAAAAAAACATGCCTTATAGTCCATAATCCAAACTGCCACAATAGGAATCTAGAGAAAAGAAAACAATTTAAGCCTAAAGTAAACAAAAATGTATATATAATTTTTAAAATGGACAGAAATCAATGATTTAAAAACAAGAAATCAATAATGTAAAACCGAAAGCTGATTCTTTGAAAAGAGCAGTAAAATTGATAAACATGTAACCAGACTAAAGAGAAGATACCAATCAATAAATCAGAAATTAAAGTCATTCATCACTACTGATCTCATGGACATTAAAAGGATAATAAATCACACTATTAACTTTATTTCTACCATAAGATAACATAGATTAAAAAGTTCAATTCCCTGAAAGACACAAATAACTAAAAGTCATTCAAGGAAAAATAGATAAAATGAATAATCTTATATCTATTAAATAAATTGAATCAATCATTAATAACTCTATAATAAAAGTAATAATGAGGTGAATACTAGTAAACAAATAAGGACAAAATGATGCAAATCCTTTGCAAACTCTCTCAGAAAATGAAACGAGTGGGAACACATTCTAACTCATCCCATACAGTCATCATTAACCTAATGCCAATATTACATGAAGATAATACAAGAAAAGAAACCTGTAGACTAGTACTTCTCAAGAATATAGAGGTAAAATTACTTAACAAAATATTAGCAAACAAATATTTAAAAGTGTAAAAAATGACCATGACTAAAGGTCATGACTTTAGGGAAACCATGACTAAAGGGAAACTTTAGGAACTTTAGGGAAACCATAACTAAAGGGAAATTTGCAAGAAAGCAAGGCTGATTCAACATTTTAAAAATTAATCCATTTAATGTATCAAATCAATAGCTAAAGAAGAAAAAGCATGTAATAATATTAGTAGATACAGAAAAAGCATTTGGCAAAATTTAACACTATTCCTAATCAAAAATCTCTGCCAACTAGGAATAGAGGTGAACTTCTTTATTTTTTAAAAATATGTTAAAAATATAAAATATGTTTAAAATATGTTACCCTATGGCTAACATCATATTTAATTGCACAAAATAGGATAATTTTTCCCTATGATTGGGAACAATCATACTTTTACTACTTTCACTTAATATAATATTGGAAGTCTTATCTAAGGCAGGAAGACCCAAAAAGTAGAAAAATGTAGATAGATTGGGAAGGAAGAAACTGTTCACAGATGATGTGATCATATGTGTAGAAAATTCCAAAGAACTGATTAAAGAAAATCCTTTTGGAGATAATAATTGACAATAACAAGGTCATAGGTTACAAGATTAATTGCAAAAATTAATCACTTACTTACATACGAGCAATGAGCAAGTGGAATTTTAAACAAACAAACAAAAAATACAATGCCATTTTTAATACCTCACACAACAAAGAAATAGGTACAACTCTAATAAAATATGTACAGGGTCTATATGTGGAAAAATTTAAATCTGATGAAGAAATCAAAGACCTAAATAAATAGAGGGATGTTCAGGGCCCAGGGACTGGAAAACTAAATATTGTTAAGATATCAATTCCACTCAGGGCGTCTGGGTGGCACAGATGGTTAAGTGTCTTCCTTCAGCTCAGGTCATGATTGGAGGGTTTTGGGATTGAGCCCCACGTCCGGGTCCTTGCTCAAAGCAGCACCTGTAGCTACCCCTGCTTATGCTCTCTCTCTCACTATCTCTGTATACATGTGTCAAATAAATAAATAAAATCTTTTCTTTTGCTCTTTGAAAAAAAGGTATTGATTCTTTTTAATCTGATTTATAGATTTAAATACCAATAAAAATTCTGGCAAGCTATGTTGTGTTTTGTAGATACCAACAAGTTCATTCTAAAGTTCATATAGGAAGACAAAAGTCCTAGACTAGTCAATGCAATATTGCAGAGCAAAGTTGGAGGACTCAACACTACCTAACTCTGAGACTTGCTATAAAGCTACTGTATTTAAGAGAGCATAGTATTAGCAAAAGAACAGACTTACAGATCAATGGAACAGAATAGAAAGCTCTAAAATAATGTTACACAAATATAGACATTGATCTTTGACAAAGGCATAAAGATGGCTTAGTAAACAAAGAACATCTTCGTTAGCCATCAGGAAGATTCAAATCAAAACCACATTGTGATACCACCTTACACCAGTTAGAACAGCCAAAATTAACAAGACAGTAAACAGCAAGTGTTGGAGAGGATGTGGAGAAAGGGGAACCCTCTTACACTGTTGGTGGGAATGCAAGTTGGAGCAGCCACTTTGCAAAACAGTGTGGAGATTCCTTAAGAAATGAAAAATAGAGCTACCCTATGACCCAGAAATTGCACTACTGGTATTTACTCCAATGATACAGATGTAGTGAAAAGAAGGGCCATATGTATCCCAATGTTCATAGGAGCAATGGCCAAAATTGCCAAACTGTCAAAAGAGCAAAAATGTCCTTCAAAAGATGAATGGATAAAAAAAATATGGTCCATGTATGCTATGGAATATTTTGCCTCCATCAGAAAGGATGAATACCCAACTTTTGAATCAACATGGAAGGACAGAACTGGAGGAGATTATGCTGAGTGAAATAAGTCAAGCAGAGAAAGTCAATTATCATATGGTTTCACTTACTTGTGGAGCATAGGGAATAACATGGAGGATATTAGGAGAAGGAAAGGAAAGGTGAACTGGGGGTAATTGGAGGGGTAGATGAAGCATGAAAGACTGTGGACTCTGAGAAACAAACTGAGGGTTTTAGTGGGGAGGGGGTTGGAGGGTTAGGTGAGCCTGGTGGTGGGTATTATGGAGGGCATGTGTTTCATGGAGCACTGGATGTGGTGCATAAACAATGAATCTTGGAACACTGAAAAAATAAAATAAAATTAAAAAAAAAGAACAAGGTTTCTTTTTCAAAAATAGTGCTGAGAAAATTAGTTTTCCATATGTTAAGAAAAATGGATGTAGATGCAGGCATTATACCTTGCACAAGAATTAGTTCAAAGGGGATTATAGACCTCAATGTAAAAATGAAAAACTACAAAACTTCTAGGATAAAACATGGGAGAAAATCTAGGTGACCTTGGGTTTGACAATGATTTTTTAAATAGCAAATAAAAGTATAATAAATAAAATAAAAACTAATAAATTAGAATTTATTAAGTATGTCTTGCCTGTGAGAGACACTGTTACAAGAATGAAAAGACAAGCCACAGAATGAGAGGAAATATATGCATCGCACATATTTGATAAAGGATTTGTATCAATATATTCAAGGAACTCTTAAAATTCAATGATAAGAAAAAAAATAAAAACGGCAAATAAAAGACAAATAAAAAAGGGCAAAAGAACTGGACACCTCACTGAAGAAAACAAACAAAAGGCCAATAATTATGTGAGAAGATTATATTTGTTATGAGTGAATTGAAAACTAAAATAATAGTGAGATATCATTAAATAGCTGTTGGAATGGCTAAAATTAAAAAAAAAAAATCACAATGGCTTCTTGCTGGTGAGGTTGCAGAATGATGGGCCTTTCATTTATTTCTGTCTCCCACTGAGACTCTGCCATTTTGCATTCCTAACAGCAGTAAATGGAAGTTCCTGGCACTCCACATCCTTGTAACTTGCACTCCATATCCTTGTTACTTGTACTACAACTGGTATTTTTTTTTTTTTTTTTTTTAGTTTTAGGCATTTTAATACGTGTGTAGTGAAAACACTTTGTTGCTTTAATTTGCAGTTCTCTAAAAAGTACAGAAAGGGAAAAAGGGGAAAAGAGTAACTTTAGAAGGAAGAAACCTGGCAAACGTTACACCAGCCAGTTGTCACATCAAATATCAATAGGGACGACATAATAAAATGGTGCATCATAATAAAAGTGGTCATATTCCCCCAAACCCATAACCACTAATTAAAGGAAAAATACCAAGTTCCAACTGAAGGGTATCCTAAAAGATACTTGACCAATGCTCCTAAAACTGTCTAAGTCATTCAAAACAAGGTATGTCTGGGAAAGTGTCACAGCCAAGAGAAGTCTGTGGGGACCTGGCAAATAAATATCTTGGGTGAGATCCTAGAACAGAAAAAGATAGTAGGTTAAAAAAAAAAAAAAAGAAAAAAAAAAAAGAAAAAGATAGTAGGTAAAAATTAAGGGAGTTTGAGTAAGCCATAAACTTTAGTTAATTAATTAATTGTAACTATATGTTATCTATTATTGAAACTATTTTTCATAACACTGGAGGAAACAGTGTGAGGGGAATTCTATACTACTGTCTCAATTTTTCTGAAAGCCTAGAAATTTGATAAGTGTTAGTTTCATGAAAACGTGATAATATGAGTGGTGCATTGTCCCCTGACAATGATCTACCCTGCCTCACAATGGGCTGAAAACAACTGGAGGTGGCTGGGCCAACACCACACAAACCCCCTGCTATGCTGGATTCTCCTTCCCAGGAAGACCAGGGAGGAGGAGCTCGTGCAATCCATTTTTCTAATATTTAAGCATTGTCATTCTTCAATAAAATAGATTCAAGCTGAAGTTTTAATAATTACTCCATAATCACATGGATCACCTTGGGAAATGTGTAGCTACTCCCCTGTCAGAAAACTCCTGGACTGGCAGTGTGTGTGTGTGTGTGTGTGTGTGTGTGTGTGTGTGTTTACTGGGGGAGGGGAACTGAGGTTGGGTTTCTCTGGGGAGGTATCTTAGTGAAATCATCTTCTTCAGCTGCATCTACTTCCTAGTTTTCGAAAGTAAGCTTATCTGAATTAAATCCAAGCATATTCCATTGTTTTATGTAGATGCACAAACTCCCATGCATACACCAGAATGCCAATTTGGTGATTCCAAACAGATCTTATTCTTTTCTAGGGCTCATGATGTTTGAGATGAGTCTCAGATACTCTCTTTGTCAAAGACCTTGCTCTGTGGTGAGCAAAACAAAGGAACTGGCTTGCGTTCCAGGAAAACCCCATTGCATATCTTACCATAAAAGAACACATCTGCAGGGACCAGCTCTGTCCTCTTACAGACAGGACTGCAAGGACTCTGACAGCTTGATTTTGTTGTTGTTCCCTCAGTTATTTTATTTTTGTCTAGCTAGTTCAGTCAAATCTTTCTCTAACTTATATATTGCATTTTCAGTTGTGCACCGTATACCAGACACTGCTTCAAGAATTTTGTATGTATTTACTCACTTAACCATGACAACGCTGCACAATAGATACTAATATTCTCCATTTTACAGACAAAAAAACTAAATAAGCACCAGTTTGAAAATATTATTGGGCTGAGAAAGGACTCCAGCCTACCTGGTTCATTGTGTTTCTTTCTGACTCTGAATCCTAACCCACTTTTCATGTGGCATTTCATCATTTCATCATGAGTTGATGCAGCATGGAAAACAGCCCACTCTTATGTCAGGCTGTTGGCTGTATTTTTAAAAATTATCAGATTTATGTGACAGCTGAATGTTTTTATTTAGCACTATTTGCTGTCCCCAGGACTTTAGCTCTAATCCAGGACTTTCTCCTTTTTCATGACTTTTTCTGAGATTTCCATGATTTCCTAGATCCTGAATGTTTTGCAGACCTCAGAACTTCAACCACATCATCCATTAACAGTGATTTCTCTGTGACCTCACATGATTGCATATGACTTTTCTGACCTGGACTTAAGTATTTGACAGCCTTCATATTTCTTTATCTCCTGCATTGCCAAGCACGGTGTAGAACAGGCAGGTAGCATGTCATATATGCATATCCATTTCTACCAGTTTTTGAAAATAGTCAGCCATGGAACTAATACCTGTACAAAGTCTGAGGAATAGCTGACTTTATTTGTTGGCATCTTCCCAGAATAGCACTTTTGGGAGTCACTGGAGTTTATTTCATCTATTTGTTTTACTTTCTAACTACCCCACATCCTGCAGGAAACTACCCCCCCCCCCACACACACACTGAAAACCGTTTGCTTGCAGTTATGCTTACCTAAATAGGTTGACCCCATCCAGTAACCAACAGCACCTTCATTACACCAATACTCAGGTGCATGAAAGAGCTCTGTCTTCATGCTTTGTTATTCAAATTAGAGAAAGTTAATTTGTGCCAAATGTCTTTTCATAACCAATAAAGCCTGCAGAGCTGCGGGAGGCAGATAAGTCTTGCGTCTGTGCACTGCAGCCTGCTAATTAAGATCACAGAATCACATTCTGGTTATTTTCATCCAAGAGCCTGACTTACCTCTTAATATCTCCCTTTTGCATGTATATAAATACTGCAGGGATGGATTGTCCCACCTGAGACAAAGGCTGGAGCCAAGTATTTGCAGAAAGTAGGCTCTTATTGATGCTTCATTATGGTTATCTTTGGCTTCTGTATGTGCATTCCTCCCCCTGGACAAAACATTTAGAAGATTAATTGGATGTCAGACATAGCAGAGAGATAGGAGAGGAGATGGTGTGCATCTCACTGCAGTGCCTTTGCTCTCCGAGTTCCTGCCCAGCAGCTGTGGGTGACAGAAAGGACACAGGACACAGAGCCAGTGACATCTGCTTAAGGCTGGCACTCACCCACTTACAGCTGGGTGACCCTGAGCCTTGTAAGGCTGTATTTTCCAACCATGTGGTTATTGTGAGGATTAAACAAAATGATATTTGAGAATTGTGTTTTGATTTTCAAAGTCAGGTGTTGTCATTTATTATTTTTGAGATGAAAGTTCTTCATGAGCCAGGAATGTTTCTGTGTTATAGCTGGCAGTGTCACCCAAACAGTTCATGTTCTTTATCTTGGGGAGAGATGGTATGTCCCCAGAAAAAGGATTGGCCTCTGGGGACCTACCTGAGAACTATTGTTTTCTCTGGCCTGCTAGGTTGTAGGGACCTCGGGCAAAACTCTCAGCTTTCAAAGTTCAGATGTGCATTGGCAACACCATGTCCCTGATTTGAAGACTTATATGGTCATTGTCTGAATCAGGATATTTTCATAGTGAAAAAGATGCCATTACTAACAAGACTGGGGCAACAGATAAAATCTGGGGCACCTGTCACTCTGCAAAGACTTAACTTACCTACTGCCAGCATCAGTGGAGAGGAAGGAAGAAGTTTGTAGTTTGTTGTCTCTGGCTCAAAAATCATTGAGTAGGCCTGAAGCAAGGGCTCTATATATCACCATCTTGGCCATTTCCTCTTGCTCTGGATAGTATTCATTTCTAATAAGAGCATCTTGTGGAAACCCTATGGGAATGACTCAGTGACAATAAACTTCAGAAGAGAGGTTCTGCAGCAGGATGGAAAGTAATTCAGGACCTTGACATCACATCATAGAGAGCATTGTTCATTTCCCATCTTCTATTTCCTCATACTTGCATCCTATCACATACCCAAAGACACACATACCCAAGGGCACACAAAGTGTTTTGGTGGTGGTGGTGGGGTGATAGTAATAGTTTTTGCTTGTTTGTTTAGTGTACAGAAGATTTTTAGTCCCAACCTTGGCACTGGAGCTGTGTGAATTATTAGAAATGATCAGACTCTTGTGCCCCTACCCAACCAGCACATGTCAGTTATTTCTCAAAAGATCCAACCCATTGAAGTATCTTTCTGCACTCACAGTGGGTCTCCTCTCTTGTCTTATCTAAGCAGATTCTTCTGCTGTTTCCTATTTTCTAAAATAATACCACTGAGAAGCAGGGATAAGCCAAAGACCTGAGATTTACAAAAGTTATTCACATTCACTTGTTCACTCTGCCAATAGAGCAATCTGCAGAAGACATATGTCTGAAAGTTTCATTTCTGCCTTTTTGGAATGAAAACTCAACTAACTGCAATTTCCTCCTTTCTCCTTTTCATGTGTAAAGTGTTTATTTAGTGTGTGTCAGACCATATTTAAAGTATACTTCATGGGAATCTCATTCGAATTGTCATGCATTATGTTCTATTCCTTTCACATTTCCAATACCATGCACAAAATCATGTATGTTTAGACTCCTATTCTCTATACAGAGAACAAAGATCACTTCCTGCCTTTCAAGCCCCATATTCCCTACAGGGCCCCAAGGAGAGGTGCTGATACTGCCCAGAATGTTTGTGTCCACCAGAGCCATGAAGTGAGCAGCTATGAAGGTGCCTCTGAGGAGACCATGAGCAACCAGAAGGGACTCTCAAAGGAGAGGGGTGAAGTTACCAACTATGGTGACTCAGACAAATTTTGACATATGATAGGGGTCACATGTGCACACATACATACATGGTCCTACATATGCACATGACCAAAAACTGTGAGAAAGGACTTCTAGAAAAATCATAGTGTGACTTCTCATGTAGAGTGTCATTAAACTACAAAAACCATCTACAACCGACAACTTTAAACAATGTTAAAAATCGATAACTTTAAGCCAAGGAAAAGTAGATAAAGAAGGGGAAGTTATCAGTGATGAGGGAAGAATTTTTCTGTATAAAAGAAAGACAAACAAAAGACAACTGGAAGAAACTGGCTTTAAAAATATGTAGAGATGGAAATACCCTTAAAACATCATCATATTCATTTCACAGCATGGATGGAGGTTTATTCAGAAAGAAATTAAAGAAGAAAAAAGTGGAGATGAAAAGAAATTAGGTGCAATTCTAAGAACCACAGAATTTTTAAGAGCAAGATAATGTGAAAAGAATCTTAAAAATGCAAGGATTAAGTAACCTAGGAAAAAGAGCTGAGATATAAAACTATGAAAGAAAGTATAATTTCGGAGGAGGAGTCAAGATGGCAGAGAAGTAGCAGGCTGAGACTACTTCAGCTAGCAGGAGATCAGCTAGATAGCTTATCAAAAGAGTGCAAACACCTGCAAATCCATCGGCAGATCGAAGAGAAGAAGAACAGCAATTCTAGAAACAGAAAAACAACCACTTTCTGAAAGGTAGGACTGGCAGAGAAGTGAATCCAAACTGACAGGAAGATAGACCCCGGGGCTAGAGGCCGGCTCCCGGCAAGCGGCGGAGCAACGGAGCACAAAATCAGGACTTTTAAAAGTCTGTTCTGCTGAGGGACATCACTCCAGAGGCTAAACCGGGGCGAAGCTCACGCGGGTTCAGCGTGGCCTCAGGTCCCGCAGGGTCACAGAAGGATTGGGGTTGTCTGAGTGTCGCAGAGCTTGTGGGTATTGGAGCGAGAAAGCTGGCTGCAGAGACAGAGCCGACAGTAAGCTCGCAGTTCGGGGTTACCTTGAACCCGTCGCAGGCTCGGTGAGCTCGGAGCTCAACCGGAGGTCAGGCAGACGGGAGTTACTGGGTGCTGTTCTCTGAGGGCGCACTGAGGAGTGGGGCCCCGGGCTCTCGGCTCCTACGGGCCAGAGACCAGGAGGCCGCCATTATATTTCCATCCTGTGGAACTCTACCCAAAGCGCTCAGGGAACAAAAGTTCTGGAAAGCAAACCCGAGCAGGTTACTCAGCCCGGCCCCCGGTAAGGGCGGTGCAATTCCTCCTGGGGCAAAGACACTTGAGAATCAATACACCAGGCCCCTCCTCCAGAAGATCAACAAGAAATCCAGCCAAGACCAAGTTCATTTACCAAGGAGTGCAGTTTCAATACCAAGGAGAGCAGCAGAATTCCAGAGGAGGAGAAAGCAAAGCATGGAACTCATGGCATTCTCCCTGTGATTTTTTAGTCTTGCAGTTAAAGTAATTTTTTTCTTTTTCATTTTTTTTCTCTTCTTTTGCTAAATTTTTTAATTTTTAAAAATTTTTTTTAATTTTTAAAAATTTTACTCTTTTCATTTTTAACGATTTAAACTAGTTTATCTAATATATATTTTTTTTCTTTTTCATACTTTTCTTTATTCGTTTTCTTTTTTTAATTCCTTTTTTTTTTCTTTCTTTTTTTTGAACCTCTTTTTATCCCCTTTCTCCCCCCTCACGATTTGGGATCTCTTCTGATTTGGTTAAAGGATATTTTCCTGGGGTTGTTGCCACCCTTTTAGTATTTTACTTGCTCCTTCATATACTCTTATCTGGACAAAATGACAAGGCGGAAAAATTCACCACAAAAAAAAGAACAAGAGGCAGTACCGAAGGCTAGGGACCTAATCAATACAGACATTGGTAATATGTCAGATCTAGAATTCAGAATGACAATTCTCAAGGTTCTAGCCGGGCTCCAAAAAGGCATGGAAGATATTAGAGAAACGCTCTCGGAAGATATAAAAGCCCTTTCTGGAGAAATAAAAGAACTAAAATCTAACTAAGTTAAAATCAAAAAAGCTATTAATGAGGTGCAATCAAAAATGGAGGCTTTCACTGCTAGGATAAATGAGGCAGAAGAAAGAATTAGCGATATAGAAGACCAAATGACAGAGAATAAAGAGGCTGAGCAAAAGAGGGACAAACAGCTACTGGACCACAAGGGGAGAATTCGAGAGATAAGTGACACCATAAGACGAAAAAACATTAGAATAATTGGGATTCCAGAAGAAGAAGAAAGAGAGAGGGGAGCAGAAGGTATACTGGAGAGAATTATTGGGAAGAATTTCCGCAATATGGCAAAGGGAATGAGCATCAAAATTCAAAAGGTTCAGAGAATGCCCCTCAAAATCAGTAAGAATAGGCTCACACCACGTCACCTAATAGTAAAATTTACAAGTCTTAGCGACAAAGAGAAAATCCTGAAAGCAGCCCGGGAAAAGAAGTCTGTAACATACAATGGTAAAAATATTAGATTGGCAGCTGACTTATCCACAGAGACCTGGCAGGCCAGAAGGAGCTGGCATGATATTTTCAGAGCACTAAACGAGAAAAACATGCAGCCAAGAATACTATATCCAGCTAGGCTATCATTGAAAATAGAAGGAGAGATTAAAAGCTTCCAGGACAAACAAACACTGAAAGAATTTGCAAACACCAAACCAGCTCTACAGGAAATACTGAAAGGGGTCCTCTAAGCAAAGAGAGAGCCTACAAGTGGTAGATCAGAAAGGAACAGAAACAATATACAGTAACAGTCACCTTACAGGCAATACAATAGCACTAAATTCATATCTCTCAATAGTTACCCTGAATGTTAATGGGCTAAATGCCCCAATCAAAAGACACAGGGTATCAGAATGGATAAAAAAACAAAACCCATCTATATGTTGCCTCCAAGAAACTCATATTAAGCCCAAAAACACCTCCAGATTTAAAGTGAGGGGGTGGAAAAAAATTTACCATGCTAGTGGACGTCAGAAGAAAGCAGGAGTGGCAATCCTTATATCAGATCAATTAGATTTTAAGCCAAAGACTATAATAAGAGATGAGGAAGGACACTATATCATACTCAAAGGGTCTGTCCAACAAGAAGATCTAACAATTTTAAATATCTATGCCCCCAACGTGGGAGCAGCCAACTATATAAACCGATTAATAACAAAATCAAAGAAACACATCAACAATAATACAATAATAGTAGGGGACTTTAACACTCCCCTCACTGAAATGGACAGATCATCCAAGCAAAAGATCAACAAGGAAATAAAGGCCTTAAACGACACACTGGATGAGATGGACATCACAGATATATTCAGAACATTTCATCCCAAAGCAACAGAATACACATTCTTCTCTAGTGCACCTGGAACATTCTCCAGAATAGATCACATCCTCGGTCCTAAATCAGGACTCAACTGGTATCAAAAGATCGGGATCATTCCCTGCATATTTTCAGACCACAATGCTCTGAAGCTAGAACTCAACCACAAGAGGAAGTTGGGAAAGAACCCAAAGACATGGAGACTAAACAGCATCCTTTTAAAGAATGAATGGTTCAACCGGGAAATTAAAGAAGAAATGAAAAAAATCATGGAAACAAATGATAATGAAAACACAATGGTTCAAAATCTGTGGGACACAACAAAGGCAGTCCTGAGAGGAAAATATATAGCGGTAAAAGCCTTTCTCAAGAAACAAGAAAGGTCTCAGGTACACAACCTAACCCTACACCTAAAGGAGCTGGAGAAAGAACAAGAAAGAAACCCTAAGCCCAGCAGGAGAAGAGAAATCATAAAGATCAGAGCAAAAATCAATGAAATAGAAACCAAAAAAACAATAGAACAAATCAACGAAACTAGGAGCTGGTTCTTTGAAAGAATTAATAAGATTGATAATTCCCTGGCCAGACTTATCAAAAAGAAAAGAGAAAGGACCCAAATAAATAAAATCATGAATGAAAGAGGAGAGATCACAACTAACACCAAAGAAATACAAACTATTATAAGAACATACTATGAGCAACTCTACGCCAACAAATTTGACAATTTGGAAGAAATGGATGCATTCCTAGATACATATAAACTACCACAACTGAACCAGAAAAAAAATAGAAATCCTGAAAAGACCCATAACCAGTAAGGAGATTGAAACAGTCATTAAAAATCTCCAAACAAACAAAAGCCCAGGGCCAGACGGCTTCCTGGGGGAATTCTACCAAATATTTAAAGAAGAACTAATTCCTATTCTCCTGAAACTGTTCCAAAAAATAGAAATGGAAGGAAAACTTCCAAACTCATTTTATGAGGCCAGCATCACCTTGATCCCAAAACCAGACAAGGATCCCATCAAAAAAGAGAGCTATAGACCAATATCCTTGATGAACACAGATGCGAAAATTCTCACCAAAATACTAGCCAATAGGATTCAACAGTACATTAAAAGGATTATTCACCACGACCAAATGGGGTTTATTCCAGGGCTGCAAGTTTGGTTCAACATCTGCAAATCAGTCAATGTAATACAACACATCAATAAAAGAAAGAATAAGAACCATATGATACTCTCAATAGATGCTGAAAAAGCATTTGACAAAGTACAGCATCCCTTACTGATCAAAACTCTTCAAAGTGTAGGGATAGAGGGCACATACCTCAATATCATCAAAGCCATCTATGAAAAACCCACCGCAAATATCATTCTCAATGGAGAAAAACTGAAACCTTTCCGCTAAGGTCAGGAACATGGCAGGGATGTCCATTATCACCACTGCTATTCAGCATAGTACTAGAAGTCCTAGCCTCAGCAATCAGACAATAAAAGGAAATTTAAGGCATCCAAATCGGCAAAGAAGAAGTCAAACTAGGGCACCTTGGTTGCTCAGTGGTTTAAGCCACTGCCTTCGGCTCAGGTCATGATCTCAGGGTCCTGGGATCGAGTCCCGCATTGGGCTCTCTGCTCAGCAGGGAGCCTGCTTCCCTCTCTCTCTCTCTGCCTGCCTCCCCGTCTACTTGTGATTTCTCTCTGTCAAATAAATAACTAAAAAAAAAAAAAAAAGAAGTCAAACTATCACTCTTCGCAGATGATATGATACTATATGTGGAAAACGCAAAAGACTCCACTCCAAAACTGCTAGAACTTGTACAGGAATTCAGTAAAGTGTCAGGATATAAAATCAATGCACAGAAATCAGTTGCATTTCTCTACACCAACAAGAAGACAGAAGAAAGAGAAATTAAGGAGTCAATCCCATTTACAATTGCACCCCAAACCATAAGATACCTAGGAATAAACCTAACCAAAGAGGCTAAGAATCTATACTCAGAAAACTATAAAGTACTCATGAAAGAAATTGAGGAAGACACAAATAAATGGAAAAATGTTCCATGCTCCTGGATTGGCAGAATAAATATTGTGAAAATGTCTATGCTACCTAAAGCAATCTACACATTTAATGCAATTCCTATCAAAGTACCATCCATCTTTTTCAAAGAAATGGAACAAATAATTTTAAAATTTATATGGAACCAGAAAAGACCTCGAATAGCCAAAGGAATATTGAAAAAGAATGCCAAAGTTGGTTGCATCACAATTCCGGACTTCAAGCTCTATTACAAAGCTGTCATCATCAAGACAGCATGGTACTGGCACAAAAACAGACACATAGATCAATGGAACAGAATAGAGAGCCCAGAAATAGACCCTCAACTCTATGGTCAACTAATCTTCGACAAAGCAGGAAAGAATGTCCAATGGAAAAAAGACAGCCTCTTCAATAAATGGTGTTGGGAAAATTGGACAGCCACGTGCAGAAAAATGAAATTGGACCATTTCCTTACACCACACACGAAAATAGACTCAAAATGGATGAAGGACCTCAATGTGAGAAAGGAATCCATCAAAATCCTTGAGGAGAACACAGGCAGCAACCTCTTCGACCTCAGCCGCAGCAACATCTTCCTAGGAACATCGCCAAAGGCAAGGGAAGCAACGGCAAAAATGAACTTTTGGGATTTCATCAAGATCAAAAGCTTTTGCACAGCAAAGGAAACAGTTAACAAAATCAAAAGACAACTGACAATATGGAAGAAGATATTTGCAAACGACATATCAGATAAAGGACTAGTGTCCAAAATCTATAAAGAATTTAGCAAACTCAACACCCAAAGATCAAATAATCCAATCAAGAAATGGGCAGAGGACATGAACAGGCATTTCTGCAAAGAAGACCACCAGATGGCCAACAGACACATGAAAAAGTGCTCCATATCACTCGGCATCAGGGAAATACAAATCAAAACCACAATGAGATATCACCTCACACCAGTCAGAATGGCTAAAATCAACAAGTCAGGAAATGACAGAAGCTGGTGAGGATGCGGAGAATGGGGAACCCTCCTACACTGTTGGTGGGAATGCAAGCTGGTGCAACCACTCTGGAAAACAGCATGGAGGTTCCTCAAAATGTTGAAAATAGAACTGCCCTATGACCCAGCAATTGCACTACTGGGTATTTACCCTAAAGATACATACGTAGTGATCCAAAGGGGCATGTGCACCCGAATATTTATAGCAGCAATGTCCACAATAGCCAAACTATGGAAAGAATCTAGATTTCCATCAACAGATGAATGGATAAAGAAGAGGTGGTATATATACACAATGGAATACTATGCAGCCATCAAAAGAAATGAAATCTTGCCATTTGCGACAACATGCATGGAACTACAGCGTATCATGCTCAGCGAAATAAGTCAAGTGGAGAAAGACAACTATCATATGATCTCCCTGATATGAGGAAGTGGTGATGCAACATGGGGGCTTAAGTGGGTAGGAGAAGAATAAATGAAACAAGATGGGATTGGGAGGAAGACAAACCATAAGTGACTCTTAATCTGACAAAACAAACTGAGGGTCCTGGGGGGAGGGGGGTTGGGAGAAGGGGGGTGGGGTTATGGACATTGGGGAGGGTATGTGCTTTGGTTAGTGCTGTGAAGTGTGTAAACCTGGCGATTCACAGACCTGTACCCCTGGGGATAAAAATATATGTTTATAAAAAATAAAAAAATTAATAAAAAAAAAAGAAAGTATAATTTCCAAACTAACAAGAATTAAAATCATGGGCCCAGGATAGAAGCTGCAACTATATTAATTACCACATTCATTAACACTTCTTTCAAAACTCATTAATTAAATTAATGAAAAACAAGAAATACTGAACCACCACTTTAAAGAAAGTTAAAGATAAAAATTTTTATCACAAAGTTCCTTAAATGAGACAAGTGATTCTTCATATATGTAGATAGATGAAAGTTGTTAAGATGTTCAGTTAATCTAAGGATATGTGTCAGGAGGAAGCCTCCACAGCTCAGGGCATTTAACACACCTGGTGCTCAACACCTAGGACAGCTCCCACACAGGTAGGTACAACCCTGTATCTGTTTAATGAGTACATGTAAACAGTGATGGACGAAGAGGTTGTAAAGCCAATAACAAAAGACCTTTTGTATTTTACAAAGGGGATACAGAGAACTTATTTTATTTGGTTTAAACAGCAGGCTTAGGAAATAGGGCTATGTTTGTCTTGAGTATCTAGTTACAAATAGTCCAATCAGCATGGGCAAACAAGAAATGGTACCAAACTCATCTTGCCAAAAGGATAATAAATCTCGAGTGGATTAAAGCATTATATTTTAAAACTAAAAAGACAACAGTCATTTTAGAAAGTCAGAATAGTATCTTATACCAACTGTGGAAGAATAGTAATGGCTCTATTATTATAGTGGTAGACTAAATTACAAAAAAAAAAAAGAAAAAAGGCAGTAATGACTCTATAGAAGTTTTAAACTTTCACACAGTGAAAATCAACAAGGCAATGATGAAAAATAAATAACAGAACAGATAAAGTATGTAATAGCTTAAAACCTGATACATACCACATAGAAACCTTTTATTACCCACACTTGCCCTCCCTCTGAAATGTACTTTGGCCAAACAGAACCTTGAATTTTCCTGCCTTCTTGCCCCATCGTTCCAACTTCTCTTTTTTGGACATCATCTAGACCATCAGCTTCTGGGTCTCTACTCTAGGTGCTCACAGTATAAACAGGTCTCCATCAGCTCCTGGCCCTGGTGTTTAGAGTGGGGACTTCAAATCAATTCCTAGTGCCTCAAGGTTCTCTAACTCCCTCCCCAAGCCAACTACCTTCCTTGAATTCATCCAAACACTTGATTTCTCCATATGTGTCCTGAATGAAGACTATTGGTGTGAGAATGGGGAACCACATTATGTTACATAATATCGACAACCCAAGTATTACGGTGTGTCTTCTCATTCTTCAGCCTTTCGTGGCACTTGACAATCCTTTTCAACTCCAGTTGGGGCAAAAAGGAGATTCTTTCGCCCACTACTCAGCGTGTGAGATGTAGAATGACCACATAATAGCATCTTCTTGCTTCTTAGAAATGCAGGCTCTCAGGCCCCAATCAGACTTACCAAAAATGATTCTGCATTTTAGTCAGATCCCATATAACATATTTGCACACTAAATTTTGAAAAGTGCTGGTTTAGACCTCATTTTCCTCTTCTCTCAAAGAAGGTAAGCTTGACCTAATTTTATAGAGAATTTGGGGGTCAAGAATAGTGGTCCTCCATAGCTTTCCTCAGTGGCAAACCTATTAATTCAACAGCCTTCTCTTTAGTCTCAAGTTGAGTCCCAACACCCTGCTTTTCAGAGCCTAATTCCTCTGCCTGCCCTTCTGATTCTCCTTCTTTGAATATCTATAGGAAGATGATATTGTCACTCATTCCCTCACTCTTTCATTGTGTCATAACTAATAGTTAATTTGCTAACCTCATCATAAAAGGGAGTTTTACCAAAAACTATTTGATCTTAAGATACCACCGTTTGTTTTTCTTTCCATTCTAATGGTTGGTACTGAAAGGAATGATTTATTCTTATTGTTGCTAAATTCCTCATTTCTCATTTATTCTGAATTTGATCTGAAGCCTGGGCTGAGGGTCTTCTTTTGAAGATCTATAGTGGTTTGCTAACTGCTGTAATGGCCTACTTACAAATATCTTCCTTAAACACATCCCCTTTTTGTACTTGAGTTTCTATGAAGCTCCATTTCCTGGTGAGTTCCTTACTCCTCTGATGTTTCTGACCACTCAGATACTTTTTTCTATCCCACAACTACATGAGTATCTGGATACCTTCTTTTGGATACAGTTAAGTCCTGGAATGAATAAAAAATTAGTGAGCAGGAATGTTAGGACTGGGTGGAGTGGGGAGAGAGAATTTGGGTGAGTACATGGGGAAGAGAATTGGCAATGGGGAAATGATATAAGTTCTTTTTTTTTTTTTTAAGGTTTTATTTGTTTACTTATTTGACAGAGGGGGGGGGGAACAGAAGCAGGGGAAGTGAGAGAAAGAGAAGCAGGTTTCCTGCTGAGCAGCGAGCTGATCAGGGGCTTGATCCCAGGACCCTGAGATCATAACTTGACCTGAAGGCAGATGCTTAATTACTAAGCCACCCAGGCACCCAGGAAATTATATAAATTCTAAGGTATAATTCTGTAAGATAAAGATGCCAACCCAGAGGAAGGAGATAAGGAAATATAGGAACTGTTTCCACAAGGACCTTTGTGAAACACAAAATGTGAGTAGAAATAGAAAGAGGCCCCTTGGGGCGCCCTGGGTGGTTCAGTGTGTTAAGCCTCTGCCTTCGGTTCAGGTCATGGTCTCAGGTTCCTGGGATTGAGCCCTGCATCTGGCTCTCTACTCAGCAGGGAGCCTGTTTCCCCACGCCCCGCACCCCTCCTTGTGATCTCTGTCAAATAAATAAATAAAATATTTTCAAAAGAAAGAAAGAAAGGAAAAAAGGAAGGAAGGAAGGAAGGAAGTGGCCCTTCACTACTTTTGTGGAACTGCCTAAAGTATGAGGGGCAGGAGGTTATGACTGTTGGCAGCAGAGAAAATGCAAGCTTCTTGAAGAGTGAACATCAACTAGAGGAAAATGGAAGGCTTATGTGGTGACACATGAAACACCTTGCTGTTGGCAGCAAACCTCAGTATTCTGCTAGGGACCTGAGCCACCAAAGTTGAGTTATTACTGTTACTTCAGGTCCCTTCTGTGCTCGTAGATAGGGAAGCCTGGGAAACCAAGATGCTACCAACACCCCGTCAATGACATGCTGGCTGTGCAAAATAGTGAACATATCCAGCAGTGCTTCACTCTGAGCTCTAACTCTATACTCACTGACAGGTAATAATGATGATGATGATGGGGAGATGTCCCAACCTATATGATATTGCTGTGTTTGCCCCCTTCTTTGTTGCCAGTCTGTCATGGGGCTGAGAGGGGTGTGGGGAAGTGATCTCCGTGTCACCACCAGTTTCTTTTTTTACTCTGACAGTCACATCAGTTGGGTCAGAAAGTTCTTCCACCCCAGTCTAAATGTTTATTATTTTCCTCATATCTCCTTTGATCTGTATTCCTATTTCTAATGGTGTCATTTAGAGGTTAGTTTATTTTTAGTCACATTTCCTTAATGTGTCTTTTTTTAAAGGCTTTTTTATGGTCTTTAAAAAATGTAGTTATTTTTAATGAAAAGAATACATGCAAAGGGGAAACAGAAAAAGCATACAAAGAAAATGCAGTGAAAGTTAAATCTGCCCCTTTCTCTGCAAATCCCATGTCTCCTCCATAGGCAACCACCATTAACCCTTGACAGTGACCCTGTCCAGGGGATACCTCCAGCAGGTACGCAGGCACACACACAGGTGTAGGTCCTCATTGTATGCCATTCCTTACTAATCCCTGGAAATGGTTCTGTATCAGCACAGAGAATTCTGCTTCTCTCTTTGCCATGACTGCCTGGCATTCCAGTGTTTGGACACCTCAAGAGTCATTTTCCCTGATCTTCCCTGTGCTTCCAATGTACTGTCACCAGCAATAGTATATTGTAACATGGTATATGTGTTGCACAAAAAAATAAATGTGGTTATATCATTTTCCAAAATCTCATTATAGTTCCACTAACAATGTATGGGAATCCCTTACAACAATGCCAGCCATAGGTGGTAATAGTCATTTGAATGAATGTGGCAAGTAATTTGTTTTTAGTGTCAACAGATCTTTTCTCTGATAATCAGTAAATTTGAGCATATTTACATTTATTTCTTGCCATTTGAATTTGAATTATCTATTTTCCTTATTTCCCCATTTTTCTAGTGCTTTCTTTCTCTTACCCATTTGAAAACTCTCATTTAATATGATGGATGTTAGCCCTATTTCTCACATCTGTGGTTTGTCGACTGATTTTTTTAATGGCTTTTACACTTTTAAAAATTTTGTATAATATATATTACTATCATTTCTTTTATATCCTCTGTGTTCCAGTGTGGTTAAGATGGCCTCTGTCAAACATAGAATATGCATCTATTCACTGAGATTTCTCACAAGATTTTAATTATCTCATTGTTTACATTCAGCCCTTTCAACTGACTAGATTTTATTTTGTGTAAGATGTTAACAGATGTTCAATTCAGTTTTCTTTCGGAAGAATATCTCTTGTGCCAGTGCTGTTTATTAGTAATTTAATGTTTCCCTGCTGAGTTGCATTTTGTTACATATTAAATTCTCATATACTGAGAATGATGTCTGGATTCCTTAAGGGGTTCCATTGATCCACAAGTGACAAGCTAATTGATTGTAACAACTTTGTAGTAGTATCTAATAATTGGCAAACCATAACCAAACTTGTTATTTTTTTAAAAATATACTGTTCTTTACTATTCTTACACATTCATTGTCACATATAAATTTTGCAGTCACTTTATCCAATTTGAATAAAATACCTCATTGGCATATGAATTAGAATGAAATTACACATTATTTTAGAAAACATGTAATATTAAATCTCATTTAATGCCTCTGTATTAGCTTTGTTCTTATTTCAAATCCTATCATAAGATCATAAGAGCTGAATATGGATTCTACAGCTTACATCTGTTGTATAGGTTCTTGTTCTTTTTACTAAACATATATTTATATATTTGTCTCTATTATAGTTAAAATAATTTTCTTATTTTATTTCTAAATAAATATTGATTTATTTTTGATATTGATAGAGACATTGACATTGACATTGATAGAGAAAAACTATAGATTTTTCTATTTTCTTTTCTTTTTATTTTCCATATTGATGTATTTATTTATTTATTTATTTATTATGTTATGGTAAGTACATCACTAGTTTTTGATGTCATGTTCCATGGTTCTGATTCATCGTTCACGTGTAACACCCAGTGAGCCTCACAATGAGCTGAAGTTATAAGAATGGGTTACAGAGATGAGAGCACAGGAGGGGAAACAAAGCCACTTAGTTTTCCAGATCTGTCTATACCACTGCCTAACTCTGTTGACCCAGAATAAAACACTTCACTTTTTGCTTTAAAATAAAAAGAAGTGACCTTAAAAGGTAGGGATTGCAGTAGCTTCTTTCCAAAGTGACCTTTTCTAAAATAATCTTGTGATCTTAGTTCTTCAAAGTTAAACAAACTAGCTGGGCTGGAACGGACTTCTGCTTCCAGAATCCTGGAATCCTGCTTCACTGGAGCTCCTCTGAACCCCAGGGTCCAGGAAGGAAGGAAATCCCTTCATCCTGGGAAATCACCAGCAGAGGTTTCTCAAGTTCCCACCAAGGTAATCTTCCTGACACTATTGCTGGGTTTAGGAGCCCAAATTTAGTAGTTCCCATTTGCCCAGGATTTTCCCAGTTTTAAGGCCTGCAAGTCCCCAGGACCCAAACTAGCTGGGATGTTTGGCCACCCACTTGATTATGAGATCAAATCTTTTACACTTTTGAGCAACAACTTGCCCCCAGACTGCCGTGGTATACAATAGGGTTTTCTTTGTTGTTGTTTGTTTTGGTTTGGTTTTGGTTTTGGTTTGCAACATCATACTTCCCTCTAATTTTCAGCTCTGCTCATAGGGATGACTGGTATTTCTGCCCATTCTTAACTTACTCCACACATCTGGTGGATTGCTGCACCACACTTGGTTTAACCTCTCTTGGCAACCCTACACTACAAAATCCATCTTTTCTTCCTGTGTGGCACAAATCCCTATTTATCCTTCTGTCTCCCTCCAAGTAACAGCATGCAATTGACATCTTGCTTGAGTGGGCTAAAATTCTACCTGGTTAGGAGGAAATAATTGTGTCTATATCATGGCCTCAGATCTCTCCCAGACAGCCAACTTATTCTGTGAAGGGTCACAGAGTATACACATCAGGCATGCAGGCCACATGGTCTGTTCACAGAGTCCTTGCTTTTATCACTGGTGTTTCATAAGCTGAAGAATGAGAGACACCCAAGGATGAGATCGGGCATTTGTGGCACGTATCAGTCAGAAAATGATTGCTCTTTGTAGGGACTTCAAACCTCTCTCATGACTTTCAATTTAGTCTACTCCCATCATGCATCTCTAGTACATGGCCAGGAATCAGTGACATGTTAGATAGCTGAATGAGGTTAATTTGGATCTAACTTAGGAGGAAAGACCTATAGTTGTGGGCACTCTGTGAAAGCTCAGGATTAGGGTGGTATGCACCTGACTTCACTCCAGAATGACTTTTCACCACAGAAAGTTTAGCCTCCATAATTTCATTTGAATCGCTACATATTAATAAGAGTACATATTTGGAATAATCCAAGGTTAACATTTCAAACAAAGTATTCTGATGACATAAAATCAAAAGAATTCATATCTGGGCTCAGATATGGATGCTCAACTCTATGGTCAAATAATTTTCGGCAAAACAGGAAAAAATATACAGTGGAAATAAAACAGTCTCTTCAATAAATGGTGCTGGGAAAACTGGGCAGCTATATGTAGAAGAATGAAACTCGACCATTCTCTTACACGGTACACAAAGATAAACTCAAAATGGATAAAAGACCTAAGTGTGAGACAGGAATCCATCAGAATCCTAGAGGAGAACATAGGCAGTAATTTCTTTGATATCAGCCACAACAACTTCTTTCAAGATATGTTTCCAAAGGCAAAGGAAACAAAAGCAAAGATGAACTTTTGGGACTTCATCAAGATCAAAATCTTCTGCACAGAAAAGGAAACAGTCAACAAAACAAAGAGGCAACCCATGGAATGGGAAAAGATATTTGCAAGTGACAGTACAGACAAAAGGTTGATATCCAGGATCTATAATGAACTCCTTAAACTCAACACACACAAAACAGGTAATCATATCAAAAAATGGGCAGAAGATATGAAGAGACACTTCTCCAATGAAGACATACAAATGACTATCAGACACATGAAAAAAATGTTCATCATCACTAGCCATCAGGGAGATTCAAATTAAAACCACATTGAGATATCACCTTACACCAGTTAGAATGGCCAAAATTAACAGACAGGAAACAACATGTGTTGGAGGGGATGTGGAGAAAGGGGAACCTTCTTCCACCGTTGGTGGGAATGCAAGTTGGTGCAGCCTCTTTGGAGAACAGTGTGGAAATTCCTCAAGAAATTAAAAATAGAACTTCCCTACGACCCTGCCATTGCACTACTGGGTATTTACCCCAAAGATACAGATGGAGTGAAAAGAAGGGCCATCTGTACCCCAATGTTTATAGCAGCAATGGCCATGGTCGCCAAACTGTGGAAGGAACCAAGATGCCCTTCAACGGACGAATGCATAAGGAAGATGTATTCCATATACACTATGGAGTATTGTGCCTCCATCAGAAAGGATGAATACCCAACTTTTGTAGCAACATGGACGGGACTGGAAGAGATTTTGCTGAGTGAAATAAGTCAAGCAGAGAAAGTCAATTATCATATGGTTTCACTTATTTGTGGAGCATAACAAATAGCATGGAGGACATGGGGAGATGGAGAGGAGAAGGGAGTTGAGGGAAATTGAAAGGGAAGGTGAACCATGAGAGACTATGGACTCTGAAAAACAATCTGAGGGGTTTGAAGTGCCGGGGGCGGGGGTGAAAGGTTGGGGGAAGTAGGTGGTGGGTATTAGAGAGGGCATGGATTGCATGGAAAACTGGGTGTGGTGCAAAAACAATGAGAATAAATAAATAAATAAATAAATAAATAAAATTTTAAAAAATAAAAAATAAATTTAAAAAATCAAAAGAATTCAGAAACAGAGCATCTCCAGTGTGATCTGCTGGACATTCACGGTCCCCCAGCTGCAAGAGAGATGGGTTCTGGGAAGAAATCTTTGAAGGAAACTCTGCATTTGTATTCAACAAATTAGCACGTCAGTCTGTAGTGTTAAATGGCTTAATTTTCCCAGAGGGCCAGATGTGGTTCCCGACATCTTTGAAGCTTATGAAATTATTCTAATTTAAAAACTTTTCTCTGTGTGTAAGGATGAAATCACAACTACTGCAATAAAAGCTTAAAGACCCATCCTTTGTTCAGGCAGGCCTGCTGCCCGCCCCTCCCCCCCACAATGCACGTCACCTGCAGGCACTGTGATCCTCAGCCCCCAGGACAGCTCTGCTCAAGCAGGAAACACCACGGCAGCCTCTAATTGCCTCTGTGATCGGGACCCTAATCCTTGATTCTACTGATATAGAGTAAAGCTAAAAACTGCAGAGGCCAAGGGTCACACACAGGGCATGGCACAAGGACATTTGCTGTCTCCCTCCACCCCTGCTGCATTCATACAGTGTAAGCCACAACACCTACTGTGGCAGGTGTCTCCTCTTGGCCACTGAGTAGTAACCAGAACTGGTGGGCATGCCATGCCTCCTGTAGGTCTGTGAACTTGGTATTTTGTGTGTGTCATGGCCTGCAGTACTGTTTGACCCTGTACTACCAATTGGGACTCCAATGACTGGGTATTGCTCTCCTAAGCCACCAGGTACTTTGTCCTGGAGTGGCCCAAGTTGACACTTCTGATGTTGATTCACATTCTTGTGGGCCACCATGCTCCCATGGTGGCAGACAATTTCTTGGGTCCAGACATCTTCCTCCTCATGCTCTTGCTGCCAGTCTCTTGGTTTTTCCTCTCCCTCCCACCCCTGGATCCTTTGTTTGAAACCACAGTACCTGTTCAGTACAGGAAACTTGGCTGTCAATCCACAGAGGGTGCAAAGTGATAGACACATTCTCCAACCCTTTTTCATCCATCCCTGGGATAACACGTCTGTAAGAAATTCTGGAAGCTAAGGCCCTGGGCCTGCTCAGGGTCAGCAACTGACAACCCTTTGGTGGCTTTTCTTCCTGGATTATACTCTCCTGCCACCTCATTGCTGCTTCTAGGAAGCTCCTCCCCTAATCCCTCCTCCTAATTCATGCACACCCCAGGCTCTGCTTTAGGGGTCAGGAGAAAACTGAGTCACTGGGCCACTAGAGGTCTTCCAGGGGTCCTTCTGACTCAGAATCAGTCAGTGAATCCAGTTTGTTCTGGTGGCAAAGCTATAGGAGATGTCCTAGCTGTTGCTGGAGTTACGTGCCCACCCAGGAAAGATCCAGTCAATGAGGAAAGCAAGCTGAGATGTGATGCAGTGGGATGTAGGAGCCAGAGGTGGAAGGTCAGGGGCCCTGTAATATCTAGGTCCATGGTTCTGCCACCTGAGACCAGGCATTCTGCTTCCTTCCTGTGGGTTGGTTAAAAAGTTAATAAATCCCTGCTCTTGCCTTGGCTAGTTCACAGGCACACAACAGTGAGGAAAGCCATAATTCCAGCAATCGTGTCCTATAAACACTGCCCTCAGCTCACCAATGCTCAGCTCCACTGCTTGAGCTGGGCTGCTCTGCCCACAGCACCAACAGCCCTCAGCAATGACTAGAGCGGCCCCTCAGAGGACTCCACCTCCCAAGCCCCTTTCTGCCAGTTTCATTGTCTTCTCCTCGTCTTTATAAATCTGTCCCTGAGACTCCTGAGTAACCACAGTGACTAGCAGAGACTGAAAGAAATCCATCTTCCAGTAAGCCAAGCTGCATGTACAACGGCAATGAATATTGTTGTCTTTGGATTCATATAGACGAGTTTTCTCTCCTCCCATTTTTCATGCTCCTCCTCCGTGTTCTTTATCAAGTATATTTTATGAAGATTGTTTGTAACCTGTAGTTCTCTCTGTGGAGCTCAGGGAGACCTAGTTTCATCAATGAGTTCCCTCTGTCACTTTACATTGGTCAGAACCACTTCAACCTGTCCTTGTTCTCTCCCTCTTCTGTCCTCATGTCATCCTCATTTTCTTAATCAGTCGAGTAAAATCTGATTCTGAATCCCATTCTTTTTTTTTTTTTTTTGGCAAGATTTTATTTATTTATTTGACAGACAGAAATCACAAGTAGGCAGAGAGGTGGGCAGAGAGAGAGGGGGTAAAACAGGCTCCCTGCTGAGCAGAGAGCCCGATGCAGGGCTCTATCCCAGGACCCTGGGATCATGACCTGAGCTGAAGGCAGAGGCTTTAATCCACTGAGCCACACAGGCATCCCCATGTCATCCTCATTTTCTTAATCAGTTGAGTAAAATCTAAGTCTGAATCCCATCCTTATTTATTTATTTATTTATTTTTAAGATTTTATTTGTTTGACAGAGAGATACACAGCAAGAGAGGGAACACAAGCAGGGGGAGTGGGAGAGGGAGAAGCAGGCTTTCCACTGAGCAGGGAGCCCGATGCAGGGCTCAAACCTGGGACCCTGGAACCATGACCTGAGCCTAATGCCCAATGACTGAGCCACCCAGCCGCCCCTGAATTCCATTCTTTTATAAATAACCGTCTACTCTGCCATATCAATTGCACTAAACAACTGAAGCATAAAGTTAGCGATCATTACTGTAAGGAGGGACCCTCAAGATCATAAATTTTGAGGTGCCTGGGTGGCTCAGTGGGTTAAAGCCTCTGCCTTCAGCTCAGGTCATGATCTCAGGGTCTTCGGATCGAGCCCCACATTGGGCTCTCTGCTCCGTGGAGAGCTTACCCTCCCAACCGCCTGGCTCTCTGACTACTTATGAGCTCTGTCTGTCAAATAAATGGATCTTTTTTTTTTTTTAAGATTTTATTTATTTATTTGACAGAGAGAAATCACAAGTAGATGGAGAGGCAGGCAGAGAGAGAGAGAGAAGCAGGCTCCCTGCTGAGCAGAGAGCCCGATGTGGGACTCTATCCCAGGACCCTGAGATCATGACCTTAGCCGAAGGCAGCAGCTTAACCTACTGAGCCACCCAGGTGCCCAAATAAATGGATCTTAAAAGAGAGAGAGAGTGAGCTAATTAAAGTCAATGTGCTTTAAGAAAAGATCATAAATTCCAACTTTTTAATTTTTTTTTAATACATTGGAACAAGACTCAGGGAGGTGAAATGCTACTGAAGAACACAGACACAATTGGTGGTCACTGTGTGACCACATAGCAGATGTGATTTCTGCAGGACATAGGCTCACAGTCATCTTTAAGACTTGAACATTCTTCTTTGTGGTGGTGATTTTGTCATCACGACTGTAAGAAAAAGTGCCATAAACTATAAACTACAGGGGGTCATTATCATAACATTTCTGAAGACTTCTCCCTGAGCTGTCCTCTCTGCTCTGACAGGAGATGTGGTTCAGAGTAGGGCGATGCTCCCATTCCACTGAAGATGCTGGTCAATGAGGGAAGGGCCAAATGTATTTGAAACTGAGTCAGAAATAACACCTTTAGAAAAAGATGTTGGGGCACCTGGGTGGCTCAGTGGGTTAAGCCTCTGCCTTCGGCTCAGGTCATGATCCCAGGGTCCTGGTATTGAGCCCTGGATCAGGCTCTCTGCTCAGCAGGGAGCCTGCTTCCTCCTCTCTCTCTCTCTGCCTGCTTGTGGTCTCTGTCTGTCAAATAAAACAAAAAAAAAGAAAAAACAGAAAAAGATGTTTTCAGAGCACCTGGGTGGATCATTCTCTTAAGTGTCTGCCTTCTGCTCAGGTTATGATCCCAGGATCCTGAGTCTGTGCTCTGCAATGGGCTCCCTGCTCAGGAGGGAGTTTGCTTCTCCCTCTACCTCTGCCCCTCCTCCACACTCATGCTCTTTTTCTCTCTTTCTTTCTCAAATGAATAAATAAATAAATCTTTTAAAAAGGGGGGAAAAAGATGTGTTGTTTTTTCCCATTTGTGTGATGCTTTTGAGTGAAACTTTTTTTTTGGTGTGGAAATAATACTATTTATTTAAACTCTTTTTGCATTCCTCTTTTCCTTCTTACATGAACATACACCCATGTCTCGTCTTGTTTAATGGCTGTGACCACATCGTTTCGGGTGAAGAAAACTTGAAGACAATGGGTGGTTTTATAGTTACATGACTTCTTCAGGGATAATAACCAGTTCCAAGAAAATGTGCTAAATTAATTCTCTTAGATAATTTTCAGGGCATATTTCCCCATGAGCTGGCTAATTATTTTGAGGACAGAAGTAGTATGTAGGCCATTGCCAGAATGTTTTCATGAAAATGAGCCAATTCTCTCAGTCAAATAAGCTCCCAATGGACCAGATATGCAGTTGTGGTTCATGCAGATGCCAGAGGAACACTTGCTGGCAGCACACTTCTCAATATTCATCCAAAGGGCCACCCACACTGCCCAGATCTATTACAACTCCCCCACTTGATGTGCCCTATGAGCAACATTGTGGTAAGGGTTGCCAATACTCTACCACACAGCTTAGATCCCCCCAGCCAGGTGATCATCTGCAGACTGTTCCCTTCAGGCTGAGGACCTCCTGCATCTTTCTACCTGGAAATGTTGCCAGAGCTCAGGAAAGGATTTAATCCACACTCAGGGTCAGGTGGTATTCTGTGAGCCAGTGCCCTGGAAGCAGCCTTAGCAGGGATCAACAGAAGGTAGCAGATTAACACCCAAGCTTCCTCAGTCCTCAGGATGGCAGGTGAGAGGTATGTTCAACACAGCCCTTTGGGAGGTCTGTGGTAAGCTGAGCCCTAGTGACCACAGGGATAAGTCATTCATGAATGTACTCTGCACTAACCACCTTCCCTTCTCAGGCTCTCCCTTTACTCTTCTAACGATGGAGCTTCCTCCCAAATAAACTACTCATACCCAACATTTTGTCTAAAGGCCTGCTTTTGGGGGAACCCAATTAACATCAATGTAAGAGAAATTTGCTTCTTAAAATATTCAGCTTAAAGTTCACAGGTGGAATTACCTGGTTTTCTCTCTGATTCTCAGAGCCAATATTTGGTAAGAAACAGCTAGAATTTTTTTTTAAAGATTTTATTTATTTATTTGACAGAGAGAAATCACAAGTAGATGGAGAGGCAGGCAGAGAGAGAGAGAGAAGCAGGCTCCCCGCTGAGCAGAGAGCCCGATTCGGGACTCGATCCCAGGACCCTGAGATCATGACCCGAGCCGAAGGCAGCGGCTCAACCCACTGAGCCACCCTAGAATTTTTATGCAGTCTAGATTCTCTAAAGTTTGAGTGCATACCTGGAGACTGTGTGAAAACATATACTCTGCTTCTACAGGGGATTGATATTCTGCACTTCTAACTAGCCCCTGGGTGATACCAATGTTTCCATCCCACAGACCACACTATAAACCCCAGAAAATGAGAGGACCCTGAAGCTTAAGCTTTTATTCAGATTAACATGTGACTTCTTTGAAATTGAGAGAGTCCTTTAACCTTGCATCTGGTCCCAACTGTCAACATAAAAAGATACTTTGTATAATACACTGGCATAAATCTGGGGTTTTGTTATTCAAAGAAGAAACACAGGGGTGTCTGGGTGGTTCAGACAGTTAAACGTGTGCCTTCAGCTCAAGTCATGATCTCAGGGTCCTGGGATGGAGCCCCGTGGCTCTCTGCTCTGCAGGAGGAGTCTGCTTCTCTCTCTTTCCTTCTGCCCACCACCCCAAACTCTTGCTCTTTCTTATAAATAAATAAATAAGTAAACAAACAAACAAATAAACAAACCTTTAATAAAAACAAAGAAGAAACACAAGCAAGCTTCCATATGCAATGGAGAGTTTACATGGATTCAGCAGAATCTTTAAAAATCTGGAAACTTCTCTGATGCTTGACAATCTTGTTTTCTCTCTCTCTTCTTTTGATAACTTTCTCATGACTGACAAAGTGAATGAATGTGGTAAACAAACAGTATCCATTCCAAAGTATCCCTCATGGCCCATCATTGGCCCAGCAAACCATCTCTAGTCAAAATAACTTTGAGCAGTGTCATTAGTTGTAGTCACATTAGTGCCTTTAATCTAGAATTGATCTTTTCTTTTTTCCTTTCCTTTTCTTTTCTTTTTTTTTTTCTCTTCTCTTCTTTTCTTGTTTTCATGATGCAGGCAGACTTTTTGAATAGATAGAGCTGGTTGATAGACTATCTTACATCAAGTTTCCCTGATTATATCCTTGTGTTGTCACTTAATTTGTTCCTTTGTTCCCTATATTTCCTGAACTGGAACTTGGTCTAAAGATTTGCTTAGATTCAGTCTGAATGTTTTTGACAAGAATACGTCATGGGTGACACTATTTTATTTTGCATTCCATCATTGCTCACATGACGTTTTATCAGTAGGTGTGCAAGATCTTTTTGTTAATTTAGACTTTCCCTTGAAATTGACAAGTAATCTGTGGGGTTTCCCAATGACCCATAATTTAATAGTATTACTTAGTGGCCATTGGTTATCCTTGCCTGAATCAATTATATCATTCAGGGTTGCAGAAAGGCAATTTTTAAATTCTTTTAGTTGATGTTTTCCTGGAAAGAAAAATTTGTCCTTGTCAACTAGGAATGGCTGAATTATTTCTAAGCAGGCAGAATAAATGCTTAATTCCTTCTTTTTATCATCACCTTTTTTTTTACTTGAATAGGAACTTTATTTAAAAAATCAAAATTGCCAATGAAGATATAAAAAGGGGTTTGCCTTTATCAATTTTTATTTTTTTAAAGATGTTATTTATGAGCGAGAAAGGCAAGCCTATGAGTGGGAGGAGGTGCTGGAGGAGAGGGAGAAGACACCCCACAGGGCAAGAAGCCCATAGCAGGGAGCCCATAGAAGGACTTGATCCTAGGATCCTGGAATCATGGCCTGAGAGCCAAAGGCAGACGCTTAACCGACTGAGCCACCCAGGTGTCCTTATCATTAGATTTTAGAATAAAGAATTGGTCAGTCACCTCCAATGAAGACAAAGGAATAGCTTTACCTCTTCTCCATCTCTCTTCCTCCATCTCTTGTTACCACTCTCTGTCTCTCCCTCCCTTCCTCCTCCCTCTCTCTTCCTCACTTCCTTTTTCCCTCTGTACTTTCCTTCTCCTATCAAAAAGGGCACATACATTTTTATCCAATGTTTGAAATCAATTACAATAATTGTTCTTAATTTTTAAGTTCTTTCAAATATGCCTGGTAGAGACCTCTTCGGACTGGTGCCTATGCCTTTTGGCATGGCCCATTTGTCTTTTGATTCTCCTCTGGCACTCTAATGTATGAAGACATCCCAGGTTCCTCTTGCATCTTCTCCTCCTCAGATTTGGAATCAGCCATATCAATGTGGTCCTGAGAAATTATGATCTGGGCATTGAGGTGATTACTGCCAAGGTTGACATTGCTTTTAGGTTTTTTTAAATTTTTCAATTAAAATTTTGTATTATAAGGCTTTTCTGAACATTTATAGTTGTTTCCCTTCTACCTAAGAGGATGGTTAATAACATTAGTCCATTTGTTTATTTATTTTCCATATTATATATATCCATATGTACATATATAATAGTTTTAACATTTCTATAGCATCTTTGCTACAAATGAAAAACAGTGAGTGAAGATAACTTTTTTTTTTTGCAGTTCTTGTCATTCAACTGTATTCTCCAAAGATACAGAGTTAGTGTTCAAAGTCACTTAACAAAATCACTTTTTATGTGTTGATGTTTTCAATTTGATGTACACGTAGGCTTATTTCTTCTCAATTTTAGCATTTTCCATTTATTTTTTTTACTATAAATTTACTTTTTGACTGTGTAAGAAATTAATGTGGTTCAAATATAAACATGTATATGTACTCAGGGATTCCAACTCCATCCTTCATCCTTCTGCTCTTTTGCCTTTAGGTGATTATTTTATTAAAAAAATCGATAAATATCTATTAAACATGAATAAATATTTGACTTATCTCTCCAGTGTTTTCTTTTTCTGAAACAGAACAAAACAAAATCATTCATACATATATGTTAACCTATTTATTAGTGTTTTCCTTTCTATTTTATACAAAATATGGCATGCTATTTACACTGCCTCATACCTGGTTTTCTATCATCCTTCCTCCTTCTTTCTTTCCCTTCTTCTATCTCTCCTTCTTTCTCATTGATATTATCCATTTCTTTTATGGAAGTTGGTCTCCTTTCCTCCCTCCATCCCTCCCTCTCTCCCTTCCTTTTTTCACTTTATGATAAAGTGGAGATTACTCTTTATTTTACATGCTAGGTATGGAAGCTGCCTACCATCACTTTTTTTTTTTTTTAACAACTTTAAGGTGATCCATTACGTGGCTACACTATAATTTATTCAGGCAATCCTCTGTGGATGGTCCTTTGGATTGTTTTCTATCTTTCGATGTAGTAGATAATACCCCAATGAACAAACATAAACATATATTATTTCCTATTTGTGGAGGTGTACCTTTGGAGTAGAATTGTTGAAATGGGGTTGTAAAGCCAAAAGTAATTCAGAAGTAGTTTTATTAGATATTGTCAAGTTCTTCTCCATAGAAGTTGTGTATTTTGCCTTTTCTCCACAAGTCACTGCAAGATTTGTTGTAAATTTTCTTGTAGTGTGATGAGTGAGAATTGGAATTCAGTGTTGTTAAGCTCTATTTGTGAACACCATGTTTAGAATATTTACATCCATACCCATAAATGATATTCACTTGTATTTTCCTGCTGTGTACAAAATTATATTAGCTTCATTAAAAAAAAAGAATTTGGAATTTTCTCTTCTTTGTCTATGTTCCAAAATAATTCAAATAGAATAGCATTATATTGTCTTTGAACTTTTAGTAGATTCCTTATTAAGGAGGTTCGATGTGTACAGTTTCACTGATGTTCTCCATTTCTTTTATGGAAGTTGGTCTCTTTAGGTTTCATGTAGCTCCTATAATCAGTTTGGCAAATAATATTTTCTCCCTAGGAAATAATGTATTTCATCTAGGCTTTCAGATTTTATTACATAGACTTGTGTGAAATAGTCTCATTTGATTTATTTTCTTTTCTTTTAACAGCTATTTCCGTATTATTATTTCTTATTTTGTATATTTGTGTTTTCCTTCAAGTTAGGTAGTGGATTCTCTATTTTGTTAACTTTTTTTCATGCAGACAGCTTTTTAATTTACACATTACTTTTACTATTTTTCTGTTTTCTAAATCTGTAAATTCTGATTTAATATCTTCACTGAGAAATCTGTTTTATCCAATATTAATATTTTGCTTTCCTTTGATTACTGTTTTCATGATGCATCATTTTCCAACCTGTTACTTTAAATTTGAATATAAATGTACATAACTACATGTATATAACATATATATACATATATAATTCATATATATACACACATATGTATGAGGGCCCTTCATCAAGTTGAAGATGTTCCCTTATTCTTAATAGTTAATGACCATTTTTATCATGTGGATGTTGAATTTTGTCAAATGCTTTTTCTGTGTTGACTGATGTGATTATGTGAGATTTCTTCTTTAGTCTATTGATACAGTGAATTGCACTGATTCTTTTGAATATTTAATCACATTATGTCCCTGGGACATGACTCACTTGTCCATAGTGTTTAATTATTTTTTACATATTTGCTGTCATTTTGTTAAATATTTTTATATTTATTTTCATGAGAGGTATTGGCCTTTAGTTTTCTGTTTTTCCCCCTGTCTCTGTTTGGTTCTGGTATTAGGATACTTGTAGCTTCATCAAATGCATTAAAAAATGTTTCCTATTTCCTTAAAAGTTATAGGGGTATGCAAGATTTCTAGTGAATATTGGGTTGGTTGTGGCAGTTTTTATTTTTTGTGCAACTGGTTCATTTATTTAGTAAGGTGTCAAACGTATGAGTCTGGTGCTGTTCTTAGTATTCTCTTATTATCCTTTTGATATCTGCAAACTGTGTAGTTATATCCTTCATGTCATTTCTGATATTGGTGATTTGAGTCTTGTCTCTTTTTTGTCAGTATTGTTAGAGGTTTGTCAATTTTATTGATCATTTCATACAGTAAGGTTTTTGTTCCATTGAACTTTTCTATTGTTTTTCTATTTCATTGATTTGTGTTCTTATCTTTATTCTATTTTCCTAGTTGCTTTGTTTGCTTTGCTTTGCTTTTGTGCATGTATGTGTTCCTGAGATGAGTACTTAGATTGATTTGGGAACGTTTCTCTTTTCTAACATTTATATTTCATGCTAGAAATTTCCCTCAGAACCATAGCTGTATCTCATAAATTTTGATAAGCTGTACTTTCATTTCCATTTCATTCTGTGTATTTTTTATTTCTCTTTACACTTCCTCTTTCATGCATGGATTGCATTGCTAAGAAAAGTGTTGCCTAGTTTCTAAATGTTTGCAGATTTCCCTGTCATTTTTCTGTTATTGACTTCTAGTTTAGTTCCCTTGTAGTGGGAGAACACACTCATTATGTGATTTCAATTCTTTTTAATTTGTTAATGTTTGTTTTATGGCTCAAGATTAAGGTCAATCTTGATATATGTTCTGTGAGCCCTTAAAAATCACATATATTGTGCTGTTGCCATGTATGGTATTCTATAAATGTCAATTTGAACATGTTGAAATGCTGATTGATGGTGGTGTTGAGTTGTTTTATACTCTTGTTGACTTCTGTTGTAGTTGTTCTATTGAGTATTGAGACAGAGGTTTTGGAGTCTCCAACTGTGTTTGTGGATGTTTCTGTTTCTCTTTTCACTTTTATCAGTTGTTGCTTCACATAAATTTTGACTTTGTTGTTTGGTGCATACACATTTAGGATTGCTATATCTTCGTGGTAAATTGACTATTTTATTAGTACACCATGTCCCTCTGGGCCTCTGGGGATTTGCTTTGCTTTGGTGTCTACTTTATCTAATACTAATATATATTGCTGCTTCTGCAAAAGCTTTGATTCCTTTGATTACTATTTACATGTTAAATTATTTTCCATTCTTTTACTTTCAAATTTTTGTATATATAAATACATTCATACACAAAACCTATTGCTTTCAATTAATATATATATACTGTATATATACACATACACTATATATGTATGAATATATATATATAAAACAATTGCATACTGTACAGTAGTACTTGGGTAACTTTTTAATTATTTAATCCACTCTACCACTCTCAACCTTTTAATTGGTATATTTAGATAATTTACATTTAGCATAATAATTGGCATGCAGAGCTTAAGTCTAACATTTCACATTTGTTTTTCACTTTAATTTTTTGTTTCTGCTTTTTATTCATGATTTCTGTTATTTGAATTTTTTTAGAGTACCATTTTTATTTATTTGGAGTACTATTCAGGGTAGTTGTCTGAGTAGCTGTTTTAAGTGGTTGTAGTAGGTATAATGATATGTATATTTTTTATCACACTCTACTGTTATTATCATTTTTACCTGTTTCAGTAAAAAGAATCCTTCTTTACATCACTTCACCTTCCTTAATTTAAATAGAATCATTTAAAATATTTATATATATATTTAGAATCATATTAGATAGTGCTATAATTTTAATTTTAGCTATCATACATAATTTAGAAAACATGAATAGGAAAGATTATTGTATCTACCCATATTTTTGTTTATCATGTTCTTTCTTATTTCTTGATATTCCAACATTCCTTCTTCTATTATTATCTTTCTTTTTTTTTTAAGATTTTATTTGTTTATTTGAAAGACAGAGATCACAAGTAGAGAGAGAGAGGGAAGCAGGCTCCCTGCTGAGCAGAAAGCCCGACGCGGGACTCGATCCCAGGACCCTGAGATCATGACCTGAGCTGAAGGCAGCGCTTAACCCACTGAGCCACCCAGGTGCCCCTATTATTATATTTCTTAAAGAACTCTGTTAGACAATCATTTGGGGTAGATCTACTGTCGACAAGTCCTCTTAGTTTCCCTTCATTTAAGAATGTCTTTAATTCCCCTCTATCCCTGAAGGATATTTTTTCAGATATCAGATATTGGACTGACTATTCTTTCCTTTTAGTACTTGAGAAATGTGTCCCACTTCCTTCTGGTTCTTTATTGCTTTTGATGAGGAATCCACTGTTATTAGAATTGTTTTTCCTTATTGGTATTATGTCATTTTTCTCTCACTACTTTCAAGATTTTTCCTTTGCCTTTTCATAAGTTTGACTGTTAAATATCTTCATGTGGGTTTGGACAAGTGTTGGGCTTCTTGTTTGAACTTCATTCAGCTTCTGGAATCTATAGACTTAAGTCTCTTACCTAATATGGCATGTTTTCAGCCATTACATCTTCAATTGGCTTCTTAGAGCTTCCCTCTCTAGCCTATCTCTTTCCAGGACTGATAACTTGGATATTAGATGTTTCGTTTTAGCCATGTGTCAAGGCTCTGTTTATTTTGTGTTTTTAGCCTATTTTCTCTCTGCTTAGATTAGGTAACTTCTGTTATTCTATTTTCCAGATCACTGATTCGTTTCCTCCAGTTTTCTTTCTCCTTCTGCTGTTATCACTCATCAAAGCTTTCTTTTTTATTTCTGTTACTGTATTGTCAATTCTAGAATTTCCATTGTTTCCTTTTTATACCTTCTAATTCCTTCCCGAGACTTTGCTGAATTTTCTATTTTTTCTTTTCTCCCATTTTATTAAAGATACTCATAGTTGCTTGTTGAAGCACTCTTACTGTGACTGCTTTAAAAATCTTGGTCAGATCATTTTAACTGTTCTGTCATCTGTGTTGACTTCTATCAATTGCCACTTTGCATTCAGAATCTTTCTGGTTCTTTCTATGATAAGCAAATTTTGACAGAAACCTGGACCTTGTGGCTATTATAGTTTAAGACTCAGGATCTTATCTCAACTTTCTTTCTTAGCTGTTTTCTTCTGACATCATTTTTGCATGGGAGAGGAAGGCACTGCCCCATTGGTGCCAGGTCAGAGTATACATCCAAGTTCTCCTTGCACTCTTTTGACCCCTGTGGGGTGGGATAATCCCCATCATTACTGCAGGACCAGGGCAGCAGTTCCTGACTCCATAAATGGAAGGGGTTGGAATGTTCTTTATTGCTCCCACCACTGCAGTTGTGGGAGGGATCTTAGCCTCATTACTACCGCACAGTGGTGAAACACTTAATTCCCTACTAGCCCTCCTTGGACAACACTCCAGCAGGTAGAAGATGTGTTTGTTACAGCCTGGTGATGGCGAATGTCTAGGCTCTCTATGTGGCCTTGGCTAGCATGGTTGAAGGTGGGGCCACACTGTTTCCTGTGGTTTGACGGGAGAAGAGAGGTTATTGTCTGATGTGGTTCTGTCTTGTTAGTCTGTCCTTTTCCTAGTCCTTTAGCTAGAGAAATCATGCTTTTGTTGGAACTTCTCTTACTTTTACCTGCTGGTGTTTCTGAGTTGCCACCTTTTACAGCTCCAAATCTGGGACATATATGGTGAATAAGAAACCAAAGGAACTAACATCTATACCTTCTCTGAGTCCTGATGTCCTTAGCCAGTCTTCCTTCTTTTTAAACTTTTAGAGTTTGTATGTTTTATATGTAATTTTTAGGGTTTTTACTTATAGTTAGTGGGAAGATTAAAGAGAATTATGTTCAGTCCATGTTCCTGGAAGCAGAACAATTTTGACTATTACTAAGAAGGAGGGAAATCACCATTCTCGGTGACCATATTACCCTTGTTCACTACTTTCCATGTTCACAGGAGATGTAAATGTCCTGACACTGTGGCCATAATCTATCCAGAAACTTATGAAGCTTTTCATACCTGCCTCAGAGTTTTGCTTCTGTGAATTGCCCTATTTTGCCCTTAAGAACCATCAGGCACAACATTCTCCTCAAACAAGAGGAAGTCTTGGCAGCTTTTCCATGCTTTTGTCCAGGTTAAAGAAATGCATATGTACTATTCTTGATTCATAGCTTTTCTCTTGTTTTTCTTTGGAGGGGGTAGGGATGGAGAGGGAGAGAAATAAAGAACTAGACTTAGGATGAGAGGCCATAAAGATAGGATGAGAAAAGAATATAATACTCATCATAAACTTTTTGTACTTCACATTCTTGGGGGCAGCCCCTGATGACAAAGTTAGATTGTTCTCAGTAATTAGTGAATGACTGCCAATACATAGCCCTTTAATCTGCCATCCCACATCTCTATGTGGCCATCAAGAAAAGCAAACAAGAGCAGCTTTTTTTTTTTTTTAATAACCAGCTGAATGTCTTTCCCATATTCCCAGAGGACACCAATAACTGTTGTTAATACATTAGAATCAATAGTTGGTGATTTGAAGCTCTCAGAGCTGGAACAATGATGCACAGGGAGACAGGAAATATGCAGAGAACCTGGGCTTTACTGTAAAAAAACATGCACTTTATCATTTCTTAAATGTGCCTTGAGTAGGGGATGTGGCCTTGGCAAGTCTTAGTTTGTCACCAATAAAATGGTTTGGTAGTACTACCTCATGAGGCTGACAAGCAGATCTATGCATGGATATGAAGTCCTGGAGAAGTAGTAGATCTTATGGAGGAACAGGACTTAAAGAACAGAAGGACCAGTGCTTCACTCTTAGGAAGAATATGTTCAGGTTTTTGAGCCCAGACTCAGTTCTCCCATTCCTTTTACAGTGTCTCTGTTTTGACTTACTTCTGAATACCTAGTCCTGGCCCTGAGACTTGCTTTGTCTCCTAGGCACATCATTTGATTCTACATGTCTTTTACTGCCCAGTCGTTCCTCTAGATTTTCTTGCATTGTATCCCCCATTGAGCCTATTGTGATCTGAGTCCTAGTCCCAGGATATTCTGGCTGAGACGATATTTCATCCTGGGCTGGCCAATGGAAACCTGTTGGCTTTCTTAACACCAACCATCTTTACAACAACCTTCTCCCTGCTCATGAAACTACCTGGTTCAGATCTGCTCCTTACCTTCAAACCACATAATCAGACACGGGGGTTTTGTCAGCACCTATAACAAAGGAGGAGATCAAACTGTGTTAAACACATTGTCTTTACATTTAATTCATATCAAGGCATTCATTGTCCTAACACAGAGGAATGTGAACGTGATATTTTGACCTCAACCAAGAACTTTTCAATATTTGTAAAATTTTTAATCTTTCATTGCCAAATACACTGAAATTGTTGTGCTGAATCTACCATAGCCATACTTCCCCACACTGATGCATCATGAATCACATAAAGAATTGCCTCCATGGCCCATGGTGTGGGTAAAACAATACCATGAGTTAAGAACTGAAATGGAAATCTTGGGATTACCCATGAAGGTATTGCTGGAGGAAGCCTATTTATAAGATCTTGTGTATCCATGCTGAATTTTCATTTCTAGTGGTCCACCTGTCCAAGCCTGACCTGTTTTTGTGCCATTTCCCCTGAGATCCATTTATATGTCACCACTTCTACCATTCTTTGACCATTTCTGAAGCCTACCCTGCACCACTGATTTAGCATTCTCAGTAGTTTCAAAACCTTCATATATGTTGCCTTTGTCCCTCTAAGAAACACGGATATCTCACCATCAAGTACCACACCCCCCACCCTTTACAGTGTGAACACTCAAGGCAGAGAAGAGGAGAAAGGAAGGGCATAGTTCCAGGATGGGTGTGTCAGCTTGATACCACAGAGGACATTTCAAATGTAAGCTACATTTCAGAGTTATCTCCATCCCAATGCAAGGTGCTAGGTTTTCCCATTCCCATCCTTGACAGTCATTGTTCAGGCCAACCAAGGTTGGTGGAATGCAACTTCCCAAGCATATCCAGTGTCTGCAGACTCTGAGGGCTTTCTTGGGAGGAGACTCACAGGCACTGGCTTTGGAAGTGAAAGCATGATGAAAGTTGGGGTACAAAAGTGGTAAAAAAAAATATCTGGCAGTCAGGGTAAAGAGCTGTCACTATCTGCTATGGAACATCCACTTTCCAGTATGTGTGTCCTCAGAACTCCAGTTCATGTGACTTGTACAGTACATATATTGGATATATTACAGATCACATATAAATATATATAAACATATTATATGTCACATATACTTATATATAAATATTATATATATCACACAAGTCCTGCATATTTATATATTTAAGTATACTATATATACTTACATATAAATGGGGAACAATGTATATGTGTGTGTACATATAAATACATATTTACACACTTATGTACTAATATATGTGTGTAGTCAACTGGTATTCTGCCAGAGCCACTGCTATGTGCTGGTTACACACATTAGCCAATATTATCCTAATGATCGTCAGACTCACATGGTTTTTTTTTTTTTTTTTTTTTTGAGGAACAGCTCTCAAAAGTGAGACTGGAGGGGGTGCCTGGGTGGCTCAGTAGGTTACACGGCTTGCATGGAGCACTGGGTGTGGTGAAAAAATAATGAATACTGTTTTTCTGAAAATAAATAAATTGGGGAAAAAAAAAAAAAAAAAGCCTTTGCCTTCGGCCTGGGTCCGGGGTCCTGGGATCGAGCCCCGCATCGGGCTTTCTGCTCAGCAGGGAGCCAGCTTCCCCCTCTCTCTCTGACTGCCTCTCTGCCTACTTGTGATCTCTATCAAATAAATAAATAAAATCTTAAAAAAAAAAAAAGTGAGACTGGATGTCCATGATGTGGGCTGAGGGCACCACAGTGGATTTGGTGCAAGGAAAAAAGGCAGAGCAAAACAGTATGAAGGATGACAGAGCTGGTAAACAAGCAGAGTAATTGATGCAGGTAAAACCCCTCCCCCACCAAGGAAAATGTCTTTTTAGAAGAGTGTGTCTCCCACCCCAATAAAAAAGGCAATACAACCTGTGATTCTCTGGGGTAGTTATCAAGAAGGTAAATCCAATTTATAGTGAGGACAATCAGGACAAAGCCAATATAGAAATGTTAGCTGCTCACAGCAAGACAGGGGCAAGATGGTGGGTGGCTAAGGGAGTAGGAAGGGGGCATAGAGAGATGTCAAAAGCTTAGGAAGCCTAGCAGGGAAGGAGAAAAGCTGTGAGAGAAGATGCTGCTGAGCCATCAGGCCCTAAGGCTCTCCTACTGGTGGAGCCCTTGGCCCAAATCATGAGTGTCTTCTGAAACCCTACCCCATGCAGAGAGCATGTAACCCTCTGCTCAATCTGCCAGTCTAAGCTCCCACTGTCCCTGGGAGATCTAGGGCAATTGTAGTTATCTGGTGGTCAGTGTAGGGGTCTGGAGAAGAGTGGGAACATGCACAGACATCCTCCTCTGAGAGTAAGGAAGTTCTATTTACCCTGCCAGATTGGCACTTTGCACATTGTACCCCAGTCTTCCTACAAGCCCAAGTGTCCTATGTTTCCTCCGGGCTCCCTCCTTTTGGAGCTTTTTACACTTCAGGGCTACTGTCCTTCACCAGTAAGTTAAGGCTCATCCCAGCTTCTGGGTCCACACTGGTCCTAAAGTGCAACAAAAGATATATCCAAACATTTAACATCAAGAAACCTTGCTCTTGATTTTGCCTTTGTTCTGATTTCTATACCCAGCCCTGGAAAAATGGAATTTTGTCCAGCTGCACCTTGACTGTTTCCCTCTCAGCTTGGTCTCCACATCCAGCTATCAGATTTCCACCAAGTACATGACTTCCCTTCTAATTCTTGTTGTTTTGTCTCCAAAACCCAACAGGAACTAGATTCCTGCCCTCAGACAGGAGCCCAACATGTTCTCCCCTATTCTCTGCTTCAGCCCCAAGGGCCTGTCCACTCTGGTCCCTGGAATCCCTGCACTCATCCATACCACTTTGTTGGAGCCTGGTCTGAAAGAGTGAAGAAACATGTGGAACATGACACCCATTTTATGCTACCTACTAACATGAAAAGTGCTTTTTTTTTAAATTTTTAAAATTTTCTTTTTTATCTTACAGTTGTGTGTAAATTGTATTATGGTTTTAGGGAATGCAATCTTAGTTTCTCAGTTGGACAGAACAAGGAGATGCTCAGTTCATAATGGACAATCTTCAGGGAAGAACTGTTTAAAAAATGGCTTTGAGCTGAGAGTAGTTTAGAGGTCTGCTCTGCTTACTTAGGTTGTCCTGACTGTATTTCCTTGTGCTGGTTAACCCTTATGCATGGTTAAGTGTTTATAGGTGAGTGGAGAACGTAAAGGTAGAAAGCAGACAGGAGAGAGTTCTGATTTGACAGATTCTTTAGCTCTAGAGTGGTATCTGAGACAAGGAAGGGCACTGGTCAGCCAGAATCTGTTGTCCTCTTGCCTGGAGAAAAGGAAGGCAGATAAAACTGGGGCATGAACCTGTTGGGTGATATTCTCTAACCCTATTCTCTGAATCCCAATGGAAACAAAAGTGCTTTCCATTTACCCTGTGACCCAAGGGCAGTCAGGCAGGAAAGGAGGGGGAGGTTGTCTTGTGTGTCCTATAAAAGGTCCTGTTCCCAAAGTTATAAACAACAACAACAACAACAACAAGAAAAAAGGAAAAAACAAAAACAAAAACAGACAAACAAACAAAAACCAACCTTGGAAACTCACGTGAGTTTAACGGCTTGGAATACATTGTAGAAAATGAAATGTGGAGGTATTAGCAGCACGATTCACAGAAAAAGATTCAAAGCTCTGAACAGCAATTGGTGGTGGTTTTTATTAAGAAGTTTATCTGAACTGCACTGTCTGGGGGGGACAGTTTCCATTGGACCGTCCTCACATCACACACCAGCCCTAACTTCAGGGTCTCCAGGACCATCATTACTTTATACAGCTGTTTCCAAATTTGAGGATCCCTGAAGACTCCTGCAGATTTGATAATTCCCTAGAATGACTCACAGAATTCAGGGAAGCATGACACCTACATTACAGTTTTATTTTAGTATAAAGATACAAATTAGAAATAGCCAACATCACAGACATGGAGGGTGAAGTTGAGAAACCTCAAAACACAAAGCTTCTGCCATCCTCAGGCACTCATCACCCGCTCAGCATCAATGTGTTGGAGTACACACTCTTTGTGTACTGATTTTCACCTAAACTTTGGCATCCAGGCTTTTTATTGAGGTTTTAGTATGTATGTATGATTGGTCTAATCATTGGCCACACAGTTGAACTCAATTTCCGGGTGTTCAGGCTAAAACCACCTGACTCAAAATCCCAACCCTCTAATTACATGATTGGTTTTTTTGGCTTGGTCAGCTCCCTCCTGAGTCATTTAATTAGCATAAATTATCAGGTATTATGCTTGGAGCCCACCATGAATAACAAAGACTCCTATTGCCCAGGAAAATCCAAGGATTTAGAGGTTACTTCCCAAAAGTAGGGGCAAAGACCAGACCCCTCTTTTGGTAAGATTAATTCTTCATTCACAGTCATAGGTAGAAAGGCTTGTGAAGATCCTCAACTCCAACCACCTTTGTTTTGCAGTTGAATCATGTGGGAAATGTAGATGTTGATGCCACTCCCCTTTTGTAAGGTGAAGGTATTCTGTTGGCCAAAGACACAGTGGCTCAGAAAAACTTAAGATAAAGCGAGCAAATTAGGCTTTGGTCATCTGCATTTGAATGTGTACCCTAAGCAAGATTATTCCCTAACCCTGACCAATTAAAACACTTGTATTTTCTTTGGAGAAGTGTCTGCTCATGTCTTCTGGCCATTTTTTGACTTTTTTTTTTTTTTTTTTGTCTTGAGTTTGAGAAGTTCTTTATAGATCTTGGCTATCAGCCCTTTGTCTATAGTGTCATTTACAAACAACCTCTCCCATTCTGTGGGTTGCCTCTTTGTTTTGTTGACTGTGTCCTTTGCTGTGCAGAAGCTTTTTATCTTGATGAAGTACCAAAAGTTCATTTTTCCTTTTGTTTCCCTTGCCTTTGGAGACATGTCTTAAAAGAAGTTGCTATGTCTTCGACCTCAGCCACAGCAACATCTTCCTAGGAACATCGCCAAAGGCAAGGGAAACAAGGGCAAAAATGAACTACTGGGATTTCATCAAGATCAAAAGCTTTTGCACAGCAAAGGAAACAGTTAACAAAATCAAAAGACAACTGACAGAATGAGAGATGATATTTGCAAACAACATATCAGATAAAGGACTAGTGTCCAAAATCTATAAAGAACTTAGCAAACTCAACACCCAAAGAACAAATAATCCAATCAAGAAATGGGCAGAGGACATGAACAGACATTTCTGCAAAGAAGACATCCAGATGGCCAACAGACACATGAAAAAGTGCTCCATATCACTCGGCATCAGGGAAATACAAATCAAAACCACAATGAGATATCACCTCACACCAGTCAGAATGGCTAAAATCAACAAGTCAGGAAATGACAGATGCTGGCGAGGATGCGGAGAAAGGGGAACCCTCCTACACTGTTGGTGGGAATGCAAGCTGGTGCAACCACTCTGGAAAACAGCATGGAGGTTCCTCAAAATGTTGAAAATAGAACTACCTTATGACCCAGCAATTGTACTACTGGGTATTTACCCTAAAGATACAAACGTAGTGATCCAAAGGGGCACGTGCACCCGAATGTTTATAGCAGCAATGTCCACAATAGCCAAACTATGGAAAGAACCTAGATGTCCATCAACAGATGAATGGATCAAAGAAGTGGTATATATACACAATGGAATACTATGCAGCCATCAAAAGAAATGAAATCTTGCCATTTGCAACAACATGGATGGAACTAGAACATATCATGCTTAGCGAAATAAGTCAAGCGGAGAAAGACAACTACCATATGATTTCCCTGATATGAGGAAGTGGTGATGCAACATGGGGGCTTAAGTGGGTAGGAGAAGAATAAATGAAACAAGATGGGACTGGGAGAGAGACAAACCATAAGTGACTCTTAATCTCACAAAACAAACTGAGGGTTGCTGGAGGGAGGGGGGTTGGAAGAAGGAGGGTGGGGTTATGGACATTGGGGAGGGTATGTACTTTGGTGAGCACTGTGAAGTGTGTAAACATGGCGATTCACAGACCCGTACCCCTGGGGATAAGATGGGACTGGGAGGGAGACAAACCATAAGTGACTCTTAATCTCACAAAACAAACTGAGGGTTGCTGGGGGGAGGGGGGTTGGAAGAAGGGGGGTGGGGTTACGGACATTGGGGAGGGTATGTGCTTTGGTGAGCACTGTGAAGTGTGTAAACCTGGCGATTCACAGACCTGTAACCCTGGGGATAAAAATGTATGTTTATAAAAAACAAAAAATTATAAAAAAAAAAAAAGGAACAAAATTAAAAAAAAAAAAAAGAAGAAGAAGTTGCTATGGCTGATGTCGAAGAGGTTATTGCCTCTAGGACTTTGATGGATTCCTGTCTCACATTGAGGTCTTTCATTCATTTTGAGTTTATATTTGTGTATGGTGTAAGTAAATAGTTGAGCTTCATTCTTCTGTATATAGCTGTCTAATTTTCCCAGCACCATTTATTGAAGAGACTGTCTTTTTTCCATTGAATATATTTTTCTGCTTTGTCAAAGATTAGTTGAACATAGAGTTGAAGGTCCATGTCTGGGATCTCTATTGTGTTCCAACAATCTCTGTGTGTTTTTATGCTGATACCATGGTGTATTGGTGATTACAGTTTTGTAATTTAACTTGAAATGAGGCAATATGACATAAGAATGGCTAACAGACACATGAAAAAAATGTTCATCATCATTAGCCATCAGGGGAATTCAAATCAAAACCACATTGAGATACCACCTTATACCACTTAGAATGACAAAAATTGACAAGGAAAGAAACAACAAATGTTGGAGACGCTGTGGAGAAAGGGGAACCCTCTTACACTGTTGGTAGAAATGCAAGTTGGTGCAGCCACTTTGTAAAACAGTGTGGAGGTTCCTCAAAAAGTTAAAAATTCCTGTGATCCAGGATTTGCACTACTGGGTATTTACCCCCAAGATACAGATGTAGTGAAAAGAAGGGGCACATTCACTCAGTGTTCATAGCACAAATGTCCACAATAGCCAAACTGTGGAAAGAGCCAAGATGCCCTTCAACAGATGAATGGATAAAGAAGATATGGTCCATATATCCAATGGAAAGTTACTCAGCCCTTGGAAAGGATGAATACTCAACTTTTGCATCAACCTGTATGGAACTGGAGGAGATTATGCTAAATGAAATTAATCAAGCAGAGAAAGTCAATTATCATATGGTTTCACTTATTTGTGAAACATAAGGAATAACATGGAGGACATCAGGAGAAAGAAAAGAAAAATCAAGGGGCAGGGGAATCCGAGGTGGAGATGAACCATGAGAGATTATGGACTCAGTGAAACAAACTGAGGGTTTTAGAGGGAAGGGTGTGGGGGAAGGGTTAGCCTCATGATGAGTATTAAGGAGGGCATGTATTACATGGAGTACTGGCTATTATACACAAAAAATGAATCATGGAACACTACATCAAAAACTAATGATGTACTGTATGGTGACTAACATAACACAATAAAAATACATACATACATACATATATACATAATAATATATATACATACATATGTATATACATACATAATACATACATATATACATACATACCACTGCATTTTCTTAGAGATCTAGCTTTAATTTACAACACATTTACTTTTAGTACATCTTTAATAATAGTGATATCCAGTTATACATTCCCTGGATATTTCCAAAGTATTTTCCCATTTTTTAAAAGATTTTCTATATTCATTTCTATATTCATGAGACAAAGAGATACAGAGAAAGAGAGAGTAAGCAGAGCAGGGGGAAAGGCAAAGGGAGAGGGAAAAAGTAGACTCCCCACTGAATAGGAAGCTCCAATGCAGGGCTCAGTCCCAAGACCTGGAGATCATGACCTGAATTAAAGGCAGTCACTTAAACATCTGAGTTACCCAGGGCCCTTCCCATTGTTTAATTGTATTTAATAACCCCTGTAAACAAAGAAAAGCAGAAGCTGTGACTGAATCTTGGGAAAATCTACAGACCATTGAATGTGGTCTGACAAAATGTGTTCATATTCACATGAGAGATGGAACTGTCTCTAGCAGACTTCCTGGGGATGGACTGGGGAAGCTAACTGGCTGATACTGGAGAACTTTTCCTTTTGGAGAAGCATTAAATTATACTGCACTATGTAAAACTTCTTTAAAAGTCAGTATCAAGGGGCGCCTGGGTGGCTCAGTGGGTTAAAGCCTCTGCCTTCAGCTCAGGTCATGATCTCAGGGTCCTGGGATCGAGCCCCGCATTGGGCTCTCTGCTCAGCAGGAAGCCTGCTTCCCCCTCTCTCTCTGCCTGTCTTCTGCCTACGTGTGATCTCTCTATCAAATAAATAAATAAAATCTTAAAAAAATAAAATAAAAGTCGTATCAAATTGTAACATTTTTTGGATTATTTCCTTCATGATGCTCTGTTCATCAGATGATTCAAGTATTTTGTCTCATCAGTGATGGTCATTAGGCAAATAATTTCAGATGGCAAGGAGGTATATTTTGAGAAGGAATAGATGATTGTAAAAGATAGTTTGCTGGAGAGAGAAAGAGAGATGGACAGAGATTTAAGTTGATTCTCAAAAGGTATAAACTTTGGAAAACTTATCTTTTTACCTCTACCCAGGCCAAAACTGAATTAAAGGGGACTATGGATATATGACTTAAGGGTTTTATAAACAAGAAATGTATGATATCAAGAGTATTTTTAAAGATTTTATTTATTTATTTATTTATTTTTGTTTTGAGAGAGAGAGAGTTTGGGGAGGCGTAGATGGAGAGAGAGAAGCAGACTCCCTACTGATCTCAGACCTGGTTGCAGGGCTAGATCCTAGGACCTTGAAATCATGACCTGAGCCAAAGTCAGACACTTAACTGACAGAGCCACCCATGTGCTCCTAGGAGTATTCTTGTTCACATATATACAAGTCTGGAAAAGTGTAGTTAATTTATTGCAGTCATCCTCAAAGATGCCTTAGAAATTCAACTTTTAAATATTTATTTTTTTGTTTGTGTGTTTTTGCCAAGGAACATCTAGAAGTAAGTGAAAAAAGATCAGCATGTTAGCCATAGTTGTAAGGAATAGAATCTGTGGTATGACACATGCAACAGAAATAAAAGAGAAGACAAAAATTTTTAGGTGTTTTTGACTTTCCCCCATAACTCGACAGCTTTCTTAATAGGCAGTGATTCTAGCTTGCAGGGTCAATTTCCCCTTTCTTTGCATAATCTGAATGAGGGGCAAAGAGAAGGTAAAACAAAACTAACAGAAAATCTATGATGGTTACGTGATGGAGAAATGGGTGAGAGCAAAGGCTTGAGCCCTGAGGCAGGCTAGGTATAAAAAGTGTTTGAAGGAATAGGTCTGAGACAATGGGCAGGGAGACTTTTCAGAGAGTGACAGAGATTGAGATAGGGATGTTATTTGGAGGACCTCTGTGTTCCACACATTAAGAATTTTCTTCTCCACTTTGATTATTTTGTGAATTTGAATAAATGATTGAGTTGTAAACTGCTAAGACTAAAGGTCTATCAGGGTTACAGAAGGAGCAGGCCAGGGTCCTGAGTACTGAGGCCTCTTTCTGTGGCCACATCTCTTGTGATATGAGTTACTTTTGCATACATGTGAATCTACTCACATTTGGTTTATTTCAGGATAATCCAGAGTAAACCCAGGGAACTATGAGGCTCGACATGCTCCTCCCACCTTAGAGAAGACTGTTTTCTTAGGAACACCTAGAATGCTTGGAGCATCTGTGTACACTCTTCTTCTTAGCTTCCTTTCTCTTTGAGGTCATGTTTCCTTGATATCAGAAAAGTAATAGCTGAGGGATCAAATTTGGCTTTTGGCTTGGAGGAATAAACCCAGGAGGGCATTATTGGAAAATAAAAATCCTAGGATCTTACATAGAATAATCCAGGACTTGAGGTCTGGGTGGTATAGCTTGTGCCCAGGTCCTTGATTCCTGAGCAGAAACAGTGCCCTCATGAGGGCTCACAGACTGAATGGGGGAGTCAGGGCTCTTGTAGTGAGAACCCTCTCAATATATCTTAGGCCACCAATCTGGGAATCAACAACCTAGAGATCCCATGTTGACTGTAGTGAAGCACTTTCTGAATATCAAAGTGGGAAAATGTGTCTCTATGGCAGGCTGAGCAAGGGTCTGAATCTTCCTACTAGAATATCTTCATGGACACTCATCTGAGGAGGGGCACGGTCCTTCTTGTCTGGAGTCAGTAAAATAAAGAAGACATGCTCTTGAGATTCCTTTTGGCCTCAGGATTCTATGATCCACCCCCTTTCCCTTTCTACTCCTAGGACCTCATCCTTCTTAGAAAACCATGACCTTAGGCTATAAAATGTGATACATAAAGGTCTTCCTTTTAAAATATATTTTTTCCAGTCCTACTTTGGATTAAGTTGAGGGATTCTGGCCTTTATACAGTCACTCTCAATTCACATGCCTCCATTTTAATAATTGCTTCTACTCTAATTTTCTATAAACTTGACACTCTAAACATAATTAGAAGTTTTCTTCATAGTAAATCTAATGCAGAATCATATTGAAAGAAGACCCGCACATTAGATTCTTTTCCAGCAGCGTTGGAATAATTGAAAGGCAATATGTGAGTAGAGTTTAATGTTGGGCAAAATTCTCATAAGCTGTGGATTTAGAACATAGGAGCTTCTCTGAGGCACTATTTGACAGAGTCAATAGTCTTCACTTTTGCAGCGCATTCTCTGAGCAAATAAAATCTTCAGGGAAATTGGTGTGCATGGTATATCTGAAAAGATGTGTCAATTTCTTAAGTGGTGCTTGTTCTGGGGAATTCAAGATTGCAAAGGGAAAAGTTCAGATCTACCAGACGGGTGTAGGGTATTCAGGCATTGGATGCAGCAAGCAGTTCAAAATACATTGGATGAAGACAGAACTGAAAAAAAGAAACCTTGCCTTTAGTTGTGTTTAGGGTTTATTTAGATAGTACTTACTAAAATTAATTACTTATAAAAATTAAAATACTAAATTAAAATACTTCTAGAAAATATAACAGGTAATGTTTCCCTGAAATAAGCTAGTATGATAATAGTTGACTAACCTCATGTATATTCTTTGATTGTGGTGTGTCTGTTGCTCTTTAAAAGAATAAGCAAAAAACCAATAGATTCTAGTTGCCCCCAATTAAAGTTGAATTCCTAAAGATCAAAGTGGGCTTCTTATTAGTTAAGAAATCAGTACTTATTACTTAAGAAATAAGCTGTGTGAATGATTGGGCAGATAACTCAAAATATTATCCTAACCTAACATAGCTGTTTAGTAAATATATTTTGTGACATGACAACAGACTTTAATTTGCAGTTTTTACTACATTTTACCAGAAGCCTTAAATGTAAGAAGATAAAGAAATCCAGGATATTTTAAAAACATATAGCCCCATATGAATTAAATCTGCATTCTGAGTTTCTGGGGACCCTTCGTCATAGAGGTGTGCCTTTGTATAGACCATACTCTTAATGTAGAAAGGATAAAAGAATTCTAAAGATGGCATGAAAAATACTCCCTGTAGGAAGAAATGCACAGTAAAATGTTCTAAGGATGCAGAAGGATCAGTTCTGGAGTCCTGGTAAGGAAAAGAATGTGGCCCAGAAAAGAGAGACCCAGGGGAGGGATTATATTTTTGAGGCATCTGTTTAGTTCAAAGGACTCCCCTCTCTGAATTGAGACTCCTCCTTGGAAGATGCCAGTAAAAGAGCATCCTAGTCCAAAGCAGCTTAATAACAAAATGGTGTGGGAAAGGAATATTTTGGGAATGTATATATGTATGGGGAAAATAAAACTGAAGGTTGATCGAGGAAAATGTTCAGAGGGAAAAACAACAAGAGTATAGTGGGGAAAGCCTGGATTTCAGATCCATGCTCCATGTGGCTCTGAGAGAAGATGAGAAAGATCACTGGTTGGTGACTGTAGGCAAGACTTACCTCCCCAATCTCGGGTTCCTGTCTGAAAAATGTATAAACATTTACTTTTGTGTAAAAGGAAAAAATACTCATATACTTGTATGAGATTATTTCTCAAAAGATAAGCAAGCAAAGTAAAATGAAATAGAACAAAAAACAAACCTCTAAGAATTACTGCCTCTGGGAAGGAAACTGGACATCACATCCCTATGGTGGAGACTATTTGGGTTTTGACTGGAAGGAACAAACCCATGAGGACCTTTTTGGATACACTGAATATTCAATTGCACTGGACATACACTGACTTAATTTGATATTTGAAAAAAGTCTTGCATGCATATATTTTTTCAAGGGTTTGGAGATACCACACATATATTTTTAAATTAAAATAAAACTTTTTTTTTTTTTTTTTTTTTTAAGAGCACATGCTAACTATATACAAGATCACAACCTCGTGTTTAAAGGCATTTTACTTCACATGGAAACAGAGTCTAAATTTTGAATTTGGGGCAAGGAGATCATGACTAATTCCATTAATAAGGAGAAGACCAGTGTGGCCCTCAGGTCACTTAGGCCCTTGGCTTGGATTGTTAGTTACTTACATAGCACAGGATTGCTTCTTGGCTCACACTCCATCTGTGTGCTCTGGTGGCAGGGAGTTTCAGAGGGAAAAGCTGGAGAGTCAGGTAGGAAGGGTGGAGAGTTATATGTATTCATGGGGGTGTGTGGGCTATACGCATGGAGGCAGATGTGTCCTATTGGGCTTTGAGACCTGAGCTAAGAAGCCAGAAAATATCAGAACTCTGCACAGAAAAATACTGCTCACCTTTAACAGAAAAACAAACAAACAAACAAACAAACAAAAAACATGCTTTAAGACAAAATCCCAGGCAAGATAGAGTAGAAAGATAGGTGGCTATCTTCGGAGAAAAATAATAAATATAAAAATAAAAATAATAAATATAAAAAATATATAAAAAATAATAAAACCATTGGCTTGAAGTTTGGTCTTCACAGTCCTTCGGATTACCTCAGACACAGTTGCTCCTGCTCTCCGGGAGGGCACCTTCCCACCATGGCCAGCTTGGGTGCTGTTCTGACCCCAGAGAGCTCTGACTGAATTTTGATTGCTGCTAAGGAGAGCGCCGTTACAGTATGCTGAGAGATTAAGAGCAATTAGTGCTCACAAACTCCTTGTAATTCCAAAAGCTGACGAGATAGGCATTTAAATTGCTCTATAGTTATCTCATAGAATTAAAAATTACAGACTTAAAGTGCACATGATTACCCAACTGTGTAGGAGAGAACTGCTGTGATCAGAGGGGCCACACTGCTAACAATAATACAAAAATCAGCATAATATGACTGGCTTCTTCTGAAGTGATCATTATAATTAACAACAGTATTTTATCACTGGTTCCCTCAAATTCATAAATATTTCAGGATTAAGTCTGCTAATTGGGATAAAAATTCTTCATGGAATCATAACACACCATAAAGCAGTATTTTATGTACTAATTTCAGTGTCAGAAATAGGAACAGGCTAGGAAGTGGCTGGGGTGGATTCCTGGCACCGGTGACATTAACAACCATGCACGACTTCTTGTGCGTTATTTTATGTGTGGTTTTAGCCCTGCTCTGTGAGTTTTATGAGCCAGCAATAGAAGAGTCACAAAAGAAAGTGAACTTGTTAAGTATAGCCCTGGGTGATTTTCACTCTATGCCGTCCTGAAGCTTGATTTCATGAAGGAACCCACTATAGGGAATGGACTCATTTGTCTTCCATGCATCAAGGTTGCTACTGTTCATGTATCTTCGTTGGCATCATTGAAATGATATTCACTCAGACTGAGAAAGGATGCCTGGCAGCTGAATGCACACAGTCCCACAAGCAGTTCAGAAAACTCATGATCTGTACTGTGGACTTACTTTTGGCCTCAGTGGATGGAGGTTTTTCTGGGTTCAACACTGTAGGACTGGGATGGACGTGTATCTTCTGACTGCTGTATTATTAATATAATTTATATGTTTAATTGCTTTACTCAATTTATCACTTCTGTGAGCATTTGTTAAAATCTGTTGGTGGTAGTATGTTTGTGAATATCCTCTAATGACTGTAGCTACCACAGTTTCAGTGGCACCCAGTTGATAATGGACTTCTGTCATTCCCTGGCATGTCGGCAGGTTCCTCACTTGCTCAAAGAGTAATATGAGACCATGATATTTCAAAAATCTCATCTGGTATATTTTTTCCTGCATTATTTTAAACTTTTCTTCCTTATTAACATACGTTTGATATTTATATTCACTTATCCGAATAACTTTGGACTTCATACTTTGAAATATGATATGCATACAGAAAACCTCACCAAATTTCCATGTGCAGTTTAAGGGCTCGTTGAAAAGTTACTATCTGTTTAACTAGTGTCAGGTCAGTTAAGTGGAATGTGGCGCAGCTGATGCATTCCACCCAATAACACTTTCCGAACATAAAAGTTAAACATAAAGTATAAAGTCAGCATGTCTGTCATTTTCTTCACATGTATGGAAAACTGACCAATATAGTTTTGTTTTTCCTGTTTTGAAACTTTTGAATGAAAGTATACGGTAGAGATTATTGTTTTATTTTACTTATACAATATAATGTTTGTGATTTTAACTATGCTTTGGCACCAATACCAAGTTCATCATTTTCATTTTATATAGTATTTCTTAGAATCAATCTTTTGGATAAAATAGACTTATACATTAAAAAAAAAAGGGAAGTTACAATACATTTCTTGTTTGAATACAGCTGATTTTCTGACCACATCTCAGGGTCTGAGAGTCCATAAAACAGAAACATATACTGGTAAAAAACAAAATTGATTCACTTGCAACAAGATTCCTTATAAAATAAAACTGCTTATTGATAAGCAGATGGATGACAAAAATGGCCTTCTCGTTATGGTTATTTCCTTCTAAGACTTTTAAGTTATACTTAGTAAACATCCCTAGTGTGCTTCTTCTCATAACTGGAGCAACAATTTGAAGAAAATTAGTTGATTAGTCTATTCAGGCAAACAATGGTATGTTTTCAGCTCTTTCTATGGGCCTGTGCACAGAGAGAGTGGCAGCTCCTCCATGCTGCGGAGCGGGCCCGTTGAATGCTAGGTTCTGGCTAAGGTGGAAGCTTAGCAAGAAAGACCAGCCTGACAGACACTCCCCAGGCAAGTTTTTCTACCAAATAATTGAAGCTCTGGCTTGGGAGTCAGATTCCTATTTCTTTGCCTTCCTTAAACATGTACAGGTTGTTTAATGTCCAAAGTGCGTACTTGCCACAGTCCCAAACGTCTCCCCATTCACACATATTTCTCAGAAAGTTCCTGGGGACTTGGTGACAGGAGTCAGGCCTGAGGAGTGTACACAAAAGGGCTAGTGATGGGCTAGCCCAGCATGGGCGCCCAGAACATTTCTCCCCCGCCTTTCATTCTGGGGCCTGCCTACTGTCTTCAGGGCTCCAAGGGTACAAGACCATGGAAAAGGAAACTTGTCTGACAAGAAAGTACATGAAACAACTGGCCTGGCCTTTCTAACCCAGGAGATTTAGTTTTGTGATTCCACATCTCATTAGACAATAAATGCCCTTTTGAAAAAAGTTCCCACTGTGCCCAGATTATCACTCCATCCAGCCGTTGAGGGCAATAATATTGGTGTAGATGGGCTGAAGAAGCATGCCAGATCTGCAACCCATCTTTTATCAGTCTCGGAGGCTATTATCAAATATGTCTTGTTAGAAAAGCTCACCTCTCTTTCTGTGTCTCTGTGGGCAGGATGCTGGCAAGCACCAGATCTCATCATAAATGTGGATACCTTAATGAAAATGGAATATGGGTCTGTTTTTCTGATCAGCAGAGTTTTCATTCACATGTGCAGCTTCCTAAACTGCTCCTTCATGTTGTTTAGAAAAGGCAAAAACCCAGAAGAAAAAGAGGACAGTGTAGATACCTTCTGTCTTCAGAACAGCAACATCCTGAGTGCTGGACTCTTTAGGATTATGACAGGATGCCCATGACTGACTGCTGAGTCTGGATGGTTTCAGCAGGAAACTGGCATCCCAGTTAGGGATCACCTGGGCTCAAAGGACTTCATCCCAATCTATTTTAGAGAATATGGAGGGTGAACAGGGACAGAGAGGGGAGACTTCAGGCACCAACACTGCAGGGCAACTCCTCATCACATGGGTTGGGGGCATGAGACAGAAACCTTCTTTTGTGTTAGGAAACTTTAGTTAGCAGGAAATGCTGCTAATATTTCAGGAGAAGCAAGGTAGGTTCCAGAAACTAAATATTCACTCTGGAATTAGGAGCAGAGAGGGCTCCTAAGATGTACAAAGAGTTGTTGAGTGGGCCTGGAAACCACTTCCCTCTTCCTTACTTCCCTGTGTGTGTCTTGAAGCTGTAAACCCAGAACTGGATGTCTTGGAGAACTGCAAAGATATCCTCTCTCTGTATGTTCCCTCTCCTGATCTATAGAGAGGGAGTCTTGGGGTCGGTGTAGGACTGCTTCTGTCTGTTTGGCTCTGTGAGGTCCTGCTACCAGCTCCCTGAGGGGAGGGGAGGGAAACAGCATCCCTTCTCCCAGCTCCTGGCAACCACCAAAGACAGACTGCCGTTATGAGTTTGACTGTTCCAGGTATTTCAAGTGTTATCTCAAATAAGTGTTTCAGGTATCTCATATAAGTTGTTATCACAATAACTTTTTGTGACTGGATTATTTCACTTAACATAATATCTTTAGGGTTTATCTATATTATAACACATGTCAGAATTTCTTTCCTTGTAAAGCTGAATAATATTCCATTATGTGTATGACCATATTTGGTTTATCCATTCTTCTATCAGTGGACATTTGGGTTGTTTCTACCTTCCAGCTATTGTGAAAAATTCTACTATAAACATGTTTGAGTACTTGCTTTCAGTTTTTTTGTGTGTATATACCCAGAAGTGGAGTTGTTGGATGTTGTGGTAATTCAATGCTTATTTTTTTTAATTTTTTTAATTTTTTTTGGAAACTGCCATGCTGTTTTCCACACCAGATGCACCGTTTTACATTTCTGCCAGCAGTGCCCCAGGGGTTGAATTTCTCCACATTCGGATGCCAATAGTTGTAGTTTTCTGTTTCTTGTTTTGTTTTGCTTTTATAATAGCAACCTCATGGGTATGAAATGATATCTTGTATCATATTGTGGGTTTGATGTGAATTTGCCTATGATTAAAGATCTTGACCACCTTGTCATGTGCTTTTTCACTATCTGCATAATTTCTTTGCAGAAAAGTCTTTTTCAAGTCCTCTGTTTTAAAGCCATGTTTGCTTTTGGTTGTTGAGATGTAGGAGTTCTTTATTCAGGATATTGATCCTTTAACAGATAATGATTTTCAAATATTTTCTCCCACTTGGTGTGCTCCATTTTCACTGTGTTAATAATAACTCCTGGATGGACATTTGTTGTCATGCCCCAGAAATGAGAGGGCCCCTTGTGAGGGATAGGTGCCAAAGAGAGATGTTCTTTTGTTTTGTTTTGTTTTTTTCTCCTCTTCCTGGTGGGCAGTTCTGGGACTCATTTATGGGCTTTCTAGGTCATGGTGAGATGGCACCCAGTTGTCTATATGGTTGCCACATACTAAGGAAGTAGTGGACTTCCTTTCTTCCTGTCTGTTATTCATTGTCCTGCAGCTCTGCTCTCTGAGGTCAGATTCCCAAATAAACTATCACAGTGCAGGCTTTGTCTCAGGAGATCCCCAATGAAGAGAACAACTGCTCCTTTTTTTTTCCCCCTCCTCCCTTCTCATCACACACATACACCTACCTGTACTCATGCACACACACACACACACACACACACACCCCTACACACACACACACACATACACCCCTGTACTTGTGTACACAAGCCTGTGCTTACACACACAGACACCTGTGCCCAGAAACATATACCTGTGTTTACACAGATCCAACTATGTTCACACCCACACACAATACCCGTGCTCACACACACATGCACCTATGTTCACATGCACACACACACACCTTACTCACACACATGCACCTGTGCTTGCACATACACAAATACACACACACCCCTATGCTCCCACATGCATTTACAACTCTCCACTCCTGCCACATTAACTAATACAGTGAGTTTGACTCATTTCCAAACCCTGCTCAAGTTGGTCTTCAAATCTGATGTTCATACTTTAACCCCTTCTGCCATTCTTCCTCATGATTTTTTCTTGTGTGGGGAAGGGATTTAAGCTCTAACACCCTTTGTATGCTTTTGTTATATGCCAGATATTGCTGTAAGTATTTCCACAAGGGTTTTATTCACTTATTTTTCACTGTAACCCATGGTAAAATATTCCTAGTCACATTACATTATGGTAAGTGGAGTTTAGAGAAGTGATATCTCCTGGTGAAGATTGCTCCTGTCTCCTAGCCTTCAATTTCAGAGAAGGTCTGCGGGAGGAAAGGTTTTTATTCTATAGGAGGCCTGGTTTAGAGCTGGAGTTCAGGGCAGACCCTAGAATGGTTGCATGGAAGGAATTGCCAAGAAACAGGAAATCTTATTTCACTGAGAGACCATCTAATTTTCTCAATTGCAGCAGGAATTGTCTAGGAAATCTGGCTCGCTGTGGTCACCTTGCTCTGTCCACAGAAATAGAAGCAGAGAAGAACTTCATGTTATTCAGAAGAATAGTGAAAATGAGTCACATACACCGGACTACTGTTTGTGGTAAGAGTGGAAATACCATAACAGAGAACATTCGTGGACTAGCAACTTTGCAGGGAATTCTTTTCTTTATTTCCTGGAAGAGGATGGGCTCAAATTTGGCATTTCACATTAACAACAGCTGTTACGACACTAGGGCACAGAATCAGAAACCCATCGAGGAAGGAACCCAGATCTTAAAGACGACTTGGCATAAAAACCTAGTTAGCCATTCAGGTTAATTCAAATACCAGATAACCTTGTTGCCACAGTGGTGTAACAAACCACACTGGAACTCAGGGACTTAAAACAGGAGTGCAGTGGCCTGTCAGGGCTGGTCTCACAGGGCCATTAGGTAAACTGGGCTACAGTAGCCAGTCAGAGTTGGTCAAACCAGGCCATTGGATGATTTGGGCTGAGTCCCTCCATTGTGCAGGGTCCCAGCTGGGACATTTCAGCTGGCAGGCCCACTTTATGTCTTCTCTTTCAGCAGCCCAGTCCTGGCTTCTTATGCAACGACACAGCCTGGCTTTTGTTACATTCTATTAGCCAAAGAGAATCATGGGAAAGCTAAGGCTGGAGGGGTAGGAATGAGATGGACTGCAGAGGGTACAGATTCAGAGAGGAGCAGAGAACTGAAGCTATGTTATTATCATCTACCAGGGAATTTATCAAAAGGATTTATAGGGAATTAGAGGAAATTCCAGTGGGTCTTATAGGAATTGAAAACAAATCCTCCTTCTCACCTTTTCTGCCATTCCTGAGGTACCACGTGGTCTCAATTTCTGTGTGTTTTTGATGTCTCCCTGTTAGAGCCAACATTTCTCCCTCCCTTATGGAGGTAGACATTGATAGGTGCTTCACTTGATATATATAATATCTCCTATGTGAAAAATATATATAAAGTATATACATACATATATTTAATATGATAAATTGGCTGACAGGATTGTGGAGGCTGAGAAGGCCCGTGATTTGGACAATCAGTAGAACCTGTGGTATAAGTTCCAGTTTGAGTCTGAAGGCCTGAGAACATGGGAAGAAAATGTATAAATTCTAGTTCAAGGGCAGGAGATGAATGTCCCAACTCAGTGCTCAGGTGGAGGGAGAGTGAGCTGTCTCTTACTCTGTCTTTTCACTCTAACCGATGGGATAAGGCCCACCTACCTTGCAGAGAGCCATCTGCTTTACTCAGGCTACTATTTCAAAGACGAATTTCACCCCAAAACATTCTGCAGACACACCCAGAAATAATGGTTAACCAAATATCTGAGAATTCTGTGGCAGAGAGAGCAGCCAATCTGATAACTAAAAGTAACCATTACTCCAGGTGTTTTACACAAAATAAAATAATATTTCATAAATGCACCAGTTCTGCAGGGGCTAAGTATGTATGGAAATCTGTAGGATGAATGAATGGTCAGGGAACCATACCAGAGACTTAGATGCAAACCTGCATGTGTCTGTTTTGGCCAAGGGTTATAACCACTGTCGTGCAACTGGAAGCAATATCAGGTCATTCCTGTACCTTTGATAGTTTCCCAAACTGTGAACTGTCACAAAAATATTACCTTGAGAACTGTAACCCTGGGGCAATACATTATATACATATTATAATACTATAATAAAAAACAATAATACTTTAAAAAAATCACCTTGGAGTTCCAGTTTTGAAGTTTCAGTTCCCAGAGGAGTTAAAATCGTCCACTTTTAAGTTTTAGATTTCCTGGTGGTAAATATGGATTTTGTTGTTGTTGTTGTTGTATCAGCATCTGTCAGCACCCGCAAAGTCAGGTCAGCCTCATGGAGAGGAGGTTGGGTGAGATGCTACTGGAATGGTTCCCTGTTGAGAGAAGATGTCATAATTAACACTCTAAAGTGAAGAAAGAAAATCAGTGTTCTGTCTTGGCCATCGTGTGCTGATTTTAATCAAACATCTCTCTCTCCTCACCCTGTCCTCTGCTTGGCTTTCTCACTCAGACTTCTAAAAGACTGCCTTTGATTTATGGCTCACTAGAAATATGCTCTCCAGTCATTTAAATGCAAAGAAGTCATGGTCAAGATGACATCCTCTTGCCTTGGACTGCAGCAGCAGAACCTCGCCCAGATCTGAGCTGGGCTCCTGAGGACTTAGAACAATTTCACTGACACTTGAAAGCTAATATGTTCTGACTTAACTAAACCCTCGAGCTCTCAGCTGTCAACAGGCTTTCACAGTCCTATAAAATCCAGTCTTTGCTGATCTAATGGTCTTGTCTTTATTGAGATTTATTTTCATTAGAACCAGAGCCTAGCAGAAAGTTCAAGGCTCCTTCAGACTGTGAGTCCACACAGATAATACAAAGAGATAGCAAGGCACTAAGGGCTTCTCTGCCAGCCATGTCCAGAGAACAAGTGTCTGTCTAGGTGGTGAGGTCTGGGCAAGGTGGCAAGCTCCAAGTCCCCACAACAGAGAGAGCAGGAATCTCGATAGGATTATTTAACAGGGCATAGGGACTCCCTGATACCATAAGTATCTAGGCTCTTTCCACAGCTGCATCACTACAGCTCAGACACTAACCAAACTTCCTGGGTTATCCTAAGAGAAGAGTAGGAATCAAAGGTTCCTTGAAATCCATTTCAGCTATGCATCAGAATGCTTTTTTGGCTTCAGAGTTGGTCGTTGATGTTATACCAGTGGGTCTGCAGTTCCCCATCATTGTCTTGTGGCTTTAAATTCTAGACACATCAAAGGAAAAGGAGGACTATCTTGTATATAAATAATCTGAGATTCAGAAGAGACTTGTCTTCCCTCTGTCCTAACGTCTAAAATCAGCAAGTGAGCAGTCTTTGCTTAGTACCCTAGTAAAGCCATGGGTTTTAAAATTAAAATTAGTCACATTATGCAGAGCCAAAAAAAATGCACTAGGAACAAATATTGATTTTCCTCATCTTATTTAGCACTGCATATTTGCAGAGTGTTTTACAGCCCGCCATTAACTAATAGCCGGGGCTCAGTGTGAGAAGAGCAGCAATGAGCCCCATTAGTCAGAGAAAATACAGAGAAAGCCTGCATATCAACTACCCACTCCTGCAGGACTGTCATTTCCCATCTGCCTGAGGAGCTTGTTAACACACCCTCCCTGAGGGCTGGTCTCTGCTGTCAAGGTCCCTGTTTGTAAAGAAGAGCTGCTACAGAATGGGGGCTTCTTAGCATCTCATCTTCAGTGAGAAGGACCTCTCTAGTAAGGACTAGAATGGAGCTTACATTAATTACAAAAGGTGCTCATTGATCAGGTCTGCTCATATTTTAGGGGTGCCCTTACTATCCCATCTTATTCACAGGCTATATCCCAGCATATATATTCACAGGACTCCCAGCAATTTCCAATCTATGTATTCTGCAGGATGCATAGGAGCATGTTACCCAGGGGACCTCATCAGATTTGATCTGGACTCACTCTAGAATGCCTGCTAGCAGGGCATATCTTTAGGAGAGGAGGCAGCAGACTTAGGGGATTCCAGGCTTTAGGGGCAATACAATGTCCTCATGTCACAGAACATGCATAAAGCTGAGGAAGAGTCTGACAATAGCACCTCATTGCTCTAGGGGTATGTTATGTTTATCAAAGGTCAACATGGTGCTACTGCACACAGGGAGGTCACAGATTTAATTCTCACCTTCTATTATAGCAACCTCTTCATTCCAGTGGACAAAAATAACTGTCAAAAAAGCACAGCAAAAGTGCAAGGAAAGAAGCACAGGCAATGCAGGGGTACATGTCACCCTTGTTCTCATCTGGCTGGTCAAAACAATAGGAGATCACACAGCACAGTTCCATGAGGTAGACCAGCACCGGGACCTGCTGAGGAGCCAAGAAGTTCATTCCTGTGGGATGCTGGGCACTGTGGGGGCTAAAGCAGCTGAATGCCAGGAGTGGTCCAGGATGAGGGACAAGGAGGCAAATGGTCACTGGGTTTGGGGGCTCTTTGTAATGTGACTCTACTATAGATAGGAGAGTGTGATAGGCAACAGGCACTAAAGAAGTGAGCAGTGCTCTGAGTCAGGTCACTATGTCAGGACCCCTGGATGATAGTGGTCAGCCCCGAACACAGCAGCCATGGTGACTCAGGGTGAGGGCCTGGAGAGAGCAGATTCATATATCCCAGGAGATGGCATCCTAGACTTTAAAGAGCTGTCTCTCTTCTTACTAAAGGTAATTTTCAGAAACCGAATGATCTTCTTGAGCAATTGCATAAGCTGGTACATTTCTCTTAATATTTTCATTAAAAACAAGGGCAAGCAAACCCTTGGGAAGGGGAATGTGACTGTGCCTGCAGAATGTCTTTGGGCTCCATGTTGTCACTCTTATACTTCCATAGGCTATTTTGTCACAGAGAATGAGAAACTGAGGACAAAATGTTCCTTTCCAGATGTCCTGGTGGTCTAATGTGTAGTCTTGCACCATTGGTTTGAGTCAAGATTTTAAAGTTCTCACTGCAGTGGATTTTATGTCTCTCAAGTTAATGCTATGTCACCCCTGGGGGTCTCCCTATAGTGGCTCTTCATTAAACCTGCCCTGATTGAGGCTTGATGTGGACCCATCTAAGTTCTACCAGGCCATTCCTTCCCACTCTTACCACTCAAGTAGACATCTTATTGTTCCTATGGTATTTTTCTGACCCTTAAACAATGAATGATGCCGTACACTGCCTTTTGTTGCCAGCTGTTGGTCTCGCCTCTCAGCCGGGGCCTCCCAATGCCCTGATACCTTTAGCTGGTACAGAGAGCCACAGAGAGGGTGCTGTGTCTTAAGAATGATATGAGAGTAAGAAGCTAAATTGGGTTGGCATTAACCGAAGTCTGTTGATGGTACTTACCGGATTTTCAGAACGGATTGACAGTCTCATTGTCTATTAAAATTAGTAGTCATTTTAACCAAGAGAGTGTTTGCATTTTAATTGCCTCCACAAACCACTGGAACAAAGTAAATCTCCATTAAACCTTTTGGTCCTCAGGAAATGTATGCTCATTTTGGCTCAGAGCCTGTGTTGAGAATGTAGGTGGTGTGTGACTTCTACCAGTCATAGCTGCACAGGAATTATTTCAGAACACACTTCCTTCCCAGACAGGGCAGTGCTAGGGCTGTGCCAGGCAGACTGGGAGCCTGTTAGGAGTGCCCTCACATTAGCAATATCCTTCTGCATCCAGGGAGCAGAGTCTCTAGCTTTCCTGTTCTTGGCCAGGAATTCTTTGACATGGGAACAGAAGGATGTACAGGGCTGAGTCAGGTGTGTGCTCAAGGTGGAAAGAGACAAAGAACAGTAGGTCTGTTGGTGCCATGCCCCAGCCTTCATGCTGGACCAGCAGAAGCATTTCTTTCTGAGACTCAACAGGTTCAAGAAAAAGTCAAACTGTGTATTTAGCTAAGCTGTTCCTCTGTATAAATCCATTGTTATTTGAAAACTTCTGTGAAGATATTACTAGGACAAAATATGATGAAATGCTCAGAGTTCAGGATCCAGCACTCCTCCCTCCATACCCCTGTACCATGCTCCTCCTTTAGTGAACTTTGGTCTCGGGACTGGAAACCTGATGGTGTCCATTAGCAGAGTTTCTGCTCCCAATCCTACTTCATTGGAAACAAAATGCTGAAAACATGTTGTCCAGTTCCTACAGTAAGGGTCTCAAATCACTTCTGAGAAGGTATGCTGGCCCTTGCAGTGTCTTACTTCTAAAGTCCATAGTTTTGTGTGAAATTTCATGATTACTGATGAATAGAATAGAATATTCTACTCATTTCCTTTTGAGTTACTTGCCACATGGGGAGAAAGTGAAGTATAAGTGATGTCAGAATAAAACTTATTTATTATTTATTATTAATAATAAATAGTATTGAATAAATAAGATTTATTATTCTATTTTACTTAGGAGAAGAAAAAGATCCACTAGGCCTTATAGCAACAAAGTCTCTTGATGGACAGGTTGAACAAGCTTTCTGGCTTTCCCCATGAGATTTCTTAATTTGTTTCTGAGTGTACAGAATCCTTAGAAATCCATTACCTGTAGTTTTACTGAATCTGCAGAAATCAACTGCCAACTCACATAACGACATTTTCTGGGTGCTTGGGTAACTAGGTTCCCTGAAATAGGTAGAATCACAAGTTCTCTCTGAGCCAGTTTCTACTTTAAGTAAATCCCACAGCAGGGAGTTTTGCAATGTTTATAAATTAAGGCAGCCATGTTCTGCAGGTCATCAGAGTAATGGCTCACCATGCTCCAAGGGGTGCTGTGTTTTCAACTGTGCTCTGAGGTATTCCTAAAAAACAAATAATTTTATCCCATGGGTATATGAATGTTCATGAAGATGATACAGAACATTGGTTTTTTGTTTGTTTGTTTGTTTTACTTTTTTCTCTACAGCAAGCCTACTAGCGTCTCCTAGGATAACACTATCTGCAGGAGCAGAATCCAAGGTGGGTGGGCCTGGCCCATGGCACTCAGGCTTCTTGCCTAAATAGATCCTTGAAGAGAATGTTGAGAAGGGGGAAGATTGTGGTCCAAATGCTGTAAATATCTCCTCTCACTATTCTCTCCTTGTCTAGGAGTCCACAGGGCTTCCTTTTGTCTACTGCTCTGGGAGAAGGGGTGGGCTAGGAAAGGGATAACATGGTCCCCAACTTTGTGAAAGGATGGGAATATTCTACTCACATCCTTTCCTTTTCTATAACTCCAGGAAACAAATATAAATTCCACCTCAGCTTCTATCTGCTATAAGCTCTCTGACCAAACTGACCATCAACAATGAAAAACAGCAGACCCCAAACAATTTTAAAGGATTTTTTAAATTTTTTTTATATATTTTTAAAGACTTTTATTTATTTATTTGATAGAGATCACAAGTAGGCAGAGAGGCAGGCAGAGAGAGAGAGGAAGGTAAGCAGACTCCCTGCGGAGCAAAGAGCCCGATGCGGGGCTCAATCCCAGCACCCTGCCCATGACCTGAGCCAAAGGCAGAGGCTTTAACCCACTGAGCTACCCAGGTGGCCTCCCCCTTTTTTAAGATTTTTTAAAAAGATTTTTATTTATTTATTTGATAGAGATCACAAGTAGGAAGAGAGGCAGGCAGAAAGAGAGAGGAAGGTACAGACCCCAAACAATTTGACCAATAGCTCATACACATCCCAATCTCTTGATATCATTCGATATCCAGAGGGATGATTGTCATTCACTGCACACACTAGGTAACTATGTAACAGATGGTTATATAAGTAAATACCTGTTCATAGTTCATGGGGAGTGTGGAGAGGGTACCTTCTTTCCAAGATGCCAAAGATGGTATTTTGTGATCTGTTACAAGTAGAAACTCCTCCTTCTTGGAGAGGGTCATGGCAGAGCTACTGATCACTCCCTCAATATGCATTCTCTACTTCTGCCATGGTATTAAACTTGTAGCTAACACATGGCCACCTAGAAGGAAATCTACATTCTCTAGCCTCCCTTGTGGTTAGGAGTGGCCATGGTACATGAGAGCACAGACATGATATGGGAGCACCCAGAACCTTCCCCAAGCATAGTAGGTGTGCTCCTTTGTGTTCTTCTACTATGTTTCTTCCTCCACTCATCCTGCTACTTGGAGAATGAAAGAACTAACAAGGACCATGGGATTAAGGCTACACACAACAGAGAAACAGGATAGGAAAGCCATATCCTCTGTGAGCAGCTGGGTCTTGCCATACAAGTGGAATGAACTTAGATCTAGTTTAAGCCTTTGAGAAATTGGGTTTTCTATCCCTCGTAGCTGAACCCAATCCTAACTGATTCAGTCTACCTCCTATTTGGAGAAGTTGGGCTCCATATCTTGTATGAAGAAGTGGCTAAAATCTCAGGCTCTGGAGTTAGGCTGGCTGTGTTAGACCTCAGGGTTGCAGCATGGCATGTGGAATGTGGCATGTAGCATGTTTTGGGAGGATTGACAGACATTGATGCAGAAGACCTTGTCTCAAAGCTAGTTCTTTCACTTCCCATCTCCCAGTCTCTTGGAGACTTGATTTTCTTATCTCTGAGAGAGAAGGATTTATCACAAAGTGTCCAGCACCCTGACTGTAACTTTTGGGAGCACTCAGTGGTTTGAGCTGTGTTGGAGAAATAGACTGAGTGTACCTTTAGCAGGTCCTTTGACTCTTTGGGGTGGTCTCTCAGCTTCAGACACTCTCCCCACACCTGTGATGGGCCCACTGGACATGTTTTCAAATGACAGGCAGACAGCTAATCTGAGAGCTTAGGGCTTATTTCTGACAGGGAGGTCCATTGCAGATTGCTGGGCCAGTATGCATGGAGAGAAGGGAAGTTGCATCATAGGAGTGACAATGTTTTCTCCCAGGTATTCTCCATCAGTTCTTATTCATAGTTCCCCTGAGTGAGATGTCAGCTTTGCCTTATTTAAAGGATAATTAGCCTTCACTTTTCTGTTTTAGGTCTATACATGTGTCAAATTTTGTAGTTAAAACTCAGAAGGTTGGTTTTCAAATTAGTTATGTGTGGGGTTGACAAATTATGGTAAGAACTGGATGAGTGGGGGCGCCTGGGTGGCTCAGTGGGTTAAGCCGCTGCCTTCGGCTCAGGTCATGATCTCAGGGTCCTGGGATCGAGTCCCCCATCGGGCTCTCTGCTCAGCAGGGAGCCTGCTTCCCTCTCTCTCTCTGCCTGCCTCTCCATCTACTTGTGATTTCTCTCTGTTAAATAAATAAAATCTTAAAAAAAAAAAAAAGAACTGGATGAGTGGTCTATTGTAAGAAGCATATCTTAACAATAGTTGACAATAGGCATGCCTGCATATACCTAATAGCTACAGCCTATCAGGAGGCACACACCTGCCTTCTATTATTATACACTCATATAAGTTATTTCACTGTGCTTAACAGTACTGCTTGCAGTAACAGTAATGTGTCAAGTCCCTGCTTTACCTTAAAGTAAAAACCTCTCCTGTTGCTTTAGTATTCCTCATAAAGAATCTGTTTTGTTGTTGATAGAGTCATCCTGCTTGGCTCTCTGTGGATGATAGATAAGAATATACTGCCCCTGACCTCCGAGCAGGTAAGCTGATGCTTAATGTTGCTCATTATGAAATGTCAGGAGCAAAAGGCAGGCGACTTCAAAATGTAGAGAGATGGCTCTGGGAAAACTTGATGTCCCAGGGACCAGAAGCTTGACAGCCAATGCATCATTTTTCCTGGCTGAAATGAATTGATTCTGTCACCAGCAAACTAAATGTAATCAGGATCTTTACTGGAATCATAAATTGCATTTAAATTACAGTTAGCAGGGAACTGAGGCTAGCAACTAGTGCAGACAAGTTTGCAGAGATACATGAATGAATGGTTTCCCATTTTCTTAGAATCCTAAAATCCATTATTATTATTATTTTGGGAATTATTCTGCTACACACCTGCCTATCAAAAAAAAAAAAAAAAAGTGTGTCTCAGGAAAGAATGTCTCTTTGGTGATCATATTTACTTAAACTGGAGTGTATTACACAGTGCCCAAAAGCCAAGAAGCCTACTTAAACTGGAGTGTATTACACAGTGCCCAAAAGCCAAATCAAGACTATTTTTTCTTTTTTTTTTTTTTTGGTGGGGTATTATTTGTTGAGTGAAGAAAGATTCAATAATGGTGAACTATGAAGCCAACAAATGCCTGGTTGTGAGTTCTACATGCATTAATTTGCTCCTTCAGGGGGAGAGGACATATTCTCACTCTGTCCATCTTTCCTAGAAAGTCCCCTTTTGAGTGGGGATAGTTGCCTTGCCGATTAGATATTTCAAAATATGCCAGCCCTCAAAAAGACATATCTCAAAAGCAGTTCTTTGCAAGGGGAGCCTCTCTTGATAATCTCAGGGAAGGATAAGCTGTGATTCATTGGAAAGTGATGTCTGTCATGAGTAGGATTTCTGGGGCATAAACCCTTAGAAGACCATGGATTAGAAATATGTTAGCTAGAAGACCAGGTGATGGATGTAGGGAGAGTGAACCTCCCAGTGTGGGCGGGTTGCTATGTGCCTATTCTGTGCCTATTTCTGACAGAGGGAAAAAAAAAAAAAAAAAGGAAAGGAAAGGAAAAAAAAACTCAAAATGGCCACTTTCTTTAGTCAGACAGATATCTTTTTTTTTTCATTTTTTCAGACAGACATCCTTTTTTAAATTTTTTATTTATTTATTTTAAATTTCTTTTCAGTGTTCCAGAATTCATTGTTTATGCACCATACCCAGTGTTCCATGCAATATGTGCTCTCCATAATACCCACCACCAGGATCACCAACCTCCACCCCCCTCCCCTCCAAAACCCTCAGTTTCTCTGAGTCCACAGTCTCTCATGGTCGTCTCCCTCTCCAAATTCCCCCAACTCACTTCTCCTCTCCATCTCCCCATGTCCTCTGTGTTACTCTTTATGCTCCACAAATAAGTGAGGCCATATGATAATTGACTCTCCCTGCTAGACAGACATCTTTTAAATAAAGTTTACTACATGAAAATATAAGCTGTAAAGGAAACATAAATGAAGACAGGGCAAAAGAAATAATAAAGGTAAAAGCATATTGTAAAAAGACAATAAGAAATAAACCAGAAGATCTGAGTTCCAAACCTTGGGGGAAAAGGAGAAACACAGAATAAAGAAGCAATGAAACAGATAAAGCAGTGAGTGAACCAGTCAAAGAAAAAAGAAGAAGAAGAAGAAAGTAGGAGAAGAAGAAGAAGAAGGAGGAGGAGGAGGAGGAGGAGGAGAAGAAGAAGAAGAAGAAGGATACACAAATAAAAACTAAACTTAGAAATTCAAAGGTTGTATTCTTAAAGAAATGAAAAGCCTTTTTAAAAATATGCTTAACTTTAAATATGAAAGCCTCCCAAAAAAGCTGAGGAAGGAAAAATATTTGTATTAAATTACCAAAATTGATGCACAATTAAACGTAAATAATAAATATACAAGGAAGAAAAGAAAAAATGATTTGAAACAGCTTACAGTAAGAACAGAAATGTAAGAGTGACAAGAGTCTGTGGTGTTTGGACCACACTATATTCCTTTCTGCATTATTCACATTGCTAGACACATTTAGATTATTCAGGCTTATCATGAAGAAGGTTAATTTGTAGAGAACATAAACAAAACCACAAGGCTTTTCCTTCCCTGCTCCAAGACTAGAACGTCAGTATATTTCTTGGAGGGAGAGGCAAACAGCATTTCTCACCATCATTACCTCATGCTGTGGAAAGTCTATTTCAGGGAGTCATAACCAAGTCATAGGCATTGTATATAGGCATTTCCATGGCAGACCAGAGTTTGTTTGTAGGGCACACAGGGCCATTGACCTGAGAGTATCAGAGTCTCATATCTCTGCCCAGTGCCTTGTTCATAAAGCATGAGTGTCCTCCCCAGCTCCAGAAGAGTGGAGCAAAGTTTTAGCTTCGGAGGAGAGAGAGGCGATTAAAAATGGAGAGCTCCATATCCCTTACCAAACGGAATTCACTTCACTTAGAAGAGATCTTGAGGAAGTTCAAGCTTAAGAGTTGTCTTAAAAATAATGGAGGTTTTAGTGGTAAGCTATTAAGGAAAATTTGTGGTTGTATGTTAGTAAAAGCCAAGCCATAGCCTAGCTAGGAGCTTACAGAGAGAACCACGAGAAAATACAGCTAAGAAGAGTCATTTGGGTTCTGAACAAACCTTAAAGCCTGGCATCAAAGACTACTGAAAAGGGACACAAATGTAATTGGATCAGACGGAAGAACAATTAATGCCTCCAAGACATTTTAGAAAAGAATAGAGGGGTTCAACATTACTCAGCTTCAGGGAAATACAAATCAAAACCACAATGAGATACCACCTCACACTTGTCAAAATGGCTAAAACGAACAACTCAGGAAACAACAGATTTTGGTGAGGATGCAGAGAAAGGGGAACCCTCCTACACTCTTAGTGGGAATGCAAACTAATGCAGTCACTCAGGGAAACAGTATGGAGGTTCCTCAAAAAGTTAAAAATAGAACTATTCTATAACCCAGCAATTACACTATTAGGTATTTATCCAAAGGATACAAGCATAGTGATTTCAAGGGGGCACATGCACCCCAGTGTATATAGCAGCAACATTCTCTGGTGTAATAAATGCAATCTACACATTCAAAGCAACCTTTATCAAAATGCTGTCAATATCTTTCACAGAGCTGGAATAAACAATCCTGAAATTTGTATGGAACCAGAAAAGATCCCAAATCACCAAAGGAATGTTGAAAAAGAAAACCAAAGCCGGAGCCATAACAATTCCTGACTTCAATCTCTATTACAAAGTTGTGATCACCAAGACGGTATGGTACTGGCACAAAAACAGACACATAAATCAATAGAAAAAAATAGAGAACTCAGAAATGGACCCTCAATTTTATGTTCAACTAATCTTTGGACAAAGCAGGAAAGAATATCCAATAGAGAAAAAACAATGTCTTCAGCAAATGGTGTGGAAAACTGAACAGCCACATGCAGAAGAAGGAAACTGGACCACTTTTTTACACCATATACAAAATTAAAATAGATGAAAGAACTAAATGTGGGACAGGAATCCATCAAAATACTAGAGGAGAACACAGACAGAAAACTCTTTGACCTTGGCTGCAGCAACTTCTTGCTAGACACATTTAGAGGGGGAAAAAAAGCAAAAATGAACTATTGGGACCTTATCAAAATAAAAAGCTTTTGCACAGCAAAGGAAAAGAGTCGGTAAAACTAAAAGCAACCTATGAAACAGGAGGAGATATTTGAAAATGTTTAACCAGATAAAGGACTTGTATCCAAAACCTATAAAGAACTTAACAAACTCTTTGTTGAGAGCTTCTTCCTCCTAGTCATTCTGTTGAAGGGTGGTTGAGCAATCCAAAATACCAACTATGAACCAAGCAAAATGCACCCTAGAAAAAATCTGAGGTGGTCGGAAGCTACCACAGATACAAAAACAAAGCCAAGATGATCCAAACCAATTTTAAAAAGGGGGAGGAGACTATAATCTCTCAGGGTGGACAAAGCAGGGTAATCTGCCTATTCCTGATTGACTTTTGGTCTTTGTGTTAGAAGACACTGTATCTCACAATTGCAAAGAAATTGGCTTCTCAGGCTTCTTTGCCTGGGTGGAGTTTCCCAAACCCTTGTCAGGGTGGGATGAGCTTAATGTGAGTTGGTCATCTGTATAGCTTTTGTTCCCTGGTGGCTATCTGCACCTCTTTAAAGAAAGGGTCAGAGCAAATATGGCCGTGCAGGAATCTCTGGCCCAGAGTCACAAGGTCGCGGTCCCCTTTCTTCAAAAAACCTTCTAGGTCAAACCATCTCCCCTTCTGGTGTTCCAAACTCCAACTCATGCTCTTTGAGCCTGCAGCAAGTCTCCTGGGCGTCTTCTGGGGACCCGCAAGCACCTCTGAGCTTTGCGCCTTTGCAGTAGCAAGTGACCATGGGCTCATGGATGCATCCTCTTTTACCACTGCCAGGTCACAGCTGGTGCTGCCCCAGTGTCCTTTGGGTCCATACCGCCCTGAGAGCTCTTGCTCTGTCTTGGGTGCAAGCCATTTCATGTCTTCCCTGGGATGTTAAACATTCCACAACTTCTAGTCCTTTTCAGCATCCTCAGGTGGAGAGCAGTCTGTCTCTCTACCAGCCTGGCTCATGGCTTATGGTGACCAGAGCTGACAGTCTCTTCTGGGCTTACTGATATAACTAGTCTCCCTGTTCCACTGCTTGGGCACTCTATTGGTTCAAGCTCCCCTGTTCTTTCTGAGTCTCCTGGGATCCTGAAACTACAACAATCCCCCTAAAATTCTGCCCTATTCATCCCCTGTGCCCTTTTGAGAAAGGGATGACTCTCATTGGAGCGGATTTCTAAGGGTCTGGACTTTCTTCCCTCTCCATTTATCTTCTGATATTCCCTATAATGATTCAAGGCTCCCACCTCCTACCTTGCAAAACTAGTTATTTTTCTGCTTGTAGAGATCCAGATAAATTTTCTTACATCTCAGGTTGAATTCATGTATGTTCAGATTAGTTTGAAGAGACCAGATGAAAGAGGAAACCTACTCTGCTGTATCTTATCCCTCCCTCTGAATGTTGAAAAATTCTTAATGAAATTAACACACTGAATCTTGCAGCATATAAAAAAGGGTTATACACAATAACCAAGTGGTAATTGTTCCAGGAAGGCAAGGTTAGCTTAACGTCCAAAAATGGATGTTAATATTTTTTTTATTGTTCTGTATTGTCAGCATTCTCCAGAAAAATAGAACTATGAAGATGAAAGAGATTTATACATATAGAAAGAGATTTATCAGAAGGAACTGGCTTGCATGTTTATGGAGGCTGGTAAGTTTAAAATCTTCAGTGTGGCCCAGAAGGCTCCAGACCCAGGACAGCCAATGGCTCAGATGGACTCTGAAGACATTCTGCTGAAGAATTACCTTTTGCTTGAGGTGGCTGGTCTTTCTGTCCTATTCAGGCCTTCAAATAATAAGAGGAGACCTACTCACATTACAAAGGGTATATAAAAATTCACTGACTTAAATATTAGTCTCATACAATAACACCCTCCATGCTGATACATAACCATCATAGATCCAAACTTCGTCAAATTAGCACCCATATGCATCTCCTTAAACCATACTTAATCTCCAACTTAATCTCCAATAAAAACAATCACAAGATCATACTTCCACATAACATGATACATCTATCCTGCATACAACCTTTTCCCAGAAGAAAGTGCAATCCTTGAATGATATTTATTAATCTCCTTGATATCTTATAATAATAATTCTATGACATAAATGATACTTAAATACTATGCTATAAAGTCAAAACATGCTATATATGTAAGGGAATAAGAGAGGAAAGAAAAAAATTCTTAATTTATACATGTGTATGCATGTACATGTACATATATAAATTATGAATTTTTTTTCTTTCCTCTCTTATTATCATATTAACAACATAAGAAAAATCACTCATGATAATTATAGCTTTTATTCCTATAAATGGGTAGTGATCATAGATGGTATTTATAGCTGTATTTTACCACAACCCATTTAATATTCCCTTTACCTTTAATGAGAACCTCAGGCTGATTGTGATCCTTTACCGGGTGGAGTAACCCAAACATTCATTCCTGAAAAACAGTTTTAATCACAGGGCATGGTGATATTAGGAGACAGACTAAATGATCTCCTGTATTTCAAACATACCCATCCTTAATTCAATTATAAAATGGCAGCCTCATTTCTTCTTGGTAGCAAATACCAACCACTCCATCCAGATCAGTATCTCTTTTCTTTGTTATTTACAAGCTGGGTGGCAGTCTTAACTTCCAGTTCAATGAAATTGGTGTTTCTTCTAGTAAAGCATTCTTCCCTTCGGAACTAAGACCCCTAGACAACAGAGCATAAGATTTTAGAAATAGAAAGCAAATATTTTACTAATGAGTCTCTGAGGGTAATAGTAAGTGATGTCATGCTGATTTCTATCCTTTGGTTCCTGGACCCATGGTTCCTGGCAATGGGAGAAACAGCACCGTATATTGGATGCTGATTCAAAGTATATCCAGCTTCCTGGAGAACTGTGCCCTAGCCCAGTATTGCCAACTGGCTGATAATATAAGTGAGTCTTGAAAGGCCATTCTATCATTCTACCAAGCTAGCAGCTTAGGAAATGTGGTAAAACCATGAATTTCACAATCATGGTCTTCTTGACACACTTTGTGTTCCTTGATCAGATGCAATGCTGTGTGAAATACTATGAAGGTGGATAAAACATTCTGTAAGTACACAGATGGTAGTTTTGACAAAATCACTACATGCAGGGAAGGCAAATCCATATCCAGAGTAAGTGTCTATTCCAGTAAGAAAAAAAAACACTGTCCCTTCTATGATGGAAGTAGTCCAATGTAATCAACATGCCACCACGTACTTGGCTGATTACCCCAGAGATGGTGCTTTATTGGGGGTTCAGTATTTGTGTCTACTGCTGGCAGATTAGGTACTCAACCATAGCTTTAGCCAGGTCAGCCTCAGTAAGTAGAAATCCATGTTGTTGAAACCATGCATAACCTCTATCTGCCACCTAGGTTATATAATAATGAACCCACTGGACAATGACAGGGGTGGCTGGGGAGAGAGACTGGTAGTATCCAAAGAGAAAGTCATCCTCTTCACTTGATTTTTGAAATCTTTTTCTGAGGTCATCTATGGTATGCATTCACATGGGACACAGATATCTTCACAGTTTGTATCCATTTAGAGAGGTCTATCCACACACTTCTTGCCCAGATTTCCTTGTTATCAATTTTCCAATCATGTTCCTTCCAAGTCCCTGCCATCTGCCAAACCATTGGCCACAGCTTGTAAATCATTTTATGATCACATGCCTGGTAATTTTTCCTTCAGAACAAAGTGAACAACCAGGTGTGCTGCCTGAAGTTCTGCTGACTTGAAGTATTTCCCTCCACCACTGTCCTTCAGGGATATCCCAGAAAGAAGCTGTAGTAATGCAGCTGTCCACATTGAGGGGGAGTCCATATATCATACAGTCTGTATCTATAAAACAGGCCTGAGGTTTTATTCTCTATCAGCTGATCATAGGGAACACCCAAGAGACTATAGGTGCAGACAGGGGAATAAAAAGCAGAGTAATAAGGAAAGGGATCATGGACATTTGGGTCATTCTTCATGTAACTTACTTGTGCCTTCATGGCTTACTTAGTCCCTATCATGTATATGCCATTTCTATTTGATGATGAAATGTTGCTGTGTACACCCAACTTTATGACTTGGTGAATCAAATTACCCCCAGTTCATGAAGGACTGCTCAAGTTGCATGGTAACTTGGTGGCCTATGGCTAAGTATTTTGTCTCTGATAAGACCTGATAGCAGCCTTGACCTGTTTCTAAAAAGGGGAGTAATCATTTGCAGAGAGTGGCAGGGCTTTGCTCCAGAATCCTAAGGACCTTCTCCATGAGTTACTCAGAGAGGTTTTTCAAAGTCTCCAAATAGCAGCCCTATCTGCTTATGGTACTTCAAGCACCAGTGAATCTGTGGGGTCATATGGCATAAGCAGAAGAGCAGCTTGCATGGCAGCCTGGACCTTTTTTCAGAGCCTTCTATTGTTCTGCCCCCACCCCTAGAATGAATAGCTTTTTTCAAGCAGCTTTGTCCTATAAATGGGAAAATGTAACATACTCAAATGAAGAATATATCGCCTCCAAAATCGAAAGTGACCCCCTAGGTATTGTGCCTTCTTTTTGGTTGAAGAAGGGGCAGATGCCATAACTTATCCTTCACCTTAGAAAGGAGATCTCAACATGCCTCATATCTCTAGGCCCATAGAGATTTCACTGAGATACAAAACTATTAATTTTTGTCAGATTTATTTCCAACCTTATGACACTTAAATGTCTTACCAGAAGTCCAGAGTAGTTGTTACTTCTTGCTCACTAGACCCAATCAACATAATGTTATCAGTAATATAGACTTCTAGCTCACTAGGTCCAATCAGCATAACGCCATCAGTGTAACAGCCCAGTGTGATATTTTGTGGAAGGGAAAGGCAATCAAGATCTTGCAAACTAAATGATGGCAAAGGGTTGAAGAGTTGATATTCCCCCAAGATAGGAGAGTGATGGTGTGTTGCTGGCCTTGCCAGCTGAAAGCCAACTTGTTTCAGAGGTTGCTATTAACAAGGATGGAGAATAAAGTATGTTCCAGATGCATACCAGGTACAAGGGTATATGTTAATTTAGTCAAGCAATAAAATTACATCTGGATAGCAGCTGCCAGTAGAGTCACCACCTGACTAAGCTTCAAATAATCCATTGTCATTCTTCAAAGTCCATCTCTCTTCTGCACATACAAAATAGACAAGTCAAATGGGGATGTGATAGGAATTACTACTCCTCCATTGTTCAAATACTTGATGGTGACATTAATCTCTGAAATCCCTCCAGGAATGTGGTACTGCTTGGAGTTTACTGTTTTCCTAAGTAGAGGGAGTTCTAGTGATTTCCATTTGGTCTTTCCCACCATAATAATTTTTACTCCATAGACCAGGGTACAGATATGGATTCTGCCAGCTACTGAGCATACTTACTCCAATCATGCATTCCAGAACTGAAAAAAATAACCACAGGATAGACTCAGAGACCCACTGAGAATGTAATGACATATACCTGAATTAAGATTCCATTGATCATCTGGCTTTCATAAATTCCTACTGTGACATTTGGGATTTCCTGAAATTTGTTGCAGTTCAAGTCAGTGCCCTATAGTCCCAGAATGGTCTTATTATTTCCTTTTCCTCATTTCAGTTATCCTGATAAAAGGACATAGTCTCTTTTGGGGAAGCTGGGAGAAATTTTAACAATATATATTTCTGAAAGTGTACCAAAGTCCTTCCTCAAGGGAACCTGGCCTCACATTATTTCAAGAGCTCTGCATTTGTAAACTGGCTAAAATCAGGGAAATGATTGAGGGGTCATGTTACCTGCTTTTATGATTCATGTTCAATATTTGTTTACATGATCTAAACCAGTTCTACATGCATAAATCAAGTAAGAATTTAAAGGTTTCCAACATATGTCACATTTAAGAACACATCATCTGCTAACCAAATCCATAGGTTTACTTGAGTTAGACTATTCTGTCTCTGTTTTGACACTGCTGGCCATTATGGTAACCACATCTGCCTTGCTTTGGGCAAGTGTTCTGACAGTTAGCTTCTGCCACTCCACAACTCTCTTACTCTCATTTCATGTGTATTTCCCAATATAGTGGTCACAGCCCCCATCAACATCTATGGCCTACAGCGAAGAGCAATCACAGAGCCCTTCTAGTATGCTAAGGTTCCCCACATGAATTTATTTTCCTGATCCTGGTGAAATGCGTCTTTTGTAGACTCTTCCAGTGTGTGTGAATAGATATTCAGTGACAATTTCAGTTTACATTTTAATATCCCTAAGGCTTAAAATTCTCTCCTCTACTACTGTTTACTAAACAAGGCAGGTCTGGCATTTTAGCTCACTCAGTATGGACCACATTTTGCTTCATGTTTCAGCCAGACAACCAAACTGTGACAGCCCTTTCTAACTCCTAAAGCTGCAATATTAAATGTAGAATCTTCATTTAGTGGATCCATATCCAATAAGCCTGTCCCAGCTTTGTTTCTTCCACCATTATACACACATACACTCCCACACATATTCCATGGATTTCTGTCTGTGTAAGTTAGAAAATTCCAGCAGTTCTTTTAGAGTATAGTGCATTTCATGGATCACGGTTTGTACCTTATCTTTTGGGGGCTGCTGGAACTTGAGTCTAGTATAGGTCTAGAAGAAAAAAGTGCTGGTAGAGGTGGGTCCTGAAGAGAACCAGCATTGCTTTGCAAGGCAACTATCTCAGGGTTGGCCATTTCAGGGTTGTTTTTCTCACATGGGGATGGGGAAGCTGCTTTTATTGGGGATGGAGAGTCTTCTTCTATTGGCAAATAAGATTCAACAGAATTTAGGGAATCAAGAGTCAGTTTAGTGTCCAGTTCTTGATTTTGGTTCAGGTGATGTTCTCAGAGTAATAAGATCAAGCCCCACACTGAGTTCCATGCTCAGGATGTAGTCCGCTCAAGATTCTCTCTCTCTCTCTCTCTCTCTCTCACCCTCTGCCCCTCTCCATGCTCACTCTCTCCCTCTCTAAAAATAAATAAATAAAATCTTCTTTGAAATAAAATATTTTTTTAATTTAGGGGGTCAGTGTCCCCAGCTTCATCTGTGTCTTCCCACTTAATCCTCATTCCAACTTTCAGGATCCTGTCCCTTCCCAATCAATGCTGTCACTTTAACAAAAGATACTGTAAAGCTAGAAATTTAATATGTGTCATAAGTCAGTCACTGATAGGATAGATTTGGGGTTTTATTTTCAGCAATCTCAGCCCTTCAGCTATAGCAGATGTGTCACTTTTAGGGAAAACATGTGTTTGAGCTTGAAATTTTAAAACCCTGAGCTCATCTTTTACTTTCACTTCATCAATGCCATTAGGAGCAACCAGCCAATGTCTCTATACTAGTTAGTTTGATAAAAATGTGCAAAAGTATCATATACAGGTTGTTCAGATCCTTGCTTGTTATTGGTGGTTGATTAGGAGTATCTAATGGTGATATTTTCCACACCTGTATTGCCAGATCACCCCATGTACTATCAGTAATCTCTTTACTACTGGAAATCAAGTCCTTAGGGATACTGGACAACTTGTCAGCACTATGAATGGGGGCTATTTGAAACATATAAAACAGGGGCACCTGGCTGGCTCAGGTGGTAGAACATGTGACTCTTGATCTCAAGGTCATGAGTTCAAGCCCCATGTTTGGTGTGAAGCCCATTTTTTTTTTTTTTAAGAAACAGATAAATCACCAAAAAGAAGCACAATATTTAAAAGCAATATCCTAAAAAGACACAAAGAGGATGTTTGTTTACAGTACAAAAGCTGAAACAAGATGACAGAACGTTGTCTTGTTTAGCCTCAGTTGGTAATGTGTGCATCAGGTGATTCAAGTTTTTGCTTCTCTGTACATGTCTATGGATAGTTGCAAAGGCATTTTGAGAATTGATTTTGGGGTTACAGATAATTTTATCAAGCAGTCAAATTTAAAAACACAAAATCCATGAATAATGAGGATTGACTGTATCAGGTATAGGTCTATTATCCATATTATATAAAGAAATCTTATACCTTAATAATTAAGAGGACATACAATGAGTTAAAGTGGGCAAAGGATCTACCAAGATGTTTCTCCCAAAATGATATACAAATATCCAAGAAGCACATGAAATAATGTTTAATAACATTATTAAGGAAAATGCAAACCAAAGCCACATGCTATTCCTTTATACCCAGTGGAATGGCTAAAATTTAAAAAATGATGAATAATAAGTGAAATTGACTCTCTCTGCTTGACTTATCTGTGGAGCATAACAAATAGCATGGAGGACAAGGGGAGTTAGGAGAAGGGAATTGAGGGAAATTGGAAGGGGAGGTGAACCATGAGAACTCTGAACTCTGAAAAACAATCTGAGAGCTTTAAAGGGGCAGGGAGTGGGAGGTTGGGGGAACCAGGTGGTGGGTATTAGAGAGGGCATGGATTGCATGGAGCACTGGGTGTGGTGCAAAAACAATGAATACTGTTATGATGAAAATAAATTTTAAAAAAGTTAATTATGTCATACCAGATAATATTTTGAAGTTTAGAATAAAACTAGGTGTAATAAATTGACTTGTATTCTTATAAACTTTTATTATATAACTTAATCAGATGATAGAATTAGTCTTTATGTTGTGAATTTTTATTTTGTTTAACCTAAAGTGATAGGAAAAATTTTATGATGGGATTAATCTTGACATTGTAAATTTTTATCTCTATTTAACCAGAAGCAACAGACAAAATTTAAAATGTTGCCATGATATCTGCCAGTGAATGAGAGATGACGGCTGATTTCTCAAAATAGTAGAATTCCTTTACAGGATTTGAAAGTATAATTGAAACTTCCTACTGATTATAAAAGGCATGTAGGGTACAACTTTACTTGATATACACTAAACTAATTTATACATAGATCGTTTTAGACTGGGGCAGTGGGAATACAAAAGAAAGCTCTTTTCTCTTTAGCACCTCTGTTATCTACCTTAACAAATTTCTTACATATAGAACGCTTTTGGTCCAAGGATATTTTAAATTATTTAAATTTTAAAACATTTTAAAGTATTTAAAATATGAAAACACTTTATCAAATTTGTCCTAAGTAGCTCATAGTAATAATGTCTGTAGTTCAAAATCTGTCTTTAAGTATTTAGAGATACTGTTTACTATTTTAAGGATATATTAACTTATCTCCGCCTATGAAGAGAAAAACTTTTTAGAATCCCAATTCTTAAGCTTCGTAGCGAATTCTGGACAATAGCTTAAACAATTTGAATTGAATTAGTTGTAAAATAAAGTTTTTATTTTATCCAATGCATTATGGTAAGGAGATCAGGTTAAAACTAAATAATGTCAAATGTAAAATGAGAGCCTGCATTCCTTTCAGTTGAAACCCAAAATGGCATTTCAGATATGTAATTAGTATTAAAATTATACTAATTTCTTATATGAGAAAACTTTTCTAACATCTAAATCTATGCATTATCCTTTAAAAATATGAAAGTTACAGGGGTGCCTAGGTGTCTCAGTGGGTTAAGCCTCTGCCTTCAGCTCAGGTCACAATCTCAGTGTCCTGGGATCCAGCCCCGCATTGGGCTCTCTGCTCAGCAGGAAGCCTACTTCTCCCCCCAACTCTCTCTATGCCTGCCTCTGTGCCTACTTGTGATCTCTGTTTGTCAAATAAATAAATAAAATCTTTTTAAAGAAATGATGAATAATAATAACAAGACTGATATATAATAATAATAACTAGACTGAGAAGAATGTAAGAATTTTATTTACTTATTTTTCTTTGGTTTTAACTTTAATTCCAGTATAATTAACATACAGTCTTATATTAGTTTTTTTTTCCCCTTTGCTCATTTGTTTTGTTTCTTAAATTCCACATATGAGTGAAATCATATGGTATTTGTCTTGCTTTGACTGGCTTATTTCCCTTAGCATTATACTTTCTTTTTTTTTTTTTTTTGAAAGATTTTATTTTTTTTATTTGACAGACAGAAATCACAAGTAGGCAGAGAGGCAGGAGGAAGCAGGCTCCCCGCTGAGCAGAGAGCCCGATGTGGGGCTCGATCCCAGGAGCCTGAGATCATGACCTGAGCCGAAGGCAGAGGCTTTAACCCACTAAGCCACCCAGGCGCCCCAACATTATACTTTCTAGTTCTATCCATGTTGTTGCAAATTGCAAGATTTCATATATTTTTATATAAATACAATAGCCAAATATATATGTTTATATACTATATATATTTATTATAGACATTACATATGTTTATGGCAAGATTTAATATATAAATATATATGAATATATATATGAATACAATAGCCAAATATATATGTGTGTGTGTGTATATAGTATATATATATATATATATATATATATATATACAATAGCTGAATTATAGAAGCTGCCCAAGTGTCCATTGGTAAATGAATGAAACAGAAAATTTGCCATGACATTCTTTTAAGTATGTGTTCCTTTGGAACATTAAAGGAGGCTTTTATTAACCTAGTTAAGGATATTGCAGGAAGACAACCATCCATGGATCCTTTTTACAGGATTACACACACACTCGGCAGCATGGTATGTGTGTAATTATTGGTATGTGTGTAAGCATGGTAATTATTTTTCTTTCTAGCCTTTCTAATATAATCACCAAGAAATATGCTGATACATGTAATTATTTATTATTTTTAACTTTACTATAAAGTAAGGGTCCCCTAAGAAGTGACGTTTCTCAGTTGTCTCCATAATGAATGAGAAGACTGATAGTGTATAAGTTCAAAAGCCTAAAATCAAGGTAATTTCTGTTTGATTTCTGCAAGGGGACTTCCTCATTGCCCATGAGAATTGAAGTCTCAAGGCAATTGCTAGTGCTGAGGCCATGCTGGGAGCAGACATCTCCCTCTGTATCCCTCAGTCTCCTGGTGGCATGGCAATGCTGAACTTCTGGGTTGGTCCTGCCCTGGTGGGGACTGCAGGAGATCTGGACATCTGTGCCTTGTTCTCTCTCCTTTTGAGAGGATAGTGTGCTTCCAATGCCTCTCTGAGCTATGTATTATTTACCTGAAAGCTAGAGATCTTGACTGTGGGCTCCCTCATTGGTTGAATAGGTAAAGCATAAGTGAGTTTTTAAGAAAGTGAAACACTTTGGTTTGAGTTAGTAATGGTGGATACATAACACTATGCAATTATCAAAATCCACAGAACTTTATGATACATACACGAACTTAGTGAATGCAAATTAAAACAAATTATTTGTGAGTTTGTGAGAATCCTAAGATGGAATGCAGCTATGACAAAAAAAAAAGAATATAGGTATTACAAATGTATAAAACAACCTCACTGAAGGGAGTGGTAGTAAGAGGTGCTGAACTAAACAACTTTGGAAAAGAGTGGAATTTATAAGATAAAGATAAAGGAACTACAACATAAGCATTCTACTCTAGTTGATAAAATTGTTTTTCATGGGAGTACATGTTAACATTTTGCTGTACATGTGTTCTGGGATTGAGAAATTAAGTGAAATGGTGGAAGCCAGTTTCTCATTGTTGGGATGGGAGATACAGATAAGCAAGGCAAGGAGACAAGAACGACCCATGCAATAATGGATTTCAGGTGAAAACATCAGTATGAACTCAAACTTAGCTTCGAAGAGATATAGGTGGCTACATATAAAAAGATTATATATATGTGTATATATGTGGGTTAGTATACACACATATGTCCTTTTCTGCTAGCTGAGAACAACAGCTGGCAGAAACCACACAGCAGCAATGAGCATACTTAAGACTCGTATCTTGGCTTCAAATACAGGCATACCTCATTTTACTGTGCTTTCTTTATTTTGCTTTGCAGATATGAAATTTTTATTTTTACAAATTGAAGTTTTATGGAGACCTTGCACCAACCAAGTTTATCAGCACCATTTTTCCAACATTTGTTCACTTGTGTGTCTTTCACATTTTAATAGTTCATATTGAAAGAATATTTCAAACTTCTTTATTATTATATCTGTTATGGTGACCTGTGTTCAGTGATCTTTGATGTAACTATTATAAGTTGGGGGGACACCAAAAACTGGGCACATATAAGATGGTAAATATAACTGATAAATGTTTTCTGTATTCTGACTGCCCCACTGACAAGTCAGTCATCCTGCATTCTCTCTTCCTTTTTTTGGACCTCCTTATTACCTGAGACATAACAATATTGAAATTATGTCATTTAGGAACCCTAAAATGGCCTTTAACTGCTCAAGTAAAAGGAAGAGTTGCATGCCACTCACTTTAAATCAAAAGCTAAAAATGATAAAATTTAGTAAAAAAGCATGTCAAAAACTATGATAGGCTGAAATCTAGGGAAAGGTTCTTGAAGGAAGTTAAAAGTGCTACTCCAGTGAATACATGAATGACAAGAAAGTGAAACATGCTTATTGCAGGTACAGAGAAGGTTTCAGTGGTCTGGATACAAGATCAAACCAGCCACAATATTCCCTTGAGCCAAAGCCTAACCCAGAGAAAGGCCCTAACTTTCTTCAATTCTATGAAGGCTAAGAGAGGTGAGGAAGATGCAGAAGATAGGTTTGAAGCTATCAGTTTTGTTCATGAGATTTAAGGAAAGAAGCCAGCCCCTTACCAGTGTAAGGTGAGGCAGCAAGTACTGATGTAGAAGCTGCAGCAAGTTATCCAGATCTAGTGAAGGTAATTAACGCAGGTGGCCATACTGAACAATGATTTTCAATGTAGATTAAACACCCTTATATTTGAAGAAGATACCATAGGAATTTCATAGCTATAAAGGAGAAGTCAATGCCCTTCTTCTAAACTTTGAAGAAATGCTGATTCTCTTGATAAGGATTAATGCAGCTGGTAACTTTAAGTTGAAGTCAATGCTCATTTACCATTCTGAAAATCCTAGAGCTCTTAAGAATTATGCTATGTCTACTCTATCTGTGCTCTCTAAATGGAAAACCAAGGACTTTCTCTTTAAAGCATGGTTTACTAAATGTTTTAAGTCCACTGTTCAGACTTATTGCTCCAAAATATATATATATGTACATACATATATATACACATATTCCATTTAGAGAGCAAATATATATATTTATATATTCCTTTCAAAACATTATATTAATATTAAATATTAAATAAAATATAAAGTGTATATATATATATATATGAATATTCCTTTCAGAATATTACTTCTCAGTGAGAATGCTCTGGTCACCCAAGAGCTCTGATGCAGATGTCCAAAGAGCTTAATGTTTTCATGCCTGTGAATAAGAAACTTAATGCTGCCAATGGATAAAGGAGTAATTTTAAAGTTCACTTATTATTTCAGAAATACATTTTGTGGGGCGCCTGGGTGGCTCAGTGGGTTAAAGCCTCTGCTTTTGGCTCAGGTCATGATCCCAGGGTCCTGGGATCAAGACCAGCATTGGGCTCTCTGATCCTTCCTCTCTCTCTGCCTGCCTCTCTGCCTACTTGTGATCTCTGTCAAATAAATAAAAAAAAAATTTAAAAAAAAGAAATATATTTTGTGATTGTAGTTACTATAGGTAGTGATTCCTCTGATGGATCTGGACAAAGTGAATTGAAAACCTTCTGAAAATGATTCACCATTCTAGATGCCATTAATAATATTCATGATTCATGGGAAGAGGTTAAAATATCAACATAAACATGAGTTTATAGAAAGTTGATTTCAACCCTCATGGATGACTTTGAGGTGGTCAGGATTTCATTGTAGGAAGTAACTACAAATATGATAGAAATAGCAAGAGAGTTAGAAGTGGAGCCTGAGGATGTGACTGAACTGTTGCAATCACATGATAAAACTTGAACAGTTGAGGAGTGGCTGCTTATGGATGAGCAAAGAAAGTGGTTTCTCAAGATGGGATCTACTCCTGGTAACGATGCTGTGAAAATTGTTGAAATTACAATAAAGGATTAGAAATTACATTTGCTTACTTGATAAAGTAGTGTAAGATTTGAGAGCCTTGCCTCCAATTGCAAAAGAAGTTCTATTGTGGGTAAAAGGTTATCAAATAGCATTACAAGGGGGGACCTGGGTGGAGCAGTTGGTTAAGCATCCAGCTTTTCGTTTCAGCTCAGGTCATGAACTCAAGGTCATGAGATTGAGCCCTGTGTCAGGCTTTACATTCAGCACAAAGTCTGCTTGATATTACCTATCTCTCTCTCTCTCTCTCTGTCCCACCCTGCTTATGCTTTCTATCTTTCTAAAATAAATACTTATAAATAAACAAAATCTTAAATAAAATAAAATCTTAAAAAAAACAAGCACTACATGTTACACAGAAATTGTGAAAGGAAAAGCCAAACTTCAGTGTTGTCTTATTTCAAGAAATTGCCACAGACACCCCAAGCATCAATAACCACCACCCTGATCAGAAAGTAGTCATCAATAATGAGGCAAAACCTCCATCAACAAAAAAGATTATTATTTTTTTTTTTAAAGATTTTATTTATTTATTTGAGAGAGAGACAGTGAGAGAGAGCATGAGCGAGGAGAAGGTCAGAGAGCGAAGCAGACTCCCCATGGAGCTGGGAGCCCGATGTGGGACTCGATCCCGGGACTCCAGGATCACGCCCTGAGCCGAAGGCAGTCGTCCAACCAACTGAGCCACCCAGGCGTCCCAACAAAAAAGATTATTACTCACTGAAAGCTCAAATGATGGTTAGCATTTTTTTAACCTGTAAAGCATATCTATCTATCTATCTATCTATTTATTTATTTATAAATGTTTTAGTTATTTCTTTGTTAGAGAAAGGGACAGTAAGAGAGGGAACACAAGCAGGGGTAGTGGGAGAGGGAGAAGCAGGCTTCCCACAGAGCAGGGAGCCCAATGTGGGGCTCAATCCCAGAACCCTAGGATCATGACCTGATTCGAAGGCAGATGTTTAACAGCTGAGTCACCCAGGCACCCCCCCAATAAAGCATTTTTGATATTAAAGTATGCACATTTCTTTAGCTATGATGTTATTGTACACTAAAGAGACTGCAATATCATGTGAACATAACTTTTATACACACTGGAAAACCAAAATATTCACTGGACTTACTTTATTTTGATATTTATTTTATTGCAGTTGTCTGGAACTAAACCCACAATATCTTTGAGGTATGCCTGTACCCTTCATCAATAAAAGGAACCAGGCTTCCTTGGTAAAATAGCAAATTCTAAGACAGGGACAGGAAATGCATAAGATAAGAGTGCATCTCATAAGGCAGAAAGCTAATTATCTCCTGTAATGCAAGAGAGTAAGGACATGGTAAAAACAAAATCAAACAGAACCACATTCATGGCAGTTTATTCAAAAAACACTGGAGCCAACTGCAAGAGGTCCTAGTGGCCATGGCCAGTGCAATTTGAGAATGACATAAATAAAGCAGTCTGGGGTTATAACCCAGAATACAAAATAAATATTCATTAGTCTGTTCGGATTCCTAAATCCTTAATTTTAAGCTGTACATAATAACTTCCTTCCAAAGAGGACAGTAGACAAAAAGAAGAAAAGAATAACTCTTCAATGGAAGAACTTTACAAATGTAAATCCCAAGCAGATGAATGTCAAGAGTAGTATTCATGTTGGCGACAAGCACTCTTGATAAGGTGTGATGAAATTGCCATTTTACCTCTGTAGTCTTCCTCATGGAAACCAACAACCTTAACATAATTGTGAAAAGAAAATCAAATAAATCCCAACAGTTTCCTCTCCCTTCCTCTGTGTTCTTCTGCTCTATTCCTTATATTCCACATATGAGTGAAACGTATGATAATTGTCTTTCTCTGCTTGACTTATTTGACTTAACATAATCCCCTCCAGTTCCATCCATGTCAATGTAAATGGTAGTATTCATCCTTTCTGATGGCTGAGTAATATTTCATTACGTATCTGAACCACATCTCCTTTATTCATTCAACGGTTGAAGGATGTCTCAGCTCCTTCCACAGTTTGGCTATTGTGGACATTGCTGCTATGAGCATTGAGATGCATGCACCCTTCTTTTCAGTACATCTGTATCTTTGGGATAAATACCTAGTAGTACAATTGCTGGGTCATAGGATAGCTCTATTTTTAACATCTTGAAGAACTTCCATACTGTTTTCCAGAGTGGCCGTATCAGCTTGTATTCCAATCAACAATGTATTAGGGTTCCCCCTTCTTTAAATCCTTGCAACATTTGTTGGTTCCTGACTTGTTAACTTTTGCCATTCTGGCTTGTGTAAGGTGGTATCCCGTTGTGATTTTGATTTGTATTTCCTTGATGGCTAGTGATGTTGAAAATTTTTTCAAGTGTCTGTTAGTCATTTGTATGTCTTTGGAGAAATGTCTGTTCATGTTTTCTGTCCATTTTTTTTAGTTGATTTTTGTTTTTTGAGTGTTGAGTTTGACAAATTCTTTATAGATCTTGGATATTGGCCCTCTGCAGTGTCATTTGCAAATATCTTCTCCCATTCCTTGGGTTGCCTCTTAGTTTAGTCAACTCTTTTCTTTGCTGTGCAGAAGTTTTTATCTTGATAAATCCCAAAAGTTCTTTTTGCTTTTGTTTCTCTTGTCTCCAGAGACATGTCTTAAAAGAAGTTGCTGTGGTCAATGTCAAAGAGATTATGGGTATTGAGAAGGGCACATGTTGTGATGAACACTAGTGTCACGCACAACTAATGAATCATTGAACATTACATCAAAAGCTAATAATGTACTATATGTTGGCTAACTGAACATAATAATTATATTCAGAGAGATATTCCCAAGAGATGGGAAGTCTACAAAATACCTGACCAGCACTCCTGGTCAGAAACAAGAACATGGGAAAAATGGAAAAGGTACTTCAGGCAAATACTAACCACATGAAAGCTGGTGTCACTATCACAATATTAACAAAAGGGATTTTACTACAAAAGTTGTGGGGTAAATAGAATGTTAAATAATAAAAGGTTTACACAATAAGAAATACACAGTAACTCAAAACATTTAGGCACTTATAAAAATAGTTTAAATATTTATATTTGTAGCATATTTGATAAGTCTCCAGGGTAAATAGACAAATCACTTATATAGTGGAGTTTTTTAAAAATTAAAACTGTATTTAGATGATAAAGAGATCCATATTAGTTTCAGGAATAGAGTTCAGTGGTTCATCACTTACATACAGCACCCAGTGCTCATCATAACAAGTGCCTTCCTTAATGCCCATCACCCAACTAGCCCATTCCTCCACCCCACTTCATCAACCTTCAGTTTATCACCACAGTTAAAAGTCTCATAACTTCTTTCCCTTTCTCTCTCTTCCTGCCAAATGCTTACACATTTTGTTTCTTAAATTTATATAGTGAAATTTTCTTAACATTCATTTGCTAATATTATGAGGTCATCTAGGAAAAGAATTAGTCAGGATTTAGAAGAACACACAATGAACACTTTCTTATAAAGATTTTATCTATTTATTTGAGAGAGAGAGAGATCAGGAACAGGGGGTAGTGGCAGAGGGAGTGGGAGAAGTAGGCTCCCCACCGAACAGTAAGCCCAATGTGGGGCTTCATCCCAGGACCCTGAGATCATGATCTGAACTGAAGGTGGAAACTTAAGTGACTGAGGCATCCAGGTGCCCTACAATGAACACTCTTCATTTGATAAACATAGAGTATGTGCTTGTCTCAAGGACATATAGATTGTATTCTTAAAAAAAATAAGTATGGATTAGGACATAAAACATGCTCAATAATTTTTAAAGAATTGGTATCATAAAGTTATTATCTCAGACCATAATGCAATTAACTTAGACATCAATTACTAAAATATAAATTAAATGTTATAATCTTAGCAATTAAACACCATACTTATAAATTACCCATGAGGAAAGGAAGAAATCAAAATGAAACCTTAAAATTAGTTACAATTATATATAAAAATATTACAATCCAAACCTTTAAAAAATAAGGAAGAAGCATAGCAACACATGCACCAGTGATTAGAAAGATAATTAAAAGTTAATACAAACACAGTTTACAATTCTGTCGATAAAACTTAGATCAAAGAGAAAAGAAATCTAGGGAAAAAATGAGCTTTCTAAAGAGATTCAAGAATGAATTTAAAAACCTGAAAAATCCTATAGCCATTAAGGCAATTTAATCTGTATTTCAGAATCTTCCCACAAGAGAAAACACCAGGCCATTTTACATGATAGTTAAATTAAACTTTGAAAGAACAGATTATTCTAAGATGATAAAACTCCCAAAAGAGGGGGAAGAAAAAGTAGGAATCACTGTTCAACAATAGAAACTTTAATATTATAATCTAAAAAGGAAAGTATGAGGACAAGAATTACCAGTTAAGCATAATCATGAATGTAGATGCAGAAATTCTAAACAACATATAAGACCACCAAATAGAGCAATTTATTAAAAAGTTAAAATATTGTTGTCAAATTGAAGCTTATTATAAAGATATAGGAAGTTGTTTAATATTATAAACAATTATAAATGGAATTCACCTGATAATATATTAAAGAAGAAAATTCTAATAATCACCTCAATATACATCAAAAAAGAATTTAATAAAATTAACATCTTTTCCTGATAAAAACTCTTAGCAACTGAAGAATAGAAGGTAACTTTCTAAACTGGTAAGCCTCCAAAAACTATCAATTTCAGTGGAGAAACTTTAAATGCATTCCCTCTAAAGTGAGGAGCATAATAAGGATCCCCACTTATGCCACCTTTATTTAACATAGTACTTGAGGTTTGCCCAGGCACAGTAATAGTAGAATTTATGTGTTTGAATGAGGAAAGAAAACTAAGCACTGTATAAAAAATGAAAGTAATGGAAAGCAATTTACAGGTTAGTTATCAAAATGCCTAAGAATGATGAATATGGAGCAAATTCATTGCATTTCTATAGACCAAAATTCAACAGTTAAAAATGGGGAAGGCTTGAACTACCAGCTACCAGAACTTATTACAAGATGATAGGAAAGAAGACAGTGTGGCACATCAGCATATAGTTACCAAAGGAACAGAAAAGAAAACCTAGAAATCTATGCATATGTTGAAATGTAATACATAGTAGAGATGTCAATGCCTATTAGTAAGGGAAGGATGGACTATTTTTAACAAACTGTAATACAAAAATTACCCACACAGAAAGGGAAAAGAAATTGTATTCCACCTCACATTATACACACACACATACACACACACACATGAACCACAGATTAAAAAAAAGATTAAAATGCTTAAGGTAAGTTTTGCACACGTTTAGGAGAAACTCAAGACTATCTTTAAGATTTGGGTATAGAGAAGAATTTTTTTTTTAACTCATAAAATACTCATCATCAAAAAAAAAAAAAAAAGATCAGTAAAGAAGTAGTCAAACTTTTATTCTTTGCAGATGATATGGTATTTTATGTGGAAAACCCAAAAGACTCCACTCCAAAACTACTAGAACTCATACAGGAATTCAGTAAAGTGTTAGGATATAAAATCAATGCACAGAAATCAGTTGCATTTCTATACACCAACAGCAAGACAGAAGATAGGGAAATTAAGGAGTCAATCCCATTTACAATTGTAGCCCAAACCATAAGATACATAGGAATAAGCCTAACCAAAGAGGCAAAGAATCTGTACTCAGAAAACTATAATGTGCTCATGAAAGAAATTGAGGAAGACACAAAGAAATGGAAAAATGTTCCATGCTCATGGCTTGGAAGAACAAATATTGTGAAAATGTCTATGCTACCTAGAGCAATCTACACATTTAGTGCAATCCCTATCAAAATAACATCAACTTTTTTTCAAAGAAATGGAATAAACAATCCTAAAATTTATATGGAACCAGAAAAGACCCCGGATAGCCACAGGAATGTCGAAAAAGAAAACCACAGTTGGTGGTATCATAACTCCAGAATTCAAGCTCTATTACAAAGCTATAATCATCAAGAGAGTATAGTACTGACACAAAAACAGACACATAGATCAATGGAACAGAATAGAGAACCCAGAAATAGACCCTCAACTCTATGGTCAACTAATCTTCAACAAAGCAGGAAAGAATGTCCAATGGAAAAAAGACAGTCTCTTCAACAAATGGTGTTGGGAAAATTGGACAGCCACATGCAGAAGAATGAAACTGGACCATTTTGCGGAGAACAGAGGTTAACAACCTCTTTGACTTCAACTTCAGCAACTTCTTCCTAGAAATATCACCAAAAGCAGGGGAAGCAGGGGCAAAAATGAACTATTGGGACTTCATCAAGATCAAAAGCTTTTGCACAGCAAAGGAAACAGTTAACAAAACCAAAAGACAACTGACTGAATGGGAGAAGATATTTGCGAATGACAAATCAGGTAAAGGGCTAATATCCAAATCTATAAAGAACTTGTCAAACTCAACACCTGAAGAACAAATAATTCTATCAAGAAATGGGCAGAAGACATGAACTGACATTCTGTAAAGAATTCATTCAGATGGCCAACAGACACATGAAAAAGTGCTCAGCATCACTTAGCATCAGGGAAATACAAATCAAAACCACAATGAGATGGCACCTCACACCAGTCAGAATGGCTAAAATTAACAAGTCAGGAAACGACAGATGTTGGAGCAGATGTGGAGAAAGGGGAACCCTCTTACACTGTTGGTGGGAATGCAATCTGGTGAAGCCACTCTGGAAAAGAGCATGCAGGTTCCTCAAAATAGAGCTACCCTATGACCCAGCAATTGCACTACTGGGTATTTACTCTAAAGATAAAAATGTAGTGATCCAAAGGGGTATGTGCACCCAAATGTTTATAGCAGCAATGTCCACAATAGCCAAACTATGGAAAGAACCTAGATGCCCATCAACAGTTGAATAGATAAAGAAGATGTGGTATAGATATACAATGGAATACTATGCAACCATCAAAATAAATGAAATCTTTCCATTTGCAATGATGTGGTTGGAACTAGAGGGTATTATGCTGAGTGAAATAAGTCAATTAGAGAAAAACAATAATCGTGATCTCACTTATATGAGGAATTTGAAAGGCAGAGTGGGGGCTTTGGGGGTAGGGAAGGAAAAAAAAATGGGATCGAAAGAGAGACAAACCATAAGAGACTCTAATGTCACAGAACAAACAGGGTTGCTGGTGGGAGGTGGGTGTGGATACACTGGTTGGGTTATGGACATTGGAGAGGGTATGTGTTATGGTGAGTACTATGAAGAGTGTAAGCCTGACGATTCACAAATCTGTACCCATGGGGCAAATAATACATTATATGTTAATAGAACTAATTAATTAAAAAGATTGATAATTAAAGTAAATTATCAATTTATCTTCTATTCTATTCTGTTATCTATTTATTATTTTCATTCTATTTATCAAGAGACCCCATAAAGGAAGTAAAAATACAAACTACAATCCAGAAAATGGCATTTGAAACCTACAGTAAACAGAGAATATGCAAAAACCAGAAAGGATCTCCGGAAGCCAGTAAAAAAAAAAAAAAGAGAGAGAGAGAGCATAAACTCAAATTAAAAAAAAAAAAAAAGTACGAAACACACAGACTGGCCCTTCAGAAAACGGACACAGAAATGGCCAAGCAAATAAAAAGATATTTGAAGAAATTCCCCTGACTGCTGTTCTCAGATGCTAGATGGGCATGGATCCTTTTTGAAGATGGGCCCTAGGACTGCACTTAGCATTCTTACACAATGCTGCTGGAGGCACAACCAGAGGGAACAGGAACTTTGCAAAACAATCTGCTGTTTTCTTATAAACGGAATATGTGCACACCCAGAAACTCAGCAAATCCATTGCAATTTTATATTCTAGAGAAATTCTTTGAGTACATCAGGAAACAATACCACTCTGCTCATGTCGCATTACTTATGGAGAACTATAAAAATGCTCTAGACAAGCAACTGGAAAATAAGAAAAGGTGGGGGGTAATTCAACAAATGCAAATAAGCTTTCAACCTCATTGTAATCATTTCAGCAATGTTTCTTTCTCAAATATTCTTCTTTTATTAATTTATTTTTTGCTGGGAAGCGTATTTATTTATTTATTTTTATTATCCTGTTCAGTTACCCAACATATAATACATCATTAGTTTTTGAAGTAGTGTGCTACGATTCATTAGTTACCCAGTGCTAATCACCACATGTACCCTCTTTAATACCCATCGTCTTGTGATCCCAGCTGCCAATCCCCCTCCCTTCTGTAACCTTCAGTTTGTTTCCAGGAGTCCAGAGTCCAGAGTCCCCCATGGTTTGTCCCCCTTTCTGATTACTTCCCATACAGTCTTCCTTCCCTTCCCCTATGGTCTTCCATTGTATTCTCTAAATGAAACTATTCCTCTTTTTAAAAAAAAAAATGTAAAACATTCATAAATTTCAAGCATAAATTCTGGAGCTTTGAAAAGGAAATTCTGCCCCTTTCCTTAATCTTCAGAAGCCTCATTTTACATGGGGCAAACACTAGGCTCTCTTGAAGAATTTTGGCAGAAATTTTTCCCATTAGGTGTAGGAAGTCGAAATTCTTCACCTTTATCTTCAAAACAACAATGCTATATGATCTTACTTCTTTTTTCTAGTCCCTTCATTTGAGTTTTCTTCATGTTCCCTAGAGATTTTGCACACTTATGAAAATAATGCTTCCTCAACTTATCCTCAAATGGCTGGTTGATAATTTTCAATTTTACACAAATGGGTTTGTCCATGGTATCCAAGTAGGCACTGTCTCAGGGATGAGCCTGAGAGAGTGGAATGGAGTGCCCCAATTGAAGGGTCCCCTGCAGTCATAAGAGCACCTGTTTCTCTGGCCCAGGCTAATTCCCAGCCCTGGTGGTAAAAAGCAAAGCATGGGATCTCATGGTCTTTGCCAAAGACAAAGAAGAAAGCAGAGAAAAAAAGCCAAGGTAATTTACCCTATCAGAAGTCAGGTAGGAATTACTATTATGAGGATTCTGTAAGACTATAAATTTCATAATTTTGTCACAATGGCTATCATTTGATCCTGGATGTCCTCCAATGGAATTCTGACAATGTCAAGCAGAACCCCACCTCCAGGAATTGTCTGATGCTATGGTATGAGTGCCTTTGCCTATCTTTGGCCAGGATAGCTTGCAATTCTGTAGAAATAGAAGTGGATTTGTGGAGGGCTGATGGTGTTGCAGGCATTTGGTGTCCACCATGATGCAAATGGTTCCTTTTTAAGGCAATCCAAATATTTTGTTTTTCCCTGGGAAGATAGAATCGATTTCTGGTCTGAAAAGGGATTTTCCAAACATTCTATTTTTTCCCCCAAACATTACATTTTAGTGCCTGAATATTGCCTAACTGTGCATCTGTTAGTGAATTCATCTCAGCACCTGACTGCCTATTATGTATCTGCTCTTGAGATGCTCCTTTGGAGGCATTTCCATATTTTACATCATTATTTAACAAATTAAATCATTAACACATTTGCGTTAAAGTCACTATTTTACCTTTTTGAATATTATCCTTTAAAAGTTTCTACTCATTGTAAACTAAAGGAATCCAAACACCACAAACATCAAATTTTATCATGGGTGTTCACAAATGTTCCACTTGATTCCCTCAAAAAATTTTAGAAGGATTCATTATTATGCCCCATTTTGCAGATGTTAAAAATGAGGCTTAGATGTTTTTAGCTACAACACTTGGACTCAGGTTTCCTAAATAGGCTTGAAGTCCAGCTTCTAGAGGGCATGCCCCCAGACCAACAACAAATTCTCAGCCTCATCCCAGCCCTACTCATTCAGAAACCAGAGGCTGGAGGGAAGACAGCAGTCTGCATTTCATTAAGCCCTCCAGGTAATGCTGATGCACACTCAAGTGAACACCACTGCCCTAGAACTGCATAGGTGAAGCACCAGAGGAGCTTTAAAGAAATGCTGATGCCTGGGTCTGCTGCTAGGGCTTCTGATTTAATTGGTTTGGAGTATGTCCAGGCATCTGGACTTTTAGAAACTCCCTGGGAAATTCTAATATGTAGCCAGGGTTGCAAGCTACTGCCTTTTTAGAGTGCCAGCCCCAACCCATAAATGCCCATTACACTTTTCAAGTATTTTCAGCCTGTGCTGCTAACCAAGGTAGGCAGATTGTTGCTAGATGGGTATTTCATTGATACTTCTAAAGGCATCTCATGAAGAGCTTGATTTCCCTCTGCACCAAATATTAGGATGCTGACTATAAAAGAATAGGGCCTACCCCTCTCACTGAAGAGAAGTAAATGTAATGTTCTTAGGGTTGAAGAAAAAAATAAAAAGAATGTCATTTGGAATGGCCCCATATGGTTCAGTTACTTCTCAATATAGCACAAATTCATTTTAATTTAATGGATTTGTTACAAATTTCCTGAAAAGCTTTTTCAGAAAGAGGTTGTGAATTAGCAGCTCAGCATCCTACTGAGGAAGTCATTATGTAGCAAGCTCCAAGCTGAGATAATCAAATAATAACTGACAATTTATAACTTCCAAAGTAATATTCTTAAATATGGAATTGTGAAAGGAAACATTTGCCAACAGCATTACTGCAGTGGAGATGATTAGCTTTCAAGACAACAAACAAAGTGCCTCCTTCTTTGTGGCCATCTGCCCTTGCCTTTGAGATATTTGGGCAGTGGGCACTGATCCAAGTCATTTCTCCCTCTGTAGCTTCCTCTGCTGGGTCCAACAGGATGAGGCACAAATTCAGGGACCCTGCAGAAGTATTTTATTTACTCAATTGGCAATGAAAACTAGCAAAGAGCTAGTGCTAACTTGAATAATGTCAGAGTGAGGGGAGTGTAAGAATGTCCCATGTTTGGGACATGAGATGTCTCAAGAAAATGTTATTTGAAGTAGAGTCAACACAGTAACCGGCTGAATCCCTTCATTCATCACAGCAATTATCTAACAAGGTTGTAAGCTAAAGGGTCTCTAAATAAGCCCAAGTAGGCAATCTTGAGATTTCCTTAGGACTCAACATTTTCAATACTTTCTGAGCAATATTTTATGATTCATGGTTCAAAAATAGTTGTTTTTTTTTTTCTCACATGAGGATCGATTTTTTGGGTACTCGACAGACTAACTTGGTATTAAGAAATTTTGTTCTGTGAAGAAAAATTCCTCTCACTCTCAAAAAACATCTCACCCATTACGGTTGCACCTCATAATAAGTTCTACTTTGTATAACTAATCATATTTTCGTACCATCAGATATTAATACATCTGTGGAACTCACTAACCTATGCATATCTTTAATTACTAGTAAGAATGTCAGTTCTCTGAAAACTGGGCTGGGCAAGGACAATGTGCCTCACAGATGACTCTGTCTTTCAGTCTTAGATATATGGTGGGCATGTCATGCACCTCGTAGTTCTGATGGGGCAGTCTGTATGAATACACTCACTCTATTCATACAACGTTTTAACCTCTGAGACAAGTTACCTTCAAAACTTGGCTTTGCTTGGAAAAAAAAAAAATGGCTAAAAAAAAAAAATTAAAGAAGAAATATGTACACTTAAAAATATAATCATACTACCATTTCATTTGAGTATGTTACTTATTTCACATAGTATATATTTTATGAACATTCTTTACAGATAAAAATGGCTATAATTACCATGGTTATTAAAAACTACGTAAATAATAAAAAAAAAAACAAAAAACAAACAAACAAAAAACTTGGCTTTGCTACAAACTACCTATGTATGTGGGGAAAATTGTGGCTTGTGCCTGGCTTTGTGCCTCAGTTTTTCCACCAATAAAATGTGGCTAAAAGTTGTACCAACCTCATAAATTTGTTTTGGAAAGATTAGGTTATTTAATTTGGGGAAAACACTTAAGAACAGAGCTGAGCACATGTTAAGAGTTAGTGGATAGTGGTAGCAGATTGACCACTTTATGGTAAGATTTGATTTGTGAGACCCTGAAGAGCATTTTGCCATTAAATATCACTTTTATCTGCCTGATTTGTTGTCTTAACTGAAAATCATGTCATCGTCTTCCTATTGAATAGCTAAATCCTTGTGCCCTCACCCTCCCCACATAAGGTTCAATATTTAAGCCTGTTGTCTGGGGTGGTCTTACCACTGAGAGCAACTGAAAAATCACAGGGTTTGAGTTCCCACCCTCCTGTGACAGGCAAATCCCTGGGGAAATATGGAAGCTCAGCTTAAATGGAGAAAGGAGGTAAATGTGAGAGAGGGAAATGAGCCTGGTGTCAACTGACAGGAAATTGGGACATCATGGAGGAGCAGGTGCTTGGGCGGGGGAGGTGATGTGAAGAAAAGGAATGTGCAATGCTAGCTTCTTATTAGGTTTCTCATGGACACAGCTTATTTGTTAGGACAGTTGAATGCACCAGCAAAATAATTAATTGAAGAGTAATTAAGTTAGGGTAAGAACACCAAATGTACCGAATGCAAGTTTAACAAATATAGTATATCAGAATCCCAACAGGGAACAGATGTGCCATCATTTCCATATTAGGATCATTTGAGGAGAGATCATTAAAGGAAATATTTACAAAATTGTAGGCAATTTGGCCACCAGGTATGGGAAGGTTCTGTCTGTCTACGCTCACAGTCGCTTCTGAATGCCCTCTAGCTGAGATCAGTTAATTGAAGTCAGAGGGAGATCTGCAGATACTGTCACATGACAAGGACATTCTCATCTGCTTGTTTCCTCTACTGTTACATTTGGATAATTCTGAAAGGAAGTGCAGGGTGAAGTTTCTGATGACGAATCCTTGATACTGTCTTGATGTCTCAATAAACTGCCTTTGGGGTTTATTTTTATCAAGGACCAATTGAGCCAATAATGCATGGATCCTTTCTTTCATTTCACTACCAGATTCAACTTATATTGAAGTACTTATTACATTTCTAGAACTGAGAAAGAAACAAAAGAAATGGAGCTTCTTTTTCATCTTCAAGAACTTAAAATCTTACTGAGGAGTTTTGACACAAAGGGAAGCTTTATAGTCTGATGGGAAGAGGGTTGACATAGGGGACAGACACCTGAGCATCCCAGTCAATGACACATTCCTGTTCTTGTTCTTTATCTTCTTAGAAATTTATTTTTACTTACCTCGGTGAGGGCAGTGGCCAGGGGATGGAGGATAGGGACAGATAGGGAAATCTCAGTGGGCCTCTCAATAACTTTGAGAATAAGCACAGTCCCATGGTAGAGAACTATGAAGTCCAAGACTGATCAGACTTGGGGATACTTCCTGGATGAATGAGCATCAGTACATTAATTTTGGGAAGAATCCTTTCCCAAATGTAAAATGAAGGAAACAACAGCTGCTCTTCAAGGTTGCCTTAAAGATTAGATGTAGCACAGGTTGCAGATTCCTTAAAGGCAGTAGATATCTTTCCTTTCTCTTATAGCCGTGTATCACACCATGGGGTGGATTCTCACATGGGCAGGAATGTAACAAATATTGCCTGGTTTTATTTAACTAGGTAAGTGTCTAGAACATAGTAGACAATTAAAAATAGTAGATTTACTGTTATTTAGCTCATTCCTAGCTCTGAAATTATGTGATTTGTTGATAAGATTTAAATGAAGATTACCAATAAAGGGGATAACTTCTTTATTTGCCAAAGTATTGTCAGTCATCTGTTCATCCAGAGATGAAACATTGTATCTTCACCAGAGTGAAGGCCAAAGGAATTAGACAAGGAAGAGGAGAGGTAATGCAAGGTTTTAGGAGAGGCTTAGAAATGGGCCCTCTAGGACATGATCCTGATAAGTTTGGAGGAGTCCTAGAATCCTAGACCCCTGAAGAGTTTTGTAAGTGAGATTCTTCCAACAGCCAATCCTGAGTCAAGGGTCTACCTGTCAGTTTTATTATGGGCATTTTCCTGGGAGAAATCGGCAATGTGATAAGACAGGATAGGGAAGGGATGCAATATCAAATGGAGACCCAGACTTAGCCTGTTCCCATGGAAGCTCTGGATCTTGAATTATACCTCAGAGGGTTGGGATTTTGAATTTCTGCTTCAGTCAGCCCCAGCGATGGAGACTGGTGAGGGCTGTAATCTTCCAAACAATTCTCCCAGCTTAAAGACAGTTCTCAGGAGTATGGCATATGTGTGAGCCATCAGCAACAAAGCACAAGGAAGTTGGAGGGTGGGTGTACAGAGGCATTAAGGGATCCATAGTGACATTGGTGGAGCACCAATAGTGTCTGATACTGAGGCAGCTGTAGAAGGTGGCTTGCTTAGATTAGAGCTCTAAAAGTCTGGATTCTGACACCAAGTCTCAGTTTCCAGTGGTCTGTCTGGGAAAAGGCATTATGCACTTGAAGTTGACCCATCTCCTGATCCAATCCAGTCCCGTGCAGTTTTATAGTATGGGCATAAGGGGCTCTCTGAGTAGCTTCAAAGAGATGAGGTGGCTCTGGTAGCAAAAGCAATTTCTCCAGAGCCTAAGAGAAGAAAAGAAGATGACTCCTCAGGGATAGATGCTGAAAAGATGGTAGTTTAATGTGTAGAAAGGGGGAATTGTTTCTGAAGAATACAGGAAGGCCACCACAAGGGGGATCAGCTACTGCCCCCCAGGGGTCTGTGTTTTCACAGAGAAAGTCTGTTTAGGGACCTCGCTCACCTTCTCTGAACCTCCAGGCGCAGACAGAGTTAACTATGACATGGAAAAAGAACTTGCTGGGTGCTTCTATTGAGAGGAGACTGGGCATTACCAGACTTCTGCTGGCCAAGATTTGTGCAGGGCCCTTCACATACTTTATATCTTTCTAGGGCATTCTTGTGAGATAAGCAGCAACCTATCTCTGAGAGGAGAGAAAGCTGAGACTAAAAAAACTCAGGTATAACTCCAGGGAGTGATTGGTGGGCACGATTCCAAGAGGAGTCTATACTAATTCCAAACCCAGATGCCTCTCACTTCAGCCAAAGAACACCTTTATATTCTAAAGAGCTTGTTATGGGCAAAGTTAATCCTTGAATTGACAGTTTAAATTAAAACAAAGTAAACTTCAAATGTCAATTCACATTCACATATTCAATTTTTAGGCTATTTCTGGTAGCAAAAGTAGAAAGACAATCCAAAGTGTGACAAGGGTAAATATTCTAGGTGAGGGGTGAATATGGAATGATTTGTGTATTAAATTGTATATTTAATTGTATATTTAAATAATTGTATATTTAATATTTGTATATTAAAGTAAGTGATCCCTACCCAGTGGTCAGAAAAAAATCATTTCTCTAGATCATTTGTTTATATCCTATCAGAACTGGTAACTGCATAAATATTTATGTCACACTAAGTGATGAAAAGTAGAATCTAATGTGTGGCTTATCTGTAGCAAGAGGGACAGTGTTTAGGATGTGTCTTCTGTATATTAACATCATCTTGGGCTGTACCTCACATTTTATCTTGGCCTTGTTTTCCCATATAATGGCCATTTGATTTTCAGCTTCAACCTTATCTTGAATAATTTTTTCTTTTAATTATAAACCATTAATATAAGTTAGCCAGGACAGTATAACTATGTCAAGGGCAGTAAATGAGCCCTTTTTCCACCCCTTTGTCACTTAGGATATATATCCATTAGTACATTTAACATATTACAATACAATCCACCTGTTATAGCCTATGCTTCCCACTGATTCACAAGCCCTTTAATAAATCTTTTTTCTTTTTTTTTTTAAACCTTCCAGATACTTTATACCTTCTTTTTTTAACCTTCTTTTTCCAGATACTTTATGCTTTAATAGCTTTTATTCAGTACACAAGTGGTCACTAGTGCTTGGCTCATGCCAATTGATCAATCAGTCTACACCAGGCACTGATGACGGCTGCCATCTCATAACAAATTATCCCTATGGCTGAAAACCTGCCATGAAATTTTTTCATAGATAATAGAATAAATATGTATTTAGTCAATTAAAAAAACACAGTAAATACCGGGCATATTGTCTATTTATGTATAAGACGACATACATGGAGCGCCTGGGTGGTTCAGTGGTTAAAGCCTCTGCCTTCAGCTCAGGTAGTAATCCCAGGGTCCTGGGATCGAGCCCTGCATCGGGCTCTCTGCTCAGCAGGGAGCCTGTTTCTTCCTCTCTCTCTCTCTCTGCCTGCCCCTCTGCCTACTTGTGTTCTCTCTGTCAAATAAATAAATAAAATCTTAAAAAAAAAAGACGACATATACATCCTTCTGTTCTTAAAAGGCAGTGGGGATATATATAAATTTACATAGAAATATAACAGAAAAAGTGTTAATTTTTGGTTATCACTAGGGTCAGGAATTAGAAATGAATCTCCTTTTCATTCCACTATTCAATATCTAACATTTCTAACAATAAAAATACCAGAGATACAATAAAATATATTTTTAAAAGGTAGTTAAAATAGAATGAAAAGATCCTTAAAAATAAGAAGGGAGAGGATAGATCTTGTTGTAAAGGCATATTTCCACTTGGAAAGCTGTGTATGTCTATAGTGAACGTTGTTGCCTTGGCTGTCCAAGAGTAATTAAATATATTGTCCCTCCAAAGGTATATGTACTATATTAAGTTTTTACATTAGTCATTAAAGATTTATTTCAGGAGTCTCACTCCTGACAGAACAATCTTGCAAGTATTAGATTTTATTTTTTAGTTTAAATTATTCTCTCTACTTTCACAATTTAAGTCACTTATTTGCAACAAAACAGTAAGTGAAATGTAACCATTTGAATGAATAAAGCATGAACTCCACATAATGCAGCCCTCATGCTGTGCATGTAATGAAATCTATTTCTCTTTGATGATCTCAATTAAAAGAAGTTAAGAATTGGGACTGTGACTTTAATTATTTCTTGATGTATTTGTGTTTTTTGCCAGGCAGAAAAAGTAAGCAAGAGCTTTTAGCAGGGTTTCCCATGGTTGTCCTTGGCATTAGGTCCCTGGAATGAATGAGTAGGATTACATCAGGGAAGAGGACTAATCTTAGAAATGAAAGGGTAAAAACACTTTTCTCTGATGGCTATTATTTTATAACAAAGCACAAAACATAGAGACCAAACAATAATCACTCCCTTTCGGTCACAATCAGTGGGTCAGGAATTCTGGTTGGGTTCAATTTGGTGATTGTTTTTGCTCCATATGATGTTGATTAGGGTCACTTGATGGTGTTTAGTGGCAGCTGGTCTGGTCTAGAGGGTCAAGGTGGCTTTCACTTACTTAACCAGTACTTTATAAAGATGGCTGGGAGACTGGGCTCAGCTAATCCCTTCTTCATCTCCATGTCATTGCAAGATCTCTAGGAGTCTGACAGCAACACAAGCAAGTGTTCAAGGAGGTAGGAAATGGAAGCTACCAGTGTCTTAAGGTCTCATGTAAGCATTATTTCTGCCATTGTTTTTTCCTCAAACCATCCACAGAATATACTCAAGTTTGAAGAGAGTGGCATGGATTCCACCTCTTGATGAAGGGAACCAAGAAATATATGGTTCTCTGTAATCCAGCCTATTCTCCTATAGGCGTATTATTCCTAAGAATAGGATATCCCACTCTTATTGTCTCTAAACTGTTGGATAAAAAATCCTAGACCCTTCCAGAGGTCCAAGGTTAACCTTGGCCAAGGTCAGGTTACCCACATTTGCATGAAACTAGATAATGGGACGTATTAGAGCAAAGGTTTGATATTTGTTGCTGTTGTTCCATACACACCCTTTAAAATTCTTAATTAAGGGCGTCTGGGTGGCTCAACCATTAGGTGTCTGCCTTTGGCTCAGGTCATGATCCCAGGGTCCTGGGAGCCAGCCCTGCACCGGGCTCCCTGCTCAGCGGGAAGCCTGTTTCTCCCTCTCCCACTCCCCCTGCTTGTATTTTATCTGTCTCTCTGTCAAATAAATAAATAAACTCTTTTTTTTAAATTTTTATTTTTTTAAGGATTTATTTCTTTGACAGACAGAGATCACAAGTAGGCAAAGAGGCAGGGAGAGAAAGGAAGGGAAGCAGGCTCCCTGCTGAGCAGAGAGCCTGATGCAGGGCTCAATCCCAGGACCCTGGGATCATGACCTGAGCCGAAGGCAAATGCTTTAACCCACTGAGCCACCCAGGTGCCCCAAATAAATAAAATCTTTAAAAAATGAAATAAATAAATAAATAAAATCCTTAATTACAAAAAGTGAGTCAGATATTTTATATCAAGGTCTATGATAAAAATACATTCTCTGGATCTATGTTTAATTATAAGCAAAACTAAATGACTCTTAACTTGTTTAAAATCATCATATATTCTGGAGAAAATAGTGAAAGGTGGAGTTACATCAATATCTATATATGTTAGGTAGATATTGAAATTCTAGCAGAGTCTGCCCCCCTGCTTAATGTGCCAGGCATTGTTCTAGGTTCTGGAGATCTACTGTTGAAAAAGATTTTTTAAACCCCTGACTTCCTGGAGTTTACATTCTCATGAGAGAGAGACAGATGATACATAAACAAATACATAGACATGTTGTTTCAGGTGATGGAAAGACCAGTGAAGAAAAGTGACAAGTAATGAGCTACAGAATGATTATGGAGGTAGGAATGGGGCATTTCTGTTTAGAAAGTGAAGGGGCCCCGCCTAGCAAGTGACATTCAAACAAGTATGTGAACAAAGTGAGGAAGGTAACCGTATGGCAACATCAGAAAAGGAAGATTTCTTTGACTTGGAAAAAAACAGGAAACACAAACTTCCTGAGGCAGAAATCAGCTTTAACTTTTCAAGCAGCACAGAGTGGTTGAAGCAGTCAGAAAATCAGGCAATTCTGTAATTAAATGTCACCCAAAACTCAGTGGCTTAAATCAATAATAACCATTTATTGTCCCTCATGGATTCTGTTGGTCAAACTTTCAGGAGTTGCTTGGCTGCATGGCTGTGACTCCCAGTCTCTTGTGAAGCCACAATCAGGGGTCAGTCAGGGCTGCAGGCCCCTGTTGACTGACAGGCTGAAGGGTCCAGGAGGAAGTTCTCAGAACACTAATATAGCATCAGAACTGCTCTCTCCTGTTGGTCAAAGCCCAGATTCAAGGGATAAGAGGAAAGTCATGGTTGTGATAAATATGTAGCTTTGACTGCCTTCAGGAAATACAGTTCTCCAAGTGACTAGACAATTTAAGGTCTGTGGGGGCCACCATAAGAAGTTAGGATTTTAGTGCAAGTGCAATGAGAATCCTTGAAAGATTAGGAAGAGGCACAGTAGGGGCATTAGACACAGGGGTGATGCAGCCCTTCCTGGTCCTGGGGTCCCCAGGGCCTGTTGATGGCTTCAGGGAGCCTCCCTGAAACTCAGATTTATACTTTCGGAGGTTCACTTTGGATGCTATGTGCTAAACTGACTGTAGAATAAGAAGACAAGATGCTGGTGGTGTCCAGAAAATAAAAGATGATGAGTCAGTTAGGTTATGTCGATATGGCAAAAAGTTTCAAATTTGGGAGATGTTTTGAAGTTTGAGACAATAAGATTTACTATTGGATTGGATGTGGGATTTGAGAGAGATATGTTAACAACTATTCCTAGCATTTGGGATACAGTAAATGGGTGGATAGTGCATCCTTTACTAAAATGGAAAAGCCCGGTCATGTAATTTATTTAGGGGTGCTGTGGGGATTCAGATTTCCAGGGCAGGCATGTCCAGTATGGTGTCTATTGTTAGGATGAGAACCAAAAGCCCTAGGAATGGACAATACAGTGGGAAGGTCTTTGGTGATCCTGACAAGACCTTACAGACTTGTGATTGATAGGTTAAATAATAAAGTAGAGGAAAGAAAATTAGGATACACAGTAAAACTAAAACTTGAAAAAACTATGGAGTTTTATTGAAGACCATAAATATTGAAGGAATGAAATGATACAACCAACATACCATGCTCTGAATGCAAGAGGCAAATCAATAATTTCCTAAGTAGCGACTCATTCACCTTAACAGTCTGTCTACAGTGTACACACCAGTGTCAGGACATTCTCATATTATTGATGAGGGTTCCAAAGAGGAGAGAGTTGCTACTATAGTCAGGAAAAATCAGAAGGAGAGCTAAAAATAAGACTCTGCTTTCCCATCTCCCAATCTGAAATCCTAGCTCTGCATGTATGCACAAACATGTGTACACAGATAATCATGTTTCCCCTGTTTTATACCATGTAAAAAAGACTGAGTACAAGATTATTGGCAGAGAATCATGTCCAGGCCTTAGTAATTTGGGATTGTCTAGCACATTTATTTATCTCTCATGTTAACTATGGAAAAGGCATATGGCCCTCACCAAAGTGTGCAGTACTCCTTGTTGATTCCAAGTGATCTTGGACAATGTGGAGGTGAAGGGTGTCAACTGCTGCACAATCAAAAATCTGAGTATGACTCTTGACTACCTTAAACTTAACTAATAGCCTACAATTGCTACTGACCAGAGCCTTACCAATAACATAAATACTTGATTAATACATATTATATGTATTTTATACTGAATTCTTATGATAAAGTTAGCTATAGAACAGAGAATGTTATTAAGAAAATCATAAGGATGAGAAAATATGTTTACAGTACTGTATATATGTTTATTGAATAAACTCCACACATATGTGTCCCTGGCCAGGGCAGGGACAGACAGAGTGAAGCCTGGCCCCAGGATAGTGATGTTCTGCAGCCTGGTGGCCTGAGCTCAGCACTGGCAGTCACCAGGTAGCCTGTGGACAGCAGTAACACCCTGAAGCTGCAGTGGAGCTGCCCCATAAGCCTGAAGCTGTACCATCACTGATGGGTTTAGGTTTTCTTTGCTGTTCTTTCTCTAGCTCTTTAGGGTTAGGCTGTGTACTTGAAACCTTTCTTGTTTCATGAGAAAGGCTTGTATTGCTATATACTTTCCTCTAAGGACTACTTTAGCTATGCCCCACAGGTTTTGAACAGTTGTGCTTTCATTTACATTTGTTTCCATGATTTTTTAAGATTCTTCTTTAATTTCCTGGTTGAGCCTTTCATTCTTTTAGTAGGATGCTCTTTAGCTCCATGCATTTGAGTTCTTTCCAACTTTCCTCTTGCGATTGAGTTCTAGTTTCAGAGCGTTGTGGTCTGAAAATATACAGGGAATGATCCCAATCTTTTGGTACAGTTGAGACCTGTGACCCAGGATGCAATCTATTCTGGAGAATGTTCCATGGCGCTAGAGAAGAATGTGTATTCTGTTGCTTTGGGATAGAATGTTCTGAATATATCTGTGATGTCCATCTGGGTCAGTGTGTCATTTGAGGCCTTTATTTCCTTGTTGATTTTTTTGCTTAGATGATCTGTCCATTTCAGTAAGGGGAGTGTTAAAGTTCCCTACTATTATTGTCAATGTATTTCTTTGATTTTATTATTAATTAGTTTATATAATTGTCTGCTCCCATGTTGGGGGCATAGATATTTAAAATCATTAGATCTTCTTGTTGGGAAAACCCTTTAAGTATCATATAGTGTCCCTCCTCATCTCTTATTATAGTCTTTGGCTTAAAATATAATTTATCTGATATAAGGATTTGCACCCCAGCTTTCTTTTGAGGTCCATTAGCATGGTGAATTGTTTTCTACCCCTCAATTTATTTTTTTTCTACCCCTCACTTTAAATCTGGAGGTGTCTTTGGGTCTAAAATGAGTTTCTTTTAGATAGCATATCAATAGGTCTTACTATTATTATTATTATTTTATCCATTCTGGTGTCCTGTTTCTTTTGATTGGGGCATTTAGCCCATTTACCTTCAGGGTAACTATCAAAACATAAGAATTTAGTGCCATTGTATTGCCTGTAAGGTGATTGTTACTGTATATTGTCTCTGTTCCTTCCTGGTCTGTGTCACTTTTAAGTTCTTGCTCAGCTTAGAGTACCCCTTTCAATATTTCCTGTAAGACTGGTTTGGTATTTGCAAATTCATTTTTTTTTTTCTTGCCCTGGAAGCTTTTTATCTCTCCTTCTACTTTAAATGACAGCCTAGCTGGATATAGTGTTCTTGGCTGCAAATTTTTCTCATTTAGTGCTCTGAATATATCATGCCATTCCTTTCTGGCCTGCCAGGTCTCTGTGTATAGGTCTTCTGACAATCTTATATTTCTACCAATCTTATATTTCTACAAACCTCTTTTCCAGAGCTGCCTCAGGATTTTCTCTTTGTCTCTGAGACTTGTAGGATTTACTATTAGATGATGGGATGTCTACCTTTTTTATTCATTTTGAGGGGGGTTCTCTGTGCCTCCTGGATTCTGATGCCTGTTTCCCTCCCTAAATTAGGGAAGTTCTCTGCCAAAATTTGCTCCAATATACCTTTTGCCCCTCTATCTCTTTCTCCTTCTGGAATCCCAATTATTCTAATATTGTTTTGTCTTATGGTATCACTTATCTCTCGAATTCTCCACTCGTGGTTCAGTAGTTTTTGTCTCTTTTCCTCAGCTTACTTTCCATCATTTGGTCTTCTATATCAATAATTCTTTCTTCTGCTTCATTTATCCTAGCAGTAAAACCCTCCATTTTTGATTCAACCTAACTAATAACTTTTTTAATTTCAACTTGGTTAGATTTTAGTTCTTTTATTTCTCCAGAAAGGGATTTTATTTCCCCAAAAAGGGATTCTCTAGTATCTTTTATGCTTTTTTCAAGCCCAGCTAGCATATTTATAATCAATCTCGCTCTGACAAATTCCCAATTTGTCAGAGCAAGAACTTTGACACCTTACTAATGTCCATATTGATTATGCCCCCAGCAGTTGGTAGTGCTTCTTGTTCTTTTTCCTTTCTTTCCTTTTTTTTTTTTTGTTTTTGTTTTTGTTTTAGGTGAATTTTTCCACCTTGTTGTTTTGTCCAGAGAAGAATAAATGATTGAGAGAACAAAATGCTAAAAGAGTAACAACGACCCCAGGAAAATATACGCTAACCAAATCAGAAGACACCCGAAACCAGGGGAAGAAGAAAAGGAAAAAAAGTATATGATCAGTTTGGTATATAGAACAAAGCCACACACTAGATTTGGGGTATATTTTTGTCTGTTAGAAGAAACTGCCTTCCAAAATTTTAAGGAAAGAAAAACTTATACATAAAAATATAAGGGTAGGGGAACTTGGGTTGCTCAGTGGGTTAAGCCTCTGCCTTCAGCTTGGGTCATGATCTCAGGGTCCTGGAATCGATCCCTGCATCGGGCTCTCCACTCAGCAAGGAGCCTGTTTCCCCCTCTCTCTCTGCCTGCCTCTCTGCCTATTTGTGGTCTTTGTCTGTCAAATAAATAAATAAAATCTTAAAACACATATATAAGGGTAATTATGTTGAAGGGATAGAATATAACTTTAAAAATGAAAATTAAAAAGATTTTTTTAAAAGATTTTATTTATTTATTTGACAGACAGAGATCACAAGCAGGTAGAGAGAAGAAGAAGCAGGCTCCCTGCTGAGAAGAGAGCCTGATGTGGGGCTTGATTCCAGGACCCTGGGATCATGACCTGAGCCGAAGGCAGAGGCTTTAACACTGAGCCATCCAGGTGCCCCAATTAAAAGCATTTTTAACAAGGAATTGATATGATGTTGGTTGAAAAAGGAAAGAAGAAAATTTTTTAAAAAAAGAAAGAAAGAAATTTTTAAAAATTAACTTTGAACGACTAAAGAATCATGGGGAAAAAGTCATGAATTCTATGTGCTCTATTCTTCTAGTGCTAGAGTTTTGCAGTGCTCATTGCTCGGTAAACTTGGTCTTGGCTAGATAATCTTGCTGATCTTCTGGGGGAGGAGACTCTTGCAGTGTTTCTCAAATGTCTTTGCCCCAGCCAGAATTGTACCACCCTTGCCAGGGCCCAGGCTAAGTAATCTGTTCAGGTTTGCTCTCAGTAGCTTTTGTTCCCTGAAAGCTTTCTGTATAGCTTTGGAGGACGAGTGCAAATGGCAGCCTCCCAATTTTCAGCCCTGGAGGAGAGGAGAACTCAGAGTCCCCCTCCTCAGTGAGCTCTCAGAGAAAAGCAGTCAATCATTCCTCTCTTCCTAGACTCTGGCCACGCTCCGTGTTCACCTGGCCTGTGACTGAGCTTTTCTATCTCTGGTACATGACCCTGTGTGAAGTCTCCCCTCATCCTGGGGGAGGAAAAGGAGTCTTCCCAGATATGTCATTTATTGGGTCCCTGCTTGAAGAGTAGTAGCCTGACTATGCCACAGATCATGATTTATAGCATCCTTGAGCTGAGATCCCAGCCCTTGACTCTGATTTTGCAGCCCCGCTGCCTTCCCTACTCTGATACTTGGGAGCTCTGCCACATTCAGACACTTTTTCTGTGACCTTGAGGGTCCTGAGACTACATTGTTCCAATGAGGTTCCACCCCCTACTTCACCACTGGAGATACATCCCTCAGTGGAACAGACTTCTAAAAGTTCTGATTTTGTGCTCTGCTGCTCTATCACTTGATGATAGCTGGCTGACAGAGGCTCCCTCCTCCCACTGTGTATATTCCCAAATATTGCCTTGGATTCACTTCTCCACACATTCCACCTTTCCAGAATATGGTAGCTTAACTGTTCATAGAATTGTTGTTACTCTTTCTTCAATCTCCTATTGAGTTTGTAGGTGTTCAGAATGGCTTGGTAACTATATTGCTGAATTCCTGGGACCAGACAAAATTTAAGTCTACTACTCCTTCACCATCTTGCTCCTCCCCCAAGAGGCTGTTGTTCTGGTTGACCCAGAGTGGTCTGATCATCCCAGAGGTCACCATGATTCCCATTGGAGACTTAGAGGGGAGAGTCTCATGCAGACATGTATGCCCTATGGACCCAAACAAATGGTACCTCTTTACAGATCCAACTGCTTCATACTGGAAGCTTCTCTTCTGCTCCTGACTCCCTGTTGCAACCTTAAAGGTTCTGAATTTGTCAGATGCAACAGATGTGCTCTGGGTACCAGATTCCAGAGGCTCTTCTCACAGCCCCACACTATGCTGATTTTTAGCTACAGCCCTTACAAAAAGATGTCAGCAAGAACTTCAACATCTTGATCATTTGTCTTACTTCCTTTTGGTGTTAACTATAGGACAAATCTGAACTCATCCCTGTTCATCATGTCTGTCTCCAGGCTCCTCACCAGCACCATAAACTCTGTGCTTCTTCAAAGGCTGTGGTATCAATAAAAGTTTATCTATTGAACAAGAATTCAATTTCAGGGAAGACAAATTCTGCTTCCATTTACTTTAGAACAGTATTGACATTTTAGAAATAGATAGATTGCTACTAAAATCAAACTTTTTGTTACTAATGAAATTGGATTTTCTTAAGGCTCCATAAAATGTTCAAGCAGTACAGCTGTGCAGTCACTCTGGCATCAAGCTTCCAAGGCAAGTGAATGATATTGTGGCTGCTGTGTGACAGAACTTCCCACCCTGCTCAGGTCATTAAGATTATCTGAAGACAAGTTTAAAGTTTCCCTTGGAAATGATGGCCATGAAATTCTCCTAAAAGTTCATATTTCCTCAAGTTCTTTCTATTTTTTTTTTTAAACTTCAGCATTCATGCACTAAAATGTACTTAAAAAAAGTGTCCCCTTAATATCCTTGCCACATAGGTAGAACAATTGCATTCTAGTGCACATGCATGGCTTACCCAGCTCACATCTTCAGCTTGATCAGAATTATGGGTAGACCATCTTTTCAGCTGCCATATCACTCATCTCAGTTGGCCATCAATTCTGTAATTAGGAAATTTCCAATTATTTTTAATAGATGCTACTTCAAGTCCTTTCAACTTCATTCATTCATTCATTCATTCAACCAAGCTTCATCAGTGGTCACTGATGGCCTGGACTCCATGCTGGGTTTGGGGGCCCTTAAAAATGATTAGACACATAACAAAACATAGTACTGTCTGGATTCCTTGCCTACAAACTTGTGATATATAATATGATGCTATGAGCCATAACTGCAGAACAGCAGTTTTCATTAACTCATTTAGGCAGTTGAGACTTACCTCAGACCTAATATTTGGTTGATATTCATGATGGCACTTAGCTACGATAACACATATCACAAAAGTTTCTATTGTTAACTGCATACACTAAAGCTTTGAGATTTTCACCGATTTATTATGCTATGTCATCAAGACTTCCTGTTCAAAACAAGTCTGTTTTAAGAGAAGTGGTCTTAAGGGGGAGCTTCTTAAATTCTGTGTTTAAGAGTATCCATCAACTCAAAATCAGGTGCCTAGGCTTCTAGCAGCTTATGCCTTGTATAAGGACGTCCTTACTAACATTGGAGGCATTTCCTATTATCACCACAGGAATAAAAGTTAAATCTTTATGACTTTTATTTATTTATTTTAATTTTGAAGGAGAAATTAAGCTAGAAAATTTTTTATAATTTTTAAAAATTTTTACATTTATCTTAGAGTCATATATTTGTTCATTTGAGCCATTATAATTGCCTTTGTTTTGTAGTTTTATCAGTATTATCCAAGAAGATGGAAAGATATATGTGATTCAGCAGTATTTCAAACTATTTTACAGTATCATTAGAAGTTACATATTTTAGTCTAGGATATTTTTTTTCTTTTTAAATTCAGGTGCATTTTATGGAAGATAGATTGTAGATTCAAGATTTATTTATACTTATAAATAAATTTATAGAAGAGTTTTCACAAAGAGTACATTTCTTTGGGCTCCAAAAGATCTACCCCTGATCAGAGCAGTTTCCTAATTCAGCCAAGTGCCTCATTTCTCATACGAGAATGTTGGAGGACTATGAGATCTCATATCTGTGCTGTTAGGAAACTCAGCATTTTTTTTCTAAAGATAAATAATAAATCATTTTCCTAGCAGGTTTAAATTTTATGAAGTATTCAAAATTCAAAAGCATTTATGGCTCTATGTAACCTAGGAGACTCCTAAAAGAATTTATCTCCTGACCTTCTGAAAGCACGGTTCAATAACATAGACTTGCGTCAGGGGTTTCAAGTTCAACATACAGAAAGGACTATGGGATATTTACCAAATAGTCAGTACTGACAAAGGAAACTGAGTTTTGCAAATAGCAGAAGAGAGTCCTTTGAGTTACAGTTCATTTATTTTTTTTTGAAGATTTATTTATTTATTTGAAAAAGAAAGCATGTGCAATTTGGGGGAAGGGCAGAGGGAGAAAGAATACCTAAGCAGACTCCCATTGAGCATGCAGGCCAATGTGGGCTTGATCTCACAACCTATGAGATCAGCACCTGAGCACAAATGAAGAGTCAGGTGACTAAGCCAGCCAAGCACTTTTAAAGTTCCTTTAAAAATGAATTTCATGTTTTCAAATTAAGAACTGCAGGATTGTTGAGAAAAAATTCTCAAAAGTAAAACAATATGAACTTACAATGAGAAAGGAAAAAAATGTTACTTGATTTAGTAAAAAATCAGATTTTTAGAATATTTTTTGAACATCAGCTTTTTCAAAAACAGTAGTATACTCATTGTAAGTTAACATAAAACTCTGTTGCAGACTTCTACTTCCAGGAAGATGAAGTAGATATATTTGACCCTATGTTTACCAGTAAGTACAACAAAAATCTGGATGTTATATAAGACAAAATGTAAGAAAACTCATAGAGGTAGAGGGAAGACAGACTGACTAGAGACTTTGGGACACAAGAGATAATATAATACTGAGATTTCCTGATTTTCAGTTTACTTCATATTCCAGATGTGGAGCTGAAGAAATGAGAAACCCAGAAATGCCAAGCAATGTGGACTAGGGGGAAACAAAAGCCTACTCTCTGCTCTGTGGATAAATGGATAAGGAAATGTGGTCTATACATATAATGGAATATCACTCATTCTTAAAAAAAAAAAAAAAGAAGGAGGAGGAGGAGGAGGAGGAGGAAGAAGAGAAGGAGAAGAAGAAGAACAAGAAGAACAACAAGAAGAAGAAGAAACTTCTAACACATGCTACAACATGGATGAACCTTGAAGACATTCTACAAAGTCAGTAAAAGAAGTCAGCTGCAAAAAGATACATGTTATATGATTCCACATATATGAGGTACCTAAAGTAGTCAAATTCATAGTTACAGAGAGCAGAATGATGCCAGGGACTGATGATAGAGAGGAGACGAAGAATTGTATTTTAATGGGTATAAAGTTTTAGTTTTAGAAATATATTGCTCAGTAATGTGAATATACAAATGTACTTAACATTGCTGAACTGTATACCTAAAAATGATTAAGACTGTAAGTCACAATTAAAAAAAAAAGTTTTTTTTTTAAAAAAAACTCCCCTGCACCCCTACACACACACACACACACACACACACACACACACACAACTAGGATGATGTTAAGAAAATCTGAGTGGCAATCTGAGACTTTCATCCTTGCTAAACAGTGACCAAACCCACTCCCCTGAAGTGTCACTGTGGATGATCCTGGGATTTTACCTTTACCTGATGGGAATGCAGAAGCACACAACTTTCCCTTCATAATTGGCATTGAGACAGTCAACTAAACCAGAGGCATAAATAAGACCTGGGATCTTGAAACATAATAATAAAATGCCAGTCAAAAATTCAGTTAAAATCATTCCTCATAACTAGAAGTAGGAAGATCTTAAACTTGGTGAAAATACAACAAATGGATCTGAAATGAAGGTGACAGATCTATTAGAATTATCTGAAAAAGATTTTATAAAAGCCATTGTAAAAATGCTTCAACTAGCAATTACAAACATGCTTGAAAACAACAGAAAAAAGTCTCAATAAAAAAAGAAATAAAAACACAAAGAAGAACCGAATGAAACTTTTAGAACTGAAAAATTTATAATTGGAAGTAAAAAGCTCTGTCAGTTGGCTCAACAGCATAATGGAGGGTGCAGAAAAGAGAATTAGTAAACTGAATGACAGAACAAAAGAAATTACCCTACCTAAACAAAGGAAAGGGGTGCCTGGGTAGCTCAATCAGTTACACCTGCTTGGGGCATAGGTCATGATCCAGGAGTATTGGGATTGAGCCCTGCATTGGGAAATCCCTCTTCAGCAAGGAGTCTCCTTCTTCCTCTCCCTCTACTCCTCCCCCAGCTCATTCTCTTTCTCCCTTGCTCGCTCGCTCTCAAATAAACAAATAAAAATATTTTTTTAAATGAAGAAAAATAAAGAAAGGAGAAAAAATGGGGGAAAAATACATAACCTCAAAAACCTGTAGAAGTAAAGCAACAAAAGAACGAATTCTGATATCCTTTTTCTGAAGAAAAGGAGAAAAAGTACAGAGTTGAAAAGGTACTCAAGGAAATAATGGCCCAAATATCCCAATTTGGCAGAAGACATAAACTTACAGATTCAAAAAGTTAAGTAACTCTCAAACAAGAAAAAAATTAAATAAATCTATACCAAGGCATATCAGTGTCAAATTTCTCAAAACTAAAGACAAGAAGAAAAACCTTAAAGCAGCAAGAGAGGAACAATAGGAATGACAGTATATTTCCCATGAAAAATTGTATACACCAGAGATCAGAGCAAAGTAGCATGTGCCAAAAAACAAAGCTTCCAGGTGAAGCAAAAAAAAAAAAAGTAAATGAAAATATAAAGAGACAAACTCGTAATTGTGGGTGGAGATTTAAACCTTGAACTCTCTCTCAACAACTGATAGAACAACTACACAGAAAATAAACAAATATACAGAGAATTCAACATCATCAATCAATAGGACATAATCAAATTTGTGGAATACTTCAACCAACAGCAGCAGAATACAGATTGTTTCCAAAAGCCTATGGAATACATACTGAGATGGACTATATCCTGCAACATAAAACAAACCTTAACAAATGTAAAAGAACTAAAATCTATTCAAAGTATGTTTTATAACCACAATGAAATTAAGCCAGAAATTCATGACAGAAAGATGACAAGAAAGTCTCTGAACACTTGAAAGTTAAATATTATACTTCTAATTAATACATGGGTCAAAGATAAACTCTCAATTGAGAAAATAGATTAAACTGAATGAAAATAAAAATAAAACATATCAAAACCCGTGGAGCATAACTAAAGCAGTGATGAAAGGGAAATTTGTAGCACTAAATCCATATATTAGAAAAGAGAAGGGGCACCTGGGTGGCTCAGTGGGTTAAAGCCTCTGCCTTCGGCTCAGGTCATGATCCCAGAGTCCTGGGATCGAGCCCCACATCGGGTTCTCTGCTCAGCAGGGAGCCTGCTTCCTCCTCTCTGCCTGCCTCTCTGCCTACTTGTGATCTCTGTCAAATAAATAAATAAAATCTTTAAAAAAAAAAAAGAAAGAAAAGAGAAAAACTCTAAAATCAATAATCCAAGCTCCCAACTCAAAAACCAAAAAAAATGAACCAAAGAAAACCCAAAGCATAGTGAGAAGGACCAAATAGGTTAATATGAAAACAGAAAACAATAAAAAGTAGAGAATCAATAAAACAAAAGGTGGTTCTTTGAAAACAGAGAGAATCAATAAAAAAAGAATCTTTGAAAACATAGAGAATCAATAAAACAAAAGGTGGTCCTTCAACAAACATTAAACAAGAGTAAAAAAGAAAAAGATACAAATTATCAACATAAGGAATGAAACAGGGGTTATCACTACTACAAATACTGTACACATCACAAGGCTAATAGTGGAATCAAATTGTCAACTCCACTCATAATTTGGTAACTAGAAGAAATGAACTGATTTCTTGAAAAACAAAACTGCAACAACTCCTCATAGAAAATAGATAATTTGTAGAGCCTATAACTATTAGGGAAACTGAATTCACAATTTTAAAACTCTCTAAAAAGAAATTTCCAGGTTTATATGTTTTCACTGAAGAATTCTACCCAAATGTTTATTGAGGAATCAAAATCAATTCTACACTATCTCTTCAGAAAATAAAAGAAGGAATACTTCCCAATCAATTTTTTTAAGTTTTTTTTAGTATTTTATTTATTTATTTAACAGAGAGATCACAAGTAGGCAGAGAGGCAGGCAGAGAGAGAGGAAGAGAAGCAGGCCCCCTGCAGAGCAGAGAGCCCGATGGGGGGCTTGATCCCAGGACCCTGGGATCCTGACCTGAGCTGAAGGCAGAGGTTTTAACCCACTGAGCCACCCAGGTGCCCCCTTCCCAATCCATTTTATAAAGTATTACTTGATATGAAAACCAGACAGATACTACAAAAAAAAAGGAAGAAATAAAACTACATATCAGTATCCCTATGAACATAAACAAAGAAAAAAGTTATTTAAAAAATATTAGACATCACAAGGATAATAGTGGGACACTATGATCCAGGCAGTTGAGGGGGGCAAATTATAGCACTGACTGCGTACATTAGAAAAGAGGAAAGTCTCAATAATCTATGCTCCCAACTCAAAAAAGAAGAAAAATTAGCTCACAAAAAATCTTTAATAAAACATTAGCAAATAAAATAAGCAATATATAAAAAGAATTGCACACAACAGTGAATTGAGTTTATTCAATAGATGCAAAGTTGATTCAATATTCAAATTTCAATCTACCATATTAAGAGTATAAAAAAGGACAATCACATGATTTATTAATTGAGGCAAGAAAAATAATTTGACACAATTTAACACTTATTCACAATAAAAGTTCATTGAAAATATAGGAATAGGTGAACTTGGGTGGCTCAGTCTTTAAGCATCTGTCTTTGCCTCGGGTCATGATCCCATGGTCCTGGGATCAAGTCCCACATCAGGCTCCCTGCTAGGTGAGAAGACTGCTTCTCCCTCTCCCACTCCACTGCTTGTGTTCCTGCTCTTGCTATTTCCTTCTCTGTCAAAGAAGTAAATAAAATCTTTAAAAAAAGAAAATAAAGGAATATAGTAAATATTATAGTAAATATAGTAAATATATATGGTATATATAATATATATATATTATATATAGTAAATATTGATGTATATTATATATAAATATAATATAGTAAATATAGTAAAAAAAAATCGCTCAACTTAATAAAGAGCTCCTTCAAAAACCTATAGCTCACATTATACTTATTGGTGGAAGACTGAATGTTTTTCCTTTTAGATTATTAATAAGTCAGGGACTTCTGTTCCCACTATTTTAATTAAACATAGAACATTGGAAGTTCTATCATGTGCAATAAGATAAGCAAGGGAATAAAAGTCATACAGACCAAAAAGAAAGACAATAAACTGTCACTATTTGTAAATGGCATGATTGTCTATGTGGACAATCCCCCCCCAAAATCTACAAAAACAAAACAAAACAACAACAACAACAAAAAATGAAAAACCAATCTCCTACAACCAGTGAATTCAGCATGATTCACCATAAATACACAAAAATCAATTTTATTTTTATGTACTAGCAATGAACGCACGGACACCAAAATTAAAAATCAGTATCATTTACAACTACTCAAAAAATTAAATACTTCAGAGTAAATTTAATGAAGCATGTAAAGGAGTTATATGCTAAAAACTGTAAAACTCATAAAAAATCAAACAGAATTTAAATATAAGGAGAGACATATGATGTTCATGATTTGGGAAAGTCAATATAATGATGACATCAATTCTGTTTAAACTGATAGACAAATTTAACAGAATTCCTATAAAAATCCCAGATGGTTTCTTTTTTATAAATATTTTGTTTATTTATTTGAAAGAAAGAGAATGAGTCGGGGAGGAAGGGGCTGAGGGAAAAACAGACTCCCTGCTGATTATGGAGCCTAACATGGACAGAACTAGATTCCAGGACCCAGAGATCATGACTTGAGCTGAAGTCAGATGCTTAAGTGACTGCCACCCAGGCACCCCAGAAAGTTTATTTTTCTTTAGGTGTCAGCAAGAGTATTCTAAAATGTATGTGGAATATGTGCTCTCCTTAATACCCACCACCAGGAGCACTGGGTGTTATATGTAAACAATGAATCTTGGAACACTACATCAGAAACTAATGATGTATTGTATGGTGACTAACATAACACAATAAAAATAATAAATAAATAAATAAAATGTGGAAAATCAAAACAGCTAAAATACAGACAAGATTCTAAATATATATAAAAAAGCAAAGCTGAAACAACTGTGAAAAAGAAGATAAAGTGGGGGAACTCTGCACATTTCAAGACATTTTATGACTGTAGTTATACAAACTGGATAGTATTGGTGAGAGGATAAAATTATAGATAAGGAGAACAAAATAGAGAAAAGAATCTTGACCTAAGTTTCACATTTTATGCAAAAATTAACTCAAAATGGGTTATAGGCTTAAATGTAAAACATAAAACCATAAAGCTTTTGAAAAAAAAAAAAACAGAAAGAAAATCTTCTGGATCTAGGGCTGAACAAAATGTTCTTATTCTTGATGTCAAAAGCATAATCCATTAAAGTAAAAATTGATATACTGGACTTTACAGCTTTGGAGTTTTCCATTCCAGTAACTGCCTCGCTTGGGACTTCTGCTGACCTCACAGTTGTTCTTTGTTTGCTTATTTTAAACCCTTTAAAGTAATTTTTCTTTGAAGGAGACACTCTCATCCTTTCAAGGCTATGCATATTCAGTTTATTAACTTGTGTACCAAATATGACCCGGGCACCTGGATAATATATACCCAGATGCAGAAAATAGGAATAAGATCAAGTCCCTGTTTTGATATTAACAGACCTGGTGAGAAACGTACCACAGGCTCTGCAGTGAAACAGAGGGGAAGGAGGTCCACATAGTATGGGAGCAAGGAGGCTGGTGTGACCACCTGGAGAAGTCTGAGTGGGTTTTGAGGATGGATGGACACTCAAGAAGGCACTCTGAGTGACCTGCTAGTATGAGTTTTGGAGGTACACAAGGACATAAGGCATACTTGTGAAATAGAATGAGGCAAAGAACAGAACTGTGGCTGGAGGTGACGCTGGAGAGGGATGCTGTGGTAGGAAAGCGTGCCGAGCTTAGGAGACTGAGCCTTATGGGCACTGAAGACCTGTAAGACCCTTTATGCAGGGGAGCCAGGCTGTCATAACAAAATACCAGACAAGGGGTGGCTGAACAACAGAAACTTATTTCTGGAGGCTACAAAGTATAAGATCAAGGTCTGGTAGGGTTCAGTTTCTTCTGAGAGTGTCCTTCTGGGTTGCAGATGTGTGCCTTCTCCCTGTGTTCCCAGATGGTGGAGAGAGGACCCTGGTGTCTCTTCTTCAAGATTCTGTTGGATCAGGACTCCACCCTATTACCTCATTTAACCTTAAGTACTTACTTAAAAACCCCATCTCCAAATATGATCATTCTGTATTTTATAATGTAAAGATGATAAGGATTGATGTGGGAAACAAAGACAGAAGAAAAATTATTAAATTTCCTTACTACGTAGAGCCCATCGACAGTCCTTGAAACAGGCAGATTGACATTCCTCTAGCGAGTCAACTGCCTTGATGTTGACACTTTGCTACAGGCAAAAAGCAATCCTAGCTTGACCCCCTATCCCTACCCCCTCCAGATCCTGTAAACCTACTTTAACATATAAAATTTCTTTTGGAAAATTTATCTCTACCCCGCAAGATATGTGTTGACAATCATCCCCCAAGCATATGGCCCACTGATATACATCTGAAGGGTCTCTTGACTAAGGTTTTATTAGACAGTAATAAATGACCCTTTCCAAATAGCTAGCCCTATCAAGGTCCTGGAATTTTGCCTCTAAAATATCTTAGAGACTTACGCTATGCTTAACCCCCTCCCAACTTAAAAGTATATAATGGGCCACTTCTCATTACCCCAGTACAGCTCTTTCTGCCTGGGGTCCTGTCCCTGTGCTTGAATAAAATCACCTTTTTGCACCAAAGACATCTCAAGAATTCTTTCTTGACTGTTGGCTTTGAACCCTAACGTTTTTCTTACACCCAGGATGATGATGATGATCAGAGGTTAAGTGTTCAGCTTGTGAATTTGGGGGGACACAAACATTCATCCCACCACAGAAGCCATGGTCAGATTTGCCATTTAAGGATACTATCAAAGTGGTGACCCCAGAGCCATCACACTGACTGAGAAGGGAGGCTGGTGCTAATCGGAGGTGGGGGGGACAGTGCTGAGTGAGAAGAGGGACTGGTGATAATCAGGGTTTTTTTTTTTTTTAACTTTTTTTTTTTTTTTTAAGATTTTATTTATTCATCAGGGAGAGAGAGGGAGAGCGAGCACAGGCAGACAGAGTGGCAGAGGCAAAGAGAGAAGGAGGCTCCCTGCCGAGCAAGGAGCCTGATGTGAGACTCGATCCCAGGACACTGGGATCATGACCTGAGCCGAAGGCAGCTGCTCAACCAATTGAGCCACCCAGGCGTCCCAATAATCAGGTTTTTATAGAGTGGGAACAGGGTTCAAAAGTCTAGAGTCATGTGAGTTGAGAATTGTTGGGGTCAACTGGATTTACGGACAGATGAAAGGGAAATGCCGAAGGTTACTCTGAGATCCCTGGATTGGTCTTGCTGGGAGTGACCCTACCACCTGAGACTGGAAGGACTTGCTGCCCATGATCTATGGGTGGATGTTGTTCTGTGATGCATGGTGTCATCCACAAACAGAGTTGGTATTTCAGGAACAGTGGAGGTAGGTGTTGGCTCTGCCTGACATTTCCTGGCAGCTTGTGGGCACGCACACTGAGTGTCAGGCATGCAAGTTGTATTGATACACATACAAGGTGGACATGATCATTCCCATTTTACAGACCAGAAGACTGAGGCAGAGTTTAAGTTTCTTGGTTAAAGTAAAAAATGAGATCCACATGATGTTGGACAGCAAAGGAGAAAGGACTGGAGACTGAAATCATAGTAGTAAATAAATAAATAAATAAATAAATAAATAAATAAAATGATAATCAATTAAAAATTTTTTTAAAAAGTTTAATAAAAAAGCAAAGAAAAAGCAAAGCAAATAGGAGAAGCCTTCATCAGGGAAGGTATCAAACCAGTGACAAACCAAACTACCAGGCAGTCAAACAAGGGAGGGCAGTTTGATTTGGAGAGAACAGCTGGAGATATTAGAAATCATTCATGGCAGTGGGTGAAGGGGTCCAAACTCAAAACTTTCTAAGCCCTGCTTTCTTCAGACAAAGCTCCTGCCTCTGCTATTGTGCTCAGAGATGTGGCCCAGTGTATTTCCCTTTCAGTCTGAAATGTGAAGGGACTGCTATCCTGTGCTCCTTGATGGAAAAAGGTAAGAGTGTTTCAGGTGGAGACAATGAGCCCACTGTATGACCCTCACCTCCAGCCTTAGAGCAAAGGTCAGAGGTAAGAGGCACAGTTCAAGAAGCCCCAGGCAGAGAGACACCAGAGGCTATGAGGAAGACAATGGCAGACCAGGGGCATGATGGAGTCAGTCATAGACAATGGGTGTGGAAGGCAATTGGGAAATTTCCAAAAACAGACCCATCTGACATTTCTTAGTTCAATCCTGAAGGGCTTTCAATATTTGCAGCCAAAAACTACAAGAGAGAGATTTTCTACTAAAGTAATACTGGTATTTTTGCATTTATTAAGATGTTGGTATGAAGGACTGGTGGTGGGGAATCATATTCATTCTATGAACATGTTAGTGAATATATTTTGGCACACCAGCCCTCTGCCAGGCTCTGTAATCTGAAGTGGTCAAAACAGGCAGGAAGACTCCTGCTCCTGGAAGAGCCATTCTAATCCCTTCAACCGCTAATGTTTGAGTTTCAGTGCGGGGCCTCAGGAGAGGCAGCTGCATACTATGCCAATTCCAAATAGCTCTGAGTTATGAGGGAGCACCTGAGACCTCACATAGGTTTCTAGGTAAGCTTCCAAACCAAGGACCATGAATCAATTCGATCTGGTACTTCTACAGTGAAATACCCCAACATGTGGACACTAACTTCTTTATTGAAAATGACCACCAACTCCTGCACACAGTGTTTTATACTGGAATGCCTTATAAAACATGCATTATAATAGAATATCTAAAAAGTTGAGATACAAATAAAAACAGACTTTCTATTTTTTTTGGGGGGGGGTACCACAATGCATCAACATGAGTACACTGCCTTGAGACCCTATGATGCTCAGCCTCAATAGAGGAGAAAAGGGTTGCCAGAAACGGATCATGCTACAGATCTTATCTCTGGAGCCTGAACTTATTTCTTTTCTCCCTTTCTTTTTCTTTTTTTGTTCCTTTTGTTTGTTTTTCATTCTGGCAAGCTCTGAAATAAAATAATACCAGGCCAGGGAATATATCCTAAGGATACGTCAAGATGAAAAATGAGTCCCTCTCAAGCTTTTCTTTTCCAGAAAAATAAGCTCCTTATTCTGAAATTTCCCTGCTTCTTCCACCTCTGACTTCTCACCCCTGCTCAGTGCCTGAGTCCAGTTTCTCATCCATGACACTTTCTGTGGGAGATTTATCAATTATCTCCTAGGTTTGCTTTGGGCTTAGCCTGTGATTTAAGAAGTATGACAAGGTTTATAATTTGTGTGCCTTCCTTGCTCTCCTAAGAAAATCACTTTAACTCTGACTCCCACCCACCCTACTCCTCATACCTCTGATCCCAGCTGACAACAGATGAGGCAAGAAGGCCTAAATATTAACACTTTATTTCCTGCTGCCATGACAGCTGCTCCTCTGTTTTCTCTAGACCCAAGTTACTCAACAAAGTCATGGAATATCATCATGTGAAGCAAGATTTGTGCAAGAACTGCATCTCTCTGACTTTTCAAATAATAGATAGATCTTCTCACATTTATTTTCCCGAGATTCGAGAATGTTAAGTACCAGAAATCAAAACTTTCATATGAACTACAGGGTCTGCATTCTTCATTCTGATTGGAGAAGAATGGATTTGGAGTGCTCAAATCCAAACAAGAGAGTGCTTACTGGGCTTCTGGGCAGAGCCCTTCCAGGAGCACACAGCATGGAGCCATCCCTGAGAACTGCTTTGTGCAAAGTCATTCTAAGTACCAACAAGTATACATAGTCTGCATTAAAAACACCTTTGCTCTCTCTCTTTATTTTTCTTGTGCTTATTTGTGAAATACTGAAAACTACTAGAACTCATACAGCAATTCAGCAGCGTGGCAGGATACAAAGTCAATGTGCAGAAATCAGTGGCTTTCTTATACACTAACAATGAAAATACAGAAAGGGAAATTAGAGAATCGATTCCATTTACTATAGCACCAAGAACCATAAGATACCTGGGAATAAACCTAACCAAAGAGGTAAAGGATCTGTACTCAAGGAACTACAGAACACTCATGAAAGAAATTGAAGACACAAAAAGATGGAAGACCATTCCATGCTCTTGGATCGGAAGAATAAACATTGTTAAAATGTCTATACTGCCTAGAGCAATCTATACTTTTAATGCCATTCCGATCAAAATTCCACCGGCATTCTTCGAAAAACACAAAAAATTTTTAAAAAAAACATCGTAAGCCCAGCCCATTCTCTGCAGGAAGCACATTCAGAAGGCATAGTGCTTCTCTGGAGAGGATTCAATTTCCTTTTCCCACAGCCTCCAGCATTATGAAGAGAGAATTGACATCTTAACCTGTGATTCAAGGAGCAGTCCTACTGACATTTCCACAGCAGGGACACCAGAGCAGCAGACTGCCCTGTCCTCTATCCTCCCAAGGCCTGTCTGTGGCCCCATCAACCGTAGGGGTTTAAGGAGGCATCTGCCAGCCCCTGTCCCCTGTGGTTTAGAGCCCACCTCCCTAAAGTGGGTGGATGTGAGGGAAGTGGCTTTCACCTTTCCCAGTCCAGGTTGTAGACTGCATTGCAGTCACATCTTTAAATGCAGGTGGTGATGAAAATGCTGCTGACAGCTTTGCCGTCATATCCTCTGGGGCTACTATACTACCCATGTAAAGTCTGAAAGACCAACAGCTTTCAGGAGAGAATCCCAAGTGCTTGAAAGATTGACTTGGCAATGCCTCTATACACACACACTGGGAAACATGCAGGAACACCCAAAATCTTTCTATTAGAATTAGGCCTTTTCATTCACTTATATAATCAGACATTTTAACATGCAACTTGCTACATGACCAACAATTAAACTGCTTTGTGACAAAACTGAAATAAAATTGGAGTAACTCCCAGTGTTCATATTAAACAGTAGAAACCTTTTCCACCCTACCACCCCCTTAATATTTAAAACTGATACAAGTGGAATGGTGTTACCCCTGCACCCCCACAACCACCACTCTGTCCCTTGGCCCTGTCCTGATAGCAGCTCCCTGCTGAGGAGGTCTGAAAACTACTGAACTAGGCTGTTCCAAATGCTTCTCCACTGTATTGGGGCCAAGAGATCCTTCTGGGGACAGTGCTGCCCAGTATAAAGGCAGCAAAGCAGTGTTGACATCCATCCAACTTCCCCTGTAGACACCTGCTTCCCCCAAGCCACCTGCATACCATTTCCTGATGAGTGACCCCAGCAGTTCAGTGGTTTTTGCATGCTAGGCTTTATGCTGTCCATCCTGACACTTTTTCTCCCACCTGCTTCCATGCTCCTGGGCTTCAAGCAGCCTTAGTGTTCAGGGCTTCATCAAATCACTCACCCTGGTTAATGGACCTGCTGACATCACTTCCCAATAATGCTGGCAAGTTTTCTACTGACACATATGATGGACTTCAATAAGGTAAACACGTTGGTTTTGGAGAATTCATGTGAAAATAAAAATATTTTACTTAGGGTGAATTTAATAGGTTTAAATATTAATTTGTGTATTAACATGAAATATTGATGGGCATGCCTTCAAATATTAAAGCATACCACTCTGAGCAGAACACCACATTTTAGTTCTTCTTTGAAACCATCATTCACCTTTCAAAACACGTCTCCTGCTCTTATCTCAGAGACACAGAGAGTATAACCAAATGCTCACAGGCTCTTTTTAGGGCAGCAGTTTGTGCTCAACATGAAACACATGTTAGGGAAATAGTCCTTGTCCTGAGACATAGAGCATATGGATCTACAGGGAATCCAACGGCTGGGTGAGTTTACACCAAGTCCTTTCCTTACTGAATACTATACCTCCCCCCAATTATTTTTTTACAAATACAGCTTTATTTAGAGAGCTATGTCTTTTTTTTACATAGTCAGCCTCATGGTAGATGACAGATCACACACTTTATGGCAAGAAAGAAACTTGAGAGTGATAATCCAATAGTCTCACTCTGCAGATGTAGAAAATGACCACCAGAGAAAGTGACGTGACCAAAGTGACTTATCTGGAGGAAGCAATACCACCTTGGCCAAAATAAAGGAGGACTATTTCTTTAGAGGGACCCCTGTTGTGGCTGTTCCACCCCACAATTCATGAAGTCCATGTGCTCAAGGGAACTGTCCAAATCTCGGGCAATGATTTGCTGAGGGAAGACTCTTGAGAGACGCCTACCCAGCTGTGAGAGAAGAAGGCAAAGAAGAGGAAGAAGCTGGGCAAAGATAGATGTGGTGTCGCCTGGACACCAGTTTCAGCCTCATCCTCTGGAGGCATCATAGACTTGGATACACCTTGAAGCAAAAGGGCTGGGCCCCTCTAATATCCCATGAGGGATCTTAGAATGTATTTTGAAAAAGCATACCAGGCAAAATGACCACTGCAGAAATAACTGGGGTCTTCACTAACACCTACACATTGTTTTTTCTTCCATACCCGCTTCATATGCACAGGGAAGAATATAATCTGCTTTTCAAAGCACAACACTCTAATCGAAATGTGAGAACATCTGGTAGTAATTTCTGAAATTCATCAAATGCAAAATATCCATAGACAAGCCTGAGAAGAACAGTCTGAGAGACAGCTCCATGTAGCTAACAAGAAACTTGCTATTAATATAAAATAAAATGCAAAATACCCACCTAAATACTCTGTTTACTTTTATTTTATTTAAATTTATTTAGTGTCTGAAGTCCATTCTCTATTTGTGGACTTGACCTTGCTTTACCTTTGACTTCTCATTATAAACTGGAAGAACTGACGACCCATGAGAATTATGTTTCTTTCAGCATTAGCTGTGATCCAGAAGCTAACATTGGTAGGGTATGAAGCAAAGTGAGCATACGGATTCATTGATTGTTGAAGTCTGTGCTGGCTGGTAGACTGGCCTCCTCACCTTGCTCTTTGATATACAAACTCTTTTTATGATCTCCATGTTATACAGGTACTTCCAGGTTAAAAAGTTCCATAGAAACTTCAAAGATTTGAAAGGAATGTGAGATTGGCTCATCTCAGAGAAACTAGACTGGCAATGAGTTTCAGTAAGTGAGAGAATATGCCATCATGCTTGCTTTATCTGCAGCATTTTGGTGCCTGTGCCAGAATGGCTCCCATTCATCATTCCCTAAGCCAAAGAGGCTAGAAGAAGTCCACAGGGCAAGTTAGAAGAGACAGATCAGAGTTTTAGGAAAGACTGAGTAATCAGTAATGTGGGGTTGAGGTAGATGGTTGAAATCCAGGAAGAGATATACATGAGGACACCAAGGCAGATCGTGGGCCAGAGCAGAAGGATTCCAGAAGAACCAGTGAAACAAGGATGCTTGTTAAATAGATTGCATCAGTGGCCCTGATTCTTCATTTCTGTAATTATCTATGCTTTTTGCCTTGTGACATTTCCTATTAGAGAAGTATGTCTGTTCACGCTGTGCCCTTCTTTAGCCAGTGTCATATGGGTAGAACTGCCTGTTCTATGGCCTTCCCTAAGAGGCCTTGCATATTTTTCATTACTTCATCCATCTGCCAATGAGAAGAACACACCTTGGCTATCCCGCTAGGCCAAGGAGAATGAGAAATGTGTGAGGCACATTTCTCACACATACAGACTGCCACTGCAGTCTGGGGCAGAGTTTCCCAGCATAGCCCAGCCTTGATCTCCCAAATCCCAGATGACCCACTGACAAATGAGCTATAATATCCATTCATTGTTTTAGGTTTCTGAGTTTTGGAGGTGTTTGTTACACAGCATAATTACAAAGATGGCTAACCAATATGGTTGCTTCAAAATAGACAGTTGAATGTTTTTCTTTTGCATGTGATTTTCTAGGGGTCATTTGGAAGGAATCAGAAGGTTAATTATAGAGATTTCTTATCAAATGCTATGCTAAAAGTTTCCTAAGTTTTCACTCAAGCCTTGCAGTAACCCTAAATGAACTCTGAGTTTTCTCTCTGGAGAGATTCTTATCTCATTAATTTTTTTCCTCAAAGTTTTTCTTCTTCCTCCTTTCCCTCCTTCCATCCTTCCTACTCTCTCCTCCCCTTTCTTTTTCCTTGTTTTCTTTATTATTTCCCAGAACTCCATGCTAATGTTCAATTCATTTAGAATCCTGAACATTTGTCCCTGAATACTGGAGTCATGATTAATCATCATAGTTTTGAATGGCTACTAGGAAATGGCCCATTCTAATCTGTCTTAGATCCAGTTGCCTTAGGTAGATACCATTAGTTTTCATACTCTTAGCAACTAAAAGTCATTTGAAATCTTTCTTTGGGTACATTTGCCCTGATGATTCTCTTAGGAATCAAGATGCTTTCAAGTATCTTTCTATCAAGAGAAACAAAAGAATTCAAACTCAATAGAGTTAGAATCAGAGAAATTTAGAGCTGGTGGGAATATATAAGGTTTTACCTTAAAAGAGGAATATGCATTTCACAGAGGTTGAGTGGCTCTCCTAAAGGCACACAGCATGCAAATGACAGACTCTAGTATAGACCCTGGCATTTTGACTTAAAATTTAGTGCTCTTTACTAAGGATGGAAAACCCAGGCCTACATGAGTTTATCACTAACCAATCATGACTCTCTTCTTTGCAAATTTTAAATTTTAAATTCTCAAAATTTGAAGAGAGAGTGGGTACCACTGAGGCAGGACTTCCTTTGGACAAAAAGTACCACTACATATCAGAAGGATGCATTTTCAGTGTTCTTTACACCCTTGTGCTGAGAGAGGTGCAGGATTCATTTAAGTAAGAAAAAAAAAAAAACACAAACAGATGAGGTATAAAACCTTGGAGGAATGGAATATTGTTAAAGATGTTGCAGAACTGTCATTTTTTACCTATCTTGCCGTCTTCCCAATGCAGCCTTTAAAAATGGCTCAGGAGGCTATGAACGCCTATCGCTGGTATCTTAAAGAACTGCTTTGGATATGATGAGATTCCTCCTTCTCTTGTTGACATGTGGCACATTGAAAATCCTGTACCAACAACCACCTCAGACCTTCAGTTGACAGAGAACATAGAACCAAGTCAGAATTGCTGCAAAGACCATGGCGAAAATCTTCTGACTCCTTGATACCCATCTGCATCATGGAAGCAGGTGATAGGAGCATTCAAAACCAGCCCAAGGAACTACCTTCTAAAATATGTCATTTTGTGATATTTGTCCCATTTTTTTTTCCCTAGATGAGCCCCCTCTGAACTGACTCCCCATGATAATCCACATTCCATTATAAAGAGAACTTCTACCAGAGGAAAGGCAAAGAAACTTTCTGCAAGGGCACTTTAACCCACAATGGATGGGCATCTGGAAGGGGCATAATAATCTAGGATGGGCATTGATCAATCAATAAGATCATCCTTCAGGCCCCTTAAGATTATCACCACTAGAGTGACTCTGAACTCTCAGGGAGACTAAAGAATGAAAAGGCACAGTTAACAAGTAAACACTGAACACATCAACTACACTACATTCTACTATTCCAACTCCCAAATAGACCAGGTCCTGTGATGAAAAAGAATCCAGGGATCTCCAGGAAGTCATGGACAAGTAGCACCAAAGAGGCAGGTTTGCAAAATCCAGTGAATACAGGTGATTTGCCAGTTGCACTGGATTCTCATCACAGCTGACTCCATTTCCACTTAAGCATCACCCTCTTTGCTGTGAAATGTGTAAACATGGTGATTCACAGACCTGTACCCCTGAGGATAAAAATACATTATATTTTTATTTAAAAAAATTTAAAAATGCATCACCCTCTTTTTTGTATCTACAAATTCCCCATCTCAACTGGATCTTCAACCCGAGAATCTAAACCTGTTTCAACCTCTCCCTGGAAACACACATGCATACAGAAAGTCACACACACAAATCTTCAATCACCAGCTATTGTCCTGGGTTCCTGCAGGGCTGTTTCTGGGAAGGATGGGACACAGAAAGTGTAGTTTGGGAAATCCAGTGCATGTGTTGTGGACTTTCTCTCATTTGACTTCACTGTGGCATCTGGCACCAGCAAGCCCTTCACAGAATGTGCTCATCCATGGGCTGCCACACTGTTGTGCTTTGGTTGGGTTAAATTCTGTTTTGGTAAGTCCTCATCTCCTCATGAGCTCCTTATCCTATGCTACTGCCTTAAATAGTGCGGGTCTTTAGGGATCCCTCTCTAGTCCTCTTTTCCTCCTCCATCAGCCATCTCAAAATTGCCCTTCAGATGGTGACCACTCCCAAAACTATAGCCCTACCCAAGGCTTGGAGCTATCTCTCCAGTTTACTGATGTCCTAGAGCTTCTTTGGATACCACATGCCAAAGAGTAAAATTATCTTTACCCAACTCCTCAAAATCCTCGAAAGATATGATTTATTTTCTTTTTCCTCTAGATAGAATCATGAGGATCACAGTTTCCTTTTATTTAGCCAGACACTGAATCAATCCACAAGTCCTAGAGATTGTTCCTTATCAATTTCCCATGTGTACCTCCCTCCTTCTCTATTCTTACCGATATACCTTACTCGTGTGATTGTTGCTTTCCACCTGCATCCCTACAATACCTATTCAGCTTGTATCAGTGACTCCAGATTGGCCCAGTTAATTTCCTACCTTGCCTCCAGCATGACCCATTCAAAGAGCAACTCAAACAGAGCTGTTCCCTGCTTTAAAGCCCCAGTGGAGTTCAATAAGCCTCAGGGCACAATGCATGCACATGGACAAAGCAACGTAGGCCCTGCACCAGTTGTCCTACACTTGCCTCTCTGGTCTCATCCCTCACTACCCCCATGTGCCTCTGTGTCCCAGGTCTCACTTGACTACTTGAAATTCTAGGATTGCCGAAGCAATTTCATACTTTATAAGCACCAGTTTCCTGCTTGGAACACATTTGGGCATCTGTCCCTCCTCCTCCTTTATTTCCCCTAGGTCAGCCCTTGATGTCTTTCAATTTAAGTGCTGCTTACTCAAGGAGATTTTCTTGGCTTCTGTTGGTGTGGTACAGTGTCTCGGAAAGCCCTGTATCAGCACACCTACTGTGAGATACTGCAGTCAACACGTGCTTGGGTGTCACCCCTATTTACCTATGAGCTCTCAGGAAGTATATGTGGTGGGAAGATAACCATGTTTGAATCCCTAAAACCTGGGAATATATTATAGGGCAAACAAACCTTTCAGGTGCACATAAATTGGAAACGTTAAAATGGAAAAGCACATACCCTCCCCAATGTCCATAACCCTTCCCCCTCCTCCCAACCCCTCTCCCCCCAGCAACCCACCATGAGAGACTATGGACTCTGAAAAACAATCTGAGGGGTTTGAAGTGGCGGGGGGGTGGGAGGTTGGGGTACCAGGTGGTGGGTATTATAGAGGACACAGCTTGCATGGAGCACTGGGTGTGGTGAAAAAATAATGAATACTGTTTTTCTGAAAATAAATAAATTGGAGAAAAAAAAAAAAGAAACGTTAAAATGGAGAAATTATCCTGTATGTACTGGGTGGACCCAATAGAATCACAAGGGTCCTTAAAAGTATAAAAGGAAGTCCGTGTTTCAGGAGGAGATGTGACTATGGGAGAATCATCAGAGGGATATAATATTGCTGGCTTTGAAGTTGGAGTAAGGGTCCAGGCATCAAGACGTACAGGCAGTCACTAGAAAATGGAAAAGGCCAGAAAAGAGATTCTCCATTAGAGTCACCAAGAGAACACAGCCCTACCGGCACTTTGACTTTAGCTCATGAAACCCATGTCAGTGTTCTGACCTCCAGAAATAAAGGACAATGGATCCTTGGGATTTTAGACACCTACATGGGTGGCAGTTATGGGAACAATAGGAAAATAACACAAGCCATGCCTCCCTTGCTTGTACATCCTAGCACGCAGCCCAGGGCATGATGAGTAAATTTTTAACATATTTGCAGGTTAGATGATTGGAGAAATACATGAATGAATAAATAAAAAGTGAAATAAATTTACATAAACATGCAGGTTTCCAGCTGGTATAGATAAAAACCATTTATTCCACCTAACCAGGTCACTATGTGCCGCATGATACTTGCAACAGCTCCACTGATCTACTGTCATCTCTCAGCACCTTAAAGACCTCAACAAGTCCAGTAAGACTACCAACATGGAGGCTTTTTCTGCAGGCTTTGGGTAAAAAGACCTTGTCATTGCTTGCCCAAGTGATGTCTGAACATGGTGTTTCCAGTCCTGGTTTCACATGAAACCATCACAAATTGATAGAACACATAATTCTTATTCTGCATGGTGGACAGATGGACAGATGATAGTGGGATACATACAGAGAGAGAGAGAGGATTTTCTTTCTTTATGCTTTGAAAAACTGGTGTTTATGAGTGCCATATGTGTTATCTCAGCCTATTAAAAAGGAGGAGGCTCCCAGGGTCTCCAATGAAGCCTGCTGCAATGATGAGCTCCCTGAGCATCCATCCCTCAGCATCCATGGCATAAAGCAATTCTACTGCTTTGCTTTCCCTGAAGATACATGCTGTTTAGAATGCCTGTATGAGAAAAATCTCAACTCCTTTTATTTTTTTTTAATCCTGGCCAAATGGTCTTTACTTTTATTTAGCATAATACAGAAAACCTGCAGGATGAAATGTTTGCATTTTCATCATTACTGCCCCACATGATGAATTTGGACTATGAAGCACTGGAGACACAGAGAGATTAAAGTGTGTGTTTTGTCTTTTGTCTTTTGCTTTTAGAGGCTTTGATGTATTCTCAGAGGAATTTTGGCTATTATTTTTCCAATTTGGCCTTATCTTAGCTGTCCCATGAATGAGAAATAATCTCTCATGTCTGAAGAATAGAAATCTATTTGTTTTGAGTGAACTCCTGGCTGTACAGTGAGTACCCCTTCCCTAGTTGAAGGGAGCAGAGAAGAGCTACACTTCAGAATTTTTCATTTCTAAAGATCATTGCATCAATCAAGGTCTGAGCTGTTATTTCCAAAGTGTGGAGAGTAGTAACTGGTGGCCTATGGAGAAATAATGTGGGGTTTCAGGAGAGGCAGCTCCCTGCTCAGGTCTAAGTTAATAGGCACTGTCGCTTAGCATCTACCTTGGGCCCCAAGGTCAGCTGAGCATGCAAAGGTCCCAGAGAAAATATTGTGTTCCCTGCCCTCCAGAGCTCACTGTCTTGCAAGGAAAGTCATCAGGACCTGAGCCATGGGGACACCTCACACCTAGTAAGGTAAGCTTAGAGCCGATAATCTTAACCTAGGTATGTGACTACAGGAAAGCATAGGTACAAGCAAAAGAGAATACTGTGGCTCAGACCTGCACCTGATGATGTGGTAGATGGGCACAGGAGGGACCAAGGTGTTGCTGAGAAGCTGTTGGGAGGAATGAATACAGGGCTCCTCCTACTGAGAGAGGCTTTCATTTCACTTAGAGAGCCCCTCAAAGAATGAAGCTGCAAGGGAAAACCTATGTGGACTCAGTCTAGGGAGGAGAGGATGCAGACATGCAAGGAGGAGATATGTTTTGAGAAATACCATTGTAGTGATTTGGGAAACTGTGTACAAGCAGCTGGAGAAGAAAGTCTATGAGAGGTAGATGAGGGCTATGGAGAACAGAGTAGAGTCCCACTGTGAAAGCAGCCACTTTGAGTTCTTGAGGGCATGTCTGGGAGATTCTCCCATAGCTTGTGGGGTTAAGGAATTTTAAATAATGGTTATGCAGTATTCACTTTTTATTATTTTCCTGTTCTGCCTGTGGTCCAACTGAGCATCATTACCCCTAAATATCTGCCACATATTTCTGCATTGTGTTGGTGTTGCTTTGAGAATAAAAGGAAGGGAGGGTCTGCAGAGAGGGGTAAGGTGGAGGAAGGATGGTGAGGATGGGATGCAAAATAACTGGTGGGGTGGGGCTACCCAAGACGGGGAAGCAGGCCAGGCAAAGGAGACACAGGAGCTTTCAAACACCTTCAAACACACTCCACAAAGTGTGGGTGCGAAGATAAGCCCCTGCAGCTATTGGGTAAGGAACATCCTGCAAGAAATTCTTGAATCACATGTGTTCATAATGGGGGAAAAAAAAAAAAAAAGAAAAGAAAGAAAGAAAGAAAGAAAACACCTAAATAATATATGCCAACAAAGCTGAAGAGGTTTGGGGAAGGGTTTGTCTGGAGGGAAGAAAAGGTTTTCTTGGAGGGGATGGCTTTGAATGAGACCCCATGTGTCAATGGAGTGGGATGATGGTCACTTGGTCCACTATTTTTTTCATCTGTGAAATAGGCTCAATAAAGTCTGCCTACTTATTCTAGCTTTAATAAAGACCCAATTCATTAAAAGACATGAAATTATCTTGAAGATAATGTTGTTTAGCAGGGAGACATTATTACATGTCAGTGCGACTCAGTCAGTCTATGAGGTTTTCTGGTTTCAGAGAATCCTAGGTAACTTTCATGGAACTTTTTTTTTTTTTTTTCTCCCTGGAGACTGTTATTTTAAATTATGTTTTTGTTTTACATTAGAAATAAGTTTGTGCTATCTTATCTGCTTCCTACAGGTTAGCCTCCTCTAAAGTAAGGCTGATACAGATGCATCAGTTTGTCCCAAACTCACCTGCCTTGGTTTGGACATCCCACATTAAGAATGTGAGGAATGGCAGCTTTTTGGAAGATACTTCCAAGAAGCACATGTATTGGAGTGGGGAAGATGGCTGATAAAGGGTATGTGCTCACCCAGCTGGGTCATCACTGTGGGCAGCTAGGCTCAAAGCCACGGGTAGGGGTACAACCCAGGTGGTAGTGAGGAACATGTCTCCAAACTATCCCATGCTCTCCCCACTACCATTGTTTGAGAGTTGTTCCAGGCTTACTAATCCTGCTGGAACTTCTGGGCTGTCCCAGACCCCACACAGATGGAGACCCAGGTGGAGAGTCACAGGTACTAGTTGTCTCAATGGTGAGCGTGAAGGTCTAGTAGACCCCTCCCCACCATAACAGGTAAGGCAGTTTGCAGTGAGATTGAAGGGAGGAAAGAAGGAGGGAGGGACAAAGAGAGAGGAGGACAAAGAAAAATTGGAGGGAAGCATGTTCCCTGGGAACAGGATGCAGGTCTGCCATAGTGAGCCATAGCGCCCCACATGGGCTCATCAGGATTCTCAGGGCTGCCTGCCACTAAGTCCCCAGTGTAGCCACAGTCACAGATATGGTTCCCAGCCCCACTTCTCAGACTTGGGAAGGGTGCTGGTGAAAAGGGAACACCTATACCACTTCCCAAAAGCACTCTGGAACATCTCAAATAGTCAAGGTATTTAAAACGTATTTTCCTTTACCAGTTTTGACAGAGTGCATGAAAGTAAAAATAAAAAGAGAAGAAAAGAATGTGTGTGAGGGAATGCATGTGTGTATTCTTGGTCCCCAGAAAAGTCCTACACAGGGGAACTGGGACAGCCCTCCTCTCAGCCACATTTCAGCACAGTACACAAATAGGCCCCAAGCTACACTTTTCCCATCTACTGTGGAATATGAGGAAGCTGCCCCAGGATCCTTGTCCCTCACCTAATGGCTTTATATATGACCTATAGTAATGAAACAATTAATAATACATAGTTACTATTTATGGAGCAGTGATATAGACCACAGTCTCCATTATACATCATGCTTCTAGTGCATCCCAGAAGCCCGAAGGTGAGTTCAAGGACATCAAAGGAGTCAACTTGCCATGAGTCACAGAAGGGTTGCAGCCAAGGTCTGCCTGTTTCCTTCTCCCCAAAGGGGTCCCTGAGACTGGCAGGAGTCCTAGATGCTGGGTGTCTCCCATACCCCCTTTAGGACAGAAGGTGGGTGTTGACTGCTGAAGGCTTACAGCAGAAGCCTTCTTGGAGCTGCCTGCATGGCAGGGGCAGCTATGCTCCATCCAGGCCACAGCCCTCTCTGAAGGAATTCTGCCTCCTGGGCTTCCTTGAATGAAGCCATGGCCTCCACTGACGGCAGCTCTGAAGGTCCATTCTATGGGGTTTTCTGGTTTCAGAGAATCCTAGGTAACTGTCATGGCACTATTTTTTTTTTTTTCTTCCTTCCTGGAGACTGTTATTTTTAATAACAGTCCCAGCTCCCCAGTAGGGCCACAGCTCTGTAGGTCAGCATCTCTCTCAGCCTAGAACCTCTTCCCTCACAGGTACTCTCCCCAGGATAGTCCCTGAAAGCCCATTCTCCTGTACCTGCTGTGTCCCATCTGCCTGGATCCTCAGGCTCTCAGGGAAAACATTTCGGGGAACCTGACCCCAACCTGCAGGAAGCAGAGTTCAGGCTCCTAGGAGCAGAGTAAGCTCACCATGGGACATGCTCTGCCCTTACCTCTACGGTTCCTTATAGCAGCTCAACAGGACACAACAGGATTGATAGGGAAGAAGGGTGTCAGTGTGGACCCTCCTCTAAAGCAAAGATCTGACAGGCTCAGCTGTTCCCAAATCCACAGGCCAGATCAACCAAAGCTTTCAGACCCAATTCAGGCCTTCTTCTTTAATCAGGACTGAGAATTACTGTTATGGGATGAGAGCCAGGCTGAAACTACTCAGGTGTATGCGCTCAGAAAAGGTTCTTAGACACTCCTGCACTCACTCAGTTGCCCTGCCTATGTAACTGGCTCATGCTATTGCCAATGATGTCAAACATGTGTTCAAATGCATGAGGACAAATGAGTTGAGATGTTAAAACCCTGTTTATGTAAGTTAGTAATGTTGTCTTATAATCTGGATTTTCTATTGCTAATCTTTGCAATTCCTGCTAGAGTGTGCTTTTATTCTGATTTATCATCTTGGACCAGGTGGAAAGCCTGGGGCAATTTTAGGATTTCAATTTCACCTTTCTCTATCACATGGCTCTTACTCCTCAGGACAGGGGATTGATGCTGGTTTCTGCCAGCCGCCATCCCAACTCTTCATTCAGGGACTAGGGACCACAGCTCTCAGACTCAAGTGAAATGAGCTAGAACTTGGTGTCCACCTCCACCTGGGCTCCATGAGGCTTGCCTTCAACCAGGGGAATAATGAGTTTGTTAGCTCACTCCTGCCCCTGTGAGCACTCACTGCTGGTCCTTATAGGCCAGAGCCCCTGGTGGTTTGTCTGGCATATGCTTGACCACCACTTCCTTGTCTCTAGCTCCACTTCATCCACAGTCTCACCTGCTGGTCCCATGGCATCTCTCCCTGTTGACATCAGCCTCTGAGGACCACCACCACCACCAGAAGTATTGGTGCCTGCTTTGGGGCTCCCCATTGCTGTGACAAAGGAAGTGTCCTCTGGGTGCCTCGGAGCTGTCCCATTCCTCCCTCGTTGCTGTGCCAGGGCAGATCCAGCATCTCTACTTCACATCGGTGGGCATCCTGGTGTGATTCAGGGAGCTGTCCTGGGTCAGATTCAAAGAGCTCAAAGGGCCCTCCTCACAGGCCAGAACCCCAGGCCCATACATCCTCCTACCCCAGCATATAGCAAGGAGAGGCTGTTCTCTTCTGACAGGGCAGCAAGGATTCAGGGAATCTGTAGGTCAGTACTTGTACACAAAAGTTCTCATCCCAGGATTCAAGTTCTGTCTTTTCCTGGAAACACCTAGACTTTTAAACATAGGAGAAATCTTTTGGTGTCTTGCCTGCAACTGCAAGAGATGAGGTCTCAGGCCTTCACACATGGCTGGAGTTGACAGTTGGGACATATGAGCTTATCTTCCCCAAGGTTTGCACACAGTTTCAAAAACCCAACTGCACAAATGTTACCATTAGCATTATTCCCAAACTGCTTATTTGCTCCAACCAATATACCCACTGCTTACCTTTGATCTGTACCACAGGTCAAACAACCACAGGTGAGGGCCTTGCTGACTGATGCCATCTGTGCCAAAGTTATCACAGCTTGTAACTATGAACTATGCTATTGACAACTAGGTGGCAACATAGCCTCAAACATTTACCCTGATACTGTTCTCTAGGTCCACTTCTGGTACTATCTGCCTTTGCTTGTGCTCCCCAGGAAGAAGTATCTGACACAGAGTCTTATCTGTGAAGAGGTTATTGGTAGAGACAGTCTTTGAATGCAGGATTTGGGGGCAGGAGTACTGGGCATAGAAAGGAAACAGCCAGAACAACAACATCAGGATACAGTATGCAGTGGTGAGTTACTGCCAGGCAACTCTGCTCAGTCTCGTCATCAGGACTGTGCTTCCAAGAGAAGAAAGGATGAGTGTTTTTCCATCACTTTTGCTCCCATCCATTGAGGGTTACTCTATGATGCATTAACTCCTCTATGGTAGGTTTTAGTTTCCAAAAGTAACCATAGCAAATGTCTGGGTCCTCTTGCTCTTCCAGAACTTTGCCATTCCCCATGAGGAGGTGATGTCCTTGTCCTTTCCCTGCATAATGGTGGTGGATATGGCACTGTATGACTTCTGAGGTTAGCTCATAAAGAGTGATACAGCTTCTTCCTGGCTTACTTGTAGGGGTGCTCTCTCTCTCTCTCTCTCTTTCTGTACCCCTTGGGACCCAACCATCATGCTTGTGGAAACCCAAGCATGAGGAGACCATGTGCAGGTGTTCTAGAAGACATCCCCAGCTGAGGTCCCAGTCAACACCCAACACCAATTACCAGACACACACGTGAGGTCCCCTAGCCTTGTACCATTCTAACGAAGGCAAGGGGAGCAGAAATGGCTCTACTGAGCCCTGCTAAGTGGCAGGTTCTTGAGCAAAAGAAATGTGGTTATGTTAATTCACTGTGTTTTAGGGTAATTGCTATGCAGCCATCCTAAGTGGAACACTCCTCAGCATTTTCTGTGGTGAGGGACAAGTGGCTGTCATCCACAGCTGCATGGGAGGACCCCAGGGCAGGATGGCAGGGCATACTGCCAGCCTAGGCCTGCACCTTCCCCAAGTCAGTTGGAGGCTTTGGGGAACTGGTAACCAGTTGGAGTAAGAAGTAATGATGAGAATATTTGAAGAAGACTATCTAAGGCAACAAAATCACCCAAACCAGAAGTTAGCCTGTCTGTGAGCAGTGGTGTATCCTCTACAGTAGACTGAATTCAACTTTAGGACTAGGACAGGTAGTCTCAGTTGACATTAATCCTAGATCAGCTACAATTTTGGAAAAGTGGTTCTCTCCTAGGCTTTCTTCACTTCATCACTGACAAATAAAAGTGGGGTAAGATTTAATTTTCAATAAGCTTCACTAGATAGATAAATAATAGATGATAGATAGATGGATGGATAGATGATAGATAGATAGATGATAGATAGATAGATAGATAGATATAGATAGATAGATAGATAGACCTAGATATATCTGGATAGATATATCTAGATGATAACTAGATAGATTTACTTCTGATTTTTGTTCTGAATTTGGTCCATTTGTCAGCATGACAGGATTCTTTGGGGCTAATGGCTGAGTGCAAGAACTAAAGACTATTTAGATTCAGGTTTCGAGGAAAATTACTCCAGTCAACGAGGAATCCTGCTTGTATGTGGAATGAATTTACTCAGGGGAGAAACATCACACGCAGGAGTCTAGGCTTGGTTTTGGAAGGCTGGATGGAGTTTCAAGAGGTACATTAGTGTCTTCCATGGCTGGAGCAGGTTAACTTAGATTGTCCAATAATAGGCTATAGAAAACCTGAGCAAGTTCTCAATAAATATGAGACAATGGAGATAAAGAAAATCCAGCCAAGCAAGATGTAGTTAGTTTTCCTCTTGTGGCTGAAAAATAGAACAAAGCCCACAGCAGCTAAACTCCCATAGAGACTTTGGGGCAAAATCAGGACAACCCTCAGCACAAGCTGGGAATCAGCTCCAGGCTTCAGGTCAACACAAAGGAGGGGCTAGGAGAGAGCCAGTCCTGGCCACCCTACTGTAAGAGATCTGACCCAATATGTGCTACATTATATGTCTCTATTTTTCCTTTGTTCATCAAGAAGGGACCACATCAAATTCCATTCCCGGAGGGGAATAATTTTACTGAGAGTCATCATCATCATCATCATTACTGTTGTTGTGCTTTCCACATTTGATTAACACTTGGAAAGGTAGTATTTTTCCAAAAAGATATCAGGCAACTTTTGAAGACAATATTTAGAAGAGAACAAAAAATAAACCCTAAAAAACAAATAGAAATCCCATTCTTTGAGGAAAAGGTACCAAACGTATTTACCCTGAGTAACATAAACAGAAACACAGCATGTTCTTACCCAGGCTGGCTCTACTTCAGAAATTATAAACCCAATGTACAGACCTTTAAAGAATCATCTCTTTTTGGCTTTTTCTCCCCAACTTCTTATATATTGTCCTATGATCTCATTGTGGTCTCTGGTCATCTAATGTCTTGAGCTTTCCCTCCTGCAAATGCCCCTGGACTTTCTCCTTCTTACATAGACTATATCCCATTGTTGATTATTTAAATGGATAACTCAGAACTTTTGGGGTTTTTTGGTATTATTTTCTTTTTGCTCCAAGAAAATTATGATCTTGACTCAGAACCACTAATTTTGGAGAAAATCCTATAACTATGTAGATTAGAAGCATGAAATAACACCCAAATTTAGTGAGGCCCCTAAAACTCTATGTCCATTCCTATGTCTTTCCTTATTGTGTCCCTATTTTGTTTCTAAGTAGTCATGTTTTGCCCCTAGCCCCCTACTCAACCAAGCTCAATCCATTCCCAGCATTCAACCCTGACTCTAAATTCATTACAGATTTGAAGCATCCAGGTTTTAACTCTGTCAATTTTCAAACCTACTTAAAATCCTTAAAACTTAAACACCTACTTAAAATCTACTTAAAATCTTATCTATACCCCAAACACCCTGATCTCCTTTATTCTGGTTTTAGAGGATGAGAGATTTTCTCCCACTCTAAATATTGACCAATACCCCCACGATTGTAATTGGTGTCCCAGCCCACCATTACCTTGTACTGACACATCAAAAGTCAAAAGCTGGCCGAACAGCCCAGTCAGGCAGCCCCTGCACAGGCAGTAGGCCTCAGGCAGGTACTTCAGGTACCTGGCAGGGTCGCAGGAAATTCTGCGAGGAAGAGAGCACAGCTTTAGTTCACGCTTTGTGGCAAGAGGAACACACTGCCCGCTGAGAGAGGGCAGCCTACAGGACTTCCACTTCTGGGATCAGAAGGTGTTGAGACGAAGATGGCGGAGAAGTAGCAGGCTGAGACTACTTCAGCTAGCAGGTGATCAGCTAGATAGCTTATCTAAAGATTGTAAACACCTACAAATCCAACGGCAGATCGAAGAGAAGAAGAACAGCAATTCTACAAACAGATAATCAACCACTTTCTGAAAGGTAGGACTGGCAGAGAAGTGAATCCAAGGCGAAGGGAAGATAGACCCTGGGGGAGGGGCCGGCTCCTGGCAAGTGGCAGAGCAACGGAGCACAAAATTGGGACTTTTAAAAGTCTGTTCCACTGAGGGACATCGCTCCAGAGGTGACCGGGGTGAAGCCCACGCGGGGTCAGTGTGGCCTCAGGTCCTGCAAGGTCACATAAGGATCGGGGGTGTCTGAGTATCACAGAGCTTACTGGTATTAGAACGGGGAAGCCGGCTACAGAGACAGAGCCGAGGAGTGAGCTCCCAGCTCAGGGTTACCTTGAACCAGTCGCAGGCTCCGTGAGCTCGGAGCGTGGCCGGAGGCCAGGGAGATGAGAGTAATTGGGCGTTGTTCTCTGAGGGCACACTGAGGAGTGGGACCCCGGGCTCACAGCTCCTCCGGGCTGGAGACCCCGAGGCCACCATTTTTATTCCCGTCCTCCAGAAATCTTCAGAAAGTGCTCAGGGAACAAAAGCTCCCGAAAGTAAACCCCAGGGGCTTACTCAGCCCGGCTCCTGGTAAGGGCAGTGCAATTCCGCCTGGGGCAAAGACACTTGAGAATCACTACACCACGCCCCTCCCCTAGAAGATCAACAAGAAATCCAGCCAGGACCAAGTTCACCTACCAAGGAGTGCAGTTTCAATACCAAGGAGAGCAGCGGAATTCCAGAGGAGGAGAAAGCAAAGCACAGAACTCATGGCTTTCTCCCCGTGATCTTTAGTCTTGTAGTTAATTTAATTTTTTTTTTCTTTTTCAATTTTTTTCTCTTCTTCTGCTAATTTTTTTTTACTTTTACCCTTTTCTTTTTTAACGTTTTTAAACTAGTTTGTCTAATATATATATTTTTTCTTTTTTGTACTTTTTCTTTATTTGTTTCTTTTTTTTAAATTGCATCTTTTCTTTCTTTCTTTCTTTTTTTTTTTCCTGAACCTCTTTTTATCCCCTTTCTCCATGAGTTGGGGTATCTTCTGATTTGGTTAAAGGATATTTTCCTGGGGTTGTTGCCAGCCTTTTGGTATTTTACTTGATCCTTCATATACTCTTATCTGGACAAAATGATAAGGCGGAAACATTCACCACAAAAAAAAAGAACAAGAGGCAGTACTGAAGGCTAGGGACCTAATCAATACAGACATTGGTAATATCTCAGATCTAGACTTCAGAATGATGATTCTCAAAGTTCAAGCCAGGCTCGAAAAAGGCATGGAAGATATTAGAGAAATGCTCTCGGGAGATATAAAAGCCCTTTCTGGAGAAATAAAAGAACTAAAATCTAGCCAAGTTGAAATTTAAAAAGCTATTAATGAGGTACAATCAAAATTGGAGGCTCTCACTGCTAGGATAAATGAGGCAGAAGAAAGAATTAGCAATATAGAAGACCAAATGACAGAGAATAAAGAAGCTGAGCAAAAGAGGGACAAACAGCTACGGGACCACGAGGGGAGAATTCGAGAGATAAATGACACCATAAGACGAAACAACATTAGAAAATTGGGATTCCAGAAGAAGAAGAAAGAGAGAGGGGAGCAGAAGGTATACGACAGAGAATTATTGGAGAGACTTTCCCCAATATGGCAAAGGGAACAAGCATCAAAATCCAGGAGGTGCAGAGAACGCCCCTCAAAATCAAAAAGAATAAGTCCACACCCCATCACCTAATAGTAAAATTTACAAGTCTTAGTGACAAAGAGAAAATCCTGAAAGCAACCCGGGAAAAGAAGCCTATAACATACAATGGTAAAAATATTAGATTGGAAGCAGACTTATCCACAGAGACCTGGCAGGCCAGAAAGAGCTGGCATGATATATTCAGAGCACTAAACGAGAAAAGCATGCAGCCAAGAATACTATATCCAGCTAGGCTATCACTGAAAATAGAAGGAGAGATTAAAAGCTTCCAGGACAAACAAAAACAGAAAGAATTTGCAAACACCAAACCAGCTCTACAGGAAATATTGAAAGGGGTCCTCTAAGCAAAGAGAGATCCTAAAAGTAGTAGATCAGAAAGGAACAGAGACAATATACAGTAACAGTCACCTTACAGGCAATACAATGGCACTAAATTCATATCTCTCAATAGTTACCCTGAATGTTAATGGGCTAAAGTCCCCAGTCAAAAGTCACAGGGTATCAGAATGGATAAAAAAAAAAAAAAAAAAAAAAAAAAAAAAAAAAAAAAACCATCTATATGTTGCCTACAAGAAACTCATTTTAGACCCCAAGACACCTCCAGGTCTAAAACTCATTTTAGACCCAAAGACAAAGTGAGGGGGTAGAAAACAATTTACCATGCTAATGGACATCAGAAGAAAGCAGGAGTGGCAATCCTTATAACAGATCAATTAGATTTTAAGCCAAAGACTATAATAAGAGATGAGGAAGGACACTATATCATACTCAAAGGGTCTGTCCAACAAGAAGATCTAACAATTTTAAATATCTATGCCACCAACGTGGGAGCAGCCAACTATATAAACGGATTAATAACAAAATCAAAGAAACACATCAACAATAATACAATAATAGTAGGGGACTTTAACACTCCCCTCACTGAAATGGACAGATCATCCAAGCAAAAGATCAACAGGGAAATAAAGGCCTTAAATGATACACTGGATGAGATGGACATCACAGATATATTCAGAACATTTCATCCCAAAGCAACAGAATACACATTCTTCTCTAGTGCACATGGAACATTCTCCAGAATAGATCACATCCTCGGTCCTAAATCAGGACTCAACCGGTATCAAATGATTGGGATCATTCCCTGCATATTTTCAGACCACAATACTCTGAAGCTAGAACTCAACCACAAGAGGAAGTTTGGAAAGAACCCAAATACATGGAGACTAAACAGCATCCTTCTAAAGAATGAATGGGTCAACCGGGAAATTAAAGAAGAATTGAAAAAATCATGGAAACAAATGATAATGAAAATACAACGGTTCAAAATCTGTGGGACACAACAAAGGCAGTCCTGAGAGGAAAATATATAGCGGTACAAGCTTTTCTCAAGAAACAAGAAAGGTCTCAGGTACACAACCTAACCCTACATCTAAAGGAGCTGGAGAAAGAACAAGAAAGAAACCCTAAGCCCAGCAGGAGAAGAGAAATCATAAAGATCAGAGCAAAAATCAATGAAATAGAAACCAAAAAAACAATAGAACAAATCAACCAAACTAAGAGCGGGTTCTTTGAAAGAATTAATAAAATTGATAAACCCTTGGCCAGACTTATCAAAAAGAAAAGAGAAAGGACCCAAATAAATAAAATCATGAATGAAAGAGGAGAGATCACAACTAACACCAAAGAAATACAAACTATTATAAGAACATACTATGAGCAACGCTACGCCAACAAATTTGACAATCTGGAAGAAATTGATGCATTCCTAGAAACATATAAACTACCAAAATTGAACCAGGAAGAAATAGAAAGCCTGAACAGACCGATAACCAGTAAGGAGATTGAAACAGTCATTAAAAAATCTCCAAACAAACAAAAGCCCAGGGCCAGACGGCTTCCCGGGGGAATTCTACCAAACATTTAAAGAAGAACTAATTCCTATTCTCCTGAAACTATTCAAAAAAATAGAAATGGAAGGAAAACTTCCAAACTCTTTTTATGAGGCCAGCATCACCTTGATCCCAAAACCAGATAAGGATCCCATCAAAAAAGAGAGCTATAGACCAATATCCTTGATGAACACAGACGCAAAAATTCTCACTAAAATACTAGCCAATAGGATTCAACAGTACATTAAAAGGATTATTCACCACGACCAAGTGGGATTTATCCCAGGGCTGCAAGGTTGGTTCAACTTCCGCAAATCAGTCAGTGTGATACAACACATCAATAAAAGAAAGAACAAGAACCATATGATACTCTCAATAGATGCTGAAAAAGCATTTGACAAAGTACAGCATCCCTTCCTGATCAAAACCCTTCAATGTGTAGGGATAGAGGGCACATACCTCAATATCATCAAAGCCATCTATGAAAAACCCACTGCAAATATCATTCTCAATGGAGAAAAACTGAAAGCTTTTCCACTAAGGTCAGAAACATGGCAGGGATGTCCATTATCACCACTGCTATTCAACATAGTACTGGAAGTCCTAGCCTCAGCAATCAGACAACAAAAGGAAATTAAAGGCATCCAAATCGGCAAAGAAGAAGTCAAATTATCACTCTTCGCAGATGATATGATACTCTATGTGGAAAACCCAAAAGACTCCACTCCAAAACTGCTAGAACTTGTACAGGAATTCAGTAAAGTGTCAGGATATAAGATCAATGCACAGAAATCAGTTACATTTCTCTACACCAACAACAAGACAGAAGAGAAATTAAGAAGTCAATCCCATTTACAATTGCACCCCAAACCATAAGATACCTAGGAATAAACCTAACCAAAGAGGCTAAGAATCTATACTCAGAAAACTATAAAGTACTCATGAAAGAAATTGAGGAAGACACAAAGAAATGGAAAAATGTTCCATGCTCCTGGATTGGAAGAATAAATATTGTGAAAATGTCTATGCTGCCTAAAGCAATCTACTTTAATGCAATTCCTATCAAAGTACCATCCATCTTTTTCAAAGAAATGGAACAAATAATTTTAAAATTTATATGGAACCAGAAAAGACCTCGAATAGCCAAAGGGATATTGAAAAAGAAAGCCAAAGTTGGTGGCGTCACAATTCCGGACTTCAAGCTCTATTACAAAGCTGTCATCATCAAGACAGCATGGTACTGGCACAAAACAGACACATAGACCAATGGAACAGAATAGAGAGCCCAGAAATAGACCCTCAACTCTATGGTCAACTAATGTTCGACAAAGCAGGAAAGAATGTCCAATGGAAAAAAGACAGCCTCTTCAATAAATGGTGTTGGGAAAATTGGACAGCCACATGCAGAAAAATGAAATTGGACCATTTCCTTACACCACACACAAAAATAGATTCAAAATGGATTAAGGACCTCAATGTGAGAAAGGAATCCATCAAAATCCTTGAGGAGAACACAGGCAGCAACCTCTTCGACCTCAGTCGCAGCAACATCTTCCTAGGAACATCGCCAAAGGCAAGGGAAACAAAGGCAAAATGAACTTTTGGGATTTCATCAAGATCAAAAGCTTTTGCACAGCAACGGAAACAGTTAACAAAACCAAAGACAACTGACAGAATGGGAGAAGATATTTGCAAACGACATATCAGATAAAGGACTAGTGTCCAAAATCTATAAAGAACTTAGCAAACTCAACACCCAAAGAACAAATAATCCAATCAAGAAATGGGTAGAGGACATGAACAGACGTTTCTGCAAAGAAGACATCCAGATGGCCAACAGACACATGAAACAGTGCTCCATATCACTCGGCATCAGGGAAATACAAATCAAAACCACAATGAGATATCACCTCACACCAGTCAGAATGGCTAAAATCAACAAGTCAGGAAATGGCAGATGCTGGCGAGGATGCGGAGAAAGGGGAACCCTCCTACACTGTTGGTGGGAATGCAAGCTGGTGCAACCACTCTGGAAAACAGCATGGAGGTTCCTCAAAATGTTGAAAATAGAACTGCCCTATGATCCAGCAATTGCACTACTGGGAATTTACCCTAAAGATACAAACGTAGTGATTCAAAGGGGCACGTGCACCCGAATGTTTATAGCAGCAATGTCCACAATAGCCAAACTATGGAAAGAACCTAGATGTCCATCAACAGATGACTGGATAAAGAAGAGGTGGTATGTATACACAATGGAATACTATGCAGCCATCAAAAGAAACGAAATCTTGCCATTTGCAACAACATGGATGGAACTAGAGCCTATCATGCTTAGCGAAATAAGTCAAGCGGAGAAATACAGCTATCATATGATCTCCCTTATATGAGGAAGCAGTGATGCAACATGGGGGCTTAAGTGGGTAGGAGAAGAATCCATGAAACAAGATGGGATAGGGAGGGAGACAAACCATAAGTGACTCTTAATCTCACGAAACAAACTGTGGGTTGCTGGGGGGAGGGGGGTTGGGAGAAGGAGGGTGGGGTTATGGACATTGGGGAGGTTATGTGCTTTTGGGTAAATTGGAAGGGGTGGTGAACCATGAGAGACTATGGACTCTGAAAAACAATCTGAGGGGTTTGAAATGGCGGAGGGGTGGGAGGTTGGGGTTCCAGGTGGTGGGTATTATAGAGGGCACAGCTTGCATGGAGCACTGGGTGTGGTGAAAAAATAATGAATACTATTTTTCTGAAAATAAATAAATTGGGAAAAAAATATTCTCAGAGACACTTTAAACATTTTTTAAAAAGAGTTTATTATTTATTTATTTATCTATTTGATAGACAGAGATCACAATAGACAGAGAGGCAGGCAAAGAGAGAGGAGGATGCAGCCTCCCTGCTGAGAAGAGAACCAGAAGCCAGGCTTTATCCCAGGACCCTGAGATCAGGATCTGAGCTGAATCCAGAGGCTTTAACCCAATGAGCCACCCAGGCGTCCCCCAAACATTTTTTTCCCCATGGGAGTTTTTTCAAAATCCAAATTTAAACCTTTACCACCACAAAGAAAAACTATTCTGAAAGCTGGACCTGTGCCAGTAGGCTGAGCTATGAATAACAGAGACAAACTTACTTTGCAACTTTGCATTAGAAAAGGATGGCCCCAGAAGAACAGAAAATGTAGAGGGTGGATAGAGGGTTAGAAGGAAAAACAGCCTGAAAAAGTATCTGAATAGAGCAGAGGGCTGGATAATTGAGCAAGGCTTGGTAAAGAACAGGCTCTGTCAGATTAATTGGGGGAGGAAGGCAAGTAAATGTGGGCGTGACTCTAATAATAAGATAATGGAGCCTTTCAGGTAGCATTGTCAAGATGCAAAATCCTGCTTTGGAACTGCAAATGCATACTGAACAAAGAAGCTGGGCTGGGAACATATTTTTTTTCCCCTCATGATCAATAAAATGTAATAAATTGATATTTATATTGATGATGATTACACTGCCTCATGCTCCTATACTTCATTGTATTTTAAGACCACAACAAATAAGAATACAGATAGAGATGCATTGTGGTAAAGAGATGCCTAGCTAGGGAGTCAGGAAGCTTCATGCAACCTACCAGCTGAGAGGTGTGTGCAGGTTCCTCTTGAGTTCACTCACCTGTGAAATGAGCAGTTGGAATTTAGGGAACTTGAACAAAGGTGTATGTAGGTATTCATCTGGGTATTCCAAGAATGTCTTGAAATTGCAGATAATAGTATATGTGTGTGCAGTTTTCAGGGGAGAGGATGAGTCTGTAGCTTTCATCAAACCCCCAAGGGACATGAGGTACAAACACTATCAACCACCACTAAATTGGATCATATCTAAGGAACATTTTAGCTCACTGATACTAAAGGTAATGGAACGCATAGAAAAGGAAACTGAAATGTCCTTACATACATGAGAACCTATGAAAATTGGTTATTTGAAGGCAAACTGTCTATGGGATAAATAGTCATACACAATTTTAACATAACTAGATTATGTTCTTCATGGATGAATGCCTTAATTTTGATTCTCCAAAAGGACACACCAAGAGGTGCAAGTACAGGTGGTTTCCAGGGAGAGAATCCCACAGAATATAAGTGAGGAATGGAGACGTGAGAAGGGAAAGGGGTTGTTGATGAATCAGTAACTGCTATCGGCAAGTGGGACACAATTCCACCCGGGGAGGGGTGCAGCTATAGACCATGTGGAACATACCTTAGGATTGTCTCAATAAGGTGGGGAAGATGGTATTAATGTATCCAAGGACTCCCATCCCTCATCAACTGAGGTTGCCCCTTGCCATAAAATCTATCTGTTTTGCACATGGGCATAGGGACTCCATTGCAGGTAGAGGAAATTTCAAGTAGAGAAGTGGAGAAACACAAGCATTTAGGCAGGAGAAGTGAGCATAAATGGACAGACACCACAGCTTCCCTTGGCCTCTGTGCCTGAGAAGATATGAGGTGTGGAATGAACAAACTGGACCTGGCACATGAGTCCAGTCAGATTCCTACTTGATGACTGTCTTTGCAAGCCATGACCCATAAAGGCTGGGAACAATGCATGGTTAAGAGTGTGGGCCTATCCCTGAGGCAAGAAAAACAAAAGCAAAAATAACTATTGGGACCTCATCAAAATAAAAACCTTCTACACAGCAAAAGAAACAATCAACACATTTAAAGGTAACCTACAGAATGGGAGAAAATATTTGCAAATGACATAGCCGATAAAGGGCTAATATTCAAAATATATAAAGGACTTATACAACTCAACACCCAAAAACCAAATAATCCAATTAAAAAATGGACAGAAGACATGAACAAACATTTTTCCAAAGAAGACATAGAGATGGCCAATAAACACATGAAAAGATGCTCAGTATCACTCATTATCAGGGAGATGCAAATCAAAACCACAATGAGGTATCACCTCACACCTCTCAGAATGGCTGAAATCAACAACACAAGAAATAACAAGTGTTGACAAGGATGGGGAGAAAAAAGAACACTTACACACTGTTGGTGGGAATACAAACTCATGCATTGAGTATGGCATTTCCTCAAAAAGTTAAAAACAGAGCTAGCCTATGACCCAGCAGTCATACCCAAAGATTACAAAAACACTAATTCAGAAGGATACATGCACTCTGATGTTTATAGTAGCATTATTTACATTATATAATGGAATATTATTCAGCCATAAAAAGGATGAAATCTTGGGGTGCCTGGGTGGCTCAGTGGGTTAAAGCCTCTGCCTTCGGCTCAGATCATGATCTCAGGTTCCTGGAATCAAGCCCCGCATTGAGCTCTCTGCTCAGCAGGGAGCCTGCTTCCTCCTTTCTCTCTGCCTGCCTCTCTGCCTACTTGTGATCTCTCTCTGTCAAATAAATAAATAAAATCTTAAAAAAAAAAAAAAGAATGAAATCTTGCTATTTGCAATGACATGGAACTATGGAGCTAGAGAGTATTATGCTAAGTGAAATAAGTCAGTCAGAGAAAGACAAATAGCATATGATTTCACTCATGTATGAAATTAAGAAACAAAAGAAACAAAGGGGAAAAAAAGAGAGTCAAATCAAGGAATGACTAAGCAAAGAGAAGGAACTGTTGGTTACCAGAGGAGAGACAGGTGGGGGATGGAGAGACAGAGGAGAGACAGGTGGGGAATGGGGGAAATAGGTGATGGAGATCAGGAAATGCACTTGTGATGAGCACTGAATAATGTATAGATTTTTGAATCACTGCATTATACACCTGAAACTAATATCACACTGTATGTTAACTACCTGGAATTAAAATAAAAACTTAAAAAAAAAAGTGTCGGCTCAGATACCTGCCTACAGTCACATCCTGGCTCTGCTGTGTAGCCTTGTGCAAGTTAGGTGACATCTCTGTGCCTCAGTTTCTTCATCTGTAATATGGGGATTTATTCATGCAATAGCTATTCATTGAGCACACCCCATGTGCCATGCTGGGTTAGGCACTGGGGGTAGGCTGTAACTGCACAGGTAAAGCTTATGTCCTGGGGGTGGGGGCATTCTGGATAAATAAAAAATATGTGCACTAAAGTCCAGCAAGTCAGAGGGTAAATAGGACAGAGAATCTTGGGGAGGGGTTTAGTTTAAGGGTAGAAAGGAAGGCATTCTGATAAGAGGACCCCTGAGTAGAGACACAAGTAAATTGAGAGGGAAAGTTGTGCAGACTCTGGGAGAAGAATGTCCTTTTTTGAGGAAACATTGACTGAAATAACTCTTCATAGGAGACATGAAGCCCAGATGGGTTCGCATCAGCACAGGAGGCTCAGAGGAGGTGCCTGGCATGTGGGAAGCAATCCTGCCTATTATTATTATTATTGTTGTGGTTATTATTACTATTACTATCATTACATTATCATTAATTTTATTTTGAGTATCCTTTGATCTAAGTCTTGACTTGTAAAGTAACCGCACTCTCTTTTTTTTTTTTTTAAAGATTTTATTTATTTATTTGACAGAGAGAAATCACAAGTAGATGGAGAGGCAGGCAGAGAGAGAGAGGGAAGCAGGCTCCCTGCTGAGCAGAGAGCCCGATGCGGGACTCGATCCCAGGACCCTGAGATCATGACCTGAGCCGCAGGCAGCAGCTTAACCCACTGAGCCACCCAGGCGCCCCTAACCACACTCTCTTTTGAAGGTCGTTCCTGGGAACAAAACAAGGGCTTCTCATTCTAACAATCTAGGAGCAGTGAAATTGGAGGGACCACGGAATATTGTGTAAAGGAAACTATAAAATAAAGCAGGCATCTAAGAAGCCTCCTGGCTTCTTCCTAACACAGGGGATGAGCTGGCTGGAGGTTGTAACTGATTTGGGGAGAGGGGAAGGCAGCTGTCATAAAGCTGCGTTACTGTGATCATCCCAGGCCATGTCTTTCTGTCCCGTGGGCATGTCCCTCTGTCCCATCCCTCCCCCCTTCCTCATACTGAGCCGTGTAAGGGCTGGCCGTTGGCACCCCTGGAGTGTTCTCCCATGTTGTCCCACCTTTCTGAGAATATGCTCATGGCCTTGTCCAGTAACATAGTCCAGAAGATCAGCAACAATCCCATTGTCCTGCTGAGGAAGGGGCTAAGTGTCTTGGTCTTTTGGGGCTTCTATAACAGACTACCAGAGATGGGGTTGGGGGCATGCTCATAAACAACAGAAACTTATTTCTTACAGTTGTGCAAGCTGGAAAGATCAAATTCAGTGTCTGGTGGTCCTGCTTCCTGGCTTGTGTTTCTGCTGCCCTCACTGGTTGGAAAGGGTAAGGGAATTTTCTGGAGCCTCTCTTATAAGAGTGTAAATCCCATTCATGGGGGATTCACCCTCATGACCTAATCACCTCCCAAACATTCTGCTGATGGCACTAAGCAAATAAGATCTGGACTTAGAGGGCCCTGAAGCAAAGATGAATTAACAGATATTTCAAACAGGTGCTGTATATCTATATGCTGCCAGAATAACCCTGTTGGGAAAGGCTTGCTAATTGGTTTTCAGGAGAAGTGCTGGGGCCAGCAGATGTGTGCAGCTAGGAGAGAGAGGCCCCTTCTCCCTGGCAGAAGCCCCCAGCCAGTTGGTGTCTGTGGAGAACAGAACTAGAGGCTCCTAGGGGCAGAACAGGGGAGCAGGTCTCCCAAGCCAGAATGGCCTAATGTCTGTGTGCAAAGACCTACTCTGGGGCCTTCCGGAGCCTAGGATGCAGCCCCATTCTCATGGATTCACAGGTAAGGGTGGGAGAGATAGGGGAGGAGAAAGGAGGCAAGGAGAGCAGGGGCAGCCTTAACTGTGAGATCAGGTAACTCAGGCAAGGGGGCCGGGTCTTGTGGGGGTGCAGGTTACTGGCATCCCTGAAGGCATCCTGTCTTAAGACCCAGAAAAGAAACATGGGATGTTTGCTTGTTGCAAATGTCTCACTTCATTTTCTCAGGCAGGAATCATTAGTAACCCCATTTTAAAGCTGAGAATGCTAAAGGAGAGAAAAACGAAGTAACTTGTTTGAGGTCCCAGAGCTGACAGGTGTAGAGCCCGTAATTGCTCCCAGGATCCTGAGGGACCCAGCCTCATTCAGTGCCCTCTGCTCCTCCTGACTGCTGGGGGCAGGGCAATGTTTTCAAAGAGGGGTTTCTCCAATGCGTGCCTGTTGTTCTCAGTTGGATATGTAAAGTTTATTAATTTGTTAAAAACAACACAATAGGCCCCAAATGGAGTTCCTTATGCTAAGTCCCACATCACCAAAGTGAGACCTAATTTACTTACAGTTTAGGCTCTCTCAAAAATGGAATTTTAAATCAGTCCGTCAGGAATCACCTGGTCAGCACTAGCAAGGTAATCTGCCTGGCAGACCTCTGCCATCCGCTAGAGGAAAGTGGCATGGAGATAATCAATTCACTTTTTTTTTTTTTTTTTCCCTTCAGTGTAACCTCCGTTCTCACTCCCTTCTGCTTATAAAAACTTTTTATTTTTCACAACTCCTATGAGTTCCTTTCCATTGGCTGAATTGGATGTGGCCTGATTCATATATCATTCAATAAAGCCAATAAGATGTTTAAAATTACTCAGCTGAATTGTTTTATAATAAAATTGTTTTGAGACAGTCTTGTTGAACTTGGTAAACGTGGTAATGTTGGCTGTGAGTGGTCAAAGATCTGTGTAGTGTTTATACCTACCCATGTCACATGTGAGTGAGCGTATGCCTAATGCTGGCCATTTCTAATCATTTCTCCATCTCTTGTAGGTGACATTTATTGAATCTACCAATACCGGACACTGTTGTGAATCCCTGGTACATATTCTCCCATTCAATGTTTAGAACAATGTGGGTACAAATTTTATTTCCATCCTCAGATGAAAAAATGGGGTACAGGGCAGGTGCATGATCCTCTAAAGATCACATGGCCAGTAGGGGGATGGGACAGTGACCCCAACCTATGGCATGGGTCCTGCATGGTGACCTGACCGGGGCTTCATGATTATACTGTGCTGCTTCTGTGATCCAAGCTGTGAGTTTTTACCAATGTTTGTGTGAATGTTTACCTATGACCTTAAAAAAAGAAGAGACTTTTGAAATTGTGAAATTAAAAAAAAAAAAGAAACAAAGGAGAAAGCGTCAAGATGTAGAAGAAACCCTATTCCCCCAAATATGCACAAGGGATGATTAGACCAGCAAAAGGCAAATGTCATTCATGACTGATTTCTCTGAGGAATAAAGAGGAAGAGGTTTCTCATTTTACAGTGAGTATTAGAACCTAAATGAGCAAAAAGAAAAAAAGAGAGTGAACATGGAATTATTATTTGAACAAGGAAGGAAAATATATATAAATGAAGATAGGTTAGCTCTTGGTGGACACTTTCTTCCACAGTGTATGCAGGCATGGGGACCAGTCTTTCTCCTGTGCCCTCCTGCCCCAGGCAGGCTGCCTGTTTGCCCTTGGAGAGCTCAGGCTCCAGCGTGACAGGGAGAACTGACCTGAGCAGTGACAAGCCACCTCCTTCTCTAGCACAGGGGAGCTGTTTATGCTGAGCTGGGTTACCCATAGCTAGTCCTCAATTAGAAGGATGGGGTAAAGTGAGGTGGTAGCTTCCCAGCAAATGAGGAAGAGACATTTTTCCAGGCAGCTACACAGCCTGGGACTCTAGCAGGGCCACACACAAGGGAAAGCTGTGTCTTCCTTCCTGGGGGACTCACTATGTACCGAGGAGGACCACCAGGAGCAAGCAGGGCTCCACTGCCCCACCCCAGGGTTCTGGACCTATCAGACATGGCCCTGTGTCTCATGCACCAGCTCTCAGAGTTCCTTCTCTTAAAATGGAAACAACAAAATATGCACTGAAACTCCACTACAGGAGTACGAAGATGGGACATGGATAAACAGCCCAGCTCACACCCTCCACTTTGTTTTCCTGGGGATGCCATAACAAATGCCCAAAATGGGTAGTTTAAGAAAACAGAAATTTATTCTTTCACAGTTCTGGATGCTGGGCTTCCAAAGCCTCTACAGGTGGTTCTGCCTCATTTCTTGCAGTTTTCGGAAGCCCAGGCTTGCCTTGCCTGGTGGCCCCAGCACTCCAGTCTCTGCTCTACATTCCTTCCCTTCATGTCTAGGTCTCTCACTCCTTTCTTTTCTTTTTTTTTTTTTCAAAGATTTTATTTATTTATTTGACAGAGAGAGATCACAAGTAGGCAGAGAGGCAGGCAGAGAGAGAGGAAGGGAAGCAGGCTCCCTGCTGAGCAAAGAGCCCAATGCTGGGCTCTATCCCAGGACCCTAAGACCATGACCTGAGCCGAAGGCAGATACTCAACCCAGGCGCCACCCAGGCGCCCCTCTCTCACCCCTTTCTATAAGAACGTTAATCATATTGGATTAAAGCCCACCCTAATGACCTCACCTTAACTCAATTACATCTGCAAAGACCCATTCACAGATACCGGTTAGGACTTCAACAAATCTTTTGGGGGAACACAATTTAACCCATAACATCCTCTAGTGGGAGCTTTTCAAGGAACAGTGGAATTTACCCCTTTTGCAGCATCCCTGTGTGATTAAGAGACCTGTACCCCTGGGGATAAAAATATGTTATATGTTTATTTAAAAAAATAAATAAATTTAATAAATTAAAAAAAAAAATCCATCATGGTAAATGGCTTATCAACACCTTCTCATTGGCTGCCTTTCCTCCTGCTTCTCCTACCACCCCTGCCATTGTTCCCTTACCTCCCAAATATACCACCTCCTCTTGAACCCAACCTAAGACACAAGCTGCAAGTTCATGGCTTTGGTGGTGGAGGAGGAGGGATGGGGCAGGATCAGTCCCTTTGAGGGTACTTCATCTTTAGATCAAGCACCAGGGAGCCTATGGTGCAAGGAGAGCACATGTGCTAGATGGAGTGAGCAAGACCCAGGCTGTGCCCAGGAGCTAGGGAAGGATCAGGGTCCTCTCTCCAGCAGCAGCCAGCATAGGCCCTGGTTCATCCTGCAAAACTGGTGGCCTCTGTGATCTGGCACTCAACTTAGGCCCTACCCTACCCACCCCACATAGATATCCTCTTTAAATAGCTCAGGACCCTTTGGTAATCCCCTTGGTATGGACAATTAGACCCTGTATGAGAATCCCCCTGTGCAAGGGGGAGAATCCCGGTGTAAGAATCCCCCTATTTGGCTGCAGAGAGATGCCAAGTCCATTCTCCCCTTAGGAAGCATTCTGTCTAAGCCTCCTGTCCCATGGCACCTGACTCAGACCCAGAAGTGTGAACACACATTTTCTAGAGAGAGAAGCAAGAGCACTTCCAAGCAAAAGAACACCTAACAAGATGGCAGTGAGGTCCTATTGAGTGTCCAGAGAGCGTGAATTCCAGAAGCAGTCCATTGCTGCTGGGGTGGCAATCCAACCTCCACAGTTAAAAGAACATGACTGTGCTTTAGGGCTCTAGCTTAAGAAAGGTGAAAGGTCAGCCTGGGTGGGCAGGATGAAAGTGCAGTGCTGGGGCACGGAGGACAAGAGACGTATGTCCCTGATCATGAACAATAGGCAACAGCACACCACATCAACTAAAAATGAGGTGCTTTCTCTACCTCAGCAAGATCTTCTCCCAGCTCTGGGGTTTTGGCATGCACAGGAGGAATCTAAACAGACCCTTAAACATGAGGCACATTCTTCTCTCCTCACCAGTATCAGAGCTTTTGAATGGATTTTGGAGTTTAATGAAATGTAATTTGGAAGAAGCTCCTACCAGTACAATGAAAAATGTCAGACTTGGTGGAGTGATGTCACCAAGATGGTGCAACACAGGTTGTTTCTGATTTTGCTCTCCCTCACAAGAACAACTAACAATTATTCAATAACAGACACCACTGAGACAATCCTAGAACACTGGGGTGAGGCCAAAGCACCCCCTTTACCACAGAGACCAAGACTGAAAGAGTATGGGAAGTAGCCAACACTGACTACATTGCCCCTCCCCCAGACCAGTGCAGCACCACGTGGAGAGGTCTCTCCTGAGCTTCTAGCCCTACCAGTGGGAAAAGAGAACCCAGGTGGGACAACCAGCCCCCAGCATCATGGGTCACTTTGTGAGAGCCCCTACTCTGGCCTCACACCATGGGAATTGCAGGGGAATCTGACTGTGTTGGAGAAGATGGCGAGGGGCTTGCATAACCAGCACATGGATCTTGGCAGATGGAGTTCATACCTGCAGTGTTCAGGTTGTAAATCCCACCAGTGGCTTTGTTCATCTTTGTAGAACCAAGTTAAGGGTGCATTCGTACCAGGGAACTCACTGGGGTACAGATACACTTGATTCAAATTCCAAAACAACTAATTCTGCTGTCCTTAGAGCCTGTTTTTCCCCCACCCAGGCAATGAGCTGAGTCATAGTGCCAGCCCCTGGGGGGAAGGAGACTGGCAAGAGGACCTGGAAGCTATGTAGCCAGCCCAGCAACACTCAGCTGAGGGGCAGAAAGGGCAGGTGATTGTCCCCAGAGCAAAGCCAGTTCTGGGTGTGCTATGCCCAGGCAAGAGGATTCATTCATAGCCAAAGCTGAGGGAAGCTCCCGGCCCCTCCGATCTGGAAAGAGAACAACTTCCTTTGGACAGAGAAATGGGAGGTCAGGACAGACATTAGGGACACTATGTCCCCTACCTATCTAGCAGCCAAGGGGGCTCTGAGGATCAAGACCTGGGCTCCACTGAGCCCTGCACTCACTGTCATGTATCTTGGGTAAGTCCCTCAAATTTTAAGTCTGTTTTCAATTCTGTAAACTTGAAATAGACCCCGCCAAAGGGATGTGAAAATCACACAAGACACAAAGGGGGAAGATGCAAAAGTAGGCCACTGTGATAATTACAATTTGACAGAGTAACTTGTATTTCCCCAGCACTTTACACTCTCCATGAATTTTTCACACCTTCCTCCCTTTGATCAGAGCAAAAGCAAAAATGATACACCCAGGTGCTCCCTCTGCCCTTGTAGCTCAGTTCATTCTTCTAATTAGTCAGTAATTGTTTGAGCCCATAGCTGGGGCTGGACTAACTCTGCTGCCACCTGCCGAACCAGACTCTGGTGGAGGCTTTCCAGAGGGCCTGGGAATGGGATCTAGGATGCAGAGAGAGTATCCCAGGAAGAGTGAAACTGAACATAGATAAGCACTCTTTATTCATACACTATGGTCCAGCTCTGCATGGTCCGCTTGGGTAGCCACTACCCAGGTGAGATTATTTAAGTTTAATGTGAATTAATTAAAATGAAATTAAATGGAAGTCAGTCTCTGTGTTCCCAGAGCCATATGTCAAGTGCTCTTGACACATGTGCTCATAACCACATGTGGCTGGTGGCTACCATATTGGACAGTGGAGATATAGAAATGATTGTCATGGCAGGAGATCAAGCCACAGTGGTCCTCACTGCACAATGATTACCATGTGTTTTTCTCAGCCTTGCTCTAGGGTTACATTGACAATGTCCACACTCAAGAGTGTCTATTCTTTTATTATTATATGGGGAATAGAGGAAGGCCACCCTGCAGGGCATAGGTCCTACACAGTGAGAAGCACTTTGGCAGAACCACCTGAAAATATCTCAGTATCCTCAGAGCCAGGTGGGATTGTCTCCTTTGATGGATTGCAAAAGTGATGCTTAGTGCATAACAGGAGACATGAACTTGGTTCTGAGTGCAGGTTCCATCCCTACTCTGGGTCTTCTTGAACAAGGAAGGCTCTTGTCCCTGAATATTGCTTCTGTCCTCAATAATTATGCTTTGGCAGGAGGCTGTAGATTGACCCACTCCAGCCAGGAGAGCACACATTGCTTGTTGAGGAAAGTGGCCATCCCGTGAGTCTTTCACAGAGCAGCCCCCACATGACCAGGCACACAGTAAGAGATCATACTCGGTTTGTTTGCTTCCCTGATGGCTATTTAAATCTTGGTAAGAGACTTGACATTTCTGTAGTTCGATTTCCCCTAGTAGTACTGGGCATCAGTCTATTCAAGATTTCTGACAATAACATATCCAGAAAGTGTAAATGAGTTCTTTGAGGTTCTGAGCAAAGCTGTATTATAAAGATTACCCAAGTCACTACCAAAGTCACGATGTTCTGACTACCAAAGAGGTTAATGAAACCCAAATCAAAGACATAAAGTACAAACAAAAACTCTTTCTTTTTCTCTTTTTTGAGTACTCTGTCTTCCTCCAAAGGTTTCAGTGTGCTTTGTAGCTCCTGTCCAGAGATGTAGCACCTAGGTGGAAACTGGCTCTATGCAATGATATGAAGAGAGGCCATGAGGTTCAGAGAACTTCTGAAGACTGTGAGGCATCATCCTGGAGTTGGAGCAGCTCATGTGGCCCTGAGCACACTACTCTTTGAACCTGAGTTTCCTTACATGTAAAGTGAGACAAAGTACTGCACAGGGTTTCAGTACAGAATAAAAGAGATGTGTGTCCAGGCTTAACTCACAGAACCCCCTGAAGTGGAGCTGTGACCTCTTTACATTGAGAAGGGGAAACCTTAGAGTGAGTGGCCAGCCCCTGAGCTCACTCAGACCCACAGTATATCCGTAGCCCCTTCCCTAGCACTGCTGGCCCCAGCTCCAGTATGCCCATGGACTCATACCTGCAGCACCCCCAGATCATACCAGCTTTGGTCTAGAACCTGACACCAGCCAACCCGAAGTCCAGTGTTGTTTGATAGACTTGGCATCACGATGTGCTTGTGCCAGAACCCCCCACGGCCACCTTGCCCTCTCCAGGTCTCTGTTCCTGAATTAGCACTGACTTCTCATAGCAGCCTTGGATGAGACCTAGACAGAAAGAGGGCCACTGACACCTCCAGGTGGACATCGGTTCTAAGTCAGACGGCACATAGGCCAAGTACCTGTGCTGTGGGTTGAATTACCTCCACCTTTTTCTCCTGTCAACTTCTTTCCTTCTGGTGGCCTGCTTTGGCTCTCCATACTGGGCAGAGCAGCCAGGTGTGCCGTCATAGTGGGACCTGGGGGAAGAGTTCACCTACCTCAGATCTGAATAAAAGTTATAAATCAATAAAATAAACTGTTAAGTAAAAAACATTCTATCCTCCTGCATTGAAAAATACACCTGCAAATATCCTACAGTTGTAACCCTAGGAGTTTCATGCTGGAATGTGGCATTGTTAGGAACGCCAGTCTAGGAACACCTACTCCTCTTCCCACCCCAAATCCACTCCCACTGTGAGCTGCCCTGCCCATAGGCAGGGTGACACCCTGGCCACATATCCAATTTTGTCTGTACCCCCATGTTAGGCCTCCGATTTAGGGGTGCACTGGGCAGCCCCAAGGAGGGCTGTTCTGGGGAAGGAAGGCTCCTGCCAGGCCATAAAGAGAGGTTCAGAGAGTTTGGGCAATCTCTTAAGGTCCCCAGACACTCCTCCAAAATCCTATTCCTAGATCTCATCTCTTACAACCCTTAGTGAGTTGTTATTAAGGTGCCCTGCCATGGATTTAAATCACATGCTTCCCCATTCTAAACATCACCTAAGCTTCCTCCCATAGCAGCCAAGAGTTTGCCTCCTTCTCTTATGCACACTCATCCCTCACATGCATAATTTCAATCCATTCATGGTCCCCATACAGTTATATTATAAATTCGTGTATTAAGTATTCAGTGTTTGCATCATTGTACTTACATAAAGATAGTTCATAGATGAGCACCAAATATGCACCATTATTTTGTTATTCTGGAGTATGTTTTTCAAAGATTTGTCTGCCATGAAGCTAACAATTAACTTGGCTTTTTATATGCCTAGTTTCCTAAGAAATCATCACTAATTCATACCCTGACTCCACCCTTATTTTCCAAAGGGACTCAGTAAACTGGACTATGGATCAAAACTGACCTGTTTTCTCCTTTTTGTAAATAAAGTTGTACTGCAACACATCCACCCCCTGGATTTATGTTTTCCCCAGGTCTGTTTTCTCCCTATAATGGCTGAGTTGAACGGTTGCAACAGACTCTTGCGAAGTCCAGCACAAAATATTCACCATCTGGCCCTTTAAAAAAAAAAAAAAAGTGCCAACATTTGGTCTAAATCACAGGGAAGTAAAAAGTGTTCCACCAATTCCATTTTCCTGACATCTTTCCAAGACCTCTCAGATCTATTTCTGTTGGAACTGATTGTTCTGATATGTTGGAGTAGAACTGTCATCCTGGAGTCACTTTGTCATCCTCAGATCCCCTTAAACTTTTCCCCTTTTCTGGGTCCGCTGTCTTCTGGTTTCTTGGTTTAGTCCCTTGTTTTGGTGGAGCACATCCTCCAGCAGTTTTCTATGAAAGGGCAGTTGGCAGATGATTTTTTGAGACCCACATGTTGTAAACTATCTACTATTGTGTTTATCAGGAATTTGGAGAAAAAAATGGTTAGAAATAATTTGGTTGAAAATAATTTTTCCCAGAATTTTCTACTGTTGGTGTTGTTACTGATACTTCTAAAACCACACTGATTTGGGCCCTTTGCAATGAGCTTTTGTTCTTCCTTTCTCTGCTGGGTATTAAGATTCTTCTCTCAGTTCTGACAAACTCCATATTTTCCCATCTCTTTTCCATGCCTTTGTCTTATGTCCTCTAACTCCCAGGTAATTTTTCACAGTTTTCTCTTCCAGATGGTCCATTAGGGTTTCCAGTTGTACCATCCTATTTTTACTTCCCATGGGTTCATTCATGTTCTCTGCCCCTCTTTCCTCCACAAAAGTTTGTTTGTTTGTTTGTTTTTTCCTACTACCTCTCCTGTTAGATGCCATATTGAGCATTTCCTGTGTCTCATCTCGTATCCTCTCAGCCCACCTTTCCTCCAGACTTTGCTGCCTGGGTCAACTATGTAAAGGAGAGCCACTTCTCTTGAACCATTCATCTCTTGCTCCCTGTGCCAGGGCTCCTGTGCTACTACAGAATGTGTCAGCTGCAGAAACCACCTGGTGCTTACTCCTACACTACTTGGAAGCACAAGAAATCAGCACCCAAGGGGCAACCTGGACAATTTAGGGTATGGATCCTGTGGTAAATGCTCCCACTTCCATCCTTTGTGCGGACAATTCTAAGGCACATTTGACACAATTTCCAAAGGAAGCTCAACAAGAGTGAGCTGAGTTGCCCACAGTAGTGATCTGTTCAAACCACAGGTTGAATGGTCTCTTTCTTTGTGTCTTTTTTCCTGTTTTCACTCCTATTCTCTAGCATTACTTCCCCTGAATAAATTCTCCTCTGGCAAACTCTTACCTTAACATCTGTTTGGGTTCCTGTGAGGAATCCAAGCTAAGACAATGGTTGGCCCATGATATATGGTAATCTCAGGGTGTCCACACAATATTAAGAGGGTAGTATTAGGGACACCTGGGTGGCACATTGGTTGAGTGTCTGCCTTTGCCTAAGGTCATGATCTCGGGGTCCTCGGATCAAGTCCCACACAAGTCTCCTTGCTCAGTAGGCAGACCTCTTCTGTCTGCCACTCCCCCTACTTGTGGTTATGCTCTCTCTTTCTCTCTCTCTCTCTCTCTCTCTCTCTATTTTAAATAAAATCTTAAAAAAAAAGAGGGCAGTATTAAAAAGAAATAACCAGGAAGACAACAAATGGCAGAGACATTACTCAGCCCTAAAAAGAATGAGATCTTACCATTTGCAACAATATGGATGGGCCTAGAGAGTATTATGATAAGTGAAATAAATCAGACAGAAAGACAAGTGCTAAATTATTTCACTTACATGTGGAATCTAAAAAACAAAACAAATGAATAAACAGATAAACAAAAAGCAGAAACAGATCCATAAATACAGAGAACAAACAGGTGATTGCCAGAGGGGAAGGAGGTAGAGGATGGGCAGAATGGGCTAAGAGGAGTGGGAGATTCAGGCTTCCAGTTATGATTTAGATAACATAGATAAAAGATACAGCATGAGTAATATGGTCAATAACATTGCAATAGCTTGGATATGGGGATAAAAGGTGCAGCATAAGGAATATAGTCAATAAACTATAATACCATTATACAGTGATGGAAGGCAGCTACACTTGTGGTGAATACAGCATAACATAGAGTTTTCCAATCATTATTTTGTACACCTGAAACTAACATAATATTGTGTATTAATTGTATTAAAACAATGGCAAGGACATAGAGTTAGTAGCTGTGTAATCAGGCCCTACCCACTGGCCTTTTTCAGGAAGATAAAGGAAAGCCCAAGTTCATTTCTCTACTAGTACAAAGCTATTGTACCCAGGGAAATGTCTTCCTCAGTAGCTTGCATACAAAGAAAAAAAATCTGGGGGTGCCTGGGTGGCTCGGTGGGTTAAAGCCTCTGCTTTCAGCTCAGGTCATGATCTCAGGGTCCAGATCGAGCCCCACATCTGGCTCTCTGCCTGTCAGGGAGCCTGCTTCCTCCTCTCTCTCTCTCTCTCTCTCTCTGCCTGCCTCTCTGCCTACTTGTGATATCTGCCAAATAAATGGATAAAATCTTTAAAAAAAAATCTGGAGCAATGGTGACACTAGATTTGAATGATTTTTAATGTTTACTTTGAGCCCCATTAAAATCCATGTGAACAGAAAGAGTACAGAATTAAGTGGAGAATGATAAACCAGTTTCAAAGCTAAACTTTGTTAGTTCTTGAATGTTTTGAAAATGACACCTAGGTTCTGATACATTTGTAGACATGACAATCCATAATCTGAATTTAATAAAGAGAACAAAAATTCACAAATGACAAAGGAGAGTAAATCATACTATTTCTTTTATCACATTTATACTAACCCTAAACATAGACAAAAGTCCCCAAATGAAGCCAATATTTCAAATTGCAGCTTTAAATATCATCTTGCAAAGATACCTATCTATAGTTTGAGCTGTAGAAAAGCAACCTGTCCTGTGCCTCATTTATTAGTTTTGCCAATTTATCCTCCTGAAATGGTTAGTTAGATTGTGTTTGGATACAAGTGACAGAAAACCTGAGATAATAACCTAAATATAAAGTGGTTGTTTTGCTTCATGTGAGAAGTCAGAGGTAAGTGGTTCTTGCCAATGGTTTGGTGACTTAATAATGTCAAAATTGATGGCCTTTATAGTATTTTGACCCTTCCTTCATGTTTGCAAAATGGCTGCTACATCTCCAACCATCACAACTGTACTCAAGGTCAAAAGGGAGAGAGTGAGAGGAGAAAAAAGAATGTCAGTGTCAGACACATCTGTTTCTTGTTACTGAGAAAGAGAAAGGTTTCTGAGAAGTCCCACAGATAGATTCTTTCAGGTTTCATTGGACGGAACTAGGTCATCTAACCTCCCCTCAGCTGCAAGGTAAGCCAGGAAAGCTAAAAACAGAATGATCGGTTGCCTGTGGCTACAACAATAAACCTCTAAAATTATGATCCTGATAGCAAAGAGGACAACAGATAGATGCAATGTTGACACTTTTGATCATGTTCCCTACAAGCAGAGTCTGAGATGGGGGTTTTTGCAAACTGATTTATTGAGGGAGGGCTCACAGGAGAAAACAATGAAGCGAGGGAATCAGAACGTGGCAGGCAACATGTGATTTCATCAGAAGTCTAGCACCTGCCTGATACTGAGGACTAAATTCTGTGACCTTTTGCATTCGAAGTAAGGCCTCTGGCCCCTCGCATGGAGTCTGGGTGTATCTCTGACAACTTTGACAAAAAGAAGTGGTAGGAGTGGCACTATGATTGTTTCTAGGCCAGGCCCTAAGGAACTGTTAGCTGCGACTTCCTATCTCTTAGAGCCCTGACCTGTCAGATAAGAGGCCCAACCACCCTCCTGGAGACACCACACAGAGACCCTGAGATATCATGAAGAGGTACAAGGTCCCAGCCAGACCCAGCTTTCTAACTGCCCCCACCAAGGCACCAGGCAATTAAGTGAACCTGTCTGTGACCCTTGAGACCAGTCCATCTGACAGCTAAACACACTACAAGCCACAGACAACACTATGTGGAGCAGAAGAATTGCCCAGCTGAGCCTTTCCCAAATCCCTCACCCATGTACCATGATATATAATAAAATGTTGTTTTAAGTTGCTTAGTTTAGGGTGGCTATTAGTCCACACAGGAAACTGGGATCAGTGAGGAACTTGGGATGGTAAATGACATCTGAGGGTAGTCCCACCCAAGGCAGGAAACCAGGCCCTTATGTCCCAGGATTAGTTTTTACAATCAAGTAGGCTTTATTGCAGGGGTACAAGCTGAGGGCAGCCCCAGGAGAGGTATTTCCCACCACCCAAGGGAGGCTTTCCATTAACCAAAGGCAGTTTCCCAGGAAGGGTATGTCTTAGGGGCTTGGCAATAAACCTCACTGCAGCTGGGAGTGGGTATACCAGCTGCATAAGGGGGATCTGGGTGAGGGGCATCAGTGACATTTCCACAAGGGACAACTAACAGTGCCAGCCAGATAAGGATGTGCATATATACATGCATGTGCACACATATACATCTATTTGCATGTAAACATGCGCATACATACACATCTATATACATGCATGCATGTTTATTTAGTTAAGCACGTAACTTAACTTCAATAGAAGTACTTTTCTAACTTCAATAGAAATACTTATATTTTCTTTCAGTTCTGAGAATCAAAGAGTAAATGTTTAGTCTTCATTGACTTTGCCATTGGCTTGCTTTATATGTCACCCCCTCTCTGTCTCTTTATCCTAATATCTCTGTCCCTCTCTTTTTCTCTTCTTCATTCTTATGATATCTTTCTCATTCAACCCTTTGTTTTTTTCCCAGCCAACTATGGTAGCTTGCTTGGCAAGGTGGTGTCAAGGTGGTGCTTCTCTGTGAGGAGCAAACTACAGGGGGCTGATTTTTTTGAATGCACCTGCTTGGTGAACACAGTGATGAACACCAACATATCAATCTCATTATAAAGGTTGGAGCCAAGGTATCTGAAGAAAGGAGTGATGTTCCAGAGACCTTAGCATGTTATCATAAATATATATTTATTTTTTAAAAGATTTTATTTATTTATTTGACAGGCAGATCACAAGTAGGCAGAGAGGCAGGCAGAGAGAGAGGAAGGGAAGCAGGCTCCCTGCTGAGCAGAACGCCCAATATGGGGCTGAATCCCAGGACCCTGGGATCATGACCTGAGCTGAAGGCAGAAGCTTTAACCCACTGAGCCACCCAGGCACCCCCATAAATATATATTCCCATGTGGGAAATTTCTAGGTGAACTACACATCTGATAATAAGATTACTTGAATGACTCTGTCATTCATACACTCACATATTCATCCGGAGGTTATTATGGAAGTCTTACTTGCTACTATTGAGGGAGATCATTGAGACGACGTGACCACTGGTTTACCTGTGAGCTGGACCTTGACAACTAAAGGTTCCTCACTGCCCATGTCCTTGGAATGTACATTTTTTTTCCCTCCCCTGCCCTAAGAGGATGTCCCAAGGACACAGACTTGAGACAATATTGCAGCATTGAGCCCATCTGAATGGTATATGCGACTGAACTCAGTTAAGGTCACTATATAAACTTGGGACTATGGCAGGAAGGTGCAGGATCTACTCATCTTGCAGTAACCCAATGCAAGCCTCATATGCAAGTTCCCTTGCTTAATAAAACTGCCACCCACCAATGTGGAGTGTGCTGCTTCTTTCATTGGTTTCTTCCTGCCATCCATGGATGGAGGCCAATTTCAAATTTCACCAGGGAAGATCCACAGGAGCTTGGAGACCAGCAGCTACAGAATACACACCTAGGGACTCAGAATAATGTTTTCTTTAAATATTTCTAATTCCTAATTTTTATTAACATATAATGTATTATTTGTTTCAGGGATACATGTCTATGATTCAGCAGTCTTACAAAATTCACAGCACTCAGCATAGTACACACCCTCCCCAATGTTCATCACTCAGTCAATAAATCCCTCCCACCACCACCCCAGCAATCTTCAGTTTGTTTCCTGAGATTGAGTCTCTTATGCTTTGTCTCCCTTTCTGGTTTCCTCTTGTTTCATTTTTCCCTTCTTTACCCTATGATCCTCTATCTACCCTCGATAGGGTAGGTTTATTTTCAACTTTTTGAGGAAACTCCATACTGTTTTCCAGAGTGGCTGTGCCAGCTTGCATCCCCAACAGTGTAGGAAGGTTCTCTTTTCTCCACATCCTCACTAACCCCTGTCATTTCCTGACTGGTTAATTTTAGCCATTCTGACTAGAGTGTGAGGTTGTATTCCACTGTGCTTTTGATTTGTATTTCCCTAATACTGAGTGATACTGAGTATGGTATTTTTGAACATGATATTTTTCATGTGTCTGTTGGCCATTTGGATGTCTTCTTTGCAGAAATATCTGTTTATGTCTTCTACCTGTTTCTTGATTGGATTATTTGTTCTTTGGGTTTTGAGTTTGATAAGTTCTTTATAGATTTTGGATACTAGCCCTTTATCTGATATGTCATTTGCAAATATCTTCTCCTACTCTGTCGGTTGTCTTTTGGTTTTGTTGAGTATTTTCCTTGCTGTGAAAAAGCTTTTTATCTTGATGAAGTTCCAATAGTTCATTTTTGTACTTGCTTCCCTTGACTTTGGTGATGGTTCTAGGAAGAAGTTGCTGTGGCTGAGGTCGAAAAAGGGGTGCCTGTGTTCTCCTCAAGGATTTTGATGGATTCCTGTATCACACTGAGGTCTTTCATTCATTTTGAATCTATTTCCGTGTGTGGTAAAAGGAAATGAGCCAGTTTCATTTTTCTGCATGTGGCTGTCCAATTCTCCCAACACCATTTGTTGAAGAGACTACCTTTTTTCTTTTGGACATTATTTCCTGATTTGTCGAAGTTTATCTCCTGATTTGCAAAGTTGACCATAGAGTTGAGGGTCCATTTTTGGGCTCTCTATTCTGTTCCATTGATCTATGTATCTGTTTTTGTGCCAGTACCATGCTGTCTTGATGATTACATCTTTGTAATAAAGCTTGAAGTCTAGAATTGTGATGCCACCAGCTTTGATTTTCTTTTTTGACAATCGTCTGGCTATTTGGGGTCTTTTCTGGCTCCATATAAATGATAGGATTATTTGCTCCATTTCTTTGAAAAAAAAGTTGATGGTCTTTTGCTAGGGATTGCATTAAATGTATAGATTGCACTAGGTAACATAGACATTTTCACATTATTTGTTCTTCCAATCCATGAGCATGGGAAGTTTTTCCATTTCTTTGTGTCTTCCTCAATTTCTTTCATGAGTACATTATAGTTTTCTGAGTGCAGATTCTTTGCCTCTTTGGTTAGACTTATTCCTAGGGATCTTATCATTTTGGGTGTGATTGTAAATGGGATGGGCTCCTTAATTTCTCTTTCTTCCATCTTGTTATTGGTGTATAAAAATGCAACTGATTTCTGTGCATTGATTATATATCCTGACACTTTATTGAATACCTTTATGAGGTCTAGCCATTTTGGGGAGGAGTCTTTTGAGTTTCCACATAAAATACCATATCATCTGCAAAGAGAGAGAGTTTGATTTCTTTTTTACCAATTCAGGTGCCTTTTATTTCTTTTTGTTGTCTGATTGCTGAGGCTAGGACTTCTAGTACTATGTTGAACAGCTATGATGATAGTGGACGTCTCTGCTGTGTTCCTGACCTTAGGGGGAAAGCTTTCAGGTTTTCCCCATTGAGAATCATATCTGCTGTAGATTTTTCATATATGGCTTTTATGATATTGAGGTATGTGCCTTCTATGCCTACACTGTGAAGAGTTTTGACCTAGAGGATGCTTTACTTTGTCAAATGCTTTTTCAGCATCTATGGAGAGTATTAAATGGTTCTTGTTCTTTCTTTTATTAATGTATTGTATCACCTTGATTGATTTGCAGATGTTGAACCAACCTTGCAGCCCAGGAATAAACCCACTTGGTCATGGTGAATAATCTTTTTAATGTACTGTTGGAACCTATTCACTAGTATTTGATGAGAATTTTTGCATCCATGTTCATCAGGGATATTGGTCTGTAATTCTCCTTTTGATAGGGTTTTTGTCTGGTTTTGGGATCAAGGTAATCCTGGCCTTATAAAATGAGATTGGAAGTTTTCCATCCATTTCTATTTTTTGGAACAGTTTCAGGAGAATAGGTATTAATTCTTCTTTAAATGTTTGGTAGAATTCCTGTGGGAAGCCATTTGGCCCAGGGCTCTTGTTTTTTTGGAGATTTTTGATGACTGCTTCTATCCCCTTACTAGTTATGGGTTTGTTCAGGTTTTATATGTCTTCCTGGTTTAGTTTTATTAGTTTATATGTTGCTAGGAATGTATACATTTCTTCCAGACTATCTCGTTTCCTGTCCTATAATTGCTCATAATATGTTCTTTAAATTGTTGTATATATTTGGTGTTAGTTGTGATCTCTTCTTTATCATTCATGATTTTATTAATTTGCATCCTTGGTCTTTTTTTTCCATAAATGTGAACAGGAGTCTATCAATTTTATTAATTTTTTCAAAGAGCCAGAAGAGCCAGTTCCTAGTTTCATTGATCTGTTCTATTGTTCTTTTGGTTTCTATTTCCCCCAACTCCCTTCTCCTCTCCATCTTCTCATGTCCTCCTTGTTATTCCTTATGCTCCACAAATAAGTGAAGCCATAAGTTAATTGACTCTCTCTGCTTGACTTACTTCCCTCAGCATAATCTCTTCCAGCCCCATCCATGTTGATACAAAAGTTGGGTATTCATCCTTTCTGATGGAGGCATAATACTCCATAGTATATATGGACCACATCTTCCCTATCCATTCATCCACTGAAGGGCATCTTGATTTTTTCCACAGTTTGGCTACTGTGGCCATTGCTGCTATGAATATTGGGGTACAGATAGCCCTTCTTTTCACTACATCTGTACCTTTGGAGTAAATACCCAGTAGTGCAATGGCAAGATAATAGGGAAGTTCCATTTTTAATTTCTTAAGGAATCTCCACACAGTTTTCCAAAGTGGCTGTACCAACTTGCATTCCCGCCATCAGTGTAAGATGGTTCCCCTTTCTCCACATCCTTTCCAATACATGTTGTTTATTGTCTTTTTAATTTTGGTGACTCTAACTGGTGTAAGGTGGTATCTCAATGTGGTTTTGATTTGAATCTCCCTGATGGCTAATGATGATGAACATTTTTTCATATGTCTGTTAACCATTTGTATGTCTTCTTTGGAGAAGTGCCTGTTATTGTCTTCTGCCCATTTTTTGACATGATTATCTCTTTTGTGTGTGGTGGTTTGAGTAGTTCTTTATAGATCTTGGATATCAGCCACTTTGTCTGTACTGTCACTTGTGAGTATTTTCTCCCATTCTGTGAGTTGGCTCTTTGTTTTGTTGACTGTTTCTTTTGCTGTGAAGTAACTTTTGATCTTGATGAAGTCCCAAAAGTTCAATTTTGCTTCTGTTTCCTTTGCTGTTGGAGACATGTCTTAAAAGAAGTTGCTGTGGCCAATGTTGAAGAGCTTGCTGCCTATGTTCTCCTCTAGGATTGTGGTGGATTCCTGCCTCATGTTGACGTCTTTTATCCATTTTGAGTTTATCTTTGTGTATGGTGTAAGAGAATGGTCGAGTTTCATTCTTCTACACATAGTTGTCCAATTTTCCCAGCACCATTTAATGAAGAGACTGTCTTTTTTCCACTGTATATTTTTTCCCTGCTTTAAGACTGGCAAGACATATTCAAGGCACTAAATGAAAATAACATGCAACCAAGAATACTATATCCAGCAGGGCTGACACTCAAAATGGAAGGAGCGATAAAGAGCTTCCAAGACTGGCAAGGTTTAGAAGAGTATGTGACCACCAAGATGGTACTACAAGAAATATTAAGGGGGGGGGCTCTATAAAAGAAGAAAGAACCCAAGAGTGTCATAGAACAGAAATTTACAGAGGCTAATCTATAGAAACAAGGGCTTCACAGGCAACACAATGTCAATAAAAATGTATTTCTCAAAAATCACTCTCAAAGTGAATGACCTAAACTCTCCCATAAAATGGCACAGGGTTGCAGATTGGAAAAAACAATAGAACCCATCCATATGCTGTCTACAGGAGACCTATTTTGAACCTAAAGATACATCCAGACTGAAAGTGAAGGGATGGAGAAGCATCTTTCATGCCAGTGGGCCTCAAAAGAAAGATGGGGTAGCAATTCTCATATCAGATAAATTAGATTTTGAACTAAAGACTGTAGTCAGAAATAAAGGGCCTATCCATCAAGAATATCTAACAATTATAAATATTTATGCCCCCAATACAGGAGCAGCCAACTACATAAGACAACTGTTAATCAAAATAAGGTCATATTGATATGAATACATTAATATTAGGGAATCTTAACCTGCCACTCTCAGTAATAGACAGATCATCCAAGCAGAAAATCAATAAAGAAACAAAAGCATTGAATGACACATTGGACCAAATAGACCTCATAGATATATACAGAACACTCCACCCTAAAACAAGAGAATACTCATTCTTTTCAAGGGCTTTGGAACTTTCTCCAGAGTAGACCACATACTGGGTCACAAATCAGGACTCAATCAATACCAAAAGATTGAGATTATTCCCTGCATATTCTCAGACCACAATGCTTTGAAACTGGAATTCAACCACAAGAAAAAGTTTGGAAAGAATTCAAACACCTGAAAGCTAAAGACCACCTTGTTTAAGAATGTTTGGATCAATCAGGAAATCAAAGAAGAACTGAAACAATTCATGGAAACCAATGAGAATGAAGACACTTCAGTCAAAAACCTATGGGATACAGCAAAGACGGTCCTAAGGGGGAAATACATAGCCATCTAAGCCTCCCTCAAAAGAACTGAAAAATCCAGAACATACCAGCTCTCTTTACACCTTAAAGAACTGGAGAATCAACAACAAATTAAGCCAACCGCATGCACAAGAAGGGATCTAATCAAGATTAGAGCAGAGATCAATGAGATAGAAACTAGAGATACAGCAGAACACATCAAGAAATCTAGAAGCTGGTTTTTTGAAAGAATCAATAAGATTGATAAACTACTGGACAAACTAAAAGAGAGATGGCCCAAATTAATACAATTATGAATGAAAAGGAAAAGATCACAACTAACACCAAGGAAATAGAAACAATTATCAGAAATTACTATCAACAGTTAAATGCCAATAAAGTAAGAAACCTAGATGAAATGGATGCATTCCTGGAAGCCTATAAACTTCCTAAACTGAATCAGAAAGAAATTGACAACCTGAATAGACCAGTATCTAGTAACGAGATTGAGGCAGTGATCAAAAACCTCCCAAAAAACAAGAGCCCAGGACCTGACGGATTCCCTGGGGAATTCTACCAAACTTTCAAAGAAGAAATAATACCTATTCTCCTGAAGCTGTTTCAAAAAATTTTTAAAAATTAACTTTGAGGGGCGCCTGGGTGGCTCAGTGGGTTAAGCCGCTGCCTTCGGCTCAGGTCATGATCTCAGGGCCCTGGGATCGAGTCCCGCATCGGGCTCTCTGCTCAGCAGGGAGCCTGCTTCCTCCTCTCTCTCTGCTTGCCTCTCTGCCTACTTGTGATCCCTCTCTCTGTCAAATAAATAAATAAAATCTTTAAAAAAAAATTTAACTTTGAAAGACTAAAGAATCATTGGAAAAAAGCCATGAATTCTATGTTCTGCATTCCCCTAGCACCAGTGTTTTGTAGTTCTCATTGATCAGTAGACTTGGTCTTGACTGGATGTTCTTGCTGATATTCTGGGGGAGGGGCCTGTCACAGTGATTCTCAAATGTCTTTGCCCAAGGTGGAATTACACCACCCTTTCCAAGGACCAGGCTAAATAATCTGCTCAGTTTGCTCTGTGTAGCTTTTGTTCCCTGAAAGGTTTCTGTACAGCTTTGGAGGATGAGAATGAAAATAGTGGCCTCTCAATCTCCAGCCCCAGAGGAGCCAAGAGCTCAGACCCCCCTCTTCATCAAGCCTTCAGGGAAAAGCACACAATCAAGCCTGTCTTCCTGGTCTCTGGCTGTGCTCCCTGCTCAGTCAGCCTGTGAATGAGGATTTCTATCTCTGGCATGTGGCCCCACTTGTAGTCTCCAAACCCAGCCAATTCCTACAATATGCCCCCACACCACACCTCCTGGTGGAGGACAGTGGGGATCTTCCTGGATCTGCAACTTGTGGAGTCCCTGCTTGAAGAGCAATGGCCTGATTGTGCTTCAAATCACAGTTTAAGGTAACCCAAGCTGAGAGCCCACTTCTCAGCTCTGTCTCTGCAGCCAGGTTCCCCTCTCTGATACCTGAGAGCTCTGCTGCACTCTGGCACCCCCGGTCTTTTAGTGATACCAAGGATCCTGAGACTACACTGTCCCAAGATGTCTCTACCCCACACTTAGCCTCTGGAGCTACATCTCTCAGTGGAACAGACTTCTAAATGTTCCAATTTTGTGCTCTGCTGCTCTATTGTTTTCTGGGAGCTGGCCTCTACCCCCTCAGTCTTTCCTCCCATATATCACATCAGATTTACTTCTCCACACATCCTACCTTCCAAAAATTGGTTGCTTTTCTATCCCTAGAATTTCTGCTCTTCTCTTTGATCTCCTGTTGAGTTTGTAGGTGTTCAGAATGTTTTGGTAACTATCTAGCTGAATTTCTGGGACCAGATGAAATTTATGTCTCCTACTCCTCCACCATCTTCCCTGGGGCTCAATGTTTACACTCTGTACAAGCAGAGGACATTATGCAGAGGACACTATGTTGCAGTGTTAGTGTCCACTGAGCAGTGGTTCTCAGTTAAAGAGATAGGTTCACAGGTGACTCCATTGTTTTCATGCCATGTAACCAATTCCTCTCTCCCTTGCAGAGTTTTGTGCAGATTTAAGACAGCATGACTGTGGTGTATAGTACAGTTTCTGGAATACCAGAGGAACTGAAATGATGTTCCTGTTCCCTCTTATTATTATTCTGCATGATGCCAATTTATAAAAATATAGAAGACTGAAGACCTTACAAGAAATCCTGCTGCCAGTCTTGTGGTTGGTGATAAGTCACTTTTTAAATAAAATCTTTATGAAATAGAGAGATCAACTTTGTTTCTATATTTTATACAAGATGAAAGATATTGCATAAAAGGAAGACAAAGTGAAGAAGGTGGAAAATAGGGAACATCAGTAAACAGATCAAGAAAGTATAAGTTATTGTCAAGAAATGGCACAAATGTATATACACATTGTCTTGGACTATTTAAATGTAAGTTTTAAAGTATGGCCTGGGACAGCACTTTCCCTTATCTTTAAAATAGTGTTGGAGACTTTGAGTTTAAATTAAAAACAATGAGAAATTTGCTTTCGAGAAGAGAAAAATGAGAAGAGCTCCAAAGTAAGGTGGTCAATTAAACCCTGGACCCTACTTGGCATAGCAGCACCTCTGCCCCTTGGATGGACCCCTAAGGTGGATGGAAATGGTCCCTGAAGGCATTGGGCAGCACCAAGGAGACAATTTGGGATTCTTCTCTCTGACACTCATTAAGACAAGCTCTGTTCCTCTTCATTGGCAGTTTTCTTCATAGAGCAAAGGTCAGAGGGTGAGGAACAACTCTGAAAATTGACGATTCCTCCTATACACACACATCTCTCCTTACCTTATGGAGAAAGACCCAGGGTCCTGCAGGAGGTCCTTTGCTAATCACTGTGGTGGCACACAGTCTTGGTGAGCACTTTCTACCAATCAAACCAATTAAGAGCTGTGCACAGAACACACAAGCTTCAGTGTGAGACACAGTTAGCCTGATACTTCAGGCTCCCGGGAAAAACCAAGCTTGGGGTTTGGGGTTTTTCTCCTTTCCTGATCTCTCATTTCTAATACTCTCCCCAGTTTTCATCATACAGCACTGATGACTTCTCAAAAATCATGAATTGATGGTAGCAGCCCTTTTACAGCCAACTTTATGTGAGCTTGGGGCTTAGTCCACACAAATGTCCAAAACGTCATCATTTCAGAGAGTAACAGAAATGAGGCTGAACTGGCCCTTGGGGGTGGGGGGGAATCATACCATGCGGCCACCCTTTTCATTTCTAGCTATTTATCTCCCTAATCTCTCTCGAAGTTATTCAGACTTTGAGAACACCCTTGCACCTCAAGTTGTGTGTAAAGTTTCCTCCAAATGTTTAGCACCTGCCCAGATAAGCTCTTAACCTACCCACCATTACAATTAGTCTTTGTATTTATTCATTTGGATGTGTAGGTTAACATGTCGCTGTACTTTTTCTTCTATAAGTTAAATAGACTTTTATAAACAAGGAATGGTTCTGTTTCTAACCCCAATGAACATCAGCATGTTGTCTCAGCAGAAGATAGATGCAAGTTCCCCTCTGTTCCTTGTTATACCTCCAGTGCCCATTTATAGAATCTAATAAATTAGTATGGCAGTGGTAAGTCCTAGATTGCCTCCTTTTTGCTACACCCAGGCAATAATGGATTTCACCATCCCTTCCCCATTTTTTCAGAAATTAGAAAAACAATTGTAGCACTTCCTTCTACTGCCAGTAGAATAGCATTCTCAGATAACCCCCTTTGTCCACACTCCAGCAGTGACAGGAAGAAAAAGTGACATTCACTTTGTCAAAACACAGGGGGTACTCAAATCTTTGGCTGATGACTATATTACTACCTGTTACTTAAAAATAATATTGCTAATTTATTCAAAGTAATTAATCTCTTCTTCCATGATGAGTTATTCAATGTTACTTTGCTTTGGGCAAATCTAGAGAGAAGAAAAACTCAAACCACAGGGCTTAAATGGGGAGAGGATATCCAGATTCTAAAATCAGACCCAACTGCTTACTTGAGGGACAAAAAAGAGATTTTCCTCCTTGAGCAAAGAGATTGAACAGCAATCTTCATTTAAGAAGCTGGTAGGAAGAAAACTGAGATTCCTTTCACCCTACTGAATACATTGTGTGTGCTCAATCTACCCCTTGCACTTCTATTGATGAGTGTGTCCCCCCTCATTTCTCTTCAGCCCCTGAAATCTAGGGTTTACTATCTTTAACCTCCCCTTTCCTTCCTGTCCCCAAGAAACTGAGGCATTGGAAGAGAGAACTTCCCTTTATGAAGCACCTGCTGGGAGTGCTAGGTACAGAGCCAGCTCCTCACTCCTTACTTGTTGCTGGAGGTTTATTCATATCAGAAGAGAGAACCCTCAAATGCAATCGTAATTGAAGTAAAAATGCGTGTGACATAATATATTGAATAATGAAAGAAAAACTAATATAACAGGTTGATCCTGGCTTGTGTTAGACAAAAATTAGGTTTCTTTATAACCATGCTCTACTTCATAAGATAAACAAATAATAAGTCAAGTATGTAGGGGATGTAGGGATTGAATTTTTCCAAAACACATTATGAATGCCCAGTATGAAGTCCTTTGCCTGGGTTGGACTTCCACAGTCCTATACTAAGGGGAGAAGGTTGTTGGATGTGGGACATAGTATTCCAGAGCTGCATTAATTTTCTAAGAGCTCTCTTAATTTTCTTATGGTCAAGATGCTCTCTTCTGAAGCTGTTGTGTTGTGGGATGTCTCTCTCCTTCCCAGCCTGGGGTCTTGACGCTGCCAGAGCCACCAGAGTGTTGCTCTTTGTCTAGCTCCTAATATTGTCCTCATCAACTCATCCAAATCCTAAAGCTTCTGCAAATCAGTGGTGTTCTTTTTGCAGTTAATTTGCATTTTCTCTGACTTATCCAAGTTAACGACTATCAACAGAGGGATTGTGACATGAATATTAATGGATTAGTAGAGATGGATATGAGGGTTGAACAAAGAGAATGATGGAATGGAGACTCAACATTCAAGTGGCTGCCATCTCGTGGGGAATTATGTTCATGCCATGATGCTTCCCTGTGAAAGCACGTAACTATGTGGCATCAGAAAACATCACTCAGGTAATGAGGACCCTCTCAAAATGTTGCCCAATCCTGAGAGTAGCACAAGAGATGCAATCACTCCTACTGTACAGAGGAGAAGTAGATTCAGAAATGAAAGGATTTGTAGAAGTTTGCTCTGCTCACCCATACTTCCTTGTCAGAAGTCACAATGAAACCCTCCACCTCCCCACTGTAATATGCCACACCCTCCTTACCATGGCTAGGCACCCAGCTTGAGCACCCAGTCTCACACCCAACCTAGCTCACCTAGTGTCTCCATCCTTCAACATGTTCTGTCTCACCAAATCCAAAGGCCTCCCAAGGGAGCACCCACCTGTGTGTCCCAACTCCCCCAAACCACAAATGCTCCAGACAATAATAAACACTTTCCACCTAAAATGAACACCTGATCCTTCTCTTCCCATTCTCCCTTAGCCAAATGGCACCAACAGTCTCCCAGTGCCTGACCCAGAAGACTGGGGGTCTTCTTTCCTCCCTTGTCCCTGCCAACCCCCTGCCAAATCTTGTGTTTTCACTTTAAACTTGTTCAGTCCACTCTTTCCCCTGTAACCCAACATCACCTCTCATCTATACAATCTTGAACATCATAGATCATTTCTTGGCTTGTTGGAGGCTATGGCATGGTTGGAGTCGAGGACCAAACCAGGCCCTGACTTGTGTCTCCTTCAATGTCCGGACACCTTGACAAGGGTAAGGACGGGAAAGTTGAGTGCACTGAGAAAAGGTCTGTGCTATGTGTCATGTGCTCACCTACGTGACTTCCCACACACACTCCCTACAGTAGGGAACAATGTGGCCAGGGTCCTGAAATCTTAGTTAGTCCTTGTTGTTCTGTACCTCCCATAACCCACTCACTGGTCGATTGTCTTGCTAATGACTAAAGTCAAAACTACCTGGCATCACGAGGTTTGCTTGTAGTAAATGTAAACTTGTTATAGAAACTTGTGGTCATCTGACTATGTACTGATGTAATGCTCCTCCTATTCTGGTCTGCCTTATAAATGATTGTGAGATGTGGAATAAAATTGGCACTGTTGGACATCATCTTCAGTGCCCCTCCTGCCCCCATCTTTTTGTCTCTTAATTTCTTTTCACCATCCTCTTAGCCCTCACGGTTTTCCTGGTCGATTTGTCGCGCTGGTCACGACAAGTGGAACCCGAAGAGGGACCGTGAGACGTTTCAAGGGAGCATGCAGGTACAAGTAAGTGTACGGATTTCGGTAAGAGGAGCCTGAGCTGGCGGGCGACGGCAGAAGTAAAATAATATGGGGCAGTCTCTTCCTGTGCAACAGGAGGATCTTTTTGTTACGGCATTGCAAGCCCTAAAGCAGAAGGGGTCTAAGTTCTCAGTGTATCAGTATTTGAACTAAGTTAAGTTTATTGGATTAATTAGGATACACGTTTTTTGAGTTAACAGTAGTAAATGTGAAACTTTGGAGTTTTTTACTTAAAGTCAAATAAGCTTGTGTTATTTGTTAAAATCTGTGTTAAAATCTCTTGGGTTAAAATCTGTTAGCAAAGAGAAGACTAAACTGATGGTTAATTGTCTGTCTCAAAGTTTTAATGGGTAATTGTTAAAGTAGCTTTCAAAGTCTTTGCTAACCTGAAACTTTAATTCAAATGGGATAAAATGCTTAAGCAGTCACTGGAACGTCACTGCCAGCGTGACAAGAGGGAGCAGGGTTGAAGGATAGGAGAATGAAGAAAGGGAATGTGGGGAACAGGAGGGACACAGGCAAATGTGTCAAGCAAGTGCCAAAGTTTATTTTGCGGAGTTCTGATTTATACCACACAGTAAGGGAATCACCTCCTGTACATCTGGTGCTAGTTTCTATTTTGGTCTGAGAATAGCTGGCCATGCAGAGATATCAGACAGCCTTGACCTTCGTGGTTTGGGCACCTAGGCCATAATTCAATATTCACAAAACACAGGAGCCTTATTAGCTTAGTTTGAGACAGCAGCTGCAATGGCAACAAGCCAAACCTCACAATGTTCTCATGACAGTCACCAAGGAGACACGGGGGCACTCTAGCTCGCCACCTGTGAAGGCCCTCGGTTGAAGAGTTTCCCAAGAACTGTTGCTTTATTGGGTTAACCCCTTCTAGGCACGAGACCCTCAACAATGGACCTAGGTTTGTGCTTTTGAAATCTGTTGGTAAACATCTTTGGTGCTTAACTGAATTCTCTTGTAACAGCCCCGGGGCCACTGTCTGAGCTAGACCCATTCATAAAGAATGAAAGGGGAGACTGATCACCTCCCATTAGCCAGGGATACTCAAAGGGGAGGGTGTCCAACCTATTTGAATCTGAAGAGTGCCTGACTGTATGAATGTGTCTGTATGGCTCCACCGCTTCAGCTACAGAGTTTGAGTGGGCTGCACCTGAGTCTTGTGGGGCATCATATGGCATAATGGTCATCTACTCCATGCAGTAGACTGGTCTGGGGTTTATATGGACAGACCTTAGCTAAGACACTCCTAAGTTCCCGCGAGGGACGCAAGCAGGACAGCATCTAAAACATCCTCCTCCCTTATTGTCTGTGACATCATTTACAATGGGAGGGAAACCCAGAAAACTGTCTTAGGAAGAAAAAGGAAAGACACTGGTATAGAAAGGCTGTTGGAAATGAGAAAGCAACCCTGTATGTAGCAAAGTAGGAGATATGTAAGAAAGATTTAAGGAATGGGAATACATTTTCTTGAGGGTAAGAGAAGGTAATCTTGTTCTAAATGAGATGGTTGTATGGAAAGAAATGGCTTGGGACAAAACCTGAATGCAAAGCAAGTTGTAGAAGGTTTGTGAAGGGAAATCTTCAGAAAAGGAATTTTAGCTATGGTCAAGACGGACTAAGATTGAAATGAATGGGTTTTACAGGTATATTGGTGTAAGACTGAAATTCTGTTTTAAGGGCAAAGTTTTCTTAGATTAATTGATCTGCTGTTATGAAGATGTAAATGGTTTTCTCTTTGCCTGCCCAGAGTTGTAAATGAGGTCTTTTTGACTCAAGGCTTTTCCTTGATAGGATAACCTTGTGTTACATTTGGGTAACTGCCCTAAAGGAAAGTGAAATGGGAGTTGTTTGGAACAAATACAGGTCTTTGATAAGTTAAAATCCTGGGAACTCAAATGGGTAAGAATTTCCAGAAGTAAAAGCTGCATTTGGAGTAAACCAGAATTAGTAATATGGGACTAGATGAACTGAAGGATTTGAAAGGAAGAATCTGACTTAGTGGGAATAGTGGAAATAGCCTCTGAGGACTATGGGTCATGCTTGCAGGGGACGAGAGCTCTCTTTCAGACTCTGCAGGAAAAGGGTATAAGGTGTCAGCAATGAAAGCACAGCTTTGTCAGAGCCATGCCACTTATTTAGGCTTTGATCTCCAAGAGGGAGTTTCTTGGGATGGTGGGCTACTGCAGGCTGTGGATACTGCCTTCGCAGAGAAGGTGCAACCTCTCTACAAACTGGTTAAAAGAGGATATATTGGCATTTATAAATCTTCTCATTTGGGTCATGAGTCTCTTCGAGCATTTTATGCCACTAAGTCTGTACAGAGAGCTGAATTAAAAGCAGTACATTTAGCCTTGGAAAAATTTCCTGAACCATGTAACTTATACAGTGATAGCCATTACGTAGTACATGCTGTTCCGTTGTTACTAACTGCTTATATTCTTACTAATGATGACGAACTTTTTTCATCTCTTTACGAGTATTCAATGTTTACTGCAAAAAAGAGCTAATCCTATTTATATCACTCATATTTGAGCACATACTAACTTGCCTGGACCTTTAACTGAAGGCAGTGCTATTGTAGATGCGTTAACTCACATACAATTGGTGTTAACCACTAAGTTTGGGCAAGCCGCTCAAAGTCATGCTTGTTTTCATCAAAATGCAGTGGCTTTACATAAACAATTTCGGGTAACTAGAGAAGCTCGACAAATAGTTAAGAACAGCTCCACTTGCCCTATTCATCATCCCCAATCATGAATATAGTGATAAAAATCTGAAAGGAATATTTCATTATTCCTTGAGGCTTAATGCCTAATCATTTGTGGCAAATGGATGTAACTATTTTTCCCCCTTTTGGAAGATTTAAGTATCTCCATGTTTCTATTGATACCTTTTCTGGATTTTTACATGCTACGGCACACTCTGGGGAATGCTTTACTGATGTTCAAAATCATTTGCTTTCAGCATTTGCCACTTTGGGCACCCCAAAAGCAATAAAGACGGATAATGGGACTGCCTATACATCTCAAGCTTTTCAAACCTTTTATGCCATTTTAGACATAGCACTCTCTACAGGCATCCCATATAATTCTCAGGGTCAAGCCATTGTTGAACGCGCAAATAGTACTCTTAAATCCTATTTTAAAAAATTAAAAGAGGGGGAGATACTACAGGGAAAAGTAAAATGCTCTCCTCATATGCATTTAATTTTAACTCTTTATATATTAAAATTTTTTGTATGTAGATGATAACCGGTCAGACAGTGCCTGATCGATTCTGGCTGGCATCCTGATTTTTCTCCACTTCCATACGCCCAGTGGAAAGATCCCTTGACCAGAGTATGGAAGGGTCCTGACCCTGTCCTCCGAAGAGGAGGTTTTGTTTGTGTTTTTCCACAGGATGAGGACACCCTACAACGCTGGCTCGCCTCACGTCAAAGGGCCAGAACAGACAAAGAAGACGCCGGAGGAATGTTTCATGCAGAACTCTGGAAACTGGTTGCTGCCCTGGGACCAATCAGAGTGCAAATAGCCAGGAGTGGTTGTACTGCCACAAAAGACTATAATCTGACTTTGCGGGCCTGGGTTCCTAGACCTTTTTTACTGATAGTGGGCTCAGGATCAATAGTTCTCACCTCTTTCCAAGGGGGACATCTATTATATAATATCCATTGTGACCATTGTGTGTTCTTTTGCAATCTGTACAAACTGCCACACATGTGAATTCTCTAGCCCAAAATATCTCTCATGCTTTGGCTACTCAGGAATCAAAAATTTTAAGATCAAAAATTTTAGGATCAAAAATTTTAAGCTGGTTGGAAGGATTGGAAGAAGCAGTAGAATTTTGGGGGGGACAATTATCGGTGTTAAGAACTCAAATGTCTTTAATATGTCATGGAGGATTTCAACATATTTGTGTCACTCGCTTGAAAGCCTTGAACTATTCTTGGGATGCTATTAAACATCATTTGCAAGGAATATGGTTTCATAGTAATGTAAGTCTAGATCTCACAGAGTTGCAAAAGGAAATTGCTAATATAGGACATTCACAACTAGATGTACAAAATCCTGCTACTATGGTATCTCAGATTTTGGATGGATTACACAGGTTTAATCCTGGAAATATAATGAAATATTCCTTTCAGATTTTTATCACTATATTCATTGTCTTGGCTATATTGATTGTAGGATGGGGAGTTTCCTTGTTTCATGCAGGACAACAAGGACTGCATACTCAGGCACAAATTCATATGCTTGCTTTATTTAAAAAAGAAGGGGGAGATGTTGGAGGCTGCGGCATGGTTGGAGTCGAGGACCAAACCAGGCCCTGACTTGTGTCTCCTTCAAAGTCCGGACACCTTGACAAGGTTAAGAACGGGAAAGTTGAGTGCACTGAGAAAGGGTCTGTGCTATGTGTCGTGCGCTCGTCTACATAACTTCCCACACACATTCCCTACAGTACGAAACAATGTGGCCAGAGTCCTGAAATCTTAGTCCTTGCTGTTCTGTACCTCCCATAACCTACTCCCTGGTCGATTGTCTTGCTAATGGCTTTAGCCAAAACTACCTGGCATCACAAGGTTTGCTTGTAGTAAATGTAAACTTGCTATAGAAACTTGTGGTCGTCTGACTATGTACTGATGTAATGCTCCTCCCATTCTGGTCTGCCTTATAAATGATTGTGAGATGTGGAATAAAATTGGCACTGTTGGACATCATCTTCAGTGTCCCTCCTGCCCCCATCTCTTTGTCTCTTAATTTCTTTTCACCATCCTCTTAGCCCTCACGGTTTTCCTAGTCGATTCGTTGCAGTGGCCGCGACATTGGCTTGTCTTTAATCTTAAACATTCTCAAAACTGTAGCAAAAATGACCCACTAAGATACAAATCCACATGTTTTGATTTGTTAATATTTATATTTTAATGAAAGTATAGTTAACATACAATATTACATAGTTTCAGGTATACAACATAGTAATTCAACAATTCTACATGTTGTACAGTGCTCATCATGATGAGCGTAGTCTCTTTCTGTCACCATACAATGTTATTACAATTTTACTGATAGTATTTTCTATATCATACTTTTTATCCCTGTGACTTATGTATTTTATAATTGAAAGTTTGTACCTCTTAATCCCCTTCACCTATTTCTCCTATCCCCCCATGCATCAACCGTTCTTCTGGCAATACCAGTTTGTTCTTTATAAGTCTCTTTCCATTTTTTGTTTATTTCTTCTTAATACTATTAAAATATCCATATTAGCCACAGCAATCTGCAGATTCAATGCAATCCCTATCAAAATAGTATTTTTTTAACAAAAGTAGAACAAGTAATCTTAAAATCTGTACGAGTCACAAAAGACCCTGAATAGCCAAAGCAATCTTGAGAGAGAACAAAGCTGATGGTATCATGATCTCATATTTCAAACTATGCTACAAATCTATATTTATCAAAACAGAGTGGTAGACACATAGACCAATGGAGCAGAATAGAGAGCCCAAAAACATACCCACTTATATGACCAATCACTTTTTTTTTTTAAGATTTTACTTATTTACTTGAATGAGTGAGAGAGAGAGAGAGAATGAGAGGGAGGAGGGGCAGTGGGAGAGAGAGGTCCCCAACAGGGGGCTGGGACACGATCCCAAGACCTAGAGATCATGACGTGAGCCAAAGGCAGATCCTTAGTTGACTGAGCCACCCCGGCACCCCAACCAAACACTTTTGAACCCCCAATCTTGTACCATATAAAGCACACTTTTGTGAAGTATGCAAATCTTTCACTTCTTGCTGCAGCCCTTTCAAGATTTCTCTTCCACTGGCCCCATCACCTCACCCAGACCTGATCTCCTGAGATGGTCCCCTTCTGCCCAAGAGCCCCCAGGTGTCAGCACAGGCTAACTCTGTCCATACCATCTGCGGTAGACCATCAGGATCTACTGCACCTGGGATCAGCATTGGGGTTATTACCTGCTGTAGCATAGAAAGACCTTGCACCTCCTAGTCAGAGGGTGCCAGGAGGAGCCTGTGACCGGGTCAGGGCTAGTGTTGTATGACCTGAAAGGGGTCAATAAAACAGAGATCTCTGAACTGGATCCTGCCTGAAGATGAGATCACTCCATGATTGAGTCTCTAATGATTTTTGTCCAAGGGGTGGGAAGATGGAGCAGGACTTGAGCTAGAATAGGTAGAGAAGCAGCAGTCACTCCTCTGGGAGGGGGAGGGATGTGTGGTCCCACCTGTGCTTTGTGCAGCATTCCTATTTTTGTCTGCTCTCAGACACAATGGTGGGGGCCTTGGTTTTTCTTGCTCCCCCATGGCTGCTGAATGGCCTATCCTGATGTTGGTTTCTATGAAACAGGTTAGCACCAGGCCAGCTGTCATCTGATAGCTTTCCAGAGCCACTTTCTTTTTCTTACCTCCTTGATTTTCACCTTCTTCATTGTTTTTGGCACCTTGAAGTTTTCCTTATTTCTGAACAAGCTTAATTTTGCATGAAGAGGCTGTTTCTTAGATTGTGTTCAACATTCTTGGGTGTATTATAGTTTAAGAGGGTCTCAGATTATCTAGCCTATGTTTGAGAATGGAAGTCTGCCTTCTCCTCACATGGTGGAGCTCAGAGCTACAGCTTCACTGGGGCAACTGGGAGTCATGTTCACACCTGAGAGCTAGCGTTTCCCCTGAGAACTCACATGCATGCCATTTCTCTCTTTCCCCACATTTTCATCATTGCTACCACTGCTAATCTAGATCAGAGAAGCTATTGGTATATTATTTTCTATTACAATGGTTGGTTTTTGTTTTGTTTTTAATATCTTGGTTCCGATAGTTAAGTTATAAATTTGCATAAATTTACTGTGGTATATTGCAGGTTATAAATGGCCCCACTTCGTTCCATTTTTATTTATATGTTGATTTCCAATGTATATACTTATCTTCTTAATGAACAATAAAATAAAAAAGTGTAAGTTATTGTCAAGAATAATAAAATACACCAATAAATACCATTGGGAAGCAATGGCATATTTAAGAGAATATATAATCACTACTGAGTGAAGAGGATTTGTCATGAAAAAAATACTCCTGTTTTAGAGAATCACAAAATCAGAATTTAAAAGAAATTAAGAAGAAGCTGCAGAGAAAGGGGCTGAAGTGAATTAAAGATAAATCATAGAATGCTCATTGCATGTGTTTATTTTCTTACAAATAAGGTAGCTGGGAGAAACAGATGAAGCTAAAGCAGGCAGAGAAACTGAAGAGTGGGTGTCAAGGAAAAAAGGTTTCTATAATTTGCCCCCCAAAACTTCCCATTTAAAAGGAACACATTTTCTCTAGGCTTTTTCTTTTGGACATCTAGGGATATAAATGATAAAAGCCTTATTTTAAATGTTTTTCTAAGTCATAAAACAATCACCTGTCCCGGGAGCCTGGGACGTGGGGTGGATCTGTAGCCATGAGGGGCCTGCCAATGTTTTTGGATGGCACAGGATGCAGGGAAGTGTCAGCACCAGGGAACTGCATATTTAATGAAATGTTTTCAGAGATAATGACTCAGCTTTCAAGTCTTTAGGCCACTAGTGACGTTAATCACTGTAATTTCAGCCCAAACTGTAAAGCACTGGGTCAGTGATGGAAAAAAACCATTTTGGAATAGAAAAAGCACCTTCAGAGCAGGTTTAATTCACCCTGGTTTAACCGCCTCTCTGTGGAGTTGATTCTCTCAGCTCCTTCTCCTGGTGTCCCTGGCAGGGATGGGTGTTCTTTGTCACTGTGCTCCTTCCCTGAAATACATGTTGTTCCTTCAAGAGCAACCACCTCACCATTGGGCCTTCTTCTCCCTGAGTTCTGAGTTGTCTCACAGATAGGGGACAGTGCTTCTGATAACCATAGCAGGATCAGCCTTCTGAGAAGTTCCCTCTGAGGGCTCCAGTGAGTCAGGTTTCCTCCTCCTCTCCTCTTTCCCTTACTTCATTCTAAACCATGTTCTGAGTAGTGGGTGGTGGTACCCATGTAGGGCCACCAACATCATTTTCATGTTGGGGAGGGGAGCTCTTCCACCTTCTCTGGGGTTGGAGTCTGGCCAGTCCTAGAGGAAATGCTCCTACCCCACTGGCTCCTCCTCAGAGAGGATAGGGGGGGCAGCAGCAGTGGGACTAGTCAAAAGAGAACTTTGCTTCTTCTCTTCTCCTCTGAGGGCCTGCCTGAAGCACCCCATCCTCTGTCTTCCTTTGTTCCTCTTTCAGTTTGCTGTTTGCATAAACTGCGTCCAGCTCCACAGGCAGAGGGCAAGAGGTCTTCCAGTTTCTCAGAGCTCCTTGTCAAAGCCATATTCCTTCAAGCTGCCCTTGCATGGGGGGCCATTGTGTACTCGTTAGGTGTTAACAAGATGGAACGTTAATTCCTTAATCAGTTCTCATCTTCATGAATTAGCTCCCTCAGCGTGAAACTCAAGGGGCAGTCAGAGGCAGACCATCAAACCTCACTTAAAAGGTTTAGCTTTAATAAGACTCATATTGAGGGGCGCCTGGGTGGCTTAGTGGGTTAAAGCCTCTGCCTTCGGCTCAGGTCATGATCCCAGGGTCCTGGGATTGAGCCCCGCATTGGGCTTTCTGCTCAGCAGGGAGCCTGCTTCCTCCTCTCTCTCTGCCTGCTTCTCTGCCTACTTGTGATCTCTGTCAAATAAATAAATAAAATCTTTAAAAAAAAAAAAATAAGACTCATATTGAGCCCATGTAGGCACCTGACATTTGTGTTCTCATCTATTACTCATAATACCAAGCAGGCAATTATCATCTTCATTATTACCCATTTCACAGATGAAGACACTGAGGGCACTGTGGCTTGGTGACTCTACTACAGTTACATGGCTGACAAGTGGCAGATCTATTATGCCAACACCTCTGAGGGCTGCAGCATGCCACCAGCCTGTCCCCTTCTCTGTCCTCCTTTCCCCTTGGACACTGGCCAATGTGAGATCCAGCTAGGCTGCCACTCCCTTGTCCTGTCCAATGGCATGGCACTCAGTTGTGCCTAAACCTCCTGGAGACCAGGTGCCTTGTTTTAGAAAGAAATCTGTCTTCATTTATGATTTGACATCTGTCAACACTTGGGTCAAGCTGGGGCAAGGCCATGCCTGGAAATGTTGCTACTTGTCCCTTCCTGGGGTGAGTGGCCAGGAGCACATGGACACTTGGACTCTGGCCTCTCCTTTACAGCGTGAGGTCAGCCGAGACCTGGAGCTAGGTCCTGCTGACTTCCCATGAAACTGCAGTAGCATCTGTTCCTCTTTCCATTCCATTACCTTTGTCACTTACAAAACTCCATTTCTAAAGAAACAGATAAAAACAAACAGAAAAGAAACTAAATCTCCCCATGGTGCTTACTACTTACAGACCTGCCGTTATCAGTAACAACACGGACCACTCATACAGCTGTGTGCAGGATACAATTCTGGAATTAATCCTCAGAACAACCCTGCTGGGTGGGTGCTACCATCACCACCATGTTGCATATGAGGAAACAGGCACAGAGAAGCTCTGTAACTTGCCCCTGCTCACACACAAGAGGCTGCAGCATCAGAACTGGAAAACAGCCTGCCTACCTGCAGAGCTACACTCCCAGTCTGGACACATCCCATCATGCCACTGGCTAACTTGAGGGCCAATCACACCCTGGCCCCTGACCACCTTTCCTGCCTCCAAGCTGCCTCTGCCACCTTGGACAGTCTCTACTCGATCACACCGAACTCCTTCATTTCCCGGAACAAAGTGATAACTTCAGCAACTTCCTCTTTTTACCCAAGATGCTTCCTTCAACTACAGTAATGTTCCCCCCTTTGGGGCTAGACAAGCACTGGTTCCCTCGTCAACCTGGTGACTCAGCTCTGCCTTCACCTCCTCAGGAAGTTATCTTCAATCACGTCATAATCCTAAGCCTTGCTCCTCTTGGGCCAGAATCAGGGTTTCTCAAACAGTAATGTGCACCTGAATCACCCAGGGAGTTTGTTAAATGCAAGATCTCAGGGCCTGACTTCTGCCTTGAAACAAGGATAAAAACAGGTTAAAAACTTGATCTGTTTTTAACAAGATCCCAGATGAGTCCAGTGTGGCTGCTCCAGGACCACATTTTGAGTACCTGTGGTGGTCATTCTGCCGCCACTCCCTCTGAGGGACCCCGGAGGCAGGCAGCAAGCCCATGGGAATGTCCATTCCTCAGTCACCTACCTCACAGTGGAGGAGTAAAATATGCACTTTGATTTCTTTCAGTTAATTCTAAAAGGCATCTCAACACCAAAAGTTAAACAGCATCTAGATGAAATATAAATCAGTACGGGAGCATAAGCAACTTGCTCTTAAGTTCATCTTTTTTCATGAGTACCATAAATACCAGAAGTGACAAGAGCCTGTTAAACATAGTAAATTAAGAGTGGAAGCTAAGGAAATGAACAGGAGACTTTAAGATAAGGAAAGTCAAAACTCGACACATCTGCCCATAATCATCTTAGCCAGCAGCCCAGGAAAAAAAGACCCTCTGGTTTATAATTTCCCCTATTTGTTTAACTTAAAGACCTGTGTGCAGCCACAAAATGTATTATGTGTTAAGCATCCAGAACTGATAAAAAGAACAAACATGAATCGTTACCACTCAAGCTTAAGAACCAATTTTAGCCAAACTTGCTTCCTCATCAGAAAAATGAGCCAACTGGATTTCCCTTGAGGTTCCCCAGAGAATACATCAGGAAGAGGAACAGGGTAGAAGTTTGCATCCCCTGTGGAGGGAGAAAGCAGGAAACACAGCTGTGTTTTATCACAGCTACTGGAAACACTCGTACACTGGAAACTTTACCAGGCCCCACGGCTGCACATTCACAGGCCCGGGGTTGAGGTATCCTAGGGGCAATGGCCTGTGAAGTCCAGGGGTGAAGGTCTTAGAAGAACAGAAGGAGCTCAGGTGTCGGAAAGAACTCCCCTGAGGGTGTTAGTTGGCCAAAGTCTGCTTTGGAAACTTTGTTAAAATATAGACTTCTGTTCACAGAAATACTTTTATTATTTTACATAGGGGTGAGTTTTCCATTCTGGGGGCACTGAGTTTTTGCATCTGAGGGAGTAAACATCATAGATCACGCTATAATTCACAGAGGTTTACTTTCACAGAAGCAAGGTTGCTAGAAATAGGAAGGATCCCCAAATAACATTTTTTTTCTTCAAATGAGAAAACAAACCCTAAGAAAGATGAAGTAGAATCCCCAAGGTCACCTTACCATGAAAAGGCAAAATCAAAGGATGGACTTACATTTCTGAACTAATCCTTGTTCTCATCTTGTCAAGAGAAACTGAAGACAGAGTTAGTTCTAAGAGAAATAAGGAAGAATTGGAGATTCAAAGAAATTGAGAGCCACCTCTTTGCCTGCTGGCAAAAATCAGGCAGTGTCCCCCAGCACCCTCCCTGTCCTCTCCCTCCCTCAAAATCACAGAATCCTGCACTTGGCAGCTTCCTAATTGTATTTCTATTATTTTATAGACAAGAACATCCCGAAGGCCAGAGGGGAGCCCTGGGCCCTGTAACTAGGCAAAGGCCAACCTCAGACTTAAAAACCAACACTGGTCCCCATGTACTCAGTGTCATTACATTATAAGAAGTGATAAAGTGGGGAGAGTTTCCACACTAGCCTCCCTTCCATTTTCTGAGCTGCCGCTCCTCCTCACAGTGGCCTGCAGCACAGCACCAGTCCAACCCTGGTCAGCCTAACTAGGTCCTAATAACTGTGGACCCTGACAGGGGAAGCTGTTCATTGGGTGTCACTAATGCCAACCTACAGCACCTGCCACTAAGCGGAAAAACCATATTAGGAAAATGAAGCCTAGTCTGCCTGGCTGAATGCAGAAGACATATTATTAGATAAAATGTATTTAATTCAGTTTCAACCTTGTATCAGAATGATACTTTGCTTTGTGAGGCAGAAAATAAACTGAAGTCAAGGCATGGCCACAGAAGCCCAGAGAGGTGTGTATGCATGTGGGAGGTTTACTGGTGGGGGCAGGGCTCAGGAGGGGTGAGGAGGGGATTATGGTGTGGTGCCTGGGGTGAGTGTGGGTGATGGGTGAATGTGTGCAGCCATTGGTTAATTCAGAAGATCTTACCAGTATTTCAGATTATAGAATATCCATTCTTAAAGGACAGTTTGGGCTTTTGTATATTTGTTGTTGTTGTTGTTGTTAATTTAACAAATAAGTCACTAGAGACTCAGAGAAATAAAACAACTTGAAGGAAAACAGTTTGGTGGCTATGGCAGAGCTGGTACTAGAACCAATTGATTTCCAGATCTCTAAGAAAATGAATCTGGCACCAGATGCCTGAGACCCTCCTGGCTGAAACCCTCTGTGCCTGTGGCACCTTGGACCTGCAGGAGTCCTCTCTGCCCTGTGGCCACTGACTGAGGCTGGGAGGCTCTGCCAGCACTCAGGCGTCTATGTACTTGGGTCCCGATCTACTATTCTGCCTCTTAGCAGGGAAAGTGTGGACACTCTCTGCCTTTCTGATCCCATGGGAGTGGTTCTAGGAGTCAGGAGCTAACCATCCTGCCCTGGCCCATCCCCACCTCCTGGTCCTCACTCCTTCATGTTGTTAGACGTGTGTGACACTGTCAGTCTTGAATCTGCTTAATTCACTCTGCGGGTGTGCCTGCACTGGTCTCATTTTCCAGTCTGTTCTTCTTCACCCACGTTTAAATTAGGCTGACCTGAGATGCCTTGTCTGAGCCTGTCTGGCCAATTTGCTACCTAATGATTACTTCTGCTACCTAATGCACTGACCACAAGGACGTGGAACCTGTCCGTTTGATTAGGAAATGAGAGACAGCCACAGACCCAAACCTTTGGAAAGTGGCTGCAGGCACGCACAGAACATCTACATGAAGGTGACTCCAAGGGCCCAGGAAAAGGGCTATTAACTACGTGGGCACAGGGAGGTGCAGGAAATAAATGCTGCCTATGCACTAAGAGCACAGGGAAAGGAGAACAGTGACTCCCTGCAGAGTGTGTGCAGACCCACTACTTTATTCTCAGGTTATGACCATCCAGGACACCCTCTCAGGCTCAGTCTCCCCAGTGGGCCCCCCACTCACCAAAGGCTGAACTCCTGGTGACAGAGCCAGATGCATGTCTCCACCCATTAATCCAGTGCCTTCTCTGTAGGGACAAGGAGACCTTGAAGGCACATCCTAAGGGACGTGCTCTGTATCATGGCAAGGCCTTCACATGCTCATCACCTCTCTGAGCCTCAGTTTCCCCATCTATCCCATCTATCAGCTGGCTGGCTGCTCATTCTCATTGCCATATTTGGAAAGTTAGACCCAGAGGTTTAACTTCCTGGCAGGCATTGGGGTGAGCATCACCTGATGGCCAAGAAAGCCCTATGGGGAAGGAGGAGTGAAGGAGAAGAGGAAGGGTCAAATAGGGTCTGAATTAATTCAGACCACAATCCCCTAGCTTTTCCCTGGAAAAGGGACAAAGACCACCACTGGTTTTACACCAAGACCTGAGAGCTCTCATTTTACCCTCACAGCACTCCTGCAGGAATTGGGGCCATTGCCATTTTGTGAATGAGGTATCTGAAGCGACTGAGTTTAGTCCTGAATTCAGGATGTCCAGTCGAGGGGCAAACTTGGGGCCACTTGTCTCCATGGTGGTGCTGCCTTAGCAGGACAGAACAAGGAGCCCTTTGTCCCCGAGTTCTGCAAGACTCTTCTGGATGTGGCTGAGCAGAACACAGTGGAGGCCAGCCTCCTCCTCTATTGCCCCAAGGGGAACACCTACCACGGAGAGAGAGCACTGCTCTAAGGGATCGGAAGGACATTTGTGGGTAACTGCCACATGTGTCCCTTGCAAAAGGTGAGTGTGTGACCGGAGACATGGGTAGAGATGAGGGTCCCTGAAATCTTGGGGTAGCCAGTTAGGCTCTATGGGTGAGGAGCAGGGAAGTAGGTGGTCCACATCTGTGGACAGCTTGAGCCAGCTCCTGCGGTTCTCTTATCCTCCCAAACGCCTGTTGAAACCAGCTTGTCAGGCCCCATGAAAACCCCTGGTGAGGCTTTGGTTGGAATTGTATTATATCGAAAAATCCATTTGACACACTAGAGACGTTTGATGGCTCTAGAATATAAAGAATTTTTGACCATAAACAATGTCTCTTCACTTCATTAAGACTTTTATAATCACTTTTGACAAAGAATCATGTATTTTTCATGTTAAAGTCTTACATTTAAAAACTCTATTTCTAGGCCCCTTATATGTGTGCCATTGTAAATGAAATCTTTTCATTGCATTTACTTAATTACAGTTGAGTAAAAAATACTGTAGTTGAGTATAAAATACTTTAATAAACAGTTCTTGTATTAACCAATAATATTAGGTGCTGTTATATTATTTCTCATAATTTGCCAGTACCTTTTTTCATGAATGGGAAGTGCTGGTGGTAGGTATCCTTGTCTTGTTCTTATTTTTAAAGGAAATGCTTCTAACATTTCATTTAATCAGGATTTTTTCATACCTTTCTGGCAGATATCATTTATCAGAGTAAGAATGTTTTTATAGATTTCTAGTTGGCTAAGACTTTTTACCATAGATTTGTATCAAATTTCTCAAATGATTTTTCCGCTTTCATTGAGCTAACTGTATTGTCCTTTTCTTTTAATTATTAAAATAAAAATTAGATTAAATTAAATTACTAATTAATTAAATTAAATTATTCATTTTTCTAATGTTTAGTTAATATTGCATTATGTAATAATTTCAACTTAGTCATGAGTATTACTTTTTGGTATAATTTAGGGTTTTGTTTAAATATTTTGCATCTGAGCTCCCTAGAATTTGGTCTGATTCTCCTTTCCTTTGTTTTTGCTTTGTTTTGTTTTACTTTATTTATTTGAGAGAGAGAGAGCAGAGGGAAGAGCAGAGAGAGAGGGACAAGCGGACTCTGAACTGAGTGCAGAGCCTGATGCAGGGTTCATTCTCACAACCCTGAGATCATCAAAATCAAGAGTCAGAGCCTAAACTACTGAGCCACCCAGGCACCCCTCCCTTTGTCTGGTTTTGGCATCAGAATTAGACCAGCTCAATGAAAGGGGATCTCCTTCTCTGGAAAGGTTTGTGTAAAAAAGGGATTCCTGTTCCTAGCAAATCATCTGAATGTCCAGGGTGTGGTGGTATTGTGGAGTCTGTATACACCAATGGCCCAGGTTCAAATCCTGTCTCTCTCTTGTGTGGTCCTAGGCAAGCCACATAACCTCCCTTCCCCAATTCACCTGTGGATCAGAATAGCACAACACCTGCAAGGTTGAACCATTGTGACAATTAAATGAATTAATATGTATAAGCCAATGAAAATAATGCAGACACATGGCACATGTATATAAGGAAGAGCCACTGGGTCCTAAAGTGAATTATCGGCAAAACTAAGTAGGGAAATTCACTTGTGGGAAAACTTTTAAATACCTGCTTAGTTCATGTAATGACAGAAGTAATAGAGTTAGTCCAGTGTTCTTTTTCTTCTCCATTCAATTTTTATTATTTGTACTTCTCTAATATCAATTTTATCTAAATATTCCAAAACATGTTCTCTCTTTTTTTTTTTAAGATTTTATTTATTTATTTGACAGAGAGATCACAAGTAGGCAGAGAGGCAGGCAGAGAGAGAGAAAGGGAAGCAGAGAGCCCAATGCGGGACTCGATCCCAGGACTCTGAGATCATTACCCCAGCCGAAGGCAGCAGCTTAACTTACTGAGCCACCCAGTCTTTTATTAGAAGCTTTAATTATTTGCTACATCTGTAATTATATGTTACTTTGCATTGTTAATGTTGTTTATGTCATTCCTGTTTTCCTCCAAAAGTTTTGTCTCAGGCTTTTCAACTTTCTTAGTTTTTTCAACAACAGATTTTGAGTAAGTAGATTTTCTCTGTTTTATTCCTTGCTATTCTTATCCTTATTCTTTTCTCCTGTGTTCCCTTTGGGCTTAATTTGTGGTTCCTTTTCTATCATCTTAAGTTCTACAGTTAGCTTTTAATTCTTTCTTTTTTCTTTCCTTCTTTTTTTTTTTTTTTTTTTTGAGATTTATTTATTTGAGAGTGACAGAAAGAGAGTGGGGCAGGGAGGGGCAGTGGGAGAAAAAGTATCAATCTCAAACTGACTCCTGGCTCAGCACGGAGCCCATGGTGTGGCTCGATCCCATGACTCTGAGATCATTACTTGAGACAAAACCATGGGTCACATGCTTAACTGACTCAGCCACCCAGGTACCCCTTTAATTCTCCTTTCTAATACAGACATATAAAACATGCGATACTCATCACATACTTCCTTAGCTATGTTCCCTTGGTCTTATAATCAGGGTTTTATTTATTTATTTGTCATAGAGTTGCAGCAGTTTTTGGAGTTTCCATTTTTACTTATTTGTGTCACTTACACATTTAGGAAAATGTATTATTTCCAGTAGTGTTGTAGGGCTATTGGTCATGGCAGTGACCCAAGGTGATGAAAGACTCACTCCAAGGGTTCACCAGAAGCTAGGGCATTCGTCCTTGTGGTTCTCCAGGAGAAGCCCTCCTTATCTCCCAGATCAGAATGGTGGTTCCTGCCCCATGGCCAGGCAGGGTCGCCTCCATCACCACCCAGGTGCATTCCATTTGCTTCCTTCTCCTCCACTTCCACTTCCTTTCTCATCTGTCCTGGATCACACTCCCTGAAAGCAGGGCTCTGGTTGGCTCCCTGTGTCACAATCCTTCACTGTGGCTGGACAGAGACTTTGTAACACACCCTCTCTTTGGCTCAAGCCTTGCTTTGCTTGGACTAAACTAGGTTCTTATCTCAGCTGGTGTGCCTAGGATGTTAAGGATCTAAATTGCAAAGCATAAATCCTGTTCCCAATCCCTTCACCTATCACAGACTTCCAGGTGCCCTGGCCATGAGAGTTAGTCAATACTAGAGGCAGTTGGGCCAGTCAAGATCTCCTTGGAGGTCTCTCATCTTGGACAATGAATACCTCTAGGATGATTGAAAACAGCAAACCCCTCTCCTCAGCTCCCTGATTTATACCAGAAGAAACTAAAACATCAGACCATGGGGCATTTGCAATGCCATATGGGAGACCTCATCCCTGCCTGCAGAGAGCCTTTTCTATAGGAAAAGAAAAAAAAAAAAAATATATATATATATATATATATTACTAATATTCAAATTGCAGGCATACCTAATTTTATTGTGCTTCGTAGATACTGTGTCTTGTTTGTTTGTTTTACAAATTGAAGATTTCTGGTCACTGTGCATCGAGAGACCCTATTAGTATTATTTTTTCTAATTGTATTTATTCACTTTTGTGTCCCTGTGTCACATTTTGGTAATTCTTGCAAATATTTCAAAATTTATCATTGTTATTTGTTATGGTGATCTATGATCAGTGATTACAACTTGCTGAAAGCTTGAATAATGGTTAGCCTTTTTTAGCAATAAAGTATTTTTTTAATTACGGTTTATATTTTTTCAGACATAATGCTATGTTTCACACTTAGTAACCTGTATAGTGTAAACAGTTTTTATATGCACTGGAAAAGAAAAATTATTTGAGTTGTTTTATGATGCTATCCATGTTACTGATGTGGTCTGGAGCAGAACCTGCAATATCTCTGAGTTGTTGCTATACTATTCTCATGTCAGGGAGAAAGTCGCTGAGGTACTTGAAGTCTGTGAAAGAAAAAACCAGAGAGCATGACTCTGGGATGCCTTGTTCCTCTTCCAGCAACACCAAATTTTCAATGTGGGAAAAGAGAATGGGAGCCCTGGGGACTTAGCAGTCTGTCTAAAAGATAATACAGATCCTCTCCCCGGCCCCCTCATCTCCCTTTGATACTGCCCTGAGAGATGGCCATAGGTCTGTGATAGATGTCAGCCTGCAGTCCCCACCTTCCAGTCGGCAGGGGTTTCTTTCCTGTTCTATTGATTGGTGCTTTCGCAAGTGATACCGCTGGGGCAGCTCAATTTCTGCACCTGAAAATTGACATCCCAGTACCACTTGCCATCAGAATCAAAAGGAAAAAAGGACACCATCTGCTCTGAAAAATTCCCCACTGTGATATCGGCCTGACCTTTTTATCTTGAACTGTGGACCATCTTGCAAAAAACATGTTAGAGAGAGAGACTAAATCTTTATTCCAGAGATTTGGGTATCCCTGCTGTGTTCAGTTTAGGATGGGTCAACCTTAGACAAGATTTAATAAGATGTTATTTCTGGCCTGAAATGACATCATCATAGGAGGCACCTCTGGCCTCTGGTTGTGGTGAAAAATATAAAATTTCCGGGAGAGGTCATTTTTCTTCTAGGAGGGACCTATATTTTGCAGTGTTATTTCATCATGGCCCAAAGAATGTCTCTTTTAGCTTCAAAAAGTTTCCTTCCTACACTTCATTAGAAGATATGTGAAGAGGAGATAGTTTTAATTCATGTGTTTCACTGATAGATTTACAAAGTATCTTATAACCACCTACTGAATATTTTCTAAAGCAATTGCTTGTTATGTAGTCAGAGAGGCAAATACCACATTCTAATTAAAGTTGTGTTTTGTTTTTTCCTACCGTTTGGCTATACTTGTCAACACAGAATGACTGTATCTGTGGTTAAGCTTTAAAGGGCAGAGTACAAGTGACATCCTTTCTGTCAACTTTGAGAAAAACCACTCCTGTCTTTGGGTTGAAAAAAAGAAAAAAAAATGCTAGTGGAATTGCTTTGTCAGAAACAGAATCTTCTGGGAACTGAACAGAAATGAATTTGGCAATAATCAATATTTGAAATCAGAAGGAGACAGGTTGGATTTAATCTCTGGGGAATTGTTTGATCGTTGTTGGCATCTAACTGAGAAGACCTAATCCCATTAGCAAAATGCTTTCTGCCCTGAGAGGAACAGGAAGCAGAGATGTCATGCACGCAGAAGGAACGTCACTGTCTAATTAAGCCAAAGTGGAGCCAGAAAGCTGTGGACAGCACTCCTTGCTCTCACTAATTGATCGGAGCATAGCAGTGCAAGAATACAGGACTCATGCCTTAATCTTTGTACTGACTGAATATTATAATCAACAAATACATTTTAGGAACCCTCTAAAAAATAAACTATTAAGAGGCGAAAACGGTAATGCATGAAATGCATCTATTTTTAGGGAAGTATTTGATAGCTTTTAACAAATATATAAACTATGTAATCTTCCTCCTCATCAAGGTTTCTGACATTCCTATCACTCCCCAAATCCCATGTGCTCCTCTGTGATCAATACCTCCTCAAGCCCAGACCCAGGCAACTGCTGACCTGTTCAGTCACAGCAAATTTGCCTCTCCTGGATTCCACCCAAACAGAATCATACAATGTATCAACAGAGATTCATTTTTATTTACAAGTGGATAGTTTTTCTCCAGTTTTTGGCTATAATGAATGGTGTTGCACTGAACCCCAGTGTACAACTTTCTGATGGGCATATTCTTTCATACTCTTATAGTAAGTGTATGTTTAACTTTAAAAGAATCTAACAAACTGCTTTCCAAAGGGTCTGATCCCCGTTCTTCAAAATCCTGGCCAATATTTTGTATTGTCAGTCTTTTACAAAAAAAATTAGCTATCCTTATGTGCATGAGTTGGTATCTCATTGTGGTTTTAAATTGTGTTTCCCAATAAATAATAAACAATTTTTATGTGTATATGGGTTATCCAGATATGTTTTGTTGGTTTAAGTTTAAATCAGAGTTTTAACAGGTAGAACATTATTGAAACTCAAAGAATTAAGATTCTGTTATTAAATGAATCAAATAAACCAGTGATATCTTTATGTATATTTTAGTCATTTAAACTATTATATAAAGTATATTTTTAGTATCTTATAGGTATTATTATACACTGTATAGCTTAAACCCTGACTGTAACTGATGCCTCTGCATCCACCCTGCTCATTGGCTAATTCTCAAAATGAAGTGTCAAAATCACCAAATGGTATCAGCTCATGACCACAACGGGGATTTCATTGTATTATGCTGTGTCATGGTTGGCAGATGTGAGCCATGCTAGGGCAATTATTAATCAGCTTGAGACTATAGCAAAACAACTTGAAATTTTAAAATTTTAAACAAGTGGTGCAATCTGATAAGCTTCCACTATAAGTCATTCACGAAAATGGCCATACGTATATAGATTGTATCAGCAGACCTCCCAGTAACACAAGTTCTACTCTGCAAAAATAGTCATAACATCCTCACAGTTGTTTTTAGTATCTCTCACCATGGGTCAGTTTCATAGCTCTCAAAGTGGGTAGCTTGATTAATGTTGGTAAAGCTGCTCTTTTTTTCTTTTTACCATGCATACTTTTTTGCCTCACCACAACTGTAACTTACTGTGAGAAGAGTCTGTGTGGGTCAGGAGCCCAGAACTTGTGCTGCCATGGAACTCTGCTTCATCCTTTAGGCAGTCCTCCCCTTGAGAATGTACAGTTGCTCAACCAAAGAACGCTTCATCTCCCTAATCTGGAAGCAGCAGCAAGAAGGTCCCTTCACCCTCCAATGCTTTCAACCTCCGTGTTAGCCCCAGTGGCTCCCACAAGGGCTGTCTGCAAGAGGATCCTTGGATCAGTGCATTCATCTGGAAGACAATCTCAGATGTGAGATTGCTGCTGCTCACTTATCACACAGTTTGTTATACCCAATATATGTGTGTGTGTGTGTGTGTGTGTGTGTGTGTGTGTATTAGCCTGTTCATCAACAAGATTACCAGTGCTGACATAATGGCCTCGGGACAAGTTTTAGGTTTGCTGGGACTTTAAGTTGTCCTGGGATTCCCAGGATTAATTGGCTGCCTATTTGTTGGTATAAAAACTCAACTCTCTGTGGCCAAGTTTATATGTTTACCAAGTACGTGATCTGAAGGCACTACCTCAATATGCCACCTTGGAATCCCATAGTCTTTCTATGAGATATCATACACTTTCCCTCTTCGATCCTAGTCCAGCCAGAGAGAAGCAGTAGTTATCACCTGCCACCTGTTCCATCATGACATTATCATTCTTTCAAAGGAAGCCATCCTAACTGCACATACAAGCAATACAAACATGTTACCCTTAGCAGTAATTCATCAAACCTGGTGCTTTGGAACTGTGAACCCCTGGTTTCCTGGTACTTCTAAAAACCAGAATTATTTTTTAATGTCTTACACAATAAGACATTTGTTATCCACTTATCATTCTGCTCTTATAGTCTGAATGAGCTCATTAAGAGAAGCCAGAGCGCATAAGTGATTACCATAACAGACACAAACATTGGTCTGGATTCCTCCCTCTGTGGGCTCTGTTCATGGATTCATAGGAAAACACTCCCTTTCACAGAAACTATGGGGTCTTGTCCTTGCTTCTTCTCTCCACCCCAGAGTAGTGTCACAGCTTTGCTCTGCCTTGGACTTACTGATGACAGCAATACATCTCCCCATCTCTTCTCCCTTCTGTCAGCCCTTCCCCCATCACTTCAGGAAGACACATGCTTCAAGAGCAGGCCTGGAGTCAAATCAAGTGTCCTCTCGCAGGCACCTGTGGTATACGACCTTGCTCATGCCCCAGGACAGTCTGAGCTGCCAGAGCAGAGGAAAGGTTATTCCTTTTTATCTGTCACTGTCTTTCAGCCCTACCACCATTGCAGCTATGGATGTTTTGAATCTCTCTGGTTTGTCTCAGATGCAAGCTGGTGCCATTCTAGACCAAGTGATTTGCACTGATATACTCTGTGCTGTGGCAGGTTATCCAATTCAAGCCCCAGTAAATCTCACCTCCCTTGACAGTTGAGTGTTGGCTCCTGTCAAGAGCCTTTCCCTCCGACTCTAAACCTGGGCACTACTGTTTCTTGCTCTAATTGATGGTAGTGGGGCAGGCAATGCTGTGCGTGCTCTAGAACCTCAACATGGTCACAGCTCTCACCTTCTCCCTCCTGCAATCCTGGGCTTACCATGTTGTAGAGATGCCTGAGCCAGCTTCTTGGAAGACAAGAGACCACTGGGAAAACATCAAGGTCCCCAAGCCAACAGGTCACACCATCTGCCCTCAGGCCCACTGAAGCAATCAGCAACATTAGTGAGCCCTTGGGACAAACAGAGGAACTCCCCAGTGGCCAGCCCTCAGATTGTAAGAAGTAAATAATTGAGTTATGGACACTAAATATTGAGGGGTTATTGATATAAAGTTTTCAGAATGTCTTGCTCTCTTTCATCACTCTGGATTTCTAGTCCACATAGAAAGGATGTAAGCTGGAACTCAAGTCCCAGGCTTTTCAAGCAATTGCCACCTGGGCATTAGGGGTGTTTCATGTTCATCAGTTACTGAAAAAGAAACTCTGGTTCAACCTGCACTACCACCTTGTCTCTGACATAATAAAAAAAATTCCATAGAGATCTTGGTGTTGTGCCCAAATTCTGAGACCCCCGCAAAGATGACCACCAGAGTCCAGAGTCAAAGCCAAACAGCAAGGGTCATTTATTACGAGTTCGAACCCGGACCTCTGCGCACTCATTGCCGGTGATACTAAGAGGTCCTGAGCTCGGGATCACAACAACTTTTATACACTATTTTTGGGGAGACAGGGACTTAGCATACATCATAGTATCTTGTAGCAAATAGCCACATACTGCAGGAAAATCAAAAAGCAACTCTATAGTATGACTGGTGTGCTACAGAGCGGGAAAAAGCTGGGAACAGATTATTGGTTAGGTCAAAGGGCTGTCATTCTTCAAACTGCTTGCTTGGCACAGCTAGGGTATGTGTCACCTCAGGATTGGCCAGGGTCTCCCTGTCAAGCCGTGGGGTGCCAGATGGTTATTATCTCTTGCACCCAGAGCTGGGTGGGGTGTCTGGGAGCAGTCATTTTGTCACATCCAATTCTGGGTGGGGGTTTCTCTGGTGCCAGATGGCTGTTATCTCTCTGCCCAGAGCCGGGTGGGGGCCCAGGAGTGGCCACTCTGCCAGGTTCAATTCTGGGTGGGGGTTGTGTGGTTACAGAGTGCCTATAGAAAGTTTGCTGGTATTTTTCCATCTCCTCATGGGTTAGCAAGCGAAGGTACAGAAGCAGAAATAGCGGTAATGGTTATAATTTAGGCATCTCATTGGAATATTTGATGGAAAGCAGAAGAGGAATTCAGCTCTTATTTCTCTATTATCCTTAATTGGGAAAATGCATCTCAAAATTTCTATGTACAGAGACGCCTTAACATAGAAACATCAGTCTATCTCCCATCTAACCCATTCCTTTTCCTACAATGTACTCTGGTTTCTATTTTGCTTTAAATTTTCCAAAGAAAGTCCTAACAGGACAAAAAGCAAAAACAAAAATGAAAACAAAACAAAACAACAACCACCACCACAACAAAAACTCTTTTTGGATCCAACACTGGCTTTTCAGTACTGAGATAACAGAGAAATTACTTTTAGAAAAGGCATTTAGGGGCGCCTGGGTGGCTCAGTGGGTTAAGCCGCTGCCTTCGGCTCAGGTCATGATCTCAAGGTCCTGGGATCGAGTCCCGCATCGGGCTCTCTGCTCGGCAGGGAGCCTGCTTCCTCCTCTCTCTCTGTGCCTGCCTCTCTGCCTACTTGTGATCTCTATCTGTCAAATAAATAAATAAAATCTTTAAAAAAAAAAAAAAGAAAAAGGCATTTATTCACTCATTTTAACAGATACATTTTCAATACACTTATATTCTGAGTAGAGTGGTAGATTCTGCAGAAACAGTTCTGGATAAGATCTGTTCCCTGTCCTCAAGAATCTGCCAGTCTACTGGGGAAAAAGATTATTAAAACACATCATACTACTGTTATGAGAGGGGTGTTTGTGTGATAAAAGGTACAACGGAAATGCACAGGAAAGGCAAAAGTATAGCCTTCAGGAATTCATGAAAAAATTCACTCATTCAGTCCTAAAAGCATATTTTGGGATAAAGTCATGTCATGTGAAAAGATTATCATAAGAAATGCAAAGTGGGGGGAAGGAAAAGAGAGTTGGAGACAGAGTTTTAGACTTTATTTCATAACCCAAGTGTTCACAGGGCAAGTAAGTAAGGGGAAGGTCATGGGGTTGGACAAACATCAGATAAAAACACATCTTTTTTGTTCTGATAACAAGTGGAAAACACTTCCTGAAAACAGTCAAACATTGTCTGAAAGAGTAACCTGCCAAGTGACCCCATCCAATATGCATATTAGAATGCTCATTATTTTTTCGTTTTACTATTACTTTTAATACTATTACTTTTTATTGCTTTCATTATGTTGTGTTAGTCACCATACAGTATGCCATTAGTTTTGATGTAGTGTCCCAAGAAAAGAATGAGGCTCATTTTGAATGCAGTGTGCAATGCCATTGGAGAAGATGGGCTAGTGAAGACACTTGCTGAAATTCAGGAGAACTGACAAAGTTCTGGTTGTGGGATGGACAAATGCAGTGATCTGAAGGGGCACATGCACCTGAATGTTTATAGCAGCAATGTCCACAATAGCCAAAGTATGGAAAGAACCTAGATGTCCATCAACAGATGAATGGGTGAAGAAGATGTGGTATGTATATATATATAGCTATTATGCAACCATCAAAAAATGAAAGCTTGCCATTTGCAACAATGTGGATGGAACTAGAGGGTATTGTGCTGAGCGAAGTAAGTCAATCAGAGAAAGACAATTATCATATCTCATCTCTCTGATATGAGGAATTTGAGAGGCAGGGTGGGGTTTGTGGAAGGTAGGGAAAGAATAAATGAAACAAGATGGGATCAGGAGGGAGGCAAACCATAAGAGACTCTTAAAGTCACACAAAAAAACTGAGGGTTACTGGGGAGTGGAAGGTTAGGAGGGATAGGGTTGCTCGGTAATGGATACTGGGGAGGGTATGGGCTATGGTGAGTGCTGTGATACGTGTAAGACTGATGGCTCACAGACCTGTACCCCTGGGGCAAATAATACATTATATGTTAATAAAAATAATTTTAAAAAAGGAGGGGTCAGATTTGAGCGGTGTTCTGGAGCCAAACAGCTCAGGACTTGGTGACTGGTGGGAGGAGTCAAGTAACTCACCTATGGTGTCCTGGCATGGTTCCAGTAAATACACTCTCAGTCTGGGATATCTACCCAGACAGAGACCAAGGACAGCCCAACACCAGCCATGTGTTCACCTGTGGCAGTAACATCATTGACTTTGCCTTCCTTTATTGGTGTCCACATTTTCATTTTTCTGTCCATGCAGGCCCCTCATCACAGAAGGAGGCAACATACCCAGGCAGACCCTACTAACACAGGCGGAAAGGCACTCCAAGCTGGTCGTGGTTTCAGAGTCACAGATGGCTTTCCCATTTTTGTTAATTCTGACACTTTTCCCAGTACAGGAGTTGTCAAAACATGAACTGGATATAATGAGATTCATGAATTAGATAATAAGATTTGCTAAGGCTTGACTGGGATTGGCTCTAACTTGATTAGGATCTGAAACTAGAAGCTGAATGAGTGGGAGAAAAGGAGCTTCCTGTTCTTTTGTTCACCCCTGAGATTTCATTGTTATTCTTTGTCTTTAACAGCTTGGCTTGCTTCACATTTTGCAGGCGCCAGGATGACAGAGATTCTGAATAGCTGCGGAGCATACGGGTTTAAAGACAAAGGAGGAAGCGTTTAGATTTGTTTGTTCATTTGTTTTTCTCAGCTATAGATAAACCAGTTTCCAAATTTTAACTTGCAATAACAAAACACACTCATAAGTCTAAAACACCTTGTTATTGAAATTCCTGCATCTTTGCATCTTTGTTAAGGAATTTAAGTCTCTAGACCTCTTTTCCCTCTGAAAAAATGTCTGTGTGCATGTGATCTTTGGTTAATAGAAGGATGCTTACTAATGAAATACAATGCAATGCATTCTTCAAGACCTCAAGATGGTCTCTGGGGAGATGGTTACAAGAGACTGGACCAAGAGAGCTTCTTCTGTTCCAAATCTCCCTATTTAAAACAAACAAATTGTTTTAAATCTTTCTTTGCTCCCTAAAAACCAGGCCAATACCTACTTCTGTTAGACCCAAGAAGAATTTAAATTTATGGGCCTTAGTCCCTCCCCCTTTACCCAGCCTCTACCAAATCAGATGTGGTGTAGAATTAAGTCACATTGCTGGACCCAGACCAAAGTGTCAGGGGACCCCCCAACCTCAAGTCTCCTTTAAAACTGACCCACTTCAGAAAAGGACATGCAGAGAATGAGTCGTGATTGTCCTTGGAGTTTCCACCACCCAATGTGGCAGAGCTCTGTTGGGTCCCCGGATCAGAGAGTGCAGGAGGAACAATAGAAATGACCTGAGTGCCAGAAGAGCAATGGAAATGACCCCCACTGGGTCTCGCCTTCTTCCAGCCTGCCCCCCTCCTTAACCCTTGACTCTCCCGCCAAAAGAGTATACGCCCAGGTCACGTCTCCATAGGTAACCCAATACCTATGCAGGATTAATTTTTGCTAAATTAACAAATCTATGACTTAAAATGTCAGTGTAGCATACAATGGAAAACAGCTCCACAATAAAAAAGGAATGAATACTTGATATTTGCAACAGTTTGGGTAAACATTAAGGAAATAATGTGGAGTGAAAAAAGCTGATATCAAAAGAATACATTTATGTAACATTCATGAAATAATATAATTATGAGTTGGAGAAAGGTTTGGTGGTTACCAAGGCTAGGACAGTGAAGGGATGGTTGGGTAGGTATGGCTATAAAGAACTAGTAAGAGGGAGCCTGTGGTAATAGTAGACTTGAGTATCTTGATTGTGGTGGTGTTTACATATGTGATAAACTTGCAAAGAGCTACACATCTACACATGTACACACACATAACTTCATATAAACTGTTGATATCTGAATATGTTCTATAGATGATGCTCATGTCAGTTTCCTGGAGGTACCTCTGTGTACTTCTAATTCCTCATAAGGATGATAATGATGACACCAGCATCATGGAATTTTCTGAGGGATTAAATGATATGATGGATATGAGGTAGTAAGCACTATACATGGCACATTATATTCATAGTAGATCTATTGATATTTCTGCCCATCTGTCTGTCCATTCATCCATCTATCTCTGTGATGGGGGTGGGGAGGTGGTGATTACCAAAATCACAAGAAAAGCTGAAATGTAGAGCAAGAAATTCAGAATAACACTGATATGCTTACAATATACAGTTTCATTTTTCCTTCCTCTTTCTACCATAAAATTGTTGCTTTCTCTGAATTCCCCAGATCTTACATTTACCTTCTGTACCACAGTGTATAGTACACACTTAGAAATAAATACAAAACCATTAGTCATATTCTGCAGAACTTCTGACTCATCAACCCTGGTATTTGTTTTCATTTATGCTCAACATCCTACAGCTGTTGATCAAAATATCCAAACTTTCATGTGAATCTGCATTTGAGCCCCTTAGGAAGGACCTAGGATGACCCCAAAAAGTGTGATTATTATCAAGTAAGATACTGCCACAAAACTAATCAGAGAAAATATTGGTAATGTTCACCTTAAAGTCCATTGTTCTCGATTGTCTTCATTTCATAGAAGGAAAACCCAAGAGTCCGTCAAAATTAGGGGTTGGGGAGGAGTGAGTCAGAGTCAAGAATCAGAATGTGCTAGCCAGACCATTGGTAATAATGGAAAGTCCACTTCAGCAGTGGAGATAAATTAGGAACAGGATGGGCCTATGTGGGAAGAGAAAATGAAGTGTCACTTGTGAAGAAGGGCAAGTTCTTTTTGTTGGCTTTTAATGGCTCAGGTATGAACTGGTGGCTCCCACCTTGATCTAATCCTGTTATGCGGAATACCATGCTACCTGCCCCTCCTTTCTTTAGGCCCTGTATCCACCCCAAACCATCTCTATTTTGCAAATCTCTTAACTCTTTTATTCATCATAATCTGTGAAATATTCTCAGAAACATTTCTCCTTTTTTCTCAGAAATGGTTCTATAGGGCGCCTGGGTGGCTCAGTGGGTTAAGCCGCTGCCTTCGGCTCAGGTCATGATCTCAGGGTCCTGGGATCGAGTCCCGCATCAGGCTCTCTGCTCAGTAGGGAGCCTGCTTCCTCCTCTCTCTCTCTGCCTGCCTCTCTGCCTACTTGTGATCTCTCTCTGTCAAATAAATAAATAAAATATTAAAAAAAAAAAAAAGAAATGGTTCTATATTTTGTTTAATAATCTTAATTTGATTGAGCCCTTACTAAAACCTCATGATGTGCCAGGTACATATCTCAGCAGTTCACACGCATAAGCTCATCAGATGCTTATGGTAGAGATATGCTCACTGTATGGATGGGCAGCCAAGGCACAAGGGATTTGAGTAATTTGCCCCCATTTCACCCAGATAGCCAATCCATGCATTCTCAGATCTCTTCTGCAACTTCCAAATCCATTTTTCCACCTCTCTGCCTAGTGTAAATTTAGGCCCTGTCTTTCCTTACATAAATTGTTGTAAAATTCTCCCCACTTCCCTCACTATCTCTACTACACAAGTTGGTTTTCTCCCCAAACTGTTGACTTTCAACATTTTAGGACATCATTTTTCCTAGCTTCATTATTCTTAGATCTTAAATTCCTATACTCACACGACCATTCTCAGAGAGCTTTAATTCATATGGCTGCTGATTTAACTGTTCCCATTTCATGGGTGACTTGGTCATCAGTATCAGTAATGGTCTCTGCAATACTGGATGGCTTCTCATTTTAGGATAAAGCCCTCTTATATTAGCATAAACAACAAATCAGTCACCACTCTTTCTCATCTATATTATCAGTCTTCTTTATTTGCTCTAGTGACTCAGCCTCCACTCTAGCCCATTAATTATTCATCTCTCCCTTTGTATCCATGCACTTCTAAGGACCCAGCTTGGATGAATGGATGGATGGATGAACAGATGGAAGAGTTAATGAATGGACAGATGGTGGATGGATGATTGAGTAAACAAGTGAGGAATGAATGAATGGGAAAGGTTGGACTGGAAGATTTAAAGGTAAAAATAACAACTGTTTGGAAATTGGGCGGATAAGGACTTGATTGGGATGTGAAATTAATAGTTATTAAGCATTGACTCTATCCCAATCATTCTATGTAGTCTATGTCTATGTCTCTATAGTCTTAACTGAATTCTCATGAAGTGCTTTATCTCAATTTATACAATTATTTCATTGTATATCTCATTGTATAAATGAGGAAATGAAATTCCAGAATATAGTAGCTTTTTCAAGTATATGTAATGCCAGAATTGGAATTCAAACCCAAGTGAGATATGTCAGAAATTTATGCTCCTTCAACTGCACTATTTGTAATGATTTCACTTGGGGGCATACTGACTGGCAGATGCTTCAGCACCTTCTGATGATACCTAGTAAAAAGGCACATATTAAAATTTAGTGCCCAGGAGAAAAGGTCCCTGGAGATAAGGATTTGGGATTCATGGTATGTAGGTAATGGCTGTTACAGCAGACACATATGTCAGACATTCATCTAAGCCCTGAATGAGATGGAAAAACTGATAGGAACACCAGCACAAAGACAAAGAATAAAGAGAAGAGAAGTAGGAACACAGGTCTCGAAGACATGGCTTGGAAGGTGCCTGAGACATATTCCTGTCAGGTGGGTGGAAATAGTGTTCCAGGTGGGAAGGGGAACCCGGTGTGTTTTGAGGGAGAAGAGGGACTTGTGGTCCTGTGATGTAAAGAGAAAAAATGAGTGTCTCACTAGATGAAAGTTGCGGCTCCTGTTAAGGAATTTGACACTTAGAACATGGAGAGTCCTAGAGGGCTTCACCCAGATGCATATAATGATTAGCTCTGCACTTTCCAAGTGAATTCTGGGAAGAAGTGGGCTGCAGGGAGCAGTTGGAAGTCACTCCAGGTATCCAGGGCACAGAGTGACCTCTAGGACCAGAGGCTTGCAGCCTGCCCAAGGTGCCGCACAGCTCTGCGTGCTTGCTGCTTCCTTTCTACTCAGGATGGTGGGCTTTGCATAGCAAGATCAGAATTATTTAGTCTCCTGTCAGAAAACTCTGTGGTTTTTTTCTTTAACAGTCCCATCAGAGGATGACCCCTCAGGACACAAAATCAAACCCTTCCACCACTGTAACATGTTCACCTACATGCACCCTGAGCTCCGCAGCTATTGCTTACCTCCACCATGAGTGAGTGTCTCCAGTGGGTTGAAACTGAGAAAGGGAGCAGCTTTTGTGGCTGGTGTAGCCATCTGTCCCTCAATTAAGACACACTGGCTTCCTCAATCTGCTGCTCTCTCCACCCATTAATCTAAGAACTTCCAGTAAGTTTCCACCTCAGCCAGCTATAAGAAAGCCTCTCAACATCTTCATTAAAATCCTGGCAGAATCAGTTTTATTTTAATTAATTTGTGCTCCTCAGGTCTTTGGTGCCCTACATTCATTTTGAGAATCATGATTGTGAATGGCCAGATCTCTTTCAGGATGTTGGCATGTTGTAGCTACAAATTCTATCAATCATGACCCCACTTTTCACCAGGGGCCACATTTTTTTTTTACCTGAACTGTGGAGTCCTTTCAAGTGATGCACATTTTAAAAACTGATTTAAGAAAACAGGGGATTGAACGAAGAGGAGAGAGGCAAAGCTGAGAGAAAGCCAGGGGAAATGAGTGTTGGTAAGACAGTCTCCAAACTGACTTTGACAGCTGTGTTCTTATTGGAACTCCTAGGAAGGGTTTTTGGGTCATTTGTCTCCTCAGCAGAAAACACAGAAGTTCACCTGATACACTCAGGCATTGCATTTTGATTAGTCGCCAGGTTTTCACATCCAAGCTCGATGCATGAAATTACAACAACGAAGCCACAAGCAAATTTATTATCAGTTATAAATTATGAAGAAAAATTTGAGCAGTCAGTAGTTGTCAAGGTCTATCTTGAAGATACACATATTTTTGTAGGATGAATGGGAAAGGGAGGGCATTTCAGTCCAAAATCATAAAGTTACTTCATCATGGAATTTATGGGCTAAAAGGAAACTTGATAATCATATTTCTATCCTGTTCTAGAATTTCCTTTAATATCTTTTTTTAAATATTTCATTCATTTATTTGAGAATGAGAGAGAGAACTAGAGAGAGAAAATAAGCACAAGTTGGGGGCAGAGAGAGAGCAAGAAGCAGGTTCCCTACTGATCAGGGAGCTTAACATGAGGCTCAATTCCAGAACCCTGGGATCATGACCTGAGCTGAAGGCAGATGCTTAACTGACTAAGCCACCTAGGCATCCCAATTCCCTTTAATAGCTTCACCAAATATTTAAATGATTGATACCCTCAGGGTGCAGTAGTTGTTAAACCAAAGGTTAAATAAGTGCCAGAATAATGGTTAACAGAGGAAACAGAATCAAGACTGGTGTCTCTTTTGGGTTTCCTTCAGCCAAAGCAAGGATGGAGCAGTGTCTATTAGAGAGAGAGGATGAACCCTTTCCTGCTGGAGGATCCATCTCACTAACCTTTCAAGCCGGTGCTCCCTGTGCATCCTTTCAGGGAGAGCAATGGATGCTTCAGTAGTATCTGCCCTCAGCTACATATGTACCTCAAATGCTGGAATAGACCCAGGTCTGAGTTCTTCTTGGAAAAAAAGAAAAGTGTAGAACATGGAAGCACAGATAAGTAAAGGAAATTTGGCAAAATGACTCAATCAAATTCAAATTGAGGCTTAGAATATCTAGAGAGGGGTGCCTGGGTGGCTCAGTCAGTTAAGCATTTGCTTTGGCTCAGGTCATGATCCTAGGGTCCTGGGATTGAGTCTCAATTCAGGTTCCCTGTTCTGCAGGGAGCCTGCTTATCCTTCCCCCCAACTTGTGCTCTCCAGCTCTCTCTCTCTCTCTCTCAAATAAATAAATACATCACAAGAAAAAAGATGTAGAGAAATAAATGTACTGCATAGTTTTTAAAGCATCTTGCAAAAATGACATTTCAATCAGGCTTTGTGTATGTGCCATCAATAGTGATTTGAAGTCTATTTTTCTGGAAAGATGGGGCTTGCCTTGAGAATCAGGACCTGATTCATATGCTTTAGGAAATAGGAGACAAACTGAGAAAGTTGAAAATCACTCATGAGAGGGGATAACCAGAGTAAAGGTTTTATGTAGCCTCAGGGAGGTGGAATGTCATTAAAAAAAAAAAAAAGAATGTTTATTCAAAAAATTGTTCTTTGCCTTATCCAACTGCTGAAAAGAACCAATGATGACTTCATAAAGCATGAACGCAATTATTATTACCTAGAACACTTTCAAGGTAGAAATTTATATGTGCCTAGAAACCTCAATAGTACTTCTATTAAGAGTCTGATGTTAAGAGATGGCGTGTCCTGCTAGAACGAATTCATGGCTGAATATGCATGTCTCCAAGTATCTAACTAAATCAACTTGAATTTTGGATATGGACCAACTACATTTTGGAGAATGATTCTGCTTCTTGTCTGGGATCACTGATTTTGATATTCTATGTCTTCTACTTAATGACAGTAAGACCATATTTCCAACATGCAACATAAATTGCCCAAAGATTGTTGCCAACAGTTGCCCAACAATCTTTGGGAAGGGCATCCAGATAATGTTCCAGATCTTTAAGATATATGTGATGAAAGAAAAGAAGGATCCTAGCCCCCATTTTATCTGTGTTAAGATGTGACTGGACCCATTGGCTTGCTTTGTCACCATCATAGTACACTTGCAGTCTACCTTGAACTTTTGAGCTATAGAGTTTGTGGAAGTATCAATAACTAGGGGCCTCTAATTGTTCTATTTAACCTGGGCACAGAATCAAACAAAAAATAAGGGTCAATTAAAACCACACAAATTGCTTTCTTTAGTTGTAACAGATTTTTCAGTAAAATGTTAGGTAATAGGACACCCACCAAATATGACGAGACTATGCTGAGTTTCATGCCTGGGATAGGCTGATTGTGCTGAACCAGACTAGGAGAACATTCAGTGACATGGATGTCACTTGAATATTGAAACTCCATTTTTGAAAATGGAATTCTCAGTAATTTCAGATTTTTGACACTCCCAATTAAGATAGGTGCTAAGATTATAATGATGGAGGTAGAAAAAACACTATACTGTAAACAAATGTAATTTGAGATGATGCTACTGAGTGCTATTGAGAATATAAAGGTTATGATGTTGAAGCAGTACTTTCCTGATTTAGACTGAACCATTTAGCACAGGCAGTTTTATTGGAGGCCTGAGTAAAACAGAGACCAACTTATGTGATAACACCCACAAGAAAAGTATCTCAGACCCATGAGCCAAGATCCAAAAGCAGCAATGTACTCTGTGCGTAAGAGCACAGAAAATGAATGTGGCTAAAACATAGTGGGCCCATGGAGAAGAGTAAAATGTAGTAATGGGAGGCAGCCAAAGCTGGGAACCTTAAAAACCAGAATGAGGGACTTGTCTCTCCTCTAAGCAGAGAGAGAGGACTTTGAGGGTCTCAAGTAAGGAAACAGTTCTTTCCTACATTTTCGAAAGAGGATTCTTACTGCTGAGTGAAGAATGATATGCTGGGCCAATGAGTATACTGCCTGGTTTGAGTTTTTTTTGTTTTTGTTTTTGTTTTCCTAATAATTACATAAGAGTTGGTCCCAGGTCCCAGAATTAGAGGTGCTCAGGGTTTTTGTAAAATTCAAAGCTGCTTTATTAAGATGAAGCTGCAACATAGACCAAAGGAACTGAGTAGAGAACCCGGATATGGTCCCTCAACTCTGTAGTCATATAATCTTCAACAAAGCAGGAAAAAATATCCAGTGGAAAAAAATAATCTCTTCAATAAATGGTGCTGGGAAAATTGGACAGCTATGTATAGAAGAATGAAACTCGACCATTCTCTTGCACCATACATAAAGATAAATTCAAAATGGATGAAAGACCTCAATGTGAGACACGAATCCATCAAAATCCTAGAGGAGAACATAAGCAGTAACCATTTTGACACTGGCCACAGCAACGTGTTTCAAGACATGTCTCCAAAGGCAAAGGAAACAAAAGTGGAAATGAACTTTTGGGACTTCATCAAGATAAAAGCCTTCTGCATAGCAAAGGAAACAGTCAACAAAACAAAGAGGCAACCCAGAGAATGGGAGAAGATATCCATAAATGACACTAAAGACAAAGGGCTGATATCCAAGATCTATAAAGAACCCCTCAAACTCAACTCCCAAAAAGCAGATAAGTCAAAAAATGAGAAGACATGAGAAGACATTTCTCAAGAAGACATATAAGTGGCTAGCAGACACATGAAGAAATGTTCAACATATTAGCCATCAGGGAAATTTAAATCAAAATCATATTGAGATATCACCTTACACCAGTTAGAATGGCAAAGATTAACAAGACAGGGAACAATAAATGTTGGAGAGGCTGTGGAGAAAGGGGAACCCTCTTACACTGTTGGTGGGAATTCAAGTTGGTGCAGCCACTTTGGAAAACACTGTGGAGATTCCTCAAAAAATTAAAAATAGAGCTACCCTTTGCCCAGAAATTATACTACTGGGTATTTATGCCAAAGACACAGATGTAGTGAAAAAAAAGGGGGCCATACGTACCCCAATGTTCATAGCAGCAATGTCCGCAATAACCAAACTGTGGAAGGAGCAAAAATGCCCTTCTACAGACAATGGATAAAGAAGATATGGTCCATATATACAATGGAATATTACTTAGTCATCAGAAAGGATGAATACCCAATTTTTGCATCAACATGGATGGGACTGGAGGAGATTGTGCTGAGTGAAATAAGTCAAGAAGAGAAAGCCAATTATCATACGGTTTCACTGATGTTTGGAACATAAGGAATAACATGGAGGACATTAGGAGAAGGAAAGGAGAAGTGAATTGGGTGGGGGAAATCAGAGGGGGAGATGAACCATGAGAGACTGTGGACTCTGAGAAACAAACTGAGGATTTTAGAGGGGAGGGAAGTGGGGGAGGGTTGATCCTGGTTGTGGGTATTATAGAGTACATATATTGCATGGAGCACTGGGTCTGGTGTATAAACAATGAATTTTGGAAAACTACATCAATAACACAATAAAAATAAAAATAAAAATAAATAAATAAATAAAAATAAATAAATAAATAAAAATAAAAATAAAAATAAAAATAAAAATAAAGTGCATTTGTTCTAATCCTGGTAGATTGACCCACTTTGGTATTTTTCTAGACTGTTCATAAGAATCATCTGAGATGCTGGGACACCGGGGTGGCTCAGTGGGTTAAGCCTCTGCCTTCAGATCAGGTCGTGATCGCAGGGTCCTGGGATGAAGCCCTGCATCAGGCTCTCTGCTCAGTGGGGAGCCTGCTTCCCTTCCTCTCTCTCTGCCTGTTTTTCTGCCTAGTTGTGATTTCTGATAAATAAATAAATAAATAAGATCTTAAAAAAAAAAAAAAAGAATCATCTGAAATGCTTATAAAAAGTCAGATTCCCAGGGTGCTTGGATGGCTCACTCAGTTCAGCGACTGCCTTCTGCTTTGGTCATGATCCTAGGATCCTGGGAAAAGCCCTATGTCCAACTGAACAAGGAGCCTGCTTCTTCCTCTCCTTCTTCTCCTCCTCCTGCTTATGTACTCCTCTCTCTCTCTCTCTGTGTATATATATATATATATATATATATACACACATAAATCTTTTCTTTAAAAAGAAAAATTAGATTCCTGGGTTTCACACAGAACAACAGAATCATAATCTCCAGAGATGAGACCTGGGAATCCATACATTTAGCAAACTTTCAAGGTTGCTTTAATTAATAGGAAATATTGTTAAATATTATTTTATTCCAAACATAAATTTATCTGGTTCACGTGGCCAAAAACAACTGTTTCATGTAATTTTCCAGAACAAAGTAATGAAAATACTTTTCAAAGATTTCTTTATTCTCATTTGTCCCTTATCTTGACATCCTGAAAGACAGTGGGCTTAGGTTTCCTTGAAAACTTTGGGTAACAAACTAGATGAATTACAACTCTTGCTATTATCATCCTCTAACGGCCAGGTAAAGAATGAGAGAGGGAGATTCTCCTAAAAGTGAGGGAGGGCAGTCATGCTTTATTCACCACAGGGACAGATTTGTTCTCTCAGGCAGCCCTCCATAACACTTCTCTCTGATGAGGAAGGCACTTTAAATCTAATAAAATATTGTTGGAATCCTTTTTCTGGTGGTGGTTTGGAGGAGAAAAACCTGAGGATCATTTTTCATTTGTTCATCATCATCACAATATTTTGGGCCTAAAATAGGAAGGGGAACCCAGCTAACCTTTTGGGAACAAAAACTCCCCTTCGAAGATTTGAGAAAAGTTTCCTTGAAGAGACTGAATCTCCAAAATCAGACAGGACATCTAGCCTCATCTAATCAAGGAAAGGATCAAAGGGATCATCACACGTATCCGTAAGTACCTGGTGGAAACTGCACCAGTGTGTAGAACTGTTTTCCTTATTATGTTGAGCCAAGGCTCGTCCTTAAAGCATATGCCTTAAGCCTCATGGACGTCCCCATAAAAGCTCCTTTTCTCAACTCACTAAGAAACCTTATTCCCCATCTTCCAGTTCAGTACCTTAATTATCTCCTCTCTCTCTATGCAGTTTAGAAAGGCAGGCAGGTCACTGTCTCTCTTTCCTATTTGTATCTTACATCTATGTGAACTGGAGGGATTAAGTTAGGAAAATATTTTCCAATAGAGGAGGGTATGATTTTATAATATCCTAGAGCTAGAGGGAGCCACAGATACTTTCCAGCCAAACCTTCTGCTTTAACAAATAAGAAAACAGGCATTTGTCTATTGGGCCCAAGAACAAATCTTATCTGCATACAAGATGTCTTTGGGAAGAATACTACAAGGAAGAAAGATAGAGTACATGCCTAATTAAAGAAGAGCAAAACAAAAGCTGCTATGTTCTAATAATAGCAAGAAGTCATGGAGTGCTAACTCTGTCAGGTATTAATATGTAATTCTTCAAATAACTCTATGAAATAGGAAATGTTCACAAAGGTGGAAACCAAAGCATAGAGAGGTTGAAAATCTGCCCAAGATCACACAGCCAAGAACTGGCAAAGCTGAGATATGGACTAGGTATTCTGGCTGCTGAATGAACCCATGCTCTTATTATAAGCAGAAGGTTCTTAGCTGCATCTATAAACATGCAAATTGTAGTAGGATTGAAGGCACAAAAGCAGAAGGTTCTTACCTGCATCTATAAACATGCAAAGTATAGTAGGATTGAAGGCACAAGTGGAAGGGGAGAGGAGGGCACTAAACATAAAAGCTGACCCAGGCGTGTTTGCCTGTGTATTATTTATCCATGTCAGTCACTATGGATCTATTAAGTCAAGTTCAAATAGATGTGCTCATGGTTATTCTTTTATCTTTGCAACCCACATTAACAGACTGCCAAAGCTTTGATAAAACAGGCATGATCCTGGGGTACCTGGGTGGCTCAGTGGGTTAAGGCCTCTGCCTTCCATTCAGGTTGTGATCCCGGGGTCCTGGGTTCAAGCCCCAGTCTGATGACTCTCTGCTGGGTGGGGAGCCGGCTTCTACCTCTTTCTCTGCCTGATTGTGATCTCTGTCTGTCAAATAAATAAATAAAATCTTTAAAAAACAAAAAACAAAAACAGGCATGATCCTATTCAAGTGTGTCTTCCTCTTCATAGAGAGACATGTGCACATTATCACCTAAATCAAACGGTGACAACCGTAGTCAGTGCTGAAAGAAGAACAGGCAATGAGGTTTGGTAATGGGTGAAGCAGGCTTTGGGAAAGCAGAAGGAGATATCCAAGCAGCAGGGAAGCCCAGCCCAAGGCAGGGAGAGCAGTGGGTCCAAGAAAGCTCAGGTCAGTGGAGAAGGGGAGGGTGGGATTAGGGTCAAGATAGGATCTGTGCTTTGAAAGATCCTCCTGGGTACAGGAAGCAGAATGGATGGTTTCTCAAAGGAGAGAGCAACAAAATGATTGCCCACGAGCTCCTGTGAATGTATGTATTCTAGGAGTTTTGATCTTATCAGATCACTCCAAAGACATCTGTAGGTATAAGGAGCAGTAATCATGGACATAGGGAAAGGTCCTTTAGTGAGAGTTCTGGGCAATTTGAACTCCTAACTACCCAGTTCCTAGTGAAATTGTTTGGATTCTTTACATATATCAAGTTGTTCATTAGCCATTATGTCCCACAAATGAATTGAGTTGCCAAACACATGTATTTTGCATCTACTTCTTAGAATTTCAGTGTATGACCATGTACCCAATCATCACTAGAACAAAGAAAATTCCCCCAGGATGGCACAACTGTGTTTATCAATGGATTATATTTGTACATAACAATAATAAGAAGACAGTAACTCTTAGCTCATCCAATCACACATTGATTATGCTGACTGGTTGCTCTCAAAGAGTTTTCAGACAAAAAAAAAAAAAAAAGAAAGAAAGAAAGAAAAAAGAAAAAGCACAGTTGTGATTCTTTTTAATATTTCTTCTTTTTTTTCCAGAAAATACACCATTCAACTACAATCCTCACCTTTGGACCCAAAAGATGATCATTTGTGTGGTGTGTTTGAGGTATGGCCAACAAGGCACCCTGGCCCGTGTTCTCCCTGATGAATCCAGGACTCATAACACTAATAGTTATTACATAATGTGGAATCACTCCTTGCTACCTTCTTCTTTTGAAAATAAATCCTTGGCAGTGTGATGTATTTATTGCACAACATTAATATAGAACATTCCCTATGACAAATGCCATACTAATCATTTTATAAATATTAAGTTATTTGATGCTTCTGCCAGCCCTCTGAGATCCAGAGAAGTAAAATAACTCGATCACAGCCACACAGCTAGAGAGACTGGCTCCCGAGTCTGTGCCCTTCACTACCACCATGCTCTATGTCATCCATCCATACTTGGATAGTAATGGATGCACCAGTTGACTTTTCTATCCAGCAGGTGACCACTGAGACAGGGACAATAAAAGAGAAAGAGGACCCAAATCTATGGCAAGGGAAAATGTGCCTCCCTTACCACTTTGCCATGAAGAGTTAATGAGGTGACATATATGGATCACTGTTAAAGAAGGGGTCGGAAGCCAAGGTTTCAAAACTTTACTTTTTTGCTGTGTAAACTGTGGGTGGCACATTCTTTTCTGCTAAGTCCCTTCTCCAATTCTAAACCTTTGAATCTAATGATTAACATAATCTTTGTTTCCCAAGAATTCTTCCCATTTATCTTTATTCTCTGCTTTGTGCTGTTCTATAAAAAAATGAAGTGCAGGGACATTATAAGAATATTAATCTCTCTTTGATCATTCAGAAGACACTTCAGAGTTTCACAGTCCTCAGGGTTATCATTTAAACATCAATTACCCTTGCTTGGTTGCTAAGCAGAAGACTTCATTAATAGAAAGCTCTGTTTAATAGATGCCAAACAGTAGTGAGTTTTCTATAATTGGAAGGGCCACAGTTAGCAACTTTTGAAACTCTGAGCACCTCATGGAGATTAATCTGGTCCCTCATGGACAGGGAATAGGAAGGTCAGGTGTGAGTACCAGGTGGATGGGAAGGAAGGATAAAGTCATTGGTTTTATGACCATGTAAGACACTGCTGTCCCCCGAGGAAGGCCAGTTCATCTCGATGAGGATGTAAGACATATCTTGGGGACTCTCCCCAACCTCACCACTGTGTGTCAGAAACCATGGTCCAGAGGAACACACACAGCAGTGTGTTGTTTTCCCTGGGGTAAACCCCATGATTTGGTGTGTGCAAGTATGTACAAATATGCACATTTGGTAGTTTTGAGGGAGGTGAATGAGGACTAAGAAGATGATAAGAAATGTTGTGAGTGTCTAACTTACAAATCAAGTATATCCTTTAGCTAAGAAAAGGCTTTGCCATAATGGGCACTTTGGGGCACACCACACAAGTATCAGGAACCCCTGGGCATTTCCAGTGTAGTCACAACCAGAAGAAAGAACAACAATTGCTGAGGACTACCAGTGCCTGGGTCTTAGCCAGAGCTCCAAGCACCATACAACCAAGACCCTAAAGCTAGTGCAGAAGAAGCTAGATGCAGAACACTCATATCATGGCCCCACAAGATGGGGCAGTGTAAAAAGCAGATAAGCAGCCCTACAACAGACACACATCAGGCAGGACTTAGAGGAGACTTGATATTCCTGCCTTGCTTTGTAGGTATGCCTTAAATTACCAGGAGCTAGAATATTACTGGACCTTAAATCTCTGGGAAAAATGCAAAATATGTTCTGCAACCTCTTCTATCAAGGCAAGGAGGCCTCAGGCAGGAGTCATTTCCCTCACTTGGAAAGAGATATTCATTTACCTGAAAGCCTGTCTGAAGGCTCCGTTTTGGCAGCCCATCACCTGTCTAACTATGACTTGAGGAGGCTGCATGAAGAACATTATTTGCCAAGAATCTCAGAGTGCTTTATCTTCTTCAAACCTGGAGAAAGGCCTTGATGATGTTCATTGTTTTTGTTTTATGTGACTTATTAATCAAGTCTTACTCCCTGTTATATAGGTAAAATGTTCTCTGGAGCAAGGAATCACAGTTAGAAGGCATCAATATTTCTTCAAACCCCTCTTCTTACAGTGGAGTTAAGTTACCTGTTCCTGCAGGTATAGCTGGGCACATCCATTACCTGTCCATTCTATCAATCATAATGATGCATCGACTTCTCACATGTACCTGGAACTGCATGTAGCACTAGGGGTGGGGAGTTAACAAAGAAATAGATTCCTGCTTACCAAGCAGATGCTGTTCTAGGTGGACAGAATCTACTGTGTACAAAAACAGCTTCATGCTCCAAGGAGTACAGGGTCCAGTAAGGGAGAAATAGATAAGAAAGAAAATCACAATGTAGGATCCTTCCAGCCAAGAGAGGGACTTAGAGAAACAGACACAACCCACATTCATGAAAAAAATCAAGAAAAATTAAAAACACATATATGCTGCTGCAGATGTTAAGTAGCATTTGGAGATGACAGAGTTCAGTTTGGCTTTGGAAGTAGAGGATTTTAATGCTGTGATGGACACCATTGACCTCACCAGATACCCATCAGTGAAAGCTGCTGGAGGTGCTGACCACAGATGCCCCTGAGTCAGCCCCTTCAGGGATGGCCTGGACAGCTCAGAGCCCCTATCAGTGACAGTGTTGATGCAGCAGTATGAAGGTGTGGTCACTTAGGTAGCCCTTACTCAGCACAACTCTGAGGAATATTTCTGAATCTGGAGCTCCTTGTGAAGTCAGCCTACATACTTCACGGCTGCATTCCTCCCTATACTTGCTCTCCATCTCTTATACCTTTCCTTAGAAGTCAGTCCTAAGGGTGTTCCTTAGTGAGCAGTCTATGCACTAAGCTCTACCTCAAACTCTGCTTACCAACAAACCCAATCTGCTGCAAAGACAGCCAAGGATGAAAGCCTTGGTCTGAGGGGGTGAGGGAGCATAGGGGGAGGGTGGAGCTTGATCTCCCAAATCAAATCCATTCTTAGCACAACCTGAGTAGACTTCATGGTGCTGTGTGTGCTGTCCATTAGGACCCACACTTCTCTCTTTTCCTTCTAACATAACTGACTCATTGTTTGCTAAATACTATTCTGAGATTTATATTTTCCTCCCAAGGGCAATCCTCCATAAGAAGCACAATTATTATATGTCATTTTTCTCGATTTGGGCCTTGTCTTGTTCCCCCCCACCCACCCAGGGTATTGTGGAAACTGGCTCAATTCCTCAAAGAAGCAGCCATCACAGCCAAATTGGTTTTATCTAAAAATTTCATAAGACATTATTTTTCTTAAGGTTCAGACCATTCATGAAAATATGCAGTTGTGGCTGCACTGGAGATGTCCTAGAAGTAAATTTCATTTGGTATGGTAACTCAAATGGTATCATCTCCACTGGAGTCTGATTGGTCCACACAGTTTTGAGTCCCACTCCTACCTGCTGACTTCAAACTTTTCTTAGAATTTTAATAACCTGTTATTTGGTTGCTTGAGTCACCTCTGCCATCAGTCTTAAAAGATTTCTGTAGACAAATGGAGGTTTTGTTTTTTTTTTTTTTGTTTTGTTTTGTTTTGTTTTTTGCTGTTGCTGTTATTATTGTTGTTTTTATACCACAAATTAAGATCGATCTTGATTAAAATTTTTATAATATTCTTTTAGATAAATTAGCACAGCATTTGGTTTCCTGAACCCAGGACTAAAAATAGTTGTTAAAGACATCTATTTAGGGGTGCCTGGGTGGCTCAGTGGGTTAAAGCCTTGGCCGTCAGCTCAGGTCATGATCCCAGGGTCCTGGGATCTAGCCCCACATTGGGCTCTCTGCTTGGTGGGGAGCCTGCCTCCTCCTCTCTCTGTCTGCCTGCCTCTCTGCCTACTTGTGATCTCTTTCTCTCTCTCTGTCAAATAAATAATAAAATCTTTTAAAACATTTTTTTAAAATAAAGACCTCTATTTATCAGAAAATATGCTGCACCTGCTGGGTTGTATAGCTTGTCTCCTCTCTCTGCAAGTGTCATCTCTCTGACAACACTTAAATCTGGCTCCTCAGGGCCCTCTTCTCAACCGGGTCCCAACCTTATCCTGCCAACCTACCATTGGTCTACTGAACCCAGTTACCTCAAAGAATCCCGTTAATGCACTATATGGATTGTCCCCTACTCTTAATAGCTAATCAAGTTCCTCTTTGTAATTTTCCACCTAGTGACCCTTTCTTTCTGCTCATTGGCTATAAATTCCCAGCTACTGTTGCTGTATTTGGAATTGAGTTGAGTTCGATTTTTCTCCCCTACTGAAATAGTCTTAAATAAAGTCTCCCTAAAAAAATATATATATATTTTAAAAGTTATTTTTAGCAAGCATCTAAGTGAATGATATATATATTTTTTAACACTTCTTTTCTCAGGCCAATGGCTCTCTAGCTCTGGGAGATGCAAATCAGATATAAATATAGATATAGATGATATAGATATAGATAGACATAGATATAGATATAGATAGGTTCTTTAAAGATATGCCGATTTGTAGGTACATTTTTACATGCCTTTGTGGTAGTTTAGGGTGACCATGAAGATATCTTCAGCAGTATCCTTTCCTCATCTGCAGTGGCTCCATTGATATGTTTACGGATTAGAGAAATGCAAAACCAAGCAAATGCAAAACTAATCTTCCAGGGAATTCTGGTGCACATCAAAGTTTCAGAAGCACTGGAAACAAGGTCAAGAGTTTGGGCCCTGACTCCATCTAGCAAATTTGAATTCTGACTTACCACTTGCTAATTATGATACCTCAGGCACTTTCCTAATATTTCTGTGGTTTAATTTCCTTACTTATATTATAAGGACATTAATAGCCTTTGTCTTTATATAATTAAACAGGTCAATCCATTTTGAGCATTGTTACTGTGCTTGCCCCATAAAAGCTGCAATCAAAAGGTAGAAAGCTCAAATTGGAACCACACACACACCGCAGGCTGAACCAAGTGGGAAAGTATCTTGTGAGGTTAACAGGGACAGAAAAAGAATAGTGAAATAAAATTCAACAAAAGCATCATGGAAAGTCCAGATGTCAAGAGGGGTAAGTCATAAGTCCCAAAAGGAGAAGAGGTAAGAAGCCCCTTCTCACTGCTCTGGAAGTGGACAAATCATTTCAGAGAGGACAGAATTACTAACATTAGTTTCTCCTAACTTCTGATCTAAGAGGTCATGATAAAGGCATAGTCGTTGGAGACTTTATTGTGATAAATGCTAGTTCATTGGTACCTACTATGAGTTGACACCAGAATATCATCTCTCTTGGGAAGACTGAACAGTGATAAAGGTACACTTGATTTGGACCCTAAACTAGATCAATCATTTTATCAAAATTCAAGTCACCTCAGCTGTATCATACATACCACTAGAAAACCAGCAACTGCACTGTGCATGACTTCGCCTGGGGGGTCAGTTTCTACGTCTAATTCTTTCTTTCTTTTTTTTTTTCTTAAGATTTTATTTATTTATTTGACAGAGAGAGACATAGTGAGAGAGGGAACACAAACAGTGACAGTGGAAGAGGCAGAAGCAGGCTTCCTGCTGACCAAGGAGCTAGATGTGGGGTTTGATTCCAGGGCCCTGGGATCACGACCTGAGCCGAAAGTAGACGCTTAACGACTGAGCCACCCAGGCACCCCTGTATGTCTATTTCTAATAAACTATAAAAACACAAGAGCTTCTTTTGTCTCGACTGTCAAGACCCCAGAAGAAGAAAAGATAAGAGCTTGATTTTAATTCAGGTTGCCAGTTGGTAGCTTTCAAAAACACTTCTGTACATATTTGGATCTCCCCACATCCTTGTGAAGCATATAGACATAGATTTATTCCTATTTTGTTCATAGTCATTAGTATTACCTCAGCTGATAGATGAAGAACCAGCTCCAGAAAGGCTAGACAACATGCCCAAATTTAGAGTATTGGAGAGATACTGAGGTCAGAGCCCAGACCATTTGACCACAGGCATTTTCTCTTTCCTGCATTCTACTTGTTCTGAAATTCCAGTAGGCCCAGCCTTGGAGCAGAGGACTGAGTTCAAGGTCCAAGTGGTAATGAACAAAAATAGTTTCAATTAGAAGCCAAATCTTCAGGTAGATTATTGCTTCTCCATGAACAGATGGGGCCAAGAAATTCACTTTAGTAGGAAAGAGTAGAAACAGACTTAGAGGCAAATAATAAAATAAAATGATAACAAGCCAAAGGGACAGGAATTAGAGGAATGCCATTTGTTCCTCTGAAACTGGAAAGAGACCAATGGCCATTTTATGACTGGTTACTGTAAGGTGTGAATGTGAGGCTGACAATGCAGAAATGCTTAAATCATTGCATTAAGGTCTTTCCTTTTCATCCTTAGTTAGATGGTCATATATTACAATAAACCTAAGGGATGTATGCATTTGAAATATCTAAAGATCAGTCTGTCTGCCTCAGGGTGCCACCTAGGAAGCCTTCTCACAATTGTAATGGTTAGAACAGTCCCAACAATGGCCAGCTTGGGCCCAGAGCAGGAGCTTTGGGCTTCATCAGTGCTAGGAGTGCCACGGCTCATAGCGTACGTCCCAAGGGACAACTGAACTCTCTGCACATGTGCCTAAGCCCCTTTCCTGCACTGTGAATCCAGCAAGAGTTCATTTTTTACGTCTATTTTTTAAAAGCCTCATTTTTATTTAGGCTAAAACTTGAAAAAAATCTCAGAAGAAGTACTGCTGGAACTCCTGCTACACATGAAGACAAGTGAGTGAGAAAAAGATAGAAGTCAATGTCTTCTTACCAAAAGGTTGCTTGGGGAATTGGGAAAAAGGCCACATATTCATTTTCAATTTTTGCATAACAAATCATCACACACTTAGAAGATTAAAAAAAAAAAAAAGAAAAGAAAAAGAAAAGAAAAGCACACATTTATTATTTATTATTTAAATTTCTGGTAGGTCTGGAGTTCAGGTACCGTTTAGATAGGTCTTCTTGCCACAATCATACAAGACTACAATCAGGGTATTGGCCAGAGCTGCAATCTGATCTGACAGTCGACTGGGAAAAGTTCTGCTCTGAACTCACTCATGTTGTTAGTAGAGTTCAGTTTGTGGAGGCTATAGAACTAAGGGCTTCAGTTTCTTGCTGGATTTCAGCCAGAGGCTACCCTGCACTCAAAGAGACACCTGTAGTACCTTGACCTCTCAACACAGGCAGCCACAACATGAGAGCTTACTTTATAAAAACCAGCAAGTGCTATATTCTGATGTGTGCAGTCATGTACATCCATTCAAGTTTGCCATATTCAACTGAATAGAAGCAAGTTGCAGTTTATACCCATGAAGGTGGATATTACACAAGGACAAAACTTTAGAAAATATGATCATAGTGAGAGGGTAGAGACTATTCTTTCTCTTCTCTGTCTTTTTAGGCTTGATTCCAATCCATATGGTGACCCACACATGCCACTGACTATAATTTTCAGTATGCATTTTCACTACACTGTGACTACAATTACAGACCAGCCCATCAGCCTAAAAAGACATGTCTCCACTTTATACCTAAGTTCATTCTTCATGAGGTCTTCCTTGAATGTTAGGTGTGCCCTTGTCTGCCTTCCCATAGCACATTATAGATATATTAATTGAAGCACAACTTTGTATCAATGTAGCTTAGTTCATATGCAGCCTGTGAGTTAAATTAGGATCTCATAGAAAGTAGGGATCATCTGTTGGGCATGATATTCTTAGCACCTGCCAGAGGATTGAGTCTAAAGTTAGTTTTCAACAGACATTTGTTTAATCAAAGAAGAATGAATATGTATAAATACCTCTACCACATTCAGAATCAAAAGGATTCAAAGACTGGAAGTGTGCCTGAGTGGCTCAGTTGGTTAAGAGTCCAACTCTTGATCTCAGCTCAGGAGTTGATCTCAGCTCAGGTCTTGACCTCAGAGTCATGAGTTCAAGTCCCATATTGGGTTCCATGTTGGGTATGGAGTCTACTAAAAAAAAAAAAAAAAAAGAAAAAGAAAAAAGGCAGTGAGGATACACTTTAATTAAGATCATCTCTAAATAACAGGAAAAGGTATGCATTATTATTCAAGTGTTCTCTTTATCACACACAAAAATGGTCTATTGAGGCTTTGCATCAATGTGACTTGAAAATGACACATTAGGGTGTGTGTTTTAGCTTTATTCTCTTAAAGACTCAGATCTTTTCTAAATACTTTTTTTTTTTTTTTTTTTTTTTTTTGCATTTCTTTGTGTCCAACAAAAGAAATGAGGGAAACAGCTTCCTGGAATGGTCAGAGCCCATGGGGTACAGTAAAGTCCACTGTCCCACATGATATGGTCATGGGTGATGCTGGCCAATGGAGGAACAGAGTTATCTCCCTGTCTTTACTCCCCATCTTATTTCCTTACTGAGAGGTCTTGACATAGTTTCTTTCCTATACAGAAGAGAATATGCTTGATGATCAGTCAGAAAGTCAAAATAACTACATAAAATTAGATGAATTCTTAGAAAAACATTATTTAGAGGTAACATATCTTGTTACCTCTTGATTCCTGTTGATAAAAGTTACTTATTGATTCCTGCTGATAAAAGTAAATGGGCACTCAGACTCTCACAACATCACCAGTCACTGAGACATTATAGAGCAAAATTGCCCCTGGATATGAAGGCTCTGCCACCAGTGGAGTTCTGTGTGGTCCCAAGTCTCTTAGGCCAACCACTGACTTGTTTCTATGTAATTATTTGCCTTGTCATGGTACGTTAGGTAAAAATACAATAGATATGTTTCAGTAGCTGGTTCACCTTGATCTTATATCTCATTAGCATTTTAAGTGCTCTTGATAAAGAGCCTGAGTGAACGAAAAAAAAAACAAACACAAAGAAACTTTACACAAAGACAGAGCATTACTGCCATAGTCAACTCTTCTCCTCTTAAGGACTCATTTGTGTCAGGAAAGTAGAACAATTTATGACAATTGTTCCAACAGATATGTTTCACATGGCAGGCAGTTATCCTTAGAAGTCACTATGACCATACCTTAATGTTAAAAATATTTTTCTTTCCATCTTTTGGTCATCTATTTAGAACAATTTCATTGACTCTCACATTAAAATGATAGTAGCTAACCTGAAAATAATGAGGTTGTGGATATAATTTCTTGCTGCCTGTTTTAACCATCTGAATAGATTTTGACATAAGTACACCATTGTTCCTTGATTCCATTTTCATTTAAAGGAAGCCATTTGAAGAAAGTCCCTCTTCCCATGCCTAAAACCCAGGAAACTTGAGACCACTGTTAGGTGTTTGTCATTTCAGAAGAAACACTCATGCTTTCAGAGAATGGATGAAGACCTCCTGAGAAACAAGTGAAAAAGTTAATATTTAAAGTACTTCTTTCCATGGTAACAAGAAACATTAATTTGTACATTTCCATTTGTGATTTTTTTTCTTGTTTACTATTGTGCATCAAATGGGCCACCAAAAAAAAAAAAAAAAAAAAAAAAGGTGGGGAAGCAACACATTGTGTTTCTTTGACTCTCATTCTTCAGAAAACCTGCAATGCGTCTACGGCCATACCACCCTGAACGCGCCCGATCTCGTCTGATCTCGGAAGCTAAGCAGGGTCGGGCCTGGTTAGTACTTGGATGGGAGAAAACCTGCAATGGTACATCTTTAGATAAATGCAGGCATTTTTGAAAAATAAATTGTCCAGAATGTATAAAGTTTTATAAGAAATGAAAGTTAATTAGGAATCTGAAGAAGAATCTTCCAAGATGAAAAAATTATATAGCTATATTATCATTACTATTGTTATTCATCACATTTCTACAGAAATTCATTTTCTTTCTGGTTATTTCAAAGAAACAACTGATAAAATTCATAGTAACATTGAAAAAAGTACTCAGATAAAGAAACAAAACAAAACAAAACAGCTCATGGTGCCTGGCTGGCTCAGATAGTAGAGCATGTGACTCTTTATCTCATAGTCATGAGTTCAAGCCTCACGCTGGGCATAGAGCTTACATTTTTAAAAAGTTCTCAAAATAATGACCGATAAGCCTTTTCATTCTCTAGTCTCATCCTTAGAAAACAGACATTATATTAACTGTAAGAGGCTTTATATAGCCAATTTTAAAGATTTAAGGAACTAAAGGAAACCATATCTAAAGAACCAAAAAAAAAAAAAAAAGTCTGAGGGCTATAGCTCACTAAATAAAGAATAACAATAGAGATTAAAATTATTTTTAAAGAAATCAAATAGAAATTCTGGAGTTGAAAAGCATAAAAACTGGAATGAAAAATTTACTAGAGGCGTTCACAAGCAAATTTGAGATAACAGATAAAAGAACCAGTACATTTGAAGTAACATAAATTGAGATTATACAGACTAAGAAATAGGCAGAAAAAATAATGAGGAAAAATAGAGTCTCAGAGACCAATGGGGAACCACCCAGTATAGCAGCATATACATACTGAAAGTTCCTAAAGTAGAAGACAGAAAAAGGATAAGCAAGGCTATTGAAGTCTTTTTGAAAGATTATTGACTTTTATTTGATGTAATAATGATGAACAAATTACTGACTTTCATGAACAATGTAGATCTATGCATTCAAGAAGCTCAGTAAATTCTAAAGAGAACAAATTCAGAGATACATAATAAGGCACATCATAAATCATCCAAGGCCAAAGACACAGGATCTTGAAAGCAGAAAAAGAAAAATCATTCCTCATGTAAAGGGGGTCATCAGTAAGATTAACAGTTTTATACCAGAAACCATAGAGGCCAGAAGGAAGTGGGATGACATGCAGAAGATGCTCAAAGGAAAAACAAAAAGCAAAAAACTAAACTAAAAAACTATCAAACAATAATTCTTTATGTAAGAAAGCTACATTAAAAAATGAGTGAGACATTAATATGTACTGAAATTTAAAGAAGAAGAAGGAGGAGGAGGAGGAGGAGAAAGGAAGGAAGGAAGGAAGGAAGGAAGGAAGGAAGGAAAGAAGATCTGTCATGCATATATGTCTTATAAAAATATTAAAAAGGAATTTTTGGTTGAAATTAAAAAAAAAAAAAAAACCAACAACGGACAGTAACAAATCCACATGAAGAAATCTAGAATACTAGTAAAGATAACAACATAGCTTTATATGCAATTTTGCTTAACACTTTTTCTCCCACTCTGATTAAAAAATAAAACTATATAAAATAATAATTATAAAATTGTATTGATGGCTTATAACCTACAAATTCAATTCCCAAACAGTAAAAAGAAAAAGTAGAGAAGAAAGAGAATATAGGAGCAAAGCTTTTTCATAAAGTTGGAATTAAATTGGTACTAATACAAACCAGATGGGGGGGCCTTGGTGGCTCAGTTGGTTAAGCCACTGCCTTTGGATCAGGTCATGATCCTGGAGTCTCAGGATCAAGTCCTGCATCAGGCTCCCAGCTCTGCAGGAAGTCTGCTTCTCCCTCTGATCTTTTCCCCCACATGCTCTCTCTCACTCTTTCAAATAAATAAAAATAAAATCTTTTTAAAAATAAAAAGTAGATGGTCATAAAATTAAATAGTAATTTTAATCCTGAAAGAATCCATTAAAAAAGTAACTCAAGTGGGGGAGGAGGAGCAAGATGGCAGAGGAGTAGAAGACTTAAATTTCATCCAGTTCTAGGAATTCATCTAGATAGTTATCAAATCATTCTGAATACCTACAAACTCAAGAGAAGATTGAAGAAAAGAAGAGCAGCAATTCTCTGAACAGAAAATATGACCACTTTCTGGAAGTCAGGATGTTCAGAGAAGTGAATCTGAAGTGAAATTTGGGAAGACAGACCATGGGGGGAGGGAGCCTCTGTCAACCAGCTACCAACAAGTGATAGAGCAGCAGAGCACAAAATCAGAACATTTAGAAGTATGGTCTGCTGAGGGATGTCACTTCAGTGGCCAAGTGGGGGGTGGAAACTTCACTGGGACAGTGTAGTATAAGGACCCTTAGGGTCACAGAAAGACTGGGATTGGCTGAATGTGGCAGAGTTCCCAAGTACCAGAGATGGAAAGCAGTCTGCAAAGATGGAGCCAAGGAGTGGGCTCTCAAATCCAGGTTGCCATAAACCATAATCCACAGCACAGTTGGACCATTACTCCTCAAGCAGTGACTCAACAAGTGACAGATCCAGGGAGATTCCCCTTCTTGCCCCAGGAGGAAGAGCACAGGAGTGCACCAAGGAATTTGCCAGGCTTGGAGATTCCAAATGGGGTTATGTTCCAGAGATGGAAAAGCTCAGTCACAGACCAGGTGAGCAGAGTGTGGCCAGAGACTAGGGAGACAGGAGTGATTGATTGCTTTTCTCTGAGGGTACACTGAGGAGGGAGGCCTCAAGGTCTTGGCTTCTCCAGGACCAGAGATTAGGAGGCCTCCATTTTCATTCTCCAAAGTGGTACAGAAAGCTTTTCAGGAAATAAAATCTACAGAGAGAGCAAATCTGAGCAGATTAGTTACCCTGGCCCTTGGCAAGAGTGGTGCAACTTGACCTCAGGCAGACATTTGAGAATTACTGCAACAGTGACCCTCCCTGCCAGAATAACAGCAAGAACATCCAGCCAAGACCAAGTTTACTGATCAATGAGAATTTGAACGTAGAATTCAAGGCTTTTTCCCAAGGATTATGTAGTCTTTCATCATTAATTTTTTAAATGTTCTTTATTTTTTTCTTTTTCTATTGTTGTGAAATTTTCTTCTTTCCTAGTTTAGCCAACATTTTAAATTATCAATTCTTTTTTTAAATCTTTTTAAATTTTCATTTTTATAGCCATATTCTATCCCTTCATTGTATTTAACCATATATATATATATTTTTTTTTTTCTTTAAGATTTTGGGATACAGTTTCTTCTAACAGACCAAAATATATCCTAAATCTAGTGTATGGCTTTGTTCTAGTCTCCTGCCTCATCACATTCTCTCTTTTTAAAATTTTTTTAAATCAACATCTTATCTTCTCAATTCCTTTTTTGGAATCTTATCTTCTCAATTCTTCTTTTTTTTTTTTTAAGATTTTATTTATTTATTTGACACCCAGAGATCACAAGTAGACAGAGAGGCAGGCAGAGAGAGAGGAAGAAGCAGACTCCCCGCTGAGCAGAGAGTGTGATGCAGGGCTTGATCCCAGGACCCTGGGATCATGACCTGAGCTTAAGGCAGAGGCTTTAACCCACTGAGCCACCGAGGCGCCCCTCTTCTCAATTCTTTTTATGAAATCTTTTTAAGTATTCATCTTTACAAATCATATCCCTTCCCTTCATCATATTTATCCTTGCTTTTGTATATATATTTAAGTTTTCCTTTCTTTAAAATTTTGGAAGGCAGTTTCTTCTAACAGACCAAAATACACTCAAAATCTACTGTGTAATTCTGGTCCATTCACCAGACTGAGCATATTTATTTATTTATTTCCTTCTTCTTTCCTTTCTTTTCCCCATGGTTTCAGGTCTCTTCTGATTTGTTAAGTGTATACATTTCTGGGGTCATTGTTACCTTTAAGCATTTTGTTCTTTCATTCATCTACTCTTCTCTGGACAAAATGACAAAATGGAAAAACCTCAAATAAAATAACAAGAAGCAGTAGCAACTGCCAGAGACCTATTCAAGACATACACTAGTAAGATGTCAGAAATTAGAGTTCAGAATGATGATTACTAGCTGGGTTTGAAAAAAGCATAGAAGATATTAGAGAATCCCATTCTGGAGAAATAAAAGAACTAAAATCTAACCAAGCTGAAGTAAAAAAGGATACTAATAAGGTGTAATCAAAAATGGAATCTCTAACTACTAGAATAAATGAGGCAGAAGAGAGAATTAGTGATATAGAAGACCAAATGATGGAGAATAAAGAAGCTGGAAAAAAAAAAAAAAGAGATGAACAACTACTGGATCACAAGGGGAGAATTTGAGAGATAAGTGATACCATAAAATGAAACAATATTAAAATAATTGGGATTCCAGAAGAAGAAAGAGAGAGAAGGGCAGAAGGTATGTTGGAGCAAGTAGAGAACTTCCCTAGTTTGGGGAAGACAACAATCATCAAAATTCAGAAGGCAGAGAACCCCCTCAAAATTGATAAAATAGGTCAATGCCCTGTCATCTAATAGTAAAACTTAAAGTCTCAGAGACAAAGAGGAAATCCTGAAAGAAGCTCAGGACAAGAGGTCTGTAACTTGTAAATAAAAAGGTTTCTTGACACAAAGAAAAATGAAAACACAACATACCAGAACGTATGGGATATAGAAAAATAAGCTCTAAGAGGAAAGCTCATAACAATAAACACTTACTCTAAGAAGCAAGAATAATCCCAAATAAACAACCTAACTCTATGCCTTAGGGAAGAACAAACTGAGCCTAAAGTTAGTAGATAGATGGAAACCTTAGAGATTAGATCAGAAATAAATAAAATGAAGAAAAGATAAACAATTAAAAAAAAAAAGATTAACCAAACTAAGTGCTGGATCTTTGAAAGAAAAACAAAATTGGCAAACCCTTAGTTAGACTAGTCAAGGAAAATATAAAGAGGGCCCAAGTCAACACAATTGTAAATGAAAAAAGAGATATTACAACTCCTACTACAGAACTACAAAAACAAAACAAACAAACAAAAAAGCCAAAACAAAAATAAAATAATAACATTAATAATAATATAGTAAGCCATGATGAGCACCCACAAACTGTATAATCTAGAAGAAATGAAAAATTCTTAGAAAAATACAACTTTTTAAGGTTGAACCATAAGTAATAAATCTGAATAAACCAATCACTAATGAGGTGGTGGAATCTGTAATCAAAAATCTCTCAATAAAGAAAAGTCCAGGACCAGATGACTTTACCGATGAACTTTACCAAATATTTAAGGAAGAATTAATACCAATCCTTCTCAAACTCTTCCAAAATAATTAAAAAGAAGGGAATATTATAAAACTTGTTTTAAGAGGCCAGAATCATCTTAATACCAAAACCAGAAAAGGACACTCCTAGGGAAGAGAACTACAGGCCAATATCCCTGGTGCATATAAATGCAAAAATTCTCAACAAAACACTATAACCAAATCCTGCAGCACATTAAAAGGATCAGTCACTGTAACCAAGTGGGATTTATCCCTGGGCTGCAAGGATAATTCAACATCTGCAAATCAAGCAATGCAAAAAGTGACATTAACAAAATAAAAAAAAATCATATCATCATCTCAGTAGATGTAGAAAAAGAATCTAACAGGATTTAGCATCTAGTCATGATAGAAACTTAAAAAATTAGGCATAGAATGTACATATCCCAACATATTAAAGGCCATATATGACAAGCCCATAGCTACCACCATACTCAATGGTGGAATGTTGAAAACTTTTAAGATCAGGAACAAAATAAGGGAACCCACTCTTTCCACTCCTACTCAATGTATTGCTGGAAGTCCTAGATAGAGCAATCAGGCAAATTAAATAAGTAATTTATTTATTTTTAAAAATAAAAAGTAAAAATAAATAAGGATCAGAATTGGGGAGGAAGAAGTTAAATCTCTATTGGCAGATTATATATCTTTATATAGAGAAAATCCTAGAGACTCCACCAAAAACTGTTAGATCTAATCAATGAATTTAGCAAAGTTGCAGGATACAAAATTAACATGCAAAAATCAGAAGCATTTCTATACATTAGCAATGAACTTTCTAAAAAAGAAATAAGGAAATAAATCTCACAATAGCATCAGAAACAATAAAATACTTATAGAAAAATTTAACTAGGGAGGTGAAAGATCTCTACCCTGAAAACTACAAGACATGGATGAAAGAAATTGAAAAAAGAAATAAATGGAAAGACACCCTGTATTCATGGATTGGAAGAATTGATATTGTTAAAAGGTCAATACTACAAAAAGCCATCTCTAAATTCAGTGCAATCCCTCTTGAGATTCTAAATAATGGCAATTTTTACAGAAGTAGAGAAAAATTCCTACAATTTATATAAGACCACAAAAGACCACAAACAACCAAGTAAACCTAAAAATAGAATAGAGCAGAAGGCTTTGTTCCTGATTTCAGGCTTTACTATAAATCTATAGTAATGAGATAAGTATGATAATGGCAAAGAGCAGATAAATAGATGGATAAAACAGAATCAAGAGCCCAGAAATAAATTCAAGCATATACAGTCAAGTAATGCTTGAAGGAGAGTCAAGAATACTCCATGGAGAAAATATAGTCTCATTAATAAAAGGTGCAGGGATAATTGGATATTCACATGTAAAAGAAATCTGTATCTTATACCACTCACAAACAGCAACTCAAAAGGGGTTGCTTAAGTATTGGGATGCCTGGGTGGCTCAGTGAGTTAAGCATCTGCCTTTGGCTCAGATCATGATTTCAGGGTCCTGGGATCCAGCCCCATGTTGGGCTCCTTGCTCAGCAAGGGAGTCAGCTGCTCTCTCTCCCTCTGCTTTTCTCCCTGCTTATTCTCTCTCTCTCTAATAAATAAATATTAAGTAATAAATAAATACAATAAATAGATGAATAATAATTTTAAAAATAAATAAATAATAAATAACATAATTTTTTAAGAAGGCTTAAGCCAATAAATATGTGGTAATTTATTACAGCAGCAATGGGAAACCAACACAAATATTGGCGGTGATTGACAGAAGGTGTATGTGAAATGTGGATAAGATCATTGTATATATACACATACACGTCTATTATATAATAGATATGGCACATATATAGATATACAATAAACACATATTTACATCTTTATGGAATGTAAATATATATCTACCTCTCATACATAAAATACATAAATATGTATATCCATATTTATTGAGTGAATAATAAAGCAAATGGAGCAAAATATAAACAATTGGTGAATCTAGGCAAGGTACATAATAAAATTTCCTTTTTTTTATTCTTGCCATTATTCTGGAAGTTTTAATTATATTGAAATAATTACACAAAGACAAATATATCAGATAATCACAACACAGGTGATTTTAAGACCTTGGGAAACTAGAAAAATGGAATAAAAAATCTATCAGTATCCTCAAAGGCCATTTTGAGCCCAATTTAAAGATCTCCAGGCCTTCTTGCTGAATCCAGAAGCGCAAAATAAGAACTCACTGAAATACTAGTATTTGTCCATTGGGTTATTTTTCCCCTTTAAAAAGAAAAATGTATTCTTTCAGTGTTCCAAGATTCATTGTTTATGCACCACACCCAGGGCTCCATGCAATATGTGCCCACCTTAACACCCATCACCAGGCCCTCCCAATAACCCCCTCCCATCCAAAACCCTCAGTTTGTTTCCCAGAGTCCACAGTGTCTCTGGTTGTTCTCCACCTCCAATTTCCCCCAACCCACTTCTCCTCTCCATCTCCCAATGTCCTCTGTGTTATTCCTTATGCTCCACAAGTAAGTGAGACCATATGATAATTGATTCTCTCTGCTTGACTTATTTCACTCAGCATAATCTCCTCCAGTCCTGTTCATGTCCATAGGTTTTAATTGGTCAGAAGGGAGGAGAGAGCCAATTTTACATTGGATGGTTTTGTGGATATTTTTCAGTATTTATCACCAGAGTATTTCAAACTTCAATTCACACAAGTTGGCACCTTCTTCAAAAACTGCAGCCCAAGTGAACCTACCAAAGCCAGTTGTCAGAGGGAGGGTGGGGCTTACTTCAGTTGGGCAAAAGGTAGTGTGCTCTCTTTCTGGCCCCAGTGGTCACTCTGTCTTTACATATGTTAGCTATGGAGGGCTTCCCTTAGCTAAGGTGATGGGTATCTGCTATGATACATGGACTTTGGAAACACTTATCATGATAAGCCAGAGTGTGAAAGCTGGGGAAAGAGCCACCAGAGCTGCCATTAGTGTGGAGTACAGTGTGGGCTCTGATAGAAGGAGAGGCAAGAGGGCCAGGTACAGAGTGGGGCATTTCGGGAACTTAAGACTGGCTACAAATACCTGCAAGGAGATTTGTGAGGTGGCATCAGACAAGAGCAGGTATGTGAGGGCACCTGGGCAGGGAAGGTTCTCTACCCAATTCCTCAGCCCTAAGATAATTGCTTAGTTTTATTTGTGACTTTTCTCCTCTTTTGAATCTTGAGCTTCTTGAAGAAAGCATCATAGTCCCATACTTTCTTTGTACAACTCATAGCACCTTACATGATATAAAATATATAAAGTATCAGCAACTATTTGTCCATAAAATTATAAACCTGGCAGACCATGAAGTACAAAAGTATGCAGTTTCCTAAAATCCATTATCAAGAAAAAAATAATCAATAATGCACAGTGGGAACTTAACATATCTTATTTAGTACTTAGAATAACAAGAAAAGACACTATGCCTTTAAGAACTTTCTCACAGATGTAACTTTGTTCCCAGTTATAATTTTTTGTTTTAACTTCAGAATTTATGGATTCCAATCAAGTTAGAGAAACACTATGTTAGTTTCCATACATAGTCTTTACTTTTTTTCCAATCTTAGCTTTTTATGTGTATAACATATTTCTTTCATATTCCTATAGCTTCCTTCACCGATTACTGAGTAACATATTTCACAATTATGGACAATTATTCTAAATGGTTGGTACCCATAGCAAGGATAGAACAAAAGGAAAAGGAAATAAAAGCTTGTTGGAATGTTTTTTCTTTTTCCTTTTTTTTTTTTTTTTTTTTTTTAAGGAGAAGTGTTGACATTGAGGAGGGTATGTGCTATGGTGAGTTCTATGAATTGTGTAAGACTGATGATCCACAGACCTGTACCCCTGAAGCAAACAATGCATTATATGTTAATAAAAAATATTGAGAATTTTAGAAATTTAAAAAATGGAAGTGTTTTCTCTCAAGCTATAGGGTTTTTTGTTTTATGTTCTCAGACCATCTCCTTCTAGAGCCCTCAGAACATTAAAATATCTTCAGCTCAAGACAAGAGGAAGCTAACATGCCAGTTTGTAAAGGAATTCCTTGGGTCCTGCTTTTTCAGATGTTTCTATATGATAAAGGCCCGATTCCTTCCTCCTCCCAGTGTGGATTCTGCTTCATCACAATGTCCTGATCATAAACACACTTCCCAGAGCCTGGCCTTTGATTGTTGTTATTCTTTTACACCATTTCCCCCTCTCATCTCAACCCATGTAGATCTATCTGAAACTCAGATTTCAACCCCATTCCCTTCTTATGACTCCCCCATCTATGGCCAGGCATGGCTGGGCTTTCTCTGTTTGCCGCATAGAAATTTGTTTTTGGTTTTTTGTTTGCTTGCTTGGTTTTTTTTTTTTGTTTTTTAAAGATTTTATTTATTGATTTGACAGAGAGAGAGATCGCAAGTAGACAGAGAGACAGGCAGAGAGAGAGGGGGAAGCAGGCTCCCTGCTGAGCAGAGAGCCCAATGTGGGGTTTGATCCCAGGACCCTGGGACCATGACCTGAGCTGAAGGCAGAGGCTTAACCAACTGAGCCACCCAGGCACCCCAGAATAGAAGCTTTGTTGTACCAAACAGCATCCCTTACATTCTGCTCCACTTATTAATGAACCTAGAACTTGTCCTTCATTTTATCTGATGGTCAGGTCTGTCTTTCCAGAGGCCATGACACCTCTGACACCCTGTTCCTGAATGTCAGATGAGCACAGAGATCACTGCTGTCTTGTGAAGGGGAGTGGGCCATCAAGGTGGGCTGTACTGAGCCCCATGATTATGCATAGGAGCTGGGAACTTTCTCATCCTTTATGCTCCATGAACCCCAACTGGGATGAGCCTACTGGCAAACCAAGTCTCAACTGTTGAGCCCACTTGGCAAAGGGCTCTTTACAAGGCCTTCTTTACAAGGTTAGTCACTGAGTTAAGAAAACTCTTGGGGCACCTGGGTGGCTCGGTGGGTTAAGCCTCTGCCTTCGGCACACATCATGGTCCCAGGGTCCTGGGATCGAGCCCCTCATCGGGCCCTCTGCTCAGCAGGGAGCCTGCTTCCTCCTCTCTCTCTGCCTGCTTCTCTGTGATCTCCATCTGTCAAATAAATAAATAAAATCTTTAAAAAAAAAAAGAAAGAAAACTCTTAATATGGTCATCTGTAGTCAGAGGAAAATCAAACCTTGATCAGCATGCATACATGCCTTGTGAGCTCGCCATTAAAAGAGAGAATTTTCTTTTTCAACTTTTTAAGATATAAAATTAATTAATGTTTGTTATGGCAAATGAAATAAAGTCCATGTTGTATACAGAAAAAGAATTGTCTTCCCTCAGGTAGCCTATGCCCTGACAGCACAGTCCATTTCCAGTGTCCTCCTAAGTCAAGCACTCAAGTTTGCATACAAATGGTTCAGGGACTGTCTGCCGATTTCTTTTTATTGTGGTACCTGCTCCAGAATTTTCATCTTCCCACACTGAAACTCTCTTTTGATTAAACAATTACCCCCTACTCTTTCCTACCATGATCCCTGAGAATCACCATTCTACTTTCTGTCCCTATGACTTTGACTTCTCTAGATCCTTTCTATAGGTGAAATCATACAGTAATTACCCTTTAGTGAATGTCTGGTTTATATGCTATATACTATTTATAGCTTGTGTCAGATTCCTTTTTAATGCTGAATGATAATATCCTATCTTATGTATACACCAAACTTTGTATGTCCATTTAGCCATCGATGGACATTTGGGTTTTATCATCTTTTGGCTACTGTGAATTTTTTGGCTACTATGAACATGGGTGTGTGAATATCTGTTCAAATCCCTGCTTTCATTTCTTTTGAGTGTATACCCAGAAATTGAATTGTTGGATCATGCAGTGATTCTATGGTTAATGTTTTGAGGAACCACCATCCTGTTCTCCATTGTAGCTGCCCCATTTTACATTCCTACCAGCAATGCATAAGGGTTCCACTTTCTCCACCTTTTGTCAAGACATTATCTTCTGATTTTTTTTACTATAATTGTGTTTATAATTTTCATATCCCTAATGATTAACAATGTTGAATGTCTTTTCACATGCTTATTGATTATTGTTATATCTTTGGGAAAATGTCTATTCAAGTCTTTGGACAATTTTTCATTAGGTTGTTTGTTGTTTTTGTTGTTTTGGGGTTATAGGAATTATTTTTATAGTCTAGATATTAATCCCTTATTAGATATGTGATTTGAAAATATTGTCTCCCATTCTGTGGACTTCCTTCCTACTCTCTTGATCATGTTTTTTGGTGCATAAAAGTTTTTAATTTTGTTGAAGTCTAATTTGTCTGTATTTTCTTTTGTTGTCTGTGGTCCTAATGCATGTCCAAGAAATCCCTACCAGATCTAAGGTCATGAAGCTTTTCCCCTAAAATTTTTATAGTTTTGCCTCCTATATGTAGGTCTTTGAGTTAGTTTTTGTGTATTGTATAATGCAAGGTCCTGATTTCATTATTTTTCCCTTGATATCTAATTTTTTCAGCACCATTTGTTGAAAAGACTGTCTATTCCCCCACTGAATCTTTTTTGTGTCCTGTTGAAAATTATTTGACCATATATGTGAGGATTTATTTCTCTATTTTGTTCTCTTGGTTTGTGTGTCTGTCTTTATGTCAGTCCACACTATTTTGATTATTGCAATTTTGCATTAAGTTTTGAAATCAGTAAGTGTGAGACTTCCAACTTTATCCTTTCCCAAGTTTGTTTTGGCTGCTTGGGGTTTACCTTTGTTTTTAACCAAATAGATCATAGTTTCTCATGTAACTGCTCTGTCTTGCTTGACAGTGTGTCATGTACATTCCAGTAGTGCATGGCTGTAGAGGTCGCTATTTCCACATACACATAATGTTATAGAAATGAGTCATGTCACACATACTAGGTTTTAAAACACAACATTCTGTGTTTGTTTGTTTCTTCTTAATATCTCTCTCCTCCTTTTCTCCTCTTATATGCATAACTTCCCAATCTCACATGGCTCTTGTAAACTTTCCCAGGATCATGTGATTATCACACACACATACACACACACACAAACACACACAAACACACACACACACAAAGTTACACAAAAAATGTGGCTCTGTGTTCCCACATAAATACCTGTCCATGCAGAAGGCCTTGGTCCTCAGTTGTCACCCCATACATGCTTCTTTGAATTTCATGCTCTTCTGTCAATAATACTTCATTGAGACCACTCTGTGTTGATACTGAAGCTGCTCTATGCTTTTTGTTCCATTTTAATAACTGTAATTTTGCAGTGTGATAAACCATTATTTATTCAATTATCCCCCCAACTTTGAAAATATTGCTGCATTTCAAAGATTTACCATTAAACACCAAGCCACAATAACAACGTCCTTAAACATAAAATAGCTCATCACCTGGTGTATCATTTCTATGATATGGATTCCCAGGAGTGCAATTTCTGGGCCATTGATTTTTTACAAGTTAAAAGGCAACCAAAAGTAATAATCAACTTCAGCTGATGCTTCTCTTCCCCCAATTCCACCCAGCAATAGATTTCATCATAAATTGAACAGCAAATAAATTAATAGAAATTTTGTTCTAAAGCCCTAGAAAAGTATTAAGAAATCCCATGGAATTTTTTGCCAGCATGATTTTCCCTCACTAACAGACAGAGAAGAGACTTTAGTGCTTCTGTTAACTCATAAGACCCTGCAGAAGATACTACATCTCTCTGTACTTTTCCAGGACCAAATGGACAAAGTTTAAAGACATATAATTTTGTTTTATTGTCCAGTGACATTCCTGGGGAAATTACTTATCCTGGTGCAGCAATGTCCCCAAACAGAGGTTAATTTGGGAGCTTTAAAAATAAGAGGAACTCCTAAATGTGATCCAATCAGAGGGAATACTTTGGAAGCAGGAGGGACTGGACTGTGGACAAACGTCAGCTATACTATCGCTGACAAATATGTTCTTTCAGGTACAAGACCAATTATTTCATTCAGTGACTCATTCAATCAGTATAGTTAATCAACTCTCATGGGAAGGGGAGTATTTGGAGATTTGACAGCATAAAAAAGGAATGCTTAATCAAACACAGACCTCCCCAGTGATCTCAGGCACTCATTTTCCCACTGCCCCTCTCACCATACACAGACCCTGTCTCCTGAGGTAGTCACCCCTCTGCTCCAAAGTCCCCAAAGAATCATCACAGTCTGACTCTCTCTAGCCTTCCTGTGAAAGAACATCAGGACCACACCTGGAATCACAGGTTTATTACCTGATGCAGCTCAGAAGACCATGAGGGCAGGAAGGACCTTGCACATTCTGGTTAGAGGGTGCTGGGAAGTTTGTGATGGGGTCAAAAATGGTGATCTGGAGAGGAGCCATGAAGCCAGAGTTTGTCTAGATTGGCTGCTGTCAGATAGTGGGGTAACTGTGTCTGGACCTTTGCAGGAAAACTTTTTCTTTATAACCTTGGTAGTTATGGAGACACCAACATTATTCACTGTACATCTACTGGGAAAGGTCCACAAGGATGAAGTTCATATTCAAATAGTTACCCAGAAAGCTTTCTTTGTGTATTCCCATCATGCTCAGAACAGCTGACTAAAACTTACTAAGTCCATGTTCTTCTTCTTTTATGGTGCAGTTTATTAAAAACAAAAAGATTAAGTTACAGAAAATGCCAGGTAGCAATATACTGCTGCTCCACAATTACTCCACATGTTAATCATCCTGGGAGAATAATTGCCAGGAACAATAAGTGATTATGGGCCAATTTTGACTTCCTCCCTGTATATTATGGAAAAGGCACTAAGATGCCTTTACAGATAAGGACTCAGTGGCTCCAGAATTCTTTCCAAGCTTATCAGATAAAAAAAAATTATGATGCTCTCAAATAGATGGGTTTTATTTCTTATTGCATATGCATATATCTTAAATATATGATGTCCCTAGTAAGTGATGTGGTTGCATGTTTTCCTACTATGGAAAAGAAACAAATGAGTATCCTTTCTTAAGTTCTTGAAAAAGGTTGGTCATGAAGAGCGATAATGATCAGTTATTCATTTTCCTATCTAATGTTCTCAGAGAAAAAGACCTCCAACCAATAGTACTAAAACTAAAATCAATGATTTTTCAGTATAACCCCCAAATTTACTTTATAATCAATAATAATATAAAAAGGCAATCCTTTAGTTACTTCAGAATACACTATACAACTAACTCATCTCAGCATTTCACCTGAAACCCATATGGTTCAAAAGAAGACCTCTTGTAGTATTTTAAGAGAATGCTAATTTTTGTTTGTCAATATAAAGGGCTGGAGCAGCTGATTTGCAGTATTTCTTAATCATAATTATTTCAGGAATGAAACCTATGAAACATAGGTTTATGAATTAAATTCTCATTTCTTCATATGATAAACATGCCTGACGAAGAAAAAAAAAATTATCTTCTGCCAAGGAGTTTGAATTTGCCCATGCAGAGATGAGAAAATTGTGGATCAGAGGAGTTTTACTCAGGCTCTTCATTTTCCACAAAAAGAGCACAGAACCAGTAGTGATATGTTTCATCTTGAAATTCACAGTGTTCTTCCTGCAGTCCAGATCCCTGCCTTCTGTCCCAGCAGGTGAAGAGATCAGGACCCCACAGATGCTATCTTGCACACAAGGGTGCTGATGAAATGAAGTGGAAGGGAATATCTAGAATATCCTTAGATCAACCTTACATTAATAGATTGTCCTGAGCACTTCATAAGCTTCAGGTGCCTACGTGGGTGAAAGCAGCTGGCTTCTGAGAAAGTGTTCAGTTGCCTTGCAGCTCAGACATTGGCAAGAAGCTAATGGGAATGGCCAGCATGTGAGTGATGGCGGTTCTGCCCAGGACCTCCTTTCTCCACGGCTGTCACACCACCATTGGGTTGAAGTGTGGATGCTCCCTGTGGCAGCACAGGCAGGGGAGAGACACTGTCCCATTGGATTCATGCTAAAGTTGCATAAGGGTACAGAGCATAATGAGCAACTCATTCTGAAGGTGAGAAAACTCTTCATATCTGTCAGCCCATGACAGTGGGGGTCCATTGTTCCTGTACAGAGTTACACAGTCCATGACAGAGCGGGACTCTGCAGATTTCATAAGTCTCCAATTGTTTGCTCAGTCTCAAACCTCCAGAACCCTCATCCAAGGCTTACAGGTAGAGTATAGACTACACCTGAGCTCTGGGCTTTATTACCTAACATACAGTCTTGTGGCATGCTGAGGAGAAGGAAGAAACCCAAAATGTGGTGAAGTCCTTTCTTTTCCACCTACAACAACTGTCATTTTAACATCTAATTGGTAGCTCCCCCATTCCAAATGATTCATGCATAGTCACTGAATGAATCATGTCCCTACTCAGGGCACAATTGCCCAGAGAACCCTTCTTTCCTCTGTCTGTTAAAGAAAGGCAGGATCAGATGAGGAGTTTTGAGCCATCACTGTCCATGGCTGAGGCTCTGGGGGCCCAGACCGAAGCAAGGAGCTCGTTGACCAGAGTGGGGAGAACAGTGGCAGGAAGTAAGGCTCCCTCTCTTGTTAGCCCTTCCTTGTCTAGTCATGCTCTGAAGTGAACTGATCATTCTTGGCATTTGCTAGAACCAGAGTTTTTCTTTTCTTTTCTTTTCTTTTTTTTTTTAAGATTTTATTTATTTATTTGACAGAGAGAGAGTGATTATAAGTAGGCCAAGAGGTAGGCAGAGAGAGAAGGGAAGCAGGCTCCCCACTGAGCAGAGAGCCCGATGTGGGGCTTGATCCCAGGACCCTGAGATCATGACCTGAGCTGAAGGCAGAGGATTAACCCACTGAGCCACCTAGGTGCCCCTAGAACCAGAGTTTCTAGAGCATTTTTTTTTTTAATCAAAACCAACCCCTGAAAAGAGACTCAAAATAGAAAGGTGAAAGCACCACTGGGAAGACATTTGTTCAACTCCCATCACACATCCTATTGCCTTCAGTGCCACCTGGCCAGCGTCCCAGAATACCTCCTTCATCACTATTGCAACAGGCCCAAGTGTGTACAGGCCAGCTGATATCCTCCAGAAACCAGAATGAGTCACCTGCCTGCCCCTTTGCCTTCATCTTGTCCAGATGTGAAGATGTGAGGCATAGGGGAGCAGCAACCTCACCTGACACATTCACTGGGCATCACAAAAATGCACAGAGACCCTGCACATCAGAAGTTGTATCAATAACCAACAACCTTCTATTTATTTCAGAATTTTAAATACCATTAAAGAAGGAAGAAACATCAAAGTTTTCCTAAAAGAGTAAGGTTGAGTTTGGAAAGCTTTGAAGAAACATGAATTTATAGAGTTAAACAGGCCTAAAATTTTATACCTACTCTTCTTGGAATTGAGGGAACAAGGACATCCTCATGAAAGATGAGGTGGTGGTCCAATCCCTGAATTTTTTATGTTGTACCAAGCAGTTCTGTTTTATCACTAGATGTTGTCCGTGGTTGCAATTTTTCCCTTTGCCATTTTTTAAAAACTGACTTTGTGGCTTCCTGTTTGAATATCAGCCTGATCAGATCTGTGTCATAACTTCTCTGTACTCAGGATTTACTAGAATGTGATTACAGTGTAATCAGTTCAAAGAATGACATTCAACACATCAGATACAAAATTATGCCAAAATGATGTACATAGATTTATAGTATTTAACCAGTTAGGATTAACTGCCCTGGGTTTTACAACGAGCACCAAAAGCACTTGCTTGGGAAACCCAAGAACTGTGTCAATGCTGATGGCAAGATAGGCAGAGGGACACAGGTCCTGGAAAATGGGAAGGAAGACATCCACAGTGGCTTCTGCTTATGTGGGAAATTGTTGAATTTGCCTTCCTTTACTAGAAACACACTATCATTTCTGTAATCTAATATTATGTGTTTCAAGAGACACAATCTAAGGGTCCATGCAAAGACAAAACCATGGAGTATGGGTGCTTATAAGTAGAATGAATGAACTCACAAAGCCTGCCTCAGTCAACATAGAGAGTGGTAAGGAGAGAAGGCAGAGACAGACAGACACTGAGGAGGAGAAGGGAAAAATTGAGGGAAAGGTTCCCTTCATTTTAAGAGCTTTAAGCACTGCCTGGACCTGAGTCCCCTTGACCACTCTAGTTTCTGTGAAATTAATTAAGATGACCCCTCCACACCCCAGACCATTACTCTTCTCTGAATAGTGTCCCAGCCTCTTTTGTCAAAACTTTGAAGTTGATCCCTCAGGATGCCCACAGAGACACAGGAAAGCTGGAGTGCTTTTATTCCTCACATTATCAGCCCCAACACTATAGTGCAGTCCTGTCCCATCAGGAGCTGGTGTCATAGGCTGGACTCCCACAGGCAGGTGTAGTGACAGATGGGAGTGCAAAGAGTCCAGGAGGCACTGTTGGCAAGTCAGGTATGAGAATCCTTACTGAGTGAGGGATGACAATCCTTCTGAGGACTGCTGGGAGATAGTGCAGACTCTACTTTATCCCAACTAAAGGTCAGGAGAAGTGGTGTCTCTGTCCATTAAGCCCTGTCAGGCATTGGTTGAGGACTGCTCCCAGGTGTTCTGACTCCTTATCATCCTGGCCCATCCTTACAAGGGCAGGTAGACTGAACATCCCCTCAGACAAACAGTGGAATGTGAAGGTAGTGGAAACCATCTGGTCTGTGTGGATGGGAACAGCAAGTGATAAAGGCTGTGGATGGGTCACCAAGAAAGTCTGCAACAGGGAATAGCATCTGACTGATGCACACAATATATATTTTCTCTAGTGCATAGAAACCTTTCCCTAGTGCTTTAGAAATAAGCTGGACTCCACAGAACATCCATTAACCATGTTTTCAGACTCTATGAAACAGTGTTCTCTTGTTGGTTACATTGTTACCTAGTAGAGATCTATTATTCAGTAGGACTCCACCCATTACTAACCAGGCACAGAATAAAGGAATGAGAAGGAAAACACTCCCCAAAATTTAAGCTCTCAGAGACATGGGGTTGAAACAGCTCTGACTCAGGGATCTGTGTCTGTTTCTGATCAGCTGTGTGACTCTGGGCAAGTCAAAACCTTCACCTTCTTACCTAAAATCACATATCCATTATAGGGTTAGTTTGAAGATTATATAAATCCACACATGTGATCTGCTCAGCCCAGCACCTGTCATGGGTTCACTCTCATTAAATATGAGCCTCTTCACTCACAGAGGTATCTGTGAGAACAAAGAGGAAGAGATCAGATTGTATGAAGAAGCAACTGTCAACAAGTGAAATGTTTCTCCATCCCAAAGATAGGTTAGATATGACCCCTGACAAATATTACCAGCAACTGCAATACCTGTGGCACTGACAAGAGCTGAGGGAAGCACTGAGGGATGCTTCATGGTCCAGGGTAGAGAGGGTAAGATTCAGGAGGGATTTAGAGGAAGAATTTGTAAAAGGTGAGAGGGCTGAGGGTTGCTGGAGGGGAGGGGATGGGAGAGATGGAGTGGCTGGGTGATGGACATTGGGGAGGCTATAAGCTATGGTGAGTGCTGTGAATTGTGTAAGACTGACGAATCACAGACCTGTATTTCCCTGAAACAAATAATACATTATATGTTAATTAAAAAAAAAAAAAGGTGAGAGGGGCTTCTGTTGAGATCCTACAATGTGCCTTTGCTCAAAACGTCTCTCCCCTGAAAACCCTAGAGCAAAAAGAGTGTCTGAGTGTGAATGTATACGTATGTGTCTGTGTGTTTATTTGTCCATGACAGCATCCCTTAGTGGAACTCAAGGTGCATATGTGAACAATAGTGGGGAAAATAACTGACGTCATTAGTAAGTGATTGAATGTGAGAGGAGATCCCTTTTAAGGACAAGGGTCCACCAATCTCTCACTTTCCAATCTTGGTGACTTCTCCATATGACAATGTGGAGGTCAGAGGTTGGGATGAGGGAAGATGCAAGGTGACCGGAGAACCTACTATTAATTTGGATTTAAACATGAACAATTGAGTTATTCCAGAGGCTACCTAAGATTAGAAGACTAGAGGCATTAGTGACTGTAAAACTAACACTCAAAATGAGTCCTGAATTCCCACATGACATCAGCAAGTCACATCTTAGCAGTTTTCAGAGTCATGTCTCCATAAAATGCACATCTGGCCTGTCCTACCTCTTGGAGTCAATGCTGTGAGGCATTGGGTCATTTTATTTCTCAACTGCTCAATGTTTACAGCACTTTAGAGAGAGAAGCTGCAGTGTGTAAATGTTTAAATTGCTTGGAAATCTGTCCCAAAATAAAATCTAAAATCCTCAGGCTAAGTTAGAAACAGAAGGAAAATAAAACACCAATTTCAATGGGAACCCAGAGTTTGAAAAAGTGATATGAGCAATCCATTTAATTACATGTTTATTCATCTGTGGAGTTACGCGCAACCCACAGCCAGCCCTGGAGTGAGCTAATGAACGTACATGATGCTCATCTGGCTCCTCGCTCCACTGCCTGTCCTGATAGTAAGTGAGGGCAATGTAAGAACCAGAATTCAGGGTGCAGTATGAAATCATGGGAGAGAAGTTATCTTAGTAGTTACTGCCCAAAAGAACAGTATGTGAAACACACAGGGCTTTGCCAGAGCTCACAAAAGCGCCAATTATGAGAGTTAGTGGCAACAGGGCCAGACTAGCAGCTGCAGATGGAACATGGGATTGTTCACAGGTTTCTTAGACATTCCTGAACTTCCAAGACAGTGTTTCTTAGATCATAATGTTCAAACGACATAGATCTGAATCACTGGGGTGTTGTCATGAAGAATAAATTGGGAAAAAGAGCAAAGTCTTGAATTTCTTGACATCCAATCAATATTCCACAAAACTTAGGATTGCAATTGGTGTATATTACAGAGTGGATGCTATGAAGCCCCAATAGGAAATTGTTTTTACTTTTCTCTAATTTCTGCCTTCAAGCATGCTTTGTCAAATTCCCTTTTTAATTCCTTGATTTAATTTTAAGAAGCTTCAGTGGTTTTCCTCTTACTTCCAGTTACTACATCAGTCTTGTTTTTAGGTATAAAAAGCCGAATCAATGCCAACTCAAAAGTACAATCTTTCATCCATTCAGAGCTTTCTGCTTTCCCCAGTTTGATGGCAGGTGGTGTGCACAGCAGACTCTCTGATCCCATCCATCCCTATAGCACCTGAGGAAAAAGTTTAAAATCTAGAAAATATCCAATGGGTCAGTGGAAGCCTACTCTTCTGACAAGCACCCTCTGCACTGCAGAACTGATTGCCAATGTTCTCAGCAGTGTGCATCCTCTGTCCACTTTCCATGATCAATCCATCTCCTTAAGGTCAATGCAGAGTTCTCACAAGCAGGGAGAAAGAACTCACCTTTCAAAAGAAACTTGCTATATGGAGAAATTGTCATTAAAATAAATATTTGAATACATTTTCATCATCACGTAATTATACTACTAAGAACAAGAGAAGTGTATCAACTCAACATTGTTCTCATCTGCACACTATTCAGTTTTTTAAAAATCTCCCAAATGAAAAGATTCTGTGGGTTATGAAATCATTCACTAAGTCAATAAGGAAGATAAAAGCTTAAAGCAAAATAAACGTCTTTGTGTAATAGGTAGATGGGACTGAAAAGTGATTACTAGGATTTAGAGTGAATAAAGAGTTTTTTACATGCATAAGGTATTTTTGTCTGGTATGACAGCTTTTGAAACCAAATATCAAAATAAATCAATGTAAAACATGCTCTTGAACTGTTATTCTATAGAATGTCGTATAATTTTTCAAAAAATTTGAAGCATATTTGATCTTATTTCTCTCACTAAAATATTATCTTCATTACTGAAATTGAATTTTTATAAATGCCCTTTCTATCATATTCATCACTTATTCCCATATGTTTAAAGTGTAGATATTAGGGGTACCTGGGTGACTCAGTCAGTTAAAAGTCTGCCTTCAGCTCAGGTCATGATCCCAGAGTTCTGGGATCAAACCCCTCATCCATCCATCCATCTGGCTCTCTGCTCAGAGGAGTCTTCTTCTCCCTCTCCCTCTGCCTCTCCCCCTTGTCCATGCTCTCTATCCCTCTCTCTCTCAAACAAATAAATAAATCTTAAAAAATAAATAAAATGGAGATATCAGTAAAGTTGGACCTGTATACACATGTGCAAAACACACACATACACAGTCACATATTTTCATATCTTTCACTATTATTTGTAAGGTTACATGATCAGAAATCAAATTTCTCAAGTTGAAAATCAGAAGGGCATAATCTTGCATTCCCTTTGGATTTATCTTGACCCTGAAATGAGGATACCTGCAGCTCTCCACTACCTGCCATGTGGATCTGCTTTTGGGCCACGACCCCCAAACAGTCTCAGGCTACTGCAAAGCTGAAGTCTACACGACTCCACACCCTCTACCAGATACTTTGCCCAAGCTATTTTTGTCTCTATAGGAAAGAGACAGGATACTGTCTTAAGACTTATCTTTAGAGGTTCAATCTGGTTAAAATAAAGCAGAAAACACGACACCGCCTTTTGAGTAAAAATGTAGATTGGACTCCTGCAGTTAATCATCTGCTTCCCTCTTGTCTGAGGTCAGATTCCCCTGGAGCAGATACTATGGAGTGATTTATTAGTGTCTGAAGTGATGTGTTGGGAAGGAACCTTCTAAACACTGAGGAAGGAGTGGGGAGGATGCAGGATGGAGAGGCAGGGCATGACGCTAGTTGATGCTAGGCAGCATCTCAGGTCCACCTTGATCCTGCAGGGAGCTCTGGAACATCAATCTCTAGAGTTTGCCTTTCCACACAAGTCAGGCAGGGGCTATGGCCACCCCAGGGAATGCGAACTCAAAGTACTTCTGGCTCTGTGCTCAGAGGGTGCTTTTGCTGGTGACAGCTCTGGAAGGAAGCTGCAGGTGCAGTGGTCAGATGCCAAGCCCAGCAAGGAGCACAAGAAGTAGTCAGAGGCATCCAGGACAGCTGGTGGGACATTATCATTTAACCACCTTGCTCAGCCAGAGAACTATCACCCTACTTCATCATGGCTACCACCAAACTGACATTGTGTGTGTTCAGAATAAGCTCACCTTCTCCAGGCCCAATCCGGGATCTCACTCCAGCCACACAGTCATATGGACCAAGATGGAGGCCTAGTGTCCTAAGCCTGGTTTTTATTTTACTAATAATAAAACTGAAGCAAGAAAAATCATATCCAGCATCATTAGGGAACTAAATGTTTTGGATGATATAAACTTAATTTTAATGACAAAATCATATTTAAGTAGTTGTATGAAAAGCTTTCTAAAATAGTTTCCTTATCTGCCTACTTAACTAAAGACTTCTGAGTATAATCAATGTTTTCCTAACAACACGACATCCTAACTATGAGGATCAAGTACTATTCAGTAGTATCACGCAGTGAGTGCTCAGTCTATTAAGAAAGGAAGCAATACTTGATGTTGCATTGAGAGGCTTTTTATTACTGGATATTTTAGTCCTTGAGGCAATGTCTAGCACTTTCTTTCATCTCCACACCTTGTACTCTATCAACGCATGCTGATGGTGCCTCTTTTAGCTTACACCTTGTATTCCTTTATTTTTATTTTTTATTTTGTTTTTTAATTAACATATTAACTTTTTCTTTTTCAATGTTGCAGCTTGTATTCTAAGAAGTTTGATAAGTGGGCACCTTAAATCTGTCTTTGAACTGGAAGTTAACCTGACCTATGTCAGAACATGAGGAATACTTGCAGCCATAAGAGTCAGACTCAATACATGAGATTTAGGCACCTTTTTACCTTTACATGGACTCTTTCCATCCTTGTTCTGCCTGTTGCTTTAAATTTTAAGCCATGAGACTAAAGAAGACCTTTTCATACTGAGGGGTGCAGCTGAATCTATAACCTAGACCTTCCCTGAGACAGCTAGATCTCACCATTTTTCTATTCAGGACAAGTTGCAAAGAAAAGATAAGCATCTTGGTTGTAGTATGTGATGGATGCAAAAGAAATTAGAAGCCCCATCTGTTCAGAGTTCAATCCTAGAAATAGGAATCCTCTGTAGAATGTTAAAACTACAAATTACATCTATAATCATTTCTGGGGCTTCAGGTAACTTACTATATTTTCTGTGGCTTAGCTAAAATTTCACCAAAATAAAGAAATATAAAAATATAAGAAAGACCGCCTTTGCTGTATCCCGTAGGTTTTGAACCGAAGTGTCTTCATTCTCATTGGTTTCCATGAATTGTTTCAGTTCTTCTTTGATCTCCTGGTTGATCCAAGCATTCTTAAGCAAGAATCTGCTACACTTGAGAAATCAGCGCATGGATTTGGTTCATGAATCCAACCTGTTTGAGAGAGAACATCTGTCCCTGCATTCAGCAAATGTGTATATGTATATATATACATATATATATATATATATATATATATATATATATATAGTGCACACAAACTTGTTCTTAGCACTGAGCTAACCCCTTACTTAGCAAGAGTTGGGATCCTGCAAAATGCATAACAAGGAGCACCGAGATGGACACTCATAGTACCCATCCAATAAATTATGGCAGGAGACAACATCACAAAATAAAGCCCCAGGCCTCTGGGTTCCTTGAAGATGGAACTCAACACAGAAGTCTGATCTTATTTTCTTCTAAAAAAGAGAAAGAAGCAAACTACAGGCACTTCTAGATTTACTACAAAGTTTGTCCTCTAAGTGGCTTTCCTGACATTTTTGCATACATCTTTAATGTGTATATTTTTTTCCTGAGTTTACATTTATCCTATTAGGTGCCTCTCTCATACTGGCATTAAAATATCAGGCACAACACTTTTAAATCAATGGCACTTCCACTCATCACATCTATGCATCCCTTTAGTATATGATGTGATATGCTCATTTTACTATCTTGAAATGGAATCCATAGATAACATACCTGCTCATCTATATAATTTTTAAAAGTATGCCCTAATGACAATATAAAAGATAAATCATAATACATATTTTAAAACATAGGTGTTTGGGCATAAGTAATCAGTTGCTTGCATCCAGATGCAAAATCACTGTGGACACAACAACAAAATGAGATCCATGCAGAATATTTACTTCCAAATCAAATATAAAGAGCTTTGTCACTGGTGCCATAATTTTCCAAGATGGTGACCAACTTCTGACAAAGTTTTAAAACACAGTGGCATCTTCCCTCAAGTTACTTGATTTTAGGATTCCTGTTTCAGTGTGTGTTAAAACTGGGCAACAATTAACTTGTTTTGATATGTAAAATACCATGAGGTTTTAATGTACAGGTAATGAGGCTTTTCAGGATCATAGGTCTTGTCAAGCAGGATATTCAATTGTGGTATAAGCCCTCACTATGGAACATTTCAGCAGAGGTGGGCTCCCCAAACCTGTCCGTGGCCCACTGTGTCTCCAATCTCCCTGGACAGTAGACTATAGGTATATGAGCAACTTTATCCACTGTGGGTGGAAGTGATCTGTGGGACTTCTCTACTGAAGCCAGTAACAGCAGGGTCTCCTCCTTTTCTCCCTCGCTGCCTCCCCCACTGAACAACCCACAGTGACCTGGGAGCCCAGGATGAAGGATGGCCCCACACCTGCATGAGGCCCCTTGCACTTGCAAGAAATAAACATGCCGTCTGTTAAGATCCTGAAAATTCAGCATTTTCTGTTGTGACACCTGGTGTTTATTATCCTGTCAAACACAGGACCTATCCTTTGCATTGCAAGGTATTTGTGTCATGACCTGCACCCACTAAACACCAGCAGGGCTCCAGAAGTCATTATGACAAGCAGAGGCAGTCTCATGAATCCCCAGAGTGCTCTCGGAGGAACCAAAACTTCAGATCCATAGCAAACTAAAAACCTTTGTTAGTGTTTCTTCTTCCACTTTATGCCTAGGAATAGATTCCTGGCATTTGCTGAACTGCTTTCTAGTCCTAGTTAAAATTAAGGAAACAATCACCCACACCAATCAGGATTATAGTAACAAACACAGTGAGACAGAAGGCAAACAGCCTTCTGCTTCTGACCATCCATTCTTGTCTTGGACTCTTTTGTGTTCGTCAGGACACTCTATGGGGTTTGCCTCCATACGTCAGACAGATTCACTGCATCTGTGATGTCCAGTAACTTGTGTGGAATGGCTTTGTCCAGGTTGAGAGTTAAGTGACAGAAGGCAAATGTGCTCGCTCAATGGGGTATATGGGGGAAAAGGCCACAGTTAACCAAATTGTTTTCAGAGTCAGTCTACCAAGGTGAGGCATAGGGCCCCACATTCCAGTGGCTCCCACTGGCCCAAGCACTCCCTGCCCCCCAAGTCATCAAGGTAAATGAAAGACCACATGCAGGGACTCACCTCATATCCATGGTGCTATCCATGGTGATACTTTGAATCCCTGTCACTCACTTGATGATGTTGACAGAGTCATGAATCTGTCTGTCTCTTCCCTTAGTATGCACTCCCAAGCTGACATTGTGTGTGTCTCCATGGTGCCCAAAGAACAGTCACTGGCATGGAGGACACCTGACCCTGTGTTCTCCATCGATACCAAATTCAATCACAGCACATCGACTCTATTGATAGCAAAGAAATAAAACCAGCAGCCTGTGAAAGGAAGCCATAAATTGCTACTTACTCCAAAACCACACTCCAAAGACCATCTGCTGTGTTAGGTAAACTCTTTGAATCAACAAGGATTCAGTAGAGGGGTCTCTTGGAAATCTTCAGTCTATAAGACTATTACTAAGCACTGCATTGGAAATTAGCAGGAAAAAAAATGTGATCAGATTTTTTATTTTGTTTGTCTACATAAACTAGTTTGACCATTTTTAGTCATTTCGCATATGACTAAAAGCAAAAAAGCTAACATATATTTCATAGTATAAATAAAATATATTTCATAGTATAAATTTCATAGTATAAAATTTAGTATATAATTCCTGGACATATAAAAGAAAACCACCTGGGGTTTGGTTTTTGCCATCAATATTGGAGCAGATTTCATGTAAACCTGTCTTCTCTCTATACCACATTTTGTAGGGTGTGAATGCCAGTTTTTAAAAGACACAGGTTTTATACTGTTTAATAACATATTTAAACACAAAGACAAGACTCAAAAGAAGTACCCCAGACAGCTAAGGGTACTCTTCCTTCATTCTGAGCATCTACTCTGCATCCAACACTTTCACTTTCTTGTGGATACAGAAGGGGGAGAAGTCATATCCTGCCCTTGTGAAGCCAACATCATAGCAGGGGCCATTGACAGTAAACAGGTCACTCAGTAAATCACACCGGCATTAGAAGGTGAGGGCTATGTGAGAACCCAGTGTGAGGAACACAAGAAGGAAAAGCAGGGATGTGAGTGAAAGGAAATTCACTGAGAAGCAAAGCCCTGTATCAGAGAGGACAGGGGCCAAAACAACACTGGGGTGGGGGTCATTCTCCACAGGGCAAAGGGCAGTGTGGCTGGAGCAGAGAGGGGAAGGGTTCAAAGGAAGGTTGGAGAGTGACGGAATGGGAATAAGTGGGAGAGATTTTAATTTTACCCTGAAATTAGGGTTTTGAACAGGAAAGTGAACTCATAAAATTTATGTTTACAATTTTACACACTATAATGGCTTAAAGAGGCAGAGAATGGAAAGAGAACAGCTAGGAGACACTTGTACTTGCTCCTAGAAAAGGATGCTGCTCCCTGCACCTGGGCAGGATTAATGGAGACACTGAGAAATAACCAGAGTCTGGATCTTTGTCTACATTTGCATATAGACTGACTGCAGGTATGGGAGAGGACAAATGTAGCTGATCACTCCAAGATTGGGCCTGCTGCAAGCATGGAAGTCTTTCATGGGGGATGAGGGAACGGTGGGCAGGATAGATGCAGGAAGGGTAGGGGACCGATCTGGAGTGCACACGGGACATGGCTTGTGGCTGAATATACAAGTTGTGCTTTCAGGAAAGAGGTCCTATTCGAGAAGTTATATTTGGGCAGAAGTAATAGATAGTTGACAGTTGCAGTAAAGAGCTGGAAGCAAGGACAACTCAGTGAGGATAGCACCATGAAGGGGCTCAAAACCAAATTATTGGTACTACAATACAAAAAATTTGTGTTGTTAAGGAATCTGCAAAGCCACCTGAAAAAGCCAGCAGTGGGGTAAAAGAAAAACAAACAAGTGCAGCTCCCTGAGGGAGAGAACTGTTCCTGGGGAGGGATTGGTGGATGGAATCAATGGTGATAAAAACTTAAAAAGGATGCCTCATCCTCCCAGCTTAATGCACATCTACATGTGATCCCATGTGACACCCTGTGCCTTTGTAAACATGTTTGTGAACCACAGAGCTGGTGAGCACATGTTGTTTACATATGTCACCCTAGCACTATGGGCATGTGGTTAGTTGGCTATAAAAGATAAATACCTGCTGAGATGTCAACAACCTAAAGGAGCAATGTATTTATGGAAAACATAATCTTGTTTACTCAGAGGGTAGACACTGATGAGAATGATTTTGACTTCAACCAGTAGAGGGCAGGTTTGTCTAGCATGCCAGACCCTCAGCAGAAAAACCCACCTTGCCTTAGGCCAAAATTAGCCTTGGGTTTACAGAAGGGAGGGAGTGGGGGGATGGGGTAGCCAAGTGATGGGTATTAAGGAGGGCACATGCTGTGATGAGCAGCGGGTGTTATACTGAGATAAATCATTGAACATTATATCAAAAACCAATGATAAGATGGCTAATTGAACATAATAAAAATAGATACATACGTACGTACATACATACATACATACATAAAATAAATAAGCCTTGGTCTGCCCACATCTCTCAACAGACCACAGGGCATGCTGACTGAGGGGACAGCTCAGCAGACAGCCAAAAGAGATCGCTGACATATCAGCAGGGGCTTGCCAGAACTCTGGGGCCATTGGAGAGCCCGATCATAAGACGAAACCTCAGCGGTGAGCCAGCTGGTCCTTTCTGCCTAGTTAATTCACATAATGGCTTTGCTGCTTAGTTAACCCTAATTGCTTAGTCTATTCATTGTTTAATTAACTTGTTATGGAAATAAATGCATGTTTATTAATCAATAAGTGTTTTGTAGCTTTCTTAGGTTACTTTACCCATTGACATTCTCAATGAAGGAGACAGGAGCTTAGCACACACACAAGAGCCTGTCTGCAGAGAGTTGGAGAGGGGGTCATGAACTGAGGATGAAGGCAGTTAGCTGTATGGTGCAGATGCCAGTCTGTGGGGGCCTGTGGCTGGCAGAAAAGCTGGTTTAAGTGAGGAAGAAGATGTGGGCTAAGTCCAATGAAATTATAAGAAAAGATATAATAAAAAAAAAGAAAAGATATAATAAAGATAAAAGTAGAACTCAATGAACAGAAGCAAAGTTTAAATAGGATGGATCAACAAAGATAAAAGTTTGACTTATTAAAAAGCTAATAAAGTAGGCAAAATCTTTTTCTCCAAAACAGACTATAGAAACAGACCACACAGGGATCATTTTCCTGATGTTTTTCTCCTGAAGATTCCCATATCCTCCTTCTCTGCCTTGTGTCAGTGCTATTGCTCCCAGCCAAACATGCCAAAAATACCACCTCCTCTTGCTGGCTCATGGTCAGGTTTCCATGGACTTGGTCTGACACCATAGGAACAATTCCAGCACACTCTGTCCTGTTCAGTGAGTTAGATGATTGCATGATTGTCTTATTAGGAAAGTAAGTCTTTTGCTTTGGAACCCAAAGTGCCAAATGTCAGCCAGCACTCTTGGTCAGACCCAGCTCTCTCTATACCAACTAAAACAATGCAGCAGCACCTTCCATGGCTGCATTCAAAGGGTTGCTTTGACAGCTGGGCCAAGCTGAGAGCCAAAACAGCAGAAACTGGTGTTTGGTGAAACACTTTGTTTCACCAAAGTGAAAAATTTGTGGTCCCAATCCCTGCCTAAATCAGAGCTCCCACCCCAATAGACTTGGCAGGTGGTGATCCAGCCTTGGAGACAGAGAGGCTAGCCCATCCTTTAGTTAGAGTGCCCTGCTTCTCTGAAAAAAACCTTCCTGATTTAGCTGTAAAGAGCTTCTTGGAAAACCTTGGAATACCAGCTATAGATCTGGAATAATACAAAAGCAAATTAAATTCCACTTCCATATAATAATGATATGAAACTTGAAAGCAATTCCGATGCTCTCAGCCAGAGATGAATAACTTAAACATGCCAGGCTATGCAGTAGCGAGGTGGGTGGGGTATATAGTGAGGACTGCAGCCACCAGACAGCATGTGCCCATCCTGTGGGGCAGGCCATCATCAGTTCAACCCCACATGGTGGTCATAGGGCAAAATTATCCAACAATGCCAAATCTTTAGGTTTTTCTGAAAATAAATCAGGAATATAGACTTCTAGTGAAAATAAATTAGAGGGTTTTTAAAAAGATTTTATTTATTTATTTGAAAGAGAGATAGCATGCACAAATAGGGAGAGGAAGGGGGACAAGTCATGGAGCCTAACACAGAGCTCTATCCCATGACTCAGATCATGACCTGAGCTGAAATCAAGAGTCAGATGCTGAATGGACTGAGCCACCCAGGAACCCCACACCTGAGTTGTTTTTTAATAGTAAAAGCCAACATTTTCATAATCAACCCCAACTTTAACACTTCACTTTTCCAAGACATACTTACCCAACCCAGTTAGTATCCTTGATGTCACAAAAGTTTTAGACCTTTAGTACCAACACCCATAAAGAAAATTCTCCTCTTTAAAAGAATCTCACTTTTTTAAAGAATTCTTTAAAAGAATCATTTCCAGGAAATGGATTCATCACTTTAACCAGATTCTTTCAGTGTAGTTACAGGGGATTCTTGCCTTTTTTCCAAAACTGCAGATTTCTATTAATGCAATCTTTGCTTGTCTTGGCTTGTATCATTTGTTTTTTTGTTTGGCCAAATCAACCTATCCTGTGTGTATACAATTTATTTTTTTGATTTTTGGTGGAGTATTTTAATATGCAACTCAAAATAAATTGAATTAAGAGAGAAGGTGGGAATATGGGCTGCATTGAGCCTAAGTGATGGAATTTCTATGTTTATAAATGACAAAGTCTAGGGTGGGACTGGGGATTGAGTGACTGAGGTGAGTAGAGGACAAGGCCACATTATAAGACGCAGTCATGAACTTCCAAGACATTGGAAAGAGCCTCCATGTAGATGCCCATGTGAGACATGGACCTTTGGGGAAGATGAAATCCAAGGAATGAAGGGAAACAGCCCTAGGGAGTCTGTAGCTTTGTAGGCTTTATAGTAAGGAGCAGAGGTCAAGGAGGAAGAAAGGCCACACCACACCTGATTCAGAGGATAACAGGGCTGTAGAAGAAATGCATTCACCTAGAGCATAATGCATGGGAGGCAGGTATCTTCTCTCAACTCCTAACACAGAGGTAAAGTCCTTGTCATGCCCAATGAACTCTACTGGACCAGCTTATGGCTATTTCTCAGCCTTCACCCTTGCACCAAACGCACTGGAATTCCTTCCACAGGCTTCCTCCCAGTTCCTGGAACAGGTCACCCTTCCTCTCACCATGAATGGACTGCTCCTCTAGGGAAATGTCTCCATACTGATTCCCATAGACACCCACCTTTCTCCTGCATTTTGTCAGATCTCGGCACACTTGTCTCTGGAAGTGGAAATCAACTGAGGGAATCTTGTTGGGTGAGAGTCTATACCTGCATTTTTTTAACTCTCTGGACTCATTTTCCTCACCTCCCAACAGGTGTGGAGTGTTAATCTCATGGCCTAAAGCATGGGGGTGAAAGAGAAGCCATCTGTGAATGGGTCCAGTTCAGTTCCTGGGCTTTGATAAAAGATTGCCTAAGCCTAAATAATACATGAAAATGTCCACTTCAAAAGTGAAATGTAATACAAATAAAAATGTTAGCTTGAAATAATCAGTGCCCCCATCAACCCACTGTCATTGCAAAGTGGGATCTTGGCTGGAAACATCAAGGGTGGTGAGAAATGAGGGATTCTCTTTCCCTTTCTCATTTTATTCCCATGTCCTGTGTCCCTGCTACCACAACTCTATTGGAGGCAAGGTGTAGGAGGAGAAATATGGCCATGGGGATACCCAGATGTCAGCTGTGGGTTACTGCTAATGAGGTGCAGCCCTAGGTAATTCATAGAGTGTCACTCTGTCCAATCCAAGTAGTTTGCTGTAGATAAGCCTTTATCTCCATCTGACAACCTGGGGTTCTCAAAGGTTCTAAGGATAAAAATCACTTCAGAGGGACTCTAGCTCCCTGTGGCAAAACGATTGAATCAGCTATAGAGGTTTCAGCCAAAAGGCTTGTCAGGGTCTACTGCAGTTTCTCTTGCATCCCACAAGCCTCTGTGGAAAGCAGGGTCTTCAATACCTGGGCTTGACCTGTAGACTAGGAGTGAAGGCCAGAACACCACCTGAATGCTCCCAGTAAACTTTGTGCTACAGTCCCACACCACCGGCAGGAGAATGTGAAACACCCAGTTATGTTGATTTGTCATCTAGCTGCACAATTTTGAGTCAAGGAGGATACAAGCAACTCTCAAGAGGACAAAATGCCTAAAATCACTTTTCTACTGAAATGAAGCACCTGATGACCAGAATTCAGAATTTTTACTGAATAGTCCCAGGTGGATATTTTCTATAAGAAGATCAAAAAATGGAATTTCTGAAGTTCAAAATCTTAAATATCCAGAATTCAACTAAAACCTTCAAATCCCACTGACATCTTACTTTTTTTTTTACATTTCTTTTTTTTAATTTAATTTTGTTTTTTCAGTATTCCAAGATTCATTGTTTATGTACTACACCCAGTGCTCCATGCAATACATGCCCTCCTTAATACCCAACACCAGGCTCACCCATTCCCCCATCCCCCTCAAAACCCTCAGTTTGTTTCTCAGAGTCCACAGTCTCTCATGGTTCATTGCCCCCTCTGATTTCCCCAGATTCGCTTTCCTTTCCTTCTCCTAATGTCCTCCATGTTATTCCTAATGCTCTACAAATAAGTGAAACCTTGTGATAATTGATTTTCTTTGCTTGACTTATTTCACTCAGCATAATCTCCTACCATCCCATCCAAGTTGATACAAAAATTGGGCATTCATCCTTTCTGATGGCTGTGTAATATTCCATTGTATATATGGACCACATATTTTTTATCCATTCATCTGTTGAAGGACATCTTTGCTCTTTCTACAGTTTGGCAATTCTGGACATTGCTACTATGAACTTTGGGGCACATATGGCCCTTCTTTTCACTACATCTGTATCTTTTGGTGATTACCCAGTAGTGTAATTGCAGGGTCATAGGGTACTCTACTCTTAATTTTTTGAAATCTCCACACTGTTTTCCAAAGTGGCTGCACCAACTTGCATTTCCACCAACAGTGTAAGAGAATTCTCCTTTCTCCACATTCTCTCCAACACTTTGTTGTTTCCTGTCCTGTTCATTTTGGCAATTTTAACTGGTGTAAGGTGGTATCTCAATGTGGTTTTGATTTGAATTCCCTAATGGCTAATGATGATGAACATTTCTTCATGTGTCTGCTAGCCATTTGTATGTCTTCTTTTGAGAAGTGTCTGTTCATGTCTTCTGCCCATTTTCAGACTTGATTGTCTATTTTTTGGGTGTTGAGTTTTAGGAGTTCTTTATGGATCTTGGATATCAATCCTTTCTCTGTAGTGTCATTTGCAAATATCTTCTCCCATTCCATGGATTTCCTCTTTGTTTTATTGACTCTTTCCTTTGCTGTGTGGAAGTTTTTTTTTTATCTTGATGAAATCCCAAAAGTTCATTTTCACTTTTGTTTCCTTTGCCGTTGGAGACATGTCTTGAAAGAATTTGTTGGGGCTGATGTCAAAGAGATTACTATCTTTGTTCTCCTCTAGGATTTTGATAGATTCCTGCTTCAGGAATCTGAGGATTCTCACTCACTCACACACTCATTCTCATCTCTCAAGGATGCTCACTCTTGCCACTGTTGCTCAACATAGTAGTAGAAGTCCTAACAACAGCAATCAGACAACAAAAAGAAATAAAAGGTGTTTGAATTGGCAAAGAAGAAGTCAAACTCTCTCTCTTCGCAGATGACATGATGCTTTATATGGAAAACCCCAAAGACTCCACCCCCAATCTATTAGAACTCATACAACAATTCAGTAATGTGGCAGGATACAAAGTCAATGTACAGAAATTAGTTGCTTTCTTGTATATTAACAATGAAACTATAGGAAGGGAAATTGGAGAATAAATCCCATTAACTATAGCACCAAAACCCATAAGATACCTTGGATTAAACCTAACCAAAGAGGAAAAGGATCTGTACTTGAGGAACTTCAGAACATTCATGAAAGAAATTGAAGACACAAATAGATGGGAAAGCATTCCATGCTCAGGGATCAGAAGAATAAACATTGTTTAAATTTCTATATTGCTGGGTGCCTGGGTGGCTCAGTGGGTTAAGCCACTGCCTTCGGCTCGGGTCATGATCTCAGGGTCCTGGGATCAAGTCTTGCATTGGGCTCTCTGCTCAGCAGGGAGCCTGCTTCCCTCTCTCTCTCTCTCTGCCTGCCTCTCTATCTACTTGTGATCTCTGTCTGTCAAATAAACAAATAAAATCTTTAAAACATAAATAAATAAAAATAAATATCTATATTGCCTAGAGCAATCTATACTTTCAATGCCATCCTAATCAAAATTCCACCAGCTTTTTTCAAAGTGCTGGAACAAACAATCCTAAAATTTGTATGGAACCAGAAAAGACACTGAATCACTGAATCACTAAGGAAATGTTGAAAAAGAAAAACAAAGCTGGGGGCATCACATTGTCTGATTTCAAGCTTTACTACAAAACTGTGATCACCAAGACAGCATTGTACAGACATCTTTCTAATACCAAGTTTTATAGGACTGAATATTAGTTGGAAAGAAAGCATCTTATTGTTCTGAGTTATTTAGGGGTGCTTCAGATGTCTGAAGAGGTTATTAAGTTGGGCTTTGCTAGTTTAAATGGGGGAATTTTCTAAGTGTTTGAAATAAGAAACTAAAATTTCCCCCTATCCCACCACCAAGTACTGTCACCAATTAACTATCTTTTGCTCCCTTTTCCTTCTGGCTAAAGAAAGGTAAATGGATGAAAGCATCATAATTCTGGGTAAAGTACAAGTTTAAGTAAACACTAAAGTTCTTTTGTTGATAACCAATATAAGCCAACTACTTAACCTGAGCAAATCTAAGGAGCGAATGGAATTTGTGAGACGGTAACTGGGGTTCCTCAGGAGTTTATGGAAGGATTGACCATCTCTGCAGTGAGAAAGAAAGCAACCAGAGGATTCACCAGGAACCACAAACCTTCTCTGCAATGTTGCTATCAGTTTACCTCAGGTCATACCACCTCCAGTGCCTGCATTCTTAGGTCTTCATATTATGATTTCTACTAAAAAACATTTGATAGGCTAAGCCTGGTTCCCCAACCAGCCTAGAGGAGTCAGGCTGTGCCAGCAAGTTTACTGAGGTCCACCCCTGGGAATTACAGCAGGTCTTAGAAAGAGCCACAAAGAACAACCTGTCCACTAGTACTATTGTGCCCCAAATCCAGTTCACATTATGTTGCTATGACTGGCAAAATGGAAAATCAAGATTGATATCCAAGTGAGGGAAAACACAGTGTGTTGAGCCCAGTCTGCCACACTATTGCCACAATGGCTTTGTCCACAAGCCCACTGAACAAGAACAATGCTGGTGGTGAAAGTGACATGCAGGTATCCATGGAGACCAACTCCTGATCAAGTCACTAATGACCAATTGTGTCATAGACCAAAAATACCTCCCCTATGTCACCTTCAGTTCTCAGCTTAACTGAATCCTCAGCACCATGAACTATTATGTGATAATATCCATTGTTTACTGCCTGTACATCCTTAAAGGTTTCCTTGAACCTGTGATTTTCTTCTTTGCCTTTTCAGGATCCTTCCTCAGAAATACCCACCACTTCTTCACTCAAAAAAACCATACCCAGAAGTTGGGTGAGTGATTATTTCTCCCCAGCATGCTGGTTTCTATCAGGGTTTATTCCCCAAACACTATATATCATTTTGTCAGGGCAAAATAAGAAGACTTCACTGAGATGCATATCAACTTCAACAACTTCAACAACTCTCCTTTTACATCTTGTTCAGATTCAAAATTCAGATTTCCCAAGAAAGAGAATCTGAGAGGCCCAGCTTGGATCAATTGGCTACTGCCTGAGAGGTGCCATGATACAGAACAGCCATGAGTGACACAATCAGGAGCCCTCTGCGAGCTGCACTGAAGAGACAAGGGCTGTTGTGAGCCAGGAAGTTTACTAGAAGTCTTCACAGAAGGCCAGAGCAAAAGCAAGTTCTTGTTTAGATTTCCTTCTTACAAGCAACCTGCTGCTCCAGCAAGGAACACCACCCTGCCTCCCTACTTTTAGGGAGCATGGAAAAGCATTCTATGTGTTGCTGCATGTGTTGCTGTAGCCAACTGACTTTGGGGGAAGGGAAGGTGGAATTGAAGTGGGTGCAGAGAACTTTCGCCCATGTCAATGAAGACTATCCTTTTAAACATTTATTCTGTTTTGGATAATGTTGAGATTTTATTCACTCTGCTTCACCATAAGGCAGCACTATGTTTCTTTTTTTTTTTAAGTTATTATTATTTTTTTTCCAATTTATTTATTTTCAGAAAAACAGTATTCATTATTTTTTCACCACACCCAGTGCTCCATGCAATCCGTGCCCTCTATAATACCCACCATCTGGTACCCCAACCTCTCACCCCCCCGCCACTTCAAACCCCCCAGATTGTTTTTCAGCGTCCATAGTCTCTCATGATTCACCTCCCCTTCCAATTTAGCACTATGTTTCTTGATAAGGATGTCCTACAGATGTGGTCTGATGCGAGCCTCTGCAATTTGAGAAATATTTCCTTGTAAGCCAGTAGGCTAAAGGCAAAAGTTTATCTCATCAAGACTGTTTCCACTCCTGTTAAAAATACCTCACTTATATTTGGAATTGGTTCTTCCAAGTCGCCTCTGACAGCATGGTTCAAGGAAAAACAATCAATCATAACACACTGACTCCTATTTCAACTATCATTTCAAGGCTTAGGCAAGTGAACCATGCTGTGTCAGTCTGAATTCCTTCACAGAATATTTTAAATTGGAGCTTACTCTTCTTTTATGATAGCCACACTTGGATGATATGACCCCAGAGAGACCCTCAATTATATTTGTGTATTGTACAAGAAGTAAGTCTGAGAATGATAACAAATTGCAGAGAAAACCAGAAATGAGAGACAGAAGGGACAGGAGACCTGACAGTGGTTACTTCTGGGATCCCAGCATCCTTGAAGTCTCACTCTCTTTCCTTCCTGTGGTTTAGGAGCATAAGCCAATGAGTTCCCATTTTTATCTTAAAGTAGTTTGGGTTTAGGTCCAGAAATTTTTTTATATATTTTTTATTATGTTATGTTAGTCACTGTACAGTATATCATTCGTTTCTGATGTAGTGTTCCATGATTCATTATTTGTGTATAATACCCAGTGTTTCATACAATACATGCCCTCCTTAATACATCAACAATCTCACCCATCCTCTACCCCCGTCCCTTCTAAAACCCTCAGTTTGATTCCCAGAGTCCATAGTTTTACATGGTTATTCTCCCCCTCTGCTTTCCCATCCCATTCATTTTTCCCTTCTTTTTCCTAAAGTCCTCCATGCTATTCCTTATGTTCCACAAATAAGTGAAACCATATATAATTGACTTGCTCTGACTTACTTCGCTCAGCCTAATCTCCTCCAGTTCTACCCATGTTGGTGCAAATGGTGGGTGTTCATCTTTTCTGATGGCTAAATAATAATTCATTGTATATATGGACTACATCTTCTTTATCCATCATCTATCTTGGCTTCTTCCACAGTTTGGCTATTGTGGACATTACCGCTATGAACATTGGGGTGCATGTGGCCCTTCTTTCCACTACATCTGTATCTTTGGGGAAATACCAAGTAGTGCAATTGCTGGATAAGGTAGCCCTATTTTTAACTTTTGGGGGAACTTCCAAACTGTTTTCCAAAGTGGTTATACCAACTTGCATTCCCACCAACAACATAAGAGGGTCCCCCTTTCTCCACAATTCTCCAACATTTGTTGTTTCTTGCCTTGTCAATTTTTGCCATTCTGACTGGTATAAGGTGGTATTCTCAATGTGGTATTGATTTGAATTTCCCTGATGGCTGATGATGTTGAAGATTTTTTTCATGTGTCTGCTAGCCATTTGTATGTCTTCTTTTGAGAAGTGTCTGTTCATGTTGTCTGCCCATTTTTTAGCTTGATTATATTTTTGGGGTGTTGAGTTTGAGAAGTTATTTATAGAACTTGAATGCCCTCCAGAATTTGCAACCAAAAAATTATGACTTTTGCAGAAACAATCAGTTGTAGAATTAGAGAAATCCAAACAATAGATTCCAAAAGGGTGCAAGTAAATCACAGAGGGACAGGAGAAGACTATGAGGAGTCACTGAAATCTCTCCTGCCCTACTGCAGTTGAGAAATGGCTGGTTACCTGAGATACAGATGCTGTTGGTATCCAGATCAAAGTCCCTCAACATTTCCCATCCCAGTGCTGTCAACCCACAACAGTCACATGACTGTGACCTCACTGCAAGCAGATTGAAGAAGTGACATCAGTCATTTTCCACTTACATAAAGGGGGTCAGATTTTGCTGCTGTAGGTAGAAGATTCTCTAAGTGTAAGAAGGTGGTTCAGGTGTCAGGCAGCCAAAAAGGACGACAAATTCCACTATGAGCTCCCAACAGATAAAGTCTGCCCAGTTCTGCTCTCAGACATGACCTTAAGATCATGAGTCAAGAGAAATGTTTCCACAGTTAACAAAACCAAAAGACAACTGACAGAATGGGAGAAGATATTTGCAAACGACATATCAGATAAAGGACTAGTGTCCAAAATCTATAAAGAACTTAACAAACTCAACACCCAAAGAACAAATAATCCAATCAAGAAATGGGCAGAGGACATGAACAGACGTTTCTGCAAAGAAGACATCCAGATGGCCAACAGACACATGAAAAAGTGCTCCATATCACTCGGCATCAGGGAAATACAAATCAAAACCACAATGAGATATCACCTCACACCAGTCAGAATGGCTAAAATCAACAAGTCAGGAAATGACAGATGCTGGCGACGATGCGGAGAAAGGGGAACCCTCCTCCACTGTTGGTGGGAATGCAAGCTGGTGCAACCACTCTGGAAAACAGCATGGAGATTCCTCAAAATGTTGAAAATAGAACTGCCCTATGACCCAGCAATTGCACTACTGGGAATTTACCCTAAAGATACAAACGTAGTGATCCAAAGGGGCACGTGCACCCGAATGTTTATAGCAGCAATGTCCACAATAGCCAAACTATGGAAAGAACCTAGATGTCCATCAACAGATGAATGGATCAAGAAGATGTGGTATATATACACAATGGAATACTATGCAGCCATCAAAAGAAACGAAATCTTGCCATTTGCGACAACATGGATGGAACTAGAGCGTATCATGCTTAGCGAAATAAGTCAAGCGGAGAAAGACAACTATCATATGATCTCCCTGATATGAGGGAGTGGTGATGCAACATGGGGGCTTAAGTGGGTAGGAGAAGAATCCATGAAACAAGATGGGATAGGGAGGGAGACAAACCATAAGTGACTCTTAATCTCACGAAACAAACTGTGGGTTGCTGGGGGGAGGGGGGTTGGGAGAAGGGGGGAAGGTTATGGACATTGGGGAGGGTATGTGCTTTTGGGTAAATTGGAAGGGGAGAGGAACCATGAGAGACTATGGACTCTGAAAAACAGTCTGAGGGGTTTGAAGTGGCGGGGGGGTGGGAGGTTGGGGTACCAGGTGGTGGGTATTATAGAGGGCACAGCTTGCATGGAGCACTGGGTGTGGTGAAAAAATAATGAATACTGTTTTTCTGAAAATAAATAAATTGGAAAAAAAAAAAAAAAGAGAGAAATGTTTCCAGAGAGAAGACCCAGGAACAGCTGTTTTACCTACCAGAAAGCCAGGAACCCAGGAACATATAAAACAAGTCTTACCAACCTCATTTTCATTGACCAAAAATATACAGTAAAAACACTTTAGATTAATATTTCTTCTTTTATTTTTCTTTTCTAAAAAAAACAATTTCCACCATACTTAATGACTTTAGTTCTGAGAGCAAACTTAGATGCAGTTAATATTCCTACCTCCAGTCATCCAAGGGTCTGAGGTGCACTCTAGAACTTGCTTCAGGTTGGTTATTGTGAACCAATAACTTCCCTCTTTTTGAGTAAACCATGTTTATCAGATTTCTGTCACTTGCAATCCAATTAATTGTTACTCTGAGACTAAATAAGTTTGCCCTGAACAAAGTTTCCTTGTACCTGCCAGCATCCTCATTAAACTGAGAAGGTGTATCAGTTAGCTTTTGCTACATAACAAACCTTCCCCCAATGTAGGGATTTAAAGTATTTATTCTTGCTTAAATTTATGTGTCACTGAATATCTCTGCTGAACTACCTAGGCCTGACTGATCTTAGTTGGGTTTACTCATGCCTCTGAGATCTACTGACAGGCTCCTGAAATTTGGCTGGTCTAGGAGGACCTCAGTCAACAGTCTGGTGGTTAGTTGACTATCAGTTAGGGTGATGAGTATGACTGGGCCTCCTCCTCCAGCAGGCTCACCTGGGCTTGTTCACAGCATGGCTTGGTAGGTTCCTAAAAGGAGGTATGGAAACATGCAAGGCCTCTGCAGTCCAGGTATGTAACTGTAGCCTGTTCCTTTCGTTGACTCCTGTTGTCCAAATATGGTCACAAGGCCAATCCAGTGTCAGAGATGGAGAACTAGACCATGTTTTTTGAGGAGAGGAGGTGTGTAGAATGCTGACTTTTTTGCAACCTACCACAGCTGAAGACAGTCAAGTGTATGAAAAATTGCTATCTCCATAAGTGATGTGCTGCTCCCAGAGAACCGTCCAAACCTTGTCTCAGGAGGCCCTCTCAATTCCAATCCTTGCCCTTAAACCAGAAATCTTTGTGAGATTCATTTCCTTCATATGAAGTGTGATAAGGACTACTACATTTTATGTATATTGCCAATAATGTTAACAACATGCAAAATCAACAAGGGAGAAAGGAACATGGGAAATAAATCAGACCAGCCCAAGCCACATTGATAAGATGAAAACAAAAGCAAATATTGAAAAGTACATACTCAAATTTTATGAAGTTTGAGGTATCAATTATAATCTTCCTATTGCCTAATAAAATCACTCAGGTATATGTATGAGAGAAGACATGATCTTGGCTAAAAGGGAATAGATTCTAGGGGATGGTTACATGAAGTCTGCATCTGATGAGGAAAAATACAGAGGGTCCAGACCCAGTTGATGCTCTGGAATTTTACTCTTTCCAGCTTTATACACAACTATTTGTAAGTCAATTTTCTCAAATTATATAACCCAGATGATTGTAGGGACTAAGCTAAATGAAGCTTATCTGCCTCCAGAACTAAGCGGGACCTATTTATTTGTTGATTTATTTATTTGACAGAGATCACAAGTAGGCAGAGAGGCAGGCGGTGGGCGGGGGGGAAGCAGGCTCACCGCTGAGCAGAAAGCCCATTGTGGGACTCGATCCCAGGACCCTGAGATCATGACCTGAGCTGAAGGCAGTGGTTTAACCCACTGAGCCAACCAGGAGCCCTAAGCAGGACCTTTCTTAACCATGTGTTCATCTGGTCCACCTGTGAAGTATGTGGCTCTGCAGGATGTGGAAAGTATAACTTGGTCAAAAGCTAAGTACAACCACAATTTCTCTGCACCCCAAAGCCTTTCAGATTCAGTCATGAGAAGAAGCACTGATGGAAGTCTGCATTTCCGACTTTCCTCTAAGTCAAGACATAAAAAAATAGTGATCATGTCAATTTCCAAATATAGCAAATTTCTCCCCCTGCCCTCCACCAAATTTATATTTCTACTGCTTTGTTTTATGGCATATATTAAAAGATTTTATGAGATTTGGCCCTATTAAACTGATATAAGAATTTAGTTTATGTTGTTCTCTACACTATAGAGTGTCTTCTTTATAAGGACTTAAAGGAAAACTTCCTCTCCAAATTCAGTACCAGAAATAACTGGGCTTTCCCTAAGCAATTGTTTAGTTTATCTCTCATGGATATTGAAGTCCCTGAGCCGACTATATTCCTATCACTGCTTAATGAAAAGCTTATAATCAAACTTGTAATGAGGGAGGAGTTAAGATGGCAGAGGAGGAAAGGACCCGCATCTTAACTGGTCTTCTGAATATAGCTAGATATCTATCAAACGATTTTGAACACCCATGAAATCAGCCTGAGATATAAGAATAAATATCTGGATATCTACAAACAAAAAAGTGACTTCTTTTTACAAGGTAGGACATGCAGAGTCATGAATCTGTGGGGAGGGAAGGTAAACAGAAGAGGGGAGGAAGATAAACAGAAGAGGGAGGGAGCTGCCATAAGCTGTCCCATTGAAAGTGCTATAACACCAGAGTGCAAAATCAGAATTCTTAGAAATCTGCTCTAGTAAAAGTCACCAGGGGGATCTGGAAATGAAAGGCAGTTTCTAGGTTAGGAACTGTGGTCTCAGGTTAGGAGGGATCACAGAGCAAGAGAAAAATCCTGAAATGGTAGAGAGCCTGAGCATTGGAGCTAGGAAACAGGTTATGGTCAGTGACCCCAGAAAAGGACTCTCAGATTGGATCTCCATAAGCCTCAAGCCAGCCAGTTAATAACCACTCTTTCCTTGAACAGGCTGGAAAAAAAAAAAAAAAAAAATCTGGAACCTGTGCCTGCAACCAGGCAAAAACTCGCAGAGTGATAGTGGCCAGGAAAGGGTTTTAGGGTGGGACACAAGCCTGATTCCAGATCTTTGGATGTGCAGCCAAATGCTGCTTATGGTTTTAGGATCACAAAGGGCAGAAACACTCCTGGGCCCCTGAGATTACCTCTGAGAGAGTTGCTGTGGGCATATTTCATGGGATGCAGAAGTAGAAACTATTTGTCCTGAGGGTTTTTAAAGAGAGCAGACAGTAAATTTTCTGCTCTGGGCGAGAGGTTTGGCTTCAGCCATTTTTATTCTGATCCTCTGAAGAGGAAGGGAAAGCCACAGGGAACAAAAGACACAAAAATTCTCTTTCCACTTAACACATCCCCCTGATGTAGTAGGAGCAGCAATTCCACACCAGAAGTATTACCTGAGAAACAGTGTGGCAGGCTCCTCCCTGAGAAGACAGGTTGAAAGAACAAGTGGCTGACAATCCTATGGATCTTATAAGACTAAAATTCCAATGCCAGGGAAAATTGTATATTGAGTGCCCGGTGTGGCCTCAGGACTTGTTTATTTTTCAAATATAATTCTCCCTTTCTTTCTTTCTTTTTTTTTCTCTTTTCTCATGTTCCCCCCCACACACTGTTATATTTTTCCTTTCACCTCATTTCAACAAGATGTTTATTATTCAATTTATTTTTCATAGTCGCTTTTAACTTGTATTTATACACACCTTTTTTATAGATATAAGCTTTATTTTAGCCCATTTTTCATTCTATTCCATTTTACTTTTAAATACATAAAGATTTTATTTTCCTTATAATTGTAGGGTGTGTCCTCTAACACACAGACCCAAATACACCCAAGAAAAACTGAAACACCACATTTTGTTGACATTGAGAGATTTTAACCCTCTTCCTTAGCCTCTTTTGAAAAATTTTATTTTTTAAAATTTTACTCTTGTGTTTCATTTTGGCTTTGTTTTTTCAGTGGTGGCCTCTGACCACTCCAGATTTTGCTAGGGTGCATCTAGCTTGAGTCATGGTTGATATTTTGGACTCTTAAATTGCTCAGTCATCCCTCAACAGAATGACTACTAGGAGGAACTCTCAGCAAAGAAAATAACCTGAGAAAATGTCATCTGCCACAGAACTAATGGATATGGATATAGCAAGATGTCAGAGAAAGAATTCATGATAGCAATCATGAAGTTAATAGCTAGGCTTGAAAAAAGCATTAGTGACAATATAGAATCTCTAAGGGCAGAAATGAGATCTAAACAGGCTGAACTTAAAAATGCCATGAATGGGGGAAGACAAGATGGCAGAGAAGTAGGAGGAGGCACCATTTCAACCTGTCCCCTAATGTGAGCTGATTACCTACCAAAGAACTCTGATCACTCATGAAATCAGCCTGAGACTAGAATTATACACTTCTGGATCTCTACGGGGCAGAAGATGCCAGTGGGCAGGTAAATCACTCCCAGTGGGCAGGTAAATCTGATTGGGAACATCAGACTGATATCAGAAGATAAACAAAAGGGGGAGGGAGCCACCAAAAGTGACCCATTGGAAAGTAATACCCCAATGCAAGAGTGCCCTGTGATTGGGGCTCAGCATTAACTTGGAGTCTGGATGAAAGCACTCAAAAAGAACAAAGGATTGTAGGAGGAAATTGGGGGAGAAATTGGGGGAATCAGGTGGTTAGGGACAGGATCTTAAGCCCTCCAACCCAGGACAGCCACCGCTGGTGCTGAGCCAGAGGGAGTGCAGCGAAGAAGCGAGGTCTTGGTCCCTGAACCCATGGTGTGCCTGAGAGCTTCTCAGTGGCAGCACCTGTGAGGGTGAGGGAGCCTCACCAGCTGGCAGAACCACAGCATTTTGCACTCTGCACGCATGCACGCGCATACACACACACGTGGTATGCAACCAGAGTCTGAGTCGTGCCCTACACCCTCCCCTGAGAGAGGTGCTTGCAGGTGCCAACCAGCCAGTGCTCTCTAGGACCCAGAGAGTCTGAGCACTCCCAGCCCAAGCCAGCATGAAAATCTCAGTGCAATATCTCTGCTTGGGACCTCTCTGGCTGTCTGGAGCTGCCCAGGTTTTGGGTATAAGTGAGAGTTCCTGTGACCCCAGAGACCTTGACTGGGAACTTGCTCTGTCAGCATCAGAGGGGGAATTTATGTGCTCTGGAACACCCAGAGGGAAAGAAACTGAGGCTTCTGAGAGGGAGGTCTGGGTGCAGTTTGTTTTCCTCTAAACCTCCCCAAACCACCAAAAACCACCAAGGGGAGAGAAAACAAATGAACAAACAAAAAAACCTCCAGAGAACAAAAGCCTGAAAACTGGTTTCCTCAGAGCCCAGTCCCTTGATGGGGGCAGGAAGAGTTAACTCTAGTAACACTGCCTGAAAATCCATGCAGCAGGCCCCTCGCCCAGAATGCCAGCCAGCCCCCCCACCACAGACACACAAAAAGGCAAAAGGACAACCACCACTACTTCATAGATACAACTTTTATTTTTAATTCATTCCCACTATTCTGGTTCTTTTCATTTTATATATATATATATATATATATATATATATATATATACACACACACACATACATACATATATATGTAAACTTTTTAACCTATTTATCATCACAATGAGATGTTCAGTACATCAAATTCCATAATAACCTTTTAACCTGAAATTTTTGATACATATACCCATTTTTTTCTTTTGCTTTTCTATATTTTAATTAATTAATTTATTTTTAATATTCACATAGAGATAAGCTTCAAGGTAATCCCCTTTCCCTAATCAATGCTATCCCTATAGATAAACCAGTTTTAATCCCCCTTTATCTCAGGAAAGTTGAGTCCTTTAATGAAGATATCAAGACACATCCAGGAAGAACCAAAATAACCTTCCTCACCCACAGTGAGAATTTATAACCAGTCTCCCATCTTTTTATTCTGTCAGTATTTCTGTGTATTTGTTTTTGTCCTGGTAGTATATAAATTTTATACTTGGGGTTCTTTTTGATGAAGTTCTTTTTATTTATTTATTTATTTTCCCTCTTGTCATCTATTCTTTTTGGTCTTCTTGTTTGTTTGTTTTTGTTTATACACTTCATAAATCTTACCTTGGGGCCCATTTGGGCTGGGCCTTCTCTTTTATTTTATCTTTCTTTTTCTTTACTGTCTTTCTCTCTCTCTCTGTCTCTCTTTTTTTTTCTTCCTTCTTTCTTTTTGGTGGGGACTCTCAATTGCTCAGAAGCATTCCAGTGTGCACCTTGCCTGCACCACAGTTAAGACATTCAGCTACACATCCATTCAGCCATCTCTCACCAAAATGACTAGGAGGAGGAATGCCCAACAGAGGAAAAATTCAGAGACTGGGCCTGATTCAGAGAATCAGGCCTATTGGAAATGTAATAGACAGTATATTGGAAAGGGAATTCAGGCTAACAATTATCCAGGCAATAGCTAAGTTGGAGAAAGCCTTTGCTGACAAAATGGAATTGATTAGGGAAGAAGTGAAAGCCACCAGGGATGATGTTAACAATGTCCTCAATGAATTCCATTCTAATTTAAATTCTCTAAAAGCTAGGATAACTGAGGCAGAAAATAAAATTAGTGATATGGAGGATGAACAGATAGAAAAAAAGGATCAGGAGGAAGCCTGGAAGAAACAGCTTAGAAGCCAAAAAACAGAATTAGGGAAATAAATGACACCATGTAGCGTTCCAAGGTCAGAACAACTGGAATCCCTGAAGGAGAAAGAAAGAAGACTAGAAGATATAGTTGAAGAAATTCTCCATGAAAATTTTCCCAATCTCAAACATGGAACCAGCTTTGTTTATTAGAAGCAGAAAGGTCTCCCTTCAAGATCATAGAATCTAGAAACACATCGACACACCTGATTATGAAAATGATGAATCATAATTTTAAACAGGAGCTCTTCAAAGAAGCTAGGACAAAGAAATTCCTTATGTACAGAGGAAAGCCCATCAGAATAACATCAGACCTGTGCACAGAAACCTGGAAAGCCAGAAAGGGCTGGAAAGATGTATTCAGGACACTAAAAGAAAATGCAGCCAAGAATACTTTATTCAGCAAGACTGACATTCAAAATGGATGGAGAAATAAAGAGCTTCCAAGACTGGCAAGGTTTAAAAAAGTATGTGAACACCAAGCTGACACTGCAGGAAATAATTAACGGGGGGTTCTGTAAAAGAGAAAAAAATCTAAGAATATCATTGAACAGAAATATATGGAGACAATCTATAGAAACAAAGACTTCACGGGTAATACGATGTCAAAGAAAACATATCTCTCAATAATCACTCTCAATGTGAATGGCCTAAATGTGCCCATAAAATGACACAAGGTTGCAGATTGGATAAAATGACAGGACCCATCCATATGTTGTCTACAGGAGAGCCATTTTGAACCTAAGGATACATCCAGACTGAAAGTGAAAGGATGGAGAAGCATCTTCCATGCCAATGGGCTTCAGAAGAAGGCTGGGATTCTTACATCAGATAAATTAGACATTAAACTGAAGACTGCAGTGAGAGATAAAGAAGGACACTACATCATTTTTAAAGGGTCTATCCACCAAGAATATGTAACAATTATAAATATTTATGCCCCCAATACAGGAGCAGCCAACTACATAAGACAACTGTTAATCAAGATAAAGAGTCATACTGATATGAATACATTAATAGTAGATAATCTTAACCTGCCACTCTCAGTAATAGACAGATCATCCAAGCAGAAAATCAATAAAGAAACAAGAACATTGAATGACACATTGGACCAGATGGACCTCATAAATATATACAGAACATTCCACCCTAAAAGAACAGAATACTCATTCTTCTCAAGTGCACATGGAACCTTCTCCAGAATAGACCACATACTGGGTCACAAATCTGGACTCATCCGATACCAAAAGACTGAGATTATTCCCTGCATATTCTCAGATCACAATGCTTTGAAACTGGAGCTCAACCACAAGAAAAAGTTTGGAAGGAATTCAAACATCTGGAAGCTAAAGAACATCTTGCTTAAGAATACTTGGATCGGTGGGGAGGAGTCAAGATGGCGGAGAAGTAGCAGGCTGAGACTACTTCAGCTAGCAGGAGATGAGCTAGAGAGCTTATCTAAAGATTGCAAATATCTGCAAATCCATCGGCAGATTGAAGAGAAGAAGAACAGCAATTCTAGAAACCGAAAAACAACCACTTTCTGAAAGGTAGGACTGGCAGAGAAGTGAATCCAAAGGGACGGGAAGATAGACCCTGGGGGGAGGGGCCGGCTCCGGGCAAGCGGCGGAGCAACGGAGCACAAAATCGGGACTTTTAATAAAAGTCTGCTCCGCTGAGGGACATCGCTCCAGAGGCTAAACCGGGGCGAAGCCCACGCGGGTTCAGCGTGGCCTCAGGTCCCGCAGGGTCACAGAAGGATCGGGGGTGTCTGAGTGTTGCAGAGCTTGCGGATATTGGAATGGGAAAGCCGGCTAAAAGAGACAGAGCCGACAGTAAGCTCACAGCTCGGTGTTGCCTTGAACCAGCCGCAGGCTCGGTGAGCTCGGAGCGTGGCCGGAGGTTGGGCAGACGCGAGTTACTGGGAGCTGTTCGCTGAGGGCGCACTGGGGAGTGGGGCCCCGGGCTCTCGGCTCCTCTGGGCCGGAGACCAGGAGGCCGCCATTTGTATTCCCGTCCTCTGTAACTCTACGGAAAGCGCTCAGGGAACAAAAGCTCCTGAAAGCAAAGCCCAGTGGATCACTCAGCCCGGCCCCTAGTAAGGGCAGTGCAATTCCGCCTGGGGCAAAGACACTTGAGAATCACTACAACAGGCCCCTCCCCCAGAAGATCAACAAGAAATCCAGGCAAGACCAAGTTCACCTACAAGGAGTGCATTTTCAGTAACAAGGAGAGCAGCAGAATTCCAGAGGAGGAGAAAACAAACCACGGAACTCATGGCTTTCTCCCTGTGATTTTTTAGTCTTGCAGTTAATTTAATTTTTTTCTTTTTCATTTTTTTCCTCTTCTTCTGTTAAAATTTTTTTTAACTTTTACCCTTTTCTTTTTTAACGTTTTTTAACTAGTTTATCTAATATATATATTTTTTTCTTTTTTATACTTTTCTTTATTCATTTTCTTCTTTTTAATTTTGTTTCTTTTTATTCTTTCTTTATTATTGAACCTCTTTTTTATCCCCAAATCAGAAGAGATCCCAATCTCTTCAATCTCTTTTTTTAATTCTTGATTGAATTTTTAACTCAATCTCTTTTTTTAATTCTTCTTTTTTCTTTATTTCTTTTGAACCTCTTTTTATCCCCAAATCAGAAGAGAGCCCAATCACAAGAGATTGGGAGATCCCAATCAGAGGAGATCCCAACCAGAGGAGATGCCTCACACAATCGTGAGGGGGGAGAAATCCCCCCTCACGATTTGGGATCTCTTCTGATTTGGTTAAAGCATATTTTCCTGGGATTGTTGCCACCCTTTTAGTATTTTACTTGCTCCTTCATATACTCTTAGCTGGACAAAATGACAAGGCGGAAAAATTCACAACAAAAAAAAGAACAAGAGGCAGTACCGAAGGCTAGGGACCTAATCAATACAGACATTGGTAATATTTCAGATCTAGAGTTCAAAATGACAATTCTCAAGGTTCTAGCCGGGCTTGAAAAAGGCATGGAAGATATTAGAGAAACCCTCTCCAGAGATATAAAAGCCCTTTCTGGAGAAATAAAAGAACTAAAATCTAACCAAGATGAAATCAAAAAAGCTATTAATGAGGTTCAATCAAAAATGGAGGCTCTCACTGCTAGGATAAATGAGGCAGAAGAAAGAATTAGCGATAGAGAAGACCAAATGACAGAGAATAAAGAAGCTGAGCAAAAGAGGGACAAACAGCTACTGGACCATGAGGGGAGAATTCGAGAGATAAGTGACACCATAAGACGAAACAACATTAGAATAATTGGGATTCCAGAAGAAGAAGAAAGAGAGAGGGGAGCAGAAGGTATACTGGAGAGAATTATTGGGGAGAATTTCCGCAATATGGCAAAGGGAATGAGCATCAAAATTCAGGAGGTTTAGAGAACGCCCCTCAAAATCAATAAGAATAGGCCCACACCCCGTCACCTAATAGTAAAATTTACAAGCCTTAGTGACAAAGAGAAAATCCTGAAAGCAGCCCGGGAAAAGAAGTCTGTAACATACAATGGTAAAAGTATTAGATTGGCAGCTGACTTATCCACAGAGACCTGGCAGGCCAGAAAGAGCTGGCATGATATTTTCAGAGCACTAAACGAGAAGAACATGCAGCCAAGAATACTATATCCAGCTAGGCTATCATTGAAAATAGGAGAGATTAAAAGCTTCCAGGACAAACAAAAGCTGAAAGAATTTGCAAACACCAGACCAGCTCTACAGGAAATACTGAAAGGGGTCCTCTAAGCAAAGAGAGAGCCTACAAGTGGTAGATCAGAAAGGAACAGAGACAATATACAGTAACAGTCACCTTACAGGCAATACAATGGCACTAAAATCATATCTCTCAATAGTTACCCTGAATGTTAATGGGCTAAATGCCCCAATCAAAAGACACAGGGTATCAGAATGGATTAAAAAAAAAAAAAAAAACATCTATATGTTGCCTCCAAGAAACTCATTTTAAGCCCGAAGACACCTCCAGATTTAAAGTGAGGGGGTGGAAAAGAATTTACCATGCTAATGGACATCAGAAAAAAGCAGGAGTGGCAATCCTTATATCAGATCAATTAGATTTTAAGCCAAAGACTATAAAAGAGATGAGGAAGGACACTATATCATACTCAAAGGGTCTGTCCAACAAGAAGATCTAACAATTTTAAATCTATGCGCCCAACGTGGGAGCAGCCTACTATATAAACCAATTAATAACAAAATCAAAGAAACACATCAACAATAATACAATAGTAGTAGGGGACTTTAACACTCCCCTCACTGAAATGGACAGATCATCCAAGCAAAAGATCAACAGGGAAATAAAGGCCTTAAATGATACACTGGATGAGATGGACATCACAGATATATTCAGAACATTTCATCCCAAAGCAACAGAATACACATTCTTCTCTAGTGCACATGGAACATTCTCCAGAATAGATCACATCCTCGGTCCTAAATCAGGACTCAACCGGTATCAAAAGATTGGGATCATTCCCTGCATATTTTCAGACCACAATGCTCTGAAGCTAGAACTCAACCACAAGAGGAAGTTTGGAAAGAACCCAAATACATGGAGACTAAACAGCATCCTTCTAAAGAATGAATGGGTCAACCGCGAAATTAAAGAAGAATTGAAAAAAATCATGGAAACAAATGATAATGAAAATACTATGGTTCAAAATCTGTGGGCCAACAAAGGCAGTCCTGAGAGGAAAATATATAGCGGTACAAGCATTTCTCAAGAAACAAGAAAGGTCTCAGGTACACAACCTAACCCTACACCTAAAGGAGCTGGAGAAAGAACAAGAAAGAAACCCTAAGCCCAGCAGGAGAAGAGAAATCATAAAGATCAGAGCAGAAATCAATGAAATAGAAACAAAAAAACAATAGAACAAATCAACCAAACTAAGAGCTGGTTCTTTGAAAGAATTAATAAAATTGATAATCCCCTGGCCAGACTTATCAAAAAGAAAAGAGAAAGGACCCAAATAAATAAAATCATGAATGAAAGAGGAGAGACCACAACTAACACCAAAGAAATACAAACTATTATAAGAACATACTATGAGGGACGCCTGGGTGGCTCAGTTGGTTAAGCAGCTGCCTTTGGCTCAGGTCATGATCCCAGCGTCCTGGGATCAAGTCCCACATTGGGCTCCTTGCTGGGCAGGGAGCCTGCGTCTCCCTCTGTCTCTGCCTGCCATTCTGTCTGTCTGTGCTCGCTCTCACTCCCTTTCTCTCTCTGACAAATAAATAAAATCTTTAAAAAAAAAAAAAAGAACATACTATGAGCAACTCTACACCAACAAATTTGACAATCTGGAAGAAATGGATGCATTCCTAGAAACATATAAACTACCAAAATTGAACCAGGAAGAAATAGAAAGCCTGAACAGACCCATAACCAGTAAGGAGATTGAAACAGTCATTAAAAATCTCCAAACAAACAAAAGCCCAGGGCCAGACGGCTTCCCAGGGGAATTCTACCAAACATTTAAAGAAGAACTAATTCCTATTCTCCTGAAACTGTTCCAAAAAATAGAAATGGAAGGAAAACTTCCAAACTCATTTTATAAGGCCAGCATCACCTTGATCCCAAAACCAGACAAGGATCCCATCAAAAAAGAGAGCTATAGACCAATATCCTTGATGAACACAGACGCAAAAATTCTCACCAAAATACTAGCCAATAGGATTCAACAGTACATTGAAAGGATTATTCACCACGACCAAGTGGGATTTATCCCAGGGCTGCAAGGTTGGTTCAACATCCGCAAATCAGTCAATGTGATACAACACATCAATAAAAGAAAGAACAAGAACCATATGATACTCTCAATAGATGCTTAAAAAGCATTTGACAAAGTACAGCATTCCTTCCTGATCAAAACTCTTCAAAGTGTAGGGATAGAGGGCACATACTTCAATATCATCAAAGCCATCTATGAAAAACGCACCACAAATATCATTCTCAATGGAGAAAAACTGAAAGCTTTTCCACTAAGGTCAGGAACACGGCAGGGATGTCCATTATCACCACTACTATTCAACATAGTACTAGAAGTCCTAGCCTCAGCAATCAGACAACAAAAGGAAATTAAAGGCATCCAAATCGGCAAAGAAGAAGTCAAATTATCACTCTTTGCAGATGAAATAATACTCTATGTGGAAAACCCAAAAGACTCCACTCCAAAACTGCTAGAACTTGTACAGGAATTCAGTAAAGTGTCAGGATATAAGTCAATGCACAGAAATCAGCTGCATTTCTCGACACCAACAACAAGACAGAAGAAAGAGAAATTAAGGAGTCAATCCCATTTACAATTGCACCCCAAACCATAAGATACCTAGAAATAAACCTAACCAAAGAGGCTAAGAATCTATACTCAGAAAACGATAAAGTACTCATGAAAGAAATTGAGGAAGACACAAAGAAATGGAAAAATGTTCCATGCTCCTGGATTGGAAGAATAAATATTGTGAAAATGTCTATGCTATCTAAAGCAATCTACACATTTAATGCAATTCCTATCAAAGTACCACCCATCTTCTTCAAAGAAATGGAACAATAATCCTAAAATTTATATGGAACCAGAAAAGACCTTGAATAGCCAAAGGGATATTGAAAAACAAAGCCAAAGTTGGTGGCATCACAATTCTGGACTTCAAGCTCTATTACAAAGCTGTCATCATCAAGACAGCATGGTACTGGCACAAAACAGACACATAGACCAATGGAACAGAATAGAGAGCCCAGAAATAGACCCTCAACTCTATGGTCAACTGATCTTCGACAAAGCAGGAAAGAATGTCCAATGGAAAAAAGACAGCCTCTTCAATAAATGGTATTGGGAAAATTGGACAGCCACGTGCAGAAAAATAAAATTGAACCATTTCCTTACACGAAACACAAAAATAGACTCAAAATGGATTAAGGACCTCAATTTGAGAAAGGAATCCATCAAAATCCTTGAGGAGAACACAGACAGCAACCTCTTCGACCTCAGCCGCAGCAACATCTTCCTAGGAACATCGCCAAAGGCAAGGGAAGCAAAGGCAAAAATGAACTATTGGGATTTCATCAAGATCAAAAGCTTTTGCACAGCAAAGGAAACAGTTAACAAAATCAAAAGACAACTGACAGAATGGGAGAAGATATTTGCAAATGACATATCAGATAAAGGACTAGTGTCCAAAATCTATAAAGAACTTAACAAACTCAACACCCAAAGAACAAATAATCCAATCAAGAAATGGGCAGAGGACATGAACAGACTTTTCTGCAAAGAAGACATCCAGATGGCCAACAGACACATGAAAAAGTGCTCCATATCACTCGGCATCAGGGAAATACAAATCAAAACCACAATGAGATATCACCTTACACCAGTCAGAATGGCTAAAATCAACAAGTCAGGAAATGACAGATGCTGGCGAGGATGCGGAGAAAGGGGAACCCTCCTCCACTGTTGGTGGGAATGCAAGCTGGTGCAACCACTCTGGAAAACAGCATGGAGGTTCCTCAAAATGTTGAAAGTAGAACTGCCCTATGACCCAGCAATTGCACTACTGGGTATTTACCCTAAAGATACAAACGTAGTGATCCAAAGGGGCACGTGCACCCGAATGTTTATAGCAGCAATGTCCACAATAGCCAAACTATGGAAAGAACCTAGATGTCCATCAACAGATGAATGGATAAAGAAGAGGTGGTATGTATACACAATGGAATACTATGCAGCCATCAAAAGAGACGAAATCTTGCCATTTGCGACAACATGGATGGAACTAGAGCATATCATGCTTAGCGAAATAAGTCAAGCAGGGAAAGACAACTATCATATGATCTCCCTGATATGAGGGAGTGGTGATGCAACATGGGGGCTTAAGTGGGTAGGAGAGCACCCATGAAACAAGATGGGATAGGGAAGGAGACAAACCATAAGTGACTCTTAATCTCACGAAACAAACTGTGGGTTGCTGGGGGGAGGGGGTTTGGGAGAAGGGGGGTAGGGTTATGGACATTGGGGAGGGTATGTGCTTTTGGGTAAATTGGAAAGGGAGATGAACCATGAGAGACTATGGACTCTGAAAAACAATCTGAGGGGTTTGAAGTGGCGGGGTGGTGGGAGTTTGGGATACCAGGTGGTGGGTATTATAGAGGGCACAGCTTGCATGGAGCACTGGGTGTGGTGAAAAAATAATGAATACTATTTTTCTGAAAATAAATAAATTGGAAAAAAAATGAAAAAAAAAAGGATGCTTCGATAAACCAGGAAATCAAAGAAGAACTGAAACAATTCATGGAAACCAATGAGAATGAAGACATTTTGGTCCAAAACTTATGGGATACAACAAAGGCAGTCCTAAAGGGGAAATACATAGTCATCCAAGCCTCCCTCCAACAAATTGAAAAATTCAGAATACATCAGCTGTCTTTACACCTTAAAAAACTGGAGAATCAACAACAAATTAAGCCAACTCCACACATAAGTAGGGAAATAATCAAGATTAGTGCAGAGATCAATGAGATAGAAACTACAGATACAGTAGAACACATCAATGAAATTAGAAGCTGGTTTCTTGAAAGAATCAATAAGATAGATAAACCATTGGTGACACTAATCCAAAAGAAAAGAGAGAAGTTCCAAATTAATAAAATTATAAATGAAAAGGTAGAGATCACAACTAACATCAAGGAAATAGAAACAATCATCAGAAATTATTATCAACAGTTATATGCCAATAAGTTAAGCAACCTAGATGAAATGGATGCATTTCTGGAAAACTCTAAACTTCCAAAATTGAACCAGGAACAAATGGACAACCTGAATAGACTGATCTCTAGTAACGAGATTGAAGCAGTGATCAAAAACCTCCCAAAAAACAAGAGCCCAGGACCTGATGGATTCCATGGGGAATTCTACCAAATATTCAAAGAAGAAATAACACCTATTCTCCTGAAGCTGCTTCAAAAAATTGAAGCAGAAGGCAAACTTCCCCAAACCAGGCAAAGAGGCCACCAAAAAGGAGAATTTCAGACCAATATCCCTGATGAATATAGATGCTAAGATTCTCAACAAGATCCTAGCCAACAGGATCCAACAGCACATTAAAAAGATTATCCACCATGACCAGGTTGGATTCATTCCTGAGTTTCAAGGATGGTTCAACATTCACAATTCAATCAATGTGACAGAACAAATCAATAAGAGAAGAGAAAAGAACCACATGGTCCTCTCAACTGGTGCAGAAAAGCATTTGACAAATTCCAGCATCCATTCTTGAATAAAATGCTTCAAAGTATAGGGATATAGAGGGAACATTCCTCAACTTCATAAAATCTATCTATGAAAAACCCATAGCAAATATCATCCTCAATGGGAAGAAGCTCACAGCTTTCCTGCTGATGACAAGGATGACCACTCTCACCACTCTTGCTCAACATAGTATTAAAAATTCTAGCAACTGCAATCAGACAACAAAGGGAAATAAAAGGTATTCAAATTGGCAATGAAGAAGACACTCTCTCTCTTTGCAGATGACATGATACTTTATATGGAAAACCCCAAAGACTCCACCCCAAACTACTAGATCTCATACAGCAATTCAGTAGTGTGGTAGGATACAAAGTCAATGTACAGAAATCGGGTGCTTTCTTATACACTAACAATGGAAATACAGAAAGGGAAATTAGAGAATTGATTTCATTTATTATAGCACCAAGAACCATAAGATACCTGCCAATAAACCCAGTCAAAGAGGTAAAGGATCTATACATGAGGAACTACAGAACACTCATAAAAGAAATCAAAGAAGACACAAAAAGATGGAAGACCATTCCATGCTCATGGATCAGAAGAATAAACATTGTTAAAATGTCTATACAACTAGAGCAATCTATACTTTCAATGCCATTATGGACTCTGAAAAACAGTCAGTGCCATTATGATAAAAATTCCACCAGAATTTTTCAAAGAGCTGGAGCAAACAATCCTAAAATTTGTATGGAATCATATAAGACCCCAAATTGCTAAGGAAACGTTGAAAAAGGAAAATAAAACTGGGGGCATCACGTTGTCTGATTTCAAACTTTACTACAAAGCTGTGATCAACAGGACAGTATGGTAATGGCATAAAAACAGACACATAGACCAGTGGAACAGAGTAGAGAGCCCAGATATGGACCCTCAACTCTATGGGCAAATAATCTTCGACAAAGCAGGAAAAATATACAGTGGAAAAAAAAAACAATCTCTTCAATAAATGGTGCTGGGGAAATTGGACAGCTATGAATGAAACTCAACCATTTTCTTACACCTTACACAAAGATAAATTTGAAATGGATAAAAGACCTCAACGTGAGTCAGGAATCCATCAGAATCCTAGAGGAGAACATAGGCAGTAAACTCTTCGACATCAGCCATAGCAACTTCTTTCAAAATATGTCTCCAAAGACAAAGGAAACAAAAGTGAAAATGAATTTTTGGGACTTCATCAAGGTCAAAAACTTCTGCACAGCAAAGGAAACAGTCAAGAAAACAAAGGGGCAACCCACGGAATGGGAGAAGATATTCAGAGAATACAAAGGGCTGATATCCAGGATCTATAAAGAACTTCTCAAATTCAACACACAAAAAACCAGATAATCGTGTCAAAAAATAGGCAGAAGACATGAACAGACACTTCTCCAATGAAGAAAACAAATGGCCATCAGACACATGAAAAAATGTTCATCATTACTAGTCATCAGGGAAATTCAAATCAAAACCACACAGAGATATCACCTTACACCAGTTAGAATGGCCAAAATTAACAAGACAGTAAACAACGTGTGTTGGAGAGGATGTTGGAGAAAGGGGAACCCTGTAACACTGTTGGTGGGTATGCAAGTTGGTGCAGCCACTTCAGAGAACAGTGTGGAGATTGCTTAAGAAATTAAAAATAGAGCTTCCCTATGACCCTGTCATTGCACTACTGGGTGTTTACCCCAAAGATACAGTTGTAGTGAAAAGAAGGGCCATTGGTACCCCAATGTTCATAGCAGCAATGGCTACGGTTGCCAAACTGTGGAAAGAACCAAGATGCCCTTCAGTGGATGAATGGATAAGGAAGATGTGGTCCATATACACTATGGAGTATTATGCCTCCATCAGAAAGGATGAATACCCAACTTTTGTAGCAACATGGATGGGACTGGAAGAGATTATGTTGAGTGAAATAAGTCAAGCAGAGAGAGTCAATTCTGATATGGTTTTACTTATTTGTGGAGCATAAGAAATAACACAGAGGACGTGGAGATGGAGAGGAGAAGGGAGCTGAGGGAACATGGAGGGGAAGATGAACCATGAGAGACTATGGACTCTGAAAAACAGTCTGAGGGTTTTGAAGGGGTGTTGGGTGGGAGGTTGGGGGATATTATGGAGGACACGTTTTGCATGGAGAACTGGGTGTGGTGCATAAACAATGAATTCTGGTACACTGAAAAGAAATTTAAAGAACTAAAAAGAAGAAAAAAGGGAAAAAATGCTATGAATAAGATGAAGTCTAAAATGGATGCTCTAACAGCCAGGGTAAATGTGGCAGAAAAAGAAATCAGTGATCTAGAAGGTAAGCTGATAGAAAGGAAGGAAGTGGAAGAAGATAAGGATAGGCATCTAGTAGTTCATGAAGATAGACTTAAAAAGATCAATGATAGCATGAAATATTCCAGGGTCAGTATTACTGGAATCCCAAGGGGGCAGAGCGAGAGAGAGGGTGAGAGGACTACAAGGTATATTTGAGTAAATAATAGCTGTGAACTTCCCTAATCTGAGGAAGGAAACAAGCATTTGTGTCCAAAAGGCAGAGAGGACCCCTCCTAGGATCAATAAAAATAGATCAAAATTCTAATGTATAATAGTGAAGCTTGAAAATCTTATAGCCAAGGAAGCTATCCTGAGAGAAGATAAGGAAAAGAGATTTCTTATATGCGGAGACAGGAGCATCAGAATAACATCAGATCTATCCATAGAAACCTGGTAAGCCAGAAACAGCTGGCAAGACATATTCAGGGTACTAAATGAAAAGAACATTCAGCCAAGAATACTTTATCCAGCCAGACTATCATTCAGAGTGGATGGAGAGATAAAGAGCTTCAGGACAGGCTGAAACTGAAAGACCATGTAACCAAGCCAGCCTTGGAAGAAATATTAAGGTTGATTCTGTAAGCAAAGAGAAATTCAAAAGTCACATAGACCAGAAAGAAACAGAAAATCAACAGAAACAGGGACTTTAGAGGCAATACAATGCAACCAAATTCATATTTTTCAATAGTTACTCTGAATGTAAGTAGGCTGAATGTTCCTATGAAAGGACATAATGTTTCAGATTAGGTAAAAAAGTAGGACCCATCCATATGCTGTCTATAAGAGACTCATTTTGAACTTAAAGACACCTCCATATAGAAAGTGAGGGGATGGAGAACTCTTTATCATGCCATTAGATCTCAAAAGAAATCAGGGATAGCAATCCTCATACCATACAAATTAAATTGCAAACCAAAGCCCATCATAAAAGATGTAGAGTGACATTATATCATACTTAAATGGTCTATCCAACAAGAAGATCTAGCAATCGCAAATATCTATACCTCCAGCATGGGAACATCCACTACATAAGCCAATTGTTAACCAAAATAAAGAGTCCTATTGATAAAAATGCATTAATAGTAGCAGACCTCAACACTTCACTCTCAGCAATGAACAGATCATCAAAGCAGATCAACAAACACATGAGAGGTAAATATATACAGAAAATTTCACCCCTTAAAAAACAGAGTACTCATTCTTCTTGAATGCACATGGAATGTTCCCCAGAATAGACCACATACTAGGTAAACAAATTGGGTCTCAACTGATAGCAGAAGACTGAGGATATCCCCTGCATATTTTCAGACAACAATACTGAGAAACTGTAATTCAATCACAAAAAGAAATATGAAAGGAACTCGAACATTTGGGAGTTAAAGAGCATCCTATTAAAGAATGAGTCGGTCAACCAGTAAATTAATGATAAGCAAAAACAAATCACGGAAACTAATAAGAATGAAATCACATCAGTCCAAAATCTATGGAATACTGCAAAGATGGTCTTAAGAGGGAAATACATAGCCATCCAAGTCTCTCTCAAAAAATTAGAAAAATCCCAACTGCACAACTAACCATACACCTAAAAGACCTAGAGAAAGTACAGCAAATAAGATCTAAACCAAGCATGAGAAGAGACATAATGGAGATTAGAGCAGAAATAAATGAAATAGAAACCAGAAAAACAGTAGAACAGATCAATAAAACTAGAAGCTTATTCATTGAAAGAATTAAAAAGATTGAAAAAGCATTGGACAGACTTTTCTAAAAGGAAAGAGCAAGGGTCCAAATTAATAAAATCATGAATGAAAGGGGAGAGATCACAACTAACACCAAGGAAATAGAAACAATTACTAGAAATTATTATCAGCAACTGTATGTCAATAAATTAAGCAATCTAGAAGAAATGGACACATTCCTGGAAACTTATAAACTACCAAGACTGAAACAGGAAGAAATAGACAATCTAAACAGACCAATAATCAGCAAGGAAACTGAAACAATAATCAAAAATCTCCCCCCAAAAATAACAAGAATCCAGGGCCAGATGGCTTCCCAAGGAAATTCTACCAAACAGTTAAAGAAGAAATAAAACCTATTCTGAAACTGTTTCAAAAAATAGAAATGGAAGTAAAACTTCCTAACTCATTCTATGAGACCAGCATTACCCTGATCCCAAAACCAGGGAAAGACCTCACCAAAAAGAATAATTTCCTGATGAACATGGATGCCAAAATATTCAACAAGATCCTAGCCAATAGGATTCAAATGTACATTAAAAGGATTATCCATCACTATCAGGTTGTATTTATTCTTGTAATGCAGGGTGGTCAAACATTCCCAAATCAATCAACGTGATACAGCAAAAAAGAGAAAAGATGAGAACCATATGATCCTTTCAATTGATGCAGAAAAAGTATTCAACAAAACACAACATCCCTTCCTGATTAAAGTTCTTCAGATTATAGTGACAATATAAAATCATATTATAAAAGCCATCTATGAAAAGCCCATAGTAAATATAATTCTGAATGGGGAAAAACTGAGAGCCTTTCCCCTTAAGGTCAGAAACATGATAGTGATGCCCACTCTCAACACTATTGTCAACAAAGTATTAGAAGTCCTGGTCTCAGCAATCAGACAATAAAAAGAAAAAAAGGCATTCAAATTGGCAAAGAAGAAGTCAAACTCTCTCTCTCCATACACATGATACGTTATATGGAAAACCCGAAAGACCCCACTCCTAAGTTACTAGAGCTCGTACAGCAATTCAGCATTGTGGAAGGTTACAAAATCAATGCACAGAAGTCAGTTGCTTTTCTAAATGCTAACAATGTAACAGAAGAAGAGAAATTAAGGAATTAATTCCATTTACAATAGCAGCAAAAACCATAAGATACCTAAGAATAAACCTAACCGAAGAGGCAAAAGATCTATACTCTAGAAACTACAGAACAGTTAAAAAAGAAATGGAGTAAGACACAAAGAGATGGAAAAACATTCCATGCTCATTAATTGGAAGAATAAACATTGTGACAATGGCTATGCTGCCCAGAGCAACCCACACCTTAAATGCAAACCCTGTCAAAATATCAATGGCATTATTTACAGAGCTGGACCAAGCAATCCTAAATTTTGTATGGAACAAGAAAAGTACCTGAATTGTCAGGAGAATGCTGAAAAAGAAAACCAGAGCTGAGAGCATCACAACACCTGACTTTAAGCTCTATTACAAAGTTCTGATCATCAAGACACCATGGTATTAGCACATAGATTAATGGAAGAGACTAGAGACCCAAGAAATGGACTCTCATCTCCATGGCCAACTAATTATTGACAAATCAGGAAAGAATGTCCAATGGAAAAAAGACAGTCTTTTCAAAAAATGGTACTGGGAAAACGGAACAGCCTCATGCAGAAGAATAAAACTGGACCATTATTTTGCACCATACACAAAGATAAATTCAAAATAGATGAAAGACCTCAATTTGAGACAGGAATCCATCAAAATCCTAGAGGAGAACAAGGGCAGTAACCTCTTTGACACTGGCCACAGCAATGTCTTTCAAGACACATTTCTAAAGGCAAAAACAAAGCAAAAATGAACTTTTGGGACTTCATCAAGATAAAAAGCTTTTGCACAGCAAAGGAAGCAGTCAACAAAACTAAGAGGTAACCTACAGAATGCTTGAAGATATTTGCAAATGACATTACAGATAAAGGGCTGGAATCCAAGATCTGTAAAGAACTTCTCAAACTCAACTCCCCCAAAACAAATAATCCAGTCAAGAAATGGACAAAAGGCATGAACAGATACTTCTCCAAAGAAGATATACAAATGGCTAACAGATACATGAAAAAATGTTCTACATAGGGATGCCTGGGTGGCTTTGTGGGTTAAAGTCTCTGCCTTCAGATCAGGTCATGATCTGAGGGTCCTGGGATTGAGCCCCACATCGGACTCCCTGCTTGGTGGGAAGCCTGCTTCCTTCTTTGTCTCTGCCTGCCTCTATGCCTACTTGTGATCTCTCTCTCTGTCAAATAAATAAATAAAATCTTAAAAAATATATATATATAAGGTTTAAAAAATATTCTACATCATTAGCTATTGGGGAAATTCAAATCAAAACCACACTGAGATACCACCTGACATTAATAAGAATGGCAAAAATCAACAAGCAAGGAAACAACAAATTTTAGTGAGAATGTGGAGAAGGGGAACCCTCTTAACACTACTGATGGGAATGCAAGCTGGTGTAGTCACTCTGGAAAATGGTATAGAGGTTCCTCAAGAAATAAAATAGAGCTACTTGGGGTGCCTGGGTGGCTAAGTGGGTTAAAGCCTCTTCCTTCAGCTCAGGTCATGGTCTCAGGGTCCTGAGATCGAGTCTCACATTGGGCTGTCTGCTCAGCAGGGAGCTTGCTTCACCCCTCTCTCTCTGCCTGCCTCTGCCTACTTGCGATCTCTATCTATCAAATAAATAAATAAAATCTTTTAAAAAAAATAGAGCAACTTTATGACCCAACAATTGCATTAGTAGGTATTTTTTTTTCAATTTATTTATTTTCAGAAAAACATTATTCATTATTTTTTCACTACACCCAGTGCTCCATGCAAGCCGTGCCCTCTATAATACCCACCACCTGGTACCCCAACCTCCCACCCCCCCCGCCACTTCAAACCCCTCAGATTGATTTTCAGAGTCCATAGTCTCTCATGATTCACCTCCCCTTCCAATTTACCCAAATTCCCTTCTCCTCTCTAATGCCCCTTGTCCTCCATGCTATTTGTTATGCTCCACAAATAAGTGAAACCATATGATAATTGACTCTCTCTGCTTGACTTATTTCACTCAGCATAATCTCTTCAAGTCCCGTCCATGTTGCTACAAAAGTTGGGTATTCATCCTTTCTGATGGAGGCATAATACTCCATAGTGTATATGGACCACATCTTCCTTATCCATTCATCCGTTGAAGGGCATCTTGGTTCTTTCCATAGTTTGGCGACTGTAGCCATTGCTGCTATAAACATTGGGGTACAGATGGCCCTTCTTTTCACAACATCTGTATCTTTGGGGTAAATACCCAGGAGTGCAATTGCAGGGTCATAGGGAAGCTCTATTTTTAATTTCTTGAGGAATCTCCACACTGTTCTCCAAAGAGGCTGGACCAACTTGCATTCCCACCAACAGTGGAAGAGGGTTCCCCTTTCTCCACATCCTCTCCAACACATGTTGTTTCCTGTTTTGTTAATTTTGGCCATTCTAACTGGTGTAAGGTGATATCTCAATGTGGTTTTAATTTGAATCTCCCTGAGGGCTAATGATGATGAGCATTTTTTCATGTGTCTGATAGCCATTTGTATTTCTTGATTGGAGAAGTGTCTGTTCATATCTTCTGCCCATTTTTTGATGTGTTTGCCTCTTTCGTGTGTGTTGAGTTTGAGGAATTTATTATAGATCCTGGATATCAACCTTTTTTCTGTACTGTCATTTGCAAATATCTTCTCCCATTCCGTGGGTTGCTTCTTTGTTTTTTTGACTGTTTCCTTTGCTGTGCAGAAGCTTTTGATTTTGATGAAGTCCCAGAAGTTTATTTTCGCTTTTGTTTCCTTTGCCTTTGGAGACATATCTTGAAAGAAGTTGCTGTGGCTGATATCAAAGAGATTACTGCCTATGTTCTCCTCTAGTATTCTGATGGATTCCTGTCTCACGTTGAGGTCTTTTATCCATTTTGAGTTTATCTTTGTGTACGGTGTAAGAGAATAGTCGAGTTTCATTCTTCTACATATAGCTGTCCAGTTTTCCCAGCACCATTTATTGAATTGACTGTCTTTTTTCCACTGTGTATTTTTTCCTGTTTTGTCAAAAATTAATTGACCATAGAGTTGAGGGTCCATATCTTGGCTCTCTACTCTGTTCCACTGGTCTATGTGTCTGTTTTTATGCCAGTACCATGCTGTCTTGTTGATCGCAGCTTTGTAATAAAGCTTGAAATCAGGTAACGTGATGCCACCAGCTTTATTTTTGTTTTTCAACATTTCCTTAGTGATTCGGGGTCTCTTCTGATTCCATACAAATTTTAGGATTATTTGCTCCAGCTCTTTGAAGAATGCCAGTGGAATTTTGATCGGAATGGCATTAAAAGTATAGATTGCTCTAGGCAGAATAGACATTTTAACAATGTTTATTCTTCCGATCCAAGAGCATGGAATGGTCTTCCATCTATTTGTGTCTTCTTCAATTTCTTTCATGAGTGTTCTATAGTTCCTCAATTATAGATCCTTTATCTCTTTGGTTAGGTTTATTCCCAGGTATCTTATGATTCTTGGTGCTATAGTAAATGGAATCGATTCTCTAATTTCCCTTTCTGTATTTTCATTGTTAGTGTATAAGAAAGCCACTGATTTCTGCACTTTGACTTTGTATCCTGCCACGTTGCTGAATTGCTGTATGAGTTCTAGTAGTTTGGGGGTGGAGTCTTTTGGGTTTTCCATATAAAGAATCAGGTCATCTGCGAAGAGAGAGAGTTTGACTTCTTCATTAGCAATTTGGATACCTTTTATTTCTCTCTGTTGTCTGATTGCTGTTGCTAGGACTTCTAATACTATGTTGAACAAGAGTGGTGAAAGTGGGCATCCTTGTCTTGTTCCTGATCTCAACGGGAAGGCTGCAAGCTTTTTCCCATTGAGGATGATATTTGCTGTGGGTCTTTCATAGATAGATTTGATGAGGTTCAGGAATGTTCCCTCTATCCCTATACTTTGAAGCATTTTAATCAGGAACGGATGCTGGGTTTTGTCAAATGCTTTTTTCTGCATCAATTGAGAGGACCATGTGGTTCTTCTCTCTTCTCATATTATTTTGTTGTATCACATTGATTGATTTGCGAATGTTGAACCATCCTTGTAGCCCAGGGATGAATCCCACCTGATCATGGTGGATAATCTTTTTAATGTGCTGTTGGATCCTGTTGGCTAGGATCTTGTTGAGAATCTTAGCATCCATATTCATCAGTGATATTGGTCTGAAATTCTCCTTTTTGGTAGGGTCCTTGCGTGGTTTGGGGATCAGGGTAATGCTGGCTTCATAGAAAGAGTCTGGAAGTTTTCCTTCTGCTTCAATTTTTTGAAACAGCTTCAGGAGAATAGGTGTTATTTCTTCTTTGAAGGTTTGGTAGAATTCTCCAGAGAATCCGTCAGGTCCTGGGCTCTTGTTTTTTGGGAGGTTTTTGATCACTGCTTCAAACTCGTTATTAGATATCGTTCTATTCAGGTTGTCGATTTCTTCCTGGTTCAATTTTGGTAGTTTATATTTTTCCAGGAATGCATCCATTTCATCTAGGTTGCTAAGCTTATTGGCATATAACTGTTGATAATAACTTCTGATGATTGTTTCTACTTCCTTGGTGTTAGTTGTGATCTCTCCCTTTTCATTCATAATTTTATGAATTTGGGCTTTCTCTCTTTTCTTTTGGATTAGTGTGGCCAATGGTTTATCGATCTTATTGATTCTTTCAAAAAACCAGATGTGGTCCATATACACTATGGAGTATTATGCCTCCATCAGAAAGGATGAATACCCAACTTTTGTAGCAACAAGGAAGGAGGAACAATCAAGGACGGAGGAACAATCAAGGACGGAGGAAGAGATTATGCTGAGTGAAATAAGTCAAGCAGAGAGAGTCAATTATCAAATGGTTTCACTTATTTGTGGGGCATAACAAATAGCATGGAAGACAAGGGATGTTAGAGAGGAGAAGGGAGTTGGGATAAATTGGAAGGGGAGGTGAATCACGAGAGACTATGGACTCTAAAAAACAATCTGAGGGGTTTGAAGTGGCAGGGGGGGGTGGGAGGTTGGGGTGCCAGGTGGTGGGTATTATAGAGGGCATGGATTGCATGGAACACTGGGTGTGGTGAAAAAATAATGAATACTGCTTTTCTGAAAATAAATAAATTGAAAAAATTAAAATAAATAAATAAATAAATAAATAAACCTTGCCTTGCACCCACTTCGCCTGGTGTCGTGTTTATCTCACTTATAAAACCTTACAAATTCTAGAAGGCTGATCTTGCCTAGATGTACCCTATTTGGTACTGACCAACTTCTCCTACTGGCTTTTTGGGCCTTGTTGTCCTCTTAAATGACCACAGCCTTGCAGTGAAATCAAGTCTATGTTGATTGGGCTTTGACGTCAGGCCTCCTCCTTACACAGAACAGTTTCTATCACTGCAGCATGTGCACTGCACACCTGAGGACTCCATAATGGTGCTCCCACGGTTGTGCAGCATGTAATAAGGACCACCATTTATTGAGGCCCTGCTACATTTGTCAGTTCATTTTCTGAATCAGATTCTGACCATTCTATACACACACACACACACACACAGTTTCAGAGAATGAGTCTCTCCTCCCTTTCTGACACTTGAGTATTTGACTCTGATCTGGTTTCTTGCTTTGGTACTCTGATCCATGCAGCATCTGGAAATCAAGACCATTCTATTTCCTTAGTCACTGTGCCAGAGCAAGAGTGATAATTTGACTTCTTCTTTGCCGATTTGGATGCCTTTAATTTCCTTTTGTTGTCTGATTGCTGAGGCTAGGACTTCTAGTACTATGTTGAATAGTAGTGGTGATAATGGACATCCCTGCCGTGTTCCTGACCTTAGTGGAAAAGCTTTCAGTTTTTCTCCATTGAGAATGATATTTGCAGTGGGTTTTTCATAGATGGCTTTGATGATATTGAGGTATGGGCCCTCTATCCCTACACTTAGAAGGGTTTTGATCAGGAAGGGATGCTGTACTTTGTCAAATGCTTTTTCAGAATCTATTGAGAGTATCATATGGTTCTTGTTCTTTCTTTTATTGATGTGTTGTATCACATTGACTGATTTGCGGATGTTGAACCAACCTTGCAGCCCTGGGATAAATCCCACTTGGTCGTGGTGAATAATCCTTTCAATGTACTGTTGAATCCTATTGGCTAGTATTTTGGTGAGAATTTTTGCGTCTGTGTTCATCAAGGATATTGGTCTATAGCTCTCTTTTTTGATGGGATCCTTGTCTGGTTTTGGGATCAAGGTGATGCTGGCCTCATAAAATGAGTTTGGGAGTTTTCCTTCCATTTCTATTTTTTGGAACAGTTTCAGGAGAATAGGAATTAGTTCCTCTTTAAATGTTTGGTAGAATTCCCCCGGGAAGCCATCTGGCCTGGGGCTTTTGTTTGTTTGGAGATTTTTAATGACTGTTTCAATCTCCTTACTGGCTATGGGTCTGTTCAGGCTTTCTATTTCTTCCTGGTTCAATTTTGGTAGTTTATATGTTTCTAGGAATGCATCCATTTCTTCCAGATTGTCAAATTTGTTGGCATAGAGTTGCTCATACTATGTTCTTATAATAGTTTGTATTTCTTTGGTGTTAGTTGTGATCTCTCCTCTTTCATTCATGATTTTATTTATTTGGGTCCTTTCTCTTTTCTTTTTGATAAGTCTGGCCAAGGGTTTATCAATTTTATTAATTCTTTCAAAGAACCAGCTCCTAGTTTCGTTGATTTGTTCTATTGTTTCTTTGGTTCCTATTTCATTGATTTCTGCTCTGATCTTTATGATTTCTCTTCTCCTGCTGGGCTTAGGGTTTCTTTCTTGTTCTTTCTCCAGCTCCTTTAGGTGTAGGGTTAGGTTGTGTACCTGAGACCTTTCTTGTTTCTTGAGAAAAGCTTGTACCGCTATATATTTTCCTCTCAGGACTGCCTTTGTTGTGTCCCACAGATTTTGAACCGTTGTATTTTCATTATCATTTGTTTCCATGATTTTTTTCAATTCTTCTTTAATTTCGCGGTTGACCCATTCATTCTTTAGAAGGATGCTGTTTAGTCTCCATGTATTTGGGTTCTTTCCAAACTTCCTTTTGTGGTTGAGTTCTAGCTTCAGAGCATTGTGGTCTGAAAATATGCAGGGAATGATCCCAATCTTTTGATACCGGTTGAGTCCTGATTTAGGACCGAGGATGTGATCTATTCTGGAGAATGTTCCATGTGCACTAGAGAAGAATGTGTATTCTGTTGCTTTGGGATGAAATGTTCTGAATATATCTGTGATGTCCATCTCATCCAGTGTATCATTTAAGGCCTTTATTTCCCTGTTGATCTTTTGCTTGGATGATCTGTCCATTTCAGTGAGGGGAGTGTTAAAGTCCCCTACTATTATTGTATTATTGTTGATGTGTTTCTTGGATTTTGTTATTAATTGGTTTATATAGTTGGCTGCGCCCACGTTGGGGGCATAGATATTTAAAATTGTTAGATCTTCTTGTTGGACAGACCCTTTGAGTATGATATAGTGTCCTTCCTCATCTCTTATTATAGTCTTTGGCTTAAAATCTAATTGATCTGATATAAGGATTGCCACTCCTGCTTTTTTCTGATGTCCATTAGCATGGTAAATTCTTTTCCACACCCTCACTTTAAGTCTGCAGGTGTCTTCGGGTTTAAAATGAGTTTCTTGGAGGCAACATATAGATGGGTTTTGTTTTTTTATCCATTCTGATACCCTGTGTCTTTTGATTGGGGCATTTAGCCCATTAACATTCAGGGTAACTATTGAGAGATATGATTTTAGTGCCATTGTATTGCCTGTAAGGTGACTGTTACTGTATATTGTCTCTGTTCCTTTCTGATCTACCACTTGTAGGCTCTCTCTTTGCTTAGAGGACCCCTTTCAGTATTTCCTGTAGAGCTGGTTTGGTGTTTGCAAATTCTTTCAGTTTATTGTTTGTCCTGGAAGCTTTTAATCTCTCCTTCTATTTTCAATGATAGCCTAGCTGGATATAGTATTCTTGGTTGCATGTTTTTCTCGTTTAGTGCTCTGAAAATGTCATGCCAGCTCTTTCTGGCCTGCCAGGTCTCTGTGGATAAGTCAGCTGCCAATCTAATACTTTTACCATTGTATGTTACAGACTTCTTTTCCCGGGCTGCTTTCAGGATTTTCTCTTTGTCACTAAGGCTTGTAAATTTTACTATTAGGTGACGGGGTGTGGGCCTATTCTTATTGATTTTGAGGGGCGTTCTCTGAACCTCCTGAATTTTGATGCTCGTTCCCTTTGCCATATTGGGGAAATTCTCCCCAATAATTCTCTCCAGTATACCTTCTGCTCCCCTCTCTCTTTCTTCTTCTTCCGGAATCCCAATTATTCTAATGTTGTTTCGTCTTATGGTGTCACTTATCTCTCGAATTCTCCCGTCATGGTCCAGTAGCTGTTTGTCCCTCTTTTGCTCAGCTTCTTTATTCTCTGTCATTTGGTCTTCTCTATCGCTAATTCTTTCTTCTGCCTCATTTATCCTAGCAGTGAGAGCCTCCATTTTTGATTGAACCTCATTAATAGCTTTTTTGATTTCAACTTGGTTAGATTTTAGTTCTTTTATTTTTCCAGAAAGGGCTTTTATATCTCTGGAGAGGGTTTCTCTAATATCTTCCATGCCTTTTTCAAGCCCGGCTAGAACCTTGAGAATTGTCATTTTGAACTCTAGATCTGAAATATTACCAATGTCTGTATTAATTAGGTCCCTAGCCTTCGGTACTGCCTCTTGTTCTTTTTTTTGTTGTGAATTTTTCCGCCTTGTCATTTTGTCCAGCTAAGAGTATATGAAGGAGCAAGTAAAATACTAAAAGGGTGGCAACAATCCCAGGAAAATATGCTTTAACCAAATCAGAAGAGATCCCAAATCGTGAGGGGGGATTTCTCCCCTCTCACGATTGGGTGAGGGATCTCCTCCGATTGGGATCTCCTTTGATTGGGATCTCCCAATCTCTTCTGATTGGGATCTCCCAATCTCTTCTGATTTGGATCTCTTCTGATTTGGGGATAAAAAGAGTTTCAAAAAGAAAGAAAGAAAAAAAAGAAAAAAAAGAATTAAAAAAAAGAGATTGAATTAAAAATTCAATCAAGAATTTAAAAAAGAATTAAGAAAAAAAAGATTGAAGAGATTAGGATCTCTTCTGATTTGGGGATAAAAAAGGTTCAAAAAGAAAGAAAGAAAAAAAAGAAAAAAAAAGAAAATGAATAAACAAAATTATAAAAAAGAAAAATATATATATTAGATAATCTAGTTAAAAAACGTTATAAGAGAAAAGGGTAAAAGTTATAAAAAATTTTAGCAGAAGAAGAGAAAAAAAATGAAATTGAAAAAAATTAAATTAACTGCAAGACTGAAAAATCACAGGCAGAAAGCCATGAGTTCCGTGGTTTGTTTTCTCCTGCTCTGGAATTCTTGTGCTCTCTCCTTGGTATTGAAACTGTACTCCTTGGTAGGTGAACTTGGTCTTGCCTGGATTTCTTGTTGATCTTCTGGGGGAGGGGCCTGGTGTAGTGATTCTCAAGTGTCTTTGCCCCGGGCGGAATTACACCACCCTTACCAGGGGCCAGGCTGAGTGATCTGCTCGGCTTTGCTTTCAGGAGCTTTTGTTCCCTGAGCGCTTTCCGTAGAGTTACAGAGGACGGGAATACAAATGGCGGCCTCCTGGTCTCCGGCCTGGAGGAGCCGAGAGCCCAGGGCCCCGCTCCCCAGTGCGCCCTCAGCGAACAGCTCCCAGTAACTCGCGTCTGCCCAACCTCCGGCCACGCTCCGAGCTCACCGAGCTTGCGACCGGTTCAAGGCAACTCCAAGCTGCGAGCTTACTGTCGGCTCTGTCTCTGCAGTCAGCTTTCCCGTTCCAATATCCGCAAGCTCTGCGACACTCGGACACCCCCGATCCTTCTGTGACCCCGCAGGACCTGAGGTCACGCCGACCCTTTGTGGGCTTCGCCCCGGTTTAGCCTCCGGAGCGATGTACCTCAGCGGAACAGACTTTTAAAAGTCCTGATTTTGTGCTCTGTTGCTCCGCCGCTTGCCGGGAGCCGGCCCGTCCCCCCGGGGTCTATCTTCCCGTCGCTTTGGATTCACTTCTCCGCCAGTCCTACCTTTCAGAAAGTGGTTGTTTTTCTGTTTCTAGAATTGCTGTTCTTCTTCTCCTCGATCTGCCGATGGATTTGCAGGTGTTTGCAATCTTTAGATAAGCTCTCTAGCTGATCTCCTGCTAGCTGAGGTAGTCTCAGCCTGCTACTTCTCCGCCATCTTGACTCCTCCCTGCATTTTTCAATTTTTTTGAGCGAGGCTTGGATGGCTATATATTTTCCCCTAGGACCACCTTTGCTGTATTCCATAGGTATTGGACCGAAGTGTCTTCATTCTCATTCGTTTCCATGAATTGTTTCAGTTCTTCTTTGATCTCCTGGTTGATCCAAGCATTATTAAGCAAGGTGGTCTTTAGCTTCCAGGTGTTTGAGTTCCTTCGGAACTTTTCCTTGTAATTGAGCTCCAGTTTCAAAGCATTGTGATCTGAGAATATGCAGGGAATAATCTCAGTTTTTTGGTATCGGTTGAGTCCTGATTTGTGACCCAGTATGTGGTCTATTCTGGAGAAGGTCCCGTGTGTACTTGAGAAGAATGAGTATTCTGTTGTTTTAGGGTGGAATGTTCTGTATATATCTATGAGGTCCATCTGGTCCAATGTGTCATTCAATGCTCGTTTCTTTATTGATTTTCTGCTTCGATGATCTGTCTAATTCTGAAAGAGGCATGTTAAGATCTCCTACGATTAGTGTATTCATATCAATATGACTCTTTTTCTTGATTAACAGTTTTCTTAAGTAATTGGCTGCTCCCATATTGGGATCATCTTGGTGGATAGTCCCTTTAAGGATTATGTAGTGTCCTTCTGTATCTCTGACTACAGTCTTTAGTTTGAAGTCTAATTTATCTGATATGAGAATCGCTACCCCAGCCTTCTTTTGAGTTCCATTGGCATGAAAGATGCTTCTCCATCCCTTCACTTTCAGTCGGCGTGTATCTTTAGGTTCAAAATAGGTCTCTTGTAGACAACATATGGTTGGGTCCCGTCATTTTATCCAATCTGCAACCCTGTGCCATTATATGGGTGCATTTAGGCCATTCACATTGAGAGTGATTATTGATAGATACGTTTTTTTGACATCGAGTTACCTTTGAAGTCTTTCTTTCTGTAGACTGTCTCTATATTTCTGTTCAATGCTATTCTTGGGATTTTTCCTCTTTTATAGAACCCCCCCCTTAATATTTCCTGCAGTGTCGGCTTGGTGGTTGCATAGTCTTTTAAGCCTTGCCAGTCTTGAAAACTATTTATCTCTCCATCCATTTTGAATGTCAGTCTTGCTGGATAAAGTATTCTTGGCTGCATGTTCTTCTCATTTAGTGCCCTGAATATATCTTGCCAGCTTCTTCTGGCTTGCCAGGTCTCTGTGGACAGGTCTGAAGTTATTCTGATGGGCTTCCCTCTGTAAGTAAGGACCCTCTTTGCCCTGGCGGCTTTCAAGAGATTATACCTACAATTATAATTCCTCAATTTGACTATCAGGTATCGTGATGTTTTTTTGGAATGTATAATCTTGGGTGGAGACCGTTCAGCCTCTAGTACATGAACGCTGGTTTCATTTGCGAGATTCGGAAAATTTTCATGAAGGACTTATTCCACTGTATCTTCTAGACTTCTTTCTTTCTCCTCCCCTTCAGGGATTCCAATAATTCTGACGTTGGAATGCTTCATGGCATCATTTATTTCCCTGATTCTGTTTTCATGGTTTCTAAGCTGTTTGTTCCAGGCTTCCTCCTGGTAGCTTTAAGCTCCGCCCTAACATTGTGAACATCCTGTCTGGTCGCTTTCAGTTCGGCCCTAATCAATTCTGTTTGGTCATCCATGGCTTTCTCCAACCTAGTTATTGCCTGGATAATTGTTAGCCTGAATCTCTTTCTGACATATTGTGTATGTTGATAGCTGTTAGCTCTGTTGCAGAAGGTCCATCCTCTGTATTTTTCTTCTGTTGGGCATTCCTCCTCCTAGTCATTTTGGTGGGAGAAGACTGAACAGATGTAGCTGGATGTATCAACTCTGGTGCAGTCAAGGTGTACCCTGGAACACTTCTGAGCAATCAGGATTTTCCACCCAAACGAGAGAAAAAGAAAAGAAAAAGAAAAAAAAGGAAAAGAAGAAAAAGAAAAGAGAGAGAGAGAGAGAGAGAGAGGAAAGAAAGGGAAGATGAAAAAGAAGGTTCAGCCCAGATGGGCCGCAAGGTAAGATTTATGAAGTAGACAAACAAAAAGAGATAAAAAGACTGATACAAGTATATGGCAAGAGAAAAAATATATATACATATACAAATAAAGAAAGAACCTCGTCAAAAAGAACCACAAGTGTAAAATTTATATGCTATCAGGACAAACACAAAAAACACAGAAACACTGGTGGAAGAAGATGGGAGAGTTCTTATAAATTCTCAGTGTGTGCGAGGAAGGTTGTTTTGATTCTTTCTGGATGTATCTTGATATCTTTGTTAAAGGACTCAACACACAGCTAATAGTCTTTAGACACACAGCCCAACTGTCCTTGGCACAACTTCCTCCTGGGAAAAACAGGAAAATCATACTCCCAATGTGGATGGTATAAAGATCCAGGCCAATATGTAAAATATGCCTGGTATAATCTGAAGCACAATAGGTGGTCAATATTTGTTCAGTATAAGGTGCATCTGGAGCACCACATATACATTCAGAAGCCAAATCTATACTATGCAAAATATCTCCACAGAAGTGGTAAGATATAGCCAAGCCTTCAAATTAATTTAACAAATATTTTGGACTCATAGAAATATCTGGATTTTTACCTCTGAATAACTTGACAGTGAAGATTCTAATTATGAAGTCATCTTGTTACAGCAGTGTTCTAAATCCCATCTGATCCTAAGTATATCCAAATTTTCCTTAAAACAAAGTCCACCTACCAACCTAAATTTCATTTTCCATAAACAGTTTTCTCTAAAATGGTACAAATTGTGCCTTCTTGCTTATTTGCTGACTACAGAAACTCCATGTCATTTTGCCACATTTGACAAGACCGGTTGAGACATCATTTGAAGACTATACTTTGTATCTCTGCGGCTAAGTGCCCAGATTCACTTGTTTTACGTAAGTTAGAAAAACTCACCAGAAACATCTTGGAAGAATTGAAAGGACTGCAAGCGTGAAGTAGAAGTGGTCTTGGGAGCTGCCAAAATCCATGCCTACTAGCATAGTGACCCCTACCTCTCCTGCATGCAGAACTCATGCTGCCTGAAACTCAAACAGTACTTTTCTTTCCTGTCAAATTTGACTTTTTCTTAGGTAAAGGTTAAAAAAAACCCCACAAATGTACATAATAAATATAAAGTTTTAAAGGATCTTGCCTGATCCCAAATAACTCAGCAAAGTAGACTTTCTAGAGTACGGTTGAGCAGAATCTTACAAAGTCCCAAATCTAATTCCTGAAGAGTTAAGTTCTTTGGAGCCAGATGATGAAAATATAAATATTTCAAAAATCAATCCAGTCCCTTTCACCCTCAGTTCCTGCAGATGCAACATGGGCCCAAGGTTTGCAGGGCCTAGATATTCCTTTTCAAACATCTCCCTGGGAACCACCTGGTTGTCTCCTCAGAGACAGCTGTCCTAAACCTTAGCAGATAACAGAATCCCTTTCCCCGGTACTGACAGCCCAGGTGTTAGGAGTGTTTCCCTCTGCTAATGATAAATGTTAGCTCCATTTGGCAACCCCCCAACCTGTTTAGAGATCTGCTGGACAGGAGTGCCCCTGATAGCTTTCAAGGGGCCTCTATATCCTTAGCAGGGTAGAAATGGTGCCAGAGATGAAGGTGTCAGGCATAAGGGACTCTCTTTGTAACAGAGAATATAAAAGGGGGATTTGCATTGTTAAGTCATTTGGGATCCTCAAAGTCTCATATGTGACCCAAAAGAAAAGAGAAGAATACAGAAAACTAGGTGGACTTCTACTCAATTTTATTCAATGTTCATAGAACTTTCCTCACACACTACTCAGAAGGTTGCAATCCTGATATAAGATCCAGAATTATTTCTAAGTAAAAACGTAGCTTGTTTGACTATTAGGATATTCTTCACTCTGTGTGTGTGTGTGTGTGTGTGTGTGTGTGTGTGTGTGTGTCTCACATGCACAGTTTGGATAAATGGCTGTAGAAAAATCTTAATAAACCATAAAAATGGAAGGACACAGATCATATACTCTACTAGATTGCTGCTACAGACTTCAATGATATTCACCCTGTGTTATTTCCTATGATAGTTGAAAGAGATTAGCACAAATTCAGTAGCTTAATTTAACAGAAATGTATTAATTTACAGTTCTGGAGGTCAGAGGTCTAGAAGGGGTTTCATAGGGCTGGCATCAAGGCATCAACAGGGTTCTAGAAGGGAATCTATTGCTTGTCCTTTCAAGTTTCTAGATGTGCCTGCATTTCTTGACTAATGGTTTCATCACTCCAACCTCTGCCTCCGTTGTCACATCTGCTTCTCTGACTCTAAAGCCCTTCCTCCATCCTATAAGAACCTTGTGATTACATTATGCCTACCTGTATAATCCAGGTTAATCTTACCATCTCAAGACTTTTAACTTAATCACACCCATAGATCTCTATCCCATGTCAGGTAATATATTCCAAGCTTGCATGATTAAGACATGGATGTCTTTGGGGACATTTCTCTGCTTCCATACAACTCATCTGTAATTCTAACCTCCTTCCCTCTTGAAAGGCTGCTGTCAGGACAAAACCGTCGTTATTCCCCATGACATCCATTCCTTAGCCAATGGTGATTGCATCAGAGGTGGGAGTGTGTCTTCAACTCCATCAGTGAAACATCCCTCTGAGGGTAGATATATATATATGACAGAGATTCCACTGTGGAACTGAGCTGAGTACTCATGTGTACTCGGGCTACTGATCTGAGCTTTGGGTCATGGGAAAGCACCAGCATGGTGGAGAAAGCAGTGTACAGACAGAAGTAATGCAGATGCATAGATACAGGGAGGGTGTAGTCAAAGGGCAATCAAGTGGGAGTGATGAATGACTCTTTTTACAACCTTGCCATCCTTCTCACTTGCTGTGTTCCTGGATGAGGCATCTGGTTGGATATAACTAATCTGCTTAATACTTAAATAGATTTCTGTTACACACCCCAAATGCTACACAACTATGATAACTTAAGCAGGAGAGTTTAAAAGATTAAACTACAGACCTTGTTTTATCTCCTGCTCCTGTATAGCATCTGCTTGTTTTTATATCCTCTGCAAAACAAGATGACTCAAGACCATCAATACACAGTGTGTGCCTGTAGAAATAGATCTTCTACATCAATGGGGGGGAAATGGGAGGAAATAAAATTACACAAGAACTGAGACCATATACCCCACAGTGGGAACGGAAAATTGGGGCCTTTGACATGTTCAGAAGGAAGGGAGTTTCTTGTATTATGGCCTTTCAAGTTAGTCAAGCATGGGGAGCCTGGACTGGATACATAAAATAAAAATCTCATCAAGGCACAGTCAACAACTACACAAAATAATGCACCAAACATGACAGTTTGATAATGAGAAGAACCCTTGTGTTTGAATTGCATCAGGCTCCCCTCCTCCAGGGAAATTTAATGGAATTAAGTTTCCTCTGTTCCCACTTAGAAGTTCATACATAATCATAGCAGGTTATTACACAGACAGAAATACAAGACTGCAAAGACAGACCTGGTACGTAATGCAATTTATTTCTGCCAGTAACAAATCGACCCTTTGGTAATGGAAGGAAGATATGATGGTAGAGGCTAACAGAAAGTAACATTTTCTCTCCAAAATGTTGCAGCAGATGCACCTTTCCTGTGTGGGCTACTTAGGAGCTAAAAGAATTGTTGCTATTTCAGTTCTCCATGTGGTGAACTCATCAGCCTCTACTGATATCAAGATGACTTAGCACTACTTGGCCTCTGCCAAGTTGACTTGTGCACATATATTTCTGGAAAATTATTAACTTTTTTTTATCAACCTAAGAAGGACCTTATTCTAAATTTTATTTTAATAATCACTGATGCAGTAGAAAATATCAGCCAAGACAATATATCAGTTCCTAAACCCAAAGAAAGGCAAAGCTTTTGAGTTTATTTAGTAAGTTCATAGTAATACATTAGGAAATTTCTGTCTTGCAGTCAGAGTAGCCGGCTCCAATTCCTGGTCCTATCACTTTGTACGGGGGTGAGCGCTGATTGTTTGCTTAACACACCTACATCTTGGTTTCATAGAAAACCTCTGACATACTTGAGAGGGGTTTAGTGGAGATGGATTGAGGTACTGCATGCCTCACACCCAACAGGACTTCAAACACAAAGCAAGTACCTGTCATGTGGTCGTCTTCCCGCTCCTTCTTCCTATGCTTTGTTTTATGGAGCTGAACTGAGTTTAACTAACTCTATAAAACACTGTTATAAAGAGACTTCTAATTCCAGATGGCTTTCTAAACTCAAGTAACTACATTCCTTTGCTCAAAAAGACTCTAATAATTTAAAGACACCAAAAAAGACAAATAAATAACCAATAGCCCATGATGAGCAGGAATACTCCATGCCATAAATATGTCAATTCCTCTCAAATGCAATTATAGTCAAAAACCTCAGCAGGCTATTTGTATGTATGCCAATTTCAGGTTTCTAAAACCTAATGGTTAGATAGAGCAGAATTGCTCAAGACATGACTGAAGAAGTAAAAGAAAATGGAAAGGGCTACCATACCAAATATTATTAAGCTACAGTAATGAAGGGCACTGAGTTATTCATGCAGGATTGGAGAATTGGCAGTAGAGGAGAAGGGAGCCCAGAAACACCCCACACAGAAAAGGGTACATTGTCAGTCCCTAGGGGAAGAAAGGACTGCTGAACAAGTAAAGACACATACTCATTGTTATCTATAAAACAAATTGAATTAACCCATCAACTTATACACAAAAATAATTTCAAACTGGAAGGAGAAATTATGCTAGGTTGTCATAGGTTATTCTGTGATAATAAGTAACCCCAAAATTTCACTGACTTGACCTAACAACATTTATTTCTTGCTCACATAAGATTTTCTGAAGTTCTTAGAATTCTCCAGGGCCACCATTCTCCACACTGCAGTTAATCACTCCAGGGGGCTGTGATCTTGTGGCCACTCCACATCAATATGCGCATCCCTAATTGTAGCAGCAGTGGATACAAGTTTAGGAAATCCCGCACAGGCTCTTAAATGTTTCCACAAAAACTGACACATATCCCTTTTTGCTCATGTTTCTTTGGGCAGATAACTTATAGGACCCTGCCTGTCTGAAAATGGACTAATGCTGCATACAACAAGAATAAGCCATGGGGGGGGGTGCCTGGGTGGCTCGGTTAAGCCGCTGCCTTCTGCTCAGGTCATGATCTCAGGGTCCTGGGATCGAGTACCGTATCCGGCTTTCTGCTCAGCAGGGAGCCTGCTTCCCTCTCTCTCTCTCTCTCTCTGCCTGCCTGTCTGTCTACTTGTGATCTCTGTCTGTCAAATAAACAAATAAAATCTTAAAAAAAAAAAAAAAGAATAAGCCATGGGAACGAAACATTATTAGAAGAAAAAAAAAAGTCCCTGAAGAAGCATATATTCTTATAGCATTTTTATAAATTGCTAAAAACTTTATTAAAAATAAATTTAAAACTTATTAAAAATAAATGTTATTGAGACATATGTTTTTAAAGGTCAAACTTGTATATTTAAAAAGAGAATGAATAAAACTGAATTCAGAGTGATGGTCATGTTTGTGGACAGAACAGAATTGGTAAAGGGGAGATACATACACTGATGGGAGTAGGTGTAGTTGTTTCCATTCTTGAAGCTTTGGCTCTGGATCACTGAGTATTGAAAGAAAATCAACATTTCCAAGGGAATTAACCATGGTCAATAAAAACAAGTCATTTCATAGGAAATGAGATAATTCAGAAGAGAATATTTCTTTAAAAAAATATTTTATTTATTTGATACACAGTGAAAACAAGAGAGATCACAGAGGAAGAGGGAGAAGCAGACTCGCCAATGAGAGGAGAGCCTGATATTGGGCTCAATCCACGACCCTAGGATCATGAACTGAGCCAAAGGCAGTTGATTAACTGACTGAACCACCCAGGCACCCCTGAAGAGAATATTTCTTAAAAAAACTAATGCATCTTCAGATGATTTTGAGAGATACATATTTGAAGAAAAAAAAAATTCCTTGTTCTTTGATCCTTTCCTGGCAGCCTGTCATGTCTTATAGATGGAGTTCCTTAAACACGACTTAAGAGATTTTGAATTTTTAAAAATATTATTTTCTGAATTATCTCATTTCCTATGGAATGAATTATTTTTGTTGACTTTGGCTGTTTCCCCTGGAATTGTTTACTTCTACTAATAGTAAAAATAGTTATTTGTGAAGTGAAAATAAAATCATTAGTAAGGTTAAAAGATAAAAACAAAAACAAAAACTTACTTAACAAAAGTTAAGATGATGGAACATGTCAGAGAAATGGTTGCAAAACCCAGTGCAAAATGTTCAAAAACATTGCACAGTATAATACATATACAGAGAACAGAAATGTTATTAGGATTAAGAAGGCTATTTGTTATACTTTTTCCAGAGTGTATATATTTCCTGATGTGTGGTGTATCGTTTCAAGCTGCAGATTGAGCTCTTTCTTCTAGCGAATTTGGTTTCGTTACATTTGGGAAAGAAATTTGTTTCCATTGCATTAGTTCTTCATCCTCACAAATCCCAATGCATGCATGTGATCTCTTTCTCTGATGTCATGTAATGTCTAAAATGAATTCCTGTTTCTCTTTTAACACTTTGTGCAGTGATGGTGCTTAATTTATTTGAATCTCTGGACAACTATATGTTCAGACTCACCCTCTTTGGTTAACTTATCTTCTGGCATATGCTTTTTACTTCATTTTGATTTCATTTATTCTTTCTAATATTTAAGCACAGATCATCACTGCTTATTTCTTATTGTTGAACCAGGACTGATGAAGCATGATGGACAGAGAGAAGGAAAGAAGCATGTTATGGGAACTCATTCTATTTGGTCTTCTCTGTTTGTTCATGTATCAAAAGACATTCATTCATATGCTTTTCTGTGATTTGCAATTTACCTAAATAAGTTATTTTCTTTTCCCTAGAAGGTGCATTTCTCCTCAATTTTATACTAGAAATATTGGTAAAGTACCAAACTCTCTGGGTTATAATCTGATCCTTTCATATTATATCCCTTTTTCTCCTCAAACATTACCTTGGGCTAATAAGTAAGTCTTAATCAACAGCAGTGGAATGGATCCTACTCCACTCTTCCCTCTTTGCCACTCTTTTGTGTAAATCTGCATCTTCCAAAACTTATTCACTTGCCTTTTGAAAGACAACTCCCCCCCAACTCCTAATGTCAGTGTAATTATACAACCTTGTGACATGTCTTAGGACACATACTTACACCTTTGGAGGATGTGGATCTTGCTTGAGATTCAAAGAAAAAAAAAAAAAAAAGCACTTCAAAAACTCCAGGAAAAACATACACATACATGTAAACTTTCAAGAAAGATATGATGTAAATGTGAATCCACCTAAAATGTTGTCTAATGAGCATGGAGGGAAGTAGCTTGTCTTTTACAATAGAAATATTCTGCTCTGCTTGCCCCAGGGTCATAATATTGGGCTTGGAAAAAGGGATGCAACTCAACCATATGACTACGCACTGGATAAATATTTACTGTAAGTTTTTTAAGGAAATGTGTTGGTTTTTAACTCTTAAATCAACCTACAAAGTACATAAAACTTAATTTTGTACAGAATATAAAATAAATGTTACCAGGGATTGGAGTGTGTGTGTAGAAATGGAGATGACAAGAGATGGAAATCAGATTATAAAAATATGTAATTAATCATATCACTTATATTTTTACATAACTAATACAAGTACTTTCTGAAATTTGGAAGAAGTCAGAAGAAGATAGGGAAGTGATTTAAGGGAACTAAATTTTAAAATTTCAAAACAGAATTACTTGATAACATCTGAGAATTATTTTAATATTACTGAAATTACTCAATGGGCTATGACTATTTTGGTGGCAACAACCAAAACTCAAAGAAGAAAGGGTTGAAAATCATGGTAGGGGAGGAATTTGTGGTGTGCAGAGGGCTATGTTTTTTATTATAGAATCATGTTTTTTTTTATTTTTTTAAATTTCTTTCCATTGTTCCAGAATTCATTATTTGTGCACCACACCCAATGCTCCACGCAATACATGCCCTCCATAAAACCCACCACCAGGCTCACCCAACCTCCTGTACCCTGCCCCTCCAAAACCCTCATATTATTTTTCAGAGTCCACAGTCTCTCATGGTTCATATCCTCCTCCCATTTCCCCCAACTCCCTTCTCCTCTCCATCTCCCTGTGTCCTCTTTGTTATTTCTTATGCTCCACAAATAAGTAAAACCATATCAGAATTGACTCTCTCTGCTTGACTTATTTCACTCAACATAATCTCTTCCAGTCCCATCCATGTTGCTACAAAAGTTGGGTATTCATCCTTTCTGATGGAGGCATAATACTCCATAGTGTATATGGACCACATCTTCCTTATCCATTCGTCCACTGAAGGGCATCTTGGTTCTTTCCACAGTTTGGTGACCGTGGCCATTGCTGCTATGAACATTGGGGTACCAATGGCCCTTCTTTTAACTACTTCTGTATCTTTGGGGTAAATACCTAGTAGCACAATGGCAGGGAAGCTCTATTTTTAATTTCTTAAGGAACCTCCACACTGTTCTCCAAAGTAGCTGCACCAACTTGCATTCCTATCAACAGTGTAACAGGGTTCCCCTTTCTCCACATACTCTACAACACATGTTGTTTACTGTCTTGTTGATTTTGGCCATCCTAACTGGTGTAAGGTGGTATCTCAGTGTGGTTTTGATTTCAATCTCCCTGATGGCTAGTGATGATGAACATTTTTTCATGTGTCTATTAGCCATTTGCATGTCTTCATTGGAGAAGTGTCTGTTCATGTCTTCTGCCTATTTTTTGACATGATTATCTCTTTTTTGTGTGTTGAGTTTGAGAAGTTCTTTATAGATCCTGGATATCAACCCTTTGTCTATATTGTCCTCTGAATAACTTCTCCTATTCCGTGGGTTGCTTCTTGGTTTTGTTGACAGTTTCCTTTGCTGTGCAGAAGTTTTTGATCTTGATGAAGTCCCCAAAATTCATTTCCACTTTTGTTTCCTTTGCCTTTGGGGACATATTTTGAAAGAAGTTGCTGTGGCCGATGTTGAAGAGGTTACTGCCTATGTTCTCCTCTAGGATTCTGATGGATTCCTGCCTCACTTTTAGGTCTTTTATCCATTTCGAGTTTATCTTTGTGTATGGTGTAAGAGAACGGTCGAGTTTCATTCTTCTATACATAGCTTTCCAATTTTCCCAGCACAATTTATTGAAGAGATTGTCTTTTTTCCACAGTATATTTTTTCCTGCTTTGTTGAAGATTATTTGACCATAGAGTCAAGGGTCCATATCTGGGCTCTCTACTCTGTTCCACTGGTCTATGTGTCTGTTTCTGTGCCAGTACCATGCTGTCTTGGTGATCACAGCTTTGTAGAAAAGCTTGAAATCAGACAACGTGATGCCCCCAGTTTTGTTTTTCTTTTGCAGTATTTCCTTAGCAATTTGGGGTCTTATCTGATTCCATACAGATTTTAGGATTGTTTGCTCAGCTCTCTGAAAAATGTTGGTGGAATTTTCATTGGAATGGCATTTAAAGTATAGATTGCTATAGGCAGTATAAACATTTTAACAATGTTTATTTTTCCAATCCATGTCTGCTCTAATCTTGATTATTTCCCTTCTTGTGTGTGGAGTTGGCTTATTTTGTTGTTGATACTCCCAATTCTTTAAGGTGTAAAGACAGCTGGTGTATTTTGGATTTTTCAATTTTTTTGAGGGAGGCTTGGATGACTGTATTTCCCCTTTAGGATTGCCTTTGCTGTACCCCATAGGTTTTTGACTGAAGCGTCTTCTTTCTCATTGGTTTCTAATTGTTTACGTTCTTTTTTGATTTCCTGGTTGATCTGAGCATTCTTAAGCAAAGTGGTCTTTAGCTTCCACATGTTTGAGTTCCTTCTGAACTTTTCCTTGTGATTGAGCTCCAGTTTCAAAGCATTGTGATCTGAGAATATGCAGGGAATAATCTCAGTCTTTTGGTATTGGTTGAGCCCTGATTTGTGACCCAGTATGTGGTCTATTCTGGAGAATGTTCCATGTGTACTCAAGAAGAATGAATATTCTGTTGTTTTAGGGTGGAATGTTCTGTATATATCTTTGAGGTCCATCTGGTCCAATGTGTCATTCAATGCTCTTCTTTATTAGTTTTCTGCTTGGATGATCTGTCTATTACCGATAGTGGTGTGTTAAGATCTCCTACTATTAATGTATTCATATGAGTATGACTCTCTATCTTGATTAACAGTTTTCTTATATAATTGGCTGCTCCCATATTGGGGGCTAAATATTTACAATTGTTAGATCTTCTTGGTGGGTAGACCTTTAAGAATGATGTAGTGTCCTTCTTTATCTCTGACTTCAGTCTTTAGTTTAAAATCGAATTTATCTGATATAGGAATCACTACCTCAGCCTTCTTTTGAGGCCCATTGTCATGAAAGATGCTTCTCCATCCCTTCACTTTCAGTCTGGATGTATTCTTAGGTTCAAAATGGGTCTCTTGTAGATGACATATGGATGGGTCCTATCATTTTATCCAACATGCAACCCTATGCCATTTTATGGGCACATTCAGGCCATTCACATTGAGAGTGGTTATTAGAAGATACGTTTTTATTGACATCATGTTACCTGTGAAGTCTCTGATTCTATAGATTGTCTCCATAAATTTCTGTTCAATGATACTCTTGGGTTTTTTCCTCTTCTGTAGAACCCCCTTAATATTTCTTGTAGTGCCATCTTGGTGATCAAATACTCTTAAACCATGCTGGTCTTGGAAGCTCTTTATTTCTCCATCCATTTTGAATGTCAGTCTTACTGGATAAAGTATTCTTGGCTGCATGTTCTTTGCATTTAGTGCCCTGAATAGTGCCAGTCCTTTCTAGCTTGTCAGGTTTCTTTGGACAAGTCTGACGTTATTCTGATGGACCTTCCTCTTTATGTAAGGAATCTCTTCCCCCAGCTGCTTTCAAGAGCTCCTGTCTAAAATTATGATTCATCATTTTCACAATCATGTGTCTCGAGGTCTTTCTAGATTCTATGATCTTAGTGGGAGACCTTTCTACCTCTAGGACATGAATGCTTGTTCCATTCACCAGACTGGGAAAATTTTCATGAAGAATTTCTTCAACTACATCCTTTAGTCTTCTTTCTTTCTCCTCCCCCTCAGGGTTTCCAATAATTCTGACATTGGAACATTTCATGGTATCACTTATTTCCCTAATTATGTTTTCCAGACTTCTAAGCTGTTTCTTCCAGGCCTCCTCCTGATCCTTTTTCTCAATCAGTTTGTCCTCTAGATCACTAATTCTATCTTCTGCCTCAGTTACCCTAGCTGTTAGAGAATTTATATTAGTTTGGAACTCATTGATAGCATTGTTAACATCTTCCCTGGTGGCTTTCACTTTTGCCCTAATCAATCCCTTTTTGTCATTAAAGCCTTTTCCCAACCTAGCCATTGCCTGGATAATTGATTATCAATTATCCCTGAATTCCCTTTCCAAAATGCTGTTTATGTCACATCCAATAGGTCTTATGGAGAGGGTCCAGTCTATGAACTTTTCCTCTGTTGGGCATTTCTCCTCCTAGTCATTTTGGTGAGAGGTGGCTGAACGGATGTGTAGCTGAATGTATCAACCATGGTGTAGGCAAGTTGTACCCTGGAATGCTTCTGAGCAATTGGAGCCCCCCGCCAAAAAAAAGAAAGAAAAAAGAAAAAAAGAAAGAGAGGGAAAAAAAAAAAAAAGAAAAGAGAAGACCCAACCTGAATGGGTCCCAAAGGTAAGATTTATGAAGTATACAAAAAAACAAACAAACAAACAAACAAACAACAAAAAACAGACAAACAAAAAGACTGACAAAATAAATGACAAGAAAAAAAAAAACAGCCAAAATGAACCCCAATTAAAAGGTTTATATACTACTGATGAGGGAGCAGGTTGGCTGAGAACAAAGCAAAAGCTGGCACCTTGCACCCCCTCTCCACCCATTCCCCTCGTAATATATGTGACATTCCTCAGGCACCCCTGACTGCCCTAAAAGGAAAATAAATAGTTAACTTGCAGAGATCACAATCCTGCAAGACAGGAGTCTCCCTTGGTTTACCAATGTCCTAGAGATTTACAACAAAGACGGTATCTTAACAATAGCACAATTTCCAGAGGCAAATAGCTCAGTTCCTCAAGCCCTAACAAAAGTTAAATTTCTTCTAAACCCAAATCTCACTAACAAGGACACTTGATAGGAGAAATATGAAACTTTATCTCTAGATCTCCAAGATAGTGTCAAGAATCTTTCCCAAGCATATGACCCACTGATATATATCTAAAGGGTCTCACAAGAAAATTTTTATTATTAGTAATAAATAACCTTTTTCCCAATAATAGCTAGCCCCTCAAGGTCCTGGAGAACTTGCTTCCAAAATTCCTTAGAGACTAACATCACCCCCTTTGTTCTCACCTACCCAACTCCTGTATATATAATCAGCCACTCCTCGGGATAATGGGGCAACAGCTCTTTCTACCCACAGGTCCTGTCCCTGTGCTTTAATAAACCACCATTTTGCACCAAAGATGTCTCAAGAATTCTTTCTTGGTCATTGGCTCTGGACCTCAGCCCACCGAACCTCACCTAAGTTCTAGAACTTCATCACTACCAGAGCAAAAACAAATACACAGAAACACTGACAGAAGAAAAAGATGAGAGGGTAGTTATAAATTCTCATTGTGGGTGAGGAGGGTTATTTTGATTCTTCCTGGGCTTATCTTGATATCTTTGTTAAAGGGCTCAACTTACCTGAGATAAAGGGGGATTAAAACTTATTTTTATATAGGGGTAGTATTTATATATAGGAGAAAGAGGATTACCTTAAAGCTTATCTCTATAGAATATTAAAAAAATCAAAAAGCAAAAGAAAAACACAGGCATATGTATCAAAAAAAAAAAAAAAGTTCAAATTATTATGGAATTTGTACCGAACATCTCATTGTGATGGTAAATAGGTTAAAAATATTTAAAAATTAAAAAGAATGAGAAAAGTGGGAATGAATTAAAAATGAAAGTTGTATCTATGAAGTAGTGGTAGTTTTCCTTTTTTCTTTCTTTCTTCTTATTTATTTATTTATTTATTTGGACTGACTTTCTGGGAGTGGGGCCTGCCTCCTGGTTTTTCAGGCAGTCTTGCTAGATTTGAGTCCTCCTGCCCCCTCCTGAGGAAACTGGTTTTTCAGGCTTTTGTTCTCTGGAGGCTTTTGTTTGTTTGTTTGTTTGTTTGTTTTTTCTTTCCCTCCCCTTGGTGGTTCTTTGGAGGTTTAGAGGAAAGCAAACTGCACCTGCACCTCCATTTCAGAGAGAAGCCTCAGTCTGTTTCCTTCTGGGAGCTCCAGAGCACATAAATTCTCCCTCTCTTGCAGGCAGACTGCAACTCAGACCCCAGTCACGCAGCAGGTGTGCAGTGCAAAGGCTGTGGTTCTAGATAGCGCTGGCTGACATCCACACCAGACTCTCTCATGCACACCACCACCCAGACGCTCTCACGAGCACCAGTGGTTCAGAGACCAACACTTAACTTCTTTGTCACACTTTCTCTGGCTCAGCGCCAGAAGTGGCTGTCCTGGGTCCATGGGCTTAAGCCCTTGTCCCTCACCACCCAATTCCACCAATTTCCCTTTAAGATCTGTTGGGTCCATGGTCAAAGGAGCAAGACTGATACAAAGCAAAGGTCAAGCAAAGCTTTATTTCACGCCAAGCATCAAGAATCAAACTGACAGGCCAGGGCCATCTCTTGCAAAGAGGCGACCCCTCCCAGCCTCATGGATTAACTTTTATAGAATAAAGACCATGGGATTGAGCCTGGCCACACACAGGTGGCCAATTGAATTACAATTCACCCTATAGTAGTTATTTGAACAAGCCTATCACTCTGGTTAGAATTGGCACCCAAAAGGCAGGGCCCACATTCTTGGGTGGTTAGATAGGTGCTTCCCTGATTGGATGTCTCCACCTGGCTTGGCTCATCCTTGTATTCTGGGCTCTGTTACCACTCCCTGACCCGATACGTCCTGGTATATGGGCTCTGTTATCAGGGGCTGGTCAGTCATATTTTTCTGGTTTCCCAGACTTGTTTCTAAGTAAGTTCCTCTGGGGGGGGGGGCAGGGTCAATCTAAGTTTACTGCATAAACAACAAAATGGCTTGCTCTGGCTAAGCAGACCCTTCCAGATATTTTGCTCTTTTTGAGTGCTTTCAACCAGACTCCAAGTTAATGCTGGTCCCCAATCACAGGGCACTCTCGAATTGGTGTCTTACTTTTCAACGGGTCACTTCTGGTGGCTCCCTCCCCCTTTTGTTTATCTTCTGATATCAGTCCGATGTTCCCACTCTGCTTTACTTGTCCGCTGGCATCTTCTGCACCTGTAGAGAACCAGAAGTGTGTAATTCTAATCTCAGGCTGATTTCATGGGTGATCAGAGTTCTTTGGTAGATAATCAGCTCACTTTAGGGGACTGGTTGAAACAGCACCTCCTAATTCCCTGCCATCTTTTCTCCACCCCCCACCTTATTTCTCATGTTTTTTTTTGTTTGTTTGTTTGTTTGTTTGTTTACTATGTGTGTATTACTTTGACAAATATTAAAACATAATTTTTTAGTTACTACTTACATACAAAATAATTGTACATCTACTCTGTTTAAATTTCTCAACATTTGAGCTCACTGATTCCAAACATAATATCACCATGTTACTGTCTGGCACCATGTGGGTGCTTTCTGTGGCAATATCTCCAAGTTCTCTTTGCCTTGAATTGCTCTGCAGGTGAAAATAGGCCTGTTGACCTCTCAGACCTAGAAGGAAGGTGACAACCACCACTTGTCTGAATTCCTGTCTGGAAAACTAATGGAAATGAGAACAACAGTCTTTACTAATACTACAGTTTCCCAAAATGATTAATGATGGGGAAAGTCCACTATACCTCTGCCCTTCTCAGAATTAAGACCTGTCTTCACTATTGGGTTAATAGCAAAATAATTTTGTTACATTTTTTTGTTCAGGTCAGTGTCTCTGAAGCTGAACGCTATTTTTAAGTATCTCACATGATCAAAAATGATAAATTACAGTGGCATTGCTGGTGTTATATTGAGTGTTTATCTCTGCTACAACTCACTCTAAGTCAGAGCAGTTTCCAAGTGGCTATTATGACAGTCAGAGCTCCTTTAAGTTAACTCACATTCAAAAACAGAACTCGCAACAGCCCATTATCTAAATAGATGAAGGAGAGACAAAACACAGTTCACTGACTGGAATTCACTTAGGTAATTAAAGAAGTCTAATCCTCCAAATGGAGAAAGAGTAAGAATCTAGATGTGTTTGAAAGCAGCTTTGTGTCTTTCAAATAAGTTGAGAGAAGTATATTCAAGCTAAAGAAGCCCAGACCAGGGTCAATAGTTAGCTGTTGTTGAATGCCTGAGGGCTGGTTTCAAAGCTAATGATCACACTCTCCTTTACACCCCAGAAGGCAGACTAGACCAAATGGACACAAGCCTGGGGATCAATAAGAAGCTAACTTCTCTAATGGTTAGAGGTATTCCTCACAATTTTGAACTTCTGGAGAGTTGGGGTGGCTTGGAAAGAGCAGGAATGCAACAAGCAGAGTCAGGGGAAAATGCCCTAGGACCCTGGACAGCTCCCTCTCACTGCCCTGGCCTTTTTTCCATCCCCTTTACTTTTCATTTTTCACTTTTAAAAGAGATCCAGAGCCATAGCATAATAAAAATAGTCTTATAGTTATTCCTGCCTGAGAAAAGGAAAATTAGTATATTTCACCCCTGCTCCCCTGGTTAGTTCAGCATAAATATTTTTTATTTATTTATGCAGGACCCAGGTTTAGATTTTCTTTTTTCTTTCAATCTGAATGTGGACTAATCTTTTTAAACTTGGGTCCAATATTCAAGATTCAAACTTTGCATGTAAGACTAAGAATATCATATAAATTGATAAAAAGATTAAAATCCAGTAGATAAATAGGTGAAGAAAGTAAAGGGAACATTCATAAAAGACACTATTACTGGTGAATATATAGGGAAATTTAAACCTATTATGAATAATAACAGCAACAACAAAGCATCCTGTCACAGGAAGGTAGGAAAAAAGAAATTAGAAATCTTATATATTGCTTGGAAGCTAACTAGCCACTAAGACCTGCCTAAGCTAGGGGAGGACCTCCCTGGGAATAACAGGTGTGGTGGAACCTTTAAGAACTATTTAGAATGTCTAAGCACCACTTTTATATTCCTGTTAGCTGCTCAGACTGACCCTTTGGCGTAGAGCTGCCTTTTACCAACTCCTCTCCACCCCATCTTAAACACACTAGACATGTAGAAACATAAAGTTACTTTATAGAATTAAGCTCAAAGTTCACTTTCTCTAACAAGACTTTACTGAGATTTTCATTGAAGAAAATAAGAATCCAACTCTCAGCATACTTTTTTGAGTGTGTTTCCTAGGCCATGTGTCCCTCAAAGATAAGAACTATGGATTGTCTATTTTGAGATCTATGGATTCTTTGTTCATTTCCACGGTAGGTCACCACCAGGCACAATGATTTTATTTATTGAAAAATTATGGGAGAATTGTGCAGGTGGTTCTACAGAAGATACCACATGGGATATTAGGACTTCTTGGTGCTCATCAAATGGGCTAAAGCAGGGAGCAAAAAGCTGTACTTACACTATCATCTGTTCCAGGTTCTTGGCATAGACACCAGTTGCAAAGTTTTTGTCTGAGAAGTGGATCTCCTTCCCAAGTTTCATGACAAAACAAATTAAAAGGCCATATTGACTTGCTCTGGGTTTAATGTTTGTTTATTTTCATGCATGCAGACTCATGAGTGTGATGGATCCCTTACTCTCTTTTGTTTATAATTTTTCATCAGCTTTTTGCCACATAACATAAAATAGTTGATTGACAGTCCATGGGAGGAGGGCATTTACATTTTAACCTACTCAGTAAAGCAGTACACTGTGTACCATGTGGGAGAATCTTACATATTTTATGCCTAGAGCTTCCAAAAGCATTTGTAGGCCAGAGAAGTAGTCGGCTCCTTAGGGCGGTGCTGGATAACCAATATTCTGATCCTGGGACATAACTCATCTGGGACCATCTTTCTGGTAGCTATTAAACGTATGGCTCTTAAGTATTGTTGCTTTTCCTACTAGAAAGTGGAGTCTGTTAGCCATCACCTTGAATTTGTAATGGGCAGAATACAATGGAAGGAGCACTGTTTGGCTTCTCAAAAAGAGGTGGAAGAAAGCCATGCAGTTTCCACCTGGTTCTCTTGGTATGTTCTTGTGGGACGAAAGCCAGATGCCCCATAAGTCCATGTTCCCCAAATCCCCCATGATGGAGAGGCCATGTGATACATCAGCTTTGTTTATGAACAGCCCTGTTTAGCCCAGTTGAGCCCTCTGCGAATTGCAGCTCCAGCCAAGGCTGACTACAGCAGCATGAAAAACCCAACCAAGAATTGCTTATCCTAGCCTTTCCTGAATAGCTGACCCACAAAACTGAGCAAAATTAATGATGCTTTAAGTTGCTGAGTTTGGGGATAATTTATTATTATGAGTCAATTGTCAATAGATATCTCTTAACCCCAAAGAGAGTCACCTGGAAGTGTACTCTATTCATATTAGGGCAGGCTGCACTTTTCATTTCTCATATAGCCCTAATTTCCTCCAGTCCATGATGTGCCTCAAAGAGTTAATCTATATGAAAACACTTGTACACCGAAACTGTAAACTTTGTCATAATTATGCCAGAGAAAATGAAACACCATATAAAAACAAGTTATCATCATTATTATAATTGTTGAATTTTCCAAATAGCAAACTTGGAAAGACGCTTTTAATTCAATGCCCAATTTACAGTAAATCTAATGGAGAGAGATGAGAACTATACCTGTCATTGGTAGCATGGCAGAGCCTAAGCTGTCTTCTTCCTTCTCTTCTTCCACCCCACTTCCTTCTCTTCTTCCTTCTCTTCTTCCACCCCAGCCCCTGTGTTTCTTAGTCATCCTCCCTGTTTCTTCTTGAACTCTTCTGCCTCTTCCTCAGAATGCCAATCTCCACGCTCCATTTCCTCTGATTCCTTTGCTTCCCCAGAGTACTGAAGAAGTGAGCTGGCTTCCTTTGCTGGTGGAACTGGTCTGTGCTGAATCAGATGAACAAAGAGGACCAGGAGAACCCAGGTCCCACCTGGTAATATCATGAAAAAATTCTCCTGAGGAAGCTTCTACTGGAATCATTATCTATGTGATTAGGGGTTTCCACTCAATTTGCAGGCTCACTATTTGCTATGTGTGCCTCAAAGCATCAGGCATCAGAGGAACTAATTAGTACTTAAATGCCAGCAATGAAATCTAAAGAAGTAGAAAGAAAGACAATCCTCTCATTATTTCAATTTTCCCTGCATTGTCCCCAATTACACAATAAGTCACTTTGTTTTCTAGCTGTTACCATGACACCCACATGGGCCATGGAGTCACTTAATTTCAAACTACCTTTAAAACCAGGTTCTCTGAGGAACAGATATGTGCTCTATGCTGATGCAATTAAAGAAGCTAATTTCAATTTTGAAGCACACAAGATGTATGCAAGTTAATAGCTTTGCAGTGTTGGCCTCTAAAGAGAATGGGAAGCCTGTTGTTCAGCTTCAATAACCTGTGGGACAAATCTGAGCATTTATATAAATTGGAAACCTCACTTGTAGCTGATTTTTTTCATACAATTGCTTCCTGATAGGAGGATGCTGATCTCAAATCCTGTAAATATTCGGATGCTTTTTGTTGTTGTTGTTCTGCATCTGGCTGTCATTTATTTAGAGTGTCAAAAAGGGAAAATGCAGTGGAAAAGGCACCTCATGGGAAAGCCTTGCAAGATGGATACTGTTCATGGAGCTTTGTAGCAATGACAACCTGGCCCCCAGGCCATTCTCAATGTCTTGTTGCTTTACTTCCCTGTTCAGAGGTCATTTTATGCAGGTGATAGACATTAGCATTCCTCCATAGAATGCTAATTTAGGGTCCTGAAATCTGCTAGTGGCTTTCCTCCCCTTGAAAGCCTCCTACAAACCCTTTTTGAGTGTATGGTGCATCAGTAAGAGGATGTGGGAGCCACAAGGAGCACGAGGCATGGGTGTGCATGGCCTGCAATGCTCATGCCCTGACGGATGCCCAGGAGTGCCACATTTCCTGTGAGAATGGCATTGCATCTAAGAAGACAACTGCAGTGATGGTACTGTGACTGTTAGAAAGCCAACTACTCTGTCTCCTTTAACCATTTGACAAGCATACAGGCCAGGAGACTCTCCACAGTCTCACTTTGAGTAAAAACTGGAACTCATGGAAGCAGTAAACACTGTTGTAAAAGAATCTACAATCCTGGATGCAAATCTCAGATCATCTCTTACCAGATGCATGACTTTGAGCAAGATGCTTAGTCTCTGTAAGTCTTAGTTCCTCATCCATGTAATGGGCATTTAATGGTGTCTGCCTTTTAGGAACATGAATTTAGCTTAGTGGGTACATAGAAAATACCCAACAAATCCTAGCTTAAAAATAAAGTTTATTTTAGGGACACCTGGGTGGCTCAGTAAGTTAAGCATCTGTTTTTGGTTCAGGTTATGGTCTCAGATCAAGTCCCACACTGGGCTCTTTACTCAGCAAGGAGTCTGCTTCTCCCTCTGCCTGCTGCTCCCCTGGCTTGTGCTCATTCTTGCTCTCTCTCTCTCTCTGACACATAAATGAATAAAATCTTTTAAAAAATAAATTTTGTTTTAGGCTTTTTCCCCAGACCTTGAGAAAAGGATCCGAAAGCAAAAAGTTGGTTTGAGTGGTAGCTGAAAGGAGCATGGGGGGAAGTAGTGTGAAGCATTGAGCTGTCCCCTGGAACCCCTTCAAGAAAGAACTTACCCCTCTTTAGTAAGGAGGACAGATGACCCCAAAGCCACCAGCTGCAGCCACCTATCAGGATCTTCCTCTGCTTGGGAGCTTCAGCACATGTTTCCCAGGCAACCCCTGCAGCCAATGACTGCACACAGAAGGCTTCCGGGGCACCTCACCCTCAACCAACATGGGACTCCTCCAGGAGAAATCTCACAGGTTGACAGACACTTCCTCAGACTACACCACAGCCAAGGCTCTCCCTGCCTGATCCTGATGCCCCTTTCCTTTTACTGGTGCCATATCTACATGATAAAGTCCTTCTCCTGCTCCCATATGCCTCCTCCCCTCTGTTCCCTTGCACAGGCATTGCCTCCAAGAAACTGCTTGTACTCCTAACTCAACATCTGCTTCCTGAGAACCCAAATGACACATGCAAACATGATGTAGATAGAAAATGGGGCCAGCTAGTGAGCAGGTCAATGCAATGGGCAACTCATGTGTAACTGGGGACCTCTGGGAATTGATGTGGTATTTGTCCCAGATTTGCCTAAAACAGTAAGAAAAAGGAAATTTTATTCTCCATCCCTGCCCCCAACTGTTTGGCTAAAGGCTGCTCCTGAGACACTGAGGGCTGGTATTCCTGACTACCCCATGCAAGCTTGGAGAGCAAACTCCCAAAGGGAAGTGCAGGTGTATAGAGAAGAACTCTAGGGGTGGGTATGAGAGCAGTGAATGCCAGGAGTACAAACAGGAATTTGAAAACATCTGCTAGAAAAATAAAATAAAATAAAAAAATAATTCATTGGCTACTCCCTTTCCACTCAGTGTCAAAGTGGGAGAAGAACAGGAAGGGGATATGTGATAAGAACTCTGCTGAAGGATGGCCCAGTGTTACCACATCAGTCCTCAGGGGCTGCCTCTAACCCTGTGCCCACCTGTCTTCTGGTCCTCCAAGATGAACCTCACCACTGCCACCACACTACTAATACACTGAGCACTTTCACCTGTGTACTTACACCTTCAATTTATAAAGAATATCACAGAAGGGCTCCATGTTGCCCAGTCCCTTCACTGAAGACCTCTTCAATCTCCCATTTTGGGAAGAGTGGACTTAATAGAAGGAGTTGTGATAGACACAGTATTTGTAACTTAACCAAGGAAGAAACAGAGTAAACTGGCAGTGTTTAGTGGAAAACTCTGAAGCACTGCAGGCCAAAACCAAGGATGAATGGAACTATGGGCAAGAACTTTCTTCCTGGTGGCAGCTCTGTTCCTTTGTCAAGGGATAGGCAGATGGTTGGTAAGACTGTTCACTGCTACAGAGAAAGCCTCAGAGAAGGAAAAAGTAAGCACAGATACCACACAACCAAGGTGCTGACACTTATAGACTCAAATATATAACCCACTAAAAGGAATAATGTGAAGGGGACTTGGAAATGTTTAGATTGGCTCTGCCACCTTGGCCCTGTCCCAACTAACTATAACCATTGAAGACAAGGACCAAGTCCTCATTCACCAAGTGTCCATATAAGAGGGGAGAATATTACAAATTCCCTTCTCACTCATCACTGGAAGGATGCTGCTCCCCCTCTTCCATAAGCCAAGTACTTGGAAACCATTGTCTTTGATCAGGTACTTTGTCTCTGATGGCATTCTAAATGATTTTTGGCTCTGGGAGAACTTGTCCTGGGAATGGGCCTCATCTCAGAAATCAGCCCACCAAGGACCCTAACCCATATGCCCGACTATTCCCCATCTTATTTCTCCGGGCTGGGTCTATGGAATCTCCCCCTGTGCTTACCTGGAACACCTTTATATTGGTTTTTGTTTTACTGGGTTATCTCTAAACATCCTTGTTTCTGCTGTGTCAGAGGAATGTTTTCAGATGCAGCATGTATTAATTATTTTTTGGATATGGTTGAGATCTAAATACCTCAAAGGGAAAAAAATCTAAATATGCCTAATTTGGACTCCTCTTAAAGCAGATCCTAACCAAAGGACTAGGGTGCAAGTGCTTAGTAGGAAGGTGTCCCCAGAAAGCACAGGAAGGAAATTAAAATACAATATCCAAAATGTGTTATTTCCATACAATGGAATACTATTCATCCTTAAAAAGGACAGAAATTCTGATACATTCTAAAAGGATGAAAACTGAGGACATTATGTTGAGTGAAGTAGGCCAGCCACAAAAAGACAGGGACTGTCTTTTTGTTATCAGGGACTGGGAGAGAAAAGAAATAAGAAGTTACATTATTTCCTGGACACAGTTACATTATTTCCTGGATACAGAAGATTAAAAAATATACTGAGATAGATGGTGGTGAGTTGCACTTTAATGTGAATGTACTTAATGCCACTGAACTGTACACTAAAAAATGACTAGGATGATAAATTTTATATTATGTGTACTTTACCACAATATAAAAAATCAGCAGGAGGTCTACTATTAAATAAAAGCCAGTGATGGTGGTGAACTGGGACCAGTCCTAAAGTAAAGGGAAAGGACTAACCAGAGAGCTGCGCTTCATCCATGTAATAAAAAACATCAAAATAAAATAGAGGACTTGAGAACGAGAAGTTTTCTTGTGCTACCTCATCATAATTAGGTCATTTTAGCTGCCATACTTGGGAAGGGAGTGGGTTTGATTCTAGTGGTTATGTTAATTTTGTAAAATAAATCAGATGCCTGATTCAGCAAGCTTTGCAGCCATTTGCACAAGTTTAGAATATAAATGAAACCGATTTTTCTCCCAAGATCATCTGGGCTAAAAAGCAATAACCCATAAGAAATAGATGAACCATTTCATGAAATGACATTCTGAGATCTCATACTCTAAAGTTATTAGCAAGGCAACAGATCTGCATTTTAACATCATTGTAATACTCAGTGACTATGCCATGAGCATGGCAAATGGAAATGGTTGGAGGTGCCTCCAAGGGAGAAACAACAAAGTGTTAGCCATAAGGTAGGAGGATTTTGGAGTGTTACAGAAAACACCTATGGGGCTTTATTTTATTTTTTCAGTGCTCCAAGATTCATTGTTTATGCACCACACCAGTGCTCCATGCAATATGTGCCCTCCTTAACACCTACCACCAGGCTCACCCATTCCCCCACCCTCCTTCCCTATAAAACCCTCCGTTCGTTTCTCAGAGTCCACAGTCTCTCATGGTTCATCTCCCTATGGGGCTTTTAATAAACATGGAGTTCTTGAGGTCTTGCCTGTCTCACCAACAAGCATCCCCATATATTTAGAGGAATCTCCAAATGCAGAACATATAAAGCACAAGAAGTTTCCTTAGCTTTAGTTTGCACATGATCCTGGTAGTTTACAATCTGTTGGGAGCACAGAACAATCACAGATGGTATTTCCTTCTAAGCCAACATCACAAGACTTCCAGGAAGGTCAGAGAGAAAGCATACATGATCAAACCCCAGAAGGCCTGGTCTTCTATTCCTCCAGTGAGAAGGGACTAAATTGCTTGCCTAATATATTCAGAGGAATGAACAGTGATTTTAATAAGGTTCTTTTTAAGGAATTTTTATTTGATGGGACTGAAAGGAGATGCTAAATGAAGGTGAGATTTATTATTGGATATATTTTTGGAATCTCTGTGTATATATAGGTATTATGAAGATAAGACTATAGGAAATTTTAGCTGGAAGGAACACAGATTATTTACTCCAGACTGCTCACAATCTGAAAATGAATTAAAACCCCAAACTACTCCTAATCAAAGGAGTAATTCATAACATCCTTCCACAATTTCACAAAGAAATAATACTCATAGCTCAGAACAGTCCTTTAACACTATAGTGAAAGGGTTGTAGGAGGATCCCTGAAAATCTCACCTCCAGTACCCACAGCCCAACTGCGACATTCACTAACAGGTTTTTAGGACCTAGGCCTGAGATGGGTTTGGGCAACAAACTAGTTCATCCATCTCCTGGTGAGTCCTCTGTAAAAAGGTCACAGTGCTAAGATAAAAGCATTGGGATGCACATTTGTATTTGGGGTTGAAGTAAGGAAAAGAGACCAAAATTAACATGGAAAAGTGGGCACGTGATTAAAAAAAAAAAACAGAAAATCAATAGAAATTAATATCCTATTCTTTAACCACATGATTCATGTGAACTTGACATGTTCAGTGTAGTTCTTGAAGTGCCGGAAGGACAGCAGAGTAGAAAAGAACACCAGCATTAGGCAGATGAGAACTAGGTATGCTAGAGGAGGTGACACTTTCTGATGCAGACTACATGAGGGAAGTGGAGGAGCCTGTCCAGCCTTTCTAGGGAGGGTCCAAGGATAAGCCCTGGGCCGGGAACACTTGGGTCAGGGCTGGAGAGGGAAAAGGTAGCAGAGGTCTGGAGCTCTAGGTCTCAAGTCTAGCAATAAGAGGGCAGGAGAGCTCCTGCACCACTGGGCCCTTGCAGCTAGGGGGCTTCCTTTCACAGTACCAAAGAGGGGGGAATCCATAGGTGGAGGCTGGGACAGGGAACCTGAAAATAATGGTGAGGATGTGTGCTTAGTAAAGGATGCTTTTGTCACAATGCCAGAAGATAAAGTCAAGAATAAAGCAAGCATGAACTGGTTTCCAAAATCCTGATATACTAGTGGTCAAATGTATGTGAAGTAAAATGTGAATAGGAACAAAGTAAATATAAAAGTAGGAAGAGGGTACAGTGTTTACATAGCAAGTAATAAATGTTGTGATTTCTTTACTTTTGAGAGGTATTCCAAAAAGGGTTTGGACAAAATCTGAATGACAGAGTGGTGAGTGGTTAATAAGAGGAAAGAGAAATGCTCTAAATAATTTAGGCTGAGGTCAGAGTGTATCTCTAGGGTCTTCCCTACTCCAACCATAGGGCCACCAACAACTCAGTCAGCAGATTTCCTAAGTCCTTACTAAGGAGGTTTCATAAAACCAAAGCCCTACCCCAAACCTCTTGGAGTCATCAGAAATTAAAGCTAAAATTGTCTTTCCACCTTTATGAAAATCAGGATAAAGTTGACTATAAAGACCACCACAACTACTTCCCCTCTTCCTATGCAGAATCATTTCACATTAACTTCTCTGTCACTTCAGGGGTGAGAAGACTTCCATCAAAACCCCCCTGCAGTGGCTGGCCAACCAAAATCATCACAGTAGCCACAGGAAGGGAGAATGTCCAGCCCTGTCTGATTCCATATCAGCACTGGCCTTGAGACCACATGCATAAGATTTGGAAGGCCAAAGAAGAGAAGCAGTCTTAATACTCAGAAGGCCAGTGCAGATCCCAGGCCCAGATGCAGACTGCCAACATTGCCACCTACGTGCTAGGGCAGCATGCTTGGCTGGGCTGCAGCCCACCCCACCTTCCAACTCCACTGGATGTATTGCTTCAGTTTCAGAATCTGAGCCAGGTACATGTGCAGCTCTGTGGATGAGCGCACAAACTTCTTCAAATTGCTCCTATTGTCCATACTGGAAGTAGTGAGACAGACATGGGTTCCAGTTTCTCTTTGTTCTTTCCCACTTCACATCTAGTTCTTTGGCCTCACTCTTAGCTTCCATTACCAGATACAATAGAATGGCCTTCCACAGATGTCCCCCAGCTCCCACAACTACATGAAGTATGAACCCTACAGTGGCCCCTGGTCCATGTCACTCACGGTGTTCAGCTTTTTTGGTTCTCTGCTCAAAATTTATGCCATAGGTTGTAATGATTGTGACATACTAGGATCTTCAACCCCACAGATGTCAGCTCTGGGTTTTTTTTTCCCTTAAAAGTTATTAGATGGAGTTCAATAAAAGGAGAATTCTGATTATCTGAATTATTCACATTCATCATTTTGTAGACAATGTTGCTGGGCCTCTGACAGGGTGTTACACCTCTCTACTATACTGTGTCTGTAGATTCTGCCCACTGAAGAGATCAGCAACCCTGAAGATGAAGAACCATATCAAAGTGCTGGATACATCACATAGCTATCTCAACCTCACCCCAACAGCAAGCTTCCAGTTCACCTGCTGACCCTGAGGTCCAACTCTGAAATATACTCCATCCAAAAGCCCCACCAATGGTCACCTGAGGCTAAAGTCTGAGGTCTTCCCTCTTATTCCTGGGTGTCAGTGGTGGCCCCAGTGGTCTGAGAAGGCCCAGATCCAAGAGCACAGGGGTTCTCCATGAATCACTTCTGAGTGTTCCCCTGATATGCTATTGTATCAGCTTATGAACACAGCCAGAAATCATGAGCTTTGTTTCTAGTTGTAAGGACCTATTTAGAAACTGTCCCTGCTCCCCTTCCTCCAGGGGATTTACAGGTAATAAAGCCCAGATACAAAGGTGGGTCAGGCCAGATGGAGACATCTGATCAGTGGGGGGATGCATACTGTGTCCCTGGTTACCAAGGAGTATGGGCCCCGCCCCCTTGGCGCCAATCCTAATCAAGGTGTAATAGGCTGGTTCAAATGTCTACTAGGGTAAATTGTAACTTAATTAGTCACCTAGCCTCACTGGAGTTTCCTGTGTGTGTTACAATCTCATTGGCCACCTGTGCGTGGCCAGACCTGACTGCATGGCCTTTGCCCTTAAAAGCTAGTCTGTGAAGCGGAGAGGGGTCGCCCTCTCTTGTAAGAGGTGCGGCCCCGAACATTGGGTTAGGTTCTTGATGCTTGGTGCAAAATAAAGCTTTGCTTGACCTTCGCTTTGTATCAGTCTCACTCCTTTAATCATGGACCCATTATTAGGGCATAACATATGGGGGCTTGTCTGGGATTAAACGATGAGAACTGAGCCAGCATCAGAATTTCTGGCTAAAGCCTCAAGGTAAGATCTCACAGATTTTACTCTGTGGGATCCACTGATTTCCAGGTGCTCTGTGAGATCGGTTGGTCTGTCTGGATGGAGCTCCAAGTATAGCCCACCGGGGTGAAGCCAGACGCAACCATGCTCCCCAGGGCTGGAGAGGATGCAGGGATGCCCCTTCCCTCCACTGGTAGATCGCCAGGGGGGTTGAGTCCCCCTAGACAGTCAGGGGGTTCAAGTTCTCCTAGGCAGTCAAGGGGGTTTGAGTCCCCCTAGGCGGTCACCTAGGTGGTCAGGGGGTTCAAGTCCCCCAGGTGGTCACCAGGGGTTCGAGTCCCCCTAGGCGGCCAGGGGGTTCGAGTCCCCCTGGATGGCCAGAAGATCAAAAAGTCCCCACCGGTGGCAAATTCTGGGTAAGATCTGCTGGGCCTGTGGTTGTCTTTGTCTTGTCTTTTTGTTGTCTGCTGTGCTGTTCGTTGTGTTTGAAGGAATGGGGCAAACAGAGTAAGGGAACTCTTTGACTTTCAAATGGCTATAACTGGAGCCAACTGGGGTTAGTCTAACTTGAGACAGAGACTTTAAGGAATATTCCCAAGCAGCTGCCAAAACAACTTTGTTTTGGGGACATTCCTTGCCCTCTCTGGCCTGATGGAGACTGCCTCGCCCCTCCCCCTTGCTGGCGGGAAAGCATGGTGTGTGCTCCTCTCTTGGAGCTGATGAGCCCTAGAACTGGGAACCCTTTCTCTGCCTTCTGGTGGCACTTTGATGAGGGAACAGGAGGCTGGCTGAGGAGAGAGCAGGGGCTGGCGCCTTGCACCCCCTCTCCACCCACTCCCCTTAGTAATATGTGTGACATTCCTCAGGCACCCCTGACTGCCTGGAAAGAAGAACAAATGGTTATATTGCAGAGATCACAATCCTGTAAGGCAGGAGTCTCCCTTTGTTTGCAAATGTCCTTGAGATTTACAAACAAAGAAGTTACCTTATCAATAGCCCAATTTCCAAGGACACATAACTCAGTTCCTCAAGCCCTAAATAAAGTTAAATTTCTTCTAAACCCAAATCTCACTAACAAGGACACTTGAAAGGAGAAATGTGAAGCTTTATCTCTAGATCTCCAAGATAGTGTCGAGAATCATTCCCAAGCATATGGCCCATTGATACACATCTAAAGGGACTCACAAGAAGATTTTTATTACTAGTAATAAATAACTTTTCTCCCAACAATAACTAGCCCCTCAAGGTCCTGCAGACCTTGCTTCCAAAATTACTTAGAGACTAACATCACCCCCTTTGTCCTCACCTACCCAACTCCTGTGTATATAACCAAACACTCCTCACAGGCCCTGGGCAGCCACATCTCTGCCTGCCCACGGGTCCTGTCCCCGTGCTCTAATAAAACACCTTTTTGCACCAGAGACGTCTTAAGAATTCTTTCTTTAGCCGTCGGCTCCGAACCTCACCCCACCGAACCCGACCTAGGTTCTGGGACTTCATCAACTTTGTTCTGTTCTTCACTGTCGGGAAACAAGAAGAGCTCCCCTGGACCTAACACCCCCACTCCAGATCTTCCCACCCGGGTCTCAGGTAAACATTCGAAGTGGAGTGGGCCCAGGTGGAACGTAAATCAGTTTTGGAACTAAGTTAAGCTTGTTGGGTTAGTTAGGATAAACATGTCTTTTGAGTTAACAATAGTAAATGTGAAACTTCAGAGTTTTTACTTAAGGTAAAAAAAAAAAAATCTGTGTTAAAATCTATATTGAAATCTGTTAGCAAAGAGATGACTAAACTGATGGTTGTCTGTCTCAGAGTTTCAATGGGTAATTGTTCAAGTAGCTTTCAAAGTCTTTGCTAACCTGAAACTTCAACCAAATGGGATAAAATGCTAGAGCGCTGGTTGTTGGAACGAGGTTTGTGCTTTTGAAATCTGTTGGTAAACATGTTTTGTTCTTAACTAATTGATAAATTTGCCATCTAAAGAATTCTGTTGTAACAGTTCACAATTGGTTTATATTTAATCTTCAGTGGAGATTAAGGTATTTCTAAAAGTACAAAATTCTGCTAAGTGTAATTAAGACTGATGGAAATAAGGGAAACAACTCTGTAGAAAAGTAGGAAATAGGTAAAAAGGAGAGAAAAATACCAGATGCCTGATCCTGTTTGAATAAGAAAGAAAAACAGGCCTGGGGCCACTGTTTGAGCTAGATCCATTCCTACAGAATGGAAGGGGATACCTGGTGGGGGGAGGTGTCCAACCTGTCTGAATCTGAAGAGTGCCTGACTGTGTGAATGTGTCTGTATGGCTCCACCGCTTCGGCTATGGAGTCTGAGTGGGCTGCACCCTAAGTCTCGCGGGGCGTCATATGGCGTAAAGGTCATCTACTCCACGGAGTAGCCTGGTCTGGGGTTTATACGGACAGACCTTAGGTAAGATGCTCCTAAGTTCCCGCAAGGGACGCAAGCAGGACGGCATCTGAAAGATCCCTCTCGCTTTGTCTGCAACATCATTTGTGATGGGAGGGAAACCCAGAAAACTCACATCTTAAGGATGCACACTTAAAAATAAAAAAAGGAAAGAGAAAAGCTGGTTGTCTCTGTTTAAAAGGGCAAAGTTTTCTTCAGTTAATTGAAATGTAAATGGTTTTCTCTTTGCCTGCCCAGAGTTGTAAATGAGATCTCTTTGGCTCATAAGGCTTCCTTGATATGCTAAGTTACTGATAAACCTTAGGTTGCATTTGGGTAAATGCCATAATTATTCTAGAGGTTCTATACATTTCCTAAAATTTTAATGTCTTGATAAGGGTCATCACTTGATATTTAACTATATCTGTTCTGAGTTTTTTCATTTGTAATTGTTTTAGTTCTCTTGTAAGATGAGTTCTGCCTCAAAGAAAATTCATAGGGGAAGACTTTCAGGACAAATACAGGTCTTTGATATGTTAAAATCCTAGGAACTGAAATGGGTAAAGATTTACAGAAGTAAGGGCTACATTCAGACTAAACCAGAATTAGTAACATGGGACTAGATAAACTGAAAGGTTGTAATGTTGTGTCTCTTCATGTTTTAGAAACATTACTAGTTCTGTAATGTTTGCTCCTTTAGACTAGGGAAACTTTTTCTTAAGTTACCTGTAACTTATAGAGATGTAAAGGTGTTTATTTGTAAACGAATCAAGGCATTCAACTTTTCTCTCTATCTGAACCCTCTGAAACTAAAAGGGCTCAATAAGTTCTTCCTTGGCAGTCAGTCATTTGCATAAGTTCAATAAGAATCTGTTATCCTTGTGACAGCACAGCATTGGACACTAGTTATTTTACCAAGGCTTTGACTGGAACATCATATTTGAAAAGACTCAGATATGACCAGCTTGAAGGAACTAAGGTTGACTTTGTAAAACCTGGAGCCATAAACCCCTTTGGAACTGTTGGCCTGATACCTTGCTTATAGTTCCCAGCAGCCTCACCAGGTGAGTAAAGAATGTCACTCCCTGGTAGGAGCAGGAGCCACAAGATACTTTGGGTACCTCAGGGAGAGAAATTTGCCCAAATCAACAGGTATTGCAGGCATGTCTGATGGCAAGTACATGGCTTGGCTTCTGGCCCGGAGAGGCTACTAAAAGTTCAACCTAGAGATTCCTTATAAAAAGTTCCAGCAAAGCAGATTCTAAAAGATCTGTGATCACACTCACTGTTCTTGCTGAGCCTATGTAAATAATTAGGCCGAGTTTGTTAAAACTGGACTTGTTTTTCAAACAAGTTAGTCCTGATTTGGCTATCTCTGGAAGTGGTTATTTTAGAGAAAAAAAATATGTTTTAATAACATGGCTTTATGGGTGTTAAATGTTTGTTTACCTAAGCTAGACAACTTAAGGTAAACTTCAGAAAAGTTGGACGATAACTTGTGTAGGCGATCTTGCCTTTGCCAGTCAGTCAGCCCCAGATATAAGGAAGAAACTTCAGAAAATTGAGGAATTTGAAAGGAAGAATCTGACTGAGTTAGTGGGAATAGCAGAAATAGCCACTGAGGACTATGGATCTTGCTTGCAGGGGATGAGAACTCTCTTACAGACTTTGCAGGAAAAAGGTATTGGATGTCAGCAATGAAAACACAGCTTTGTAAGAGCCCTACCACTTACTTAGGCTTTGGTCTCCATGAGGGAGCTTCTTGGGACGTTGGGATACTGCAGGCTGTGGATTCCACGGTTGGTGGAGATGGCACGACCTCTACAAACTGACTAAGGGAGGACTCACTATGGTAGAGTGGACTAAATTAGACTATAAAGGAGATTGGACTAAGACTAGAAGAAAATTAGTAAGCCAAATACATCAGGGCACTCATTTGGGGACACACAAGTTTAAAGAGCTTATGGGCAAGCAGTTCTAGGTTTCTAAATTAGGGCATATGGCTCAAGATATGGTTGATAGATGTGTTCAATGTCAGGCGGTAAATGCGGAAAGAACTAGAATGGGAAGAAGGAAAAAAGAAAGAGGTTGCTATATTCTGCTATAGCAGAAATGACTGCTCAGTCCATACTCCAGTCTCTGTAGGCATTACAGTCTGTCTTAAAAGAGCCCATACAGGGATCCAGGCTGCCCACGCTGGGACAGAATCAGAGGTGGAGTCACATCTTCGCAAACCCAGGGACTTAGTTTGGATGCTCTGCTGCCAAGTGGGAGGATTGGAGCCTCGCTGGAAGGGACCGTTTACTGTCATCCTGACCACCCCCATGGCAATAAAAGTAGACAGCATCAGGACCTGGATTCATGTGGGTCAAATGAGCCGAGGACGAGAACGCCCCCCAGAGGAGGATGCCACTGCCAATGGACCCTACTAATCATGGACTAAAACTAAGACTCAAAAAACAATTGAGTTCATTAAATTCATTGTTGGCCCTGTTGGTAAGATGTAGGTGGGAGGTATAAGCAATTATGAATAAAAAAGATGGGGCTTAACCTACCATTTCTGATAAAAGGAGGAGGGGGCTCGTATAACCTTAGTAGAGAAATACTGTTTCTGGGTAAATCACACTGGAGTCATTAAAACAGTCTAGCAGCCTTTAAAAGGAGGGTATAGAATTGGCTAAAAAGTCAAAGATTTGACTTGTCTCCAAAGAAAAGGGGGGAATGTAAGGACCTATTTAGAAACTGTCCCTGCTCCCCTTCCTCCAGGGGATTTACAGGTAACAAAGCCCAGATACAAAGGTGGGTCAGGCCAGGTGGAGACATCCGATCAGTGGGGGGATGCATACTGTGTCCCTGGTTACCAAGGAGTATGGGCCCCGCCCTTTTGGCGCCAATCCCAATCAAGGTGTAATAGGCTGGTTCAAATGTCTACTAGGGTAAATTGTAACTTAATTGGTCACCTAGCCTCACTGGAGTTTCCTGTGTGTGTTACAATCTCATTGGCCACCTGTGCGTGGCCAGACCTGACTGCATGGCCTTTGCCCTTAAAAGCTAGTCTGTGAAGCGGAGAGGGGTCGCCCTCTCTTGTAAGAGGTGCGGCCCCGAACATTGGGTTAGGTTCTTGATGCTTGGTGCAAAATAAAGCTTTGCTTGACCTTCCCTTTGTATCAGTCTCGCTCCTTTAATCATGGACCCATTATTAGGGCATAACATTAGTGTTTCCTGTTCATTGGGTTATCAGCTAGCTTTAGCTGAACCCCAAGCTGCCCCTGAATTTAGTGGTTTAAAGATTATTTATTTATTTATTTATTTGAGAAAGAGAAAAAGCACAAACAACTGGGAGGAGCAGAGAGAGGGACAAGCAGACTCCATGCTGAGCATGGAGCCAAACATGGGGCTCAATCTCAAGACCCTTAGATCATGACCTGAGTTGAAATCAAGAGTTGGATGCTTAACTGACTGAGCCATCCAGGCACCCCAAATTTAGTGACCTAAAAAAATAACCGTTTTCTCTTTTGGCTCAACTTTCTATGAGCTGGCAATTTGGGCTGGGCTCAGCTGAGTAGTTCTTCCTCCAGCTTTTTTTTTTTTTTTTTTATGTTCAATTAGCCAACATATAGTATATCATTAGTTTTTGTTTCATTAGTTGCATATAACACCCAGTGCTCATCACAACATGTGCCTCCTTATACCCATCACCCACTTACCCCATTCCCCATCCCCTCCCCTCTGTAACCCCCAACTCGTTTCCCAGAATCCAGAGTATCTCATGGTTGTCTCCCTCTCTGATTTCTTCCCATTCAGTTTTTCTTTCCTTTCCCTACGATTCTCTATGCTGTACCTTATATTCCACATTTGAGTGTAACTGTATGGTAATTGTCTTTCTCTGCTTGACTTATTTCACTCAGCACAATCCCCTCTAGTTCCATCCATGTCAATGCAAATAGAGGTATTCATTCTTTCTGATGGCTGAGTCATATTCCATTGTATATATGAATCACATCTTCTTTATCCATTCATCTGTAGAAGGACATCTCAGCTCCTGGACTTCATCAAGATAAAAAGCTTCTTCAGGAAGCTTTCTGCAAGAAAATAGTCAATAAAATTAAGAGGCAACCCATGGAATGGGAAAAGACAGTTGCAAATGACATTACAGATAAAAGGCCGTTATCCAATATTTATAAAGAGCTATCAAACCCAACATCCAAAAAAAAATAATAATCCAGTCAAGAAATGGACAGAAGATATGAACAGACATTTCTCCAAAGAAGATATACAAATGCCTAACAGACATATGGAAAAATGTTCAACATCATTAGCCATAAGGTAAATTCAAATCAAAACCACACTGATTTATCACCTTACACCAGTTAGAAAGGTAAAAATTAACAATACAGTAAATAACAAATGTTGTCAAGGATGCCAAGGAGAGCCCTTGATAAAAGAAAGGGGAAACACTTTTACACTCTTGGTGAGAATGCAAGCTGGTACAGCCATTCTGGAAAACAGTATGGAGGTTCCTCAAGACATTAAAAATAGAGCTACCTTAAAATCCAGCAATTTCACCACCTAGTATTTACCCCAAAGATACAGTTGTACTAAAAAGACCCAGCAATTGCACTACTATATACCCCAATGATACAGATGTAGTGAAAAGAAGGGGCACATGCTCCCCAGTGTTCTTCTGTCAGCTTTGACTAGCATCCTTTATGTATCTGAAGTCTACTGCCAGTCACCTAGGGTGTCCTGTCTCTGGAAGCAGGGTGGCTCTTGGCTGTTAGGAGTGACAGAGCCACACTGTGTCTCTTTGTTCAACAGGCTGGGCTAGCATCCTCACATGGTGGAAGTGATAGGGGTCCAAAGAACAGCAAAAGAAAGCAAGTCCCAATATACATCACTATTTTTTTTTTATACATCACTATTTAAATCATATTATATTCGGTGTTATCCCAATGGCCCAAAGAGCTGACATGATCAAACCAGGGAAACTGGAGTACCGGACCACCCTGGGTTGAGGATATAAGGGACCATGAAAAATCAAAGCCATTTCTTCATCAACCCATAGTGGGTTATCATTCCTCCCACTACATCAAAACCCCTATAGTCACTCTTCAGTCTACATCACCCATGGCTAACCAGTCTCCCAATATTCATTATCCTCTTCCACTCTTTTCCCCATAATTATGCTACAATGTCAGAAAATGTCAATATGATCCAATTTTTGCACTTTTCTAGATAAAACCCAAATAATTTAGCAAAACATACTGAATTTTACATCATGCCCTGATCAAACTTTTAAGTATAAACCATAGCCTCCTCTCCTATTGCCCCAACACAGACACATGCTCATTCACACACACACACACACACCCCACAGATCACACATGCACACGTCATACATCATGCACACACTCATGCAAATGCTCACACATTCATGCACATCACACTGGGTATCCCATCCCACTGAGCTGTTTCCTGTGACCCACTCTGCCCCTCAGCATGGCTTGAGTCCAGGTCATCTGACAGGTGACCTCCCAACAACCAACCAACATGTAAACCAAATGAGAGAGCCTGAGTCAGTCCATAGTTAAAGTTGTACTAGAGTTTAGTTCCTTTGTTATGTTTAGATTTTTAAAAATACAAATGAAGTTATGTGTTCTTCTATATCCTTCTATATTCCTCTATACCTTACTAACCTATAGGACCACTAATCTGGACAAAATGCCAATGAACTGAGCAGAAACTAAAATTCCTACCTTTGAAAGAAAAAAAGCACATGGTTGAATAAGAACTCTTTCCAAAATGTGTACTTTCTGAGGCAGACATGTTGGACAAAATATGCAAGTTCCATTTCACCCAACCAACATATGTGGTCCACCACAGGGTGCCAATAGTGCCCTGACAGAGTGATCAACATAGAAGGTCAGAGGAATACTGAAAGCACACCTTGCTGTCTTACTGGTTTGGCCCAGGACTTACCTGAAAGGATCAGAGATTTGATAGGATCAAATCTTCATTTACAAAAATGAAACTATTAGTTCTAGAATAAATAAATTTCACATATGTCCTTGAGGGAGATTAAGGATTCAATTTACTGATACATCAAGACTTGACACCAAGGAAATTGATGCTATGCTAGAAAGTTACCCAGTAGTAGCTCTGAAATATTTCAGAAAAGGATGCAGGAACTCTGTGATTTACAGCATGAAATGAAATGTTTGGGTTGAAAGTCCATTAGGACATAGTCGACACAGCTGGGCAAATCCTCAATTCCACTTTCCATGTAATTTTATTAAGATTTAAAAACATGCAGCAAACTGAATGATATAATTTTAGCTCAGAAAACATATTATCCTGGAGCAGCCGCAGTCCGTTAAGCATCTGACAATTGATTTCTACTCAGGTTCTGTTCTCAGGGTTGTGGAACTGAGCCTGCAGCATCAGGCTCTTTACTCAGCAGAGAGTCTGCTTGAGATTCACTCTCCCTCACCCTCTACCCTTCCACCTGGCTTGCTCTCTCTCTCTCTCTCTCAAGTAAATAAATTAATGTTTAAAAAAAAGAAAAAAATATTTTTCTAAGAAGTATGAGGAACAAGAATAAATACATTAACAATAATAAATAACCATAAACAGAACAAGGGATCACTTTTCCTGAGCTGAAAGTGTATGCCTCCCTTCCTTGATGTCACCAGCTAGAACTAAGTGGCATTATCAGTGGCCCCTTCATGAGTTCCACTCTAAAGGCTTCGGTATCCCTCGGACATCTTGCAAAATATAGAAGGCAGCATAGTTAAGCACAGACTTGTTCAGAGGATAGTTGATGTCTCATGGTATCTTTTAGAAAGAAGGAGGAGTCCATTCAGAGAGGATCATAAAGAAGGAGGGTCAAATTTGAGTGGAAATGCAGGACTGAGTACACCACAGTGATAGTATGTCATGGTGGACAGGAGGGACAATTGATGTGCTAGTGTCTAAAGGGAAAGAACACTGCTGAGTAAGAAAGGCAGGCAAGCAGGAGGCAAGGGATGAGGGACATGTAGAATGGTTGTCCTGGAAAGGGGAGTTCACAAAGACCAGAGCCAAGTTTACCAGGGATAAGTCATGGACAGGGTCTGAGGACTGACAGGTTTTTCAGTGTCAACCCTGGAGAACTAGTTACTGGATCATAGAATGTGAAGCAAGTGTGGCCATCATCCCCAAAACCTTTGACCTAGCAGAACCTAAATTCTTTGTCACTTGGACCTGCCTCCATTCCCTTTCCCAGAAACCCCTCTGGCAGTGGCCCTCCATTTCTACTCTTGGCATTAGAAGTGAGCCCCATCCTTCTGGGTGGTGTTGGGAAGGTTGACTCTGGTCTTCTTCAATCCTTCTCCCCACTTCACCAACAAAGCGAATCTTCTTAAATTTCTACCTCAGTGAGGTATCTTTCTTTCCCCAAATCTTCAATTGTTTCTAATGCCTTCTCAATTTGGCCCAAACCCTCATGACTATCATTGAAGGGCTGCATGACTTTGTGACAGTCAATATGCTGCCTTGTTCTCACTTCTACTCATACTCCAAAAATTCCAGTCTACATGTCCTCCTCCCCATCCTTGTCTTTGCAGCTTTTCTCTGCCATCTTAGTCCCCATACCAAGGCCTTCCTAACTACACCAGCCAAAACAATCCCTCACTTTTTAATACCCAAAGCACTGTTTGGATCATGATCATGAGTTTTCTACCCTGTTTTTTTTTCAATACCCAGATAGTATGTGCATACCATTTTTCCAGACTATAAAACTCGGGATAGCAAAGGTAGATGCATATAAATCAGTCTCCTAAAGTCAAGTAAGCATTTCCCTCCAGAAAGACTTCCAGCATTCTCATATCACTGTGCCTATTGGGGTACCGTGATCTGCTTATATATTTTTCTCTAGAAGTCAAGTCTTCTGTTCAGTTTGTATGACTCTTTCTTGCAATAATGCATCATAAGGCTGACCAGCAGTGTGATCTGAGTCCACAGAAAAGCAGCTGTTCCAGTAGAAGGAGGAAGTTCTGGATAGATGTGGGACATGGTTTGTTTGGTGTATCTGTTCTGGAATGGATACAGAGGCAGTTTTCTCACGGGGTACCCCTCTTTCCCCAGGGTCACTTTGTGGGTGGGATTTCAGGATGACACAGAAGCACAAGAAAGCATGTCTGCATCAAGGGAGGTGGGCTTATTTGGGCTGATTGGGCTGAAGATATTCCCAAGTCCCTTGGAGCTTGACCAATGGCTATGTTCAATTTGATATAAAAGTTCACCTCACTCTACCAATGAAATAGTACAGGAGTTAGTAGAGCTCAGATTATAGTAAAAAGAGGGTCAGTGGGGAGTGAGAGAAAGTTTGCCATTATCCCATTTGTCCTGTGCACTCAACATACACTTTTCTAATCATTCTACTCACATAGCATATGCATAAATCATACTCATCACCAGCTTTGCCTTAGGCAGAATTGTGTCCTCCAATGGCAAATCATGCCAATGGTATAGGGTCTTGCAGATAGAAATTAATCAGCAGGTGAGCGTTGAGTGATAATCCATGATTCACCTTAAGCATGTTCTGAATGATTAGGAAAATAGCAACTCTTTACAAACTTCAAAGGCCACAATTGACTCAGTTCCTCTCCACAATAGTTAGGCCATGTGGGGACACGTGAGAGAAGAAAGATCATTAAGTCTGAAATTGGTTTTATATTTCTCTTGCTTACCCCTTAAAACATTAGAGTGCAAACCAAAACAAATGATGATAATCAGGGACAAATCAGCAGCTTTAGTGGACTCTGGATAGCTGCTAATACTACAAGAGCTCCCACAAAATTGTAAAACTTCCATTCATGGGCTAGGGGTTTTCACAGAAATATATGGGTGTATCCACCTATTTCACTGTGAACCTCAACAGTGGTAGACCCTAAGACCCCAGACCCTGGCAAAGCTGTTGAAAATTTGCGATGCAACACCATGGTTGTGCAATGATTTTGTTCCCTCTTGACTCACTTCCATGACAAAAAAGTTAGCCCCCTAAGACGCATCACAACTAATACCTCAGAATTCAAATCAGGAGGATGCCCTTTGGTCAATCCAGAATCATCTCACTTGCCTATCTGTGAGAGGACAAGATGAAGGTGTTTTAATGAGAGTTCTCAGGTCTTTAGAGGAAAGAGCTCACTGGTTCCTGATGGACACCATCTGCAAGTTCTCAGTGCAAGTTCCCTGCACTGAGAATTAGTGATGTCTCAGGCACCCACCATGCATGGATGTTTGTGTCTATTTATGACATTTCCCCCACTGCTATGAAACATTCACCATTACACAGAATCTGAGAAGGAATCAAAGACAAAGGATGATCATAATTCTACTAGATTGTTATTGTTTGAAAGCAAATGAGACCTTGGACAAAATGACAGGGGGGAAAAGTGTGGAAGAAATGGAATGAGCATATGTCCTTCAATGATGTTGTCATAGTGTATGATCTACTTCCCTTTTTTGAGACAAGAGCCCACTTTACCTGACAGTAAGGACATCTCTTTTTAGAAGAAATCTTGTCACAAAACAATAGGAAATAAAGGGCTTTGTTGATAAGTAGTAATGCTGACCTGCACTATTTGATGTGACAACCAAGAGCCACATGTGGCTATTTAAATTTAAGTCAATTAAAATTGAAACAAATTAAAAATCAGCTCCCCAGCTGCACTAGCCTCATTTCAAGTCCTCTGGTGTTGTTCATTGTATAAAGTTCAGCCGTGTCTACTCATCAAGAAGCAGATGTATATTCCAAGCAGGTCATGCAGGTACTGATGGAGAGTCAGAAATTAGGCTTTTGAATGTGAGTGATGCCTGCATGCTGTAAGCACCCAATAAACTGCTGTTTTTTTTTTTTTAAATTTCATTTAATCATGTATTTGTTATTAAGTATCTATTGTGTGCAAAACAGTGTTCTAGGTACCAGAGTATAGCAGGGAATAAAGAACAAACCCCTGCCTTCATGAAGTTCACATCCTACCAGGGAAAGGCTGCCAATAAACAGCATCAGTAAGAATATTCAGTATGTTGCTAGAAAGTGATAACTAATGTGGGAAAAGGAAAGCAGGAGGGAGGATGGGTATCCTGGGAGTGCGGATGCCATATAGAGTTAAAGGAGCAAAACTAGGGAACCAGCTGATACAATAGGGAAGCAAAGGATAGGGAGCAAACTAGAAGGCAGTAACCAAGGGGAAATTAGAGGAGGCTAAAAAAGGGACTAGGTGTATCTGAGGCAATAGAATTCCTTGCAGAGGGAACAGCAAGTGCAAGGCCCTGAGGCTACATCCTGGCCTGATTCAGGGACAGCAAGAAGCAGGTGGTATGGCTGAGGGAAAGGGGGTAAAGGGGAGGTTGGAGACAAGTAAGGGAGGGAGAAGCAAAAAGGCAAATAGAAGCCCTGAAGGCTACTATAAGAGGTTTTTTTATTTGTTTGTTTAATGTTTGGGTTGTACAAGATGATGACTTGATATACATATAAACAGTGAGTTATTAGAAAGTCAAGCTCATTATTATACCCACCACCTCACATAGTTACCATTTGTGTGTGTGATGAGATCTACTTTCTTACTGAATTTCCATCATACAATGCAGTATTAATAAATATAGTCATTGTGTTGTACATTAGATCTATAGTATTCACATACCTGGAGCTTTGTATCCTTTGACCCAAGCCCCAGTAACCACCATTCTATTCTTTGTTTCTATGAATTTTATGAATGTTTTAAGATTCCATGCATAACTGAGATCATGCATTTTTTTAATGTTAGTCACCATATAGTACATCATTCTTGTTGTATCTGGCTTATTTCACTTAACATAATGTACTCCAGATTTATTCATGTCACAAATTGCAGGACCTCCTTTATTAAAGTTGAATCATATTTCAGTGTGTGTGTGTGTGTGTGTGTGTGTGTGTGTGTATGTGTGTGTGTGTGACATTTTCTTTATCTGTTTACCCCTCAGTGAACACTAGGTTGTTTCCATATCTTGGCCAATGTGCACAATGCTGTAGTGAATATATAGTGGGAGAGAAGTGACTCCAAGTGCCTTAGCCAGAACAACCAGAAGGACAGAGTTGCGTTTAACAGAGATGAAAAAGGCCAGAGAAAGAATAGGTTGTGGGAGGAGGCAGGGGAAGTAGGGCTCTGTTTTGGATGTGTCACACTGGAAATATTCCACTACACACACAAATGGAAATGTTGAATAAGCAGTTTGATGTCTACAGTTAAGGAGTTAAAACTCAAGAAATTGGGATCATCACTGCATAGATTTCTTGAAAGCATGAAACTAGTGAGGCCACCATGAGAGTGGAAGAAGGAAAAGAGGTCCAGGCAGTGAGCCCCTGCAAGCCAAGGTCAGAAACTGAGAATTGAAAAGAAATAAGAGAAACAAATGAAGAGAGATCAAAGAGATAGAAGAAACTCCAGCAGAATGTGGTGTGTTTGGAACCAAGTGAGGGTGGTAGTTCAATACTCAACTGTATCTGATGCTTCCGATGAGTCAGGATGAAAACTGAGAACAGACTCTTGGGTTTAGCAGCACAAATGTTACATTGACCTTGACAATAACAGTCTCTGTGGGAAGGTGGACTGAAACCTGAATGGAAGAAATTCAAGAGAAAATGGGTAAAGAGATGAACTTAAGTTGTCCTATCATTAGCTAAATCCCAGAATCAGGATGCATAGTACAATCCTGACTCTATGGCCTACTAACTTGTAACTCTGGCAAAGAGCTTCTAATCTGTCTCTGAATTTATTCATCTGTGGAGATAATAATAAAAACTAAAGTTGTGAGGATTAAATAAGCTGACAAATGCCAAGTGCTTAGAAAAATGTTTGACTCACAGGAGTTGCTCAACAATGTCATTAACAATTTGTTTTTGTGACATTATTAGTATTCATGGCACAGATTACTGTATGTGATATGTGCTCTTGATTGCTTAATGCCTGGTGAGGGCAGAAATCAGGTCCATTTGGGACATAATTTCAATCAAATTTATCCAAACGAGGCAGATAAATAGCTATTTTTTTAGAACCTCATCTCTATATTATTCACACTATGCAAGGTCATAAGGATATTTCAAAGTCTGGGCCTCAGACATTGTCACTGCAGGTGTGAAGCTGAATGCAGAGCCATTCTCAGCTATCCATATTCTCAGTATGAGCCATGGGCTGTGTCAGGACAACATGAGCCCTGTGCATGTCTGTGGAGACATTACCTGTGCACCCACAACACTTACTCTCAATTTAACCTAAAAAAAAAAAAAAAAAGTTTGTCACTGTTCTTCAGGAGAAATGGAAGCTTCTTTCCAAGTAACTTCAACCTGATTCTTTTGTAGCAAATCTCCTCTGGTTCATCAACAATTGGACACATAGCCTGTGTTTCATGCTTGTTTTCTCTGTTAGTCCTGCAAGCCCAAGGTTGGGGGAGGCACCAAGAAATCAACATTAAGAGGGATCTACCAGAGGAAAGACCAGGGCAGGGGTCAGACACATTTTCCAGGCTGGAAATGGCACCATCAGCTTTTTTTCTGAACATCCTTGCCTCTCACCATCAGAAATATGAGAAGCATGGGGAATAAAAAAATTTATCCCCAAGGACAATGCACAGTAGACTGTGGTTAAAATGGTGAAGCTGCTAATGGCTTAACACAAATTAAATGACACCAGAGAAGAGAAGAAAAAGTTACATGAGCATTTGAAATATTGCCTTGAGCTGCCAGATGGCCAAGAAATCCAGATAATAAGCACTGGAATGTTGACTATTTAGTAGCTGGGCTAAGCTAGTTCTGCCAAATCAAAAAGCCCATCTTGCTTATGGAAAAGAAGCCAGGAAAACCCAGGCTGCCTGCAAATGTGGACCTCTGGTACCTATGTACTAGTTTCCTCTCCAGAAACTAAATCCAAATTCCTTACCAATGATCAAATTATGGTACAAAATGCTGAGCCACATGTCAATCTATGAGCAGATGCTGGCCCTGAAACACAGGTTCAGACCATAGATGAACGATGAAAACAGCCCCACCCCCAACCTTCCCATCTCTTATCACAAGAAATTAAGTTATAAATGCTTCCTGATTGGGGTGAAGAGAACATGAATGCTGTAGTTTAATGTTTGACTGAAGAACCAGAAGCATGGGCCACATCTCTCTTACTCTTGCCAGAAGAACCCAACTCCAATTGCCATGTTGCTGATGCTACCCTGTGTGAGGTATTCCAAACACAATCCCTTGGCTCCAACTAAGAACACGAGAGGATAATTCTACCTCCTTGATGATAGTTTTAAGGAAGGTTTCTGGGCACTCTTTAAGGTAAATAAACTTAAAATCTTGTTAGCCTGTTAGACTATCTGTCCTCTGGCCTTTCTGAACCCTGTCATCACTTCCAGTGTAGAGCATTTAGAAGTTTGGATTTTCTTTTCTTTTTCTTTTTTCTTTTTTTCCTGGTGATAGTCCTTTCAGTATCTCCCATTCTCCATGCTTTCCTTGTTACGACTTATCTGGAGAGGTGTATATATCACCCCATGCATGTTTCAGCATAGCTCTTGAGGATAGATGTCTACCAAGGTTACAACTACATTGTATACTTGATATCCCTGTATCAGTGACCCATTGTTGCATAAAAAGAACCAAAAAACTTAGCCACTTGGAATAAGTATTTATTTAGAACACAACTCTGTAGATTTGCAATTTCAGCAAATTTAGTTGAATGGTTCTTTAACTTATCTTTACCAGGTTCATTCATGCATCTGTGGCCAACTAGAAGATTGAGATCTAGCATGATCTCACAGTGATCTAGAATGGCATGATCATATGATTGCCAGCTGCATGACTAAGGGCCAGAGGACTGGACCATATGTCTGTTATTGTTCAAGAGGCTAGCCTGGGCTTACTCACATGTCAGTCTCAGAGTTCCAGAAGGAGCAAAGGAATAAGTTCCAAAGCACATGCCCTTTTCAAGCTTTAGTACATATCATATTTACTAAAATCTCACTGTCCAAGGCAAGTCATAACAATTCCAGATTTAATGGTTAAAAAACAGACTTCATCTCTTGATAGGAGACTGTTTAAGATCATGTTTTAATGATGTAGATGCATATTCATAGTTATTTGTTCAATGTACTATAATGACCAAATTAAGATTCTGGATTATTTCCAGTTCAGCTAAAAAATAATTTTGGTGTTAAAACAAACAAACAAGGGGGGACAAGATGGCGGGGTACTAGGAAGAGGCGTCTTTTCAGCTGGTACCCCAAAGTGAGCTGATTACCTACCAAAGAACTCTGATCACCCATGAAATCAGCCTGAGATCAGAATTGTACACGTCTGGATCTCTACAGGGGCAGAAGACGCCAGTGAGCAGGTAAAGCGGAATGGGAACAGCGGACTGAGATCGGAAGATAAACAAAAGGGGGAGGGAGCCACCAGAGGCGACCGGTGGGAAAGTAATACCCCGATACGAGCGAGAGTGCCCTGCGTCTGGGGACCAGCATTAACTCGGAGACTGGTTGAAAGCACTCCAAAAGAGCAAAGGATCGCGGGGGCAAACTGTGGGAATCGGGGCGGCTAGGGACAGGGGCTTGAGTCCCCGGTCCCAGACGGTCTCCCCGGCGCGGAGGCAGAGAGAGTGCGGCGGAGAAACCGGCTCCTGGTCCCTAAGCCGCCAGCGTGCCCCAGAGCACGGGGTTCCGGCTCCTGTGAGGGGATGGGAGCCGGTCTGCAGAACGCGCGCTAGCCCTACCACAAAGCTTGAGATGCGCGTGCACGTCGCTCCAGCTCTCCTGGGTTTCTAAGGCCCTGGGGCGCTTCTAGACCCGGGCCATTGTTTCAAAGTCTAAGCCCCGCGCCTGGGAAACTCTTCCCCGGAGAGAGGCGCTCAAAAGCCCAGCCTGCGGCTTACGGACCAGCGCCCCGTTCTCAGTGCCCCAGACGCGCGCCCGACCCACAGCCGCCTCTGAAAAGAGGTGCGCGCAAGCCGGGCACTCCCAGCCCTGGCCAGCGGCAAAATCTCAGTGTGCGATCGCTGCTTGGAACCTCTCTGGCGGTCAGGAGCTCCCAGACAGCCGCCACTGCCTTGGCTTTAGGGACGAGCAAAAGATCCTGCGCCCCCAGGGTCTTTAACTTGGAACCTGCACTGCCAGCATCCAAGGGGGAATTTATTCAGCTTCTGCACCCAGACTGAGGCTTCTGAGACGGAGATCAGGAAGTGTTCCAGGGTGCACCTTGACTGCACCAGAGTTGATACATCCAGCTACATCTGTTCAGTCTTCTCCCACCAAAATGACTAGGAGGAGGAATGCCCAACAGAAGAAAAATACAGAGGATGGACCTTCCGCAACAGAGCTAACGGCTATCAACATAGACAATATGTCGGAAAGAGAATTCAGGCTAACAATTATCCAGGCAATAGCTAGGTTGGAGAAAGCCATGGATGACCAAACAGAATTGATTAGAGCCGAACTGAAAGCGACCAGACAGGATGTTCACAATGTTAGGGCGGAGCTTAAAGCTACCAGGGAGGAGGTCCACAATGCTCTCAATGAGTTCCAATCCAATCTAAACTCTCTCAAAGCTAGGGTAACTGAGACAGAAGATAGAATTAGTGATCTGGAAGACAAACAGATAGAGAGAAAGGATCAGGAGGAAGCCTGGAACAAACAGCTTAGATCCCACGAAAGCAGAATTAGGGAAATAAGTGATGCCATGAAGCGTTCCAACGTCAGAATTATTGGAATTCCTGAAGGGGAGGAGAAAGAAAGAAGTCTAGAAGATGTCGTGGAACAAGTCCTTCATGAAAACTTTCCGAATCTCACGAATGAAACCAGCGTTCATGTACTAGAGGCTGAACGGTCTCCACCCAAGATTATACACTCCAAAAAAACATCACGACACCTGATAGTCAAATTGAGAAATTATAATTGTAGGTATAATCTCTTGAAAGCTGCCAGGGCAAAGAGGCTCCTTACTTACAGAGGGAAGCCCATCAGAATAACGTCAGACCTGTCCACAGAGACCTGGCAAGCCAGAAGAGGCTGGCAAGATATATTCAGGGCACTAAATGAGAAGAACATGCAGCCAAGAATACTTTATCCAGCAAGACTGACATTCAAAATGGATGGAGAGATAAAGAGTTTCCAAGACCGGCAAGACTTAAAAGACTATGCAACCACCAAGCCGATACTGCAGGAAATATTAAGGGGGGTTCTATAAAAGAGGAAAAATCCCAAGAATAGCATTGAACAGAAATATAGAGACAGTCTACAGAAAGAAAGACTTCAAAGGTAACTCGATGTCAATAAAAACGTATCTATCAATAATCACTCTCAATGTGAATGGCCTCAATGCACCCATAAAACGGCACAGGGTTGCAGATTGGATAAAACGACAGGACCCATCCATATGCTGTCTACAAGAGACCCATTTTGAACCTAAAGATACACGCAGACTGAAAGTGAAGGGGTGGAGAAGCATCTTTCATGCCAATGGGACTCAAAAGAAGGCTGGGGTAGCGATTCTCATATCAGATAAATTAGACTTCAAACTAAAGACTGTAGTCAGAGATACAGAAGGACACTACATAATCCTTAAAGGGACTATCCACCAAGACGATCTAACAATTGTAAATATCTATGCTCCCAATATGGGAGCAGCCAATTACTTAAGAAAACTGTTAATCAAGATAAAGAGTCATATTGATATGAATACACTAATCGTAGGTGATCTTAACACGCCTCTTTCAGAATTAGACAGATCATCGAAGCAGAAAATCAATAAAGAAACAAGAGCATTGAACGACACATTGGACCAGATGGACCTCATAGATATATACAGAACATTCCACCCTAAAACAGGAGAATACTCATTCTTCTCAAGTGCACACGGAACCTTCTCCAGAATAGACCACATACTGGGTCACAAATCAGGACTCAGCCGATACCAAAAGACTGAGATTATTCCCTGCATATTCTCAGATCACAATGCTTTGAAACTGGAGCTCAATCACAAGGAAAAGTTCCGAAGGAACTCAAAAACCTGGAAGCTAAAGACCACCTTGCTTAAGAATGCTTGGATCAACCAGGAGATCAAAGAAGAACTGAAACAATTCATGGAAACCAATGAGAATGAAGACACTTCGGTCCAAAACCTATGGGATACAGCAAAGGCGGTCCTAAGGGGAAAATATATAGCCATCCAAGCCTTGCTCAAAAAAATTGAAAAATCCAGAACACACCAGCTGTCTCTACACCTTAAAGAACTGGAGGATCAACAACAAATCAAACCAACTCCACACATAAGAAGGGAAATCATCAAGATTAGAGCTGAGATCAATGAGGGAGAAACCAGAGATACAGTAGAACGTATCAATGAAACTAGAAGCTGGTTTTTTGAAAGAATCAATAAGATCGATAAGCCACTGGCTACACTAATCCAAAAGAAAAGAGAGAAATCCCAAATTCATAAAATTATGAATGAAAGGGGAGAGATCACAACTAACACCAAGGAAGTAGAAACAATCATCAGAAGTTACTACGAACAGTTATATGCCAATAAGCTTAGCAACCTTGATGAAATGGATGCATTCCTGGAAAAATATAAACTACCAAAATTGAACCAGGAAGAAATCGACAACCTGAATAGACCGATATCTAATAACGAGATTGAAGCAGTGATCAAAAATCTCCCAAAAAACAAGAGCCCAGGACCTGACGGATTCCCTGGGGAATTCTACCAAACCTTCCAAGAAGAAATAACACCTATTCTCCTGAAGCTGTTTCAAAAAATTGAAGCAGAAGGAAAACTTCCAGACTCTTTCTATGAAGCCAGCATTACCCTGATCCCCAAACCAGGCAAGGACCATACCAAAAAGGAGAATTTCACACCAATATCACTGATGAATATGGATGCTAAGATTCTCAACAAGATCCTAGCCAACAGGATCCAACAACACATTAAAAAGATTATCCACCATGATCAGGTGGGATTCATCCCTGGGCTACAAGGATGGTTCAACATTCGTAAATCAATCAATGTGATACAACAAATTAATAGGAGAAGAGAGAAGAACCACATGGTCCTCTCAATTGATGCAGAAAAAGCATTTGACAAAATCCAACATCCGTTCCTGATTAAAACGCTTCAAAGTATAGGGATAGAGGGAACATTCCTGAACCTCATCAAATCTATCTATGAAAGACCCACAGCAAATATCATCCTCAATGGGAAAAAGCTTGCAGCCTTCCCGTTGAGATCAGGAACAAGACAAGGATGCCCACTTTCACCACTCTTGTTCAACATAGTATTAGAAGTCCTAGCAACAGCAATCAGACAACAGAGAGAAATAAAAGGTATCCAAATTGGTAATGAAGAAGTCAAACTCTCTCTCTTCGCAGATGACATGATTCTTTATATGGAAAACCCAAAAGACTCCACCCCCAAACTACTAGAACTCATACAGCAATTCAGCAGCGTGGCAGGATACAAAGTCAATGTGCAGAAATCAGTGGCTTTCTTATACACTAACAAGGAAAATACAGAAAGGGAAATTAGAGAATCGATTCCATTTACTATAGCACCAAGAACCATAAGATACCTGGGAATAAACCTAACTAAAGAGGTAAAGGATCTATACTTGAGGAACTATAGAACACTCATGAAAGAAATTGAAGAAGACACAAAAAGATGGAAGACCATTCCATGCTCTTGGATCGGAAGAATAAACATCGTTAAAATGTCTATACTGCCTAGAGCAATCTATACTTTTAATGCCATTCCGATCAAAATTCCACCGGCATTCTTCAAAGAGCTGGAGCAAATAATCCAAAAATTTGTATGGAATCAGAAGAGACCCCGAATCGCTAAGGAAACGTTGAAAAACAAAAATAAAGCTGGCGGCATCACCTTACCTGATTTCAAGCTTTATTACAAAGCTGTGATCACCAAGACAGCATGGTACTGGCATAAAAACAGACACATAGACCAGTGGAACAGAGTAGAGAGCCCTGATATGGACCCTCAACTCTATGGTCAATTAATCTTCGACAAAACAGGAAAAAATATACAGTGGAAAAAAGACAGTCTCTTCAATAAATGGTGCTGGGAAAAATGGACAGCTATATGTAGAAGAATGAAACTCGACCATTCTCTTACACCGTACACAAAGATCAACTCAAAATGGATAAAAGACCTCAACGTGAGACAGGAATCTATCAGAATCTTAGAGGAGAACATAGGCAGTAATCTCTTCGATATCAGCCACAGCAACTTCTTTCAAGATACGTCTCCAAAGGCAAAGGAAACAAAAGCGAAAATAGACTTCTGGGACTTCATCAAAATCAAAAGCTTCTGCACAGCAAAGGAAACAGTCAAAAAAACAAAGAGGCAACCCACGGAATGGGAGAAGATATTTGCAAATGACAGTACAGACAAAAGGTTGATATCCAGGATCTATAATGAACTCCTCAAACTCAACCCACACGAAACAGACAAACACATCAAAAAATGGGCAGAAGATATGAACAGACACTTCTCCAATCAAGAAATACAAATGGCTATCAGACACATGAAAAAATGCTCATCATCATTAGCCCTCAGGGAGATTCAAATTAAAACCACATTGAGATATCACCTTACACCAGTTAGAATGGCCAAAATTAACAAAACAGGAAACAACATGTGTTGGAGAGGATGTGGAGAAAGGGGAACCCTCTTACACTGTTGGTGGGAATGCAAGTTGGTGCAGCCTCTTTGGAGAACAGTGTGGAGATTCCTCAAGAAATTAAAAATAGAGCTTCCCTACGACCCTGCAATTGCACTCCTGGGTATTTACCCCAAAGATACAGATGTCGTGAAAAGAAGGGCCATCTGTACCCCAATGTTTATAGCAGCAATGGCCACAGTCGCCAAACTATGGAAAGAACCAAGATGCCCTTCAACGGATGAATGGATAAGGAAGATGTGGTCCATATACACTATGGAGTATTATGCCTCCATCAGAAAGGACGAATATCCAACTTTTGTAGCAACATGGACGGGACTGGAAGAGATTATGCTGAGTGAAATCAGTCAAGCAGAGAGAGTCAATTATCATATGGTTTCACTCATTTGTGGAGCATAACCAATAGCATGGAGGACAAGGGGCGTTAGAGAGTAGTAGGGAATTTGGGTAAATTGGAAGGGGAGGTGAACCATGAGAGACTATGGACTCTGAAAAACAGTCTGAGGGGTTTGAAGTGGCGGGGGGGTGGGAGGTTGGGGTGCCAGGTGGTGGGTATTATAGAGGGCACAGCTTGCATGGAGCACTGGGTGTGGTGAAAAAATAATGAATACTGTTTTTCTGAAAATAAATAAATTGGGAAAAAAAAAAAAGTAAAAAAAAAAAAAAAAAAAAAAAAAACAAACAAACAAAAAAACCCTCAACACTTTTGAAGTAAGAATTTGGGGGTGGAGTTAAGATAGAAGAGTAGTAGGGGGACCCTGAGCTTGCCTTGTTTCTCAAACACGACTAGATCAACATCCAACTATTTTGAACAACTAGGAATACTATCTGAGGATTAAGAAAACAAACTGCATAGTCTGGAGCCATGAATTGGGGGAGAATAAAGCCATGGGACAATAAAGGGGAGGGAACCATTTTCCCAGAGTAAAGTCAGGGAGTGGAAGAAAGCAGGAGAGAGTATAGTGAGTAGAGGTCACTATAAGCCTTGGTAAGGAGATCCCCTGGGTCCCTCTTGGGGAGATCACTCCACTTCCTGGAGTATATTTGGAAGAGCATATTTTGCTTCTCCAAAGACAAAAGTCCAGCTGGGAGCCATTGAGCATAGCTCAGAAGCAGTGTCAGAAGTGGGCACAGAGGGCAGAAAACCTCTTAATAGCTTTTCACTTGTGAACTACAATAGACTTAAACCTCTGTGTTCACACCATGCAGCTGCTTTTCTGTGACAGAACTGAGCAGAGAACAGAGACAAAGGCACACTACCGATAACCTGACCATTTTTTTCTCACTGTCTGCCACAATAGAGCCTCTGTACAAGCACTTTTCTGAGACAGAACAAACTAGGGGACTGAGTTGCACACAGTTGGCCAATAATCTGGTTCCAGCTTGTTGCTGAGCATTACAATAAACTCTAGACTCTGTGTGCAAACCGTGACTGCTTTTTAGGGATAAGACAGTGCTGGGCACACTGTGATCTCACCTCCAAGGGAGTGAAGTAGGTCTTCATCTTGCCAGATCCTTTAGAACTTGGAGTTTTGAATCCCAGTCAGCAGCCAGAGATAAATTTTAGGAAATCTGTGGTACCAGGCATGACAATAGCCAGTAATAGACAGGTTAAGGGTAGGGAACTGAGACAGCCTGGGACATAGGGGATTGTTCACAATCCTGAGAGGACCTCCTGAACAGCAGTGGCCAAGAGTTCCACTCCCCAGGGACAAGAGGGAAGGGTAATACCATATTATTCTCCTCCCTTCTCCCCCCTCCCACCCACCCATCCGACGAAACACAGTGCCTCCAGTAGAAGCTGGAGTCTCCTACACTAATCCCTGCCCCCTACACAAGTCAGTTTGTGAGACTGACCAGCAGGCATCTCCCTCAGAAGACCAAAAGAACCCCCACAGACACACTGCGTGTACCAGGTCTACTAACTAAAGAATGCTCCAAAATGTCAGCTTCTGATGGAAGTAGTTCCAAGCTTGTTTTTTTTTCTTTCTTTCCTTACATTTTCATATTTTCAAATGTTTAATTTTTCTACTTATTTTTTTAATCTTTTATATATTTTTCTCTTTATCTTTTTTTGTATCGAGCTTATAATTTTTTCTTCATTTGTTTGTTTCTTGGTTTGTTTCCTTCTCTTAATTTTTAGATCAGGCTTCTTTTGTTCTACCCCCCCCTTTTTATTCTTTTCCTTATTCTTTTTTTCCCTTTCTTTCTTATTCTTTGAAATCAAGCTTATACTTTTTTGTTTCTTTGTATTTTTGTTCTTTTTTCCTTTGTCTTGAATCAGGCTTTTTCCTCTTTTCTTTTTTCTTTTCCAGGCTTATCATAACAAACAAATCAAAGTGCACCCAGTTAAAGATCCAAACACTCCCTACTACAAGCAAGGACAGACCAGTGGGAAAGAGCAGCCAAAATGCAAGGGCAGGGTGTACAGGGCAACACCAGAAACTCTTCCTGAAGTAGTTGTTGTTATTGTTTTTGTTGTTGTTTTACTTTTTCTTTTCTTTTTTTTTTTTAAAGATTTTATTTATTTATTTGCCAGAGAGAGATTACAAGTAGGCAGAGAGGCAGGCAGAGAGAGAGAGGAGGAAGCAGGCTCCTGCTGAGCAGAGAGCCCGATGTGGGACTCGATCCCAGGACCCTGAGATCATGACCTGAGCCGAAGGCAGCGGCTTAACCCACTGAGCCACCCAGGTCCTTTCCTTTCTGAACAAAATGGTGAGATGGAATAATTCACTCCAAAAAGAAAGACTAGATGGTAGTACTCACTGTCAGGGACTTAATCAATACAGATACAAGTAAGATGTCTAACTTTCATTTAAAACAATGATTTGGGGGCATCTGGGTTAAGCCTCTGCCTTCGGCTCAGATCATGATCTGGGCATAGGTCCTGGGATCAAGCCCCGTGTCACGCTCTCTTCTCAGCAGGGAGTCTGCGTCCCCCTCTTTCTCTGCCTGTCTCTCTGCCTACTTGTGATCGCTCTCCCTTTGTATCAAATAAATAAATAATTTTTAAAAATAAATAAATAAAACAATGATTTTAAATATACTAGCTGGGCTTGAAAAAACATAGAAGGCACTAAAGCATACTATACAGATAAAACAAAGTATGTAAAGCATACTGTATAGATAAAAGAGCTAAAATCTAGTCCAGCCAAAATTAAAAATGTTATTACAGAGTTGCAGTCCCAAGTTGAGTCCATAAAAATGAAGATAAAGAAAGCAGAAGAATCAGAGATATAGAAGAAAAAGTGATGAGAAATAAAGAAGAAAGAAAGAAATCTATTAGATCATGAAGGTAGACTGAAGGAATTCAATGATTCCATAAATCAAAATATCTTTTTTTATAAGAGACCCAGAAGATGAGGAGAGGAATAAAAGGGGGCAGAGGTTTTATTTGAATAAATTATAGATGAGAAATTTCCTAATTTGGAAAGAGCAGGAATTCAAGTCCAGGAGGCACGGAGAACTCCCTTCAAAATCAATAAAAATAAATCAATACCTTGACATATTACAGTAAAGCTTATAAACTACAAAGATAAAGAGAAAATCCTGAAAGCAGCTCAGGACAAAAAGTCCTTATCCTATAGGGGTGGACAGATATGTCTGGCAGCACACCTGTCCACAGAGATCTGGAAGTCCAGGAAGGATTAGTATGACATATTCAACATACTAAATGGGAAAAATATACAGTCAAGAATGCTTTACCCAGCAAGACTGTTATTCAGAATAGAAGGAGAGATCAGGACTTTCTAGGACAAACAAAAAGTTAAGGAATTCATGAACAATAAACCAGCCCTGTAAGAAATATTAAAGAGAATCATTTGAGCAGAGAGAGATCCCAAAAGTAACAAAGACCAGAAAGGAACAGACAAAATCTATAGGAACAGAAACTTTACAGGTAATGCAAGGGCACTAACTTCATATTTTCATGGATTACTCTGCAAATGGACTAAATACTCTAACCAAAAGACACAGGGTGTCACGATTGATTAAAAAAAGAAGAAGAAGAACAAGCCCCACTGATATGCTACTTACAAGAGATTTATTTCAAACCCAAAGATAAATGGACAATAATTTATCATGTTAATGGACATCAAAAGAAAGCTGGAGTAGACATCCAGTTTTAGTTTAAAACTAGATTTTAAACTAAAGATTTAATAAAATATGAAGGACATTATATCATAATAAAGGGATCTATCCAATAAGAACATCTAACAATTATAAATATTTATACCCCAACATGGGAGCAGCCAAATATATAAACAAATTAATAATAAAATTAAAGAAATACATAAAAATAATAATAAATATATAAATAATAATACAATAATAGTAGGGGACTTTAACACCCCACTTACATCAATGAAAAGAACATCTAAACAGAAGATCAGGAAGGAAACAAGGGCTTTGAGTGACACACTGGACGAGATGGACTTTGTAGATATATTCAGAGCATTCCATACTTAAACAATAGAATACACATTCTTTTCAAGTGCACATGGAGAATTTTCCAGAATATATCACATACTGGGTCACAAATAAGGTCTCAACAGGTACCAAAAGACTAAGATCATACCATGAATATTTTTATACCACAATGCTATGAAAATTGAAGTCAACAACAAGAAGAAATTTGGAAGGACCACAAATACAAGGAGGTTAAAGAACATCTTACTAAAGAATGAATGGGACAGCCAGGAAGTTAAAGAATTAAAAAAAATGGAAATAAATGAAAATGAAAATACAATAGTTCAAAATCTTTGGGATGCAGCAAAGGCAGCCCTAAGAGGGAAGCATATAGCAATATAGGTCTGCCTCAAGAAACAAGCAAAGTCTCAAATACTAATCTTACAACTAAATGACCTGGAAAAAGAAAAGCAAATAAAGCCAAAATCCAGCAAGAAAGAAAAAATAATAAAGAATAGAGAGATGGGGCGCCTGGGTGGCTCAGTGGGTTAAGCCACTGCCTTCGGCTCGGGTCATGATCTCAGGGTCCTGGGATCGAGCCCCACATTGGGCTCTCTGCTCAGCAGGGAGCCTTGCTTCCCTCTCTCTCTCTGCCTGCCTCTCTGCCTACTTGTGATTTCTCTCTGTCAAATAAATAAATAAAATCTTAAAAAAAAAATCTGAGGGGTTTGAAGTGGCGGGGGGTGGGAGGTTGGGGTACCAGGTGGTGGGTATTATAGAGGGCACGGGTTGCATGGAGCACTGGGTGTGGTGAAAAAATAATGAATACTGTTTTTTCTGAAAATAAATAAATTAATTAAAAATTTAAAGAAAATGTATATGCTACCCAGAGCAATCTACACATTCAATGCAATCCCTATCAAAATACTATTGACATTTTCAGAGCTGGAACAAATAATCCTAAAATTTCTATGGAACCACCAGACCCCAAATAGCCAAAGGAATCTTGAAAAAGAAAACCAAAACTAGAGGCATCACAATTCCAGACTTCAAACTGTATTACAAAGCAGTATTCATACTGCCAGTATGGTACTGGCACAAAAAAAAAAAAAAAACAAAAAAAAAACAAAAAAAAAAACAAAAAAAAAAACACCAGAAACATAGATCAGTGGAACACAACAGAGAACTCAGAAATGGACCCTTAACTCAGTGGTCCACTAATCTTTGACAAAGTACAAAAGAATATCAAATGGAAAAAAAGACAGTCTCTTCAACAATTGGTGTTTGGAAAATTGGACAGCCACATGCAGAAGAATGAAACTGCAACATTTTTTTTTACACCATTCACAAAAAGTAGATTCAAAATGCATGAAAGTCCTAAGTGTAAGACAGGACTCCATCAAAATCCTAGAGTGGGAAAAAGGCAGCAACAACTGTGACCTCGACCACATAAAATTCTTGCTATAGACACATCTCCAAAGGCAAGTTAAAATAAACTATTTTGAGTTCATCAGGATATAAAGTTTTTGAACAGCAAAGAAAACATCCTTCAACAAAAGTAAAGGCAACCCATGGAATGGAGAGGATATTTGCAAATGTATTATCAGATAAAGGGCTTGTATCCAATATCTATAAAGTATTCCTTGAACTAACACCTACAAAACAAATAATCCAGTCAAGAAGTGGGCAGAAAACATGAATAGACATTTCTCCAAAAAAGACTAAACAAATGGCTAGCAGACACATAAAACAGTGCTCAACATCACTCTGCATCAAGGAAATAAAAATCAAAACTGCAATGATATACCACCTCCCACCTGTCAGAATGGATGAAATGAACAACCCAGGAAACAAGAGATGTTGGTGAGAGTGCAGAAAAAAGGGAACCCTCTTATAATGTTGATGGGAATGCAAATTGGAGCAGCCACTCTGGAAGACAGTATAGAGGTTCCTAAAAAGTTAAAAATAGAACTACCTTATGGCCCAACAGTTGCCCTACAAAGTGATTTGAAGGGGCACATGCACCCTAATGTTTATAGCAGCAATGTTCACAATAGTCAAAATATGGAAAAAACCCAGATGTCTGTGAACAGATGAATGGATAAAGAAGATATGTAACATATATAAAACGGAATACTACTTAGCCATCAAAAAGAATGAAATCTTGCCATTTGCAATGATATGGATGGAACTAAAGGGTATTATGCTAAGAAAATAAGTCAGTAAGAGAAAGACAAATACCATACAATTTCACTCACATATGGAATTTAAGGAACAAAACAGATGAACATAGGAGAAAGGAATGAAATATAAAGTAAGATTAAAACAGAGAAGGGGCAAAGCATAAGTGACTCTTACCTATAGAAAATTAACCTAGGGATGGGAGCCTGGGTGGCTCAGTTGGTTAAGCAGCTGCCTTCGGCTCAGGTCATGATCCCAGCGTCCTGGGATCGAGTCCCACATCGGGCTCGTTGCTCAGCAGGGAGCCTGCTTCTCCCTCTGCCTCTGCCTGCCTCTCTGTCTGCCTGTGCTCGCTCTCTCTCCCTCTCTCTCTGACAAATAAATAAATAAAATCTTTAAAAAAAAAAAAAAGAAAAGAAAATTAACCTAGGGTTGCTGGAAGGGAGGTGAATGGGGTGGTAAGATAATTGGGTGAAAGGCTTTAAGAAGGGCACTTGATGTAATGCGCACTGGTGTTATAGGCAACTGATGAATCATTAAATTCTGCCCCTGAAACTAATAATACACTCTATATTAACTAAACTGAATGTAAATAAAATAGTTTTAAAAAAAGAGTATACCAAGATGAATGTATATCTTCCTTTTAACATGCTAGTTAATTACATTAATAGATTTTCAATATTGACTAATAACAGTGTAAAAAATTGACTTATCAAGAAACAGTGTTCGGGGGATTAGGGAAGATAACAGAGGAGTAAGGGACCCTGTTTCAAGCAGTCCCCCGAATTTAGCTGGATATCTACCAAACCATTCTAAACACCCACAAAATCAATCTGGGATGCAAGAATATATATCTGGATCTCTACACATGGAAAACTCTGCCAGTCATGAGGTAGGAAAGGCAGAGTCATGAATCTGCAGGCAGATATCAGAAGATAAGCAGAAGGGAGAGGGAGCCCCCATAAGCTGGCACCTAGGAAGTTGTATAACACCAGAGTGCACACAGAGTGACGGTGGCAGAGAAGGGCTTTAGAGCAGTTCCCAGATAGGATCCATGAGCTGCAGGTGTCCATGCAAAAACCCAGGGCAGCTCAGGGTTTTAGAAGCACAAAGGTCAGAGACATGACATGAGGTTGAACTCTGGAAGAGTTGATGTGGGCATGCACCACTACAGGAGGCTGCAGTTTTCAGCATCAATATATAGAAATGGAGACTGTGTGTCCTTGAGGGCTAAGTGAATAGTAGAATGCAGTTTTGTTGCTCTGGGAAAGAGGTTTATGTGGGGCCATTTTTACTCTGAATCTCAGAAGAGATGCAGAGAGCCACCAATGAACAAAAGCTAAAAAAAACATTTTCCACTGAGCCCAGTCCCCCACATGGGGCAGGGCAAGTCTGCCCAACCAGGATTGCCTGAGAAACAGCAGGCAGGTCCATCCCCCAGAAGATAGGCTGGATAGAACAAGAGGACTACAACATTAGGGTTCCCATAAAACAGGTGCATTTTGCTTGAGTCATATTTAATACTGTGGACTCTGCATATTCCCTCAACCATCCCTCAACAGAATGACTAAGCAGAGGAACTTCCAACAAAGAAAAGACCAGACAATGGTCTCTGACAGAGACCTAATGGATATGGATATAAGCATGATATCAGACATAGACTACAGAGAAGAAATTATGAAGTCAATATCTAGGCTTGAGAAAAATATTAGTAGTAACAATATAGGAATATGTAAGGGCAGAAATGAGATCTAATCAGGCTGAATTTAAAAATGCTATGAACGAGATGAAGTCTAAACTGGATACTTTAACAGGAAGGGTAAATGAGGCAGAAGAATGAATTAGTGAGCTAGAAGATAAGATGATAAAAAGGAAGGAAGCTGAGTAGGATTGGGAAAAACAGCTAGAAGCCCATGAGAACAGACTTGGAGAGATCAATGACATTATGAAACATTCCAATGTCAGAATTAGTGGGATCCCTGAGGGGTGGAGAGAAAGAGAAGACCATAAAGTATATTTGAGCAAATCATAGCTGAGAATTTCTCTAATCTGGGGAAGGAAACAAGCATTCTTGTCCAAGAGGTAGAGAGGACCCCACCCATGATCAAACAGAACAGACCAATGGATGGCATATAATAGTAAAACTTGCAAATCTTATAGCCAAGGAAACTACCCTGAAAACAGATAGGGGGAATTTCTTACTTACAGGGAGGAATATCAGAATATCATCAGACCTATACACAGAGACCAGGCAAGCCAGAAAGGGCTGAAAAAAAAAAAAAAAAACTCAGGGTACTAAATGAGAAGAACATGCAGCCAAGAATACTTTATCTGGCAAGGCTGTTATCCAGAATGGAGGGAAAGATAAAGAGCTTCCAGGACCAGCAGAAACTGAAAGAATATATGACCACCAAGCCAGCTCTGGAAGAAATATTAAGGGCAATTTTATAAAAGAAGAAAGTCCCCAAGAATAATATACACCAAAAATTTACAGAGACAATCTATAGAAACAGGAACATCACAGGCAATAAGATGACACTAAAATCATATCTTTCAGTAGTCACTCTCAATGTGAATGGCCTATTGATCCCATGAAATGGCACAGGGTTTCAGACTGGATAAAAAGACACGACCCATCTACATGTAGTCTACAAGAGACACATTTTGAACCTAAAAACACCTCCAAATGGAAAGTGAGGAGATGAGGAACGATTTATTATGCCAGCGGACTTCAAAAGAAAGCTGGAGTAGCAATTCTCTTATAAGACAAATAAGATTTTAAGCTAAAGACCATAGTAAGAGATGAGAAGGGACAATATATCATACTTAAAAGGTCTATTCAAAAATTAGATCTAACGATTGTAAATATCTATGCCCCACACATGGGAGCAGCCAACTACATAATCAAAATAAAGAAAAATATTGATAATTATGTGTTAATAGTGGCAGAACTCAACACTCTACTCTTGGCAAAGGACAGATCATCAAAGCAGAAGATCAAAAAAGAAAAAAGAGGTCTGAAGGACACATTGGGCCAGATTGACTTTGTAAATATAAAGAGAACATTCCACCTTTAAAAAACAGAATACTCATTCTTTTTTAATGTACATGGAATGTTCCCCCAGAATAGAGCACATACTGGGTATCAAATCAGGTCTCAACTGATATCAAAAGATTGAGATTATTCCCTGCATAGTTTCAGGCCACAATGCTTTGAAACTTGAACTCAGTCACAAGAAGAGATTTGTAAGGAATCCAAACCCCTGGAAGCTAAAGGCCATCCTGCTCAAGAATGTTTGGGTTAACCAGATAATTCAAGAATAATTTAAACAAATCATGGAAACTAATGAGAATGAAAACACATGGGTCCAAAACCTATGAGATACTGCAAAGGCAGTCGTAGGGGGAAATACATAGCCATCCAAGCCTCTCTCAAAAAATTAAAAAAAAAAAAATACACAAGCTAACCATACATCTAAAAGACCTGGAGAAAGAACAGCAAATTAGGCCTAAACCAAGCAGAAGAAGAGAAATAAATATTTGAGCAGGGATCAATGAAATAGAAACAAGAAAAACAGTAAAACAGATCAACAAAGTAGAAGCTTGTTCTTTGAAAGAATTAATAAGATTGTTAAACCACTGCCCAAACTTTCAATAAAATCATGAATGAAAGCAGATTATGACTAACACCAAGGAAATAGAAATTATTATTAGAAATTATTATCAGCACTTTATATGGAAAGCCCAAAAGACTTCACCCCCAAACTACTAGAACTCACACAGCAATTCAATAATATGGAAGGATACAAAATCAATGTACACAAATCAATTGTTTTCTTATAGACTAACAATGAAAATATAGGAAGTAAAATTGGAGAATCAATTCCATTTACTATAGCACCAAGAACCCTAAGATACCTGGGAATAAACCTAACCAAAGAGGTAAAGGATCTGTACTCAAGGAATTACAGAACGCTCATGAAAGAAATTAAAGAGGACACAAAAGAATGGAAAAGCATTCCAGGCACATGGATGAGAAGAATAAACATTGTTAAAATGTCTATACTACCTAGGGAAATTAATACTTTCAATGCATCCCAATCAAAGTTCCAGCATTTTTAAGTGCTGGAATGAACAATCCTAAAATTTTCGTGGAACCAGAAGAGAACCTGAATGGCTAAGGAAATGTTGAAAAAGAAAAAAAAACTGGGCGCATCATGCTGTCTGATTTCAACCTTCACTACAAATCTGTGATCACCAAGACAGGATGGTACCAGCACAAAAACAGACACATAGACCAGTGGAACAGAGTAGACAGCCCAGATATGGACCTGCAACTTTATGGCCAAATAATCTTTGACAAGGCAGGAAAAAATATACAGTGGAAAAAAGACAGTCTCTTCAATAAATGGTGCTGGGAAAATTGGACAGCTATGTATAGAAGAATAAAACTTGACCATTCTCTTACACCATACACAAAGATAAACTCAAAATGGATAAAAGACCTCAACATGAGGAAGAAATCTATCAAAATCCTAGAGTAAAACATAAGCAGTAACCTCTTTGACACTGGCCACAGCAACTTCTTTCAAAATATGTCTCCAAAGGCAAAGGAAACAAAAGTGAAAACAAACTTTTGGGACTTCCATCAGGATCAAAAGCTTCTGCACGGAAAGGAAACTTTCAACAAAACAAAGAGGCAACCCAAAGAATAGAAGATATTTGCAAATGACACTACAGATAAAGGGCTGATTTTCCAAGATCTATAAAGAACTCCTCCAACTCAACGCTCAAATAATAATAATAATAATAATAATCATGTCAAAAAATGGGCAGAAGACATGAAAAGACACTTCTCCGAAGAAAACATGCAAATGGCTAGCAAACCCATGAAAAAATATTCATCATCATTAGCCATCAGGAAAATTCAAATCAAAACCACATTGAGATACCACATTATACCAGTTAGAATAGCCAAAATTAACAAGAGTTAGAATAGCCAAAATTAACAAGACAAGAAACAACAAGCAATGGAGAGGATGTGGAGAAAGGGGAACCCTCTCTTACACTGTTGGTGGGAATGCAGGTTTGTGCAGCCACGTTGGAATACAGTGTGGAGATTCCTTAAGAAATTAAAAATAGAGCTACCCCATCACCCTTCAATTGGATGACTGGGTATTTACCCCAAAGATACAGATGTAGTGAAAAGAAGAGCCATCTGTACCCCAATGTTTATAGCAGCAATGTCCACAATCACCAAGATGCTCTCCAACAGAGAAATAGATAAAGAAGATATGGTCCATATATACAATGGAATATTATGCCATCAGAATAGATGAATACCCAACTTCTGTATCAACATAAATGGGACTGGAGATTATGCTGAGTAAAATAAATCAAGGACAGGAAGTCAATTATCATATGGTTTTTTTTATCATATGGCTTCACTTACTTGTAAAGCATAGAGAATAACACAGAGGACATTGGAGGAAGGAGAAGAGAAGTGAGTTGGGGGAAATTAGAGGAGGAGATGAACCATGAGAGTCTGGACTCTGAGAAACAAACTGAGGGTTTGGGGTGGGGGAGGGTGAGACTGGTGGTGGGTATTAAAGAGGGCATGTATTGCCCTCTTATGTAATTGGAACACTGAAAAAATTAAATTAAATTTAAAAAATTATTACCAGCAACTATTTGCTAACAAATTAAGCAACCTGGAAGAAATGGATGCCTTCCTGGAAACTTACAGACTACCAAGACTGAAACAGAAATAGACAAACTGAATGGATCAATAACCGGTAATGAAATTGAAGCAGTAATCAAAAATCTCCCCAAACACAAGAGTCTGGATGGTTTCCCATGGGAAGTTCCACCAATTATTTAAAGAAGAAATAATACCTATTCTTCGGAAGCTGTTTCAAAAAACAGAAACAGGGGGCGCCTGGGTGGCTCAGTGTGTTAAAGCCTCTGCCTTCAGCTCAGGTTGTGATCCCCAGGTCCAGGGATCGAGCCCCACATCAGGCTCTCTGCTTGGCGGGGAGCCTGCTCCCCCCTCTTTCTGTCTCTCTACCTGCTTGAGATCTCCCTCTCTCTGTGTCAAATAAATAAATAAAAATATTAAAAAGAAGAAGAAGAAGAAGAGGAAGAAGAAAAACTTCCAAACTCATTCTATGATGCCAGCATTACTGTGATACCAAACCAGGCAAAGACCCCATCCAAAAGAAGAATTACAGACCAATTTCCTGGATGAACATGAATGCCAAAATACTCAACAAGATCCTAGCTAATCGGATCCAGCACTACATTAAAAGGATTATCCATCACAATAAACCAGGTAGGATTTATTCCTGGGACACGTGTGGTTCAACATTCACAAATCAATCAACATGATAGAGCACAAAAATAAAAGAAAAGATAATGACTATATAATCCTCTCAATTAATGCAGAAAAAGCATTTGACAAAATACAGCATTCTTTCCTGAATAGAACTCAAGAGTGTACCAATAGAGGGACTATACCTCAATATCATAAAAACCATCTATGAAAAGCATACAGTGAACATCATTAAAAATCTGAGAACTTTTTCCTTAAGATCAGTATCACGACAAGAATGCCCATTCTTGCCACTATTGTTCAACATAGTACTAGAAGTTCTAGCATCAGCAATCAGACAACAAAAAGAAATAAAAGTATTCAAACTGGCAAAGAAGAAGTCAAACTCTTTCTCTTTGCAGATGACATGATACCTTATGTGGAAAACCCAAAGATTCCACCCCCAAATTATACTACAACTCATACAGAAATTCAGTAATGTGGCAGGATACAAAAATCAATGCACAGAAATCAGTTTCATTTCTATACACTAAAAATGTAACTGTAGAAAGAGAAATTAGGGAATCTATTTCATTTACAATAGCACCTAAAATCATAAGATACCTTGGAATAAACCTAACCAAAGAGGTAAAGGATCTGTACTCTAAAAACTACAGAATACTTAGGAAAGAAATTGAAGAAGACACAAAAAGATGGAAAAACTTTCCATATTCATGGATCAGAAGAATAAACATTGTCTAAATGTTTTTATTGAAATACAGCTTACATGTAATATTGTGCAAATTTAACTTGTACAGCATGTTACCTTGATGCAGTTATATATTGCAATCTGATTGCTATTGTAGTGACAATTAGCACCTATACCAACATTACATAATGATTTTTTTTTTTTTTAGTGATTGGAATTATTATGTTCTAGTCTCTTATCAAGTGATGATTACAATATTGTTGTCTATATTCATTGTTCTGTTTATTGTATATTTAAGTCTTATTTACTACTCATTGCAAATGTGTGCCCTTAAAAAGGGGTGCCCTTTTCCCCCTTACTTTAGTAACCACCATTTTAGTATCTATGTATTGCCTTTTTTAGATTCGACATAAAAGTAATATCACATAGTACTTGTCTTTCACTCTCTGACTTACCTCACTTAGCAGAATAAGCTCAAAGTTTATCTACGTTGTCACAAATGGCAAGATGCCCTCCTTTCTCATAGCTAAATAATATTTCATTGCATATATATAATGTCTTCTTTATCTAAGCATTGGTAGGCATTTAGGTCATTTCCATATTTTGGCTATTGTGAATAATGTTGCAATATGGAAGTGCATAGATCTTTTCAATACCCTGTTTTCATTTCCTTTGAGTATATACCCAAAAGTAGAATAACTACTTCATATGGTAATCTATTTTAAATTATTTGAGACAACTTCATATTGTTTTCCATAGTGGTTGAACCAATTTACATCTTTTCGAACAATGTATAAGTGTTCCCTATTCTCCATATCCTTGTCAATGCTTACCTCTTGTGTTCTTGATGATAGCTATTTTAACAAGTTTGAAGTGACATCTCATTGCAGTTTTAATTTGTATTTCCCTGGTGATTAGTGATGTTGTGTATTTTTTCATGTACTTGTTAGCTATTTAAATTTTTAATTGGATTTTTTATAATGGGTTGTAAGAGTTCTTCACATATTTTGGATTTAATCCTTTACCTGATATAGGGGTTGCAATTTTTTTTCTTTTTACATTCTGTAGGTTGCCTTTTCATCTTGTTAAGTTATTTTGCTGTGTGGAAACTTTTAAGTTTAATGTAGTCTTTTTTGTTGATTTTTTTTTTTTTAGATTTTGTGTGTGTGTGTGTGTGTGTGTGCGCGCGCATGCGCTTTTGGTGTTATATCCAGAAAATCATTGTGAAGACCAATATGAAGGAGCATCTTTCCTATATTTCCTTCTGGATGTTTTATGGTATTAGGTTTTATGTTTAAGTCTTTGATTCATCTTGGGTTATTTTTGTGAACAGTGTAAGATAGAGGTTCAATTTCATTGTTCTGCACGTGTGTATCCAGTTTTCCTACTGTCACTTGTGGAAGACAGCATCCTTTCCCCACTGAGTGTTCTTGGCTCCCTTATTGAATATTAGTTGATGATTTTCTTGATACACAATTTAACTTTATGTTTTCTTTGTCTATTTTGGAATGCAATCAATCTATAGATACTGGTTTTTAATGTAATTTGAAAATCCATTTGAAAATTTGAAAATCCATGTCTTTTTTAATGGCATCCAGCCCACTTATATTTTTTGTAATCCTTGTTATGTGTGTTTTACTTCTGCTACATTGTAATGAGATAGGAAGATACCTCTTTTTACTTCCCTTCATCTCCTCTAATATTTTACAATGTTTACATTCTGCTTTTGTTAACATATAGTTCTTTATTCAATCCAAAAGAGAAAATGGGTCTTTTCACTCTACTACTTCACATGCACTAAATGTGGAATTTAGCATGTTTTTGCTCCTTCATGTTCTACCTTACATTTTTTTTTAAAGATTTTTTATTTGACAGAGACAGTGAGAGAAGGAACACAAGCAGGGGGAGTGTGAGAGGGAAAAGCAGGCTCCCCTCTGAGCAGAGAGTTTGATGCAGAACTCAATCCCAGGACCCTGAGATCATGACCTGAGCTAAAGGGAGATGCTTAACAACTGAGCCACCCAGGCGCCCTTCTACCCTACATTTTGTGTCTTCTTCTTTTTTTTTTTTTTTAACACAAATTAGAGCTTCATATTCTCTATATGATTAAATTTGCTTCCTTTCTTCAGCACACGTATTAGTTGTAATATATGACAATTTAGGTTAATGCAACCTTACACTAGTTTCAGTGTTCATACAAACACTTTACTCCAAATTTCCTCATTCCCTCATCTCCAAACTCTATGTTGAGAATACCAACTTTTTCAATTTTTTTATAAAAAGATAAAATTTAGATATATGTCTTGAGTGTCTGATCATGTCATCTTTGAATGTGAATAAAATCTGCATGTGATAATCTTCCCACACTTCAAAACAAAACAACAACCATTAGTTAAATCATAGTGCAGAAGTCGGAAGTTGAGTTCTTCTTCAGTAACTTATTTTTCTTTCTGGATGTTTGTGAGACAAATATATCACCCTTAATTTTCCTTTTTTTTTTTTTTTAAGATTATTTATTTATTTATTTGACAGAGAGAGATCACAAGCAGGCAGAGAGGCAGGCAGAGAGAGAGAGAAGGAAGCAGGCTCCCGGCTGAGCAGAGAGCCCGATGTGGGGCTCGATCCCAGGACCCTGCGATCATGACCTGAGCCGAAGGCAGCGGCTTAACCCACTGAGCCACCCAGGCGCCCCCACTCTTAATTTTCCTAATGGAAAAAATTTTCTAGAACATCCAGGTGTTGTTTCTTACAAATCATTGTTTACAAAAAATAAAAACAAACTTTTTGATCTATATACTGATGTCCTGGGTCTAGACACTTTTCTTGAATTATACTAATTAGAGAAATAATTCTTTTGATTATAGCTGAAATTCCACTTCCCCTGCCACCTCTTCAGAGAAGCTATTTTCTTAGCTTTTATTTTATTCTCTTTATCCATCCTCTTTTTTCTTGTCAATTACACTTATTTGTCCACATTTTATGCATTCTACCAAGGTTTCGCCCATGTCCTTTCTTCATAAGATTAATTTCACTTTCTGCAGTTCTATGTATGTGCCTTATCAAAGGTCCTTCTTAGCCATGCTATTAAATCTTTACTTCAACTAAGTAATTTTTAATCTCATTGCAGTGCCTTTACATCTTACTCTATTGTCTTTTTCTACCACCTGCTATCATTTCATCTTGAGTTTTCTTCTCCTTGTCATTTTCTGCTCTGAGCTTAGAGAGTCATCTCCATTTATATGCAATTAAGGAAGTTAGTTTTCTAAACAAGGAAACAACCTTCAATGTATGCTCTTAATGTGCATATCTATGACATCTCATTTCCCTACATTTGAAACGTGTTTTCTTGGGTGAAGGATGGTGTAGTCAATATCATATTTTCCCTATTTACTCATCTTCTAAGGGATGTTGAGTTAACCTTGTATTTCTCCAAATGGTAGGACCTGCGTGTCTTCTTTTCAGTTCTTCCCAGCAGATCAGATGGAGAACAATTTGATAGGCAATTCATCCATGAGCTGGAATCATTTAGATACAAGAGCTTCATCCATGCCCACCTCATGTTTTAACACTTTCAATTCAAAGGAATGAAAGATAATCTTGAATTACCAGACACCCTACTTCATGAGCATATCCTTTTAGTTCCCTGACCCGGGGTGATTTGCTTATAGACCCAACACTTTCAACATTTCATGTGCCACCACAAGGTAATAATTTGCCCATTCCACCACATTTTGTTTCTGGGTGGCTGTAATTTCTAAGTGGACATATTGGGAGAAGTGCTTACACAAGGAATATATCCTGTGCTGCTTTTTGCTGGCTAGCTCTGTAGCCTGAGCTCAGAGCAGGCTGTGGAACATACACAATGCAACTACATGCCTCATTCAGGGTGCACAAGAGTATGTCCATTGGGGCAAAAGACAAGGGGAGTTGGAGAGGAGAAGGGAGTTGAGGGAAATTAAAAGGGGAGGTAAACCATGAGAGACTATGGACTTGGAAAAACAATCTGAGGGTTTTAAAGGGGCGGGGGGTAGAAGGTTGGGGGAACCAGGTGGTGGGTATTGGAGAGGGCATGGATTGCATGGAGCACTGGGTGTGGTGCAAAAACAATGAATACTGTTATGCTGAAAATACATTTTAAAAAGTAAAAAAAAAAAAAAAAAACCAAAAAACAAAACAAAACAAAACAAAAAAACAAAAAAAACACAAACATTTAACCAAAGCTGCAGTTAATCCAATTCAATCTTACTTTATATTGGTGGAAATTCCTCCCAAATTTTGGAAATGAGTTCTTCCTCAACCTTTTATCTTTTTTTCTGTTTTTATCGGTTTCCTATCAGGAATATGATGAAAAATGCTTTTAAGGACCACGTCCTGGGAAATATATAACAATGAAAATTCTTCTTACTCTGTTAGAACCTGAAGGAACTCCAAGCACTGAAGCAAAATATCATTAAGAACCCTGAGTCTGTTGTTTTCCTTCCTTGTCTGCTCCATCCCAAACCATTATCCAGAAGTCCAAATTTGGTGCTTCTCTCAGAAATTTACTTTTGTCCCTTGGATGCCAAGTAAAAAGTTTTCTCTTTGGTTCTCGCACAGAAAATGCATAGATATGATCAACCACTCTTATGGGATGACAGCAATATTCCTAGTCTTTCTAGACTAGGGGAGGTCAGCCACTTTGCCTCTTCTATCTCATCTCTCCAAAGGGGCTCTTTTGTCAGCTCTATCAACCACAAATGGGCTCCAGGATTCGACAGTATGAACTCAAGTCATAAAATAGAATTTTCCAACTTAGCGTTATATTATTTGTTACTGGAGAACAAAGATAATGATCCAGATCCCTTGCTTGAAATTGCTTAATATTTAGAAAGGAGGGTTCAAATTGTTACAACTTAAATAAAACAAGATGTGTGTTATAAATTACAAGCCACATACTCTGGAATTTCCAAAGAGGACTTCACTGAACATCTTTGCTTAATGTATAACTCTGCTGTGCTGCTTAATATCTTTTTGATGATTCTCACACAGCTAGTTCTGATAAATTTTTATGTGTGCCCAAGTGATATTATCTTTTCATATAAAAATCCAATTTGAACTTGGGAGGAAAAAAATTGAAACACCTTAATTACAGAGATTCATTATTTTTTTAACCTGAGAAAGATTAACTTTTTCTATCATTTACAATTTAACTACCCTAGCAACCTCATTTACAGGCCAGATCCATGTACCTTTATGAAGCCTGCTCAGTTTTATAGCATTAAAAATCATCTGGACAGAGAGTATTAGCTTAGATAGAAATTTGTCTTCTATGCTGGAGTACAAACTGAATTCTATGATGAAACACATTACCTTCACTCTTTAATTTTTAAAAGTGGAAATGAGATGACTCTGTTGGGGAGGGGATGTCATTTAATCCCAGGGTTGGCAGCAACAATAAAATTAATTCCCAACAGTACCTATTATAGATAAGCAAAGTCAATCAAGGTAAATATTTTAAAGAAAAGTGGCTGCAAAAGAGTGGCAAAAAATTAAAACACCTATAGAATAGTACCAATGCCATAATGTGGCCACTGAGGGGCAGCATTGCCCATGTGAATAATTCAGAGGGGAAATTTCTGAACAATGTAGAGTGGTTATTAAATTACATTAATTTTCCCATTAATATTACAAACAGGAAATGAAGTTCATTTTTCAGAGTTCTTGCCAGCTGAAAAATCCAATTAAAATTAAAAGGGGAAATTGCTTTTCTTTGGGTTCAATTAAATCTTTCATTTGTTTAGTCAGAGCTGAGGGCAGAAAAGTGGGCTAACCTAGAATTTTATTGTCTAGGGGAGTTATTGTAGTGTGCTTCTAGTTGCTCCTGGCTTCTCAGGCACCATCATGTTTTGATCTCTGGCTATAGTATGATTGTAGAAATGTTTGTGATGTCAGGTAGAGTCCAGCCACAATCTGACCCCTACTAACAGACACTCTATCTCAAACAAAAACACAAACTAAGGCCTTTGTTATTTCATCTGGCTTGTAAAATTTAAAAAGAAAGAAAGAAAGAAAGAAAGAAGAAAGAAAGAAAGAAAGAAACCAACCTTGGGAAAAAGAATTACTAAAATACCTCAAAAGAAAAATGTGCCAAATATTCAAAAATGAGATGAAATGTGTACCAGGTTCATGGTCCATGAGGATCACACTTGTCACAATGCAGAAGAAATCATCTGTGCCCCCTGTCCCTTCATGACTCCAGTAGTGGCCCCTCTACCTTTTGCTTCAAACCACCCCCTCACATCATTGCCAGAGCAGTTCATATTTGAAAAAATGAATCTGATCACATTCCTGTCTACTTAAAATAATTCACATGTCTCAATTGCCTTTAAGACAGTTAAGAATCTTGCTCGGAGTCAAGATGGCGGAGAAGTAGCAGGCTGAGACTACCTCAGCTAGCAGGAGATCAGCTAGAGAGCTTATCTAAAGATTGCAAACACCTGCAAATCCATCGGGAGATCGAAGAGAAGAAGAACAGCAATTCTAGAAACAGAAAAACAACCACTTTCTGAAAGGTAGGACTGGCGGAGAAGTGAATCCAAAGCGACAGGAAGATAGACCGCGGGGGGAGGGGCCGGCTCCCGGCAAGCGGCGGAGCAACGGAGCACAGAATCAGGACTATTAAAGTCTGTTCCGCTGAGGGACATCGCTCCGGAGGCTAAACTGGGGCGAAGCCCACACAGGGTCGGCTTGGCCTCAGGTCCCGCGGGGTCACAGAAGGATCGGGGGTGTCTGAGTGTCGCAGAGCTTGCGGATATTGGAACGGGAAAGCCGGCTGAAGAGACAGAGCCGACAGTAAGCTCGCAGCTCGGAGTTGCCTTGAACCGGTCGCAAGCTCGGTGAGCTCAGAGCGCGGCCGGAGGTTAGGCAGACGCGAGTTACTAGGAGCTGTTCGCTGAGGGCGCACAGGGGAGCGGGGCCCCGGGCTCTTGGCTCCTCCGGGCCGGAGACCAGGAGGCCGCCATTTGTGTTCCCGTCCTCCGGAACTCTACGGAAAGCGCTCAGGGAACAAAAGCTCCTGAAAGCAAAGCCGAGCAGATCACTCAGCCCGGCCCCTGGTAAGGGCAGTGTAATTCCGCCTGGGGCAAAGGCACTTGAGAATCACTACACCAGGCCCCTCCCCCAGAAGATCAACAAGAAATCCAGGAAAGACCAAGTTCACCTACCAAGGAGTGCAGTTTCAATACCAAGGAGAGAGCAGCAGAATTCCAGAGGAGGAGAAAACAAACCACGGAACTGATGGCTTTCTGCCTGTGATTTTTTAGTCTTGCAGTTAATTTATTTTTTTTTTTCTTTTTCATTTTTTTTCTCTTCTTCTGCTAAAATTTTTTATAACTTTTACCCTTTTCTTTTTTAACGTTTTTTAACTAGATTATCTAATATATATATATATTTTGATTTTTTATAATTTTCTTTATTCATTTTCTTTTTTTTTAATTCTTTTTTTTTCTTTTTTTTCTTTCTTTCTTTTTGAACCTCTTTTTATCCCCAATCAGAAGATATCCTAATCTCTTCAATCTTTTTTTTCTTAATTCTTTTTTAAATTCTTGATTGAATTTTTAATTCAATCTCTTTTTTTTTTAATTCTTTTTTTCTTTTGTTTCTTTCTTTCTTTTTGAACCTCTTTTTATCCCCAAATCAGAAGAGATCCCAATCAGAAGAGATTGGGAGATCCCAATCAAAGGAGATCCCAATCAGAGGAGATCCCTCACTCAATCGTGAGGGGGGAGAAATCCCCCCTCATGATTTGGGATCTCTTCTGATTTGGTTAAAGCATATTTTCCTGGGATTGTTGCCACCCTTTTAGTATTTTACTTGCTCCTTCATATACTCTTAGCTGGACAAAATGACAAGGCGGAAAAATTCACAACAAAAAAAAGAACAAGAGGCAGTACCGAAGGCTAGGGACCTAATCAATACAGACATTGGTAATATGTCAGATCTAGAGTTCAAAATGAAAATTCTCAAGGTTATAGCTGGGCTTGAAAAAGGCATGGAAGATATTAGAGAAACCCTCTCCAGAGATATAAAAGCCCTTTCTGGAGAAATAAAAGAACTAAAATCTAACCAAGTTGAAATAAAAAAAGCTATTAATGAAGTTCAATCAAAAATGGAGGCTCTCACTGCTAGGATAAATGAGGCAGAAGAAAGAAGTAGCGATATAGAAGACCAAATGACAGAGAATAAAGAAGCTGAGCAAAAGAGGGACAAACAGCTACTGGACCATGAGGGGAGAATTCGAGAGATCAGTGACACCATAAGACGAAACAACATTAGAATAATTGGGATTCCAGAAGAAGAAGAAAGAGAGAGGGGAGCAGAAGGTATACTGGAGAGAATTATTGGGGAGAATTTCCCCAATATGGCAAAGAGAACGAGCATCAAAATTCAGGAGGTTCAGAGAACGCCCCTCAAAATCAATAAGAATAGGCCCACACCCCGTCACCTAATAGTAAAATTTACAAGCCTTAGTGACAAAGAGAAAATCCTGAAAGCAGCCCAGGAAAAGAAGTCTGTAACATACAATGGTAAAAGTATTAGATTGGCAGCTGACTTATCCACAGAGACCTGGCAGGCCAGAAAGAGCTGGCATGACATTTTCAGAGCACTAAACGAGAAAAACATGCAGCCAAGAATACTATATCCAGCTAGGCTATCATTGAAAATAGAAGGAGAGATTAAAAGCTTCCAGGACAAACAAAAACTGAAAGAATTTGCAAACACCAAACCAGCTCTACAGGAAATACTGAAAGGGGTCCTCTAAGCAAAGAGAGAGCCTACAAGTGGTAGATCAGAAAGGAACAGAGACAATATACAGTAACAGTCACCTTACAGGCAATACAATGGCACTAAAATCATATCTCTCAATAGTTACCCTGAATGTTAATGGGCTAAATGCCCCAATCAAAAGACACAGGGTATCAGAATGGATAAAAAAACAAAACCCATCTATATGTTGCCTCCAAGAAACTCATTTTAAACCCGAAGACACCTCCAGACTTAAAGTGAGGGGGTGGAAAAGAATTTACCATGCTAATGGACATCAGAAAAAAGCAGGAGTGGCAATCCTTATATCAGATCAATTAGATTTTAAGCCAAAGACTATAATAAGAGGTGAGGAAGGACACTATATCATACTCAAAGGGTCTGTCCAACAAGAAGATCTAACAATTTTAAATATCTATGCCCCCAACGTGGGCGCAGCAAACTATATAAACCAATTAATAACAAAATCAAAGAAACACATCAACAATAATACATAGTAGGGGACTTTAACACTCCCCTCACTGAAATGGACAGATCATCCAAGCAAAAGATCAACAGGGAAATAAAGGCCTTAAATGATACACTGGATGAGATGGACATCACAGATATATTCAGAACATTTCATCCCAAAGCAACAGAATACACATTCTTCTCTAGTGCACATGGAACATTCTCCAGAATAGATCACATCCTCGGTCCTAAATCAGGACTCAACTGGTATCAAAAGATTGGGATCATTCCCTGCATATTTTCAGAACACAATGCTCTGAAGCTAGAACTCAACCACAAGAGGAAGCTTGGAAAGAACCCAAATACATGGAGACTAAACAGCATCCTTCTAAAGAATAAATGGGTCAACCGGGAAATTAAAGAAGAATTGAAAAAAATCATGGAAACAAATGATAATGAAAATACAACGGTTCAAAATCTGTGGGACACAACAAAGGCAGTCCTGAGAGGAAAATATATAGCGGTACAAGCTTTTCTCAAGAAACAAGAAAGGTCTCAGGTACACAACCTAACCCTACACCTAAAGGAGCTGGAGAAAGAACAAGAAAGAAACCCTAAGCCCAGCAGGAGAAGAGAAATCATAAAGATCAGAGCAGAAATCAATGAAATAGAAACCAAAAAAACAATAGAACAAATCAACCAAACTAGGAGCTGGTTCTTTGAAAGAATTAATAAAATTGATAAACCCTTGGCCAGACTTATCAAAAAGAAAAGAGAAAGGACCCAAATAAATAAAATCATGAATGAAAGAGGAGAGATCACAACTAACACCAAAGAAATACAAACTATTATAAGAACATACTATGAGCAACTCTACGCCAACAAATTTGACAATCTGGAAGAAATGGATGCATTCCTAGAAACATATAAACTACCAAAATTGAACCAGGAAGAAATAGAAAGCCTGAACAGACCCATAACCAGTAAGGAGATTGAAACAGTCATTAAAAATCTCCAAACAAACAAAAGCCCAGGGCCAGATGGCTTCCCGGGGGAATTCTACCAAACATTTAAAGAAGAACTAATTCCTATTCTCCTGAAACTGTTCCAAAAAATAGAAATGGAAGGAAAACTCCCAAACTCATTTTATGAGGCCAGCATCACCTTGACCCCAAAACCAGACAAGGATCCCATCAAAAAAGAGAGCTATAGACCAATATCCTTGATGAACACAGATGCAAAAATTCTCACCAAAATACTAGCCAATAAGATTCAACAGTACATTAAAAGGATTATTCACCACGACCAAGTGGGATTTATCCCAGGGCTGCAAGGTTGGTTCAACATCCGCAAATCACTCATTGTGATACAACACATCAATAAAAGAAAGAACAAGAACCATATGATACTCTCAATAGATGCTGAAAAAGCATTTGACAAAGTACAGCATCCCTTCCTGATCAAAACCCTTCAAAGTGTAGGGATAGAGGGCACATACCTCAATATCATCAAAGCCTTCTATGAAAAACCCACTGCAAATATCATTCTCAATGAGAAAAACTGAAAGCTTTTCCCCTAAGGTCAGGAACACGGCAGGGATGTCCATTATCACCACTGCTATTCAACATAGTACTAGAAGTCCTAGCCTCAGCAATCAGACAACAAAAGGAAATTAAAGGCATCCAAATCGACAAAGAAGAAGTCAAATTATCACTCTTCGCAGATGATATGATACTCTATGTGGAAAACCCAAAAGACTCCACTCCAAAACTGCCAGAACTTATACAGGAATTCAGTAAAGTGTCAGGATATAAGATAAATGCACAGAAATCAGTTGCATTTCTCTACACCAACAACAAGACAGAAGAAAGAGAAATTAAGGAGTCAATCCCATTTACAATTGCACCCCAAACCATAAGATACCTAGGAATAAACCTAACCAAAGAGGCTAAGAATCTATACTCAGAAAACTATAAAGGACTCATGAAAGAAATTGAGGAAGACACAAAGAAATGGAAAAATGTTCCATGCTCCTGGATTGGAAGAATAAATATTGTGAAAATGTCTATGCTACCTAAAGCAATCTACACATTTAATGCAATTCCTATCAAAGTACCATCCATCTTTTTCAAAGAAATGGAACAAATAATTTTAAAATTTATATGGAACCAGAAAAGACCTCGAATAGCCAAAGGGATATTGAAAAACAAAGCCAAAGTTGGTGGCATCACAATTCCGGACTTCAAGCTTTATTACAAAGCTGTCATCATCAAGACAGCATGGTACTGGCACAAAAACAGACACATAGACCAATGGAACAGAATAGAGAGCCCAGAAATAGACCCTCAACTCTATGGTCAACTAATCTTCGACAAAGCAGGAAAGAATGTCCAATGGAAAAAAGACAGCCTCTTCAATAAATGGTGTTGGGACAATTGGACAGCCACGTGCAGAAAAATGAAATTGGACCATTTCCTTACACCACACACAAAAATAGATTCGAAATGGATTAAGGACCTCAATGTGAGAAAGGAATCCATCAAAATCCTTGAGGAGAACACAGGCAGCAACCTCTTCGACCTCAGCCGCAGCAACATCTTCCTAGGAACATCGCCAAAGGCAAGGGAAGCAAGGGCAAAAATGAACTTTTGGGATTTCATCAAAATCAAAAGCTTTTGCACAGCAAAGGAAACAGTTAACAAAACCAAAAGACAACTGACAGAATGGGAGAAGATATTTGCAAACGACATATCAGATAAAGGACTAGTGTCCAAAATCTATAAAGAACTTAACAAACTCAACACCCAAAGAACAAATAATCCAATCAAGAAATGGGCAGAGGACATGAACAGACGTTTCTGCAAAGAAGACATCCAGATGGCCAACAGACACATGAAAAAGTGCTCCATATCACTCGGCATCAGGGAAATACAAATCAAAACCACAATGAGATATCACCTCACACCAGTCAGAATGGCTAAAATCAACAAGTCAGGAAATGACAGATGCTGGCAAGGATGCGGAGAAAGGGGAACACTCCTACACTGTTGGTGGGAATGCAAGCTGGTGCAACCACTCTGGAAAACAGCATGGAGGTTCCTCAAAATGTTGAAAATAGAACTGCCCTATGACCCAGCAATTGCACTACTGGGAATTTACCCTAAAGATACAAACGTAGTGATCCAAAGGGGCACGTACACCCGAATGTTTATAGCAGCAATGTCCACAATAGCCAAACTATGGAAAGAACCTAGATGTCCATCAACAGATGAATGGATCAAGAAGATGTGGTATATATACACAATGGAATACTATGCAGCCATCAAAAGAAACGAAATCTTGCCATTTGCGACAACATGGATGCAACTAGAGCGTATCATGCTTAGCGAAATAAGTCAAGCGGAGAAAGACAAATATCATATGATCTCCCTGATATGAGGGAGTGGTGATGCAACATGGGGGCTTAAGGGGGTAGGAGAAGAATCCATGAAACAAGATGGGATAGGGAGGGAGACAAACCATAAGTGACTCTTAATCTCACGAAACAAACTGTGGGTTGCTGGGGGGAGGGGGTTGGGAGAAGGGGGTAGGGTTATGGACATTGGGGAGGGTATGTGCTTTTGGGTGAATTGGAAGGGGAGATGAACCATGAGAGACTATGGACTCTGAAAAACAATCTGAGGGGTTTGAAGTGGCGGGGGGGTGGGAGGTTGGGGTACCAGGTGGTGGGTATTATAGAGGGCACAGCTTGCATGGAGCACTGGGTGTGGTGAAAAAATAATGAATACTGTTTTTCTGAAAATAAATAAATTGAAGAAAAAAAAAAAGACAGTTAAGAATCTTGACAACACAGGAAGCCTCATCTCTTCACTCTCGGTGACTCCTGCCATGTAGGACACCGTGTTCTGCACACACTGCACATTTCACAGAGCTCACATCCACTCTACCCTTTCTCCCCCTGACTAACCACTCATCCATCACTCCAGATCAGGGTTTTCCACCTCTGAGCTATGGACATGTTGGATCAGATAATTTTTTGTCATAGAGCTGTCATGTGCATTGTAGTATATGGCCTCAACCTACTAGCTGCCAGTTGCACTGCTTTAGTCACAATAAAATATCTCCAAATATTTCCAAATGTCCCCTAGGAGGCAAATCACCTGTAGTTAGAACTGAGCTAGGCTTAAGTGATACTTCCCATTTTTTCAGGAAGACTTCTACTTCTACTGCAAGTCTTCTACTTACATTTCTATATTATAATTATGTCTCTACTCACCTACTTCCCCATAGGAGCACACCAAGCCCCCAGCAGAGCTCATTACGCTCAACAGATGCACAGCTAATGGTGATGGATGGATGAATGGTTGGATGGATGGATACATGGATGGATGGATGGATGGCTAAATGGATACATGAAATATCAGAATTTTTAAAGTAAAGAACTTCCCATTTATGTGTGAATGTCCCAGTCTTCTGCTCCAAAAAGTTTCTCCTCAGACACAAAGTGGAAGTCATTGGTCATTCAGAAAGAGAGCATGAAATGGAAACAAATGGAATTAAATGGAAACAAATCCAGGCAATCGTCTCCCTGAAGTATAGAGTCTAGACTATTTTATCTTTTTAGTTAGGGAGTCATAGGACTCAGGACTGTGATCTTCCCTGAACTGGGGGGGGGGGCAAAGAACTGCTGCAATGGCTACTGTAGTTGAGAAGATCCATGCTTTAAAATGGAATCAGTAATTTAAGTTATATTCTACTTTAGCTAAAATACTATTTGTACTTGAAATATTTTTTGGTTACCCCAATAGAGAAAATAATTTTAAATAAAATGGAAGAAAGTTTGAATTCTTCACAAAATGTGCAGTATTCAATTCTGACCCAGAGAACAGATCAATCCTACCTATATTGTCCTTTTCCACACCTGTAGCAAAAATCGTCACCAGCAGTGAACCCAGATGTTGACTAGCACGTGGATCCCCAGAGCATCTCTTGGCAACCATGGACAATGACCTCAGAATGGAAGCTTTGTAGAACTCTCAAGCTTCTGGACACTAAAGGAACACCATTTACTCATACCAGTCAGTAGAGTACTTCTAGGAGTCCTTGCCCTGGCTCATTGCATTGCCGAGTACCTTTTATGTTCCTGGAAGCCTAGGCTTTAAGACTAACTTCAACTCCCTTTCAATTCACTTTCATCCTCACAGTTGACAGTTTCCCTTCACAATCCATAATTTAGCTTAGACGTCTACAATTTTAAGATTCCAGGGGCTCAGCTTTTGGTCTTGTCTTCTATCTACCTCCACTCATTGACCATGGGGAAATGTTCCAGACTCTTGGTTTTCAGTACTATTTACTCACTGATGACTTTAAACTTGTAACTCTCCTCCTCACCTCAGCCCTAAACTCCAGGTTCATAGTCTCCAAGTACATACTCATTTTCACATTGATATCTAACAGATATTTCAAATTTAACAAATCTAAAGCCAGTCTCCCAGATGTCCCCCAGAAATATGCTTCATCCACAGTCTTCCCCACCTCAGCAAATGACACTTTGTTTAAAATCCTGCTGTTCGTGCACAGACAAATTAAAGAGAACTTGCATTCAAAAAGAAGAGAATTGGCATCAACTATGACTGAATTATCCCAAGGGCTCACAATTGCCACTTAGAGAAGTAATAAAAACATAAATAAAAACTCCCCCCTTGCTATAAAGAATGTCTACAGTTTAAGTCCAGCCATAGCCAATGAGAGAATCTGAATTCTTAGAAAAACAGTGAACCCTTCAGAGCACCCCTTGTGTTCCAGGCCTTGTTCTAAATACTTTACATGCATTAAATCATTTAACCCACACAGACACATGTATTATTACTACACCCCTTTACAGAAGAAGAAACTGAGGCACAGAGAAGGTATATAGCTTTCCCATTAGCAGTACATGACAGAAGGGCAATCTGGCTTGAGTCCATGTCCTTGCTCACTCTTCTTTGCCCTCTGAATGTCAGTGCATCTTTGCAGACATGCCAACCCTTGTATGTATTGGAAAGACTTCTGAGGAGGAGTTTGGTCCAGACTGCACACAGCCTTCACCAGAGTTTAGTGCAATTGGTAGCCCACTAGGGCCGTAACTTTCTGATATCCACTAACTGATATAGAGTATTGTCCGAGTAAGTTTAGAAGACACAGTGTTAAGCAAAGGGAGCCAGGATTCTTGATGCAAAACTTTCAGGACCTTGAAAATGCTAACGTGCACACTGTTGACATGGGAAGGGGATAGAGTTGGTAAGTCTTCCATGAATAAACTATGAAATATCTTTCATGAAAAGGACCTGCCCTCTGGCCCAAGCCAATCTCTTAGGAGACAGAGTGCTGTGCCTTTTCATTCTTCTTCATCCCAGGACACCAAAAACTCAAAACATGTTTCTGAGGCAAAGCCAAGGACTTCCAGACCTATTAGTTCAAATTGTTCTAATGTCCCTCTTTCTCCTTCCCTGAAATTGAAGTGTTTTTTTCACCTTGTCAGGGGTCATTTTCACCCAACCTTGAGTATAGTCTCCAGAATAGACCAGAAAGATTATCACCACTTCAGTCAAGGATTGAAGGAGATGGGTGGTCTTTGTGATGGTAGCAACAGTTGTGCATGTGTGTGTGTGTGTGTGTGTGTGTTTAATTTTTTTAAAATTATGTTATGTTAGTCACCATACAGTACATGGATTATTCTCACGTTCCATTTTTCCTGAATTATTTTAACTTGAGTCATTCATTTCATGCATATTTTTAATCATCAAAAAATGGAGCATATGTAAGCACCTACAAATAAGAGAATATAAGCACCATTTATGAAGACCTTAAAACAAATATTTTCATCCATCTCTAATGTACTAAACAGCAAATTCAAGGTGAGATGGCTTCTATTCCATTTTCTTATTCTACTTCAAAAGTAAATTCAATCTCAGAGACAATTTTACACATATTCTATAGGATTATTCCATGGTTGTTGGGAATCAACATATAACCCTCGTTTTCCTGTAGAAAAGAAGATCTTCCTTTATCAAACACAATTGTTTGAAATTTCTTTAACAACAAAAAATTATAACATAATTATGCATAAATTTAAAATTCGTGTCCTTCCAACCAAGCCTTTGCCACCTAAAAGGACCTTTGATCACTGTAACCTCATATCCACAGAAGAGAGGAACAGATGTTGTACCAGAAAGTCCCATGGCACTCCCTTTGTACCAGGTGGGATTAGATGTCATGAGGTTGATTTTATGTGTCAGTTTGACTGGGACACAGGATACCCAGACATTTGGTCAAATATTATTCTGAGTATGTTCTGTGAGGGCATTTCTGAATGAAATTAATATTTGAATTGTTGGACTGAGCAAAAGTTTTTGGTCCTCCCCAGTGTAAGTAAGCCTCACCCAGCTAGTTGAAGGCCTGACTAAAATAAAAAGGCTGACCCTCTCATGAGTAAGAAGAAATGCTTTCTCCTCTTTCCTGACTTACTTACAGCTAGCATATAGGTCTTTTCCTGTTTTCAAACTCAAACTTCAAAATCAGTTTTTCTTGGGTCTTGAGTCTGTCAGCTTTCAGACTGGAACTTACACCATCAGCTCTCCTGGATTCTAGCTTGCCATCTATAGATCTAGACATCTGTTAGTCTCCATAACCATGTGAGCCAATTCCATGAGAGAGGCAGGCTGAGGGAGAGGAGGAGAGAGGGGCAGTTTAGATAAGGTATACATAAATTAATGTATCTATATCTAGATCCTGTTTGTTCCATTTTTCCAGAAAACCTTGGCTAATATAGAACCTTTTTTAATTTAATTTCTTTTCAGTGTTCCAAGATTCATTGTTTATGCACCACACCCAGTGCTCCATGAAAAACATGACCTCCTTAATACCAACCATCACCCAAACCCCCACCCTCTTCTCCTCCAAAACCCTCAGCTTTTTTCTCAGAGTCCACAGTCTCTCAAGGTTCCGTTTTTGTTAAGGTACTGTCATAACTCACCAGACATCAGAAAACATGACTCACAGGAATAATCTGAAGGGCAGTTAAGGAAAGTCTTTGGAGTATTAAAGGGCAAAGCTCATTCAACTATTTATAGACAACTGGAAACAACATAAATGTGTTTATGATTCAAGCAGTGTCTCTCCAATGCTGTCTCTTAACAAGCTGATCATTTGAGGTAAAGATTTTCATACCTCAAAGCTATTTCTCACAAAGGCAGAGAATTTATGTCTTATTGTTTTAAGTATATCAAGAATCCAAGCACCTGAGAATACAATTCAAGGTGTCTATACAGTTCATTGTAGACTACCAATTCCACTAGGAGTCAGGTAAGAAATTAATGTTTTTCTCTCAAGCAGTAATGAGTTGGAACCAGAAAATCTGGTGCCATAAAATAATTAAGTTCTCAAAAAATCATGAGGGCAAAGGATACAGGAGGCAGTGTGAAGGGGTTCCCAGTGAGCAAATCTGGGACAATTTGAACATGAAAATGAAATTTTATAGTCATAAATTATAACACATTGAATAAAATAACCATCAATAGATTTGTATCATTAAAAATAGATAAACAAATGAAAGAAATACTGTTGTCTAATAAGAATATGAACAAAAACAGATGAATAGGTAAAGACGTGGCCCAGATTTATAATGACATAATACTCAGCCATCAAAAAGGATGATTACCCAGCTTTTGCATCAACATAGATGGGACTGAAGGAGACAATGTTGAGTGAAATAAGTCAAGCAGAAAAAGTCAATTATCATATTGTTTCACTTACTTGTGGAACATAAGGAATAGCATGGAGGACATTAGGAGAAGGAAGGAGAAAATGAAGGGGAGTAATTAAAGGGGGAGATGAACCATGAGAGAATATGAACCATGAGAAACAAACTGAGGGTTTTAGAGGGGAGGGGATTGGGTGATGGGTTAGCCTGGTGATGGATATTAAAGAGGGCACATATGAAAACAATGAATCTTGGAACACTACATCAAAAATTAATGACATAAACCAAAGGACAACCGACAGAATGGGAGAAGATATTTGCAAATGACCTATCAGATAAAGGGCTAGTATCCAAAATCTATAAAGAACTTATCAAACTCAATACCCAAAGAACAAATAATCCAATCAAGAAATGGGCAGAAGACATGAACAGACATTTCTGCAAAGGAGACATCCAGATGGCCAACAAACACATGAAAAAGTGCTCAACATCATTTGGTATCAGGAAAGACAAATCAAAACCACAGTGAGATACCACCTCACACGAGTCAGAATAGCTAAAATTAACAAGTCAGGAAATGGCAGGTGTTGGCGAGGATGTGGAGAAACGGGAACCCTCCTACACTGTTGGTGGGAATGCAAGCTGGAGCAGCCACTCTTGAAAACAGTATGGAGGTTCCTCAAAAAGTTGCAAATAGAGCTACCCTATGACCCAGCAATTGCACTACTGGGTATTTACCCTAAAGATACAAATGTAGTGATCCAAAGGGGCATGTGCACCCGAATGTTTATAGCAGCAAGGTTCACAAAAGCCAAACTATGGAAAGAGCCTAGATGCCCATCAACAGATGAATAGATAAATAATATGTGGTTCATATATACAGTGGAATATTATTCAGCTATCAAAAAATGAAATCTTGTCATTTGCAGTGACATGGATGGAACTAGAGGGTATAATGTAAGCAAAATAAGTCAATTAGAGAAAGACAATTATATTATGATCTCATTCATATGCAGAATCTGGGAAACAAGACAGAGGAGCATAGGAGAAGAGAGGGCAAAATGAAATAAGATGAAACCAGAGAGGGAGACAACCACAAGAGACTCTTAATCTCAGGAAACAAACTGAGGGTTGCTGGGGAGGAGGGGGTTGGGAGGGATGGGGTGACTGGATAGACACTGGAGGGGGTATGTGCTGTGGTGAGTGTTGGAATTGTATAAGACTGATGATTCACAGACTGTACCCCTGAAACAAATAATATATTATATGTTAATATAAAGCCCAGCAGGGACCCCAAATAAATAAATAAATAAATAAAAATAATATAAAAAATAAATAATGACATGCTATATGATGACTAACATAACATAATTTAAAAATTTAAAAAGCAGAAAAAATATGAAAAAATAAATGTAGAAATAATAAGGTTACATCATCAAAGGACACTAAAATTTTCTGGGTTAAAGCTTGGTGATGGGCTATTTACATAGTCTAAAGTTATATCCCTGCTGTTTATATACTAATTACAAAGATGACAGTGGCAACGTTTCATTGGAGAAATATGGCAATCGCCATCAAAACCAAGTAACAGGTTAACATTGCCAAGGTGGAAACAGACCATCATCCCACATCTCCTGATGCATTGCAAAGACTGTACATCACCTCTGGCATTTTTTGCTAAAAAATGCACAATTTGATTCTAATTGTGAGACAAACAAACAAAAAACATGTTGAGGACATTCTACAAAAAAAATCCATTTTTATTTTAGCAAATATTGAGGCAAGAAATCTAAAGAAAGTCTGTGAACCTATTGACATTGAGAGGAAATAACAAGATACATCAATTAAATGGGATATGTAGCAAAAAAGAATAGTTACACAGGAAATCTAGGGAACAACTGATAAAATTTGAATATGAACTGTGAATTAGATAATGGTATTATATCAATATTAAATTATATGCTTTTATAATTGTACTATGGTTATGTAATAGATTATTTCTCTTCTTTAATAATGACAAAGGGACACAATGTCTCAAATTTCCTCTCAGATAGAAAGACTACAAAAGCAAAAAATTGCAATATTAGGTGAATCTAAATAAAAATATAATGGAGAGGGGCGCCTGGATGGCTCAGTGTGTTAAAGCCTCTGCCTTCAGCTCAGGTCATGATCTCAGGGTCCTGGGATTGAGCCCCCATTGGGCTCTCTGCTCAGCAGGGAGCCCGCTTCCTCCTATCTCTCTGCCTGCCTTTCTGCTTACTTGTGATCTCTGTCTGTCAAATAAATAAATAAAATCTTTAAAAATATATATACATATAATGGAGATCCTTGTACTACTCTTGGGGCAAAACCCCTACAAGTTTAAATTTATAACCAAACAAACAAACCACTAAAAATGTAAGTTAAAATACATGCCTACATCCCAGAGATATCAGGAGTAAATTCTACAAGATGACAAATCTGAAAACTATCTATTTACTTGCAACCCATTAAGAATATGGTGGTAACTCACTAAAATTCCTGCCTTGTGGAGAACAGAAATGTAACCCAGCAGACACTCTCCAAGCTCCAAGGCCACTCTTGTCAGCAGGTGCTACCAGGGCATCTCCTTCTACGCAGGAGCTCTCAGCAAGTGCAACATCTATCAGCTTGGTTCAGTACTGGGGTCTCAATCTTTATTCTCCAAAAAGGGCTCTCTAGTGGTCATTCCATGGTGGTAGTATAGATACAGTGACCACAGTGTGGACTCCTACTTTTATAGGTAGTGTTGAGGGAATCACTACCTTCTCAGGTGGTGTTCAGCCTTTTCCACAGATGAACTTCCTCAGCACCATAGAATATAGATCAAAGCCCTTACTACAACTTCTAGAGTCTGTCTCATGGCTACACAAGGTGACCCTGTGTACTAGTTATGCACTAGGGTAACAAATTATCCTAAAACATGGAGACTTAAACATTCCTGGTCTCTCAGAGCTATGGGTCAAGAATCCAAGAGTACCTTAGCTGGTGGATTTTAGCTTAGGATCTCTCACAAGTCTGTAATCACATGTCACTCAGGGCTGCAGTCCTCTGAGGCTGGACTGAGCCAAGAGGATCTTCTTCTAAGTGCTTTTAGGTGACTATGGGCAGAAGGCCTCTATCCCTCACCATGTGGTCTCTCCATGGCACAGCTCCCAGTTGAACAGTTAGCTTTCCCAAGAGAGAGTGATCTGGAAGAGAGAGAGCTATCAACATCAGGGGAGCCTCAGTGTCCCTCACTACCTAATATCAGAAGTATACACCATCACTTCTGCCCTCTCAACTCTAGGACTATGTGGGAGGAAACTGTTCAGGAATATAAACATTAAGAAGCAAACACCATGGGGGAAAATGATCTATACGACAGCTTCACCTCTGTGATGTCTCAGTATTTCACATAGCTCAGGCATACAAAGTAACTCATCCCCTTCTAAGACCTTCAAAAGAATGACCCCATCCAAACCACAATTTTATTCTTTAAACTGTGCCAAGTTGGAGACAGCCCACATGTCTATGCTCAGGTGCTGATGAGACTCATCTAGTGTAGCTTCTCTCTACCTGTGAACTGAAGAGGTGAGTCATCTGCCCACACAAACCTATAACATACCATGGACAAGCATAGGGTAGTCACCATCAGCACTTCTATTCGGAAGGAAGGAAGGAAGGAGAGAAGTGGAAGGTAGGAAAAAAGGAAGGAAATGGGAGGAACAGACAAACCATTGGGCATACGGGTTCTGACTTCCTGCTGGGATAATACTGAAAGCTCATTGCTTCATGCTTATTCTTACTCTTTCCAGGTGTTACTGTCCATGTCTACAGGCTCTGCCTTGTGGGTCCTGGGTCCAAACTCTAAGACCTTCTTCTTTTTCCATGAAAATTAACATGCATTTGAAACTGAGTGGTTTTCTTTGCTGACTTCCTGCTGGTAGAATTTGTGGGGAGAAACAGACTACTGTTTGGTACCATCTCCATCCTCTTCAGTCCATGCAGACAGTGTTTCACCTAATAGAGTTCTTTTAAATTTTATGAATCTTGTTTGCATCCATCTTGTTAGACAAAATTCACACCTAAAATCTATTTGAAATAAACCTTTCTCTACCTTGGGCTTCTGCTGAGAGATAATATCTTATACTTCTTAGAAATGCTCTTGGTTGATTAAGAGGGACTGTAAGAGACACACACCACTAACTACCAATAGGAACTGAATGAGTAGCACCCTGAGGAACCAATTTTAGTCTTCCTAAAATTTTATTTTTAAGAATGTATTTATTTATTTGACAGGGAGAAAGAGAGAGAAAGAGCACACAAGCTGTGGGGTGGAGAGGGCAGAGAGAGAAGCAGACTCTTGACTGAGCACAGATCCTGATGCAGGGCTCCATCCTAGGACACTGAGATTATGACCCGAACTGAAGGTAGACGCTTAACTGACTGAACCACTGGCACCCTCTCCTGATGTTTTAATAAGAAATTTCTTGGTTACCTCCTTGGCCTCATCTCTCATTATGCTTTTCTGATACTGTCCTGAGTCTGACCTTTGCTTGGAAGACAGGTCTTCATTTTAGCATCGTTTTCCATTTGATAGGCTGCAAATCTTCACAACCAGTGATGCCATGACTTTTTTGTTCCTTCCCATAGTTTATGTATTATTACAAGCAGAAAGAAAACAGATTTCACTTTCAACGTTCTGGCTGGAAGTCTCTTCAGCAAAATTATCAGTTCACTAGAAATATCTTCAACATTCACATCAATGCAGGTTTCTGTGTTTCTCAACTTTCTGCCCTTGCAGGACAAGGATTTCCCTCCCTCTAGTTTCCAATAAGGTTTTCCTCTTTTTGTTTTTGGTTCTCACTGACAGTTGCTTCAAAATCTAAAACCCTAGTGCCAGTAAATATCATCCTTCCACTGATGATCTCTGCAAATTCTGAGAATGTTCACTTATTTCACAGTTCCCAGAGCCAAACCCACATTTTAGGTTGTCTTTTATGGTGAGTTCCCATTACTGATTAGCAAAATCTGTGTTAGTTATGTATTGCTGTATAAAAAATTAGCCCAATGCGTATTACCTTAAGACAACAAATTGTTGTAGAGTGTCAGGAATACAGAAATGGCTTAGGTGGGTGATCCTAACAAAGGCTTTCTCATGAGGCTTCAATCAAGGATCTAAGGGTATTTTAGTAGCACAGAAATGACATTTCACAATTGCATATGGTTTAGTCAGCATTACATAACACAGATTTGGAATATCCTCATGTTTTCAATTAAAAGAGTCTACTGAATAAATCAAGGCAGAAATACTTTTGTATATTTAAATAAAGGTGTTTTTGGAGTGAAAGCAAGGGATGTTTCTCAGAACAGACTGGATAAATGCCTCCTTTCTTCCAAGTGGAAAACAGCTTAAGTTGCATAAGGAAAAATGTAACAATAAATTAAGTAAATATATTTCCTTTTGTCAAGCCCATGTTGAATAACTGACTGCAAGTTTCCTTAATAAAATTTCTGGGCATTTGAAAATAGAATGGTGTCTTCTTACTAAGGATTAATATTTCCATTTACTTCACAATTTCATTAATCATTCCACTTGTTCCTTAACACCCCACTGTGAACTGGAGTCTATGTGGTGAGGCAACATATGAAGTAAAGTAACTTCTGTAAACAAGATGAACATTGAAGGAAAATACGCATCAGAAAAAGAAAATTTAAACTTGATTGTTAAAAATGCCACCATTATGGTCTCCTACAAATTAAGCTCTCATGGGCTTAGAGAATTTATCTTGACCTTTAATAGAGCTGGCAAGATCTTATCCACCTTTTAAGATGTGACTAAGAACTTTCAACAGTTTTTTTTTTCTGACTCAGTCTTTCCTCTTAATGATACTTATGTCTGCTTTCATTGTTAGTTAGTTAATCTAAAAGTAACTATTACTTTCTTCACCCTAAGAGCACAGGAAAGGTGAAAGAAAAGAAATGGGGCTCACCCCTGTGATGAGAAACACTACCATATCTCTGCAGGCAAGTCACACAGGATAGCACAGTAAGTGGAGAATTATGGCCACGTTATTCCACATATCAGTAAGGATAATTATCGTGGCTCTTTCTCTTCAAGGAGGTGACTGAGCAGTTTGGTGGTGGTGGCCTTGCGGATTCACGCCAGATGCAAAGATGCAGATCTCCGTGAAAACCCTGATGGGCAGGACCATCACCCTCGAGTTTGACCCCAGTGACACCATTAAGAATGTCAAAGCCAAAAATCCAAGACAAGGAGGGGATCCCCCTGACCAGCAGCATCTGATTTTTGCAGGCAAACAGCGAGAAGATGGCCGCACTCTTGTCAGATTACAATATCTGGAAAGAGTCCACCCTGCACTTGGTGCTTCGCCTCTGGGGTGGCATCATCGAGCCTTCCCTCCGTCCGCTGGCCCAGAAATACAACTACAACAAGATGATCTGCTGCAAGCGTTATGCTCGCCTGCATCCCTGCGCCGTCATCTGCCACAAGAAGAAGTGCGGCCACACCAACAACCTGCGCCCCAAAAGATCAAATAAGGCCCCTCCACCAGCTCTTCCTTTGTCCGCAGGGGAGCCTCCTGCCCGAGCCCCAAGGGCCTCAATAAAATTTCCCTTTCATTGGGGGTGAGAGGGTAATAGCATGATATTATGCAAGCATTGAAGAGCAGCATGACATGATTCCCATTTGTTAGATGAATAAACTAAGGTTGAACAAGATAAACAATTTTGGCTGATATCATTGGCTATTCTCCCTGTCAGAGTCCCACTCTTTCTGCTGTCATGGCAGCCTAACTAGAAAAGAAAATAGAATAATTGGTGCCATCTAAACACGAAAAATATGGATCCAAGGATCTCAATGAAAGAACTGGTAGAACATGTGAAGCAGAAGATTTCAAGCTTGTTTTGAAGGACATGACTAGGGCGTTCCTCAGGGTAGTGTGGCTATCATGGTGAGGAACTGACCATTCTGGCATCACCATAAACATCCTCTGCAGTCTTGAGGTTTAGCTCTGCCTACCAAACTTGATGTTCCAGGTAGCAGGCTGATACCCACAGCTCCACCCTCAGCAAGCTCTTGCATCCCTGGTCTGAACTACAAACAAGATATAAAGGTTTTAAAAGCTCATCTCTACTTGTTCCATTTTCCTCTTCCGTTTTCAGCTTCTAGATGGCAGTATCATGTCTGTTATAGCTAGTAGCTTCTGAATGAATGTACCTAAAACAAGTCTTAGCACATAGCAGGCACTTAACTTGATAAAGACCCCACTGTCATTGGGCGACTGCATGTACCATGGACACAACACTGCTCCCAAAGTGAAATTTCCAGGACATGTCAGGACATCTATGGACATCAGGACATCTATGGACAGAGCACCTTGGACTTCAGATTTGATAGCTTGCTTTGAGAATTTGTCCTGAACATCACTGGTTGGACAAGGACATGACCATGGCCCAGCTGCAGGTTTAACACATTATTCAATGAGCTGTTTTCTGAAGAACACAAAGGACTATTGTCTGGAAATCTGCTTATATAAGTGAGCCAATTAATGAGGGTTGAGACTTCAATAGGACCTCTGTCATAGTCTCCTAGGAGACATCTTCTGAAGCCATGGGACCTTGTGTAAAAATACACCAGCTCTTTTGAAAGCTCTTTGAATGCAGCCTCAAGCTTAAAGTACTAACCTCTGGAAGGAGCAATACGCTTTCTGATTAACACAGGAGTTTTCCAATAAATTCTACCCAAAAGGAAGTGAAGGACAATGTTAGATAGTTAACTTTTAAGTACTTTTTATGTGCAAATCATGCAACGGACAGAATGTTGAAGTGTAATGAAACACAAGTAGGAGATACCAATTACATTTTAGGGCCTAGGATCTTTCTCTTTTTTTTTTCATGATCTTGATCAAAATAGACATGGAATGTGTACATACAGACATAACACTGACTACTTTCTAACATGTAAATCTGGGTCCAACTGTTTTAGTCTACCCCTTGTTCTCTATTTACTTCTGAGAGCATAAACAATTTAAATAACGTATACATATCCAAATTTTCTTCACTGTAAAATGAATAGTTAATCAAGATCATCTTTTACATTCAATACATGTATTAATCTATTTAATAAACAGTAGCTCCTCTTCAGTGCAAGCCTTCCTCTAGGTACAAAGAGTAAAACAATAAACAAAATAGACATAATTTTATGGAAATCTAGTGATATAAATATCAAAATATAATCAATCCAAAACCAGTAAGACACAATAATACTAAATATAGATGCACCAAAAACAGAGCCTCAAAATACATTAAATAAAACAAAATCTGGTACAGCTGAAAGGAGGAAAACACAAACCTAGAATTATATATATCTTAACTACTGATAGAGGTATTAAACAGAAAATCAACAAAGATTCAGAAGATATAAACAAGACAGACAACCAGCAGGATGTAACAGACATATATACAACACTGTGTGCAACAGCTCTAGAATCTACAGCTTTTCAAGCACCTGTGGAACAGTCACCAGAATAGGGCATTTACTGAGCCCAAAACCAACCTCAACAAATTGGAGATAATCTCATATATTTTCAGGTCATAATAAAAATGAAACCAGAAATTAATAACAGAAAGAAAATTAAAAATTTTCTAAATACTTGAACATTAAATGGCACACTTTGCAAAAGTCAAAAAAAGCCAAAGAAACAATGTTAAAGGAAATTTTAAAATATATAAAACTGAATAAAATAAAAATATAATGTATCAAAATATATGTCTAAGAAAAAATGCTGAGAAGAAATTTTTATTAAATTACAAAAGAATAAAATTTTAGATCAATAAGTTCTTACTTAATAACCTAGAAAAATTAGGGGACCCTGGCTGGCTCAATTGGTAGAGCATGTGACTCTTGATCTCAGGGTCATGAATTCAAGCCCCATGTTGGGCATGGAGCCTACTTAATAAATAAATAAAATTATTTAAAACAAACAAACAAACAAATACTGAGAGCTACCAGTCTGGTTTAAGGCTAAAAGTCCAATCTTTGGGTCCCTGGGTGACTCAGTGGGTTAAGTCTCTGCCTTCAGCTCAGGTCATGATCTCAGGGTCCTGGGATCAAGTCTAGCATTGGGCTCTCTGCTCAGCAGGGAACCTGCTTACCCCTCCCCCTCTGCCTGCCTCTCTCACTACTTGTGATCTCTATCTCTGTCAAATAAATAAATAAAATCTTTTAAAAAATAAAAAAATAAGTAAACTAGAAAAATAAGAGCAAAATGAACCCAAAGAAAGGAAGTATTAAAGACAAAAATTGTAATTAGTGGAATTGAAAATAAAAAAGAATAGAGAAAAGCAATGAAAAATCAACAATATTGGTAAATCTCTAACAAAACAAAGAGGAAAAAAAAAACACAGAAGAGACACAAATCATCAATACCAGGAATCAAGTAGTAGATATCCCTACAGACCTAATCCATTAAAAGAATTCTAACAGGGGCTCCTGGTCGCTCAGTTGATTAAAACAGGTTCCTTTGGCTTAGGTCATGATCTCAGGGTCCTGAACTTGAGTTCCATATCTGGCTTCCTGCCCAGCAGGAGTCTGCTTCCTTCTTCCTTTCCTTTTTTTTTTTTTTTTAAAGAAATTGTAAATATTTTTTTTATGTCTGTTACCATTTCCATGTCTTCTTTGGAGAAGTGTCTGTTCATGTCTTCTGTCCATTTTTTGACTTGATTATCTGTTTTTGGGATGTTGAGTTTGAGAAGTTCTTTATAGATCTTGGATATCAGCCCTTTATTTGTAATGTCATTTCCAAATATCTTCTCCCCCTCCATGGGTTTCCTCTTCATTTTGTTGACTGTTTCCTTTGCTGTGCAGAAGCTTTTTATCTTGATGAAGTACCAAAAGTTCATTTTCACTTGTTTCCCTTGCCTTTGGAGACCTTTCTTGAAAGAAGTTGCTTTGGCCAATTTTGAAGAGGTTACTGCCTTTGTTCTCCTCCAGGATTTTGATGGATTCTTGTCTCACATTGAGGTCTTTCATTGATTTCGAGTTTATCTTTGTAAATCGTATAAGTGAAGGGTCTAGTCTCATTCTTTCCTATATAGCTCTCCAATTTTCCCAGCACCACTTATTGAAGAGACTATTTTTCCCCCCACTGGATATTTTTTCCTGCTTTGTCAAAGATTACTTGACCATAGAGTTGAGGATCCAAATCTGGGCTCTCTATTCTGTTGCATTGGTCTATGTGTCTGTTTTGTGCCAGTACTATGCTGTCTTGTTGATCAAATCTTTGTAATATAACTGAATTCAGGCAACATGATGTTCATCATTATTAGCCATCAGGAAAATTCAAATAAAAACCACATTGAGATACCACCTTACTCAAGTTAGAATGGCAAAAATTAACAAGGCAAGAAACAACAAATATTGGTGAGGATGTGGAGAGAGGGGAACCCTCTGACACTGTTGGTGGGAACGCAAACTGGTATAGCCACTTTGGAAAAAAGTGTGAAGGTTCCTCAAAAAGTTAAAAATAGAACTACAGTATGATCCAGAAATTGCATTACTGGGCATTTACCCCAAAGATACAGACATAGGGAAAAGAAGGGCCATATACATCCCAATGTTCATAGCAACAATGTCCATCCACAATAGCCAAACTGTGGAAAGAGCCGAGATGCCCTTCAACAGATGAACGGGTAAAGATGTGGTCCATATATACAACAGAATATTGCTCAGCCATCAGAAAGGATGAATAACAAGCATTTGCATTGACATTGATGGGACTGGAGATTATGCTGAGTGAAATAAATCAAGCAGAAAGAGTCAATTATTATATCCATTCACTTATTTGTGGAACATAAGGAATAACATGGAAGATATTAGGAGAAGGAAAGGAAAAATGAATTGGGGGAAATTGAGGGGGAGACAAGCTATGAGAGACTATGGATTCTAAGAAACAAACTGAGGGTTTTAGAGAGAAGGTGGGTCATGGGATGGGTTGGCCCAATGATGTGTATTAAGGAGGGCATGTATTGCATGGAGCACTGCGTGTTACACACAAACAACAATCTTGGAACACTACATCAAAAACCAATAATGTACTGTATGGTGACTAACAGAATAAAAAATATATATATAAAAGGGATTGTAACAGAATTTTATGAATGAGTTTATGCTCATAAATTTCACAATTTAAAAGAAATGGACCAATTCTGCTAAAACCACTAACTACCAAAACTAGCAAAACTCAAACAACATAAAACAGAAAACAATTAAAGAGATTAAAATTATAATATAACCCCCCCTTTAGGAGATCTGTAGATTAAGACTGATTTACTGGACTATCATAACAAATATCTGAAGAAGAATGAATAGTAATTTTACACAAATACAAGGACAGTACAAAGTAAGAAACTACAGACCAATAACTTTCACTACCTTAGATACAAAACTCTTCCATAGAGTACAGACATACCCCCTCTTATTGTGCTTTGCTTTATTCCTCTTTACAAAATTTATGGTCTATATGTGGGTTTTTTGGTTTCTTACAAATTGAAGGTTTGTAGCAACCATGTGTGTAGCAAGTTTATCAGAACCATTTTCCAAAAGCACATGCTCACTTTGTGTCTCTATCACATGTTTAACATTCTCACACCATTTCAAACTTTTCATTGATATTATATTGGCTCTAGTGATCTGTATTCAGTGATCTGGATATTACTATCATAACTGTTTTGTGGCACCATGAACTGTGTCTGTTCTAGGACGGCAAACTTCATCAATAAATGTTTTCTGTGTTCTGGCTGCTCTACCATCAAGCCATTCCCATCTCCATCCCTCTCCTCAGGTTTCCCTATTACCTGAGACAGAATAATACTGAAATTATGTCTGTTGATAACCTTACAATGGCTTCTAGTGTTCAACTGAAAGGGAAAATCCCATGCTTCTTGCTTTAAATCAAAAGATAAAATTATTAATCTCAGTGAAAATGGCATGAAAAAACCTGAAATAGACTGAAAGCTAGGCCTCTTGTGTGAAAAGTAAAGTTGCCAGTGTTAAAAAAAAAAAAAAAGTTCTTGAAGGAATTCAAAAGTGCTACTCCACTAAACATACAAATGATAAGAAAGCAAAACAGCTTTTTGCTGATATGGATAAAGTTTCAGCGGTCTGGCTAGAATATCAAACCAGCCACAACATTCACTTAAAGCAAAAAGTCTAATCCAGAGCAAGCTCTTAGCTCTTCAATTCTGGGAAGGCTCAGAGAGGTGAGGAAGCTGCAAAAGAAAAGTTTGAAGCTGCAGAGGTCGGTCCAAGAGGTTTAAGGAAAGAAACCAACCTCATAACATAAAAGTACAAGGTGAAGCAGCAAGTGGTGATGTAAAAGGTGCAGCACATTTCCAGAAGATTGAATTAAGATAATTAATGGAGGTGGTGCCTGGGTGGCTCAGTGGGTTAAGCCTCTGCCTTTGGCTCAGGTCATGATCTCAGGGTCCTGGGATTGAGCCCCGCATTGGGCTCTCTGCTTAGCAGGGAGCTTGCTTCCCACTCCCTCTCTCTCTGCCTGTCTCTCTGCCTACTTGTGATCTTTGTATGTCAAATAAATGAAATCTTAAAAAAAAAAAGATAATTAATGGAAGTGGCTACACTCAACAACAGATTTTCAATCTAAATAAAAGAACCCTACATTGGAAGGAGACGCCAAAAAGGACTTTCATAACTAGAAAGGAGAAGTTAGTGTCCAGCTTCAAAGTTTCAAAACAAGTGGAAACTTCTGTGGTGGCTAATGCAGCTGGTGACCTTAAAATGAAGTCAATGTGGGGCACCTGGGTGTCTCAATTAGTTGAGTACCTGTCTTTGGCTCAGGTCATGATCCTGGAGTCTGGGTTCAGCCCCTCTTTGGGCTCACTGCACAGTGAGGAGTATGCTTCTCTCTGCTCCTTTTCCCCCTCCACACTCATGCACTCTCTCTCTCTCTCTTAAATAAATAAATAAAATCTTTTTAAGAATAAAGTCAATGTTTATTTACCATTCTGAAAATCCTGGGACTTTCAGAATTATGCTAAAACTATTCAGTCCATGCTCTCCATGTGGAATAACAAAGCATGAATGACTGCATGTCTATTAGTATCTTGGTTTACTGGATATTTTAAGTTCACTGTAGATACCAACTGCCAGAAGAAAAAAAGATTCTTCTCAAAATATGACTGATCACTGAAAATTAACCAGACTATCCAGGAGCCCTGATAGAGATGTACCATGATATTAATGTTATTTTCATGCCTGCTAATGCAACAACTACTCTGCAGCCCATTCATCAAGGGGTAATTTCAACTTTTTAATTTTATTATTTGATGAATATTTCATTTTATTATACTACCATAGATAGTAATTTCTCTGATGGGTCTAGGCAAAGTAAATTGGAAATCTCCTGGAAAGCTTTACTGCTCTAGATGTCATTAAGAAAATTTATGATTCATGGGAAGAGGTTAAAATATAAACATGAAAAGGAGTTTAGAAGAAGTTGATTCCAACCCTTCTGGATGACTTTGAGGGGTTCAAGACTTCAGTGGGTGAAGTAATTTCACATGTGGGTGAAATAATAAGAGAATTAAAACATTAAAAGTGGAGCCTAAATATTGAGTGAATTATACAATTTCATGATAAAATTTGGATGGATGAGAAGTTACTTTTAATGAATAAGCAGAGAAAATGGTTTCTTGAGATGGAATCCTGCTGTGAAGATTGTTGGAATGAAAACAAAGGGTTTAGAATAGTGCATAAACTTAGTTGATAAAAAAATGGCAGCATTAGAGAGGATTGTTTCCAATTTTGAAAGATTTTTCTACTGTGGGTTGTATGTTATCAAACAACACCACACATTATGGAGAAACTTTATTTTAAAAAGAATCAAATGAATTGACAAATGATTATTATTTTATTTTTAATAAATGCCACAGCCCCCTAGCCTTCAGAAACCACCACCCTGATCAGTCAGCAACTAACAACATCAAGGCAAAACTCTTCATCATCGAAAAGATTATGACTCACTTAAAACTCATTTGATGGTTAACAATTTTTAGTAGCAAAATATTTTTGATTAAGGCATGTATATTTTCTTCCTAGACATAATGCCATTGCACATTTATAAATACCAGTGTGGTGTAAGTATAATTTTATAAGCACTCTGAAACAAACAAAAATATTTCTTGACTCACCTTGTTGCATTACTTACTTTATTGTAGTGGTGTAGAACTGAACCCTCATCTGTAAGGTATGCCCATATTAGCATATTTTACTCAACAATGTGGAAAAAAAATTCACCCTGAACAAATGGGACTAATCCCTGAGATGCAAAGTGATTGAACATTTGAAAATTAATCAGCATAATACATTGTATCAACAGGTTAACAAACAAAATTATGTGATCATATCAACTGATGCAAAAAAAATTGACAAAATATAACAGTGTTTCATAAGAAATTCTCTCAGCAAACTACAAGTAGAGAGAAACTTCCTTAACTGGATAAAAAGCATCTATTAAAAATTTACAGCTAACATCATGCTGAAAAGTGAGAGACTGAATTGTTTCCTCCGTGTTGGGATAGAGCAAAAGTATCTGCTCTAACAATACTTAGCCATCACAGAAATGGAAATTGCAGCTACTGCAGTAAGTCAGGGAAAGAAGTAAAATGCACACAAATTAGAAAGAGAAAAAAATACCCTTATTTGCAGATAATGTAAATGTCTATTTAAAAAATCTCAAGGAATCGAGAAACAAATATATAGATATATATATAGATATAGATATTTATCTACATAATCTATATGTCTATAATCTATATACCTATATATAGATATATAATCTGTATACCTATAATAATCTATATATATCTAGATATACATGTTTATATATATATATATAAAACTAAAGATAACAAGGTAGTACAGCAAGTTTGCAAAATTCAAGATCGACACGCAAAAATTAAATGCTAACAAGAAGTATATGCAAACCAAGATGACAAAAAATGCCATTAACAATCACTTCAAAAGAATAGAAAGTGTAGATATAGGGCACCTAGGTGGCTCAGTGGGTTAAGCCTCTGCTTTAGGCTCAGGTCATGATCTCAGGGTCCTGGGATCAAGCCCCGCATCAGGCTCTCTGCTAAGCAGGCAGCCTGCTTCCTCCTCTCTCTCTACCTGCTTCTCTGCCTACCTGTGATCTCTCTGTCAAACAAATAAATAAAATCTTTAAAAAAGAAAAAGAAATTGTAGATACAAACATAACTAAATACATTTAGGACGTGTCATCTGAAAACCACAAAATTGTTATGAAAGAAATTAATAAAAATAAGACTTAAATGAAGATATATGCCACAAGCATGTATTGAAAGACTTGACACAGTGAAGATGTCAGTTTTCACCAAATCAACCTATACTTTTAATGTAATTCCTATCAAAATCACAGCACATTTTTAAGTAGACTTATTGATATGTAATTCAATTACTACTAAAATTCTATTAATTAATTAAAATTAAATTAAATTCTAGTAATTAATTAAAATTAATTACTAAAATTCGGGTGCAGAATTTTACCATTAACACAACAGTCTAATTTTAAGACATACTTGATCACCTGAAAAGAAAACCTAGAACCCATTACTTTCCATTCCCCTTCTCCACTCCCAAGCCCTAATATGTTTTCTATCACTCTGAACTTGACTATTTTGAACTTTTCAAATGTATGAAATCATGCAAAATGTGGTCTTTGGTGAATAGTCTTTATTAGCCTACCACAAGGTTTTCATGGTTTATCCAAGCTCTATCTTGTATCAGAACTTCATTTCTTTTTTTAACTGAAAAATATCTCATTGCATGAAATCAATGCATTTTTTTCTGGGTCATATAATAACCATATGTTGAAATTTTTGAGAACCTGCCCAACCCATTTCCAATGCAACTACACATTTTTAAATTCCCACCAGTAATATACACCAGGATTCTAATACTTCCACACCTTGCCAACACTTAGTTTATGTATTTTTTACAAGAACTGACATAATTAATGTAAGTAGTGGTACACAATCATATTTTATGTGGTTTTCATTTTTATTTTATTTTTATTACATTCACTTAGCCAATATATAGTACATTATTAGTTTTTAAATTATTTTATTATGTTCAGTTAGCCACTGTATAGTACATAATTAGTTTCTGATGTAGTGTTCAATGATTCATTACTTAAGTATAACACCCCATGCTCACCACAACATGTTCCCTCCTTAATACCCATCACACTGTTACCCATTCTTCCATCCTCCTCCCTTCTGTAACCCTCAGTTTTTTTTCTCAGAGTCCAGACTCTCTCGTGGTTTGTCTCCCTCTCTAATTTCTTCCCATTGAGTTTTTCTTCCCTTCCCCTGTGGTCTCCTGAACTATTCCTTCTGTTCCATGTATGAGGGAAACCATACAATATTTGTCTCTCTCTGCTTGACTTATTTCACTGAGCATAATCCCCCCCAGTTCCATCTATGTAGATGCAAATAGTAGGTATTCATCCTTTCTGATGGCTGAGTATATTCCATTGTATATCTGAACCACATCTTCTTTATCTATTCATTTGTTGAAAGGAACCCAGCTCCTTCCACAGTTTGGCGACCTTGGCCATTGCTGCTATGAACATTGGGGTGCATGTGTCCCTTCTTTTCACTACATCTGTATCTTTGGGGTAAATGCCTAACAGTGCAATTTCTGGGTCATAGGGTAGCTCTATTTATAACTTTTTGAGGAACATCCATACTGTTTTCCAGAGTGTCTGTACCAGTTTGCATTCCCACCAACAGTGTGAGAGGGTTCCCCTTTATCCACATCTTCACCAACATTTGTCATTCCCTGTCTTGTTAATTTTTTTGCCATTCTAATTGGTGTAAGGTGGTATCAAATTGTGGCTTTGATTTGTATTTCCATAATGGTTAATGATATAGAACATTTTCTCATGTCTCTGTTATCCATTGTATGTCTTCTTTGAAGAAGTGTCTGCTCATGTTTTGTGCCTATTTATTGACTGGATTATTTGGGGGTTTTGGGTGTTGAGTTTGATAAGCTCGTTATAGATCTTGGACACCAGCCCTTTACCTATAATGTCATTTGCAAATATCTTCTCCCATTCTATGGGTTGCCTCTTTCATTGATTGCTTTCTTTGCTGTGCAGAAGCTTTTTATCTTGATGAAGTACCAAAAGTTCATTTTTGCTTCCCCCCTCCTTTTCTTTGGAGACCTGTCTTGCTATGGCCAATTTCAAAGACATTACTGCTTATGTTCTTCTCTAGGATTTGATAGATTCTTGTCTCACATTAAGGTCTTTCACCCATTTTGAGTTTATTTTTGTGTGTGGTGTAAGAGAATGGTCTAGTTTCATTCTTTTGCATGTAGCTCTCCAGTTTTCCTAACACCATTTATTGAAGAAAGTGCCTTTTTTCCATTGTATATTCTTTCTTGATTTGTCAAAGATTAGTTAGTTGACCATAGAGTTGAGGGTCTATATCTGGGCTCTCTATTCAGTTCCGTTAATCTATGTGTCTGTTTTTGTGCCAATACCATGCTGTCTTGATGATCACAGCTTTGAAGTCAGGCATTGTGATGCCCCTAGCTTTGGTTTCCTTTCTCAACAATTCCCTGACAATTCAGGATCTTATCTAGTTCCATACAAATTTTAGGATTGTTTGTTCCAGCTCTGAGAAAAATGTCAGTGTATTTTGTTAGGGATTGTATTGAAAGTGTAGATTACTCTGGGCAGCATAGACATTTTCACAATGTCTATTCTTTCAATACTTTAGCATGGAATGTTTTCCCATCATTTTATGTCTTACTCCATTTCTTCCATAAGTATTCTATAGTTACTAGAGTATAGATCCTTTACATCTTTGGTTAGGTTTATACCTATGTATCTTATGGTTATGGGACCTATTGGGAATGAAATAAATTCCTTAATTTTTCTTTTTTCAATCACATTGTTAGTGTGTAGAAATGCAACTGATTTCTGTGCATTGATTTTTTATCCGGCCATGTTGCTGAATTGTTTCATGAGTTCTAGTAACTTGGGGGTGGAGTCTTTTAAGTTTTCCACGTAAAGTATCAAGTTGTAACTGAAGAGAAAGAGTTTGACTTCTTTGTGAATTTGAATGCATTTTATTTCTTTTGGTTGTCTGATTGCTGAGGCTAGGACTTCTAGTACTATGGTGAACAAAACTGGTGAAAAATGGACATTCCCGTCATGTTATCGACCTTAAAAGAAAAGTTCTCATTTTTGCCCCATTGAGAATGATATTCACTGTATGCTTTTCATAGATGGCTTTTATGGTATTGAGGTATGTTCCCTCTATTGGTACATTCTGAAGAGTTTTAATATGGAAAGGATGCTGTGTTTTGCCAAATGCTTTTTCTGCATCATTTGAGAAGATCATATTGTTCTTGTCTTTACTTTTGTTAATGTGTTCTATCATGTTTATTGATTTGCAAATGTTGAACCACCATGAATCCCAAGAATAAATCCTACCTGGTAGTAATGGATAGTCCTTTTAATGTACTGTTGGATCCCTTTGGCTAGGAACTTGTTGAGTATTTTGGCATCCATGTTCATCAGGAATATTATATTGGTCTTTAATTCTCCTTTTGGCTGGAGTCTTTGCCTGGTTTTGGATCAGGGTAATGTTAGCCTCACAGAATGAGTTTGGAAGTTTTCTTTCTATTTCTATTTTTTGAAACAACTTCAGAAAAATAGGTATTATTTCTTCTTTAAATGTTTGGTAGAACTACCCTGAGAAACTATCTGGCCCTGGGCCCTTGTGTTTTGGGAGGTTTTTAATTACTGCTTCAATTTTGTTACTGGTTATTGGTCTGTTCAGGTTGTCTATTTCTATCTGTTTCAGTCTGGGTAGTCTATAGGTTTTCCAGAAGACATCCATTTCTTCTTCCATTTCTTCTTAATTTGTTGGTACATAGTTGCTGGTAATAATTGTTTCAATTTCCTTGGTGTTGGTCATGATCTATTCCCTTTCATTCATGATTTTATTGATTTGGGTTCTTTCTGTTTTCTTTTGGATAAGTCTTGCCAGAGTCTTATTAACAATAAATTAATTCTTTTTTTTAAATTTTTTTCAGTGTTCCATGTTTCATTGTTTATGCACTACACCCAATGTTCCATGCAATACATGCCCTTCTTAATACCAACCACCGGGCTCACCCATCACGCCAACCCCCTCCTTTCCAAAACCCTCAGTTTGTTTCTCAGAGCCCACAGTCTTTCATGCTTCCTCCCCCTCCAATTTCTCCCAACTCACTATTCCTTTCCTTCTCCTAATGTCCTCCATGTTGTTCCTCATGTTCCACAAGTAAGTGAAATTATAATTTACTTTCTCTGCTTGACTTATTTCACTCAGCATAATCTACTCCAGTCCTGTCCATGTGACACTTGATTGTGAGACTGATGAATTATAACTTTAGATAAGAGCTTTTGAAAGCAGCTAGGGGAAAGAGATTCCTAACGTACAGAGGAAGGTCCATCAGAGTAACATCAGACCTGGGCGCCTGCATGGCTCAGTTGGTTGGGCTACTGCCTTCAGCTCAGGTCATGATCCCGGAGTCCTGAAATTGAGTTCTGCATCAGGCTCCCAGCTCCATTGGGAGTCTGTTTCTCCCTCTGACCTTCTCACCTCTCATGCTCCCTCTCACTTTCTCTCTCTGAAATAAACAAATAAAATTAAAAAAAAAAAAAGAATAACATCAGACATGTCCACAGAAACCTGGAAAGCCAGAAAGGGCTGGAAGGACATATTCAGGGCAATAAATGAGAAAAACATGCAGCCAAGAATACTTTATTCAGCAAGGCTGACATTCAAAATGGATGGAGAGATAAAGAACTTCCAAGACCAGCATGGTTTAAAAGCGTATGTGACCACCAAGATGGCACTACAAGAAATATAAATGGGGGAGAGGAAGTTATATAAAAGAAAGAATCATACCTTCACTTTCCATCTGGAGGTGTTTTATGTTCAAAATGAATCTCTTGTAGATAGCATATGGGAGGGTCATGTCCTTTTATCCAATCCTGTGCCATTTCATGGGAGCATTTAGGGCATTCACATTGAGCATAACTATTGAAAGATATGAATTTAGTGCCATCATATTGCTTGTAAAGTCCTTGTTTTTATAGTTTGACTCTGTAGATTTCTAGTATATATTATGCTTGAGGTCTTTCTTCTTTTACAGAATCAACCTTAATAATTCTAAATATTAAGAAATTAATTTCTTAATATTAAGAAATAATAATATTTCTTGCATGGCTGGCTTGGTTGTCACATATTCATTCAGTTTCTGCTGATCCTGGAAACTCTTTATCTCTCCATCCATTCTGAATGACAGCCTTGCCAGATAAAGTATTCTTGGCTGCATGTTCTTCTCATTCAGCACCCTGAATATGTCTTTCCATCCTTCTCTGGCTTGCCTGGTCTTTGTATATAGGTCTGATGTTATTCTGACGTTCTTCCATATATGTAATACATCACTTCCCCCTAGCTGCTCTCAGGGTAGCTTCCTTGGCTATAAGATTTGCAAGCTTCACTATTATATGCCATGGTGATGGTCTATTTTTATTGAATCCTGGGAGGGGTCCTCTCTGCCTCTTGGACAAGAATGCTTGTTTCCTTCCCCAGATTAGGCCAATTGTCAGCTATGATTTGCTCAAATATACTTTCTAGTCCCCCCCCCCGCCCTTTGGTGATCCCAATAATTCTGACACTGGAACATTTCATGGAGTCATTCATGTCTCTAAATCTGTTCTCATGGGCTTCTAGCTGCTTATCCCTATACTCCTTGACTTCCTTCTTTTCTATCATCTTATCTTCTAATTCACTAATTTATTCCTCTGCCTCATTTACCCTGGATGTTAGCGTTTCCAGTTGAGAATGTATCTCATTCATAGCATTTTTAGATTTGGCTTGATTAGCTCTCATTTCTGTGCTTAGAGATTCCGGATTTTTGGCAATGCTTTTCTCAAGCCTAGATATTGACTTCATAATTGTTACCTTGAAGTCTATCTCTAACATCTTGCTTATATCCATGTTCATTAGATCTGTGGAAGAGGGCATGATCTCTGGTTCTTTTCTTTGTTGGGAATTCCTCCTCCTAGTCATTCTGTTTGAGGTATGGTTGAGGGAATATACAGAGTCCAAAACATCAACCATGACTGGAGAAAAATGTGCCTAAAAAAAAAAATCCAAAGTGGTCAAAAAGTACCACACATACACCATCAAAGCCAATATGCTCCAACAACAGTAATAATAATAATAATAATAATAATAAAAGAGAAAAGAGAAAAAAGGGGGAAGGGCAGAGATGGAGAAAGAGATTATAATCTCTCAGGGTAGACATACAAGGTGATCTGCCTGTTCCTGCTTGATTTTTGATCTGTGTGTTAGAAGACACTATATCCCAAAATGGCAAAGAAATCAGAACTTACATATATATCAAGATAAAATTGAATAGAGTGAAAATCGTGCAGTATGTGATATAATTCTATAAGACATGCATGTGTAAAAAAAAGTTACAAAGTGACTTAAATACTTAGTTTGGGAAATATGAATCTATTTGAAAGAGAAGCCGGGTTTTAAAAAAAAGAATAAGAAAATCAACAAATAAAGAAATATAAAATCTTAGTCTGATTTATAAGCCAGTCATGAGAAAACACCTGGAGCTCCCTATATTATTTTCCCCTGGTGTTATAGTTTTACAGTCCTGTTGGAAATAAGCTTAAGCTTATTCACCTGTTCTTCCAGTCTGTCCTCTTGGGGAAGGGCCTGCTGCTGGGCTTCTCAGGTGTCCTTTCCTGGGTGGAGTTGTCCCACTCTTTGTCAGGGGAATGGGATTAATATGAGCTGATTGGCGGTGGGGATTTTGTTCCCTGGAGTCATTTTCTTCTCTTTAGAGGGTCAGAGCAAACATGGTTATTTGGGAATCTCCAGCCCAGAGCTGCAATGTCACAGTCACTCCCCCTCAACAGATCAGCAAGGTCATTCGGTCTCCAGCTCTGCTTGTCTTAAGTCTACAGACTTGCACATGTTCTGGGGGAGGGGCCTGTTGCACTGATTCTCAAATGTCTTTGCCCTTGGAAGAATTGTTCCACCCTCGCCTGGGGCTAGGCTAAGTAACCTGCTCCCTTATGCTCTTTGTGGCTTTTGTTCCCTGAAGGCTTTCTGCACAGCTTTCCATTATTAGAATAAAAATGGTGGCCTCCCAGTCTCTGGCCCAGACCCAAGAGTTTGGGATCCCACTCCTCTGTGAGCCTTCAGAGAAAAGCATTCAATTACTTCTGTCTCCCTGCTCTCTAGTCACATTCAGTGCATGCTCCCATGTCACTCCTCTGGGGAGAGGAAGGGGGCTCTCCCTGGTTTTACCACGTGTGGGACCCCTGCTTGAAGAGCAGGGGCCCACCTGTGCCATGGATCATGGTTTATGGCAACCCCTAGCTGAGAACCCACTCCTGTGCTCACTTTTTGTGGCCAGCTTCCCTGCTCTGATACCTGGAAGCTCTGCCACACTCTGGCACCCCCAGTTGTCCTATAACCTCCCAGGATCCCAAGACCACACTGTTCCAGCAAGTGTTCCACCTCTTGCTTTGATGCCTGAGTGACATCCCTCAGCAGAGGAGACTTCTAATAGCTCCAATTTTGTGTTCCCCTGCTCTATCAATTGCTGGTAGCCAGCTGACAGACTCTCCCTCCCCCTACAGTCTGACTTCCTATATATCTCCTTGGATTCACTTATGCACCTCTTACCTTGCAGAACGTGGTCACTTTTCTGTTCATAGAATTGAAGCCATTCTTTTCTAATCTCCAGTTGAATTCACAGATGTTAAGAATGGTTTGATAGCTATCTAGCTGAATTCAAGGTCTTCCGCTCCTCTGCCATTATGGACTCCTCCTCTTACTAATACTTCTTAAAGATTTATTTGACATAGAAAGAGCACATGGGTGGAAAGGGGAGGGAGAGAGGGAGTGAGAGAGAATCTCAAGAAGATACCATATTAAGCACAGACCATGCATGATGTTTGATCTCACAACCATGAGATCATGACCTGAGCAGAAATCAAGAGTCTGACACTTAACAGACTGAGCCACCCAGGTGCCACTGGTTTGCTAATATTTTATTCACAATTTTTGGATCAATATTCATCAGGGATATTGATTTGAGCTTCTCCTGTTTAGTGGAGTCTTTATCTGGTTTTGGTATCAGGGTAATGATGACCTCATAAAATGAATTTGGAAGCTATCTTTCCTTTTCCAGTTTTGGGAATAGTTTGAGAAGTACAGATATTAATTCTTCTGTAAATGTTTGGTAGAATTCTCCTGTAAATCCACATGGCCCTGAACTCTTGTTTCTTGAAAGATTTTGTTTTAATTATTTTTTTTCTTTTTTCAAATTTATTTATTTTCAGAAAAACAGTATTCATTATTTTTTCACCACACCCAGTGCTCCATGCAAGCTGTGCCCTCTATAATACCCATCACCTGGTACCCCAACCTCCCACCCCCCCGCCACTTCAAACCCCTCAGATTGTTTTTCACAGTCCATAGTCTCTCATGGTTCATCTCCCCTTCCAATTTACCCAAAAGCACATACCCTCCCCAATGTCCATAACCCTACCCCCCTTCTTTCAACCCCCCTCCCCCCAGCAACCCACAGTTTGTTTCGTGAGATTAAGAGTCACTTATGGTTTGTCTCCCTCCCTATCCCATCTTGTTTCATGGATTCTTCTCCTACCCACTTAAGCCCCCATGTTGCATCACCACTTCCTCATAGCATGGAGATCATATGATAGTTGTCTTTCTCCGCTTGACTTATTTCGCTAAGCATGATACGCTCTAGTTCCATCCATGTTGTTGCAAATGGCAAGATTTCGTTTCTTTTGATGGCTGCATAGTATTCCATTGTGTATATATACCACATCTTCTTGATCCATTCATCTGTTGATGGACATCTAGGTTCTTTCCATAGTTTGGCTATTGTGGACATTGCTGCTATAAACATTCGGGTGCACGTACCCCTTTGGATCACTACGTTTGTATCTTTAGGGTAAATTCCCAGGAGTGCAATTGATGGGTTATAGGGCAGTTCTATTTTCAACATTTTGAGGAACCTCCATGCTGTTTTCCAGAGTGGTTGCACCAGCTTGCATTCCCACCAACAGTGTAGGAGGGTTCCCCTTTCTCCACATCCTCGCCAGCATCTGTCATTTCCTGACTTGTTGATTTTAGCCATTCTGACTGGTGTGAGGTGATATCTCATTGTGGTTTTGATTTGTATTTCCCTGATGCCGAATGATATGGAGCACTTTCTCATGTGTCTGTTGGCCATCTGGCTGTCTTCTTGGCAGAAACGTCTGTTCATGTCCTCTGCCCCTTTCTTGATTGGATTATTTGTTCTTTGGGTGTTGAGTTTGTTAAGTTCTTTATAGATTTTGGACACTAGTCCTTTATCTGATATGTCATTTGCAAATATCTTCTCCCATTCTGTCAGTTGTCTTTTGGTTTTGTTAACTGTTTCCTTTGCTGTGCAAAAGCTTTTGATTTTGATGAAATCCCAAAAGTTCATTTTTGCCCTTGCTTCCCTTGCCTTTGGCGATGTTCCTAGGAAGATGTTGCTGCGGCTGAGGTCGAAGAGGTTGCTGCCTGTGTTCTCCTCAAGGATTTTGATGGATTCCTTTCTCACATTGAGGTCCTTAATCCATTTTGAATCTATTTTTGTGTGTGGTGTAAGGAAATGGTCCAATTGCATTTTTCTGCACGTGGCTGTCCAATTTTCCCAACACCATTTATTGAAGAGGCTGTCTTTTTTCCATTGGACATTCTTTCCTGCTTTGTCGAAGATCAGTTGACCATAGAGTTGAGGGTCTATTTCTGGGCTCTCTATTCTGTTCCATTGGTCTATGTGTCTGTTTTTGTGCCAGTACCATGCTGTCTTGATGATGACAGCTTTGTAATAAAGCTTGAAGTCCGGAATTGTGATGCCACCAACTTTGGCTTTGTTTTTCAATATCCCTTTGGCTATTCGAGGTCTTTTCTGGTTCCATATAAATTTTAAAATTATTTGTTCCATTTCTTTGAAAAAGATGGATGGTACTTTGATAGGAATTGCATTAAATGTGTAGATTGCTTTAGGTAGCATAGACATTTTCACAATATTTATTCTTCCAATCCAGGAGCATGGAACATTTTTCCATTTCTTTGTGTCTTCCTCAATTTCTTTCATGAGTCCTTTATAGTTTTCTGAGTATAGATTCTTAGTCTCTTTGGTTAGGTTTATTCCTAGGTATCTTATGGTTTGGGGTGCAATTGTAAATGGGATTGACTCCTTAATTTCTCTTTCTTCTGTCTTGTTGTTGGTGTAGAGAAATGCAACTGACTTCTGTGCATTGATCTTATATCCTGACACTTTACTGAATTCCTGTACAAGTTCTAGCAGTTTTGGAGTGGAGTCTTTTGGGTTTTCCACATAGAGTATCATATAATCTGCGAAGAGTGATAATTTGACTTCTATTTGCCGATTTGGATGCCTTTAATTTCCTTTTGTTGTCTGATTGCTGAGGCTAGGACTTCTAGTACTATGTTGAATAGCAGTGGTGATAATGGACATCCCTGCCGTGTTCCTGACCTTAGTGGAAAAGCTTTCAGTTTTTCTCCATTGAGAATAATATTTGCGGTGGGTTTTTCATAGATGGCTTTGATGATATTGAAGTATGTGCCCTCTATCCCTACACTTAGAAGGGTTTTGATCAGGAAGGGATGCTGTACTTTGTCAAATGCTTTTTCAGCATCTATTGAGAGTATCATATGGTTCTTGTTCTTTCTTTTATTGATGTGTTGTATCACATTGACTGATTTGCGGATGTTGAACCATCCTTGCAGCCCTGGAATAAATCCCACTTGGTCGTGGTGAATAATCCTTTTAATGTACTGTTGAATCTTATTGGCTAGTATTTTGGTGAGAATTTTTGCATCTGTGTTCATCAAGGATATTGGTCTATAGCTCTCTTTTTGGGATCCTTGTCTGGTTTTGGGATCAAGGTGATGCTGGCCTCATAAAATGAGTTTGGGAGTTTTCCTTCCATTTCTATTTTTTGGAACAGTTTCAGGAGAATAGGAATTAGTTCCTCTTTAAATGTTTGGTAGAATTCCCCCGGGAAGCCATCTGGCCCTGGGCTTTTGTTTGTTTGGAGATTTTTAATGACTGTTTCAATCTCCTTACTGGTTATTGGTCTGTTCAGGCTTTCTATTTCTTCCTGGTTCAATTTTGGTAGTTTATATGTTTCTAGGAATGCATCCATTTCGTCCAGATTGTCAAATTTGTTGGCGTAGAGTTGCTCATAGTATGTTCTTATAATAGTTTGTATTTCTTTGGTGTTAGTTGTGATCTCTCCTCTTTCATTCATGATTTTATTTATTTGGGTCCTTTCTCTTTTCTTTTTGATAAGTCTGGCCAAGGGTTTATCAATTTTATTAATTCTTTCAAAGAACCAGCTCCTAGTTTGGTTGATTTGTTCTATTGTTTTTTTGGTTTCTATTTCATTGATTTCTGCTCTGATCTTTATGATTTCTCTTCTCCTGCTGGGCTTAGGGTTTCTTTCTTGTTCTTTCTCCAGCTCCTTTAGGTGTAGGGTTAGGTTGTGTACCTGAGACCTTTCTTGTTTCTTGAGAAAAGCTTGTACCTATATATTTTCCTCTCAGGACTGCCTTTGTTGTGTCCCACAGATTTTGAACCGTTGTATTTTCATTATCATTTGTTTCCATGATTTTTTTCAATTCTTCTTTAATTTCCCGGTTGACCCATTCATTCTTTAGAAGGATGCTGTTTAGTCTCCATGTATTTGTGTTCTTTCCAAACTTCCTTGTGGTTTAGTTCTAGCTTCAGAACATGGTGGTCTGAAAATATGCAGGGAATGATCCCAATCTTTTGATACCCATTGAGTCCTGATTTAGGACCGAGGATGTGATTTATTCTGGAGAATGTTCCATGTGCACTAGAGAACACACAACTTACATATGCACTGTTGCTTTGGGATGAAATGTTCTGAATATATCTGTAATGTCCATCTCATCCAGTGTATCATTTAAGGCCTTTATTTCCGTGTTGATCTTTTGCTTGGATGATCTGTCCATTTCAGTGAGGGGAGTGTTAAAGTCCCCTACTATTATTGTATTATTGTTGATGTGTTTCTTTGATTTTGTTATTAATTGGTTTATATAGTTGGCTGCGCCCACGTTGGGGGCATAGATATTTAAAATTGTTAGATCTTCTTGTTGGACAGACCCTTTGAGTATGATATAGTGTCCTTCCTCACCTCTTATTATAGTCTTTGGCTTAAAATCTAATTGATCTGATATAAGGATTGCCACTCCTGCTTTTTTCTGATGTCCATTAGCATGGTAAATTCTTTTCCACCCCCTCACTTTAAGTCTGGAGGTGTCTTCGGGTTCAAAATGAGTTTCTTGGAGGCAACATATAGATGGGTTTTGTTTTTTTATCCATTCTGATACCCTGTGTCTTTTGATTGGGGCATTTAGCCCATTAACATTCAGGGTAACTATTGAGAGATATGATTTTAGTGCCATTGTATTGCCTGTAAGGTGACCGTTACTGTATATTGTCTCTGTTCCTTTCTGATCTATCACTTGTAGGCTCTCTCTTTGCTTAGAGGACCCCTTTCAGTATTTCCTGTAGAGCTGGTTTGGTGTTTGCAAATTCTTTCAGTTTTTGTTTGTCCTGGAAGCTTTTAATCTCTCCTTCTATTTTCAATGATAGCCTAGCTGGATATAGTATTCTTGGCTGCATGTTTTTCTCATTTAGTGCTCTGAAAATGTCATGCCAGCTCTTTCTGGCCTGCCTGGTCTCTGTGGATAAATCAGCTGCCAATCTAATACTTTTACCATTGTATGTTACAGACTTCTTTTCCCGGGCTGCTTTCAGGATTTTCTCTTTGTCACTAAGGCTTGTAAATTTTACTATTAGGTGACGGGTTGTGGGCCTATTCTTATTGATTTTGAGGGGCGTTCTCTGAACCTCCTGAATTTTGATGCTCGTTCCCTTTGCCATATTGGGGAAATTCTCCCCAATAATTCTCTCCAGTATACCTTCTGCTCCCCTCTCTCTTTCTTCTTCTTCTGGAATCCCAATTATTCTAATGTTGTTTCGTCTTATGGTGTCACTGATCTCTCGAATTCTCCCCTCATGGTCCAGTAGCTGTTTGTCCCTCTTTTGCTCAGCTTCTTTATTCTCTGTCATTTGGTCTTCTATATCGCTACTTCTTTCTTCTGCCTCATTTATCCTAGCAGTGAGAGCCTCCATTTTTGATTGAACTTCATTAATAGCTTTTTTGATTTCAACTTGGTTAGATTTTAGTTCTTTTATTTCTCCAGAAAGGGCTTTTATATCTCTGGAGAGGGTTTCTCTAATATCTTCCATGCCTTTTTCAAGCCCGGCTAGAACCTTGAGAATTGTCATTTTGAACTCTACATCTGACATATTACCAATGTCTGTATTGATTAGGTCCCTAGCCTTCGGTACTGCCTCTTGTTCTTTTTTTTTGTTGTGAATTTTTCCGCCTTGTCATTTTGTCCAGCTAAGAGTATATGAAGGAGCAAGTAAAATACTAAAAGGGTGGCAACAATCCCAGGAAAATATGCTTTAACCAAATCAGAAGAGATCCCAAATCGTGAGGGGGGATTTCTCCCCCCTCACGATTGGGTGAGGGATCTCCCCTGATTGGGATCTCCTTTGATTGGGATCTCTTCTGATTTGGGGATAAAAAGAGGTTCAAAAAGAAAGAAAGAAAAAAGAGAAAAAAAGAATTAAAAAAAAGAGATTGAATTAAAATTTCAATCAAGAATTTAAAAAAGAATTAATAAAAAAAAAGATTGAAGAGATTAGGATCTCTTCTGATTTGGGGATAAAAAGAGGTTCAGAAAGAAAGAAAGAAAAAAAAGAAAAAAAAAGAATTAAAAAAAAGAAAATGAATAAAGAAAAGTATAAAAAAGAAAAAATATATATATTAGATAATCTAGTTAAAAAACGTTAAAAAAGAAAAGGGTAAAAGTTATAAAAAATTTTAGCAGAAGAAGAGAAAAAAAATGAAAAAAAAATTAAATTAACTGCAAGACTAAAAAATCACAAGCATTAAGCCATGAGTTCCGTGGTTTGTTTTCTCCTCCTCTGGAATTCTGCTGCTCTCTCCTTGGTATTGAAACTGCACTCCTTGGTAGGTGAACTTGGTCTTGCCTGGATTTCTTGTTGATCTTCTGGGGGAGGGGCCTGGTGTAGTGATTCTCAAGTGTCTTTGCCCCAGGAGGAATTACACCGCCCTTACCAGGGGCCGGGCTGAGTGATCTGCTCGGCTTTGCTTTCAGGAGCTTTTGTTCCCTGAGCGCTTTCCGTAGAGTTCCGGAGGACGGGAATACAAATGGCAGCCTCCTGGTCTCCGGCCCGGAGGAGCCGAGAGCCCAGGGCCCCGCTCCCCTGTGCGCCCTCAGCGAACCGCTCCTAGTAACTCGCGTCTGCCTAACCTCCAGCCGCGCTCGAGCTCACCGAGCCTGCAACCGTTTCAAGGCAACTCTGAGCTGCGAGCTTACTGTCGGCTCTGTCTCTTCAGCCGGCTTTCCCGTTCCAATATCCGCAAGCTCTGTGACACTCAGACACTCCCGATCCTTCTGTGACCCCGCGGGACCTGAGGTCATGCCGACTCCGCATGGGCTTTGCCCCGGTTTAGCCTCTGGAGCGATGTCCCTCAGCAGAACAGACTTTATTTTTTTTTTTTTAAAGATTTTATTTATTTGTTTGACAGAGAGAAATCACAAGTAGACGGAGAGGCAGGCAGAGAGAGAGCGAGGGAAGCAGGCTCCCTGCTGAGCAGAGAGCCAGACGCGGAACTCGATCCCAGGACCCTGAGATCATGACCTGAGCCGAAGGCAGCGGCTCAACCCACCGAGCCACCCAGGTGCCCCCGGAACAGACTTTTAAAAGTCCCGAATTTGTGCTCCGTTGCTCCGCCGCTTGCCAGGAGCCGCCCCCTCCCCCCGGGGGTCTATCTTCCCGTCGCTTTGGATTCACTTCTCCGCCAGTCCTACCTTTCAGAAAGTGGTTGTTTTTCTGTTTCTAGAATTGCTGTTCTTCTTCTCTTCGATCTGCCGATGGATTTGCAGGTGTTTGCAATCTTTAGATAAGCTCTCTAGCTGATCTCCTGCTAGCTGAGGTAGTCTCAGCCTGCTACTTCTCCGCCATCTTGACTCCTCTTGTTTTAATTATTGATTCAATTTCTTTGCTGCTTATTGTTCTGTTCACATTTTCTATTTCTTCCTGTTTCAGTTTTAGTACTTTATATTTTTATAGGAATTTATCCATTTCCTCCAAGTTGTCCAGTTTGTTGGGATATATTTTTCCCTAATATTCTCTCCTAATTGTTTTTATTTCTGTGGTGTTGATTGTTATGTCTCCTCACTCATTTATGATTTGTTTTTTGGAGTTCTTTATCTTTTCTTTTTTGATAATTCTGGCTACAGGTTTATCAGTTTTATTAATTTAAAAAAAAATAGCTCCTGGTTCTATTGATATGTTCTATTGGTTTTGTTTCTTTAGTTTTTATATCACCTTTTTCTTCTCTAATTATTATTATTCCCTTCCTTCTGCTAGTTTTAGGCTTCATTTGTTGTTCTTTACCTAGCTCCTTTAGGTTTTTTAATTTGAGATTTTTCTTTGTTTTTAAAATAGGCCTATATTGCTATATACTTCCCTTTTAGGACCATTTTTGCTGCCTCTCAAAGGTTTTGGACTATTGTGCTTTCATTTTCATTTGTTTTATTGGGTGGGTTATTGTTATGCTCAGTCCATGTATTTTTTTAATTTATTCTTTGATTTTCTGGTTGAACATTCATTATTTACTACCATATTGTCCATGCATTTGTAGTTTTTCCAAATTTTTTTGTGTGATTGACTTCAAGTTTCATAGAGTTGTGGTCAGAAAAAAAGGCATAGTATGATCTCATTCTTTTTGTATTTGTTGAGGCCTGATTTCTGCCCTATTATGTAATCTATTCTGGAGGAAGTCCTATGTGCACTATAAAAGAATGTGTATTCTTCTGTTTTAGGATGGGTTGTTCTGAATATATCTGTTAAGTCTATCTGGTCCACTGTGTCGTTCAAAGACATTGTTTCCTTGTTGATTTTCTGCTTAGATGATCTGTCCATAGATGTAAGTGGGGTGTCAAAGTCCCCTAGTATCATTGTACTATTATCAAATATTTCTTTCATTTTTTATTAATTGTTTTATATATCTGGATACTCTCATGTTGGGTGCATAAATATTACAATTGTTAAATCTTCTTATTGGATTGTCCCTTTATGATGATATAGCACCTTTCCTCATATCTTTTTACAGTCTCTGTTTTACAGGCTAATTTGCCCAACATGAGTATTACTCCTCTGGTTTTCTTCTGATGTCCATTTGTATGACAAATTACTTTACATCACCTAACTATCGAACTGCAGGTGTCTTTGGGTCTAAAATGAGTCTCTTGTAGACAGCATATAGGTGGGTCTTGTTTTTTAACCCATTCTGACACACCCTATGTCTTTTGATTGGAGCATTTAGTTAATTTACATTCAGAGTGGTTATTGATAGATATGTATTCATGGTCATTTTATGACTTATTTTGTCAGTATTTCTGGAGATTCTCTCTGTTCCTTTCTTGTCTTTGTCACATTTAGTTTTTTTCTTTCCACTCAAACAGTCTCCCTTAATATTTCTTGCAGGGCTGGTTTAGTAGTCAGAAATTCCTTTAGTTTTTATTTGTCTGGGAAACATTTTATTTCTCGTACTATAGCTTGCTGGATAGAGTATTCTTGGCTCCAGGATTTTTCCACTCAGCACGTTGAATATAGCATGCCACACTCTTTTGACTTGTTAAGTTTCTGTGTCAAAATCTGCAGTTAGCCTTATGGATCTTCCCTTTTAAGTTAAGGGCTTCTTTTATCTTGCTACATTTAAGATTTTTTTCTTTATCACTTTATTTTGCAAATTTAATTACAATATGGTAATTATGTTACCATAATAACATATGGTTATTATGTTATTATTATATTATATTATTATGCTCTTGGTGTTGCCCTGCTTTTGTTGATTTTGATGGGAGTTCTCTGTGCCTCCCAGATCTGGATGTTTTTTCACCTCCCCCAGATTAATGAATTTTTCATCTATTATTTCCTCAAATAAATTTTCTGCACGCTTTTCCCTCTCTTCTCCTTCTGGGACTCCTCTACTGTGAATTATCATATTTGATGGATTTGCTGAATTCCCTAAGCCTACTCTTGTGTTGCAAAATTATTTCTTTTGTTCAGCTTTATTATTTCCCATTATTTTGTCTTCTGTATCACTTATTTGTTTCTTGGCTTCTTTCAGCCTGCTGTTCATTGCATCAAACCTGTTTCCAATCTGTTATTGTATTCTTCATTTCTGTCTGATTCTTTTTTAACTCTTTTATCTCTGTGGTAAGACCCTCCTTATAGTCTTCCATTCTTTTCTCAAGCCCAGGGAGTATCCTTATGATTAATTTCTCCATCAGGCATGTTACTTATATTATTTTGCTCCACCATCTTGGCATTTTGTCTAAGTCTCTTCTTTGTGTGTTAAGAAAGCCAGTTATGTTTCCTGCTCCTAAGAATAATGGTTTTATGATGAAGAGGTTATGTACTATCCAAGGCCTGATGTACTCTGCTGCTGTGTTTTGGCTTCTCTGTCCTTCAGGCCAGTCATCTTCAGAACCTCTCCTTGCCTATAATGGCCAGCCAGAACATGGCAATGTCCTTGGCCAGAACATGGCAAGTTTTAACTAGATGTACTCTGGCCTGCTTGTGAAATGAGATCTGATACTACTTTCACTTGAGCTGAAGCCACGCAGAGCTCAATTGTCAGGAGACATGATGTGAGCAGGGTTTTCTGCTGTTCTTCTGGGGGAAGGGTCAACAGAACTGGGACTGAAGCAAACTTGACTGAGAAGGAAAGTCTTGCCAGAACAAAGGGGAATAGGACTTCGTGCTAGTAAGTAAGGCAGCCTGTATCAGCATTGTGCTGTTTCCTGCAGTGGTTCTTTCTTTATGTGGAGGGGCAGGGAATCAAATGGTGCCATGCAGCTTCATTGTCCCCAGAGAGGCATCTTTATGAATACTGTTTCTCAGGGACATGCTCCAAGAAGAGTTAATAATCTCCTCACTTTGTGGTCCAGACAGTCTTCAGATCACTGTTTCCATGCCATGTTCTCCCAGGTTGTTTGCCCACCTTCTCTCCAGGAGCAGTACAGTGCACTCCAGGTTCTATCTCAGCCAAGCTTGCTGACATTTAAAATTCTAGGCTTGAAGCCCCACTGGTTGCAATAACTCATGAAATTCAACCCCTCTTGATTTCCCAGCCAATGGCTTTGTGAAAGGTTCTTCTTGTGCATTCCCTTGTATGTTTCGCTTTCTCTTGCTTTTTTGTCATGACCATGGCTCCCTCCCTTCCATAGCACCTGTAATCCATTTCTCCCCCAAACCATGTCTCTACACTCCCTACTTCCTTTGATGTAGCCTCCTCTCTCCCTTTAGTTCTGGAGTTTGTTCTTTCAGTCTTGAAGTTGATTTCTGGGCTATTTAGGATGATTTGATTGTTATCTAGTTGTGTTCATGGGATGAGACACTCCTAAGGACCTCCTACTCCACTCTCATCTTTTTGTGACCCCTTGACAAACAAAGTATCTTAATCTTGGTTTTCATTTTCTTACTGGCTAATGATGTTGAGTACCTTTTTATGTGCTTACTGGCAATTTGCATATATCTTTGGGAAAAATGTCTATTCAAATATCATGCTTAATTTTTTTTATTTTTTTTAAGATTTTATTTATCAATTGGACAGACAGTAGTAGTAGACACAAGTAGGCAGAGAGGCATGCAGAGAGAGAGGAAGGGAAGCAGGCTCCCCGCTGAGCAGAGAGCCCGATGCGGGGCTCGATCCCAGGACCCTGGGATCATGATCTGAGCTGAAGGCAGAGGCTTTAACCCACTGAGCCACCCAGGCACCCCATTTTTTTTTATTTTTTAAGTTGTTTTTCAATTCCAGTCAGTTAACATATAGTGTAATATTAGTTTCAGATGTGCAATGTGCAATTCAACACTTCCATACATTTAATTGGATTATTTATATTTTTATTATTGCATAATACAAGTTATGTATATATTCTGTATTCACTCTCTTTAATTCTGTGGGTTGTCTTTTCACTTTCTTGTTGGTTTTGTTTGCAGAAAAAACAATGTTTAATTTAATGAAGTCCGGTTTATATATTTTAACTTTCGTTGTGTGTGTTTCTGATGTCATATTTTTTAAAATATCTTTACCCAAGTCACAAAAATTTGCTGGTATGTTTGTTTTCTTCTAAGAATGTCATAGATTTTGCTATGGTTAAGTTTATGATTTATTTTGTGTCAATTTTTGTATATAATATAAGCATTATTCTTTTCCATGATTATTCAGTCTTTCTGGCAGTAATTGTTGAAAACATTGTTCTTTCACCCCTGGATTATCTTGGCACCCTAGTCAAAAACCAACAGACCAGAAAGTAAGAGAATGTATTATTTCTAGATTTAATTATATTCCTTTGACCTGTACGTGTACCTTTCTACCACTACCATGCTGACTTAATGCTGTAGTTTTGTAGTAACCTTCAAAATTGGGAGCTACAATTTTGCTCTTCTTTTTCAAAGATTGTTTTGGTTAATCTAGCTTCAGTAAGGTTGTTTGCAAGCACAAAGAACCTTGTTAAAAATTTGTATGAAATAGCAAAGGCTCTAGAATAACTAAGAAAATCTTGACAAGTAATATTTTTTTAAAGATTTTATTTATCTATTGGTCAGAGAGAGAGAGTGAGCATAGGCAGACAGAGTGGCAGGCAGAAGCAGAGGGAGAAGCAGGCTCCCCGCCGAGCAGAGAGCCCGATGTGGGACTTGATCCTAGGATGCTGGGATTATGACCTGAGCCGAAGGCAGCTCCTTAACCAACTGAGCCACCCAGGCATCCCTTGACAAGTAATATCAAAGTGAAAAGGAGACTCGACACAATATTAAGGCCTAATCTATATGTATGGCATGCAAGATAGGTTTGGCTGAGGGATAGATTCAGGGATCAGTAGAACATTATAGAGAAGCCAGAAAAAGATCCATCAAATATACCCAACTGATGGCTAAGGTGCTAAGGTGCTAAAGCTACCTCATAGAAGAAATACAGCCTTTTCAATAAGTAGTGTTGGAATTGATATCCAAAAGCCAAAAGAGAAAAGAGAAAAACCTTTAATCTAAACCTCATATCATATACAAAAATTAACTCCAAGTGAATCACAGACTTAAATATAAACATACAACTCTAAAGCTTATAGAAAAAAAGACATAGGAGTATATCTTTGAGAAGTAAAGCTAGTCTAAGACTTCTTAGACTTCTTTTCCCTTGATTATGACAAGGGAAAAATATGAACTATATGGAAAATAAAAGCATTTGTGCTGTGGATGACTGTTAAGAGGATGACAAGGTGAATTACCCACATTTCCCTGCAAAGGACCAGTATCTACAATATAAGGAGACCTTTCAAACTCAATAAAAAATTAAAACATCCAATGAAAGTATGGGCAAAATATATAAACAAACATTTCACAAAAGATATGTATAGAAACCAAAATACACATGAAAAGATGCTCAGCATTTTTAACCATAAGATAATGCCCATTAACTTCATCAAAATCAAAAGCTTCTGCACAGCAAAGGAAACAGTCAAAAAAACAGGAGGCAACCCACAGAATGGGAGAAGATATTTGCAAATGACAGTACAGACAAAAGGTTGATATCCAGGATCTATAATGAACTCCTCAAACTCAACACACACGAAATAGGCAAACATATCAAAAAATGGGCAGAAGATATGAACAGACACTTCTCCAATCAAGACATACAAATGGCTATCAGACACATGAAAAAATGTTCATCATCATTAGCCCTTAGGGAGATTCTAATTAAAACCACATTGAGATATCACCTTACACCAGTTAGAATGGCCAAAATTAACAAAACAGGAAGCAACATGTGTTGGAGAGGATGTGGAGAAAGGGGAACCCTCTTACACTGTTGGTGGGAATGCAAGTTGGTGCAGCTTCTTTGGAGAACAGTGTGGAGATTCCTCAAGAAATTAAAAATAGAACTTCCCTATGACCCTGCAATTACACTCCTGGGTATTTACCCCAAGAATACAGATGTCGTGAAAAGAAGGGCCATCTGTACCCCAATGTTTATAGCAGCAATGGCCACGGTCGCCAAACTATGGAAAGAACCAAGATGCCCTTCAACGGACGAATGGATAAGGAAAATGTGGTCCATATACACTATGGAGTATTATGCCTCCATTAGAAAGGATGAATACCCAACTTTTGTAGCAACATGGACGAGACTGGAAGAGATTATGCTGAGTGAAATAAGTCAAGCAGAGAGAGTCAATTATCATATGGTTTCACTTATTTGCGGAGCATAACAAATAGCATGGAGGACAAGGGGTGTTAGAGAGGAGAAGGGAATTTGGGTAATTTGGAAGGGGAGGTGAACGACGAGAGACTATGGATTCTGAAAAATAATCTGAGGGGTTTGAAGTGGCAGGGGGGTGGGAGGTTGGTGTACCAGGTGGTGGGTATTATAGAGGGCACAGATTGCATGGAGCACTGGCTGTGGTGAAAAAATAATGAATACTGTTTTTTTGAAAATAAATAAACTGGAAAAAAAAAGATAATGCCCATTAAAAATGCAATGAGATATTACTACACACTGTTCACAACTGATATAAAAATTAGTGTCACTATTAAGTGCTGATAAAGGTTTATGAGAACTGGATCACTCATAAATTGCTGGTAGAAATAGAAAAATGATACAACCACTCTTGAAAACAATTGGGAAGCTTATTATCAAACCAAACACACAACTTACATATGATCCAACAGTTTCACTCTTGGGCACTTATACCAGAAAGATGAAAGTATTTTCACAGATAAATCTGTACATTAATGTTTGCAGCAACCTATCTTACGCACAATACACTCAAACTGAAATAATTAAATATCTGTCCTTTAATAGGTGAATGTTTAAAAATATGATGAATTCATACTCAAAAATGAAAAGGAACAATTATTGACATATGCAACAACGCCAATGAATTCCCAAGGGAATTATGCTGCATGAAAAAAAAAGCCAATCACCAAAGATGACATATTGTATAAAATACTCTATTCTCTTGATATAACATTTTTGAAATGATAGAATTATAGAAACAGAGAATGGAATAAAAGTTGCAAATGTTAAATTAACAAGGAGATAGAGGACTGAGGGAAGTCAGTGTTTCTATGGGAACACTACAAGAGGGATCCTTAGGGTGATGGAAATCTTCTGTACTTTGACCGTAGTGCTATTAGTATCTTAATTGTAATATTGTTCTATAGCACAACAGGTCAAGGGGACCTGTTGGTTCTCTTATTATTTCCTATAGCAGCATGTAATTTATAATTATCTCAATATAAAAAGTTTAAAAGTAAAGTATAAAAAAAGTTTAAAAGTACAGTATAAAAAGAAAAAGTTTAATGACAATATATAACTGATCAAAACATTTGCTTACTGACATTTTTGAAATGACAGTCCACATTCACGGCCTCCACTTATGTTTTTCATTATGTTGTTAGTTTTTCTTCTTAATTGATTCTTATGACCTCTTCAGATGTAGAAACAGTCACGTATAGAAACTGTCATGTTTTGCAAATATTTTCAAAAACACTTTCATAAGTTAATGCCACTGACAATTGTTTGCAATTTTCTTTATTGTTTTTATGCTAAGAAAGACTCTGAAAGAAACAATAAAATATGAAATGTAAGCTGGGAGAAAAAGTTGTTTCTGAGAACACTTTATATACAGCAAATGGTGCTGGGATAATTGGATAGCCACATGCAGAAGAATGAAACTGGATCATTCTCTTACACCATACACAAAGAAAAACTCAAAATGGATGAAAGATCTCAATGTGAGGTAGGAATCTATCAAAATCCTAGAGGAGAACATAGACAGTAACCTCTTTGAAATTGGCCATGGCAACTTCTTTCAAGACAGGTCTCCAAAGAGAAGGGAAACAAAAGAAAAAATGAACTTTTGAGACTTCATCAAGATAAAAAGATAAAAATCTTCTGCACAACAAAGAAAACAGTCAACAAAACTAAGAGGAAACTCACAGAATGGGAGAAGATATTTGCAAATGACATTACAGGTAAAGGACTGGTATCCAAGATCTCATTATCAGCTTATCAAACTCAACACACCCCCCACCAAAAATAATCCAGTCAATAAGTGAGCAGAAGAAATGAACAGACACTTCTTTAACGAAGACATACAAATGGGTAACAGACACATGAAAAAATGTTCTATATCACTAAGCACTAGGAAAATACAAATCAAAAACCACAATTTGATACCACCTTACACCAATTAGAATGGCAAAAAGATTAACAAGACAGGGAACAACAGATGTTGTTGAGAATGTGGAGAAAAGGAAACCCTCCTATACTGTTGGTGGGAATGCAAACTGGTACAGCCACGCTGGAAAACAGTATGGATGTTCCTCAAAAGTTAAAAATAGAGCTATCCTATGACCCAGAAATTGCACTGCTAGGCATTTACCCCAAATATGTAGTGAAAAGAAGGGCCACATGCACCTCAGTGTTCATAGCAGCAATGTCCACAACAGCCAAACTGTAGAAGGAGCTGAAATCCCTTGAACAGATGAATGGAAAAAAAGAAAAACATGTGGTACAAATATACAATGGAATTTTACTCAGCCATCAGAAGGGATGAATACCCACTATATGCATTGACATGGATGCCTACTATTCTAGTTTTAATGACCATACACAGTGATAAAATCACCACAATGAAGAACAGTTCCTCCACCTCCAAAAACTCCCTCAGGGGCTTCTCAATCATCCTGACCTCCTCACACCAGTTCCTGAAACTACTGATCTGTTTTTCTTCCATGCAGTTTTAGCTTTTCCAGAATGGCATGTAAATGGAGCTACACAGTATGGAGCCTGGAGTCTGGCTTCTTTCACTAGACATCACACATTTGATATTTATCCACATAGTGCATCATCAGTCTGTACTTTAAAAAAATGAATAAATATTATTGCATAATTATATACAATTCCATAAGAACAAAGTAGGGGTTATGAAGACAGGTGGAATCAGGGTCTCAGCAATGGGTAGGAGTCATTTTGACAAAACTTTGGGATGGAGTGAACAGGGTAGGGCCTGACAGGACAGAGCACTTTGAGGAACAGGGGGTTATGGCCAGGGAGTCTTAAAAAGTCAATCTAAAAAGCACAGTAATTGAGAGAATTATACACTCAATAATGTTTTATAACATAATCTCTAAAGTCAGGTGGCTGGGGTTCAGACCCAGCCTCCATGAGAGAGCCTCATTTAATTGTTCTGCGTGTGTTGGGGAAAGGGAGGGAAAGTCGATTAATAATAGAACTTATATATGGTTGTTTTGATGACTAAATACAATGAAACATGTAATTTATGATTTTGCCTCCTTGAGAAAGATTCTCTGGAACGACTGATGGCAAGAATTTTCCTCCTTCCTTTCTTAAATTTTACAAATTAGATGTTGATACTGAAGTCATGGTACTGCTGGATTGCAGATGAATGAAAATAAGACACCATATTGTTCAACCTTAATACTTGTGACAGCACCAGTTTTTAATCAGATCTTCCTGGTCTGGAAATTGAAAACTCAAATATCTGAACATGACACTTTGTTGGTAGGATGATGGCATTGCAGGCTGTGCATCCTCCAGGATCATCCAGCTAAGTACCACCATCATGCTGAAATCAAAACCTTATCACAGGGAGACAAGATGGCGGGGAAGTAGGAGGAGGCACTGTTTCAACCTCTACCCTAAAGTGAGCTGAATACCTACCAAAGAACTCTGATCACCCATGAAATCAGCCTGAGATCAGAATTATACACGTCTGGATCTCTATGGGGACAGAAGATGCCAGTGGGCAGGTAAAGCGGAGCGGGAATGTTGGACTGATATCAGAAGATAAACAAAAGGGGGGGGGAGCCACCAGAGGTGACCTATTGGAAAGTAAAACCCCAATACAAGAGTGCCCTGCATCTGGGGACCAGCATTAACTTGGAGTCTGGTTGAAAGCACTCAAAAAGAGCAAAGGATCATAGGGAAATTGTAGGAATCAGGGTGGCTAGGGACAGGAGCTTAAGTCCCCAGACCCAGGACAGCCTCCCCTGGCTCTGAGCCAGAGAGAGTGCAGCAGAGAAACCAGGTCTTGGTCCCTGAGCCGCCAGCACACCCAAGAACGCGTGGGGTCTGGCTCCTGTGAGGGGCTGGGAGCCTTGCCAGATGGCAGAACACTGAGCAGGAGCCGAGCTAACAGAGCCTGAGACGCTCAAGCCCCTCACCCTCTTATGAGAGAGGTGCGGGAAGACCCAGCCTGGCATTCTTAGACCCGTGCCATACTACCAGAGCCTGAGAAATACACGTGCCCCACACCCTCCCTTGAGAGAGGTGTGCAAAGTCCCAGTCTGGTGCTCTCAGACCCACGCACTGATATCAGAGCCTGAGATGTGCGTGTCCCACACACTCCCCTGAGAGAGGTGCACGCAAGCCCGGGGCTCTTAGACCCAGGAAGACCAGGCACTCCCAGCCCAGGCCAGTGCGAAATCTCAGTGTGCAATCACTGCTTAGAACCTCTCTGGCGGTCTGGAGCTGCCCAGACAGCTGCCACTGCCATGGTTTTGGGTACAATCAGAAGACCCTACATCCCCAGGGACTGTGACTCAGAACCTGCTCTGCCAGCAGCCAAGGGGGAATTTATATGGGCTCTGCAGCACCCACACTAGAGCAGACTGAGGCTTCTCTCTGAGAGGGAGGTCAGGGTGCAGTTTGCTTTCCTCTAAACCTCCAAAAACCATCAAAAGCAGTCAAGGCAAGAGAAAAGAAGTGAATAAACATAAAAACCTCCAGAGAACAAAAGCCTGAAAAAAACGATTTCCTCAGAGCCCACCCCCTTGAGGCAAGAGGACTTAACTCAGGGAACATCATTGACTGAAAACCCATGTGGCAGGCCCCTCCCCCAGAAAACCAACCAGGAAATTAAAAAAAAAAAAAAAGACTACAAGAGAACAACCATGATACAACTTTATAGATACAACTTTTATTTTTAACTCGTTCCCACTATTCTAGTTCATTTTTTTATATAGGTTATTTTTTAACCTATTTACCATCACAGTGAGATGTCCAGTACATCAAATTCCATAATAACCTTCTAACCTGAACGTTTCAATACATACACCTGTGTTTTTCTTTTGCATTTCTATTTTTTTAATTTTTTTTTACTTTAGTTTAGTCTAGTTTATTCCTTTTTTATTTTTATTTTCTAATATTCATATAGAGTTAAACTTCAAGGTAATCCCTTTTTTCCAATTAATGCTACTCCTATAGGTAAACCAATTTTTAATCGTGCTTTATCTGAGGAAAGTTGAGTCCTTTAACAAAGATATCAACATACATCCAGGAAGAATCAAAATTACTTCCCTCACCCACACTGGGAATTTATAACCATAACCACTCTCCCATCTTTTTCTTCCGCCAAAGTTTCTGTGTATTTGTGTTAGTCCTGATAATATATAAATCTTATACTTGGGGTTATTTTGACGAGGTTCTTCTTTTTTTTTTGCTTATATATATATATATATATATATATTTTCTCTTGTCATATACTTTTATCAGTCTTTTTGTTTGTTTTTGTTTGTATACTACATAAATCTTACCTTATGGCCCATTTGGGCTGAACCTTCCCTTTTATCTTTTCTTTTTTCCATGTCTCTTTCTCTCTCTCTCTCTTTTCTTTTTCTTTACTTTTTTCTCTCGCTTAGGTGGGGAATCTTGATTGCTCAGAAACATTCCAGGGTGCACCTTGACTGCACTTTGGCCAATACATCCAGCTACATCCATTCAGTCATCTCTCACCAAAATGACTAGGAGGAAGAATGCCCAACAGAAGAAAAATACAGAGGATGGACCTTCTGCAACAGAGCTAATGGCTATCAACATAGATAATATGTCGGAAAGAGAATTCAGGCTAACAATTATCCAGGTAAAGCTAGGTTGAAGAAAGCCATGGATGACCAAATGGAATTGATTAGGGCAGAACTGAAAGCCACCAGGGATGGTGTTCACAATGTTAGGACATAACTGAAAGCCACCAGGGATGAGGTTCACAATGCTCTCAATGAGTTCCAATCTAATCTAAATTCTCTAAAAGCTAGGGTAACTGATACAGAAGATAGAATTAGTGATCTGGAGGACAAACAGAGAGAAAGGATCAGGAGGAAACCTGGAACAAACAGCTTAGAAGCCACGAAAACAGAGTCAGGGAAATAAATGATGCCATGAAGTGTTCCAACGTCAAAATTATGGGAATCCCTGAAGGGGAAGAGAAAGAAAGAAGTCTAGAAGATATAGTGGAACAAGTTCTTCATGAAAATTTTCCCAATCTCGCAAATGGAACCAGCATTCATGTACTAGAGGCTGAACGATCTCCACCCAAGATTATAGATTCCAAAAAAAAATCAAGGCACCTTGTAGTCAAATTGAGGAATCATAATTGTAGATACAATCTCTTGAAAGCCACTAGGACAAAGAGGCTCCTTACATACAGAGGAAAGCCCATCATAATAATGTCAGACCTGTCCACAGAGACCTGGCAAGCCAGAAAAGGCTGGCAAGATATATTCAGGGCACTAAAAGAGAAGAACATGCAGCCAAGAATACTTTATCCAGCAAGACTGACATTCAAAATGGATGAAGATAAAGAGTTTCCAAGACCGGCAAGGCTTAAAAGACTATACAACCACCAAGCTGACACTGCAGGAAATATTAAGAGGGGTTCTATAAAAGAGGAAAAATCCCAAGAATAGCATGAACAGAAATATAGAGACAATTTACAGGAAGAAAGACTTCAAAGGTAACACAATGTCTTTAAACGTATCTATCAATAATCACTCTCAATGTGAATGACCTAAATGCACCCATAAAATGGCACAGGGTTGCAAATTGGATAAAACGACAGGATCCATCAATATATTGTCTACAACAGACCCATTTTGAACCTAAAGATATATCCAGACTGAAAGTGAAGGGATGGAGAAGCATCTTTCATGACAATGGGCCTCAAAAGAAGGCCAGGGTAGCGATTCTTATAACAGACAAATTAGATTTTAAACTAAAGACTATAGTCAGAGATACAGAAGGACACTACATAATTCTTAAAGGGACTATCCACCAAGATAATCTAACAATTGTAAATAGTTATGCCCCCAATATGGGAGCAGCCAATTACATAAGAAAACTATTAATCAAGATAAAGAGTCAATTGATATGAATACATTAATAGTAGGAGATCTTAACACGCCTCTCTCAGAAATAGATCATTGAAGGAGAAAATCAATAAAGAAACAAGAGCATTGAATGACACATTGGACCAGATGGACCTCATAGATATACAGAACATTCCATCCTAAAACAACAGAATACTCATTCTTCTCAAGTGCACATGGAACCTTCTCAAGAACAGACCACATACTGGGACAGAAATCAGTACTCAACCTATACCAAAAGACTGAGATTATTCCCTGCATAGTCTCAGATTGCTTTGAAACTGGAGCTCAATCACAAGGAAAAGTTCAGAAGGAACTCAAACACCTGGAAACTAAAGACCACGTTGCTTAAGAATGTTGGGATCAACCAGGAGATCAAAGAAGAACTGAAACAATTCATGGAAATCAATGAGAATGAAGACACTTTGGTCCAAAACCTATGGGATACAGCAAAGTTCATCCTAAGGGTGAAATACATAGCCATCTAAGCATCCCTCAAAAAAATTGAAAAATCAAGAATACACCAGCTATCTCTACACCTTAAGGAACTGGAGAATCAACAACAAATCAAACCAACTCCACACGTAAGAAGGGAAATAATCAAGATTAGAGCAGAGATCAATGAGGTAGAAATCAGAGATACAGTAGAACATATCAATGAAACTAGAAGCTGGATCTTTGAAGCAATCAATAAGATCAATAAACCATTGGCCACACTAATCCAGAAGGAAAGAGAGAGAGCCCAAATTCATAAAATTATGAATGAAAAGGGAGAGATCACAACTAACACCAAGGAAGTAGAAACAATCATCAGAAGTTATTATCAACAGTTATATGCCAATAAGCTAAGCAACCTAGATGAAATGAATGCCTTCCTGGAAAACTATAAACTCCCAAAATTGAACCAGGAAAAAATTGACAAACTGAATAGACTGATATCTAGTAATGAGATTGAAGCAGTAATCAAAAACCTCCCCAAAAACAAGAGCCCAAGACCTGATGGATTCCCTGGGGAATTCTACCAAACTTTCAAAGAAGAAATAACATCTATTCTCCTGAAGCTGTTTCAAAAAACTAAAGCAGAAGGAAAACTTCCAGACTTTCTATGAAGCCAGCATTTCCTTGGTCCTAAAACCAGGCAAAGACCCTACCAAAAAGGAGAATTTCAGACCAATATCACTGATGAATATGGATGCTAAGATTCTCAACAAGATCCTAGCAAACAGGATCCAATAGCACATTAAAAAGATTATCCACCATGACTAGGTGGGATTCATCCCTGGGCTACGAGGATGGTTCAACATTCACAAATTAATCAATGTGATTGATTAAATTAATAAGAGAAGAGAGAAGAACCACATGGTCCTCTCATTTGATGCAGAAAAAACATTTGACAAATTCCAGCATCCATTCCTGATTAAAACGCTTCAAAGTATAGGGATAGAGGGAACATTCCTGAACCTCATCAAATCTATCTATGAAAGACCCACAGCAAATATCATCCTCAATGGGAAAAGGCTTGCAGCATTCCCATTGAGATCAGGAACACGACAAGGATGCCCACTCTCACCACTCTTGTTCAACATAGTATTAGAAGTCCTAGCAACAGCAATCAGACAACAGAGAGAAATAAAAGGTATCGAAATTGGCAATGAAGAAGTCAAACTCTCTCTCTTCGCAGATGACCTGATTCTTTATATGGAAAACCCAAAAAGCTCCACCCCCAAACTACTAAGAACTCATACAGCAGTTCAGCAATGTGGCAGGATACAAAGTCAATGTGCAGAAATCAGTGGCTTTCTTATACACTAACAATGAAAATACAGAAAGGGAAATTAGAGAATCGATTCCATTCACTATAGCACCAAGAACCATAAGATACCTGGGAATAACCCTAATTAAAGAGATAGAGAATCTGTACTCGAGGAACTACAGAACACTCATGAAAGAAATTGAAGAAGACACAAAAAGATGGAAGACCATTCCATGCTCTTGGGTTGGAAGAATAAACATTGTTAAAATATTTCTACTGCCTAGAGAAATCTATACTTTTAATGCCATTCCTATCAAAATTCTACCAGTATTTTTCAAAGAGCTGGAGCAAATAATCCTAAAATTTGTATGGAATCAGAAGAGACCCCGAATTGCTAAGGAAATGTTGAAAAACAAAAACAAAACTGGGGGCATCACGTTACCTGATTTCAAGCTTTACTACAAAGCTGTGATCATTAAGAAAGCATGGTACTGGCATAAAAACAGACACATAGACCAGTGGAACAGAGTAGAGAGCCCAGATATGGACCCTCAACTCTATGGGCAAATAATCTTCGACAAAACAGGAAAAAATATACAGTGGAAAAAAAGCAATCTCTTCAATAAATGGTGCTGGGAAAACTGGGCAGCTGTATGCAGAAGAATGAAACTCGACCATTGTCTTACACCATACACAAAGATAAACAAAATGGATAAAAGACCTCAACATGAGACAGGAATCCATCAGAATCCTAGAGGAGAACAGAGGCAGTAATCTCTTTGATATCAGCCTCAGCAACTTCTTTCAAGATATGTCTCCAAAGGCAAAGGAAACAAAAGTGAAAATTAACTTTTGGAACTTCCTCAAGATCAAAAGCACAGCAAAGGAAACAGTCAACAAAACAAAGAGGCAACCCACGGAATGGGAGAAGATATTTGCAAATGACAGTACAAACAAAAGGTTGATATCCAGGATCTATAAAGAACTCCTCAAACTCACCACACACAAAACAGACAACCATATAAAAAAATAGGCAGAAAATATGAACAGACACTTCTCCAATGAAATATACAAATGGCTATCGGACACATACAAAAAAAATGTTCATCATCACTAGCCATCAGGGAGATTCAAATTAAAACCACATTGAGATACCACCTTACACCAGTTAGAATGGCCAAAATTAGTAAGACAGGAAACAACATGTGTTGGAGAAGATGTGTAGAACAGGGAACCCTCTTACACTGTTGGTGGGAATGCAAGTTGGTGCAGCCACTTTGGAGAACAGTGTGGAGATTCCTCAAGAAATTAAAAATAGAGCTTCCCGATTACCCTGCAATTGAACTGCTGGGTATTTACCCCAAAGATACAGATTAGTGAAAAAAAGGGCCATCTGTACCCCAATGTTTATAGCAGCAATGGCCATGGTCACCAAACTGTGGAAAGAACCAAGATGCCCTTCAAGGGATGAATGGATAAGGAAGATGTGGTCCATATACAATATGGAGTATTATGCCTCCTTCAGAAAGGATGAATTCTCAACTTTTCTAGCAACATGGACGGGACTGGAAGAGATTATGCTGAGTGAAATAAGTCAAGCAGAGAGAGTCAATTATCTTATGGTTTCGCTTATTTGTGGAGCATCACAAATAACATGGAGGACAAGGGGAGATGGTGAGGAGAAGGGAGTTGAGGGAAATTGGAAGGGGAGGTGAACGACGAGAGACTATGGACTCTGAAAAATAATCTGAGGGTTTTGAAGGGGCAGGGGGTGGAAAGTTGGGGGGACCAGGTGGTTGGTATTAGAGAGGGCACATATTGCATGGAGCACTGGGTGTGGTGCAAAAACAATGAATACTGTTACACTGAAAAGAAATTTTTAAAAATTTAAAAAAAAAAACCTTATCACAATTAAGCCCTTGACATCTTCATCCCTGTCCATGTATGTTGCTTTCTTGTCCTGGTAACATTCTCAATTAATTAATGATTATTTAATGTCAGTTAATAACTCCACCATGGCTTAGTATTTCAACAACAGTTTCTGAATTCCTTGCATGGATGTAGAAGGCACTAGATGGAAGTCAATGACATAGATATCCACCTGACTCAGCATGATACTGAGAAAAGCCGATTCCATGATTGCACAGCAGAGAGTTTACCTGAATTTAAAAGTCATTTCCAAGTCTTGATATTCTCTAATTCTTATGAACTCCAAAGATGTGTGAGATAATGTGCTTGGCTTCTGCAAGCAGAAACAGAATAGGAAAAATAATACCAGCCCTTGAGCAGGTTCAGCTAATGGACCCAATGGGATGCTCAGTGCTCTGCATCCATCACCTCATCTATTCCTCTTGGTGAGGTGGATGACATCACTACTCCTGTTTATGGACACAGAAGCCAAGTCTTAAAATTATCCAGCTATCTGAGGTCACATGACTTCAGCATCAACCTTCAGAGTTCAGGTCTTCATCTCTCCCCACCCCACCTTATGAAGAAGTTGACCCACAAGGAGTGAGAGGAAGTTATGATGATGACAATATTAATATTGTTATCTACAATAATATTACCACCAGAGGAACAGAGTGAATCCCAATTTAATAATATGGATTTTTTAAAAATGATAAAGCAAAGTTCAATTCTTCACAAATTGCACAAGGACTATTGCTGTTTCTCTTTTTACTGAGTCTGACTCCCCAGTATCTAATTGGCTCCTTGATACTTTCAACTAATAATGGTCTTAATAAATTTGATGCTAAAATAGTACCTTTTAGGACTAGGACTAAGTATTCCAGGCTATGAAAGAAGAGAAATGTAAGCAACTATCCCAATTTGGTGTAGGTTTGGAATGCTGCTTGACAAAAACAGGTCATGTTCTAGCGTTTCTTAGACCTCTCAAGGTCACACAGAGGCAATTTTTTTTTTTTTTTAGTTCTTTAACTCACATGAGTTTATTTATTTATTTATTTGTTTATTTGATTATTCTTTTGTTTTTTTGGTTTCTTCAGTCTCTTCAATAAATGGTGCTGGGAAAACTGGACAGCTATATGTAGAAGAATGAAACTCGACCATTCTCTTACACCGTACACAAAGATCAACTCAAAATGGATAAAAGACCTCAACGTGAGACAGGAATCCATCAGAATCTTAGAGGAGAACATAGGCAATAATCTCTTTGATATCAGCCACAGCAACTTCTTTCAAGATACGTCTCCAAAGGCAAAGGAAACAAAAGCGAAAATAAACTTCTGGGTTTTTTTATAAATTAATTTATTTATTTTCAGAAAAACCGTATTCATTATTTTTTCACCACACCCAGTGCTCCATGCAATCCATGCCCTCCATAATACCCACCACCCAGTACCCCAACCTCCCACCCCCCCGCCACTTCAAACCCCTCAGATTGTTTTTCGAAGTCCATAGCCTCTCATGGTTCACCTCCCCTTCCAATTTCTCCCAACTCCTTTCTCCTCTCTAACACCCCTTGTCCTCCATGCTATTTGTTATGCTCCACAAATAAGTGAGACCATATGATAATTGACTCTCTCTGCTTGACTTATTTCACTCAGCATAATCTCTTCCAGTCCCGTCCATGTTGCTACAAAAGCTGGGTATTTGTCCTTTCTGATGGAGGTATAATACTCCATAGTGTATATGGACCACATCTTCCTTATCCATTCGTCCGTTGAAGGGCATCTTGCTTCATCAAAATCAAAAGCTTCTGCACAGCAAAGGAATCAGTCAAGAAAACAAAGAGGCAACCCACGGAATGGGAGAAGATATTTGCAAATGACAGTACAGACAAAAGGTTGATATCCAGGATCTATAATGAACTCCTCAAACTCAACACACACGAAACAGGCAAACATGTCAAAAAATGGGAAGAAGATATGAACAGACACTTCTCCAATCAAGACATACAAATGGCTATCAGACATGAAAAAATGTTCATCATCACTAGCCATCAGGGAGATTCAAATTAAAACCACATTGAGATACCACCTTACACCAGTTAGAATGGCCAAAATTAACAAAACAGGAAACAACATGTGTTGGAGAGGATGTGGAGAAAGGGGAACCCTCTTACACTGTTGGTGGGAATGCAAGTTGGTGCAGCCTCTTTGGAGAACAGTGTGGAGATTCCTCAAGAAATTAAAAATAGAACTTCCCTATGACCCTGCAATTGAACTGCTGGGTATTTACCCCAAAGATACAGATGTTGTGAAAAGAAGGGCCATCTGTACCCCAATGTTTATAGCAGCAATGGCCATGGTCACCAAACTGTGGAAAGAACCAAGATGCCCTTCAACACAGAGGCAATCTTATCTGGATAGCAAGATCAGTCCAAACAAATGATATAGCAGAGGCAGAGACCTCTAATGGCAGGTTTGGGAGGTTGCCTGCAATGCCCCAAACAAATGATACAGCAGAGGCAGAGACCTCTAATGGTAGGTTTGGGAGGTTGCCTGAAATGCCCCATGGCTGAGGCCCAGGGCTGTGATCTCCAAGGGGAGTAAGAGGGAGAGGAGGCCAAAGGGTAAGCAACTTTCATCAGGCCTATCAGGTTACACATGCTTAGCTGCCTTCTGGAATCATCAAGTCTTTTGAGTAATGTAAGGGAGAATTCATCTGGTCAACATTTTGGAAATATCATGCCTCTTCTTAGAATTCCTTGAGCAAAAATAATGTCATAAGTCAATTGTAAAAATTTGAAACTCAAGAGGTTAAAATGCTTTCAATTCACTCAAGTCCCTGGCAAAGGTGGCATGAGTTCCCTGCAGGATGGGAACACAAGCAGGTGTGATCCTTCCTTGGGTAGATGGACATGGGTGTGATGGCCAAAGGCAGGCCAGGTGTTGTGGGACCTGAAGCATGAACAAGTCAGTCTTTATTTAAAAAGAAAGAGAGAGAGAGAGAGAGAGAGAGAGAAGAGAAGAGAAGAGAAGAGAAGAAAAGAAAAGAAAAGATGAAAAGAAAAGGAAAGAAAAGAAAAGAAAAAGCCGCAATATTACCAATACAAAACTAAGGACAGAAGTTATATAAATTTATAAGAGAAGATAAATCATGGTATATTACAAATTCTAAAATGCTCATAAATACTACAAACCTCACCACATCCAAAAAAGTAACATATGTTGTAACACAGTCAGCTCCCCCATCCAGCCTAGAGTCAACAAAGTTACAGTTATTAAGGTGGAACAATAATGGAATAAAGTCATACCAGAGCAACTTGGAGCACCTCACCAAGCACAGAAAAGAGTTATTACAGGCTTTGGGAAAGGGACTTTGAAGGAATATTTTGAAAGACACACAACAAAGCACAGCTGTGTGTAAAAGTGCCAATGTTAGGTCTGCAGTGCAAAATGCACCCAGCTCCTATCTTCTAGGAAACCATCAAGTGCAGTCAGATGGGGGGCATTTTGTCCAGAACTATTTTCTGATATTCTGTGCATCTGAGTGTGCAGGCTACTTTTTCAGGTGGAATTGACTAGGTACTCCTGGTAGTGAGATGTTTTCTTACTGATAATAGAAATTTCTAAAAGTCCCTGAGTCCAGAGCACAAGGTCTTTCATTGAGTAAGAAGACATTGTTTTGATATTTTAAAACTGCAGATGAGTAAATTACTACTTCCTGTTATTGTTGCCAATGACTTTTCCTTTTACCCATTCACCCATGCTGTCGATGAAAAGGTAGATTTTTCCTTGAACCATGCTGTTTTTACCTTCTCACAAAATATTTTATTAAGTAACTTCTTGACACAACTCTTTAAAATTTACATTTCCACTCTCTGTTAATTAATGACTATTGGATTGCCTCATCATATGACCTTGATTTTGTAACATTGTTTACTATAACTATAATGGAAAGCTAAACCAGTGTTTCCACAACATGGTTGATCAGTTTTTAAAAATTGATGGTATATAATGTTTTCTTTCTTCTTCAAAATTCATAATGGGTAATATCACATATGATTGAGGGGGACAAGCTTCTGTCAGTTTTCTTAGATATGCGAGCTCTAAGATTCTAGAACTTCCTAAGGTGGTTGTTGTTTTTTTTTTTTTTTTACTTCAAACTGGTAAATCTTAAAGACACTCTATATTGACAAAGCTCACTAAACACGGCATTTTTAAATTGTCACATTGTCTTGAGTATCAGAATTATGTAGTTACAAAATCTGTCACTGTGCTGATTAGTTTAGTGGATCTGCAAGATGATTTTGTAGTGATACAAGCATTTCTTCAGGACATCTGTCTGTGAAGGTCATGACTTTACACCTGCCCTAACTGGAACTGCCAGAATTCCCCAGGAGAAGGGGATGTAAGAAGACAAACCCCATATATTGGATCTATGCCACTTCACACACACATATCCTTGCTGTGGATGGTTACACTCTACAGGTCTGCACCCTACAGTGAGGAAGTCTGAGAAATTCTACTTCATCTAATTACCATGAAAAAATTTAAAATGCAAGATACGTAAATGATTGTATATGCCGTAATTAGTGCATATATTTACATAAGAGAAAATACATTTTTGACCAGGCATCAAAAAGGACCAAATCATCCACTCATAATTTTACATGTTTTGGGACGGGAAGAACTTTCCATACACCACCTTCTTGTTTCATGCATTTCAAACTTTGTTCTCTCCACTAATCATATACAGGTATTCCTTCCACTTTGAAAGTTCAAGTTATACCATTTCACTTTTTATTTTTCAGTGTTCCAAGATTCATTGCTTATGCACCACACCCAGGGCTCCATGCAATGCATACCATTTCACATCTACAAAAGACCTACATTCGAGCCTGTTTTCACTAACTGATAGAAATCCTAAGTGGATTTTGTTTTCATGAAAATGGCAGAAAGAAAAAATCATATTTGGCTTTTTCTCTGCTATGATCCATTACAGAGGCAATACACGTTCAGTGTGGCCCTGCCAAGCTCACAACTTCTGAACCATGATCAGCACCTCAGCATTGAGCTGCCATAGCTTTAAACTTTGCCTGTGAGCATCAGTGTTTTGTCTTGATTCATCTTGTGCATCTTTTAGCAAGTGTGTCCTGAGGTATCAGAAAAGGCGAAGAGAGGTTCTTTGTTGGCTCTGGGAATGCTCAAATCTTTTTCCATATAAGTTAATGCTTCTTTATCTTATACCTTTTCAGTGTGCAAAAGTTTCTGCAGCAATCCTCTGCTTTCCCATAGCAGGGAAGTCTATACTTCCCTGATGCGGTGCTATAAGATACTTCCTAACCATGATCCACCTTCTGACCCTGTGCCTTTGGGTCAAAACCAAGTCAATTATCATATGGTTTCACTTATTTGTGGAGCATAACAAATAGCATGGAGGACAAGGGGCGTTAGAGAGGAGTAGGGAATTTGGGTAAATTGGAAGGGGAGGTGAACCAGGAGAGACTATGGACTCTGAAAAACAGTCTGAGGGGTTTGAAGTGGCGGGGGGGTGGGAGGTTGGGGTACCAGGTGGTGGGTATTATAGAGGGCACGGCTTGCATGGAGCACTGGGTGTGGTGAAAAAATAATGAATAATGTTTTTCTGAAAATAAATAAATTGGAAAAAAATAAACCAAAAAAATGCAAATACCTCAAAAAAATAGCTATATACAAGAGTGACTGAGAAACACAGAAGCATATTCTACTAACCCTTAGTTATATGTATCCCCAGTTCAGCTTGGAACGAGATACCAACAAAGCCTGTGACCACCTCACAAGAGAAGAAAGAGATGGGGGAAGTCAGAATGGGAATACAGTATGTTCTTAACTGACTACAGTGGAAATATCTCACCTTTTAAAATTGTAACAAACAAACACATGCTGAAGGAAACCTGCTGCTCAGACCCCTCTCAGCCTCACTGAGGTTTGTGAGGAACCCTGCCCTTAAACACCATGAACTTCATGGACCATCCTCTTGTGACAATACCAGGGACAGACTCCATTATGTTGCAAAAGCAGGGTGGGCAGTGGTAATACAAGTGAGGATGCATATCCACCAGCCACAAAAATGGGAAAAGGCCTGAGGAAGAAGTAAGGGTAGGAGAAAACCTTGCAGAAGAGAAGTTCACAGGCAACAGACAAGGCGAGAGGCATTCAGGATGCTTATAAAAGAAAGCTTATGTGCTTCCTGAACAAGAGCTGGGTCACACGTCCAGCCCCTAAATTAACCACTGTTAGGAATAACATCATAGATATGATCACCAACACTCAGTAACATGAGTAGATCAAAACTGCAGTATTATCATAAACTGATGTTATCACTGGGGCCAGGTTAAAGAAATGAAAGTTCACCCATATGATAGAACCGTACACAGCCAGAGGAAGAAGTAGATAAGTCATATATATGTTAAACTGGAAGAACTGTTAAATAATTTATTGAAGCAAGGCATATAGAAAGTGTTAATATAATGTAACCAAGCAAATGGGCTGGGGAAGGGATGGTAAACTAGCATTTCTCATTTCCTAGAAGAAAGCAAATGGAATTATTAAAGGCACATACATTTGAAAACAGGTAGAGTGGTAGAAGAATGGGTAGTAAGATTTTTTTTTAATTACATTATGTTAGTCACCATACAAAACATCATTTGTTTTTGATGTAGTGTTCCATGATTCATTGTTTGTGTATAACACCCAGTGCTCCATGCTATACGTGCCCTCCTTAATAACCATTACTGGGCTAACCCATCCCCGAACACCACTCCCTTCTGAAACCCTAAGTTTGTTTCCTGGAGTCCATAGTCTCTCATGGTGCATCTCCCCCTCTGACACCCCTCCTTCGATTTTCCCTTCCTTCTTCTAATGTCCTCCTTGCTATTCCTTATGTTCTACATATGGTAAAACCATATGATAATTGACTTTCTCTGCTTGGTTTATTTCATTTGGCATAATCTCCTCCAGTCCCATCCATGTAGATGCAAATGGTGGGTATTCATCTTTCCTGATGGTGGAGTAATATTCCATTGTATATATGGACCACATCTCCTTTATCCATTCACCTGTTGAAGGGATCTCAGCTCCTTCCACAGTTTGGCTATTGCAGACATTGCTGCTATGAACACCGGAGTGCATGTGGCCCTTCTTTTCACTACATCTGTATCTTTGGGGTAAATACCCAGTAGTGCAATTGCTAGGACATAGAATAGCTCTATTTTTAACTTTTTGAGGAACCTCCACACTGTTTTCCAAAGAGGCTGTACCAACTTGCTTTCCCACCAACAGTGTAAAAGGGTTCCCCTTTCTCCACATCCTCACCAACATTTGTTGTTTTTTACCTCGTCGATTTTTGCCATTCTAACTGGTGTAAGATGATATCTCAATGTGGATTTGATTTGAAGTCCCTTGATGGCTAATGATGATGAACATTTTTTCCACTTGTCTGTTAGCCATTTGTTTGTCTTCTTTTTAAAAATTTTTCACCTTTTGGTCTTATTTGAAATTTATAGCAATTCTTAAGTGTTTTTAATTCAGACACGGTGTTTGGGTAATGACATTATAGGTTATTGTTCATCTTCTTCTCTGTATATCTGTATCTTTTTTAAAAAGATTATTTATTTATTTATTTATTTGACACACAGAGATCACAAGTAGGCAGAAAGGCTGGCAGGGGGGTGGAAGCAGGCTGCCTGCTGAGCAGGGACTCAATCCCAAGACTCTGAGATCATGACCTGAGCCAAAGGCAGAGGCTTTAACCCACTGAGCTACCCAGGCACCCCTCTGTATATCTGTATCTTACAAACTAACAAATGTTACAGCTGAATGTTTTGTGGTTTATATGCTTTATATGTTTAATGGTGTCTTAAATTAAGTAGAAATTAACCTGTGAGATGGTTTTTAACATAAAGTATCTACATATGCTCCTTGAATTATGGCATTCACTTAGTGTTCAATATGTCTCCCCTAGTTTTTAGTGGCACTGAATGTTTTAGGGTATGTCCTTTCCCAGTGATATAGTGTGTCCCTGGGGGAAAAGGAACCTGTTCACAATCCCGACATTAGCCATCTCAGCAAGAGCACATCACTGCTGCTGGCTAAATGGCTGGGATTAGCAGGTGGCCTCTTGTGTGGCTCCACAGTGTTCAATTTCATCCTCTTTCATCCTCTTATTTTTATTCCTGATGAATGTTAAAAAGGAAATCACCTGCTGCTCAGTGCATTAAATAAAGGATATATGTCTCTAGATGACGGCCTGCATTTAATTTCAGGGCAATCTCAAGGTGTTACATTGACATTTCAGTACTGCTACTAAAAAGTGGTCATAGTTTGCTGTCACTGATCCTATCAGGAAATCCAATTAAGGCTGTGGGACATCATCTCTGGAAATACGTGTGTATGTGCATATATGTATATATGTGTGTGGGTATGTGTGCATATGTGTGTGTGCATGTGTGTATTGTGTGTATATGTATGTGTGCAAACACACATTCAAAATTCTCAGAGCTCATTGGTATTTCTAAATGCCCTCTATGGATTGTAATACTAAGAAACTCTGGTATGCAAACCAAGCCAAAAATTCCCAATTTCCTTCTCCATGCCCATCCAGCAAAAGCTGACAGTACCAAAATATTGAATTCTTCCCTTCGTCACCCCTGGAAACCTAGGATCCAATTCCAGCCAATGATACCTAGGAAGTCTACTGAGAATCTTCTAAGAAATTATCGATTCTGGATGAAAAGAGAGAGACCTTGGGGAAAGGCTTTTTCTATTCATTTCTTCTGCCCCACGTGATTACCTCCTACTCCTCCTGGCCTGTGGAAGCTACAGTGTGTACAGGATGCCTAGGGCTATGGCAGCCAACTTTCAGCCATGTGCACTATGCCAGGAGCAGAATGGAAATGATGGAAGGAAACAGCCTGGAACCCTGCTGACCACATTGCCCCATCTGCTAAGCTCTAAGGTTACCACATTCCTCTGGGTTGTTGGCCAATGACCAGTATCCTCATGGGGAGGGGGGTCAGTTTTTCTAGGATTTCTGCCCCTGTCAGTCAAGACATTACTATGAGAGATGGAGGTGACACACCCTTCTTTACTGTTCCAGTGCCAGAGAATTCATTGACGCTCACTGTGCAGTGAGTGAGGGGTGCCTTAAAGAAAATCATAGGCCCTACCTTAACCTCCCTTCCACTTATTTCCTCATGAGTGAAAGGTATTCAAGGTACCAGACCAGCCTTCCTCATTGCATGGGTCAAATGAGATTGAGTGAGTAAAGATATCTGCAAAGTCCAAGGCAGATTGAAGCTTTGGTTATTATTTTACAGAAGATATAAAAGGGGTAAACAACCAGGATGAGTGAAAGATTTTTGAAAATAAGTAGCTTCCCAGATGAGGCATTTTCCCTTGAGCAAGTCTCAGGTGTGAGAACGTTTGAATAATTACACCTATCATCCCTAGAAAGGAAATATGGGATGGCCTAGACAAGAGTCACCTTGTCTTCCAAGGTGACCAAACACACACTGTACTTAAAAGGGTTGTGGGACATGGTTTGGGCCCAAGGGTTCTCTAGAGACAGACTTCAGGGTGGAGATCCACATGCAGGAGGCTGATGGCAGAGTGTTCTCCAGATTCAGGAACACAGGGATACAGCTCCACAGGGGCCACCACTAGCCCCAGGAAGAGTCTGGAACTCTGAGGGACATGCCACCCAGACTTGTTACATGTGCAGGCAAGAGTCAGGCTTTGTTCCCCCACATAGGCCGTTCATCAGAGAAAGGTAGTGACAGGGCAAGGGCATGATCCTGGCAAGGCGGCTTTCTCCAGCTCAGATTAATGCCCACAGAAGGATTTAGCTTTAAGTAATCAGTAGCCATATTCCCAGCAGCTGAGAAAATGGAGACCTATTGGTGAGCAGGAAACAGTGTAAGACAGGGTCTACTGGACCAAGCAAGTGATAACATCTCTCTGAGGCTCTATCAACCCCTCTGTATAATGGGGAGACTTAAATCTATTACTGCATATTGTTATTTAGAAATAAATGAAGTAAATGAAAGAATGTTTGTGAAAAATGGAATTGATTACCAAAGATATTATTTAATTTATGTTGATTAAAATGCTTATGACAAAGGAAATAAAATTAGCATCACAAGGCATTTAACATGCCCCTATGTGAGGCACAGAGTTACTCCGTGAATGCTTGTTAACTGACTCTACTTGTCTTGTACTGTTTTGAGTCCAAGAATAGACACACAAGTCATGGCCTCCTGCAAATGCAAACAGATCTATAACCCAGTTAGCTACAAATATGGGAAAGGAAAAGACAGATGATCATTATCTTAGAAGAGTTTCTCATAAGTCTATGAAGCTCAGAAAAATCAAAAATTATGAGAATCAATATAGGTGTTGTGTAACAAGGCTGAATCAATAGCAAAAATCCAAACATCAATACCTTTCCTAGACACTAGCAAAAACCAATTAGAATCTATAAAAAAAAATCTACTTTTAAGTGTCAACAAGATGCCTAGCAAGATCCTTAAAAATAAATCTGCCTTGCACAGAAATATGCATAGCAGTATAGTTCATAATATGCTAAAAGGCAAGAGCAACCAGATGTCCACAAGCAGATGAGCACATGAGCATATACGTACACCTTTTTGTACATTGGAATATTATTCAGCCTGAAAAAGGAATGGAGTTCTGAGATAAGCTATGGCATGGATGAAGTATTATGCTGAAATAAGTCAAACAGAAAATGATGAATACAGTATGATTCCACTTACATGAGATTGCTAGAGTAGTCCAATTCATGGAGACAAAAAGTGGAATGTTGCATGCCAGGGGATGGAGGAGGTGGATTAAGGGGGAACGGGGAGTTAGTGTCTACTGGATATCCAGTTTCAGGATGGAAAATTAAAATAGCTCTAGGAAAGGATGGTAGTGATGGTTGTACAACAGTGTGAACGTAATTAATGCCATTGAACTGGACACTTAAAAAGGGTTGAAATGGAAAACTTTATGCTATGTGTATTTTACTATAATAAATTTTAAAAGAAACATGAGTTCTTTATGAAGAATAAGAAAACTTTATTGAGAAGAAAGATAATGTGATCTATATAACTACAGCTTCACAGTATTTTTATGAGAAGGAGAAATATGGTAAAGATGTTAACTTGTTTCAAATTGTTCCATTCAAAGGGCATTTAACCATTTTCAAGATGCTAAGTCATTCAGAAGAATAAACAGAAATACTTAAGAACATTTAGAAAATACCTGTTGTACCTGATATTAAAATATATACATAAACCAATAGTAATGATGCAAAACAAACACTAGGCACAATCTCTTTTCTGTCCCACCTCTTGGCCATCAGTTCATATCCTCTTCCAAGAAATCTTACCAGGCACAGCTTTGGGGAGGCTAAAGACAGACAGAAATGATTACAAGGACCTGAGCTTTCCTTATGGCGGGGGCCACAGAGTAGACACCTACCCCAGATCAGGAGGATTACCTGTCTGCAGGTGATCCCACCTGTGCTGCAATCCTAGGCTAGGGCATATGATGAGAAAGAGACTCATTCCAGACCCAGGTGCTATTCCAGACCCAGGACAAGAAAGCAGGCCAGAGAGAGCACAGTATCTAGGAACATACAGAGACTTCATTGTGGAAATTGTCCTACTGGAGGAGGGACAGTGAATGGTGACAGCAGGGCCATGAGCCACAACAATGAGGTCAAAAACAACTTTTTTTTTTTTTTTAAGATTTTATTTATTTATTTGTCAGAGAGAGAGAGTGAGCACAGGCAGACAGAGTGGCAGAGGGAGAAGCAGGCTTCCTGTGGAGCAAGGAGCCTGATTCGGAACTCGATCCCAGGACACTGGGATCATGACCTGAGTCGAAGGCAGCTGCTTAACCAACTGAGCCACCCAGGCATCCCTCAAAAACAACTTTTATGTGTATTTATTTATTTTTATTTAAATTAAATTTAGTTAACATATGGTGTATTACTAGTTTGAGAAGTAGAATTTAGTAATTCATCAGTTGTCTATAACACCCAGTGGTCATTACATCAAGTGCCCTCCCTAATGTCCATTACCCAATTACCCCAACCCCCCAAACCCTTCCATTAATTCTCAGTTTGTTTCCTGTCGTTTAGAGTCTCTTATGGTTTGCCTTCCTCTCTGTTTTTATCTTAAAACAACTTTTAAGCAGAGAAATAAGCTATTTAAAAATGTAGATAAAAGACAGCACTGTGGATACTGGTGGAATAGAAGGGAGAGGTGCAAGTGATCGGATTCCAGATCATGACCTCATTTTGGGGTTCAGGGCATTTGTAGAGTCATTCAGCCATCTGTAAAGTTGTCCTCTCCCACAGTCTAAGCCCTGGCTGAGTGAGCTGAATTAGTGGTCCAACAACAGCTACCAAAAAATGACATGGAACACATATGTGGAGTGTTGTAATGACATGACTTTCATTCCACACCAATGGTCTTGAATATCAGCACACAACCCTCACTTTGTAGATCCTTTCCTGGGAAGGCCAACACTATGCAGTGATGCAGAGAAGGGGCATCTATATCCCAAATGTAAGAAATATTGTACACAAATCCACCTCCCTGCTTTGGAGAATCACAAAACTTTCCCCCCTCTCCAGACTAAAAGTTCATTCTACAGGAATGAAACACAATTGATTTTGTTTACAGAAACATTTCTTGAAATTCCATGATCATAAGATAGAGGTCATTTAACGGAGCATGATGTGACCTTCTATACCAGACTGTATCTTGGGTTCCCAATCATGACTAGTAGATTGTATTACGGGTTCCCCACCATCTGTAGTAGATTCTATTATGAGTTCCTGAGTCTTCACTTCTCCCTATATTTGATCAGTGATCATGTGGAATTGTAACAAGGACTCTTACTAGAGATGGGAGTTTGGGTTTGGCCAATAGTGTGTAAGTACACATGATGCAAGCAAAGGCTTAAAATGTACTCTCACATCCGGCCATCACCACTAGAACATGTCCTCCTTCAAGGAGGCTGAGAGATAGAGAAGCACTGAACTGGACCCAACCAGTCCCTCAGTACCATGCCCAGAACACCCAGTGTAAATTAGCCTGTAACAGCCAGCCCCAGCCACCCTCAGACATACGAGTGAGAATTAATGATTGTGGATGAGCTCTTGTGCAGTATCTTATGCTATTTGTGTAAGAAAATAAATCAACTACTGAATTAAAATGAGAAACTACAAATGTGCATCTAATCTTGGTCCCTCCTGAATCCCCAAAAACTGAGAACAATGCCCCCAACTTTTTGGAAGGAATAAATCTACATGGATGAATAGAGAAGACAGTAGCAAGGGATTTCAGAAAGTGGGAAAAAAGTGGATAAAGTAACTGACTTATTCTGCAGGAAACTAAACCCTGGCCAGAAAAAAGAACCACACAATTTTACAACATGAACTAATCATGTCAGTTGCCTTGGGTTGTGGGCAAGGAGTAAAATACACTAGGTTGCAAATTGAATAAGACATAATGAATCCATGGACCCCTGCTCCAGACTTAAGACGTTTATTTTCTGGGGTATGTAAGTCCAGAGATAGACTGGGTTGTACTTAGTGCATGCAGATGGATACTGAGAGATTCCAGCCTTCTCTATCTGGCCTTGGAAGCCAGGCACCCTCCACAGGGGGAAAGTTAGGAGACTCTTCCCTGAGAAACTTAACAGCTAAGAGGAAATCCTGAAGGTGCTGAGCTAAAAATATTAACCCCAGTAGTTCCCCCAACAGAACAGCACAGCCAGACTCTACAGTGAGCTCCCAATCATTTTTTCACTTCCTCTTCTAAAATAAACACACAATCCAAGTTATCAGATATTAATAGATCTCCTACCCCAAAGCACAACCAAAGAAAGAGGGGAGAGAAGTGCCTTAGGAAATAAAAGCAATTGAACTAACATCCACCAAAGAAGCTGCATTACAAAGACTGGTGGCTTCAAAGGCAAAAACATGGAGCAACTAGAATCTCATGCATTGTTCATGGGAATGTAAGATGCCAGGCAAGAAGAAAGGCCAGGAGCAGAGTCTCCTTCACTGCCTCTGGAGGGAACCAATACTGCAGACACCTTGATCTTGGACCTTCAGAGTCCAGAACTGTTAGACAACAAACTTCAGTGGTTTAAGGTACTCAAATCTGTGGTACTTTATTACAGCAAATGAAAATACCTCCTCTTTTGCTCAGCCACACCAAACATTTTTCTCTGAGGACTGTCACCACAAGAACATCTGCATTCACTCTGTCAATGCAATGAAACGGGTAGAATTCATTTTGTCTGAAGAACCAAAGGAGCTTTGACTTCAGTGAGGTGAGTGGATTTGCAGTCTGAGAGCAACCAGACATTCTTGGTGCCTTGTTACATGGGACCAAAGTCTCCTTTCTCCATGCAGAAGACTTGTCTACAAAGTGTGTTTTTGAGAGTTGTAAAGGTATTAATTCAATGTGTGTGACAAAACTTTAGAGAAGACATAAATGTCTCTTCTGGAACACCTGATGGTTCTGTTAATGAATGTGGAGGTTTCCATGTTGTGAGTGGGGCAAGGTGATATGTGTCCTTTATGTGACCTACCTGTCATCAGGGAAAAGTATTTGGTGTGTTATAAGTCACTTTGAGTTTGTAGGAGCTTTAAACCAGACAAATTGGCTTTTCAAAATGCTATTATTTTTGTTTTTTTGTTTTTATATGTAGCCTGAAGGATCTTTTGGAAATACCTAGAGGTATTTCTCAGGCCATTTCATTCAAATGTAATAAAATATCCATGCTCTAGATATTCTTTTTTTTTTTTTTAAGATTTTATTTATTTATTTGACAGACAGAGATCACAAGTAGGCAGAGAGAGAGGAGGAAGCAGACTTCCCACTGAGCAGAGAGCCCTACGCAGGTCTTGATCCCAGGACCCTGGGATCATAACCTGAGCCAAAGGCAGAGGCTTTAACCCACTGAGCCACCCAGGTGCCCCCTCTAGAGATTCTTTTTATTTTAAAGCTGAACTTCTCTAACAAATTATATTTCAATATAAATCCACTTTCATAAGGGATCTCTTTTACTTAATTAGTGAGAGTTCTTCTTTTCTTTTTTTATAATGAATTAAAAAAAGAGAAAAATTTTAAGAGAGAGACCTATGAAGAGCCCATATGCCTGTTTCATTCCTATTCCTTTCCTTTTTCCTCCTTACTCATCCCTACCCTCTTCTTTGTTTTCTTCTTTCTTCTCTTGGTCTCAGTTAACAATAAAAGTTTCTGTCCTCAACTTGCCTAGTTCCTGATTATCAAAAGCACAGAGCATAGACCCTATCAATCAAGAGAATTTCTCAATCTTTCTAAGGCTCATTTTCCACATTTGAAACTTTTTCAGCAGTCAGGACAGTCTGGGTTATGTTGTGGTAACAAATAGCCCCAAACCTCAGTGATAAGACAGCAACATAACTCTAATTTGGGTGTCCTTCTTATTCCACTGATGCTCTACCTGTTTGTCAGAAGTTCCACTCCATGTTGTACTCATTCTGGGTTGGGGGGTGGGTGAACAAAACACCACTGGAAACACCACCAGGCAGCAGGCAGTGAGCACCAGCTCTTTAAGTGCCACTGGAAGTGATACACTTCACTTCTTCTTCTTCTGTTTTATTGGCCAAAATAAGTCATGTGACTGTACCTGACTCAAAGGAAGGAGAAGTATGATGCTATCTTGTGCTCATGAGAAGAAACAGGAATGTTTAGAGGACAGTCCTAGTGGCTGCCACAAACTCCCATCTAAGCACGCCTGGAAGATGTCTGCAACTTCTGCAGGAAGCACAGGCTGTACAGAGGCAGCCTTAGAGCTCAAAGGCACTCTGTCCCAGACTATCAGTTCCTCCTCCCTGGACAACTTTGAAACAGAGGCTCCAAAACCACATGATTGGAGAATGATGCAATTTAGGCTATTAAAAACTCCTTAGGGCACCTGGGTGGCTCAGTGGGTTATGCCTCTGCCTTTGGCTCAAGTCATGATCTCAGGGTCCTGGGATCAAGCACTCACAACAGGCTCTCTGCTCGGTAGGGAGCCTGCTTCCTCCTATCTCTCTACCTGCCTCTCAGCCTGCTTGTGATTTCTCTCTCTGTCAAATAAATAAATAAATGCAATCTTTAAAAAAAAAAAAAAAACTTTTAAAAAACTCCTTAAAGTATATGAACAAAAACATTTCAGCACATATGAATTTTATGTATCATCTCAACACAGCACACAAATGACCACTTAAACTTTTCATTCACTTCAGCTACCAAGTTCACCAAAATGCCATGATGACTGCTTTCCCCTGGATGCCACTTGTAACTACCATGGAATGCCAACATTTTGTTTCTGTTGGGTTTCTTGCTTGGGTTCTTATCTACTCAGAAAAGAAAGACCTTTACCCCACCTGTGATTTATTTTCACTTTAATCTCATTTTGCTTCTGAGCCTTATGGATGATGATTACCTTTTCCTTCTCTTTTGTTTCCTTGTTTTGCATTCCAATTTTTCCTGGGTGATTCTCTAAATTACATGAAGAAATTTGCTCTTTGTTTCTGCAGTTCATATAAAATATTCTTTCTCTTTTGATTATCCAAGTGTATTTCCTCCTTAAATTAAAGTTTCTGGGGTGCTTGGGTGGCTCAGTCGGTTAAACGGCTGCCTTCAGCTCAGGACAGCTCAGGACATGATTCAGCTCAGGGTCCCAAGATCAAGTCCTGCATCGGGCTCCCTACTGGAGTCTGCTACTCCGTCTCCCTCTGCCTGCCACTCTGCCTACTTGTGCTCTCTTTCTTTGTCAAATAAATAAATAAAATACTTTTTTAAAAATTAAAGTTTCTGAATCGAGAGTTAGGAGATTTTTCTTCAGGTTTGCCAAAATTGGGCCTAATTTTATCAGTCCTCATATATTTATGAACATACACTGTATGCCATACACTCAATTGGGTACTGGAGAAATCAAGAAGAAACACCCATTGACCCTAAATGAGTGTGCAGTCTGGTATAGAAGGTGGACTGCTAGACAAGCAAACAGATCAAAGAAGAAATAGGGCCCTGGAAAGTCCAAGGAGGAGCACAAAACCACCCAGAAGGCTGGCTGAGGAGAGCACATCACAGCGGCTATGGCAGATGTTGCCACCATCCCCTTGGCCCTTCCAGTGCTTACTTGTTCACCTACCAACTATCAGCACCAGCATCAGTTTATATCCACTAGTGGCACAGGTAAATGTTAGAGGACTCGTACCCCTGGTAGTATCTCCCACACAATAACTGATGCCCATTAACCTGTTTTCCATCATATCCCACAAGATCCCAGTGAGACTGAGCCAACTGCCCACAGCAGCTGCCTGACAATCCATGCTTCCTGTATCAGCCTCCTTCCTTTGCCTGTCACATTTACCACTCCCCCAAAAGTGTTCCCTGGAACTATCTCCAAGGTAAATATTTGCAGTTGTTGGTCTCAGGGTCTACTTCTGAGTGGCCCACAACACAGTCACCTTCATGGAGATTTACAAGCTACTGAATCACAACAGATGAAGAGGAAATACTGAGGTAACATAAGGGAAAGGGAATTCCAGAGAATCTGAGCCAAGACACATGCATGGGAATCACTACCAGGATCTGTGTGAGGGGGCAACGGCTGAGTTCTAAAGGGCCCCATCCACTGAGCTCCAGCACAAAAGTGGCTTCACCATGGACCAGTGGAGCATCTGTCAAATGTCCAAAGGATGTGAAGACTACAAACAGCTGGGGCATCTAACCTCATGCCCAAAGCACAATCTTTGAATGCAAACTGTCTGATTTAAAATCCTGGTTCTGGAGGAGGAGTCAAGATGGCGGAGAAGAAGGAGGCTGAGACTACCTCAGCTAGCAGGAGATCAGCTAGAGAGCTTATCTAAAGATTGCAAACACCTGCAAATCCATCGGCAGATCGAAGAGAAGAAGAACAGCAATTCTAGAAACAGAAAAACAACCACTATCTGAAAGGTAGGACTGGCGGAGAAGTGAATCCAAAGCGACGGGAAGATAGACCCCGGGGGGAGGGGCCGGCTCCCGGCAAGCGGCGGAGCAACGGAGCACAAAATCAGGACTTTTAAAAGTCTGTTCCGCTGAGGGACATCGCTCCGGAGGCTAAACCGGGGCGAAGCCCACATGGGGTCGGCGTGACCTCAGGTCCCGCGGGGTCACAGAAGGATCGGGAGTGTCTGAGTGTCGCAGAGCTTGCGGTTATTGGAACGGGAAAGCCGGCTGCAGAGACAGAGCCGACAGTAAGCTCGCAGCTCGGAGTTTCCTTGAACCGGTCGCAAGCTCGGTGAGCTCGGAGCGCGGCCGGAAGTTAGGCAGACGCGAGTTACTAGGAGCTGTTCGCTGAGGGCGCACAGGGGAGCGGGGCCCTGGGCTCTCGGCTCCTCCGGGCCGGAGACCAGGAGGCCGCCATTTGTATTCCCGTCCTCCGGAACTCTACGGAAAGCGCTCAGGGAACAAAAGCTCCTGAAAGCAAAGCCCAGTGGATCACTCAACCCGGCCCCTGGTAAGGGCGGTGTAATTCCGCCTGGGGCAAAGACACTTGAGAATCACTACAACAGGCCCCTCCCCCAGGAGATCAACAAGAAATCCAGGCAAGACCAGGTTCACCTACCAAGGAGTGCAGTTTCAATACCAAGGAGAGAGCAGCAGAATTCCAGAGGAGGAGAAAACAAACCACGGAACTCATGGCTTTCTGCCTGTGATTTTTTAGTCTTGCAGTTAATTTAATTTTTTCTTTTTCTTTTTTTTTTCTCTTCTTCTGCTAAATTTTTTATAACTTTTACCCTTTTCTTTTTTAACGTTTTTTAACTAGATTATCTAATATATATATTTTTTTCTTTTTTATCCTTTTCTTTATTCATTTTCTTTTTTTTTATTCTTTTTTTCTTTTTTTTTCTTTCTTTCTTTTTGAACTTCTTTTTATCCCCAAATCAGAAGAGATCCTAATCTCTTCAATCTTTTTTTTTCTTAATTCTTTTTTAAATTCTTGATTGAATTTTTAATTCAATCTCTTTTTTTAATTCTTTTTTTCTTTTTTTTCTTTCTTTCTTTTTGAACCTCTTTTTATCCCCAAATCAGAAGAGATCCCAATCAGAAGAGATTGGGAGATCCCAATCAGAAGAGATTGGGAGATCCCAATCAAAGGAGATCCCAATCAGAGGAGATCCCTCACCCAATCGTGAGGGGGGAGAAATCCCCCCTCACGATTTGGGATCTCTTCTGATTTGGTTAAAGCATATTTTCCTGGGATTGTTGCCACCCTTTTAGTATTTTACTTGCTCCTTCATATACTCTTAGCTGGACAAAATGACAAGGCAGAAAAATTCACAACAAAAAAAAGAACAAGAGGCAGTACCGAAGGCTAGGGACCTAATCAATACAGACATTGGTAATATGTCAGATCTAGAGTTCAAAATGACAATTCTCAAGGTTATAGCCGGCCTTGAAAAAGGCATGGAAGATATTAGAGAAACCCTCTCCAGAGATATAAAAGCCCTTTCTGGAAAAATAAAAGAACTAAAATCTAACCAAGTTGAAATCAAAAAAGCTATTAATGAAGTTCAATCAAAAATGGAGGCTCTCACTGCTAGGATAAATGAGGCAGAAGAAAGAAGTAGCGATATAGAAGACCAAATGACAGAGAATAAAGAAGCTGAGCAAAAGAGGGACAAACAGCTACTGGACCATGAGGGGAGAATTCGAGAGATCAGTGACACCATAAGACGAAACAACATTAGAATAATTGGGATTCCAGAAGAAGAAGAAAGAGAGAGGGGAGCAGAAGGTATACTGGAGAGAATTATTGGGGAGAATTTCCCCAATATGGCAAAGGGAACGAGCATCAGAATTCAGGAGGTTCAGAGAACGCCCCTCAAAATCAATAAGAATAGGCCCACACCCCGTCACCTAATAGTAAAATTTACAAGCCTTAGTGACAAAGAGAAAATCCTGAAAGCAGCCCGGGAAAAGAAGTCTGTAACATACAATGGTAAAAGTATTAGACTGGCAGCTGACTTATCCACAGAGACCTGGCAGGCCAGAAAGAGCTGGCATGACATTTTCAGAGCACTAAACGAGAAAAACATGCAGCCAAGAATACTATATCCAGGGACACCTGGGTGGCTCAGTTGGTTAAGCAGCTGCCTTTGGCTCAGGTCATGATCCCAGCGTCCTGGGATCGAGTCCCGCATCGGGCTCCTTGCTTGGCAGGGAGCCTGCTTCTCCCTCTGCCATGCCTGCCACTCTGTCTGCCTGTGCTTGCTCTCGCTTCTCTCTCTATGACAAATAAATAAATAAAATCTTTAAAAAAAAAAAATACTATATCCAGCTAGGCTATCATTGAAAATAGAAGGAGAGATTAAAAGCTTCCAGGACAAACAAAAACTGAAAGAATTTGCAAACACCAAACCAGCTCTACAGGAAATACTGAAAGGGGTCCTCTAAGCAAAGAGAGAGCCTACAAGTGGTAGATCAGAAAGGAACAGAGACAATATACAGTAACAGTCACCTTACAGGCAATACAATGGCACTAAAATCATATCTCTCAATAGTTACCCTGAATGTTAATGGGCTAAATGCCCCAATCAAAAGACAAAGGGTATCGGAATGGATAAAAAAACAAAACCCATCTATATGTTGCCTCCAAGAAACTCATTTTAAATCCGAAGACACCTCCAGACTTAAAGTGAGGGGGTGGAAAAGAATTTACCATGCTAATGGACATCAGAATAAAGCAGGAGTGGCAATCCTTATATCAGATCAATTAGATTTTAAGCCAAAGACTATAATAAGAGATGAGGAAGGACACTATATCATACTCAAAGGGTCTGTCCATCATGAAGATCTAACAATTTTAAATATCTATGCCCCCAACGTGGGCGCAGCCAACTATATAAACCAATTAATAACAAAATCAAAGAAACACATCAACAATAATACAATAATAGTAGGGGACTTTAACACTCCCCTCACTGAAATGTACAGATCATCCAAGCAAAAGATCAACAGGGAAATAAAGGCCTTAAATGATACACTGGATGAGATGGACATCACAGATATATTCAGAACATTTCATCCCAAAGCAACAGAATACACATTCTTCTCTAGTGCACATGGAACATTCTCCAGAATAGATCACATCCTGGGTCCTAAATCAGGACTCAACCGGTATCAAAAGATTGGGATCACTCCCTGCGTATTTTCAGACCACAATGCTCTGAAGCTAGAACTCAACCACAAGAGGAAGTTTGGAAAGAACCCAAATACATGGAGACTAAACAGCATCCTTCTAAAGAATGAATGGGTCAACCGGGAAATTAAAGAAGAATTGAAAAAAATCATGGAAACAAATGATAATGAAAATACAACGGTTCAAAATCTGTGGGACACAACAAAGGCAGTCCTGAGAGGAAAATATATAGCGGTACAAGCTTTTCTCAAGAAACAAGAAAGGTCTCAGGTACACAACCTAACCCTACACCCAAAGGAGCTGGAGAAAGAACAAGAAAGAAACCCTAAGCCCAGCAGGAGAAGAGAAATCATAAAGATCAGAGCAGAAATCAATGAAATAGAAACCAAAAAAACAATAGAGCAAATCAACCAAACTAGGAGCTGGTTCTTTGAAAGAATTAATAAAATTGATAAACCCTTGGCCAGACTTATCAAAAAGAAAAGAGAAAGGACCCAAATAAATAAAATCATGAATGAAAGAGGAGAGATCACAACTAACACCAAAGAAATACAAACTATTATAAGAACATACTATGAGCAACTCTACGCCAACAAATTTGACAATCTGGACGAAATGGATGCATTCCTAGAAACATATAAACTACCAAAATTGAACCAGGAAGAAATAGAAAGCCTGAACAGACCCATAACCAGTAAGGAGATTGAAACAGTCATTAAAAATCTCCAAACAAACAAAAGCCCAGGGCCAGATGGCTTCCCGGGGGAATTCTACCAAACATTTAAAGAAGAACTAATTCCTATTCTCCTGAAACTGTTCCAAAAAATAGAAATGGAAGGAAAACTCCCAAACTCATTTTATGAGGCCAGCATCACCTTGACCCCAAAACCAGACAAGGATCCCATCAAAAAAGAGAGCTATAGACCAATATCCTTGATGAACACAGATGCAAAAATTCTCACCAAAATACTAGCCAATAAGATTCAACAGTACATTAAAAGGATTATTCACCACGACCAAGTGGGATTTATTCCAGGGCTGCAAGGTTGGTTCAACATCCGCAAATCAGTCATTGTGATACAACACATCAATAAAAGAAAGAACAAGAACCATATGATACTCTCAATAGATGCTGAAAAAGCATTTGACAAAGTACAGCATCCCTTCCTGATCAAAACCCTTCAAAGTGTAGGGATAGAGGGCACATACCTCAATATCATCAAAGCCATCTATGAAAAACCCACTGCCAATATCACTCTCAATGGAGAAAAACTGAAAGCTTTTCCACTAAGGTCAGGAACACGGCAGGGATGTCCATTATCACCACTGCTATTCAACATAGTACTAGAAGTCCTAGCCTCAGCAATCAGACAACAAAAGGAAATTAAAGGCATCCAAATCGGCAAAGAAGAAGTCAAATTATCACTCTTCGCAGATGATATGATACTCTATGTGGAAAACCCAAAAGACTCCACTCCAAAACTGCTAGAACTTATACAGGAATTCAGTAAAGTGTCAGGATATAAGATCAATGCACAGAAGTCAGTTGCATTTCTCTACACCAACAATAAGACAGAAGAAAGAGAAATTAAGGAGTCAATCCCATTTACAATTGCACCCCAAACCATAAGATACCTAGGAATAAACCTAACCAAAGAGGCTAAGAATCTATACTCAGAAAACTATAAAGTACTCATGAAAGAAATTGAGGAAGACACAAAGAAATGGAAAAATGTTCCATGCTCCTGGATTGGAAGAATAAATATTGTGAAATGTCTATGCTACCTAAAGCAATCTACACATTTAATGCAATTCCTATCAAAGTACCATCCATCTTTTTCAAAGAAATGGAACAAATAATTTTAAAATTTATATGGAACCAGAAAAGACCTCGAATAGCCAAAGGGATATTGAAAAACAAAGCCAAAGTTGGTGGCATCACAATTCCGGACTTCAAGCTTTATTACAAAGCTGTCATCATCAAGACAGCATGGTACTGGCACAAAAACAGACACATAGACCAATGGAATAGAATAGAGAGCCCAGAAATAGACCCTCAACTCTATGGTCAACTAATCTTCGACAAAGCAGGAAAGAATGTCCAATGGAAAAAAGACAGCCTCTTCAATAAATGGTGTTGGGACAATTGGACAGCCACGTGCAGAAAAATGAAATTGGACCATTTCCTTACACCACACACAAAAATAGATTCAAAATGGATTAAGGACCTCAATGTGAGAAAGGAATCCATCAAAATCCTTGAGGAGAACACAGGCAGCAACCTCTTCGACCTCAGCCGCAGCAACATCTTCCTAGGAACATCGCCAAAGGCAAGGGAAGCAAGGGCAAAAATGAACTTTTGGGATTTCATCAAAATCAAAAGCTTTTGCACAGCAAAGGAAACAGTTAACAAAACCAAAAGACAACTGACAGAATGGGAGAAGATATTTGCAAACGACATATCAGATAAAGGACTAGTGTCCAAAATCTATAAAGAACTTAACAAACTCAACACCCAAAGAACAAATAATCCAATCAAGAAATGGGCAGAGGACATGAACAGACGTTTCTGCAAAGACATCCAGATGGCCAACAGACACATGAAAAAGTGCTCCATATCACTCAGCATCAGGGAAATACAAATCAAAACCACAATGAGATATCACCTCACACCAGTCAGAATGGCTAAAATCAACAAGTCAGGAAATGACAGATGCTGGCGAGGATGCGGAGAAAGGGGAACCCTCCTACACTGTTGGTGGGAATGCAAGCTGGTGCAACCACTCTGGATAACGGCATGGAGGTTCCTCAAAATGTTGAAAATAGAACTGCCCTATGACCCAGCAATTGCACTACTGGGAATTTACCCTAAAGATACAAACGTAGTGATCCAAAGGGGCACGTGCACCCGAATGTTTATAGCAGCAATGTCCACAATAGCCAAACTATGGAAAGAACCTAGATGTCCATCAACAGATGAATGGATCAAGAAGATGTGGTATATATACACAATGGAATACTATGCAGCCATCAAAAGAAACGAAATCTTGCCATTTGCGACAACATGGATGCAACTAGAGCGTATCATGCTTAGCGAAATAAGTCAAGCGGAGAAAGACAACTATCATATGATCTCCCTGATATGAGGGAGTGGTGATGCAACATGGGGGCTTAAGGGGGTAGGAGAAGAATCCATGAAACAAGATGGGATAGGGAGGGAGACAAACCATAAGTGACTCTTAATCTCACGAAACAAACTGTGGGTTGCGGGGGGAGGGGGTTGGGAGAAGGGGGGTAGGCTTATGGACATTGGGGAGGGTATGTGCTTTTGGGTAAATTGGAAGGGGAGATGAACCATGAGAGACTATGGACTCTGAAAAACAATCTGAGGGGTTTGAAGTGGCGGGGGGGTGGGAGGTTGGGGTACCAGGTGGTGGGTATTATAGAGGGCACAGCTTGTATGGAGCACTGGGTGTGGTGAAAAAATAATGAATACTGTTTTTCTGAAAATAAATAAATTGGAAAAAAAATAAATAAAATCCTGGTTCTTCCATTTATAAGCTGTGAACTTTGAGATACTTTCCAAACATCTCTACACCTCAATTTCCTCACTGTAAAATGAAGATAGTAGTAATATTACCTACCAAATAGATATGGTGAAGCTGAAAAGAATAGTGAGTGCTGTGTTCAATGCTCCTTGATATTATGACTATTATTATCATTAGCAAGTGTTTGTTTGTGACTATATCAGTGATGTATTATAGGCAGATCACTTGGGGAAATAAGAGATTCAGTCCCTGCCCTCCAGGAATTCATGGCCTCATGGGGAGCAGAAATATACATATGAGTTAGAACGACCCCCTAAGTAAGGATGGTAAAAAGATGAACACAAAGTGCTGTAGGAATTGAAAATTTCCAGCTGAGTGGGCCAGAAAGGAATTCATAGACAGGGTGCATATAGAATCGAAGCTGGCAGACAAATAGGATTTGGGAAGCCAGAGGCCAAGATGCTAGCATTTCATATGACAGGAGATGCAGCTCTCTGAAAATTTCAGAGCCAGGAAACCAGAACCTGAAGGATGAGAAAAGTGGCCAGAGAGTATGTGGTCGCAGATGTCCAGATCGGAGCTAGCTGGGGGAAGTCCCAGAAAAATAGAAGCTAAGAAATAAAGTGTCTTTTCATCTTTCTTACTCAAGATAATTCTTGACAGGGGCGCCTGGGTGGCTCAATCATTCGGGTGTCTGCCTTTGCCTCAGGTCATGATCCCAGGGTCTTGGCATGGAGGCCCACATGAGGCTCTCTGCTCAGTGGGGAGCCTGCTTCTCCTTCTCTTTCTACCTCTCCCCCTGCTTGTGTTCTCTCTCTTTCTGTCAAACAAATAAATAAATTCTTCTGTAAAAGATAGTTCTTGAGAGCAGAAAGCAAACCCTTACTCTTTCATATCTCAATTCACAGATTCAGAACCTCTTACGTGTCTATGAGAGAGAATCCGGGTGGTTATGTAATGAAATAAGGTTTATAAAGAGTGTAGCACAATGTCTGATGCAGAATAACTTCTAACACCTAGGGACGGTGGATGTGATGGTGATGGTAATGGTGATGATGATGGCAGAGATGGTGGTATGGCGATGGTGATGATGATGGCAGGGATGGTGGTATGGCGATGGTGATGATGATGGCAGAGATGGTGGTATGGCGATGGTGATGATGATGGCAGAGATGGTGGTATGGCGATGGTGATGATGATGGCAGAGATGGTGGTATGGCGATGGTGATGATGATGGCAGGGATGGTGGTATGGCGATGGTGATGATGATGGCAGGGATGGTGGTATGGCGATGGTGATGATGATGGCAGGGATGGTGGTATGGCGATGGTGATGATGATGGCAGAGATGGTGGTATGGCGATGGTGATGATGATGGCAGAGATGGTGGTGGCGATGGTGATGATGATGGCAGAGATGGTGGTGGCGATGGTGATGATGATGGCAGAGATGGTGGTATGGCGATGGTGATGATGATGGCAGAGATGGTGGTGGCGATGGTGATGATGATGGCAGAGATGGTGGTGGCGATGGTGATGATGATGGCAGAGATGGTATGGCGATGGTGATGATGATGGCAATATTGATAGTGATGGTAGTGATGGTGATAAACATGGTAACAATGACAGCAATGGCAGTGGCAGATGGTGATGGTGATAATGATGGCAGTGATGCTGGCAATGATGGTCATAATAGTGGAGATGGTTGTGGTAGTAGTGATAGTGGTGGTGATGGTGGTAGTGATTGTGATAGCCATGGTGGAGTGGTAATGTTGATGGTGATAATAGTGACACTTAGTGGGGAAAGACCAAGCTCCTTGGAACAGAAGGTAAGCACCAGGCCTGAGCAGGTGCCAGTAAGTCCTGTGTCTGCAGGTTCAGTCATGTCACATTGGATGGGAAACCATGCCCATCATAAAAGAGTCACACACTCTTGTTAACCATTGGAACAAAAGCAGTGTCCTCTGACATTCATGCCTCTGCCTCTCAGAGATGACCACGAAGAAGAAGAGGTAGATGGCTTCAGAAAGGGGAAAGGGCAGAAAGAAGTGGTGGAGGGCATAAATAGAAAGCAGGGTAGTACACAGGGGTAACCACACTTATTGTCACCTGCTTTCCACAATGGCCATCTCTAAGCCCATCCCTCCCTCCTGAGGGTTCCACTTCAGAGCATCCAGCATTGCAGCTGGAGTTTATAATGGGAGGCTGCTGCCACCTGCTGGCATTGCATTGGCTCTGTTCTGTAGTACGCAATTGCAATACATGATTGTCCTCAAGTAGCCCAGGGCAGGGAGCACAGAACCAAAGAGAACCCGCGACAGCACTGTGGGAGTACATGCCTTGCAAAGCTCCCTTCCTCAAATTGGATCCTCTGTCACCCCAAGGGACACCTTCAGAAAATGCAGCACAGGGAGGCTGTAACCGGAATCCACAGGAAAAACAGTGCTCGTCAGCAGTGGGTGAATATTCCCCTCTGGTGGTCACGGTGGTCAAGTGCAGGATGCAGGCCCAAACCCTAGATTCTCTGCAAACTCCAAGATTTTGCAGGACTTAAAGTTCAGAGTGACTGAAGACACTGAAATTGCCTATAGTTCTGTGGCTGATGTGCCACTTTTAAGAATTCTCTTCCTGGTGCCTTCACCTTCAGTTTTGACATTTCAGCGTATCAACCTCTCCTTCACTGTGGGTGGGGATTGCCCCTCCGTAGGCCTGTTCCTTCTTAGCTCCCTTGCAGACACCCTCTGTCTCTCAGAACCCGAAAGGCCCCCTCCTTGAAAACTCTGACACAGTCCCAAGGTCCCTCTGAAGCCTCACCCTTTACACTGTGGGTGGCAGATTGTATTCACGTAACCAGGGCTTTTTTAAATTAACATTTGTTATTTTGTGTTTTCAAATAAGGGTGTCAATTTTAAAAATCTATTATCAATATTCCATTAAAAAATATTTTCAGGGGTACATGGGTGGCTCAGTCAGTAAGTTGTCCAACTCTTGATTTTAGCTCAGGTTATGATCTCAGGGTCGTGAGACTGAGCCCTAACTTGGCTTCCATTCTGGGCATGGAGTGTCTTTAAGATTCTCTCTCTCCCTCTCCTTCTACCTCTCTCCTCCCCACTCACATGTGCCTGCTCTCTCTCTCTCTCTCTCTCTCTGTCTTAGAAAAAAAGATATTTTCATACCACCCAAAATGACGGCCATTATCAAGCATGGGGGTGTCCTATTCTCCCATATAAAATAATAAAACCTGCCTCTTAGGCTGGAATCCATAGGCTGGCATTTAAGATCAACAATCCTATAGTCATGAGCCTCCAGTGATCTCAAAACAGTTCCCTGTTCCTCCCCCATCCCAGGGCCCAGTCCATGAGCCCATCTTCAGGTCAGTTCAGTAACAGTCACTGCCATTTGCCCAAGCCTGAGTGGCAATTTGTCTCCATTCCTCCCCTACATCCATACCCAAGCCTTTAACATATGCACTTCTCATATGCATCTTGAGTCTTTCTTCTACTTCCATGTCCTTGCAATTATAGTGACCTAGGTCGCAGTCTTCTCTTCTCTGGGTGCCTGCAACATTCCCCTGACTGTTCTCCATGCTTCTGTTCTTGCTCACTTAATACCCCTTCCACTCAATGTGCCCACACTCATGTTACATGTCCCCATAAAACCTTTCAAAGGCTTCTCGTTACTCTTTGAATGAAATACGGGGCGCCTTGGTGGCTGTCAGTTAAGCGTCAGACTCCTGGTTTCAGTTCAAATCATGATCTCAGGATCCTGGGATCAAGCCCCACTCCACCCCCCAGGAGGGCTCTGCAAACTCAGCAGGGAGTCTGCTAGTAATTCTTTCCCCCTCCCTCTCCCTCTGCTCCTTCTTCCAGCTCACTCTCTCTCTCTCTAAAATAAAATAAATTTTTAAAATCTTTAAAAACATACAAACTCTAAGGAGAGTGTATTAAGTCTGGGATGAATTGATGTCTGTTCATTTGTCAATCCCAGTCTCCTTACCCTCCACCATCTGCCCCGACACTTCATCCAAGATCATCCAAGATCTTCAGATTCCTTCTGCCCCAGGATCAGCTTATGTCATTGTTTTCTCCAAGTACCCCTCTTGGTTTCTGACTCTTGGAAACCCCTCTTGGAAACTGACTCTTCTCTTCCTTCAGATTTTAGCTCAAATATCACTTCTTCAAAACAATCTTTTCTGGATATTTCTTCTAGGTAAATTGTTATTTGCAATAAGTTCCTTGATGGCAAGACTGTATTTTTCTCATTCTCTATAATGTGTCTATGCCAAGTATAGTCTCTCAATCCATATATTGGATGAATACATTCTTATGGGCACCTCAGAGGCGTTTCCAATGTGGATAAGATATTCCAGGGTGGACACATTGCCGGCAGTATCTAGGAGGCTGAAATGTCTTTGGGGTTATTTGTTAGACCTCTTATGTTCAATTGCCAGAGCATTGCCATAATCTTTGCATTTTTTTGAAAAATACCAAAGGCTTGGGAAGAAATATCAAATTGCCAAACTGGGGAGGGATGACAATATGATCCAGAGACGGGTGGCAGAAGTACAGGGTGTTCCAAGGTTGAGTCATCCATCATCAATGCTTGTGACTCTCTCTCAAGCGCTTCCTTGTGCAATTCATGAAGACCAAACACGTCATCATTTTCTCTTAATAACCCCCAAATAGACAGCTCTACACTTACTGATGAAAAAAATCATTCCTGACTTACAGTAACACAACATAAACTTTTTTGACTGACTGAATGAATGAATTCAATTTCCAACTTAAAGAGGGACTTCCCTGGAGAGTGCCAACACCCCCAGGCAGTGCTACTGATAGGATTACATCTGTGAGTGTAACGGCCTGCATACAAATTCTAACACTCTTTCTTGCAGCTTCCTCACCATTGTGAGAGAATTCATTCACTCAATAAGTCAGTTACTGAGCCCTGTGCTAGGGGCTGAGACTGCAGAGGTCAGCAAGGAAACAGTGTGCCAGATGTAAGGCACAATGGCTGCAGGTGCACAGAAGACAGTGGATGAGACCCCTGGCCTGGGTCTCATGAAAAGAGGGTGTCTTGGCATAGGATGTGCTGTTGGTAGAAAGCTTACAAGAAAAGTGAGTGTATCTCCACTATGATGTTAACCTATAGAAAATCCACCATGCTACCAAGGAACTGATAATTCCAGAAATTCTGCTGCTAATCCAGAGATCCTGGGAAAAGCAATAAGACACTAAAGGGGAACACAGGAGCTATCGAATGAGGCTTAGCCAGGCTTATTACACGACTGCTAAGAAGCATCTCTTAGAACCTTGTGGAATGACCTATGCCTGGTCCTTTGTTCAGGTGCATGTGAGTGTACACACACATACACACATACACACACTATAACTTACAAGGGTGTATTATGGAAGAAAACTGCTCCATAAATATTCTTTGACATCGGATTCTCTGAAAAGTACAAAACTTTTTATGTTCATGGCAAAACCTAAAAAATCAACAACAAGAAAATTCCTTACATAAAGAAAGATCTAAAACAGTATTTTGCAAAGTATTGCATGAAGCACAAATGTAGCTTGACATGTTAATAAGTGTTCTTTTTCAAAAAAAATTTTTTTAAATAAATTTAAATTCAGTTTATTTAACAATTTAGTTAACTATATAGTGTGTATATAGTGAAACTTCAGGGGTAGAATATAGTGATTCATCAGTTGCCTATAACACCCAGTGCTCATTACATCAAGTGCCCTCCTTAATGCCCATCATCAGGTCACCCCATTCCCCTACTCACCTCCCCTCCAGCAACCTTCAGTTTGTTTCCTGTAGTTAAGAGTCTCTATGGTTTGCCTCCCTCTATGTTTTTGTCTTATTTTGTTTTTCCTTCTCTTCCCCTACATTCATCTGTTTTGAATCTCAAATTCCACATATGAGTAAAATCGTATACTATTTGTCTTTCTGTGACTGACCTATGTTGCTTAGCATAATATCCTCTAGTTTCATTCACATCATTTAAAAGGCAAGATTTCATTCTTTTTTAAGATTTATTTATTTATTTGAGAGAGAGAGGGTGTGTGGGGGTGTGTGCTGACTCTGCACGGAGCCCAATGCTGGGCTCAATACCAGGACCCCAAGATCATGACCTGAGCTGAAGTCAGGAGCTGGACAATTAACTGACTGAGCCATCCAGTGCCCCAAGATTTCATTATTTTTGATGGCTGAGTAATATTCCATTGTATATATTTACCACATCTTCTTTATCCATTAGTCTGTCAATAGACATCTGGGTTCTTTCCATTGTTTAGCAATTGTGGACATGGAAGTGGAGCATTAAGATGGTGAAGTAGTAGGGGAACCCTGAGCTTACTTTATTCCCCAAACACAGCTAAATCAACATCCACCTATGTGGAGCAACTAGGAATACGATTTGAGGATTAAGTCTAATAAGAGTTCTTAATTAAAGCATTAAGAATTACTTGAACCAATACCTTGAAAATATTCTGGAGACATCAGTGCTTCTGAGAATACTCTCTAAAACAGAAAATTCCTGCAGTATTAACAGATCTAGTTAATCCTCTTTACACTTTCATAGTTAATTTGATCCTTGTGCCCTTTTTTAGGAAGAGTATGGGAACAACTAAAGGCTTTCAGCCACCTTCAGAAATAGGGTCCTGTGAAAATAAATTGCGAGACACTGATCTGGAATACCTTTTATTTTCTATGAATTTTAATATTGAGAAAATAAGTAAAGATGTTAAGGAAAATGTGGCAGGTTAATAACTGTCAGAGAAAGGAGCCACAGCTATAGAAAGGAAGAATGAGTCTGATCGTGTTGAAATTTGTGTCAATGTGAACTCATAGTTTTTAATAGATAAATAGAGGAATAATATAAAAATAGGTATCAATATGGTGTGTTCATGTGTGTATTTCCTAGGTCTGTTTGCTGAGGGGTTCACAACAAGGTTTCCCAACCTCGGCACTGTGCACATTTTAAGCCTAATAATTATTTGTTTGTGGGGGCCATGCTATATATTGCAGGATATTTAGCAGTATCTCTGACCAACTAGATGCCAGTGATAGCCCCCTCTAAGTTGTGAAACCAGAAATGTCTTCGGACATCATCAAATGTCCCCTGGGAGGCATAACTGCCCCATGTTGAGAACAAGTTGTCTAGACACAAAGGCATCCTGGTATCTATGAGCACAATTAGCACCTAGATATTGGTTTCTAAATACAACTCACCATGAATTCCAACTAAAGAAACTAAAATAGGAACCCACAACTTCTCATCTTATCAGAAAGTAAGGATGAGCTCAATGCATCATGTACCCAAGTCAACAGATACAAGAACCAGCTTAAAGGAGCTCCTATGAGCAAAGTCTGAAGTAACTTAAACATTGGAATAAATACTGATAAAAGATTATAACTTATTGAGTAAAATAAAAAAACACGAGTCAATAGATAGGTGATAATGATTGATAGATAAACAGATTACAGATAGATAATGGAGGAAAAGAAGAAATTCTTTCTTATAGTAAAATGAATACCAATTAATCCATACAGAATAAATGATGCATTTAGAAAAAACACCATTTGCAACTATAATAATAATTGATTCAGGCAACAATTACTACTGAATGCTAGAAAGTGAAAATCAGTTAAAAAAAAAAAAAGGCAGGGGGCTGCCTGGGTGGCTCAGTTGTTAAACATCTGCCTTCATATTGGGTCATGATCCCAGGGTCGTGGATCATGCTCAGCAGAAAGCCAGCTTCTCCCTCTCCCACTCCCCCTACTTGTGTTCCCCCTCTCTCTGCATCTATGTCAAATAAATAAATAAAATCTTAAAAAAATAGGATATAAACATGTTTTCAAAGTATTGTTTTATGATACTTATTAATTATTAAGGGGAAATAGTAGCCTTCCAGACAGATATGTTCCAAACCTAGAGATCAAAGTTAACCTCTCTCAGCAATGGGACAAACTGAGATTACAGAACTCCTGGCATGAAGTACTGAGGACACAACATCACTTGTATAATTTTCGTGCAAAAAATGAATAGCCCAAATCTAAACCATGGACAAACTCAGACTGAAGACATTCTGTGAAACCACTGGCCTGTACTCTTCAAAAATGAAGGATCATGAAGACAAGAAAAACTGAGAAGCTCTTCCAGATTAAAGGAAACTAAGAAGACATGACAGCAATTGATAATTACATGGATGTATGATAAATACAACTGATAAATGCTTGAAGTCTAAAGTAGACAACAGTACCTACCCACATTCTTTCATGATTTAGATCGTTATACCAAGTTTGTGTAGAGGACGCCCTTGTCCAGAGGAGTGCTTAAGGGCAAAGGGCATCATGTCTGCAACTTTCTCTCAAGTGGTTCAGAAAAACCTATAATTATATGTATATGTGTAAAACAAGAAGGACAAAGCAAATTAGCAAAATGTGAGCAATTGGAGAATCTGGGTGAAGGGTATAGAAGATTTCTTTGTAAGCTTTTTGTAAACTTGAAATTGTTTAAAATAAAGGTTAGCAATAAAAATAGAAATTAAAATTAGAGTAATGTCCTGTTTTAGGACTGACAGTCTCAATCTGGATCCACAGGTCGGATGGGTCAGATGCCTAAGAGATCATAGAAACATATCACATGGTTTTCCCCAACACAGCATAGCATGTTTAGAGGAGGAGATAGCCATGCTATGTGCTTTTTAAATTTCAAGCCAGCTAATTATTAAGGATAAACTTCAGCAGCTTCCACATTTGACTGTTTCCTTAAAGCAAGGTGTTAGGAGCTTGTGGATGGAAGGAACTGTGGTGGTAGAGGTGGTGGTACAGGGGCAGAGGGGCTGAGAAAGAAAGCGTCCTTTGCTTTGGCCAGACTGCATCATCTCATTCCATCCTGAACTTTCCTGTGCCAGGGGATGGATTCACTGCTATTTTTTATCCTCATTCGTCTGTTTAATGCCAAAAGGCACACCCACACTGACATCCAACACCCCATACCAGGATTTGGATGTGATTTAGATAGCACAGCAGCTACATGTCCCATGAGTGGTTTGGGTGGGGGGGCAGGAAAAGGGATGTATCCTTCATCATGAAGAACTCAGCATGCAATGAATCACAAGGCTTCGGGCTAGTAAGGACTTTGACAGACTATGCCTTTAATCTCTCCATTTTTATAGAGTAGGAAGCTGAGGTTCTGGAAAGGGAAGCTGTCATCATTTAAAGAACCCCTACTCAGGAGCCATGGCTTCCCAGACATCCAGGGTAGTGAAAAGAAGATAAAGAAAAGGCAGTCTTGCCAACAGAAGTATAGCCAGCAACTGCCAATGTGAAATCCACAGTTCCATGGGAATATGTATGCAATGACACATGCTCATTCTAAGGAGAATCTTGTTTTCTCTAAGATTTGATTGATGTGATAAAGACGTGGACAACTATCTCCTTGGCTGAAAGAGAAATTACACATCTGTGCCCTCTGCCATGTGGCTTCGCAGCACGACCTTCTAGAAAATGTGACATAATCCTCCACCTCATTTCCTTTGAGAATGATCATGTGACTTGCTTGAGCCAACAAAGTGTTAGCAAATGTGAAAAACACACAGACCTTTTACTGCGTCTGTGTGATTTGGATGGTCCTCCTGCTCTGCTTTGAGTCTCCAGACAGTTAATGCCCCTTCAGCATGAAGACACAAACTGTGCAGACCAGATCAGCTGAACCACACCCTACCTGTGGATCTGAGAGCATGAAAGGGAGTATCTGTTGCTATAAACCACTGATATTTTAATGTGTTTGTTATGCAACAAACTAATACATTGCATGTTTTTAAATCTTTTCCCAAATGAGCAGTTTCCTGCCCCTATTACAACTCATATTCCATATGGAGTAAATAAGGTGGTTACCCTTAAGTCCAGAAGCAGGAGCTTCAAATGTTTCCTTCTATCAAATCCTAGCTGGTATCCATATCTATTTGGAAACACAAATAAATATAGTAATCCTGATGGTTTGTGCAAATCACGATAAGTATGTCCTTACTACCAGATACCAACCCCCAAACATAGGAAGTCTATTACCTCATTATAGCACATCAGTCAGGGAAAAGGGGAGGAGCCCAACCCAGATACTCAAACCATGCCTTAACCTAAAATAAAATGCTAAGACACAGAGAAGTAAAAGGAATGCAAAGAGTCATTGAATGGATATACTTTTAGGTAAGAAAATGCAGACAAATTTAGGAAAATTTAATCCATTCCTAGGTTTATAGATTGATGCACAAGAGAAACAAATAGGATTGGTGATTTCCAGGTTGGCTTACCCAATTCTTTTTGATTATCCCCTTTCTAATCCAATCCAGAAGGAGTGATTTGATCCATTCACATGATCAATAAGTATGGAGACAGGATGGTCTCAGTTCTCCTGACTCCAGACCTTTAACCCTTCATCTGTACCTTGATACCATTATTAAGAAAACCAAATCTTCTCTGTCCACATATTAGAGGGAACTTTATTTTCTTCAAATAGCAGTCCTTAAAAGTACAAGACTGAATTAATGACTCTTCTACTGAGTTCCATGTAGATGTAGCACGTGAATGTATTAACGACCCCCCCCCACCACCGTGCATCAGTACTGGGGACATCCACATTCTGTAAGCCCCTCCCACTCTGACTTTGGGCTTGTCCACGTGACCTGCTTTGGCCAATGAGACATTAGCAAACATAGTGTTTCTCAAGGTTGAAGCCAGGCTTAGTCATTGGAGCTTGTTCTCTCAGAAAGTTTCCTCATGTGAAGAAGTACTCTATATCCTCTTTGAGGATGGAAGACTTCATGGAAAGACATCCAACTGTGTCTGCTAAGTCTATCCTCTGATCTATTGTCCAAATGAATGCAGTCACATGAATGAACAGAGGAGGAATCAGCAGAAGAGACCCACACACAACTACAGAATTGTGAGAAACAACAGCTCATGTTGTTTTAAGCCAATGTTTGGAGTGGTTTCTTGTGCAGCAAAGATAACTGAAACATTTGAACATTCCAAGTACCTCTCACTGCAAAGATTTTACTCCATCCATCTTCGGATTTAGGAAAGTTCAATCTCCTTGATCCATAGGCTGTGTGGGGTCGTCTGCAGTCCATGATTGCTATGCTAGCTTGGACCTCAACTCTTTTCTCCTGAATCCAGTCTATATTCCACTGTTCTCCCACCTGTCTCCTCCTCTCAAGCTTCCATTCTCTTTCCAAAACACTGGTATATTTAGAAACCATCAAGCTGTATCAGACAGCATCCATCTTCCAAGGGACCCAAAATATATCCAGAACCAGTGCACACAGGATTGCAAAACTATGTCCACATAATGTTTATAGTCTCACCTTCAAGACCAAGCCAGGCCAGAACCCAACTGCCTGCCAGCTGCATCAGGGAGCAAGAAGGAGCATGATCACAATGTTATATGTCATGCCATATACTAATCAGAGTTTTAATTTAAGTTAGAAACCATTGAAGACTTTAAGCCAAGAATTACAGTCCCCTTACTGCAGTGGGTTGGAGGGCAAAGGAGAAGAAGTGAGAAGCACAGTCAGGGAACATTAAAGATAATCAGTCAAGGGACATCCATGAGCTTCCTTATAGCTGTGGCTGTAGGGGTGATAGTTCCAAAATATATTTATAAGAACTTTACACATCTTCAATTTTTCCTGGCTAGGTAAAGATGAAGAATAGAGAGGGAATAATATAAGCATATAGGTAGGTAGACATGTACGTAAGTTGATGGGTAGAAAGATAGGGGAAGGAAGGACAGAAAGAAGTAAAAAGGGGGAAAAAAAAAAAGGAAGAACAAAATGACTGTACTGTTCTAAGCATTTGTATCATTCAGTTGTCCCGGCAACTGTAGGAGGCAGTATGACACACTATTGTGCAGCTATGAATTATAATTAAAAAATATTCCCTCCCTCCCCTACCACCACCATGCTGGAGTATACTTCACCACTTCAGATGAGTCGGACCCTGTGACTTGCTTTACACAACGTAATGTTAGCAAGTGAATATAACAAAAGACTTTAAAAATGTACATTTTAGCTTGTCCCTTTGTGCATCTGCCATTGCCATGAGAGAATGTGGAAAATTCAGGCCTTTGGTCCATGCTGAAGGATGAAAGACATATGGAGCAGAGCCAGCCCATTCCTGATCTGCTGACTCCCAGCTAGATGGCAGATGTATGAAAAGTAGAAGATAACTGTCCTATTCCAGTGAGATCATGTCACTACTTGTTACACAGCATATCGCAGTAACAACTCAATGATGCAGGATATCATTGTTATCCCTGTGTCATGAGAACACTGAGACACTGGGAGATTAAATAACATGTCTGATGGTGACTGCTTTGTCTCCAGTGAGAATAACCATGAAGAATGGTGGTGTCATTAACTGAGATGGGAACACTGGTTGAGGGGCAGGGCTGTGGGCTAAAATGATGGACTTAAGTTTGGACAAGGGTGGTGCCTACAAAATGAACAGTGACTATGTCAGCAGCCAGAGGAAAGTGTGGATGTCCTGTCTGGAGCCCTGAGCATAGTTGAGGCAGCCTGGAAAGGAAAGGGTTCTGAGGGAGAGTTGCTGAGAGCTGCACCTCCTGCCTGTGAGCCACCCCCGGTCTAGGGAAGTTCACTCTGAACTCCCTTGCACACTGCAGGAATAAGAATGAAGAGCAGGGCTTGAATGATTTTTAAGTTTCTCCATTATGAGAAACAATCACCGGGTTGGGAATAAACCAACCAGCCCTTCCACCACTAGGTTTCTCCTTCCCAATGTAACCCAGAGTCACAACATACATTTTCCATATTTATTCTTAGTATTGGTTTTCCTATCATGGAATAAATGACAAACACCAGCTGAAACAGAGCTCTTAGTTCCATTTGCTCTCAGCTGAACCTGGTGATTGAAGAATGCATGATCACATTATTTTTGCAGAGGTCCCTTTTCCTCTGCCATCCTTCCCTGTGTGAGGAACTACAGCATGCCTCATCTGCTCATCTACCTTGTTTGTGGTGGTCTTGGATTGGGTTGTCTAGAAGCAGAGCCCAGGGTGGGATGCTTTCAAAAATGCTTTCCTGAAGGAGTGCTCCCAGGAAAAATTAGTGCAGGAGTGAGTAGGGAAGCAGGAAAGAGCAGAGGAAGCAGCCAAGTAGAGGTGGGTTTTGGGTGAGCTCCAGCCTCAGGTTGGCCCCTAGGATCCCTGGAGTGAGTGACAGCACAGATAGTGTCCCCTGGAGGAACAGGTTCCATACCCCAGTCACTGTTCATGGGCCTCTAGTGAGTCATCAGGCCCCCCAAAACATATCTAGGTGAAGCTGTTCCCCTTAGCCAAGGAGCACCCCTTTAGAAAGTTGTGTGAACCCCTAGTAGCCAACATCGCAGGATTAAAGAACACGTGTGCCAGTCCTATGAGGGATCTAGGCAAGACATCAGCAGAATGTACTATAGCAGGAATCCTCTGCTTGATATAGAGAGGGGTTTGCCATGAGATTAAAGCCATGGCACTGGAACCCATGCCCTTCACTTTGACACGCACTCCCAGGCAGGACCTAAAGGAAGTTAGTATGGCTTCCAGGGTGAACAGCATCATAAAGAAAAGGCAAATGACAATCTCAAACAGGAGTAATGTCACAGTAACACACATCCACTCTACCTGCAGATGCATTATTGAAGATGTGCAGAGAAGCACTTTGCAAACCCTTGTGGGTTTCTCCCTGTGGCCTTCCCCTTGAGTTCAGACATGGGATCCCCCCACCACAAAATACCTCGTTCCCTAAATACAATACAGGATACTCATTTCATAAGAAGAATTGAAGCCCTAGGTTCTAAAGTACAAGGACAGCTTTGACTGTTTCTTATCCATAATCTCTGTGGCCATCAACGCAGAGCACAGGGAGCTCTGCCACCAGCACACGCCCCCAGGAAACCACAGCTGCCTGAGGTTGGGCTGTCTCTTCCCTTTTCTACGGATGACCTGAGCATTTAGGAGGGAATAAAAGGAAAAGGAGGGTGAGTTCCAGAAATGAAACACAGAAAAAATAGTTTACTTTTGCTGCATGATTTCAAGAACCAGATTCAGTAAGAGAGCTGTTGACAGGAAATGTTTAAAGTCCCCAGTTCAAACGCCATTATACATAAGACAGGTCACACACAGAAATGTAAATGAAATTGCAAATGGGAGACATGCAAAAGCTTGGCTTCACCTACACTTTTTGTTCTAGATTCTCAGTTTCCACTATTAGGTTTTTCCCCTCTATGATACTTTTCTGGGATGAAGAAAGAGGTGGGCCAGTGTCAGTCATGTACTGGCTCCTCTGCCTGCTGTTTTCTTGCCTGAGATATTCCCAAGTCCCAGCCAAATTCAAAGGCCCGAGTTTTTTTCAACCTCCCACTTCCCACCTCTACTTTTGCCCCTGGTGCTGTGTTCCTAACTCACGAAGGGGCTGAGCCACACCTGGGGTCCAATTGGATGAGGGGAATGAGGTAGTTCAGCGTTCAGATGAGGTCTCTGAGGCCGCAGGCTGCAGCAACCCAGACTTACAGAGCCCCTGTGAAGCCCCTGTCCATCCAGCTCTTATTAGAGACAAATCTCAAAACTTTTATCATTTTCCTAACCCCTACATCATTTAGTTTCTTCATGCAGATAAACCAAGCTTGTCTGGGATGTCTGGAGCGATGCAGCAGATGGTGCCATGATGACCCAAGCCTCAGATTCATGTTTCCATGCAGCACAGGTGGAAAGCCAGATGCCTGGGACACAAAATGGACATGCCATGTGGGAGAAGCCAGGTAAAATCCATACCTCCTGGATGAGTGGCATACCTCCATGTCCCATACCTAGAAGACCCAGTCATGCCAGCCTGCTATGGGAGTGTGTGTGCGCATATATGCACATGCATGTGCATGTGTAACTTCTTGTAACTTTCACTCAGTGCCCAACCAGCATTTTCGAAACCACTCATTAAGCCAGGGTTTGGGAAGTTTAAGAAATTCCTTCAGTTACCTCATCAAGCATGGAGAAATTCAGTGTTGGATTCTGGTGCTTAAAGGCGTTAGCTTCTTAAGTTTTATTTTCACGCAAATAAGTTTCAGTGAATAGTGAGTAACTATTCACCTTCATCATTGGAGAAGTAACATGGAACTCATGATTCCATAGTTCTGATTTGAGGTGGCTGTGTCTTGGATTTCTGCCTAAAATGTCAAGAGTGAGAGCGCATTTCCCATTGCCCTTGGAGGCACTGTAGAATGAGCAAGGAGGGGGCAAGCCTTGAAATGCAAGGTCTTCCCATTCTGGCCTCAGTTGCTGGTACAATTAATGCAACACTTGTATCAAGGTAAGGAGCTGGAAATTGAAAATGTGGAGTAAGTGCCAAGATAATTTCTTCTCTTCTTTTGTCTGCTAGCCCTAAAACCCAGGGGCATCTGCATGGCATCTATTTGAGAATGTCAGTGAGCAGTGAACTTTCATCGAGGGTGATGGCTGGTCACACATCAGAGAACTTCATGATGATTTGATCTAATGTCACTGTGCCTGATGCTGTTTGGTAAAGGAACCCTGCAGAATGCCCAACAGCTTACCTGGGGAGATGTGTCACCTTCAATTACTTGGTTAGGAAGTAGTCCAATGGAGGGAAATAACACTGTCACTGAAGATGCTGGTCTTTTCACTGTCACTGTCTTCAACTTAGTGCATCTGGATCTCAGGAGACGAAGCCATGCCCTGCTGGAAGCATGTTCTCTAGCAAATTAGCACATGGTAGTTGGACAAGATACTTATTAAATACACACAAATCATGCTCTAGGAATTACAACAAAATGGCTTATAGTTGTGTGCTAATTATAGCTCACAATGGCTGTACTGTCTTTTTATTGAAAATAATCAGAAATCCCAGAAGTTCCTGAATCAGCAGTTAGTGGTACAAAAAGTAAGGAAACTAATCAGTGTTCTCTTTTTTACCTACAGTGGGATTTTCTAACGGAAAGGGGCACAGAGCCCTTTCAAGTAATTGAAGCCAAGTCTAAATGACTTAACAGAAAAGGGATTTATTTGAAAGGAAATGGGGTGTTCCAAAACTTAAGGGAAGCCTGGATGGCCAGACTCAGAACATGAGCACAGACAGAGGGCATCAGGCAACCAGAACACAGCCGTGTCACACTTCATGAAGCACCTGGTTAAAGCTGCACCTCCTTCCACCTGTAGGACATGGACATACCCTTAGCACCATGATGCAATGGGTGGCAAGGAGGCCCAGCAGTGCTGCAGAACAGTTATGGACACTCTGTCACCCCACTTCCTCTTAAACCATCCTCATCCCTTTGTCTTCCTATTCTCTACTTAAAATCCATCATCGGAATGTCTGACCGGCCTATCCTAAGGCAGGCATCTGTATCCTACCTCTCAGGAGACAAGAAGAGGTGTCGGATTTGGTGAGCTTGCATAAGAGAGGGTGGAACCCTGACTTCCCCCAGAACACACACAAAGAGGAACCCCAAAGTGGAAGCAGGTTCAGATGCGAGATACCCTAAAAAAGTAAAGACTAAGACTTCAATTATTCTGTACAGAAACAAAATAAAATTTGAAGTTTGGCTAAGGATCTAAATAACTAAGATTTTTTCAGTAGTATAAATTAGCAAAAAATTCACTAGGCTACTCTGAAAGAGTTTTTTGTTTGTTTTCCCTCAATGCCTTTCTGAGAAATAACTAGGATTGCTAGATTTACAGTAATTGGAGCTTTCAGATAATAGTGACTAATTTAAAGTTGTTGTTTTTATGATATTATTAAAATGTATGCACACATTTTGTGTTGCATGGTGGTTGAATAAATTTCACTTGTGCTTGTTAAGGGCGCTAGTGCAATGCTAGTCACTGCTCCTTTGATGCACAGGCACTCAACCCTAGCCATAAGCTCCTACTTACATGTACCTCTAAATGCCAAGATAGCCAAACAAGGAAACTAGCGAATCGTCCAACAAGAAGCATAGCAGACCTCCCAGACTGAACCCAAGGATCGACTCAACATTACTAATATTGGTCTTGCTGCTCATGCCCTGTGTCTGCAGGATGCCATGTCCACAGTCTGGCAGCATCAGCTTCACCTGGGAACGTGCCAGAAATGCAGATTCTTAGGTAGGTAGGCTGTAGTTCACCCCTGAACTACATTTTGACAAGCCCCATAGACACTTCTGGTACACATGAAAGTTTGAAAAGCTCCCTCTACAGCACCCAACCACTGGACAGGGATAGACTTCAAGGGAACTCACTGTCCTGTCTGGGATGCTGCTCACCAGCTCTGTCCACCTTGTCACCAGAGTCCCATCTCCATTTGTTAGCAAGGATGGACCTAGTGTTGAGATTGTTTTCTCACTGGGTTCCCTGACCTGTCCTCACACCCCTGTGCTGTGGGCAGACTCTGTGTTATGACATCCTGTTATCTGTCATCTTGTGGTGTTCAAGCCTGTTTTTAGCCAGTGAGATTGTTATCAGGGACTCTACACAGGGCTTGCTTCGTATCATACCATTTCCTCTCCTCCTCTCTCGGACTGCTCTCCAAAGAGGCACGCAGGGAGAAGGATGCCCAGAGTGAAGGAAAGTTCCAGCCTGGTTTCTGGACAGCTCCCAGCACCTCCCAGGGTGGGTCCTTCTGGTTAATTCCAAATTGCAGACCCAAAACTGTTGCCCTCCCTCTCCATCTGGACTGCAGGTCCACGAGGTGAACACGGGAAGAGTGGTCAGCCCACCCTCTGGGCAGTCCTCAGCAGGCACTCAAGGCTGGGGAGTGGGAAGTGAAAGAGGAAAGAAGGTGGCTCAGACTTCCTCCTAGTGCTGGGCCAGGCTTATTCCAGTACCTCAGTGAGGAAGTGAAAGAGGAAGAGCCTGCCACAGGAAGTGCTGGACCTAAGGAAATCCCCATGCCTCAGCGAAGACCCTGTTCACAAGTGGGCTTCTCTGGATCCTCTGCGGGGTGGCAGTCAGGGCTCTCTGTTGAATGGTGTTCTTAAGGAGCAGGTTTGCAACATGAAGCAGAGGAGAAAGAAAACCTGTGTCTGGACACCATTTTACTGGGGGGATGTGCACCGAGTCGATTCCACTTGGATTCCCAGACCAAGAGCCATATTCTAATATCTGCAGTGCAGGGAAGGCCTTCTCATATATGTTGTGGACACTGCTTCTTCCCCATCCAGGAGAGTCGAGTAGCAACGCCAGCAAGCCTGACATCATCTGGCAGAGATTTCTGCCACTCAGTCTTAAGTATAAGAAAGTCAGGCTGAGAATAGAATCCTTTATTCTACTCTCTTCTGTTCTCAAGAGGAGAAATTTAAATTCTGGAAGAGACAAAGCTTGCATTTATCCAGGCCAGTTAATGAGGAATGCCTGACTAAATGTTAAGAATTCAGACTGCTTAATAACTCAGCTTTAGAATCCCCAGAGGATTCCACAACGAGCCAAGAGCATTTTTCCCATCAGTTATTTGTGTTGTTTTAATAAACCCCTTCAGGTCAGGAACACTAAGCTCACCAATAATCATATCATTAAAAAAAATGTATTATCTACACTCATTTTTTGTTTGTTTGTTTGTTTTCTTGAAGAATCAACACTGAAACCTTGAGTGTATTTTATAATTGATTTAGTCCTTCTAAATTTAGATCTTCAGGACTGGAATCACTGAAGGTTACTGAGAGGCAAGTGTAAGCTGAAGGTTACATGAACAATTACAAGAATACCTGGGTGTTTACAGATAGTGATAAGCCTGATGATTTCCATGCTCTCTGTGCTGTGGCTGGCAGAGCAAACACTGACACCCTTTCCCAGCTCCCACCCTGGCTGGATGTGCTCATGGTGTCCCCAGCTGCAAACCCATCACTCCCTTCTTTGTTCCCTGCTGGGCCTCACCCACCACTTTCTAGACCCTACTGCAGTCTCCACACTCAGCTCACTTCCCACTTGCATAGAAAAGGAACAGTCTTGGCTTGCACCCCCTGACTCAACATCTACAAAACAGGAGTAGTACCTCCCAGGATTGTCTGAAAACTAAATAAGGAAGCACATATGAAAGAACCTGGTACAAAGCTAGGTAAGCAGTAGGTTTTCTCAGAAGCATTCACTTCCTGTCTCATTCTCAGTTTCTGCCTCCTGCACTTTGTTCACACCTGTGCCCCGTTGGGTCATCCCAATGTCCTTGTCCTGCTCCATCGCCCTCTTCCCACTCATGTTCATGGCCTCAGGGTCAGAGGTGTTAAATAACAAAACTGCAACTGAGTAAATTTGAAGAACTAATTAGGTTTATTAATCAAGTCGTGAATCAGGCAGCATCCCAACTAACAAGTGGAAAGGAGCTCCAAAGGGCTACAGGTAAGGAAAGAATTTTAAAGGTAAAGATAAAGAGGAAAAAAGGAATTAATAGCAAAGAAGTTTTAGCAAAAAAAAAAAAAAAATGCATTGTTTTAGGCAAGTTTGCCCTCCTTTGTTTTCTTAAAGATTTTATTTATTTATTTGTCAGAGAGAGAGAGAGCACAAGCAGAGGAGAAGCAGACTCCCCACTGAGCAAGGAGCCCAATGCAGGACTCAATCCCAGGACCCTGAGATCACAACCTGATGACCTGAGCTGAAGGCAGACACTTAACCGACTGAGCCACCCAGGTGTCCGGAAAGCTTGCACTCCTAAGGGGAGTGGAGGGGCCTATCAGTTACAATTTCTAGTGCCAAGCAGGAAACTTCCCTGTGGACTGTTAAAGGCTACATTTTGGGGGGTTGAAACTGAGGGCAGGTTTAGCATTAAGTCATGGTTTACTCATATGGCCCATACTTTACCAAAGTGACATGTTGGGTCCGTTGTTTTTCATTTTGGTTTTTTGCTTTTGTTTGTTTGTTCATTTGTTTGTTTGTTTGTTTGTTTGTTTGTCTAACACTCCCTCCCTTCGATAAGACTTAAAACTTACTTGAGAGATGTTATCAACACTTAAGGCATGAACAAAATGTCCAGCTACCGCTCTGTGGTTCTCAAAGCTTCTCTTCTTTTGTGTGGCATCATGACATTTTTGCTTAATCTCTATGACATTCACAGGTTATGACTTGGTAAAATTTTTGTTCCTTTTCTCATGTTCCAGTCATAGGAGATTTTGCTTGGTGGTTAGAGACTGCAAACACATTCACTGAAAGTTTTTAAGAGAATACAACACACAAAGGGGATCATTATGATTACTATAAGCATGATAATGCCTAATGTTTGGAGTTCACTTCAGAGCCATGGTCCCTAAGACTGAAACCAATCAAAACCAAGTAAGTTAAAGAAAGACCCTTTAAGCCAAGGGTCTTCCTCAGTAATCTTATGTAACTTCCCCAGAGGTGTTACTCCAGGTATAGCAGGTGGGGTTGGCTCCAGCAGACACATCCTTACTTAGCTAAAAGATAATCAAGAGCCATTCTGTTATGAAGAACAACTTTGGCCAGAGAGTCTAAGCATTTTTATTGGGCAGCTATAGCCTTTTGCAGTGGGTTTTGCAATATGTTTAAGGATTAAGGAAAAGCTTCTGAGTAATAGCCTCATATACCTTATCCCCAGCCAGGAAAGTAGAGACCTGCCAAAAGGAGAGAATCCTGAATCTTGAAAGTCTGCTGATGGATCCTTCCTAACATGATGATGTAAATTTAAGGAAGATGTCTTATTTTACTTGTGGAAAGTTAGGGCCCCCATTAGATTTTCTCCTAGCCTGAAATAAAATGTTTTTTTTTTTTTAAATTCCAGAAGTTGCCCCCTTTAGTAATGGCCTGGGAGATACAGATGAGGCCATTATCTTTCTAAGCGAATGGCAGAGTAAAGAAAAGGAAAAGAAGGTCAAAGGGTTTCATGTGTAGTTAAAGTATGAAGTGTGATCCATCATCTTGGGTGGAAGCAGTCTACCTCAATGTCAGCTACTTCTCTTTCTCCTCAATTTGATGTGGAAGCCTCCAGATCTGTAGAGGACCAGATATCATGTGGAGCCTCCCTCAGCTATGTGGTGTGTACCCAACGCTCAGTGCCTTCTAGTTTTGCAACAGTGTTAGTCATCAAGAGCCCCTGATAAGGTCCTTTCCATGGGGTTTGAGGGCCATCTTCCTTTGAGAACATTTCCATTGTACTAATCACCAGGTTCTAAACTGTGACCAACAGGATCCTTTGCACTGGGATCTAGGAAGTTTTCCGTAACCTATTGATAATAGGCTTCAGCATAAATATCAGAGACTTACGGTTGCTGGCCATACAAGCACGAGACAATGAGGGATTGGCAGGTTTTACACTGATAGAATTTTAAGAAGTCTGCAAGATTTTCATTAAGTCTCAAGTGATTTGCCCAGTGAAGTGGGTGCCTCTATCACCAGAGATTATAGAAGGTATATCCCAAGTGGGAAACACATTTATTAATGCGTCCCTCCCCCACCACCACCACCACTGTGAGGGCATCAGCCTTACAGCAGAGAAAGTCTTTAAACCACCTGGAAAACATACAAGCACAACAAGAACATATTGATAACTATACTAGCTGGCTGCTGAATGAAGTCCATTTGTAGTTATTCAAAGTGTCTGGAAGGAGGAGATCTAAGGCCTCTGGAGACAAAAACAGTTTCTCTAGGATTATGGACCTGATGAGTCAGACAGGGTTGGTAGACTGTTATTGTGAGATTACAGAAGTCTCTGCACCAATGTGTACTTATAATTTGAGTCATCTTAAATGCCCTATGGTGGGTGAAGGAATGTAAAAACCAAAAAGTGGGTTTTGTCAGGTAGCCAGGAAAAAACAAACTTCTATCTTAGTTTTCTCATAACCCTAACTTTTTAAATTTACTGTCATTGTTTGACCACCTTACTTTCTCTGTGTCAGGAGAATGTTGCCAAGTTGCAGGGACATCAGGACGGTGAGTGTGGCAACAAGGGGACATTTTTTGTAGAGGTGGAATGGACTTTATCCACATGTGGCAAAGTCTTACAACATAAAGAAGACTTGGAATTACCTCGTATTTGACAATGCTTTCTGTGCTACCGAATATGCCAAATAAGCCTAATTCATTTAGCAAAGCCTTTGGAATGTTCCAGGTCAAAAAGATTTAAGCAGACCAAAAGTTTTTTAAAAACAAAACTTTGTCCTTTTAACAGAGAGATTATCAAATTTTAATTTTGCACCAGCTTACTTTTGATACTAATACTTATTTAACTTTAGTCAGTCCTGACCATAAATAGATTTCCCAAACATTCTTTTTCTAGAAACCTTCTACAACTTTTTTTTTAACACTCAGATTTTGCCCTGAGTTTTCTGTCTTTAAATAACCAGACTCGCTTTAGAACAAAATTACTTTTTTCCCAGCAAAAATGTGTTTCCAGTTTTTATACTTTTTTTAACCAAAAACACACATCTTACTTTCCTTATGTACCAAATTCTACTCCTTATCATATTTTTAACTTTTAGAAACCTAATTTCTAGTGGAAGCTAAGAAGTAAGCAATTGTGAACGGTTTGTTATACCAGCATTCTTGAGATTGACAAACTGATGAATAAATTTCATAATTTTTAGAAATGTATTTTTTCATAATGTAATCTTTTAATAAAGCACAAAAGATGTTACAAGCAGACCCAAATTTATCTTTAGCTTCTCTGTATTAAGATAACAGTAGGTAAACCTCTGTTCCATAATTAATGGTTTAGTATTCTTATTTGGAAATGATCTAGGTATTTAATGAATTTAAGTTTATTTATTATTAAACCTAACTCAGCAGAGTGTCTGCCTGGTTCAGTTGGGGAAATGTTCACTCTTGATCTCCAGGGCCATGAGTTACAGGCCCCTGCTGAGGATAGAGTTTACTTAAAGAAAATAAAACATACCTCAGCAAAACTTTAAGATTTAGGTTAAGAAAAAGATTTGGGAGACTACTTAAAATTTTACCTACTTTTTAAAAATTTTAATTATGCCTATTTAATTTACTTGTTCTTAACAATTATGTGCAGATTATTGGAAATCTTATGAGACATTAAAGTCAGTCATTCCCCCAAGCTGTTGTTTTGGTTTTTTTCCTTAATATTTTGTAACAAAGAGCACATCAACATATTCTTTTAGTAAACCCAGGCAGAATAAAGGTTTTAATGCTGATAATTCTAAAGACATGTCTATTTGATTAAACAAAAAATTAATATTTTTCTATATCACATGAACTGGAAAAAAATTGGGTTACTTCTATTTTTTTGAGCATTTTTGAACATCCAGTCCTTACAAGTGCTTGCCTTTAAACAACTAAACACAGCTCTTTGACAAATTAATTTTAATAATACCATCAGAGCTGGAAAAATATCTCAAATTTACAACATATGTATATGGACACATAAAGAGACAGGTGTGAAGACTCTATAGTTACCTAATATTTGTGAAGATTTTAAAGATTTGTATTTGTCCCTAGAACTGAGCTTAAGTTTGGAGGTGCTAGAGTTTGGTACAAGAGCCCTTTTAGAAGTTTGTCTTTTTAAAAGGCCTCTCTCTTTCTTTTTCTGTTTTTTTGTTTTTTTTTGTTTTTTTCTTCTTCACTCTCAGGTGTATCTGTGGGCTGTGTTCACATTTTAAAAACATGATAAGATGTATAACTTAGATGCATTAAGGGACAGAGAAAAAAGGCAAATCCTTCCAAGGACTTTGGTTTTTCCTAAAGCCAATAATTTGCAAGCCATTTAAGATAAATAGGGGAATTGGCAAAGAACAGGTGACCTTTGAAGTGGATTTAGAAGTGCATTTCTAGTTTTGTAAAGATCTGTAAGATAAGGACAGTTGCCTTCAATTCCTCAAAGAATTGGGTTGTAACTTAAATGACATCGTGATTTACCTATTCAACTATATTACCTTAATTTGTTTTTTTTTTCTTTGTGTACATAGTTCTAATTTTAAATGTTCCTTGTAGTATTGAATAACCCCCCTTTGGTATAAGAGGGGACCCCAAAAAGGGTCCAAAGAATTACCAGTTCAAAATCCAGAGTCACTCTCAATGACAGCCAAAAGAAGACCAACAACCCGTACATCCCAGGCAGTTAGAAAGACAAGCCCAGTTATCGAAACCAGATAAGCAAGAAGGCAGTAGGTATCTCTGGGACAGAGAGGATCAATAACCAATGGGTCTGGATTTGGAAAGGAAGAAACAATGAGAAATTTTATTTTCTTCTCTCAACTGGGCCCTACAAGGCAGAGATTTGGAAGAGTGAATTGTGGTGAGAATTTTCACCCTTCGCTGGCTTCTGCCCGTTTTTCCAGGATCCCCTCTGGGGGCTCTGGTATCTACCCGTTTCCCCTGAGCTGTTTAAAGGAGTGAGGGAGCATGTTCCGGGAACACCCCTCGGAGTTGTCAGCGCTGGGAGGGATCCATTTGCAGGTAGATAAGCGGGGAGGTAAGGACCTTAACTTGGTTTGCCCTTGTGCAGTCGCTTCAGAGTAGAAAACCATTCAGGCAGGAGATTAGTAGAACGAGCAAACAAAGGAGGGCAGAGGGAAGAAGTTGGAGTTTCGTAGGTAGCTCTTCCATCTTCAATTCAGTAGCCTTTTGCAATGAATCTTTCAATGAAACTATTTGGAATTTGAGACCTTTTGGAGGTTTCTACTTGCCAATTAAAACAGGTATCGTGTTCTGTTTAATTTGGGGACCCCTGCCTATAAATGTACTTCTTAAAGGATCTTACATAATTGGAACACCCCCCCCCATAAGGGCCATTGCATTTCTAGCTGGGAATTCCCCTGAGGGCTGGGAGCAGTTTGGTAGGATCCTAGCACCAAGTGGGATGTCACTCACATTTCTGCCTGGCCTTATTTTGGGGCCTCAGCCTGATGGCCACCAAGCCAAGTTCCTCAAGACACAAAACAAGCTTAGTAAGATGTTGCCATTTTGCTAGATGCCTGTAACTTCCGAGACTATTGGTCTTAGCTATAAACAAGCTAGAAGGTGGTGCATTTGACTCTAGATTTGAAGGGTGCCATTAGCTAAGCTTTTAGGTCTCTCGTAGCCCAACTAATACCTAAGTGATGGGCTGTAGGGTTGGGATTGTGCATATTTTCCAGTTCACTCACTGCATGGAAGTTTTCTTTAGTTTGGCAGGTGACCTGGTGTCAATCTAAGCCATTCTGAGAACCAGCTTATCCTACCATGGGAGTCTTGCTGAGGGGGTGAGTGCTCTAGCAGCCTTTCAATGCTCCGCCCAGGCCCATCAAATTGACGGCATTTGGCACCTGAAACACCCATTAGCAGTAGCCTCTATTTACACAAAACAAAACGAACACATGCACTTTATTGCATCTGTGATAATGAAGAGATGTTACTGTATCATGGTCACAAGAAGGCCCTGTGTGCATCACCACCAGATCCAATGGAAACTTGCTGAAATGTTCAACCCAAAGAATTGTGGTCTGAAAACCTAGGGGCTTGGCTCTGGGCCAACCCTTCTGCCAGCCCAACCAGGCTGGAGGCAGACATGCCAGCTCAATCGGCTCTGGTCCTATCCTTTTGCCCATGCACACAGACCTGACCTGTGAAGGAAAGCCAGTTAGACCAGGAGCTCTAAGGCAAAACATGCAGAGCTCAGAGCCAAGGGAAACTTACCCACTCCAAGGGTTTATGGGACTAGGCCTGTGTTTCTCACTGTCCCCAAATGTTGCCAGAAGATCACTTCCCTCCTGTTACTGTCACCAAATCTGTTATATAACAAAAATTTGTCCTAATAAATTTTAAAGATCTCATTGGCTTTATTAATCAACTCATGAGTCAGGCAACATCCCATCTAGTAAGCAGAGGGGAGAGCCAAAGGGCTATCAATGAGGAAAGGTTTTTAAAGGTAGAGAGGGAGAGGAGAGAAGGGAATTATTAGCAAAGAAATGGTTATTTTAGTCAAGTTCACCATCCTAAGGGGGCCCCAGGATCTGTCAAAACATTTCCTCACGCTTACCAGGAAACCCTGGGTACTGGTTAAAGACTACATTTCTAGGGGGTTGAAACTGCAGGTTTAGGTTAGGTACTAGGTCACAGTTTACTGACCTGGGGCCTTGAGTCACACCATTGTAGGCCTATGTTTTTGGTTTTTTTACAAGAGGGAATTAATTTCCCAAACACCGTGGTGGCAATTTTAGGAAGAAACCCACACATATTCACAGGATGAGCCTTCCAGCCACAGATCCCTTGACCTCACTTCCCCATATAACCCTTGGACACTCACTGCCAAGGGAATTTGTGTCAGCACAGCCATGGGGCCAGAGTGAGCACTTCTGAATGGTAAACTGTGGGTAATATTTGTTGAGTGTTCAGCTTGTCAACACAGAGGAGCAGAACTCCGAGACCACATTTGCCTCCAGGCTAGAACTTCAGCCTGCTCCCCACCCCACCCCCAACCACCTCGTGCCCTGAGAAGCTTGCACTTGGGACCAGACTGTGATTTTCATAAGATCTGCACCCAAGACTCGGTGAATGGTGTTTTTTATAAAAATAAAAATATGTGGTAGCATGTGGGTGTGCATTGTTCTCCAACAGTGAGAATTGTCTTGTTCCAGGAACTTTAGCCAAGCTCTACATGGCATTTGGGTCCAAGCAACAACCTGTAGCCACCACTTCATCCCTGCTCCATGGACCATGACCCACCTGCCTCTGCTGCTCCCTTCCCACCACAGCTCAAGGGCTTGCTGCCCTTCCAAACAGGACATCTGAGACCGCTAGGTATGAGTTTAAAAGAAACTTTAGAGCCGAAGCCCCCAGCACCCTCCACCGCAGACACGTCGTGTACTTTTCAAAACCCAGGCCATATTAACTCTCTCACTCATGTGCTTTAAACTTTAGCCCATGGCCCTTGATGCTCACTGCCCTATTCTAGAATCACCTGTGAACAATGAAAACCATGGATGTCTGACTCCCACCCCTGAGCATTGACCAGATTCTCCTGAGTGATGTCTGGCCTTGAATGGCAGTCAGAGGATCCTATCCAGTGACTAGGGAGAGAACCACTGGCTGAACCATGAGCCAGACTCTCAGAGACAAGCTCTCAGAGCTGACAGCCTCAGGCAGGCTGTGTACCACTCCCCTTCTTCTAACCCCAGAGGGGACAAAGGAGAGAGTTCCTGTGACGCAAGGTGGGATCAGGGAACACTTCCGTCCACTTATGGAGGACACAGAGACCACAGATGACAGAGAATGGGGTGGGTGAGAAGGGGGGAAAGCAAAGTGGAAATCAATGGCTAAAGAAATGTAGCTTCAATTAAAATCCCCTCACAGCTTACAGCCACTGACAGATACTTGAAACACGCAGAGTACGACTTCCTCAAGGAATTCATGGCTGCCTTGGAGCCTTAATGGTTAAAAGTAGCCTTATCTTGGCAGCAGTGGGCCCCTCAAGGCCCTGAAAGCCTTGCTTCCAGATTTCTTGGAGATTTGTGCTCTCCCTAACTCCCACTAATTCAAAAGGGGGTCAGTCAGTCTTCACAATCCCAGTGCAGCTCTCTCTGCCCACAGGTCCCATCCTATGAATCCTGTGAATAGGGAAGGGGTGAAGGTCTAGGCAGGAGACACAGGAGGCCCCTAACACCCCTGACTAGACTTGGAAACTCTGCCTGGCAGGTGGGGATTCTGACACAGAGTGGAACAAGAAATAGGATAACAAACCAAGACAGCATGAGAATCTCAAGGTCACCAGCTTCCCTGTCAGTTCTCCGTAGAAGACTGCCAGTAAAACCCTAATGGCAACGCATTCGAGACCCCCTCACTCTGAAGGGTTTTGGTGTTGTTTTTCTTTTTTTTTCCTTCCCTTTCTGTTCTCACCTTCAATTAACAAACTTTTACTTCCCTTTGCCCTTTTGTGTCCGGGTCAGTGAGATAAGAACCCAGTAATCCTGCAACAAGAGGAAGGAGGAACAATCTGAGATCTGTCCCGAAGACCAGGATCTCCTGCACCTGTGGCTGCAGGAACAGTGACCCTCGATGTGGCTCAGAAAAACAGGAAGGAATGGGGGGAACAGACTGAGCCTGGGGGGGGGGTGGTGTGGGTGCCTTGGGCTGTCCCAGAGACTCAGTCATTAGGCCCCTCCTTCAGAGACCCCTAAGATTCATCCTCACTCTTCTTCAGCGCCAGGCTGCCCAGACACAACCACCAGTCCCTCTCTTAAATACGTATTTCCTAATTAATTACTCTGGTGTATTTCAGGCACAGCACTGGCTTCTAAATTTAGACTACTGTTTTGACCCACTTCCAGCGACCACTGGACATATTTAAGGCCTCTATACATCCATGATTAAAGCAAAAATATGCCTTTATAAGTAGCATTTACCAGGGGATCCTGAAGTCCTGGAAAGGGGCTTGCTAACAAAACTCACCCAAAGAGCCTCACTTATTGCTCAGAGGAAGGGATATTTTGGTTGACGTGATTTGTGACTGATGTGGACACACCGCCACCTCTCTTGCAGCCCGGGTTCTGTGCCCGGCACTAACCCCAGCAGGAGGTCACCTCCCCACCCCCCACAGCCCACAGCAAGCAGGAGCCTTAAGGCAATCACATGCTAACAATACTAAAAGGTTTGGATAAGTAGCTGCTAAAATCCCTGGAGAAAGTGATTTGAAAACAAGGTAGTTACAGAGTTTCAGGGAATCCTCCTACAGATGACTTAACAAATTACAATGTGAGCAAGATCTATGGAGAAACCTGTCAGACTCTACCTTACACAAATGATCAGAATCAATGTCACTAGCAATGAGGCAAACCCACACGGTGCATCTCCTGATATGATGCCCTGAGAAGCACAAAGCATCACCTATGCTGTGCTTCTGCCAAAAATGTGTACCTTGAATCCAATTGTCAAGAAACCATTGGGCAGACCCAAATTAATAATCCAAATATAATAGCATATATCAACTATTTTTTAAAAACTTTATTTTCTAAGTGATCTCTACATCCAATGTGTAGAGTTCACAACCCCAAGAGTCATATACTCTACCAACTGAGCCAGCCAGATGCCCCTATAAACTATTATCATAAACAATAAAAATGTGCTCTGTATTCTTAAAAATATGAATGGCATTGAAGACAAAACAAAGCAGTTTTTCCAGATTAAAGGAGATTAAGAAAGTAATAGCTAAATGCAAAGTGTAATCCTGCCCCCAAACCTAGACCAGATGGGAGGTGGGGGAGGGAAATGCCGTCATGGACATTATGGGGACAACTGGAATTTTTAAAAAGAACTGATTATTAATGATAATAATATTAATGATGGTGGATCAGTGTTAAATTTTCTGAATTTGATCATTATGTTGTGTTTATATATACATTAAAAAAAAGAAAGAAAATCCTTTTCTTAGGAGTACTCCTTTCTAATGTAGAAGTATTTACGTGTAAAGGGCCAAAAAATCCACACATCTCAAAAGGGTTAACAAAAAATTACAATTAAAATATGTATATGTGTATATAATTCTGTATTTTAGATGTCCTTCCTGACTCTTATAATGAGCCTGCCTTTCAGAATGTTTATTTTCTTTCAAATTACTGTTTCTAAGGGTTTATGGACTAGAAAACCAGAGAATAAGATTTCTTTGAATTGTGTATAAAGTGAAGAGTTAATCACTTCTGAGTGGAGCCTTGGGGACTTCCTGATGAATAAAGTACATTAAATAAAGCAGCGGGCCTTGTGTCATCTACCTGGGTATGTAGGGTCATTTTATACTTGCTTTTGGATTTTTGGTTTGTTGATTTCCTGGAAAAATAATTTTGGGATAAAATGTACCAATTTTAATATAATTTATTAGTGATTAGAAAATTAATTTATTAAAAAAACATTTCTTAGAAAATTTCAGATATGTTCCTGAAAAATTCTATGCAGCACAATTTTTGTAGTCTATTTAATGGGACCTTGCAATGGTTCTTTCTGTGAAATATAAAAGAATTCGAAACCATATGCTTGTTCTTCCATAAGTTAACTTGCTTAGAGCAGGTCATGTTGGGCTTTTAATTTCTGAGTGTGCACATCAACCAAGCCTAGGAAGATCACAGAAGGACTTGCATTTCCAGGAATCAGGATCAGACCAACCTCCTACAGGAAAGAGTCAAAAATGTTTACTAAAAGAAATGTCTTTAATTTTGTTTTGTTTTACTTCTTAAAAGCATCAAAGATTTGGCAAGAGAGTAAAGAAATAAAGTCCAAATAAAAGGGAAAACAAGATCTTGAAAGTAATATGATACCCTAATGCTGTTTTGAACTAAGGGCATTTGCCAATGTGGGCAAACTTGAACTTTTAATTTGGTGTGGTTTTGCCATATGTATATATATGTGAGCATACATGCAGAAGAGAGAAATAAAGCAAAGACTGGCAAGTGGTATATGGCTGTATATCTGTCCAGTTTAAACCAAAGAAACAGAACCAAAAGAGATTTACATTCAGAGGTTTACAACAAGGCATTGGCTTGTTTTTGTTTTTGTTTTTGTTTTAAAGATTTTGTTTATTTATTTGACAGACAGAGATCACAAGTAGGCAGAGAGGCAGGCAGAGAGAGAGGAGGAAGCAGGCTCCCTGCTGAGCAGAGAGCCTGATGGGGGGCTCGATCCCAGGACCCTGGGATCATGACCCGAGCTGAAGGCAGAGGCAAGGCATTGGCTTGTTGATGACTGGTTGGGCAGTACAGAGAAAGCACTCAGGAAAGGCTGGAACAGGTCCCTGGACAGACTAGACCAAGCCTGCCTGTTACCTGAATCGTCTCCCTTCCTTAAAGCAAACCGACCATGAACTTTGATCACACCTACAAAATGCCTTTACAACCACACCCAAATAAGCATCCAATGAGGACAAAGAACTACCCAAGATAAAACTGACCATCTATTTTTGCAACATGTCTATAATTTTGAAATCTTTCTAAACATAAGGTGTCTAACACTCTGCTACCCAATTCCTTTCTCAAACCGGGTGAAATACAAGAGTCTGAGGACCCCTCAGTCCTCCCACCTCGCTGACCCACAATTCTGACCCTGTGCTGAGTACAGCAGCGATTTCAGGACCAGACCTGTTTCTTTAACACCCTGATGAAATTAATTTGCAACGTCTGTGATGGGGTGATATGCCTCAGTCACATGAGGAAGTGCTTCTCAAACTTCAGTGTGACTCACTTGTTCCTCACGAAGAAGGAAAACAATCACATCTACATAAAGAAATGGAGAGAATGAATAAGTGAAAACAAAATAAGATGAATTATTTTTCTTATTTATTTTTCTCTCAATTCCCGCAAGCTAACCTGGACCAGAGGAATGCATTGTATATACATGGTAATATGATATAGGCTTCTCTCCAGAATAAAACTTATCTGTGCTTTATTTTTATCCTGGCTTCTTTTGTGGGGCATATCCCAAGGGCAGGAGGGCTTCCCAAATAGCTCATGTCTTTCTTCTCCATCTTGCAGATTGACATGAGTGTTGTGTACACTGGCACATGAACACAGTTGGCTGTACTTATAAGCATTAGTATTCTAATGAGATAAAGGTAACTGTCACCTACTCCATGGTCCATCTGCACAAGTGTGAGTGGGCAGCTGGCCCAGGCCAGTTTGAACTGGCCTAGGTGGTATGGGGTGGCTGGGCAGTCATTGGTGCTGGAGCGATACTTTTGGTTTTTCCACAGGATCAGCTGGTAAGAAGAGCTTAAGGAAGAATATGGGACAAAGGTTGGTGAGCACAAGCAGGTGGTGGTAAAGATCAGGTCTTAGGGTCTAGAATGTGACATAGCCCCTGATGAGGGAAACAAAAGCAAGAGAAATGTGGATTAAATTAAATCTCCTTACAGGGGCACCTTGGTCACTCAGTGGGTTAAGCCTCTGCTCAGGTCATGATCCCAGGGTCCTGGGATGGAGCCCCACATCGGTCTCTCTGCTCAGCGGGGAGCCTGCTTCCCCCTCTCCCTCTGCCTGCCTCTCTGCCTAGTTATGCTCTCTGTCTGTCAAATAAATAAATAAAATCTTAAAAAAAAAAACTCCTTACAGCTTACAGCCCACTGACAGATATCTGAAACATGCAGAACATGACCTTTCTCGGGAATTTGTGGCTGCTTCATTGCCTTAATGCTTATGTTATTAAATACTAAAAGTAACCTTATCTTTTCTTTTTTTTTTTTTTTTAAGATTTACTTATTTATTTATTTGAGAGAGAGAGTGAGAGAGAGAGAGCATGAGAGGGGAGAAGGTCAGAGGGACAAGCAGACTCCCCATGGAGCTGGGAGCCCGATGTGGGACTCGATCCCGGGACTCCGGGATCATGACCTGAGCCGAAGGCAGTCGCTCAACCAACTGAGCCACCCAGGCGCCCCCTAAAAGTAACCTTATCTTAATGGCAGCTAGCCCCTCAAGGTTCTGAAGGCCTTGCTTCCAAATTCCTTAGAGACTTACATGATTCCTAACCCCCACAAATGAAAAAGGATATGGTCAGTCACTCCTCACAGTCCTAGCGCAGCTCTCTCTGCCCACAGGTCCTGTCACTGTGCTATAATAAAATCACATTTTTGCACCAAAAGCATCTCAGGAATTATTTCTTAGCCATTTGTTCACAAATCCAAAAACTTCCAAATTTCATCAATAACCTTCAACCTGGGGTATACCAAGAAGAGCTCAACATGAAGCAGTTTTATTCTTGTGATGTCCCTCTGGTGCAGAAAACATGCTTCTGGGGGAGCGGGGCAAGAACCAGAGGAAAATGGAATTACCTCTTAACTGTTGGTACCTTAATAACCAGCTATTGTCAAACAAGTATATTCAGACCGTGACTTCCCTAAGGCAGTCCTGTCAGCCCTCTTTTTACCCCATTAATATAAACTTAGCTCTGCATGCAGGTTTCATTTCCTACAATTTAAGACATTAAAAACAAGTGGTATAATGACTGTTTTCAACTCTACTTCTTTTTTCCCATGTCCCGTGGTATTCACCTTTCCTTGTCTCACTGAAATAATTAACTCCGATTCCATAAGACTAAAGCTATAATGGAAGGAAATGTTGACATCATTTTCTCAAAAACAAGCTTAAGAGTGTCAGCAAGCTCTCTTGCTCAATTCTAGGCCCTGATAGTTAAAAAAACAGAAATAAATAAGACTGCTTAACTCATGCTCTTATAAAAACCCATTGTGCTTCTTTCTTACCGCACTTTCTTGAGGCATTGACAAAGATGTTTTGCAATGACCAAAACGTCCCAACCTCTAGACCAGAAAAGCCCTGATAGCGAGGAAATGCCTAGAAGACCATGTCCCACCGGCCCCCTTCTCTGCCCAAGATCTTGGGCTGAGCACATACAACCCCACCCATGGTCACGTGCTCTCTACAAGTACCTCTCTGAACCTCTCTCTCCAAAACTGTAGGGGTCTATTTTGCTGGTGGGAGGTCTGATGTTAAGGTTTGAGCCTGCCACCACTCCTGGATGATAACACCTGAAATAAATCTCTCATTTTCTCTTTTCTAAACCCTTATCTCTTGAGCTATTGGCTTCTCTTGCAATGAGTATATCTGAGTTTGTTGCAAAGTTCCAACACAACAGTGTTGGCAAACCTAGCCAAGAGCTGCATTTTCAATTTGTCCAGCCCCTTCAGGACTCCCCAAGATAGAACAATGGCCATGGCAGTGCACCAGAGCTCACCTGTTCATTTCCTGAGTTAGTGGCTATGGTAGACTAATCAGTAACAAGAGCTATTCCAGTTCATTTATTAATGCAGCTAACACTGATCCTTCTTATGTGCCATGCACTGAGAATCACAGTGAACAAAACAGACAAAATATCAAGTTTACATTCTGGTTGGAGAGAGAGAAAAGAAGAAAAATATAAATTAGCCATTCAGAAGGTACAATGGAAAAAATAAACCAGGAAAAGAGAATGGGAAGGTGGAGAATGACGGGGGCAGAGGGCAGGTATCACAATTTTTTTTAAAAAAGATTTTATTATTTATTTGACAGACAGAGATCACAAGTAGGCAGAGAGAGGAGGAAGCAGGCTCCCCACTGAGCATGGAGCCCAATGCGGGGCTTGATCCTATGACCCTGGGACCATGACCTGAGCCAAAGGCAGAGGCCTTAACCCACTGAGCCACCCAGGTGCCCCAAGGTGTCACAATTTTAAAGAGTGAGGTCAGGAAGGGTTTCATTGATCTTTTAGTAACTGCCCTTATTTGAAATGGGGAACACCTGAGTGTTAGAGGGAGGTACACAATTCACAGTTTAGTTTGGGGTATGACCAGCTTGAGTTGCTTTGGCCACCCAAGCAGAAAGGCCATCAGACAGATTTGGAGGTAGGTTCTGGTACCAATTTATAATTCTGGTCACCAGTTTAGATATGTGGGGGTTTTTTGTTTGTTTGTTTTTCTGTAGACCACCAAGACGAGTTCCAACACCAGTTGGGTGTCCTATAATTTAACTAAATTTAATTCAATTAACAATCTACCTGGTGATTGTTAAGGGCTCAGTCCTACAAGACATCACCCCTCACTTCAAATGCTTGTCACACGTCCAGGTTATCACCTGTGCTTCTGACGAACCTGCTGGAAATTGCATGTTCCAACAACCCCCCTTGGATTCTATTTACTTGCTAAAATGGCTCACAAAATTCAGAGTAACATTATCATTCAATATTGTTGTTTGTTTGTTTGTTTTTTGTTTTGCTTTGTTTTGAATAAAAAGACAACTCAGAAACAGCCAGATAGAAGAGATGCACAGGGCAAAGTATGGGGAAAATGTATGGAGCCCCCTGCCCTCTCCAGGTGCACCTTCTCCCTGAATCTTTAGGTGCTCATCAATCTGGAAGCTCTCCAAACTCTATCGTTTTTTGGGTTTTTATGGAGGCTTAATTGCATTGTCATCAATGATTAAAACATTGGCCAGTGGCAACTCATTTAACTCCCATTGTTCTTCCTCCCTGGAATTCAGGGAAGTTGTGACTGAAAGTTCCAGCCCTTTGGTCACATGGTTGGGTCCCCTACCTTCCTTAGGTGGGAGTCCAAAAGCCATTAACATCACAAGAGACACCTGCATGCTCTCACCACTTAGGAAATGTAGGAGGTTTTAGGAGCTCTGTTCTAGAATCAAAGACTAAAATCAAATACACATCTCTTACTATAAATCACACCATCACAGGAGGTGGGGTGGCAGTTTGAGCTGGAGATATCTGGTGGCCCTATGGGCACAGAGCTGGTATTAAAGCCACGAGACTGAACCAGACTCTGAGGGGAGGAGTGCACCTAGAGGTAACAAGAGGTACAAGGCCTGATCCTGGGTGAACCCCTTAGGATAGGCCTGGATGAGATTCTCAAGGAGGAAGCCAGACCTAAAATTCTTCACATGTAGACCAGCAAAGGTAAGCAACACTTCTGATCTTTCAGAATAAGAAAAGAATCAGGATCATACTGACCTTTCTAATCCACCTGCCGAGAGCCCTTGAGAGATACCCCAGGCAGAATCTGGATCCCTGGTCTCTGTCTCCCTGCAATCTAGGACAGTGTGTTGTGTTGAAGTACCTGTTTGTATGTGTTTCTCCTCATCAGACCCAGGACTTTGGGAGGGCAGGACCTGAGCTTTTAGATCTCTAAAGTCAGTACCTGACATCCTGTGTGCCATGAGTACTTACTGGATCACTGATTGATAAATCATGCCATAGTCAGGGAACTGATAGCATTTTTTATGGAGCATAAATGAGTGCTGGGTGGATCTGCCATGATGATACTGACTCAGGTCAAAGAGTGTAGTCATAGGAGGAAAAGGCCCTCAGGGACACCACCAGGCCCAGCCTGAACTTTGGAGGACAATAGCACTTGCAGATATTATTGAGTAAAATGAAGCACAAGATGCTGCTGTTGATCGAGAACTTTCTCTTCAGTACCTGAACTTGGGTTAAGTCAGACATATCTTTTTAAGGAACTTTGACAGTCTGTAACTGAAATTCTTTGTAGCCTTTGTAGGGGCCAAGGACAGGCCACTCCAATATGGACCACTTTGCAATTAAGATTATTTTGAGTTAAAAAAACAATCAAAAGGGGTGCCTGGGTATCTCAGTAGGTTAAGCTTCTGCCTTCAGCTCAGGTCATGATCTCAGGGTTCTGGGAACAAGCCCCACATTGCATCGGGCTCTCTGCTTCCCCCCCTCTCTCTGCCTGCCTCTCTGCCTACTTGTTATCTCTCTCTCTCTGTGTCAAATAAATAAATAAAATATTTAAAAAAATCAAAACCTATCATATTGAGGAAAACTCTTTGCTTCCCCTACAACTACCTAAAAATAATTTAGATAGAAAGCCTGCTGCAGGCAGAGAGCTACTACCATAAATAATTAGATTTTGATATTGACTAGATATGATGGGAAGGTACCTAGCAAGACCTATTTGGTTTACACGTTCTGTGTCCCATTGTTTCTGTGGGCCCAGCGAACATATTACCAAACTTTTGTTCTTTATCATTCTTTCTGAGGATAATATTCTTTCCCTTTGAAGTCCTAGACCCTAACCCTTCTCCTGAATTCAAGATGATGTAGCTACTTCAGTTTGCCTGACCATCTTTGGAATTTTCTTATCTGTGTGGATTCCTCATACAGACAAAATTAAATTTGATTTTCTTCTGTAAATCTATCTTGTCAATTTGATTCTTAGTTCAGCTAGAAAGATCTAGAAGGGGACAGGAAATTCTTGTTCCCTGACATGGTAATTTCAATTCTAGGAAGAAAATAATCCAAAATATGTACTGAGGCTGTTTTTTCCTATAATAGTGTGTATCCTATTATTACTCATGTTGGGGGTGGGGAGCCTGTGAACAACCTAAAGGTCTAGCATTAGAAGGAAAGTTAAGCTATGGAATAACTAATTGAATAGTTAATAATAAATATGATTGATTGATAACTTATTTATTAATAGTTAACTTTAGCAACTTAGACACGTAGTTGCTAGAGCTTTCGCAGATGATTTAACACATGAAAATGTTCATGACAGGGGCACCTGGGTGGCTCAGTGGGTTAAGCCTCTACCTTTAGCTCAGGTCATGGTCTCAGGGTCCTTGGATCAAGCCCCAAATCCGCAGCATAGGGCTCTCTGCTACCTGCTCTCTCTCTGCCTGCCTCTCTGCTTACTTGTGATCTCTGTCAAATAAATGAATAAAATCTTTAAAAAAAAATAAAGAAAGAAAATGTTCATGACATAATGACGATGCAGAAAAACAGCATTGAATTACAATCATCACATGGGATCAGCGTGGTCAACTGTGCATTCAGTGCATACAGGTCCAGGGACACACATGCACAGAATCCATATTCTTTATACTTTTCTTTGTGTTCTCATTTGTTTTTATACTAAATACATTGTACTCATTGAATTAAAAAATAAATTCTTATTTTCAAATATAGGGGAGAGTTGCATAAATCTGCTGTCTTTCAAAATCATGTTTTCCTCATGTCGTGGTGCTGACTTTTTTCCAAAAATTAAAAATAGCTTGGGGGGTGGGGGAAGGAAGGAGAAGGAGGGAGGGAAGAAAGGAGGAAAGCAGGGGAGGGAAGATGAGGAGACGGGAGGAAACTGTTTCAAGTTAAAAAGGAAAAAGAACGAGAAACTGAAGCAACCATTCTAAGGAATCAAGGGCTGCCCTCCTCAGTGTGGCGGCCAGGCCTCATTCCTGTGCCTCAGACCTTCCTAAGACTTCCAGAGGAGACTCCCTGTGCCAACCAGGCAAACCTTGCTTTATCCTATTTCCCTGTCACCGCTTTCTTCAAACTGGAGGTCTGCAGCAGCTCTGCCTGGAGCAAGTCTGTTGGAGCCATTTTCCCACAACATTTGCTCCCTTCATGTCTCTGTGTTACATTTTGGTGATTCTCACAATAATTCAAACTTTTTCATTATGATCAGACTCATTATGAAGATCTTTGATTAGTGATCTTTGATGGTACTGTTGGAGCCTGAAGATGTGGCTGAGTTGCTGTAATCTCATGATAAAACTTTCACGGATGAGGACTTGCTTCTTACCGATGAGCCAGGAGAGTGATTTCTTGGGATGGGATCTACTCCTGGTAAAGATGCTGTGAAGATTGCTGAAATGACAACAAAGGACTTAGAATATGACATCAACTTAGTTGATGAAGCAACATCACAGTTTGAGAGATTGACTTCACTTTGGAAAGTTCGACTGTGGGTAAAATGCAATCTAACAGCATCGTGTGCTAGAGAGAAATCATTTGTGAAAGTAGGATGGACATCGATGCAGCAGACTTAATTGCTGTCTTACTTTATGAAATTCCCAGCCTCCAGCAACCATCATCCTCATCAGTCAGCGGCCACCAACATGGAGGCAAGACCCTTCACCAGCAAAAAGATAGACTTGTGAAAGCTCAGAAGACAATTAATGATCTTTGCAACAAAGTATTTTTTTACTAAGGTACATACATTATTGTTTAGCTATAATGCTGTTGCACACTTAATAGACTACAGTATAGTGGAATCATAAATTTTATATACACTGGAAAACCAAAAAAAAGAAAGACAAAAATCATTTTACCCACTTTATTTTGGTATTTGCTTTATTGTGGTGGTTTGGAACCAAAATTATAAACTAATCTACAGTGAAAAATAAAATAAAATCACTGCAGCCATTGTCTCTAGGGATAAGGGCCCAAAATGACCGGGAAGGAGAATGAAGGAACTTTCTGGTTGATGGTCATGTTCTGTACCTGATAAGGGATAAGTTACACAGGGCTACACATTTGTCAAAATTAAGTAAATGTACACTTAAAATTTGTGCATTTTACTATAGGTAAATTTTATAATAAATGAAAAATCTGTAAATAAATGTTGTCCTCTAGTTCATGTTATGCATGTTTAAGCATTTAGAGGTGAGATTTTACTGATGTCTTTACCTTATTTTGAAATGCATGAAAATAAGAGGGGTTGATGGATGAATAGAGAATAAACAGGTGAATAGACATGTGATAAATAAGTAAAGTACAATATTAATGCTAGAATCCAGGTGGTAGGACTACAGATGATGGAGATAAAATTCTTCTAACTTTGTTGCACGTTTGAACATGATCATAATACAATGACAGGGAAAATGCATTGCCCTCCCAACCTCCCCACCTCACCTTGGGCCCTTCCCTCCCCTCCCCTCCCCATCTGCCCTTCCACATCTCGCCTCCATTTCTTCCTCCCGTCCAGTATCACAGGCCCCTTGGCTCCTACTTGTCAACAGTATTTTTCACTAAGCTCCAGTCAAACCAGTGGTAGCACAGCGCACTGGCCTGGCTGGGTCCCAGTGCTCAAGATACATTATTCTGACATTTACTAAAATGTTAAGGAAGATTTTATTCAATACTTATTTATTCAATATTCAAGATTTTATTGCAATAGGGATCATGATTATCCAAACAGGAGAGAAACACCAAGCTCAACTCTGAAGACAGCAAAGACAAATGGGGATGTACAGCCAAGGTGGGACAGTGGTGGTGGTGTAATTCTTGCTACACTGACCTAACAAGACTCTCGCAAAGGACTAGACATTAAAGCTGGGGACAATGAATTTGACGAGATGTCAAGCTTGGGGGATTCTCACTAAGACAGGGTTAGCAGGCCAGCTGGGCAGGGACAAGCCTGGGCAAGGCCCAAGCTTAGTGGAGAGACAGCTTGGAGAAACATCTCTAAAGCTCAGTCAGTTCTTGTCACTAGGTCCAGCTCCTCTGTGAGTGGCAGGAAGGAGAACCAAGGGACAGGAGAGGACAGGGCTATCCTCAGTGGCCTCAGAAGTCAAGATCCAAAACTCCGTGCACCAGTTCCAATGCTATCCCAGGCAGGAACAACAAACCCTCCTCTGCCCTGTGAAGATTGGTAAATGAATTAGAACTCAGTTGCACAAATACTGAGAGGAAAGGCAGAGCAACAACCTCACCATGAATTAGAAAAGGAAACTGACTACACTGCAGAAATGTCAAGGGTATTGCTCAACTTGACTCACATCCGTCTTATTTTCCTTACTGCCAGGACTGAAGCCCAGAGAGACTTCAGAGCACCCAGCTGCATAAGCAACTAGCCTATGTCCCTGGATGTCCTCTCCCAGCCCCCACCCCTTTGGCTGAGGTGCTGCAGACACCTGAGCTGCTCTGGTCAGTGTGCTGCTGTGAAATTAAAGGGTATTGTAAAGCAGTGGGGATTGTTTACATGGTGGACCCTGGGCAAAAGCTTCCAAAAGATTCTCTTATGCAAATGCAAAACAGATAGTGACCACTGTACTCTCTCTTGCCTCTTTCTATGGGGGCTGCCAACAGGCTTACCTGTGATTATCAGTTTCATAATGACATGGCATCAATCCCTATCAGAGCCCTAAGTGCTTTACACCAAGGTTTAAGTGCAAGTTTTAGAAGCCCAAATGTTCAGAAGCTCTATTGTGGGTCAACTTGATATAATCACTTGCTACTACAGGCAACGTTTTATGCACTTGGCCACTTATTTATTATAGCATTATTGAATATCTGCTTATTATTTATTACAGAGAACGTCTGTCATTCTCTCTCTTAATTTCTTTCTCTACTAGCTCAGATCATGGGATCAACAGCCACATGAGCAGCCTTGTGGAAACAGGGTTTTTCCCTTCATCTGGCAGAAGGGAAACATGCTCGCCTCCTGGACACATGTGCTCTTTTCTCCACAGTGCATGGGTGCTGGAAGCCCTATGCCTCAGTCTTGAGCTTATTATTTCTCTCTAGGTCTCTGCTTGTTTATACTTGAAGCTGTGGGCTACCGATGAGAGCTGCTCCATCATTTTAAACCAGGTTGAAGAATCACCACTGTCGCCTGCTCGTCTCTGTGGGTTCTGACTCCTAGACACTATAATTAACAAAGACGACCACCTCTCCAAATCTGTTACGTTTACCCAAGGTCATTCAAATGGCTGGGGCAGATGTGCAGCCTTCCACTTCTTACCTGATACACTGCAGGATGACCTGGTATCTTCGGTAGGTACCCTCTATTAGGGTTAGGGATGTGGCACATGCCAGAGTCCTAACAGAGAATTACAAATAGGCAGTGTAACCAACATGCAGCGGCATGTGTCAAGACACAACTCTCCACCACACTCACATCAGCCATCATGCTCTGGCTATTTGGGTGCCCTGCACTTCCGCCTCCAGGACAAAAGATAAGAGGATCCCTTACATTTCAGCCTACCCTCTGTGTGACAAACCCTTCTAAGATGGAAGCTCCAGCTGTCCTGCGTGGGTGGAGAAACCACAGTTAGAACCAATCCCCACCTTCAGGAGACAGCCACTCCTGCTCAGAAGTACCTGGCCAGGGGGCACCTGGGTGGCTCAGTTGGCTAAACATCTGCCTTTGGCTCTGGTCATGATCTCAGGATCCTAGGATCAAGCCTTGTGTCGGGATCTCTGCTCAGTGGGGCGTCTGCTTCTCCCTCTCATTCTCTCTCTGGCTCTCTCTCAAATAAATTAATAGAATCCTTGAAGAAGAAGGAGGAGGAGGAGGAGAAGTAGAAAAAGAGGAGGAAGTAGTAGTAGTAGGAGGAGGACTAGTAGTACCTGGCTAGGGGAAGTCCTCTCTTACCCTGCTCTGTGTATCCCTCCTTTCTGTATAACTAAAACAGCCTTTGCCCACTCCCTTTTGCAGCTATATTAGAGCACAGACCTACATAGTCCTGAGCTGGGGGCTCAGTTAGCCCACCTGGTACCCAGCTACCATGTCTTCTTAGTGTCTCTCCCTAGTCTCAGCAGACCTCTTGTCCTGTAGGTTTTGGCTGAAATACCTGTGTTCTCCCTGACCATGTCCCGTAGCACCTCTCTCTATTAACCCCCTCTATTTTGCTTCCAACAGAGCACCTATCACTCATTAATGGTATTTACTGATCACTGCTCCCCACCCCCCCACACACACCCTAAACCTATGCAATATCTCAGCCACCAGCTACACATGGCCATGGGGTGCTTGAAATGGGACTGGTCTGAACTGACACCTGCTGTGTGTGTAAAACGTACACACAGGATTCCAAGTACTTAGCACATACACAAAGGACATAAAAATATATCATTAAACAATTGCTTGTATATGTTGAAATAACATTTTGGATATACTGGGTTAAATAAAAAATGTTAAACTCACTCTCACCTATGTCTTCTTCCTTTTAATGTACTAGAAAATGCAAAGTCACACATGGTTCACATTGCATCTCTATCGGGCAGTTGCCCTGTGACAATAAGTCCAAGGCTCACTAGCCCATTCACATGTACACTAGCCCATCTTCATGTACAGGCCGGAGACCTCGTGGCTAGGCAGAAGTTCCAGAAAGGTTTGTTGGTTGAATAAATAAATGAGTTGTGAAAAAGAGAACCCGAAGATCTTTTCCCAAATAAAGGTTAACTCATCTATCTATGTTTTGCAAAAGAACTCCCCAGAACAGAGCGCAGAGTTTTCCTTAGTTTCTGAAACCGACCTCCTACTCTGGGGATTCCTAGACTTAGACCCAAGGCTCAACACTCAGGAAGCCCAGAGCGCTACTTCTCCTTTCTCCTACAAACACTGCAGGCCCTGGGAGGAGTGACACCTTCTACACGCCCACCGCGAGCTGGACTTGGGAAGGCACCACCAGCGCCTGATTAGGACTGGCCAGAGTCAGAGCACCGCCAGAGGAGATCGGGAGGATGCACTTCTCTGGGGCGGAGAAGCTGGGGGGCGTGGCTTGGGGGAGGCATGAACGGCTCACAGCAGAGGGGCGGGACTTAGATGAGAGACGCCGAGAAGGGGGCGGAGCCTGGAGGAGGGACAAAGAGCCTGACCTGCGGAAATAAGGCCCAGAGATGGGAGAGTGGGGGCCCGGACTCAGGACAGAGGGCTGGGACTGGGAGGGAGGAGCTGGGTTAGGGGAGCACAAGAAGCAGAGGTAGGACCTCGGAGTAAGGGCAGGACTTCCGCGGGGGCCGGACACGGTCCCGGGGAGGGGAGGGCAGGGACGGAAGAGGCGGGGTCGGGGTGGGTCCGGAGCCCCGAGGGCGTGGCTGGGGGAATAAAATCGCGGCGGCCAAGTGGGGTGTTGCTCGCAGCTGCTGGATCACCGCCTGCTGAGTTTCACTCGCCTCGGAGCACACCATGGCCGGGCACCTCCGCACCCCCCTGCTCCTGCTGGCCGCCCTGGCCCTGACCCTGGCACTGGCTGTGGACTTGGGTCCCAGGGCAAGCCGGAAAAATGGCAAGTCTCCAATGGTGGGCGGCCTGTTGGACGCCGATGTCAACGAGGAGGGCGTGCAGCAGGCGCTGAACTTCGCCCTCAGCGAGTATAACAAGGCGAGCAACGACGCGTACCACAGCCGCGCAATGCGCGTGGTGCGCGTCCGCAAGCAGGTGCGTACCCCTGGGTGCGGCGGGCCGGGCTGTGGGGGCGGGGCGGCCCTGAGCTCTGGGCGCAGCCGCTCGCATCCCCAGCCCGACCCCTACCGGTCAGCCCAGCACCTTGGAGGGATCAGTTTCCGAGCCCCTAGAGGTTGGGTGGGGACTGCGGACGCTCCCTTGCTTCTCAGCGGGCGGTGTCCCTGGTCTTTCTGGTCGCCCACAGCCTGCCTTACGCATGCCTGTCACCGGGAGTGCCTGGGTCACAGCTGGCACACCCCGTCACCCCCATGGCCTTCATCTGTGTTTTCAAACTCCATCTTGGTCAGAGGCAGCGTTGTGGAGGTCAGGGCACCATGCACTTCCCTTGCTTTCGCGCCCAGCGTCTGGGGATCCTGAGGCTCAGTGAGCTGTCAAATAAATGACCATGGGCGAGGGAAAAATGGACCCCACATCTGACTGCCCTCCCGGCCCTGACACTAAATGATTTTTTAAGCACTTTTGTAACTTTTAATTTCAAACTTACAAAGCAGTAGCAACAATAGTGCAATAAAAGCCTTGTAGATTCTGCACCTAGTTTCCTTATATGTTAAAGATTTTGCCATTTTGCTTTACACGGGGCACATACGTTTGTGTACGGGGATATATGTATTTGTTCCTGAGTCTTTGGAGAGTTAACACCTCAGTGTGTATTTCGTAGAAACAGGGGTGTTTTCTGACATACCCATAATAACGCTTTGGGAATCAGAACCAACCCTGACACAGTTACCAGATTCATAGCCCTTTCTCAGATGTCACTGATTGTCCCACTGATGTCCTTTATAGCCCAAGACTGCCAGGCTATGTGCTGCAGCCACTGTCCTGCAACTTACTTTACTCTGGAGCAGCCCCTCCCTCTATGAACTTGACATTTCTGGAGGATCCAGCCAGTCCTGGTGCACACTGGGTCTCAGTTTAGGTTTCCCCAAGGAAACCTGAAGGTGATTGGGGTCATTCAGAAGAGACCCGTTCTTCTCCAAGCCTCCTCTCAACAGGTTCCACTAAACTAACCTAGCCTCCATATCCTCAATCTGCCAAGAGTTTGGGGCCCACACCAAATATCCTCCCTGAGCACCCAGAGGCTGTCAGCAAACACAGATGGGTCGAGGAGCTGGCCTGTGATACTCAGTGCATCTCAGAGCAGAGGGTCAGGCATATGAATTCAAACTGGTCCAGACATGCTGGTGGAAAGGCCCCTGGAGTGTTACTTCCCTCCACAGGGCACGTACATGGAGCAGCCTCGCATGTAGGCCATCATACTCCCTACCCCAGTATGGCCCCACCATCACCAACACCCAGAGGATAAGGTGGGTGAACTGCTCCTGACCCCTGCTTCTGCCAGCCTGTCCTGGAATTCTGGTATGCTTCTATCCTGTATTTTCAGGTGTAAAAGACAGGTGTATGATACACTTCAGAAATACTACCATAAAAAATCACAGTGAAGCATCTGCCTTCAGCTCAGGTCACTATCCCAGAGTCCTGAGATCTAGTCCCCCATTGGGCTTCCTGCTCAGTGGGGGGAGTCTGCTTCTCCCTCTCCTACTTTCCACTGCTTGTGTTCCCTTTCTAGCTGTGTCTGTCTCTATCAAATAAATAAATACAATCTTTAAAAAAACACACACACACACTTAAGGACGTTTGGGTGGCTCAGTTAAGCATCTGTCTTTGGCTCAGGTCATGATCCCAGGGTCCTGGGCTTGAGCCTCACATCGAGCTACCTGCTTGGCCTGAAGCCTGCTTCTCCCTCTACTTATGCCTGCAGCTCCCCCTGCTTGTGCACTCTCTCTGTCAAATAAATAAATTTAAAATTCTTTAAAAAAAAATCATACTAAAAAGGTAGGCATTCCAGGGGCAGTGTCTTAATTAGCCTAAAACGTGTGTGCATGTGTATGTGTATGAGCACACGGATGCATGAGAGAAAGGCTCATTTCCTATTGTGAAATGAGGGAGTAAATAAACCTTTGTTATGCTGCAGAAATGTGAAGATCTATAGGGTTGACCCTATTAATTGGATTTAGCTTAAGTGTATAACACAACTGTCTTCCTGAGTCAGACCCACTCTGCTCCAGCACAGAGCCCTGGCTGTGTGCTCAGATCCAGCCCTGGCTCCTGGCACTGGAGAGTTTATTACTCAATACTCATGCTGGTCCCTGGCTTCCACTTTCTCTTTCCTGCCTCTCCTCCTGCCAGGGTGCCTGAGACCTTCTGGAACCCTTCTTTGAACAAGTTACAATGAGGGTCTGGGCCCAGTTGCTGGACTGGCCTTCAGAAGGTGGCTTTGGTTTTCTGGGATACCTGAAAGGTAACCCAGGCCTCCCGCTGTGGTGGCTTCTGGTAATCATGCAGGGGAGAGGGGGATCCTAAGCTGCTGATCCTAAAGACTTGTGTGCCATGTTTGAAAAGTCAGATGGTGAGTGGACCAGCCCTCAGAAGGTACCTTTGGTTTTCTGGGATAACTGCTTTGACAGCAGTGAATTCTGGTATAAGGGCTCAGTAGCAGAAGGTGCCCGTGTGCGAAATTGGTCAGTATTATAAACAGGTTATGTTCTTGACATGTGCAGGTCGTGGCTGGATTGAACTACTTCTTGGAGGTGGAGATTGGACGAACCAGATGTACAAAGTCTCAGCCCAACTTGGACAGCTGTCCCTTTCATGACCAGCCACACCTGATGAGGGTATGTGCCTGTGGGGCACATGGTGTGTGAAGTGCTGGGGGTGTGGATGTGCATGTGTCAGGGTGCACGTGGGGGAAGGGCGTATGTGTGTGCACATGACCAGTTTGAGTTTCTGAGTGGGTTTTAGCTGGTGAATTGGGGCACCATGTGCTGTGTGGGTTGTGGCCTGTCAGATAAGGAGCAGCTATGGGGTGTTTGCTGGGGAAAGAGATGAACCCTTAATCCCAGCCTCAGCTACCTGAACAGATTAGAGGGAATTAGAGGTCTATGAGCAGCCCAGATCCTCTGGTCTTGCCCTGCTTACCAAATACTAGTCTCTCTCATAGGGAAGGCCTTGGGGTAGGGAGGGGCACACTCTCCCCATAGCTACCCCATTCTGTGTCTTTACGTGTTTCAGAACTCTGATCCTAGCCCCTCGATTCTTCCTGCTGCACCTGTCTTAGTGCTGGACCACTGGAGGTGCAGGGGACCAGGGGGCAGCACCCTGTCCCTCAGGGGCTCTGATCTTGCACAGGCTGCTCCTTAAAGGGATGTGCAGGGGGATGAGTTTGTGGGATACTGCTGATTGGAGTCAGGGGGCAGGATCTTATGTCTTGGACTTACGGGATGGGTGGGGTAAATGAGAGGTCACTGCCAACCCCTGTTTGTTGTTCTGGGCGTCAGCAAGGTGGGAACTGAGAATCCCACCACCACCCTTCCTCACCCCCACTTCTGACACCTTAAGGCTGGGCATGTTCCTTTTCCATTGCAGCCCTAACTATCCTTCTCTCTTCCCTTTTACAGAAAACGCTCTGCTCTTTCCAGATATACACTGTCCCCTGGCTGGGCAAGACCTCCTTGGTGAAGTCCAGCTGCCAGGATGCATAGAGGACCCTATGACAGGCTGGGCCACTCAACCCCCTTTCTCCCATCCCTATCCCCTTGTAGAGCTCCTAACCTTTAGAAGGTTGGCTTTGTCCAAGTGACAGCCCCTCAGTGTTGTAGTCCCAAGGGGCAAATGGAGAATTATTCTGGGGGCATTTTTTGAACAGCTAAGCAACTGTAACTCCTTTAATTCCTTTCCAAATGCACCAGTATGTAGTACATGTATTCTGTTCTATCTCAATAAAATGTAACATCAGCTACTTCTTGAGTTATTTATTGTCTTGGGAATTTATACAGAAGGGTCTGGGCCATGCCTTTAAGAGTTCTCCCACTGACTATAGAGGCCAGACAAGGAGCAGAGAGCTGACAGGTTCCTGGAGAGGAAGTTGGGGGTGCATGCTGCCACTTTGGGGATGACTGAGAAAGGAGCAGGCTGGGAACCCAGGCCTCCTGCTATGGTGGCTCCTGGAAGCCATGCAGGGGAGAGAAAGGGACCTAAGCTGCTGATTCTAAAGACGTGGCTGCTGTGTTCGAAAAGAAGTCAGGTGGTGAGTGGACTGGACAGGAGGGAGGGGTTGGATGGAACCCATAGCCCAGGGCCACCCTAAGCAGGGCTCTACCAAGTCATTTCAGCCATATGTGCTGAGATCACACTTCTGGGCTGATTTTCATTAGTCAAGTTCTTTAGAGACTAAATAAATAATGTTTTATGTCTACTTCTTCAAAAGCCTGCAGGCACCTGCGAGTGACAAAGACAAAGTATATGGTGTATGTAAAGCTATTAGAGAAATACCCATCAGAATCAAGATCAAGACAATCAGAACCAGAAGTGAAATAGACTGAAAACAACACCTTCATTGGTTTCCAAGAAGTGGTTTCTAAAGTGTTTTACGGATTTGAGCCCTGCCTGTTTCTGGGATCCCATTTAAAATCAGTCCTTGTGCTTCATGTAAAGGATGTAGAACTGAAACTATAAACAGGATTGACATAGAGTCGGCTTGTTGCTTATGCTGAAGTTTTGGAATTAATAACCACCATTCTGGAGATGGGTGGATACCTCAGAACTCCAGTAGGAAATGTCCAGTCTTAAACAAAAGAGATAAACACACACCCAGCCCCCTGTGCTGCCCTTGTAATAGCCATTCACTGCAAAGGGGTGAAGCTGTCTTATAGCACTGGTAGTGCTGGGGCCATGTGCCCCTCCTGCCCCATGGATGAAGCCTTGTGATATGCTGCTCTGAACACAGAAGGTGAAATTACAAAGGGAACCCCCCCCCAAGATGGCCCGGAGTCCCAGGGCTCCAGGAACAGCTGCTATGCCAGGCAAAGGTGAACCCAGCACAATGCTGGGAAGGGGTGGGATGGGGACCGACCCTCCAGGTGGCTAGCTGGGCCCCAGCAGGATTGTGTGCCTTGTCTCGTCTCATATTCACCATTATGAAAGAAGAGGCACAATTGCTAAGAGAGTCCTTCAAAATAGGGTCCACAGGACATGGACAAAGTAGGGCCTGTGCACCACTGTCTTCAGTTTCGGTTCCCTGAGCACTGGTCAGTTGGAACTGTACCACCTGGAACACAGCCTTCCACTTTGGACCTAAATAGAGATACTGTAACACCTATTTGCCATATAGCCAATGATGTATGAGATAGTGTGAACTCTGCCAGCACCAAGCAGTCTTTGAAAACAAGTCATGAAATACGGGTTTTGCCTCCATAAACCTTAACTTGCAGCTCCAAGTTGGGGGCACACTTTGGATTTCAGTGGCCTCTGTGTCTCCTCGATCAGAATCTTTAAGACCCCAAATAAACACTCTGGTTGCCTGACAGTCTCTTCCTGATGGACACCATGCTTAGCGGAAGAGGTCAGGGTCAGAGAGACAAAGCACTGCCCCCAGGACTTTTGAGGTGGAGTATGAGCCTGGACATCATCCCTGCAAGGGTACATGGACTTGGAGATGTGTTGGTGGGGTTGGGGAAACTCTGGCAGAGCAGACAGGACAGGGAAGTGGTATCCTGGGGCTAAGGCCTCCCTGCACAGTCTTTTCTACCTTGATGAAAAATCTTGGGTTTATACAAACAACCAGCATGCAGACACCACACCGAAATGCTGATTTTCTGCAAAGCCATCGTTTTGTGGACACATTTCCAATTCTCTTTTGCTTGTGGAAGTGGGGGGTGGGGAGTGGAGCTTGGCTTATCTGAAGCTCTCCACACCTCTCACCACTAGGCTTTGTGTCCCACAGCTCACACTACAGGGGTTCAGGTTGGTCCCACCCTGGGTGCCCCAAGGTAATGGTGGGCCTACAGATGCTATAAGCCTGGGGCTCTGGGTGAAGTGGTATGACTAAGGTGGCCCTGTGACTTGATGGCACGTAGACCAGTGTGTCTACAGGTGGAATCAGAGCCCCAGCAACTTTTATCTGCATGATTTTTAAAATTTATTTTAAATGTATCATTTATGAAAATTACATAAATAGCTTTAGCATAGTGCTGGGCTCTGAATAAACACTAGGTTTTTGGCATTTTCTTCATTGATCTGATTACATATTGTAATCATAATCTTTGACACTCCTTCCACTGAGAGGTGGGGTCTGTGAGCTGCATCTTGACTCCCGGTTGGGGAACATCATCGAAAAGTTGTGCCAGGATTAACCTGTGAGCTGGACCTGGGCACTTGGAGGCTCCTCACCCCACTCCCCTGCCATGGGAATGTGGGTTCCACTGGCTTTTTCTGCTCCCTGAGACTGCTCTAAAGACACAGTGGTATTGAAGGAGATAGTGATGTGGCACTGAGACCATCCGAATGGTGTATGTGACTGACCCCAGTTACAGCCTCTTTTATAAACTTTAAAAAATTTGGCAGATGAGTGAAGGGTCCATACAACTTGCTGCCACTTAAGAGAAGCCATGAGCCTTCCCTTTGCTTATGAAAACTGCCATTTATCAGCCTGGAGGGACCTGCTGCTTCTCACCCTCTCCCTGCCCTCTGAGTAGAGGGACAGTCTCAGATTATACCAAGGAAGCTTCCAAGAGGGCTGTGAACCACCCACCACTCTACGTGAGTTTGTGCAGGCTTCAAGAGGGCAGAGGAAGTGACCTTGTGATCTCCAAGGCAGGGCCCAAGACAATCCCAACTTCTGCCAGCATTCCTGGACATTTGCCTTATGGGACACCAGCATCCCTCTAAGGAGCCTGACTCCCCAGTATCTTTGTGTTGGAGATGCCCCCCCTGCAGGTACCTGCTTGCACACCCCAGCTGAGCTGCTGCCCAAGTGAATGGGTCACCATGGACATGCAGCCCGACTGAGCTCTCAGTGACTGTGACCCTGCCTGTCATCTATCTGCAGTCACAGGAGAGCCCCCCAAGCAAGAACTGCTCACCTGTTTCCTTCCCAAAGGGTTCACAAAGCCTTGAGCAAGAGAAAATGGTTGTTTTACCACACCTCCCAGCATTAGCGTGATGTGTCACACAGCAGTAGTGTCTGGGAAATACCAGTGCATGTGTGTGCATGTGCATGTGCATGTGCCTGCATGGGTGTGTATGTACACACACGTGTTGAATGGGTTGAAGCACAGGCACCTAGAGCCAGATGCCCTGGGTGAGAAGAATGCCACAGGCTGTGTGACCTGCCCGAGCTCCTTACTCTCTCTGAGCCTCACTTGTTACCAGCAAAGGGACAATGATAGCAGGAGTCCCCCCCTTATGGGGTTATGGAAATTAATATGTCCTTATCTGTAAAGCACTTCGAACAGTTCAGTTTGTCACATAAATACATATTTTTATACCAGTCAGAATATTAATAGCTTCTAATTCTTTTTGGTATAAGAGTTTTAATTTCATTTTTCAAATGACATTATTAGCTTTCTTTTTTTTTTCTGTAAGGTTTCCAAGAATTGCTTCAAAAGGTCATCTTTTATATACTGAATTCCTATAACATCTATATTTCTGTCTTAAATCTAGCTGAGTTTATTTTTCTGTGCTAATACTCCATTTAAAATATAATAATATCTCCTAGGTAAGGACCATTCTCTTTATTCTTTTCTAAATTTTGTTCCTGAATATTCTGTATTTATTCTCCTTGATGAAATTTTTTTTTCCAGTTCATAAAGTAGAATTACTGTGTTTTGAACTAGGACTATATTGAAAGGTGAAAGATCCCCCCGGGGCTTCAAGCACCCCGGAATGGACCCCTTCTCAGGAGGAGACCCCTGGACCCAAAAACCGAGCCGAGTCCACTGGTCAGATGCAAACAGCACGAGGTTTATTGAGTAGACACAGGTACCTGCGGGCGGTCAAGTCTTAGGAGGACTCGCGCGCCAGCCCTTTGTTTAGGGCCTTTTTATGGGGTTCGGGGAAGCGAGCGCATACATACAGAAGCAGAAACATAGTTACAAGGTTCTTATTGGCTGGTTTGAATGTAAGGCATACTCGGTGTTTGTAGATTGGCTTTGAAGGACCCCGGCGCGCGAAGAGAAAGGTGGGGAGAGGGAGTGAGGAGGGGGAGTGGACCTTATTACTTAGCAGAGAAACATCCTGCCTACGTGACTAGGTCCACATACTTAGGCGACCCCCCTTGCCCACATACCTAGGCGACCCCCCTTGCCTACGTGACTATCTGTGCGTTATAAGCCGCGCGCGGCAAGCGTACCTATCTCCCCCGCAACATGCCGTTGCCCCTCCTAGCTCCAGGGCTGTGCTGAGATAAGGGAGGATTGTCCAAGTAGGGGGAAGGGAAGAGGGGTCTCTTCAAAGGAATATTCTGATTAGGGAGGAAAAAAGACAACATTTAATATTTGAGCTTTTCATTTTAGAATGTCATATATTTTGCAATGTATTTATGCTTTTATTATGTCCTCTAGTAGTATAAAGTTTTTATGTATCTTTCATATTTCCTGTGAAATCTATGCCTGGATATTTTACATTTATCATGAGCATAACCCAATTTGATTTCCTGGCAAAGTACAGTTACTTCTAAAACACCTGCCTCTAAATCTGCTTTTGACATCAGGTATCTCTGCAGATGTTCAGCCCAGCCCCCTGGATTCCTAGTAAATAAAACACAACCAAACAAAACTAAATGAAAATCCCCTTCACCCAAAGCATATGTTAGGCCTGTGAACTTTTGTGTAGATTTCAGGCAGTCAGCAGGTTTTTTCTACCCCAGCAGTGGCATCTCTGATTTGGCAATACCCTTGGTCTCACTTCCAGAGGTGGTTGTCATTTACCCTTCATTCCACTGAGGTATTGACCTTATTTGTCTCACTGTTTCCTCTTTCCCTTAGCATTTTCCATTTGTCCACCCATCCCTTCCCTCCAAATCCCTCAGAAGGTTCAAATCCTCCCTATGTAGGGTAGAACAGTTCAGCCCTTTCTAAATTTCCCCACAGCCATGAAGGTGTTCAGAAAATAAATGGCTTCCTGGTGAACAAGAGCCAACATTTTGGTGAGTTACTTTTAATCATGAAGATCAATGCTTATTTTTCTTTTACTCAAATCCAGTCCCCTGAGGAATAGACAAAAAAAAAAAAAAAGTCCACCCTTCCTGAATGGCTATTAGCTGATAGGCGGTGCTGAGGACTGTTTACCCCATAGGCTGTGTGCATTCCTCACTGGTCATACTGTCCACATGAAAGCAACGTCATCAAACAGCTCCAGAGGTTAGTGCTGACTCACAACCAATGGCAGCCTGACCTCTTTTTGATAATAACCAGGAGGCCATCCAGATGATGATGCATCCTCCTTCCCCTCCCTCCACCAGTTTCCAGAGAAGCTGACACTACCATTTGGGCCATGACTTGGAGAATATGATCTCCGCTAAAGCAGTCAGAGCAGCCAGTCACCTCCAAGCCTTAGTGACTGGCTTAAAGATGGCTTGTGACAGAAGTCTGGCCACTTTTGGATCATGAGACTTCATCGTGGTTGGTGGAATTTTCTTCCAACTATTTGAATAGTAGGCTCTCTCTTTTTGGCTATGCATGAAGATGAGAAGACAGGAGGTCCAGAGCAGCTGTTTGAAAACAAAGTCAAATTACAGGGGGCATCAGAATTGAGGCGAGAGACAGCAAACATGAGTCCCTATTTCTAGCAGGGACAGATGTCTGCTATGCCCCAGTAATGGGTCTGTGATCAAAGGAGTGAGATTGATACAAAGCGAAGGTCAAGCTAAGCTTTATTTCGAGCCAAGCATCAAGAATCAAACTGACTGGCCAGGGCAACACCTCTTACAGAGAGGGCGACCCTGCTCTCCTTTACGGACTAGCTTTTAAGGGCAAAGGCCATGTGGTTGGGTCTGGCCACGCACAGGTGGCCAATGAAATTGTAACACACAGAGAAAGCTGCACAGTGATGCTAGTTGACCCATTAAATTACAATTTACCCTATAGTAGACATTTGACCCAGCCTATCACCTTGGTTAGGAATGGTGCTCAAAGGACTCCCAAAGGGCGGGGCCCATACTCCTTGGTAGCTAGGGAGATAGTATGCAACTCCCCACTGACTGGATGTCTCCACCTGGCCTGACCCATCCTTGTGCTTTGTTACCTGAGGCTGGTTTCCGGGACTTGTTTTTAAGTAAGTCCCCTGGGGGAAGGGGAGCAGGAACAGTTTAAGGGTTAAACAACAAGGTTAGCTAAAATATAAAAATATAAAATAGGTCCTTACAATATCAACCCTTCCTCTAGACACCCTGGTTATGTGAAACAATTGTCCCCCTTCTTTGGCCTGTCAGGTTGGGTTTTCCAGCTGTAACAGCTCAAAGTCCAAAAACCTAAACAAAACAAAAAAAATTACCTGGGCCTCCCCCATTGCACCCTCCTAGGGGCCCATCAACAAAACTTTGGCCCAGAAATCAGTGTCTCATTTGCAATCAACTGAAAAACTATCCTCAAAGGAGGGCTCTCCAGATGGACCACCCCCAGGATTGATGAGACTATATTAAGAGATTCTCCAGTGAAGTCTTAGTAGTTATTTCTTAAATGGCCAAAGGGGAACTAATGTTAAAATTAAGGGAAAACCTTGGCGAATTCTGGTAGACAGCAAGGCTACACTCCCTACTTTAAACCCACTTGCTCCAGAGCCTACAGATGGCCTTCTGGGAAACTTGGCAGAAGCCAGGAAAGGTTAAGAATTCCTACAAAAGTCCATTCCTCCTGGATTTCTGCCCTTAGTATCTAGTCAAGGGAGGAAGGCAAAATTTCATGTCCTTTCATTTCCAAGTTCAGACTCCTGCGAATATGGTTTATGGGTGTCCATTGGCTATTAATCACTTTCTTTCTCAGGAGATGAGGGAACAGAAGGCAAAGCAGAAGCTGACACTCCAAATTGCCCCCCTCCCATGGATAGATGTGACATTCCTCATGCACTCCTAGCTGCCTTAATGCTAAGGAAAGGATAAACAAAGTTACAGAGATCACAATCCTGCAAGACATGAGTCTTCCTAGTTTACAAAAGTCTTAGTGATCTACCAGAACAAAGCATTTCTATCAATAACCTAGCTTCTAGAAGGAAATGTAGATACAATTAAATGTCGTTATAATCTGCAACCAATTGACAAATGCTTGAAGTGGGCAGAGCATTATGTTCCTCCAGGAAGTTTCAATTATCTTCATGTTAATGCCTTGCTGGAGGGAAAACCTAACAATAATGGCAAGGTCTCTAGTATCTTTGATATCTTGTAGGTGCTCTTTAGCACATGAAACTTCTTTTTAAACATCCCTCTTTCCTTACTTCCTCCAACCCCATAGTGTATCATCAGCCACCCCGAACAAACCCTGTGCAGCCACTCTTTCTGCCCACAGGTCCTGTCCCTGTGCTTTAATAAACCATCATTTTGCATCGAAGATGTCACAAAACTTCTTGGTCCTTGGCTCTGACTCCAACTCACTGAACTTCATCTGTATTCCAAAACCACATCATCGGGGACAACTATTACCTTCTTATTCTGTGTCTTGAGAATTTGCCTTGTCCACCATCAGGTTGGAGGCGCCCAAAGTATGGCCAGAAATATGGACTGCACTCCATTTGCAGCTAAAGTCCTACCAACCATTGCCAGCTCTCAGGGAAATTATGTAAGTCTTTCTTCCTTTTGGTTATACTTGAGCTTTATATCTTGGGAGAGTGTTATCTTTCACACCCTGTTGGGAGGTATTTCTTAGAACCATGGAACTGTTCAACACTGCCAGGAATATTTACTGTTTGTCCCAGATGAAACCTGGCAAGATATTTGAAAGGATTTTTTTGAAATAGTTCTGTGGTCAGAAGTTGGCCAGATTGGAAACTAATATTTTGAGGCTGATGGAAAATTTTCAGCCTTATTCCCTAAGCTAAATTAACTAGGTACCCAGAGGGAAAAACAGGTATTCTGAAGACAAATGGTTCTAAATACAGAACACAGGAATTTTTTTATCCCTATTTTTGTTGGAGATTTGGCTCCCTGATATAAAAAAGCAAATTGGAGATAATACAGTGGATGACTGTCTCAGTCCCTTTATAACATTCAGGTGGCAAATCAATTCTTTGAGGAATTAAAACAATTACCTTATTTTATAAATTGAGTTTTTACAACAACAGAAATGCAGAAAGGGCCCACTCACCTAAGCAATTCAAAGCCCGCCCATCCTTTTTCACAATCACAATTCTCCCCTAATCATCTCAAAAGGCTTGTAGGCATGGTAAAATATCTGGACTTAGGAAACAAAAATCCTCCTGCAGGAACTTGAATTATTTTCCTGTGCCTTTGAGATGTAAATTTTCTATGATCTTCTCTAGGAATGTTCTACATCTTCGACATACTAATTTCAGGTAGGTAAGTCTTATCAGAAGGGAAATAAAGGCTAATATAGGCAAATATAATTTTAAAATCTTTGGCACAAATATTGCTAAAAAGCTTAAACTATCTGAGCAGATAGCCTTAAATTATTCCATCTGCCAGAACATAGTTTGAACCCAACTGTACTTGTAAAAACTAGTGAGATTGGCACCATGGTACCTGTTCCACAGCTAAAATTTTAAAACAGAAGCTAGAAAATCTCTGTATCTGTCTGTATGTATTATACATGTTACAGATGTGTGGGCTTTTGGACCTCAGATGGTATTTAAATTAAAATAAAATAAAATTTAATTTGTAAAGAGCTCTATTTAATTGGCTTAGAGAAAATAAGTACTCTATAAATTAAGTATACTCTATAGAAATATACTCAAATACAGAAACAAATGTTTTTCAAGTTCATGTGGTCTATATTAATCTTCAGTAAATAAAAAAGTTTGCTGGTTTAGTTAAAACAGCTATGTCTTCAGAGTTACCAGCATTAAATACAAATGCGGACATGTAACTTTTGTTCTACCTAGGTTTCCAGAAGTCAAAAAAGCTCATTTTGTATTGTAAGGGCCTATTTAGCCAGAGCAGCTCCACCTCGGTTGAACAGACATTTTGTTGTTTATGCTGTAAACGTTAAATTGACCCTGCCCCCACCAGGGGAACTTACTTAAAAGCAAGTCCGGGAAACTAGTAAAATATGGTTGGCCAGTCCCTCATAACAGAGCCCCAATACAAGGGTGGGTCAGGTCAGGTGGAGATAACAGAGCCTGAATGCAGGGATGAGTCAAATGCAGGGATGAGTCGGGTCAGATGGAGACATCCAATCAGTGGAGTATGCATATTGTCTCCCTAGCTACCAAGGAGTGTTGGTACCACCTTTTCGGTGCCAATTCTGACCAAAGAGATAGACTAGTTCAAATAGCTACTGTGGAATGAATTGTAGTTCAATTGGCCACCCATGTGTGACCTAGCATGACTGTGCAGCTTTCTCTGTGTGTTGCAATCTCATTGGCCACCTGTGTGTGGCCACGCTCAACCACATGGCCTTTGCTCTATGAAAGTTAGTCTGTAAGGATGGGAGGGGTTGCCCTCTCTGTAAGAGGCGGCCCCAAAAGGTCAGTTTGATTCTCAATGCTTGGAACAAAATAAAGCTTTGCTTTGTGGGGTCCATGGTCAAAGGAGTGAGACTGATACAAAGCGAAGGTCAAGCAAAGCTTTATTTAGAGCCAAGCATCAAGAATCAAACTGACTGGGGTGCCTGGGTGGCTCAGTGGTTAAGCCTGTGCCTTCAGCTCGGGTCATAATTTCAGGATCCTGGAATTGAGCCCTACATCAGGCTCTCTGCTCAGCGGGGAGCCTGCTTCCCCCCACTCTCTCTGCCTGCCTCTCTGCCTACTTGTGATCTCTCTCTCTCTCTCTGTCAAATAAATAAAATCCTTTAAAAAAAAAAAAAATCAAACTGACCAGCCAGGGGCATCTCTTGCAAAGAGGCGACAACCCTCTGCCTTACAAACTAGCTTTTTAAAAAAAAAAAAAAAAGATTTTATTCATTTATTTGACAGACAGAGATCACAAGTAGGCAGAGCAGCAGGCAGAGAGAGAGGTGGAAGCAGGCTCCCTGCTGAGCAGAAAGCCCGATATGGGGCTCCATCCCAGAACCCTGAGACCATGACCTGGGCCGAAGGCAGAGGCTTAACCTACTGAGCCACCCAGGTACCCTTACAGACTAGCTTATATAGAGCAAAGGCCATGTGGTTGGGCCTGGCCACACACAGGTGGTCAATGAGATTGTAACACACAGAGAAAGCTGCACAGTCAGGCTAGGTCCCACATGGGTGGCCAATTGAATTATAATTTACCCCATAGTAGATATTTGAACTAGCCCATCACCCTGGTCAGAATGGGCGCCAAAAAGGCACCCAAAGGGTGGGACCCATACTCCTTGGTAGCTAGGAGAGAGTATGTGCCCCCACTGATTGAATTCCTCCACCTGGCCTGACCCACCCTTGTATTTGGGCTTTGTTACCTGGGACTGGTTTCCAGGACTTGTTTTTGAGTAAGTTCCCTGAAGTGGGGGGGCGGGTGGGGGGAGGTCAGGATGGAGCTGCTCTGGCTAAATAGGCCCTTACAGCTTGACCTTCACTTTGTATCAGTCTTGCTCCTTTGATTACCGACCTAACAGTATCTGTTAACAAAATCTGTTAACAAGAAAGATTGCTTAAGATGATGTTAATTGTTTAGTGTCTCAGGAATTCTTTTTATTTAAAAAAAAAAGCTATGCATGATTTAGAACAGGTAAATTAGATATAAGTAAGATGTATGTTTATAAATTAATTTTTCTACTATGTTTAGGAAAATATTTTTGTTAATTCTGATGTAGGAATGACGTTAGAGCTTGATGCCCACGGCCAAGAATATTCTTGAGACGTCTTTGGTGCAAAATGGTCATTTATTAAAGCTAGGGGACAGGATTTGTGGCCAGAGAGCTGCTGTGCCAGGGCTGTGAGGGGCGGCTGATTATACACTATAGAGTTGGGGGAGGTAAGGAAAAAGGGAGGTATCTTTTATATGCTAAAGAGCACCTACTAGATACCCAAGATACTGGAGGTCTTGCCATTGTCAAGGTTGTTTTTTCTTCTCTACCAAGGTATTAACATTAAGGTAGTTAGGAAATTCCTGGAAGAATGCCATACATGCCTCACCCAGTATTGGGGGGTGTGGGGAGGTTGCAGGGTGTCAGCTTATCCTTTGTCTTCCCCCAGCTTCTGTTACCTCATCATTTACCCCCGAACAACTTGACCTTTAAATCTTTAAGGCTATTGAAGGAGGAAGGGTCTTATCTTCCTGCTGAATAGGGGTGTAGAGTTATCCCTATCTATGGGTCAATACTGGTCAGTTGGGGAATGTACGGTAGGGGAGTTACAAAAGGGGGACGCATCTAAGTCTGAAGCCAGCAACATATGAATCTCCTTGAGAAGAAAAGATCATCTGTTAGCTAGAAAGGATCGTCTGTTAGCTAGAAGCTAGTGAAGGAGCCTTGGCATTAGGAATGGAGACACCAAAAATAACAAAATAAGGCTAATATTTTAACTGAGAATCAGAAGTCCAAATAAAAGACCTTTGATAGTTTTGACCTTTGATGCTGTTCCTCCAGTCCAGAAGTTTAAAGCAATCACTAAAAGAAAGAGATAATTTAGTGTCAGCTTTGAGTATTCACGTCAGTTAGAAACCCAGAAGTATTTTTTGGTAATCTGGACTGGTAATCTGGTAATTTGGTAATTACCAAATCTGGTAATTTGGTAATCTGGACATAAAAACATTCTGTTTTTATGCTAGCAGCAAGTTTCACCTTGTGTAACAGTTAAAACATTTTATTCCATTCCATTATGTAGAACCACTTCACACACCTGTGTTAATTTTATATTTAGTGGAGAAATGCTTTGACTGTCCTTTAAAGCTTTGACCATGTAATTAAGAGTTTCCATGTATCAAGCAATGTTCTCCAGTGTCAAAGAGGTACCAAAGATGAATGCTAGATGGTTGTACCAATGTAACACAAACCATGTCCACCATTGTTTTAAATTTAGAAGGTTATGTCCAGACAAAAACCCAGAGTACAGTGGTCTATCTAGCCTGGGGGAAGCCATGGTCACAAGTTAGAGTCACATAATCATTGGGTCCCAGCCAGGAGCCATTCATATAATACTGGGCCTCTTTGAAGTATAGTCAGAATTTCAAGGGCTACTCAGTTTTGGAGGGCCATTCTTTGAACATGGAGTCATTTTAGGCCCATATTGGATTAGAGAGTTATGGCTTAATAATCCCATATTTGGGGGGGGACAAGATGGCGGGGTACTAGGAAGAGGCGTCTTTTCAGCTGGTACCCCAAAGTGAGCTGATTACCTACCAAAGAACTCTGATCACCCATGAAATCAGCCTGAGATCAGAATTATACACGTCTGGACCTCTACAGGGAAGAAGACGCCAGTGAGCAGGTAAAGCGGAATGGGAACAGCGGACTGATATCGGAAGATAAAAGGGGGAGGGAGCCACCAGAGGCGACCGGTGGGAAAGTCATACCCCGATACGAGCGAGAGCGCCCTGCGTCTGGGGACCAGCATTAACTCGGAGACTGGTTGAAAGCACTCCAAAAGAGCAAAGGATCGCGGGGGCGGCTAGGGACAGGGGCTTGAGTCCCCGGTCCCAGACGGACTCCCCGGCGCGGAGACAGAGAGAGTGCGGCGGAGAAACCGGCTCCTGGTCCCTAAGCCGCCAGCGTGCCCCAGAGCGCGGGGTTCCGGCTCCTGTGAGGGGATGGGAGCCGGTCTGCAGAACGCGCGCTAGCCCTACCACAAAGCTTGAGATGCGCGTGCACGTCGCTCCAGCTCTCCTGGGTTTCTAAGGCCCTGGGGCGCTTCTTGACCCGGGCCATTGTTTCAAAGTCTAAGCCGCGCGCCCGCGAAACTCTTCCCCGGACAGAGGCGCGCAAAAGCCCAGCCTGCGGCTTACGGACCAGCGCCCCGTTCTCAGTGCCCCAGACGCGCGCCCGACCCACAGCCGCCTCTGAAAAGAGGTGCGCGCAAGCCGGGCACTCCCAGCCCCGGCCAGCGGCAAAATCTCAGTGTGCGATCGCTGCTTGGAACCTCTCTGGCGGTCAGGAGCTCCCAGACAGCCGCCACTGCCTTGGCTTTGGGGACGAGCAAGAGATCCTGCGCCCCCAGGGTCTCCAACTTGGAACCTGCACTGCCAGCGTCCAAGGGGGAATTTATTCAGCTTCTGCACCCAGACTGAGGCTTCTGAGACGGAGATCAGGAAGTGCTCCAGGGTGCACCTTGACTGCACCAGAGTTGATACATCCAGCTACATCTGTTCAGTCTTCTCCCACCAAAATGACTAGGAGGAGGAATGCCCAACAGAAGAAAAATACAGAGGATGGACCTTCTGCAACAGAGCTAACGGCTATCAACATAGACAATATGTCGGAAAGAGAATTCAGGCTAACAATTATCCAGGCAATAGCTAGGTTGGAGAAAGCCATGGATGACCAAACAGAATTGATTAGAGCCGAACTGAAAGCGACCAGACAGGATGTTCACAATGTTAGGGCGGAGCTTAAAGCTACCAGGGAGGAGGTCCACAATGCTCTCAATGAGTTCCAATCCAATCTAAACTCTCTCAAAGCTAGGGTAACTGAGACAGAAGATAGAATTAGTGATCTGGAAGACAAACAGATAGAGAGAAAGGATCAGGAGGAAGCCTGGAACAAACAGCTTAGATCCCACGAAAGCAGAATTAGGGAAATAAGTGATGCCATGAAGCGTTCCAACGTCAGAATTATTGGAATTCCCGAAGGGGAGGAGAAAGAAAGAAGTCTAGAAGATGTCGTGGAACAAGTCCTTCATGAAAACTTTCCGAATCTCGCGAATGAAACCAGCGTTCATGTACTAGAGGCTGAACGGTCTCCACCCAAGATTATACACTCCAAAAAAACATCACGACACCTGATAGTCAAATTGAGAAATTATAATTGTAGGTATAATCTCTTGAAAGCCGCCAGGGCAAAGAGGCTCCTTACTTACAGAGGGAAGCCCATCAGAATAACGTCAGACCTGTCCACAGAGACCTGGCAAGCCAGAAGAGGCTGGCAAGATATATTCAGGGCACTAAATGAGAAGAACATGCAGCCAAGAATACTTTATCCAGCAAGACTGACATTCAAAATGGATGGAGAGATAAAGAGTTTCCAAGACCGGCAAGACTTAAAAGACTATGCAACCACCAAGCCGATACTGCAGGAAATATTAAGGGGGGTTCTATAAAAGAGGAAAAATCCCAAGAATAGCATTGAACAGAAATATAGAGACAGTCTACAGGAAGAAAGACTTCAAAGGTAACTCGATGTCAATAAAAACGTATCTATCAATAATCACTCTCAATGTGAATGGCCTAAATGCACCCATAAAACGGCACAGGGTTGCAGATTGGATAAAACGACAGGACCCATCCATATGCTGTCTACAAGAGACCCATTTTGAACCTAAAGATACACGCAGATTGAAAGTGAAGGGGTGGAGAAGCATCTTTCATGCCAATGGGACTCAAAAGAAGGCTGGGGTAGCGATTCTCATATCAGATAAATTAGACTTCAAACTAAAGACTGTAGTCAGAGATACAGAAGGACACTACATAATCCTTAAAGGGACTATCCACCAAGATGATCTAACAATTGTAAATATCTATGCTCCCAATATGGGAGCAGCCAATTACTTAAGAAAACTGTTAATCAAGATAAAGAGTCATATTGATATGAATACACTAATCGTAGGTGATCTTAACACGCCTCTTTCAGAATTAGACAGATCATCGAAGCAGAAAATCAATAAAGAAACAAGAGCATTGAATGACACATTGGACCAGATGGACCTCATAGATATATACAGAACATTCCACCCTAAAACAGCAGAATACTCATTCTTCTCAAGTGCACACGGAACCTTCTCCAGAATAGACCACATACTGGGTCACAAATCAGGACTCAGCCGATACCAAAAGACTGAGATTATTCCCTGCATATTCTCAGATCACAATGCTTTGAAACTGGAGCTCAATCACAAGGAAAAGTTCCGAAGGAACTCAAACACCTGGAAGCTAAAGACCACCTTGCTTAAGAATGCTTGGATCAACCAGGAGATCAAAGAAGAACTGAAACAATTCATGGAAACCAATGAGAATGAAGACACTTCGGTCCAAAACCTATGGGATACAGCAAAGGCGGTCCTAAGGGGAAAATATATAGCCATCCAAGCCTTGCTCAAAAAAATTGAAAAATCCAGAACACACCAGCTGTCTTTACACCTTAAAGAACTGGAGGATCAACAACAAATCAAACCAACTCCACACATAAGAAGGGAAATCATCAAGATTAGAGCTGAGATCAATGAGGGAGAAACCAGAGATACAGTAGAACGTATCAATGAAACTAGAAGCTGGTTTTTTGAAAGAATCAATAAGATCGATAAGCCACTGGCTACACTAATCCAAAAGAAAAGAGAGAAATCCCAAATTCATAAAATTATGAATGAAAGGGGAGAGATCACAACTAACACCAAGGAAGTAGAAACAATCATCAGAAGTTACTACGAACAGTTATATGCAAATAAGCTTAGCAACCTAGATGAAATGGATGCATTCCTGGAAAAATATAAACTACCAAAATTGAACCAGGAAGAAATCGACAACCTGAATAGACCGATATCTAATAACGAGATTGAAGCAGTGATCAAAAATCTCCCAAAAAACAAGAGCCCAGGACCTGACGGATTCCCTGGGGAATTCTACCAAACCTTCCAAGAAGAAATAACACCTATTCTCCTGAAGCTGTTTCAAAAAATTGAAGCAGAAGGAAAACTTCCAGACTCTTTCTATGAAGCCAGCATTACCCTGATCCCCAAACCAGGCAAGGACCATACCAAAAAGGAGAATTTCAGACCAATATCACTGATGAATATGGATGCTAAGATTCTCAACAAGATCCTAGCCAACAGGATCCAACAACACATTAAAAAGATTATCCACCATGATCAGGTGGGATTCATCCCTGGGCTACAAGGATGGTTCAACATTCGTAAATCAATCAATGTGATACAACAAATTAATATGAGAAGAGAGAAGAACCACATGGTCCTCTCAATTGATGCAGAAAAAGCATTTGACAAAATCCAACATCCGTTCCTGATTAAAACGCTTCAAAGTATAGGGATAGAGGGAACATTCCTGAACCTCATCAAATCTATCTATGAAAGACCCACAGCAAATATCATCCTCAATGGGAAAAAGCTTGCAGCCTTCCCGTTGAGATCAGGAACAAGACAAGGATGCCCACTTTCACCACTCTTGTTCAACATAGTATTAGAAGTCCTAGCAACAGCAATCAGACAACAGAGAGAAATAAAAGGTATCCAAATTGGTAATGAAGAAGTCAAACTCTCTCTCTTCGCAGATGACATGATTCTTAATATGGAAAACCCAAAAGACTCCACCCCCAAACTACTAGAACTCATACAGCAATTCAGCAGCGTGGCAGGATACAAAGTCAATGTGCAGAAATCAGTGGCTTTCTTATACACTAACAAGGAAAATACAGAAAGGGAAATTAGAGAATCGATTCCATTTACTATAGCACCAAGAACCATAAGATACCTGGGAATAAACCTAACTAAAGAGGTAAAGGATCTATACTTGAGGAACTATAGAACACTCATGAAAGAAATTGAAGAAGACACAAAAAGATGGAAGACCATTCCATGCTCTTGGATCGGAAGAATAAACATCGTTAAAATGTCTATACTGCCTAGAGCAATCTATACTTTTAATGCCATTCCGATCAAAATTCCACCGGCATTCTTCAAAGAGCTGGAGCAAATAATCCAAAAATTTGTATGGAATCAGAAGAGACCCCGAATCGCTAAGGAAACGTTGAAAAACAAAAATAAAGCTGGCGGCATCACCTTACCTGATTTCAAGCTTTATTACAAAGCTGTGATCACCAAGACAGCATGGTACTGGCATAAAAACAGACACATAGACCAGTGGAACAGAGTAGAGAGCCCTGATATGGACCCTCAACTCTATGGTCAATTAATCTTCGACAAAACAGGAAAAAATATACAGTGGAAAAAAGACAGTCTCTTCAATAAATGGTGCTGGGAAAGCTGGACAGCTATATGTAGAAGAATGAAACTCGACCATTCTCTTACACCGTACACAAAGATCAACTCAAAATGGATAAAAGACCTCAACGTGAGACAGGAATCTATCAGAATCTTAGAGGAGAACATAGGCAGTAATCTCTTCGATATCAGCCACAGCAACTTCTTTCAAGATACGTCTCCAAAGGCAAAGGAAACAAAAGCGAAAATAGACTTCTGGGACTTCATCAAAATCAAAAGCTTCTGCACAGCAAAGGAAACAGTCAAAAAAACAAAGAGGCAACCCACGGAATGGGAGAAGATATTTGCAAATGACAGTACAGACAAAAGGTTGATATCCAGGATCTATAATGAACTCCTCAAACTCAACCCACACGAAACAGACAAACACATCAAAAAATGGGCAGAAGATATGAACAGACACTTCTCCAATCAAGAAATACAAATGGCTATCAGACACATGAAAAAATGCTCATCATCATTAGCCCTCAGGGAGATTCAAATTAAAACCACATTGAGATATCACCTTACACCAGTTAGAATGGCCAAAGTTAACAAAACAGGAAACAACATGTGTTGGAGAGGATGTGGAGAAAGGGGAACCCTCTTACACTGTTGGTGGGAATGCAAGTTGGTGCAGCCTCTTTGGAGAACAGTGTGGAGATTCCTCAAGAAATTAAAAATAGAGCTTCCCTACGACCCTGCAATTGCACTCCTGGGTATTTACCCCAAAGATACAGATGTCGTGAAAAGAAGGGCCATCTGTACCCCAATGTTTATAGCAGCAATGGCCACAGTCGCCAAACTATGGAAAGAACCAAGATGCCCTTCAACGGATGAATGGATAAGGAAGATGTGGTCCATATACACTATGGAGTATTATGCCTCCATCAGAAAGGACGAATATCCAACTTTTGTAGCAACATGGACGGGACTGGAAGAGATTATGCTGAGTGAAATCAGTCAAGCAGAGAGAGTCAATTATCATATGGTTTCACTCATTTGTGGAGCATAACCAATAGCATGGAGGACAAGGGGCGTTAGAGAGTAGTAGGGAATTTGGGTAAATTGGAAGGGGAGGTGAACCATGAGAGACTATGGACTCTGAAAAACAGTCTGAGGGGTTTGAAGTGGCGGGGGGGTGGGAGGTTGGGGTACCAGGTGGTGGGTATTATAGAGGGCACAGCTTGCATGGAGCACTGGGTGTGGTGAAAAAATAATGAATACTGTTTTTCTGAAAATAAATAAATTGGGGGAAAAAAAAAAATAATCCCATATTTGGAGTCAGTATAAATACTTAAGACTTTTGCCAATTGCAAAGCACAGCTGGGCATTATTAACTATGCTTTTGGGTCAGACATATTTGCTGACAGGGCTTTGGCCTCAATAGTCTATTAGACTGACTACGCCATACCTACCCAGCTTTTCTTAGCCCTTTCCATGAAACTACTGTCACTAGTCTTAATTAAGGAGGAATCACTGGCAAATGGGGGAAAACTTGTCAAGAGATAAGGGTATCCCCAAGTCATCATCCAGTCCAATCATAAGGAAAGTGTTGTGTCCATTATCTTCACAAGCACATAGTTAACCCTAGGGAGTGGGGTATTCTTTGGCTTTCAGGGAAGGATTTTGTCATCACAGCCACATAGAACTGGTCAAGGTGCTAGTAAAGTTACCCAATTGTTGGGGAATCAATCCCATTTTCCAGTTGTTCAAATAAACTGTGCTATTATCCCCACAGAATAAAAAGCACAAAGATTGTCTATGAGCTATTGTGGCAATTTCTCTGAAGTTTGCCTCAAGTTGTATAGCTTAGATAAACAATTGATATTTAAAGACATTCAGATCTAGAATTTAAAATCCATGAAGTGTGTTATTGAAACTATATTTTTTCTCTCTAAAATAACCCTCAAAAATAAAATAAAATAACCCTCATTTCCAGAGATAGTCAAATCAAGACTAATTTGTTTGCAAAGCAAGTCCAGTTTTAACAAACTTGGTGTATTTATTTACATAGCTCAGCAAGAATAGTGATTGATCATATAGACCTTTTAAAATCTGCTTTGCTGGAAATTTTTATAAGGGATTTCTATGTTGCACTTTTAGTAGCCTCTCCAGGCCAGAAGCCAAGCCCAAGCACTTGCCATCAAACATGCCTGCAATACCTTTTGGGTATTTGGCTACCCAATACACCATTTGGGTACCCAATGTACACCAAAGTACATTAGGATGGATTCCTTTCCAGAGGTTCCCAATATATCCCGAGGTTCCTGTACCTGCCAGGAAGTGACATTCTTTACTCAGCCAGTGAGACTGCTGGGAACTGTGTAAGCAAAGTATCAGGTCAACATTTCCAAACAGGCTTTATGGCTCCAGGTTTCATAAACTCAACCTTAGCTCTTTAAGACTGTTTGGTCATATCTGGGTCTATACAGGTGTCTGTCAAATATGATATCCCAGTCAAAACCTTGGTAGAATAACCAACATTTCCAATGGTGTCCTGTTACAGGGAGGACAGATTTTTATTGAACTTATGCAAATGATGATTGCCATGGAAGAATACTTTCTGAGACCTTTTTAATTTCAAAGGATTCAGGTAAAGAGAAAAGTCAAACACTTTGATTTGCTTACAAATGAGTATTTTCACATTTCTGTAAGTCATAAATATCTTAAAGAGAAAGTTTTTTTAGTCTGTAGGAGCAAAGATTAGAGATCCAGCAATGTTTTAAATAAGAATCACAAAAATCTGTATATATTTTTTTTCCAATTCACTTAGTCCCATGTTACTATTTCTTGCTTAGTTTGAATGCAGCTTTAGTCAGTTCTGGAAATTCTTAGCCATTTTGGTTTTAATCTTAAAAACATATAAATAAATAAAAAGATAGCTTTTCATTATTTTTATTTTATTATGAATCTCCTTGAAGATGAATCTCATTTTACAAGAGAATTGAAACTATTATAAATGACAAAAAGCTCAGAATGGACAAGATTAAAAAGCTGATGAGATGGGAGTTTACAATTAGCTGACAAGGAAGTCTGGTTATTTCTGTGACACCTAATACTTTAATAGTCAAAATATCAAGTAATGGCTTTACATTCAAATTTTAGGAATTGCAACTCTAGAATAGTTATAGCATTGACCTCAAGTTAACCTAAGGCTTATCATTTGCTTAACAGTACTTTGGAGTAACCTAGCATACCAAATAAAAAGGCCTAATGAGTTAAAGAGACAGCATTTACAACAAACTTTCCCAAGATTTAAAGTTATAGCACGTGCTTGAATAGGATTATAGATAATTAGAAAACAATTATTTTTAATTAACCAAGTTAGGAATAAGAGATTTGAAAGGCAAATATGTAGGGTTCTATAGTTGTTAGCAAAACTTATCTCCTTTACTGAGAAGTTTTAATCAAGCAATGGAAGATATGATAAAAGACAAAACATAGAAACTGGTTTTCTGGGCAGACAAAAGAGGAAAACAAAACTTTCTTTACCTTGTCTTTTGAACAGAGAGAATTTCAGTCTTATACCAGTGTACCTTTAAAATCCATTCATTTCAGTCTTAGTCCATCCTGGCCACACCTAAAATTCCTTTCCAAAGACTTGGATGACTCTTTCACAAATCTTCTACAACTTTTTTTTTTTTTTTTTTTTGCATTCAGATTTTGTTCTGTGCCATCTTTCCAAACAACCATCTTATTTAGGACAAAATTACTTTCTTTTATCTTCAAAAATGCATTTCCATTCCTTATATCTTTCTCACATATCTCCTATTTTTCTACATACAGAGTTGCTTGCCTTATTTCCTTCAGCCTTAATGACATTTAGTAGAACTCTGCACTTTTTTTTTTTAAGATTTTATTTATTTGACACAGAGAGAGAGAGAAAACAAGCAGGGAGAGAGAGAGAGAGAGAGAGAGAGAGAGAGAGAGGGAGGAGCAGGCTTCCTGCTGAGCAAGGATCCTAATGTGGGGCTTGATCCCAGGACCCAAAGATCATGACCTGAGCAGAAGGTGGATGCTTAATGACTGAGCAACCCAGGCACCCCAGGATTTTGCATTCTTTAGAACCTTTGTCTCCAGTGAAAACTAAGCAGTAACCAGTTGTGAACTGCTACTCCACAACTTTTAGATGGCAAACTTGTTAATCAGTTGAGCAAAACATGTTTACCAACAGATTCAAATATCCTTAGTTCTTTGTAATAAATCAAAAGCACTAATCTATATCCAGTACTCCATGTGTTAGCACTTTACTCTATTTGGAAAAGACCACTTCAAACCTAGATGTCCAATGAATTTAAATCCCATTTATTATCCAATAACTTTAAAGTTTCAGGTTACCAAAGACTTGGAAAGCTATTTTTAACAACTACCCACTGAAACTTTGATGAGACAATCATTTTAGTCAGCTTTTTACTAACACATTGCAACAGAGATAACATGAGCTTATCTGACCTTCAGTAAACCTCTACAGAATAAAATGTCAAGTTTAGTGCTGATAACTTTAAAGACTCGTCTATCTTAGTTAAACCAACAAACTTAACTTCATTTAAATACCCAATGCTGTCCACCTGGATCCTCTGCATTGTCAAGTTTTTACCTGGTGGGGAGATCTGGAGTGGGTGGTGATAAGTCCAAGGGGTGCTCTTATTCTCCTTGAATGTGAGGGTCAAAGGAGGAGCCATGATGCCTGAGGCACCAAGGTTGGTACAGAAGCCACTTATGCAGGCCACACCCAAGGTGGTGCAGAAGAAGCAGGAGGAGGGGGAAACAGATAAGACAATGTGCTGTCAGAGGCAAAGAAAGGGTTCCCAGTTCTAGAGCTCATCAGCTCTAACAGAGGAGCAGAAGCCATGTTTTTCCACCAACAAAGGGGAATAGAAGGGGAATAGACAGTCCATGTCAAACCAGAGAAGACAGGGAATTTCCCTGAAATGAAGGGAGTTTCAGCAGCTGCTTGGGAATATTCCTTAAAGTCCCTGTCCCAAGGGAGACTAACCACAGTTGGCTCCAGTTACAGCCATTAACCCAGGTAATGAGTGAGGAAGAAGCCCCCACATCTATTAGGAGAAACAGTGACAGAGAGAGAGAGAGAGAGAGAGAGAGAGAGGGTCAGAGTCCCCTTTGCTAGGAAAGGCCTGGGTTTCCTCCAGCAACCTGGGTTTCCTAGAAGGCCTATTTAGGTAATTATCACCCAATGTCAGAATAGAGTTTACTAGCCAAATATGTTTTGCAAGTGGCTGTTGGGGTGCCAGCCTAGAGCAACAAAGGCCTAGGTACAAGCAATAAAGGTACCCCAGGTCCATTTGCTCTGTTTCCTGCAGAAGAGATCTGACAGATTCTATTGAGGCCATGCAGTGTTATAGGATATCAGTACTTTCCTAAATTTCGCAATCCAAATTGTTTCCAATGGGTTAAAAGGCATCTCAAGGGAGACTCTTGGGGACTGAAAAAGTTCCCATCCCTCACTAAAGAGGGTGCTACAGAGGGTCCACTACCAAAGAAAATCCCCTCCTGACTCCAGGGTGGCATCCCATGCACAGGATATGTCAGAGATCCCTGGTGTTAAATTGAGCCAAGGCGACCCTTAACAAAATCACTATGATCACCACCGCCACTAAAGGCCCTTGTAGGAGGGGGACCTGCCCTCCCCCACTTTCCTGTGTCATTCTAGACTATGATGGGTGCCAGCAAAGGGACCGTCCATTCTTGCCTTGAACAATCTGCCATTTTAAGCCTGTGGAGAACACTAGAAAAGTTTTACGAGGGGGAATTACCCAATTTTGTAATCTAAATAGTAGAAAACATTGACAGAAAGCAGTAAAGATAGAAATCCATCATGATTCTATGTGACATTCCAACATGTGTGGTCCTTACAACCAATTTATTCCATCAGGTACTGGTTTTGGCCAGCTCCCAGTGGAGATCCCAAGGCCAGAAGTGACTAGACCAGGGATATGAAGGGGATCACATTAGATCAATCAGGAGGAAACCTCACATAGGAGTCTTAAGATTGGCAACCGTGCTAATCACTTAAGTAGCTGTCCCGTGACCAAGACAGATGACTTTGTATAAGGACAGCAGTAAAGAGAGAACATCAAGTTTCTGGGTCTTATTAACCCCCTGGCCAGGTTACTAACTTCCAGACAAAAGGAAGAATTTCTCCTCCCCATAGAGTAGCCATGGGGTAGAGGATTGCAGCCAGACCAACTGACAGAACCCATGGGCAGAAGGAGCTACTGCACTGGGGTTATGAAGGGTGGCTGATTATATACTACGGGGTTAAGGAAGGTAAGGAAAAAGGGAGGTTTTAAAAGAACTTTCATATGCTAAAGAGCACCTACAAGATACCAAAGATACCAGGGGCCTCACCACTGCCAAGTGAAGGTTGTTTTCCCCCTCTACCAAGACATTAACATTAAGATAGTTGGCAGATTGCTGGAAGAAGGTCACACATGTCCCACCAAGGGGTGAGGGAGGTGGGGAGGTTGCAGGGTGTCAGCTTATGCTTTGTTTTCAGCCAGCCTTCTGTTCCCTCATCAACTTGAAACCTTAAAGTTATACTAAGTGAAGTTAAATGGTGGATATTCATCAAATATCTAAATATCTTCAAAGTCATATAAAATCCTAAAACTTGAAATATTAAACACAAGTGTATCTACTTTTGGCTTCTTAATACAAAAGGAAATAAAGATATTTGGGTCTTTCAGTAAACATGTCTGGTGTCACAGTGAAAAATTTACTGTGAGTAAAAATACACTGTAAGAAATCATGAAGTGTATTTATAAATGTTGGTGTAATGGACAGTCCACAGTTGCTTACCTTTTTTTTCTTTTTTAAAAATTTTTATTTTTTTAAATTTCTTTTCAGTGTTCCAGAATTCATTGTTTATGCACCACACCCAGTACTCCATGCAGTACATGCCCTCCATAATATCCACACCAGGCTCACCCAATCTCCCACCCCCGCTCCAAAACCCTCAGATTGATTTTAGAGCCCATAGTCTCTCATAGTTCACCTTCCCCTCCAATTTCCCCCAACTCCCTTCTCTCTATCTCCCCATGCCCTCCATGTTATTCCTTATGCTCCACAAATAAGCAAAACCATATGATAATTGTCTCTCTGCTTGGCTTATTTCACTCAGCATAATCTCTTCTAGTCCCGTCCATGTTGATACAAAAGTTGAGTATTCATCCTTTCTGATGGAGCCATAATACTCCATAGTATATACGGACCATATCTTCCTTATCCATTCTTCTGTTGAAGGTCATTTTGGTTCTTTCCACAGTTTGGCAACTGTGGCCATTGCTGCTATGAACATTGGGGTACAGATGGCCCATCTTTTCACTACATCTGTATCTTTGGGGTAAATACCCAGTAGTGCTATTGCAGGGTCATAGGGAAGCTCTATTTTTAATTTCTTAAGGAATCTCCACACTGTTCTCCAAAGTGGCTGAACCAACTTGCATTCCCACCAACAGTGTAAGAGGGGTCCCCTTTCTCCACATCCCCTCCAACACATGTTGTTTCCTGTCTTGCTAATTTTGGCCATTCTAACTGGTGTAAGGTGATATCTCAACGTAGTTTTAATTAGAATCTCCCTGATGGCTAATGATGATGAGCATTTTTTCACGGGTCTGATAGCCATTTGTATGTCTTCATTGGAGAAGTGTCTGTTCATGCCTTCTGCCTATTTTTTGACACGATTATCTGTTTTGTGTGTGTTGAATTTGAAGAGTTATTTATAGATCCTGGATATCAGCCCTTTGTCTGTATTGTCATTTGCGAATATCTTCTCGCATTCCATGTGTTGCCTCTTTGTTTTGTTGATTGTTTTCTTTGCTATGCAGAAGCTTTTGATCTTGATGAAGTCACAAAAGTTCATTTTCACTTTTGTTTCCTTTGCTTTTGGAGACATTTTGAAAGAAGTTGCTGTGGCCGATGTCAAAAAGGTTACTGCCTATGTTCTCCTCTAGGATTCTGATGGATTCCTGTCTCACGTTGAGGTCTTTTATCCATTTTGAGTTTATCTTTGTGTACAGTGTAAGAGAATGGTCGAGTTTCATTCTTCTACATATAGCTTTCCAGTTTTCCCAGCACCATTTATTGAGGAGACTGTCTTTTTTCCACTGTACATTTATTTATAAATATATATATATTTATATTTGCTTTATCAAAGATTATTTGACCATAGAGTTGAGGGTCCATATCTGGGCTCTCTACTCTGTTCCACTGGCCTATCTGTCTGTTTTTGTGCCAGTACCATGCTGTCTTGGTGGTCATAGCTTTGTAGTAAAGCTTGAAATTGGGCAATGTGATGCCCCCAGTTTTGTTTTTCTTTTTCAGTATTTTCTTAGCAATTCGGGTCTCTTCTGATTCCATACAAATTTTAGGATTCTTTGCTTCAGCTCTTTGAAAAATGCCAGTGGAATTTTGATCAGAATTGCATTGACGGCATAGATTGCTCTAGGCAGTATAGACATTTTAACAATGTTTATTCTTCCGATCCATGGGCATGGAATTGTCTTCCATCTTTTTGTGTCTTCTTCAATTTCTTTCATGAATGTTCTATATTTCCTCAAGTACAGATTCTTTACCTCCTTGGTTAAGTTTATTCCCAGGTATCTTATGGTTCTTGGTGCTATAGTAAATGGAATCAATTTTCTAATTTCCCTTTCTGTATTTTCATTGTTAGTGTATAGGAAAGCAACTGATTTCTGTACATTGATTTCATTAGGAATTAAGAACTACAAGGATTAAGAATTCTAAACAATTAAAATCTTCTAGAAATAAGAGTGAAAGGAAGCAACTGTAGAGGCTGCTTTTAAGCAACAGGCTTGAGCTAGACAGAAGGGGCCCCAGCTCCCCTAAGCTGATGCCAACAGGCTCAGTAAGCCATTGGCCCCAACCAACCAATGACTTACAACCAGGCACAGCTCCTAAGATTACCAAAAAGGAATATTTCATATATTTCCATACCCCCCACACCTATAGCCCCTCACCACCTATAGCCCCTCACCACCACCTCATGGCAGATGGTCTCTTTTGCTGCCATGCCTACTGCTCCCTGGCTCCTGGGCAGTGTATTCAATAAACGTTCACCTCTTTTGTTCTGCATTGGGTGACTTTTTTCACTGTCCACACTGCCAGCCCCGACCCACTCTGGAAACCCCTTAACAACTCTGTATGAAAAGTAAATAAGTATTACTGTGTTTTCTAGAATAAGAAAAAGGGGGAAAAACATAAATAGATATAAAAGATGTGGTAGAAGGTTTGTGGAAAAGAAATCCTGGAAAAAAGAATTTTATGGTGGGCAAGCTGGCTAGTTTTGGAATGGATTTATTTTTTACGGAATGTATCATAAGTACACTGAAGCATAATTGAAATTTGATTATCTCTCTGTTAAAAAGATAGGGTTTATTTGTTTTTGTTTTTGTTTTTTTAACATTATCAGTCTGTTCTTAAAAATAAATATTTTTTTCTTTATCCTTTAAGTAAATTGCTAGAACAAAAAAAAAAAAAAAAAAAAAACTTGTATCTTACCAAAATAATGTACTGTGCTTCATGTCTTTATTAGGTCTTTGATTACTTAAGAAAATCTACTCTTCTCAGTATTAAAAGATCTAAGCTTTTGTTGTTGCTGTTGTTGTTGTTGTTTTTATAGCTATGTAAATTTCTGTACTCGCCTTAAAAGTCTTCAATGTCATTTTGATTAAATGGATAACTAAGTATTATTTCATGGTGACCTATGATCTGATCTGATTAAGTATTTTATAACCTTTTGATATTTTTGACAAACTTCTCAGAGATAAACTCTTTTGGGGGGGTCTGTTTTTAATTTAAATTCGATTAATCAACATAGTGTACTCTTAGTTTCAGAGATAGAGTTCAGTGATTCATGATTGATTACAATATGTGCTCTCCTTAATGTTCATCACCCTATCCCCCACCCCTCCCCTCCAACAACCCTCAGTTTGTTTCCTATGGTTGAGAGTCTCATATATTCAGCAATTCATCAGTTACACTTAATACCCAGTGCTCATCACATCTCATGTCCTCTGTAATGCCCATCTCCTAGTTACCCCACTCCCCATCCACCTCCCCCTACCCCAGCAATCCTCAGTTTGTTTCCTTTGATTAAGAGTCTCTTGTGGTTTGTCTCCCTCTCTGATTTTGTCTTGTTCTATTTTTCCCAGGTTTGTTTCTTTTAGTAACCAGAATCAGGCTGTATGTATTTTTCTTTGTTGTGCTTGTTGAAGATGTTCCCAGCCTAGCACACTTCTTTATTCCATTATATATTCCACAGAATTAGTGTTGCTATTTGGGTTACTTCATTCTGCTATCAGGCACAAACTTGAGCACAGGGGCTGGAATTTGAGGGGAAGAGTATCAGTTTGAGTCCATGTCGATCTGAGGTGAAGTCATGTTGAGTAAGTATTGAGCAGGTGGCAGGCAGTGCATGCTGACTCAGGCAGGAGGGTGGCTGGGCTGTGGATCTGGGACACACACACACAAAAAAAATTCTGTTTTTTTTCTGGAAAATTCTATCCCTCCTTCTATTTTGAATGAAAGCCTTGCTGGGTAGAATATTCTTGGTGGCAGTTTTTTTTTTTGTTTTTTTTTTTTTTTCCTTTTAGCAGTTTGAATAGATCATGCCACTCTCTTCTGGCCTGCAAAGTTTCTGCTGAAAAATCCACTGATAGCCTTATGGAATTTCCCATATGTATACTGCTTTCCTTTATCTTGCTGCTTTTAAAATTCTCTCTTTATCACTACTTTTAGCCATCTTATATACTTTGTGTCTTCATGCAGACCTCTCTGGGTTGCTTTTGTTGAGGGTTCTCTTTGCCTCCTGGATCCGGATTTCTCTTTCCTTCCCCAGATTCAGGAAGTTTTTAGCTATTATTTCTTCAAATAAATCTTCTATCCCTTTTTCTTGCTCTTCTCCTGGGATCCCTATCATGTGACTCTCATGCTTGACAGTGTCACTGAGTTCCCTGGGTCTATTCTCATTTTGCATATTTTTTCTGCCTCTCATTTGCTCAGCTTGGTGAGTTTCCATTACTCTTTCCTGATCAGGAAACTCATTTAGTGAGTTCATTATCTCTAATTGGTTCTTTTTAGGTCTTCTATCTATTTGTGGAGAGTCCCATGGAGGTCCTGCCTTCCTTTCTCAACTCTAGAGAGTACCTCTATAAGCACTACTTTAAATTTGCTATCAGACATATTATTTATCTTCATTTTGTTTTGATCTCTTGCTATGAATTTGTTCCACTCTTTCATTTGGGACATATTCCTGTCTCCTCAGTTTGTCTACTTCTGTGACTGTTTCTATGTGTTAGGAAAGTTAGCTGTTTCTCTTACACTTGAAAGTGGTGGCTCTGGGGTGCCTGGGTGGCCCAGTCATTAAGCATCTGCCTTCGGCTCAGGTCATGATCTCGGGGTCCTGAGATCAAGCCTCACAACTGGCTCTCCACTCAGCGGGAAGACTGCTTATCCCTCTCCCACTCCCCCTGCTAGTGTTCCCTCTCTCATTGTCTCTCTCTGTTGAAAAAATAAATAAAATGTTAAAAAAAAAAAAAAGAAAGAAAGTGGTGGCGTTAGGAAAGTGGTCCTGTAGTACCCCACAGTGCAATGTCTCCTTTTCACCAGAAAATGGTGCTTCAGTGGTGACTCCTCTGTGTGTTGCTACAGGAGTGCCCTGCCATTGTGGTGGAGCTGTGTTTACCTTCAGGCCAGGCTTCAATCTCTCTCTGCCTATTGTGGCCATAATCTGGTGCCTGTGGTGGTAGTGGGTCAGTCCAGGGCTGCCTAGGGCTTGAGTTGAGTAAGACCAGGTATTTGACAAAGATGAAACAGCACCAAACTGCAAGGTACTTTCTCTGTGTGGTCCCCTGAGAAGCTTTTATTGATGGCTGGGACTTGCAGTCAGATCAGCTTCCTGCCTCCAGCCCCCTGCTGGGGTCACAGTCAGACTGGTTTGTGTGGTTATCTTCCCCTCTCCCTGGAGCTGGACTCATTTTAGAGTGATGCTGACTCTAGTCTGTGCTGCTTGCCCACTGCCAGGTTTGTGTCACTCCTTTCATGGGCTCTTGCCAAGAACGTATCAGAGGGTGTGGATCCACTTTACTGTAGCCTCTTGTCTACATTGGACTATGGAGAGTCTGTTCTGCCACTCTTCCAGTCATTTTCTGGGGTTATATATGCCAATGTGAGTGTTCTCTAGGTGGTCATGTGGTAAGAGGTGATCCCAGGGTCCTCCTACTCTGTCATCTTCTCAGCAGTCTCTCAAAAAATAAATTCTAAATGAAGTCGTTTTGACCTCAAACTAACTATGGGATTTTCTAGAGGCTGCCTTGGAACATCTCAAAAGATTTGTTCTCTCTCCTTATAAAAAGAGATTAAATTAATTAGACTTATTTCATATGTTAAATTATATTGAAAGTATTGTCAAATGAGAAGTGATATTTAGCTTTCTTAGGTTATATTTGTATATGTTTTAATACAAATGTTCCAGAAAGTGTAAAGAATTCTTAAAAATCCGTCATGGTATAATGCTATCAGTTATAATTCCAGTTATCATCTTAAAATGTTAAATAAAACTTCTGTGTCAATTGCATTATAATAAACTCTCATGAGATCTTTAACCATGTCCATTTTAAAATCTTTTACAATATATGATAATTGTTGTTTTAATTTGATAGGTTTGCAAAAGTGAGACTCATTGAAATGGTCCTACCAAGTACTCTTGACTACTAACACTGCTGCCAAATTACAAGATGTCAAACCTCCATTTCAAAACTGAAGGATACAGCTGACATCTGGTTCTGCACAGGTGCTGGAAAGCTCAAAATCAAATTGATGAGGAAGAGAAGTAGCCAGTGTTGAGGAAGGCTGCATCTACCCAAGATGTTGGATCAAGAATATTTGTTTTCCTTTCTTTTTCCTTCTTTAATCATCCTTTTCCTAATTCTTATACCATGAAGATATTTTTCCACTTTTTCTTCTTGCTCTGGCCTGGAAATCTAATGTTATTATTTACATATTTCAGGCTATTGCAAAGGTTGGCAGGAGGGGTAATCCAACTTCCAAATGCTTGTTGGAAATGCTATGATGGTGGTGGTTCTATAGTTCTGCCCGTCAAACACTTCTGATTCTCAATGCCTCAGCTTCACTGGGGCACTCAGCTCCCATTCTATCATATTAGCTTCCTTAACCCTAGGGAGCCATTTCTTACTCTAAGAGAAAGATCAGGGGCCATGACCAAAGCTATAGCTGCCTGGCTCTGGACTACCTAATTGCAGAACAAGAAGGACTTTATGCAATAATCAACAATACCTGCTGTTATCTGGAGAAACACTTCTGAGAAAATAGAGACAAATTTACATGAAATACATAAAGAGGACAACTAACTTAAAGAAGTATCCCCTTCTTTGGGATCATTTCTTGACTTACTTAATTCTGGATGATTTGGTTCATGGAGACCCTGGTTCAGGAATCATTTCCAAACCCAGGGTATTATTTTATTGGTAATGACTACTATTTTCTCCCTAGTACACTGAATTCCCTCAAGAGTCTTAAATGTATGTAAGCAGCCATTGACTGGGTGATAGATGGTCTCTGACCAACTGAAACAACAGAAGAATGCAACCAGCTCCAATAATACAGCTTGATAACTCTTGTGACTATTACACCAAGACCCCAGAGGCAACAATCGCAGAGAGTCACAATAACGCCAATTTTTAAAAAAGATTGGTTTATTTATTTATTTAAGAGAGAGCGCTCCAGTGGGGGGAAGGCAAAGGGAGAGAGAAAATCTCATGCAGACTAAGCAGACTACCTGCTGAGCACAGATCCTGACATACAACCCTGGGATCACGACCTGAGCCAAAATCAAGAGCTGGAAAGTTAACCAGCTGAGTTACCCAGATACTCCTAAGGCCAATATTTTTAGTCAAAAACTCTTGAATGGTCAAGAGAATGATCAAAAGTGGAGGGGGGCTATTGAAATAAATTATTAGGTTCAAGATAGAGCCACTCCTGCTCAGGATTCCACACCAACACGTTTAACTTTCATGTTCCTGTAAAGTCTTCACTTCACAAGAAACACAAAGTATCCAGTCAGCCAAACCCTAAGCACCAATCCAACTCTGGGATTTATACTTATTTTCTTGTTCCTTGATCTTTCCAAATAAGGTCAGATATGCAATGGTAGCTAATCATGCCCTATCTCCATGTTGCTGCTTCAAATGCTATATCAAATTTTCTCTTAACCAAATTTGTCAGGAAGAGTATACTATCAGTTGGGTAATACTGTATTCTCCTAGCCCATGGATTGTTTTTCCTTATAAAAATGACATCACACTTATTACTAAATCATTTTAGTTTTGTCATTTCACAAACTCACGCGTAAAGAGAAAAGACAACTGCAGAATGGAAGAGAACATTTGTAAATCATATAACTAATATGGATTTTATATCCTCAATATATGAAGAACTACTACAACTCAATAAGAAGACACCTAACCCAGTTTTAAATAAATAAACCTCAGTTTTAAAAAATTAAAAAGTAACCCATTAAATTTAAAAAATTTTTTTTTTAATTCCAAAGGATTTGAATGGACATTTCTCCAAAATGACAAATGACAAAGAAGTACCTGGAAAAAATGCTCATCATTAGCCATTAGGGAAATTTAAGTGAAAATGAGATAACACTTTACACCCATTTTATGGCTATAGTAAAAAATAAAATAAAATTAAATTAAATTAAATTTAATAAAAAAACAAACAAAAATGGGGACGCCTGGGTGGTGCAGTTGGTTAAACGACTGCCTCCGGCTCAGGGCGTGATCCTGGAGTCCCGGGATCGAGTCCCACATCAGGCTCCCAGCTCCATGGGGAGTCTGCTTCGCTCTCTGACCTTCTCCTCGCTCATTCTCTCTCTCACTATCTCTCTCTCTCAAATAAATAAAAAATAAAATCTTTAAAAAAAAAAAAAGATTCAGAAACATGTAAAAAAAAAACAAAAAAAAAACAAAAATGAAAACAGACAATAACAAATTAGAATCTGGTATTGTTGGTAGAGACGTAAAATGGTGGAGTTGCTTTGGTAAATACTTTGGCCGTTCTTAAGAATATGGTTACCAGGTTACCATATCACCCAACAATTCTGCTCTGATATAGATACCCAATATAAATGAAAACATGGCCACATAAAAACACATATGAATATTTGCAGCAGTGTTCTTCATAATCTCAAAAAAACAGAGAAAAAAAAAACCACATATGTCTGTCAATTGATGAATAAGTAAAGAAAAAAATATATAAAATAGATATATATAAATAGAGATATATATGGTTTATACCATATAGATCTATATATATGATTTATATATAGATAATGGTTTGGCAATACAAAAACTGAAGTACTGATATGTGCTACAACATGGAAGAATCTTGAAAACATTACAGCATTCAATACGAAATTGAAGCAGTGATCAAAAACCTCCCAAAAAACAAGAGTCCAGGACCTGATGGATTCCCTGGGGAATTCTACCAAACTTTCAAAGAAGAAATAACATCTATTCTCCTGAAGCTGTTTCAAAAAACTAAAGCAGAAGGAAAACTTCCAGACTTTCTATGCCAGCATTTCCTTGGTCCTAAAACCAGGCAAAGACCCTACCAAAAAGGAGAATTTCAGACCAATATCACTGATGAATATGGATGCTAAGATTCTCAACAAGATCCTAGCCAACAGGATCCAACAGCACATTAAAAAGATTATCCACCATGACTAGGTGGGATTCATCCCTGGGCTACAAGGATGGTTCAACATTCACAAATCAATCAATGTGATACAACAAATTAATATGAGAAGAGAGAAGTACCACATGGTCCTCTCAATTGATGCAGAAAAAGCATTTGACAAAATCCAGCATCCATTCCTGATTAAAACGCTTCAAAGTATAGGGATAGAGGGGACATTCCTGAACCTCATCAAATCTATCTATGAAAGACCCGCAGCAAATATCATCCTCAATGGGAAAAAGCTTGCAGCCTTCCCGTTGAGATCAGGAACATGACAAGGATGCCCACTCTCACCACTCTTGTTCAACATAGTATTAGAAGTCCTAGCAACAGCAATCAGACAACAGAGAGAAATAAAAGGTATCCAAATTGGTAATGAAGAAGTCAAACTCTCTCTCTTCGCAGATGACATGATTCTTTATATGGAAAACCCAAATGACTCCACCCCCAAACTACTAGAACTCATACAGCAATTCAGCAACATGGCAGGATACAAAGTCAATGTGCAGAAATCAGTGGCTTTCTTATACACTAACAATGAAAATACAGAAAGGGAAATTAGAGAATCGATTCCATTTACTTTAGCACCAAGAAGCATAAGATACCTGGGAATAAACCTAACTAAAGAGGTAAAGGATCTGTACTCGAGGGACTACATTACTGTATTCAATAAAGTCAGCAACCTAAAGAGCACATATTGTATGATTTCATTCATTTTAAATGGCTGCAGTTGAAGTTGAGCACTTCAACTGTAGCATGTGTGACTGAGTACTTGAATCTTTAATCTTTGTATAAAGACAAAATGTAGGCAAGTGGTTGCCTAGGGGCAGCGGTGATGGTGGTGGTGGGGTGGACAGCAGAAAGTTGGAAAGAGGTAATGAAAATGTTCTAAAGTTAGACTGTGGGGATAATTTGCACAATTCTTGGACTATACTAGAAACCACTGAATTATGCACATTAACTGGTTGAATGCTGTGACATGTGAATTATATCTGAATAAAGCTATTTAACAAATCCCATCCCAAAGCTCCATTTATCCAAGCCAAAAGTTTACTGTGTTCTCTTTCCCATTTCAAATAATTTCCGGCCACATTGTCCAATCAAGCTTCAACAAAATTAAACAAGTACAATTAAACAATTGTACTCTAATTACAAGCCAAAATAGAAATTTCCCACCACATCCCCACCCTCATTATCTCATTCCCAGGAAAAATTAAAGTTCTAGACTAATTCCCCTTGCAAGTTGAATTCATAAGCTATTAAAATCCAAAGGAATTAAAAGCCCTCATAGAATTCTATCATTTTTGTATGAGTTAAAAAATCCAAAATTTTAAGTTAAGGTTTATAAACTATCCTCTCCAAATTCTTATTCAGCTCAGACTCAGCCAGAATCTGAGCCATTGAGACTCCCAGTCTCAATGTCTGGGTGAAGTCCAACTTCCTGCAGAAGCTGGAGCCTGATTCTCAGTCTGATTGGGTGTTGGATTTTCAAAGCAGCAATTCCCAAAGTGTGGTTCTTGGATAAGCAGCAGCAGCAGTAACTGCAGCCAGGAATTTATTAGCAATTCAGCCCTGCTGGATCAGAAATTCTGGGGTCCAATAATCTATGTGTTAATAACTGTATTAGACAGCCTTCTGGATGGCCCCTATGATCTCCTTTTCCTAATCTTCAGGCCCTTGTGTACTAAGTCCCCTTCCCCTGAGCATGGGCTGGTCTTAGTAACTAGTTTATAATGAAAAAGCTTCAGCAGAAGTGAAGAGATGTCACTGGCAAACATGGTCTGTACAGTCTAGAAAGACTATGGCTTCCATCTTGGGCACTCCCCGGCTGTCTATCTCTCAGATCACTAGCTGCTGTGAGGTAAGGACACTTGGGCAGCCATGTGAAGGAGCTTGGCTGCAGTCCCCCCATCCACCACCACCAGGCAGACCTCCATCAGAGTTTGCATCTCCGGCCAACAGCTTGGCTGTAACTTCATAGAGACCCTGAGCTAGAGGCACCCAATGAGGTTGCCTCATTGTTATAGCTTTCCTGACCAATGGAAACTTAGATAATGAATGCTTATTGTCTTAAGGTTAGAAGTTTTGCAGAAATTTGCTACACAGAAATATGTAACCAATTTATATATGTAATTAGGTGATTCTGACACAGGCTAAAGTTTGAGAACCACTGCTTTCACTTCAGGAATGGTCAGACACCAACTAACGCAGAATTTCTCACTCTTGCCCTTGTCTTTTAGTAAGGATCGGTAATGTTTTGATGGCATCACCTGCTTCTCAGGTTGGTGACTAAACTTTCCTAATTCTGGTGGGGCTTGTTATTTGCCAGACTGAGTGCCAGCCTTTCTTGCCTTTACTTTCTCCTTGCTTTCAAACCCCACTCAGTTCCTGTTCTTATACTACATTTTGCCTGAGGGGTATCTTATAGAAAGGTATAAATCTGTAAGTGCTAGTTTGTTAAAGTTCTGTGCTATTGAAACAGATCTTGCACATTCTCCCTTCCTGAGATGGATAACTTTGTCTAAGGAGATATTTCCTATCTCCATGTCCACTAATCCCAGCTGCCTGTGGTGATTGTGTCCTATCTCTGCCACACCCTCCCTTAGCTTCCTGAAGTTCATCAAGCACACTCTCCTGGAGCTGAAGCAGACCTGTATTTCCACGTATTGTGGCCTCATCACCTGGAAATCCAGCAAGGGAGCTCTGATGAGTTTAGGCTGGTGAAATTGATCAGCAAATCTAACCTAGCTGTGGTCCTTACCACTGGCTATACATAGAATCACCCAAGAACTTTGGACACATGCTGATCCCCAGACCCTACCCAGACTGCTAAAGTCACAGTCCTCAGGTGACTCTCAGTTTTACGGGGCAGTCTCTTAACTATTCTCGCTGTGGGTATTCTTTGTGTACCACCCCTCCACCCAGTAGATTTTTTTTTTCAATTTATTTATTTTCAGAAAAACAGTATTCATTATTGTTTCACCACACCCAGTGCTCCATGCAAGCTGTGTCCTCTGTAATACCCACCACCTGGTACCCCGACCTCCCACCCCCCCGCCACCTCAAACCCCTCAGATTGTTTTTCAGAGTCCATTCACCTCCCCTTCCAATTTACCCAAATTCCCTTCTCCTCTCTAACGCCCCTTGTCCTCCATGCTATTTTTTATGCTCCACAAATAAGTGAAACCATATGATAATTGACTCTCTCTGCTTGACTTATTTCACTCAGCATAATCTCAATCTTCACCGTCCTCTAAAAGTGCCATTCCAGTTTGTCCTGAGACCTCTTTTCTCTTCATCTGTAGGATGCCTTTGGCTCCAGCCACTGTTTCTAATTCAATAATAGCAGATGCTTCCCTCACCATTTTAGTGCCCCCTTCAAGAGCCATTGGAACCACATTCGTCCCCATCTCCTTTTCCTGGCTTTCAAACCCACTTTGTGCTTAATGTCAGTCTCATTGGTCCAGGTACTTAAATTCCTAGGAAAGACTTTTCCTTTAGTTAAATTAGTGGATATATCAGTTACTGTTCTCCAGAGAAACAGAGTCAAGAAGATCCATGTATATATATTAAGAGATTTATTTTAAGTAATTGGCTCATATGATTATAGGGGCTAGTAAGTCTGAAATTTGTTAACTGGAAACTCAAGAAGAATTTATGTTATTATCTTAAGGCAGAATTCTTTCTTTTCCTGGAAACTTCAGATTTTGCTCTTAAGGTACTAAATGGGTTGGACGAGGTTCATCTGACATTGCCAAAGGTGATCTCCTTTACTTAAAGTCAGCTAACTGCAGATGTTAATCACACACATAAAAACACCTTTATAGCAACCTTTAGACTAGGGTTTGACTAAACAACTGGGCACCATAACCTTAGTCAAGTAGATACATAAAATTTAACATTATTGTTGATTTTCTTCCTTTTTGTTCTCATTCTTCCTCTGTTCTTGGTTTGAAAATTAATCTGAAGAATGTTTTACAAAATACTTCTGTTCTTGCTTATGTTTCTAAAGAAATCTCATTCCAGGAACAGAATGTTCCACACACTGGCTTTCCAGTGGCATTCCTGGCCTTTAGTTTTACAATGATATCACTGAGAAGATTAAAAAAATAGATTTTTTATAATTAAAACAAGAAGTACAGTGACATCTGCAAGAAGGCTGTTTTGTGCAATAATATGGACTAAAAATTATGTGAAGACACTCACCTGGACCCAAGTTTGCCTTTCAGAACCAATGTTATCATTGTACAGGTCCTCATGGTTTTTATAACGACGGTAAGATCCCCTCAGTAGTAAAGATCAGAAATATGTAGAAACCCATATAGACTCAGCAACAACTACTAGAACAAATGAAATCAGCAAAGTCACAAAATACAAAACCAACAGAGAAAAATCTGTTGCATTTCTATATACCAATACAGAACTATCCAAAAAAGAAATTAAAAAAAATCTGATTGACCATAATATCAAAAAGAATAAAAAAGAAATAAACCTAACCAAAGAGGTGAAAGACTTATACACTGAAAACTATAAAATACTAATGAAAGGAATAGCATGGGGGACACTATGAGAAAGAAGGGAAAAATGAAGCAGGGGAAATTGCAGGGGAAGACAAACCATGAAAGACTGTGGACTCGGAGAAACAAACTAAAGGTTTAGTGGGGGGATGGGTTGGCCCAGTGATTCGTATTAAGGAGGGCACGTATTGCATGAAGCACTGGGTATTGTATGTAAACAATGAATCTTGAACAATGAATATCAAAAACTAATGACATACTGTGTGGTGACTAACATAACATAATAATAATTTAAAAAATGCTAATGAAAGAAATGAACACAGAAACAAATAAATGGAAAACTTTCCATGTTCATGGATTAAAAGAATTAGTGTTGTTCAAATGTCCATATTACCCAAGCAGTTCCAGGTCCAATGTAATCCCTATCAAAATCCCAAATACATTTTTACAGAAATAGAAAAAAAACATCCTAAAATTCCTAAGGAAGCACAAAAGATCCCTAACAGACAAAGTAATTTTGAATAAGAAGAACAAAGTTGAAGACATCACACTTTCTGGTTTCAAAACACATTACAAAGCTATAATAATTAAACAGAATGGTATTCTTATAAAATAAATATATCAATAAATGGAACAATAAAAAGCTCACAAATAAACCCACATGTATACATGTTTTTGACAAGGATACTAAGAACAAACAACCAGAAAAGAAAATCTCTTTCCTTTTAGATGGTGCTGAGAAAACCAAATGTCCATATCCAAAAGAATGAAATCAGACCCTTATTTTTCACCATAAAAAAATTAACTAAAAATGGATTAAAGTTCTGAACATAGATTTGCAACCCTCAACTCCTAGAAGAAGACATTAAAGGAAGTTACTTGACATTGGTCTTTGGCAATAGTATTTTGAATGTGACACGAAAAGCACAGATAACAAAACCAAAAATAAATAAGTGAGGCAATATCAAACTGAAAAGCTTCTGCACAACAAATAATCAACAGAGTGAAATATCTTCCAGCTCTTGTCTTAGATCTACTTCCTTGGAATATGCACAGCCTTCTGAGAACAATCTCTTTTCAGGTGTCTTTCCTCCTGCCTCCTCCCCACTGGCAGTCTCCTGCTGGTGCCGCCCTGCCCTCCACCCCAACTCAGCAGAGACCAACAGGGAGGAGCTGGCAGAGAAGTGCTGCAGAAGCTCAGTGCCAGCATCATAGCACACTGGAAGTGGACCTTTGTGGCCAAGAGGTAGAAGTCACTGACAATTGGAGAACACAGTCACAGACCCTTGTTCAAGATATATTCAAAAATTATATTTTTCCCCTTTCTATATTTTCATCTGTCTTGTTTCTTAAATTCCACATATGAGTGTGGTCATATGGTATTTGTTTTTCTCTGACTGACTGATTCCACTTAGCATAATATACTCTAGCTCTATGCATGTCATTGCAAATGGCAAGATTTCATTCTTCTGATGGCTGAATAATATTGCATTGTATATACACATACCACCTCTTCTTTATCCATTGATCAGTCAATGGACATTCAGACTCTTTCCATAGTTTGACTATTGTTGGTAATGCTGTTATAAATATCAGGGTACATGTACCCCTTTGAATCTGTATCTTTGTATCCTTTGGCTAAATACCTACTAGTGCAAATTGCTGGGTTGTAGGATGGCTCTATTTTTAACTTTTTGAGGAACCTCCATACTGTTTTTCCAGAGTGGCTACACCAGTTTGTTTTCCCATCAACAATGCAAGAGTGTTCTCCTTTCTCCTCATCCTCACCAACATCTGTTATTTCTTGTGTTGTTAATTTTAGCCATTCTGACGAGTATGAGGTGATATCTCATCATGGTTTTGGTTTATATTTATATTTGATTTTATTTATATTTCTATGATAATGATTGATGTTGTATGAACACTCACCTGGGTCATTGTTCCATTGGTCAAAGATCAAAAGCATCTTTTCATGTCTGTTAACCATCTGGATGTTTTCTTTGGAAAATGTCTATTCAAGTCTTCAGCCCATTTCTTAACTGGATTATTTGTTTTTTGGGTGTTGGGCTTAATAAGTTCTTTATAAATTTTGCATACTGACCCTTTATCAGATATGTCATTTACAAATATCTCCTCCCCTTCATAAACTGCCTTTTAGTTTTGTTGATTGTTTCCTTCACTGTGCAGAAAGGAGAGAGGGAGAAAGAGAGAGAGAGAAAAAGGGAAAAAGTATAAGAGACTCTTTCTTTTTTTTTTTTATTCTTTCTTTTTTTAAGATTTTATTTATTTATTTGAGAGAGAGAAATCACAAGTAGATGGAGAGGCAGGCAGAGAGAGAGAGAGGGAATCAGGCTCCCTGCTGAGCAGAGAGCCCGATGGGGGACTCGATCCCAGGACCCTGAGATCATGACCTGAGCCGAAGGCAGCAGCTTAATCCACTGAGCCACCCAGGCACCCTAAGAGACTCTTAATCATAGAGATCAAACAGAGGGTTGATTGAGGGATGTGGGTGGGGGATGGGCTAGATGGATAATGGGTATTAAGGAAGGCAATTGTTATGATGAGCTCTGGGTTTGTGTGTAAGTGATGATCACTGAATTCCTCTTCTGAGACCAATATGGCACTGTATGTTAACTAATTAGAATTTAAATTAAAAAAATAAAAATAACTAAATAAATAATTTAAACTCAGCCTGCATGTGTACAAAATAGTTTCCACCATTTGATAGTTTGATAGGTTTTTTTTCCTTCTTTAAATATGTGTGTATGAGTAAAGGAGAGGAAGAGAAGGGAATTGGCTCTCTGATGGGTTAGATCCTTCATTGGCTTGGGAAGACAGGAGATATTATACCTCAAAAAAATAGGGGTTTATAGTTTCAGGGTTTTATGATGTGTGAGTCAGCACCTCAAGGGAGAGTGAGTGAAAAATCACTGGCAGGACCGACAGGTGTGGAGCAATAGTCCTATCATTCCAGATACATCTCTTTGCCCTTTGATATAAGGAATTCCCTTGTGGCCACAGATTAAAACTCAAAGTGATCATCTGTTGTTTAATCCACTGTTCACTCCGACTAGGACAGAAAAAATTTAACAAAGACAAGCACATTCTATTGCCATAGGAATAACCAGATTCCCCCCTAATTCCCTAAGGTTCTTCTTCCTTATCTTTTTCCTTAGCATTCTTACCTGTGTTTGAAAAATATGCAGGCAGGGCATTCCTCTTCCTGTAAATTAACACCCTTCCCTAAGTGGAGCCCTTATTCCTTCCCTTTTTTTTTTTTTCCCAATTTATTTATTTTCAGAAAAACAGTATTCATTATTTTTTCACCACACCCAGTGCTCCATGCAAGCCGTATTCCTTCCCTTTGATATTTTTTCTCCTTTGGCAATTCTCTTTTCTTCCCTGTGTCCTGTTTCAAATGCCCTTGAAGTTCTGCTTTTCTTTTTTCCTGCTCTCTCAGAGCTCCGATTTTGTTTTAAAAATGCAATAAGCATGTCTTTTCAGATGAATGCTATTTCCATATCTCTAGTTCAAATGCCATTCCCAACCTCTTCTTGGAGAATTTCATTTGAATGTAGAGAAAAGAAAGTCATCCAACTCCACATGGAAAACTGGACAACCCTAGGAGGTAATGAAAATATCCTAAGTCTGAGGTGCACACTGAAAAACCAAGATTATATTGTCTTCCCATCAACCTGTCTGTCCTGGGGCCATCTAACAGGTTGTTGTGATGACAGACAAGTTTTCTATCCACTTGTGGCAACTGAGCCCTTCAATTGCAGCATGTGTGACTGAGTAGCTGAATCTTTAATTTGTTTAATTTTGCTTTAAATTTTAAAGTTGAAGAGTGTAAAACTTTTTCATTAAACACAACTTTGTTGTTTTGGAAAGACTGTATTCAAATTTAACCCCCGGAAATTTCGTATTAGATAAACTTCGTATTACAGAACATATTACTAATAATTTTTATATTGGTAACATTTAATAAATAAAATTATATTGGTTACATTTAATTAAATAAAATATGTTATTAAAATTAACTTCATCTGATTCTTTTTACTTTTGAAAATGCGGTTCCAAGATAATTTGAAATTACACACATGACTCACATATTTCTATTAGTGCTGGTCATTGCGGTAATGCATTTCAAAATACTTCAGCTTAAACAGTGGGAAGTGTGTGCATTCACAGAGATAAACTCTCCATAATCTAAAAACAGCTGTGAGTGTTCAGCACTCCATCAGAAATCTCCATCTCAGGGTGATTCATTGGAATTAGAAGTCACTAATTCGCAAAATGGCAGACAAGTTAACATTCACCATTGCAGAAATCCACACCAGAAGGTTTAATCAACAAAAATGCTGATAGAATTTTCGTGTGTGTGTGTGTGTAAATCATAATAAGATTTGGCTGAAGAAAATCTTCACAGGCTTGACCATCCTTGGATAACTGAGGCAAGCTCAGGAACCCCCAGCATCTTGGGGCAATGCTCAAAACGGATGGCTGTTCTGGCTGTGTGACACTCCACTTCCTGGTGGTTCCCATGCTGAGCCAAGCCCAAAGAAGCCCAGTCTAATCCACAGAATGTCTTCATCCTGGAGTCACCCTCTCAAGCAAACACCAGCTGGAGAATGGAGAGTGAGCTAGAGGGGGGACCAAAGGACTGTCTGGTGCCTGCACATTAATAATGTGTGAATAGAAGAGTCTTGCTTCTATAACTGGGTGACAAGTTTGGGAGGAAGAGAAGATTGTAAAGACTTCTCTTAGCTTTATTTGGGAAAGGTTACTGATATATACCAAAAGAATTGACTTTTACTGAATGACCATATTTACTTACGTTATTTCAGTATATTTCCTCTGAAGGCAACAAGGTTAGGACAACTAAGTGGGTTATAGCATGTCATGTGCTGCTACAGCCATGCATTTTTTTCCCCTCTCTCCCTCCTCTCCTCTCAACCTATCTCTCTCTTTTTTTTTTAATTTGCCTTCTTTCTCCTTCCCTTTCTTTGTCACAAATCACATTCTTTCCCTAATTTCCTCATCTCTATTAATGGAACCATCCTTTTCTTTGCTACCCAAACTGAAAACTGCATTGACTCCTCTTTCTTTTCTTCCCTCCCCCACCCCTGCCAACAATATTAAGACAATTTCCAAGGTTGAATCAGTAAATAAAAACTTCCCAACAATGAAAATGCCCGGAACAAATGACATTCACCTTTCAGTAGGTGAATAGATAAATATGCTGGGTATATATCCACATAACAGAATATTATATATTGTTAAAAGGAAATGAGCTATAAAGCCATAAAAAGGCATAGGAAAAACTTAAGTGCATTTGAGTAAGTGAAAGAAACCATCTGAAAGGGCCACACACTATAATTCCAGTTAGAGGACATTCTGGAAAAAAGCAAAACTATAAAGGCAGGAATAAGATCAGTGTTTCCAGGGATTAAGGAGGAAACAGGAATAAAAAGACAGAGCATAGAGGATTTTTAGGGCAGTGAAACTATTCCATGTAATACCATAATGGTGGATACATGTCATGCATTTGTCCAAACTCACAGAATGAAACTGTGGACTTTGTGGAATAATGATTTGTCCATGTAGGTTCATCAGTTGTTAAAAAAAAAAAAAAAAGAACCACTCTAACTGGGTGTTGATAATGTGGGAGGCACATGTTTGGGAGCAGAAGGTAAATGGGAAATCTCTGTAAACTTCTGCTCAGTTTTGCTGTGACCCTAAAGCTACTCTAAAAAACAAAATCTCTTTTAAAAATTCAGTACCGTTTTTATGATAAAAAATGCAAAACAGAGAGAGAAGAAAACTATCTCAACTTTTTTTTTTAAAGATTGTATTTATTTATTTGACAGACAGAGATCACAAGTAGGCTGAGAGGCAGTCAGAGAGAGAAGAGGAAGCAGGCTCCCTGCTGAGCAGAGAGCCTGATGCAGGGCTCAATGTGGGGCTCTATTCCAGAACGCTGGGATCATGACCTGAGCCAAAGCCAGAGGCTTTAACCCACTGAGCCACCCAGGTACCCCAAACTACCTCAACATCTTAAAGGTCATACATGAAAAGCACATAGCTCACCTTATTCTCAATGGTGAAAGAATGAAAACTTATCCTCTAAGATCAGAACAGCACAAGGCTGTCTGCTTTTTCAACTTCCATTCAACATTGTACTAGAAGTTCTAGCCAGATCAATGAATCAAGAAAAAAAGACAAAAACTATTCATATTAGAAAGGAAGAAGTACTGTTTGCAGATGACATGAGGTTATATGTACAATACCCTAATCACACACATATTTGAACTAATAAATTCAGCAGTTGTGGATACAAAGTCAACATAAAAAATCATTTGTATTCTATACACTAACAATAAATAATCTGAAAAAGAAAGGAAACCATTTTATTTTTAAAAGCATCAAAAGTAATAAAATACTTTGAAATAAACTTAACTAAGGAAATCAAAGACATATAACTAAGGAAATCAATGCTACAGTGTGTTGATGAAAGAGAGTAAAGCAAACACAGATAAATGAAAGATATCTTGTGCCCTGGAAGAGATGACAATATCATTAAGATGGCATTACTATACCAAACAGTCTAAACATTCAAAGCAATCTCTAGCAAAATTCCAATGATGTTTTGCAGAAATAGAAAAATCCATCTTACAGTGCATTTAATTTTAAGGGAATCTAAATAACCAAAACAAATTTGAAAAAGAATTTCAAAAGTGACTACAAAATTGCAGTAATCATAGAGTGTGGTCGCGACATTATGAAAGATATATAGATCAATGGGATAGAATGAAGAGCCTAGAAATAAACTTCTCTATATATGGTCAAATTATTTTTGACAAAGGTGCCAATAGCCACTCAACTGGAAAAAAAATCTTTTCAACAAATGGCTAAAACAAGACAAGGATACCCAAAGAGTTGGGTAAACTAGATATCCACATGCAAAAGGAGGTTGGGTCTCACTTAACATCATACACAAAAAATAACTCAAAATCATTATAAGACTTAAATGTAAAAGCTAAAACTATACAACTCTCAGAAGGAAATACAGGGGGAAAATCTTCATGAAATTGGCTTTAGCTATGATCTCTTGGATATTACATCAAAAGAATAGGGGACCAAAGAAAAAAACTAAAGTCAAAATCAAAATCAAATCAAAATTTAAAAAAATCAAAAAACACTTTTGGTCAACAAAGGACTATCAAAAAAGTGAAAAAGAAATTCATAGAACAAGAGAAAATATTTGCAAATCATATACCTGAAAGGGATTAATTTCCAGAATATATAAAGAATTCTTACAACTCAACAACAAAAAACAAACTCTATTTAAAGATGAACAAAGAGTTTAATAGGCATTTCTTCAAGGAAAATGTGCAAATGGTGGGTATTCATCTTTTTTTTCTTTTTTCTTTTTTTTAAAGATTTCATTTACTTATTGGAGAGAGAGAGAGAACACAAGCAGGCAGAGTATCAGGCAGAGAGAGAAGCAGGCTTCCTGCTGAGCAGGGAGCCCAGTGCGGGGCTTGATCCCAAGACCCTGGATCATGACCTGAGCTGAAGGCAGATACTTAACTGACTGAGCCACCTAGGTGCCCCGGGTATTCATCTTTTCTGATGGAGGCATGATATTCCCTTGTAGATATGGACCATATCTTCTTTATCCATTCCTCTGTTGAAGGTCATCTTGGTTCGTTCCACAGTTTAGCAATTGCGGCCATTGTTGCTATGAACATTAGGGTATACATGGCCCTTCTTTTCATTTCATCTGCATCTTTGAGGTAAATACCCAATAGTGCAATTGCAGAGTCATATAGAAGTTCTATTTTTAATTTCTTAAGGAATCTCCACACTGTTTTCCAAAGTGGCTACACCAACTTGCATTCCCAACAACGTTGTAAGAGGTTTTCCCTTTCTCCACATCCTCTCCAACACATGTTGTTTGCTGTCTTATTAATTTTCTTCATTCTAACTGGTGTAAGGTGGTATCTCAATGTGGTTTTGATTTTAATTTCCCTGATGGCTAATGATCATGAATATTTTTTCATGTGTCTGTCAATCATTTGTATGTCCTCTTTGGAGAAGTGTCTGTGCATGTCTTCTGCACATTTTTGGACATGATACCCAATTTTTGTATCAGCATGGATGGGCCTGGAGGAGATTATGCTGAGTGAAATAAGTCAAGCAGAGAAAGTCAATTATCACATGGTTTCACTTACTTGTGAAGCATAAGGAATAACATGGAAGACTTCAGGAGAAAGAAAGGAAAAGTCAATATGGGGAAATCGGAGGGGGAGACAAACCATTAGAGACTGTGGACTCTGATAAACAAACTGAGGGCTTTGGAAGGGAGGAGGGTGAAGGGATGGGTAAGCCTGGTGTGGATATTAAGGAGAGCACATATTGCATGGAGCACTGGGTGTGGTACATAAACAAGGAATCTTGGAACACTGAAAAAAAAAATTAAATTAAAAACAAGAACAGAGGGGTGCCTGGGTGGCTCAGTGGGTTAAGCCGCTGCCTTCGGCTCAGGTCATGATCTCAGAGTCCTGGGATCGAGTCCCGCATCGGGCTCTCTGCTCAGCAGGGAGCCTGCTTCCCCCTCTCTCTCTGCCTGCCTCTCTGCCTACTTGTGATTTCTCTCTGTCAAATAAATAAATAAAATCTTAAAAAAAAAAAAAAACAAGAACAGAATTTTTTTAAGACCAGAATTTTTTTTAAAAAATGAAAAATATGCAAATGGCCAATAATCACATTAAAAAATGATCAGCATCACTAATCGTTAGGGAAATGCAAATGAAAACTGCAAGACATACCATTTCACACCCATTAAGATGAGTATTAATAAAAAATTTGCAAAGCAACAGCAAAAAATGGAAAATAATCAGTGCTGGTGAGGATGTGAAGAAATTGGAAATTTTGTGCACTGATGTGGTTGTGTAAAATGGTATAGCCACTACAGAAAACATATGATATGTGTGGTGGCTCCTCAATAAATTAAAAATAATATAGCAATTCCACTTCTGGGTATATACCCCCAAAAATTTGAAGTAGAGACTCAAAGAAATATTTTTATTCCCATGTTCATAGCAACATTACTCAAAATAACCAAAGGATGGAAGAAACCCCAAGTGTGCATGGGCAGATGAATAGATAAACAAAATGTGTTGTGTACATACAATAGAATAATTCCAGCCTTATAAAGGAAGTGAAACCTGACACCTGCTATAGGGATGAACCTTGAGGATAGTATGCTAAGTCACAATAAGACAGATACTCTATGATTCCACTCATATGAGGGGCCTGGAGTAGTCAAATTCATAGGAATAGAAAGCAGAGTGGTGGTTGCCAAGGGCTGGGGGAGGAGAGAATAGGGAGCTGTGTACAGATGGGGAAGATGAATAGGTCTTGAATATGATGATGGTGATGTTTTCACAACAATGTGAATGTACTTAATGGCACTGAACTATGCATTTTAAAATGGTTAAGTTAGTAAACTTTGTTATATACATTTTACATACCAAAAGTGGAAAAACTCTCCAAATTGAGGCAAGTTTATTTTTTCCCTAGATTGTTTCTTTCATCAGTCACATCTTCATACTTGCAGACACTGAAGTCTCACTTCATGCCAGAAACAATTGCCCAAAAGGACAAGGTCTTACACATCGCCAAGACTGGGGTGGGCAGAACAGTATTTGGAGTGTGGATTTCTTTTTTTCTTCTTCTTCTTTTTTTTTTTTTTTTAGATTTTCTTTATTTATTTGACTGAGAGAGAGAGATCACAAGTAGGCAGAAAGGTAGGCAGAGAGAGAGGGGGAAGCAGGCTCCCTGCTGAGCAGAGAGCCTGATGCATGGCTCTATCCGAGGACCCTGAGACCATGACCTGAGCTTAAGGTAGAGGCTTAACCCACTGAGCCACTCAGGCACCCCTGGAGTGTGAATTTCTGAGGAGGATTTTTACCTTCTACTACAGGCCCGGCGCACTTCTAGTTGGGACTTGCTGGGCTGGGACACAAAGGAGTCACAGTGAGGAGCAGGAGCAATGGGTGCTCTTCTCATAAGAGCTCCTTTCAGGTCCCAAAAGTAATCACAACTTGCAAGATGTATGGCATGGGCAGAATATTCCTTATGGATGGGTGTGTTGCATTAAGTGACATGCTGTGAGCTGTGGGCAACCCTGAAGATCCTTTTTTTTTTTTTTCCCAATTTTTTTCAATTTATTTATTTTTAGAAAAACAGTATTCATTATTTTTTCACCACACCCAGTGCTCCATGCAATCCGTGCCTTCTATAATACCCACCACCTGGTACCCCAACCTCCCACCCCCCCGCCACTTCAAACCCCTCAGATTGTTTTTCAGAGTCCATAGTCTCTCGTGGTTCACCTCCCCATCCAATTTACCCCAACTCCCTTCTCCTCTCTAACAACCCTTGTTATTTTATTTTAAGTGAATGTCTTTCTTAAGCCTCATTGCAATCCATGTGAATTCAGGCTAAAAAATTAGGTTTGGGATATATATCTCTAATGTCAGTACACAGTGATTGAAGTTAAATAAATAAATTAAATTAAATTAAAAAAAAAGATACATGCTTTTAAAAAATTAAAAAAAAAAAAAAAGACATTCACTTAGTCAAGAGCAGCTGATGTGTTTGGAAAAGTAAAAAGCTGGAAACTGGACTGAATTAGTGTTTTGTTCCCCCAAAAAGGAATGTTATCTTTGCAGCAAGTTGACTGTTTTATGTTTCCAAAATAAGTGCCAATGTTGGACATTTGTGGTTAATCTCCAAACAACACTATTTGAGGAAGTGGAAATTTGGCTGAGTCAACGGAAACTGTTGCAGGATACCCAAAAAGAACTCTGAATGGAACCATTTCAAGGAGAAAGCAACCATTGTCCATGCCTGGATAGCCATTAAGGAAGGCAAAAAGGAGACGTTTGTCAAATTGGCCAGGTTTAAAGAGACTGTTTTGAAAGAAGTAGCAGTAAACATTGCCCAAAAACTGTCAAATGAAAAGAATTGAGGACACCGTGAACAATGTGAGTAAAATGTCTAAGGCGCACAACCCTGACAGGCTGTGCAGACAAGGCTTCTGTGACAAAAGGCTAGCATAAAATAAAACAGAGCAGTTGGACGGAAGGTTTCAAGGGCCTCAGCCAATAACTGCATCTTTTGCTTAGGCCTTATTTATTTTATTTATTTATTTATTTATTTATTTTTATTTGCGCATTCAGCATATTTTTTTTCTTTTTTTCCAATTTATTTATTTTCAGAAAAACATTCATTATTTTTTCACCACACCCAGTGCTCCATGCAAGCCGTGCCTTCTATAATACCCACCACCTGGTACCCCAACCTCCCACCCCCCCGCCACTTCAAACCCCTCAGATTGTTTTTTCAGAGTCCATAGTCTCTCATGGTTCACCTCCCCTTCCAATTTACCCAAATTCCCTTCTCCTCTCTAACGCCCCTTGTCCTCCATGCTATTTGTTATGCTCCACAAATAAATGAAACCATATGATAATTGACTCTCTCTGCTTGACTTATTTCACTCAGCATAATCTCTTCCAGTCCCGTCCATGTTGCTACAAAAGTTGGGTATTCATCCTTTCTGATGGAGGCATAATACTCCATAGTGTATATGGACCACATCTTCCTTATCCATTCATCATTTAAGGGCATCTTGGTTCTTTCCATAGTTTGGCAACCGTGGCCATTGCTGCTATAAACATTGGGGTACAGATGGCCCTACTTTTCACGACATCTGTGTCTTTGGGATAAATACCCAGGAGTGCAATTGCAGGGTCATAGGGAAGCTCTATTTTTAATTTCTTGAGGAATCTCCACACTGTTCTCCAAAGAGGCTGCACCAACTTGCATTCCCACCAACAGTGGAAGAGGGTTCCCCTTTCTCCACATCCTCTCTAACACATGTTGTTTCCTGTTCTGTTAATTTTGGCCATTCTAACTGGTGTAAGGTGATATCTCAATGTGGTTTTAATTAGAATCTCCCTGAGGGCTAATGATGATGAACATTTTTTCATGTGTCTGATAGTCATTTGTATGTCTTGATTGGAGAAGTGTCTGTTCATATCTTCTGCCCATTTTTTGATGTGTTTGCCTGTTTCGTGTGTGTTGAGTTTGAGGAGTTCATTATAGATCCTGGATATCAACCTTCTGTCTGTACTGTCATTTGCAAATATCTTCTCCCATTCCATGGGTTGCCTCTTTGTTTTTTTGACTGTTTCCTTTGCTGTGCAGAAGCTTTTGATTTTGATGAAGTCCCAAAAGTTTATTTTCACTTTTGTTTCATTTGCCTTTGGAGACGTATCTTGAAAGAAGTTGCTGTGGCTGATATCAAAGATATCTAGGATTCTGATGGATTCCTGTCTCATGTTGAGGTCTTTTATCCATTTTGAGTTTATCTTTGTGTACGGTGTAAGAGAATGGTCGAGTTTCATTCTTCTACATATAGCTGTCCAGTTTTCCCAGCACCATTTATTGAAGAGACTGTCTTTTTTCCACTGTATATTTTTTCCTGTTTTGTCGAAGATTAATTGACCATAGAGTTGAGGGTCCATATCTGGGCTCTCTACTCTGTTCCACTGGTCTATGTGTCTGTTTTTATGCCAGTACCATGCTGTCTTGGTGATCACAGCTTTGTAATAAAGCTTGAAATCAGGTAAGGTGATGCCGCCAGCTTTATTTTTGTTTTTCAACATTTCCTTAGCAATTCGGGGTCTCTTCTGATTCCATACAAATTTTAGGATTATTTGCTCCAGCTCTTTGACTAATGCAGGTGGAATTTTGATCGGAATGGCATTAAAAGTATAGATTGCTCTAGGCAGTATAGACATTTTAACAATGTTTATTCTTCCGATCCAAGAGCATGGAATGGTCTTCCATCTATTTGTGTCTTCTTCAATTTCTTTCATGAGTGTTCTGTAGTTCCTCAAGTACAGATCCTTTACCTCTTTGGTTAGGTTTATTCCCAGGTATCTTATGGTTCTTGGTGCTATAGTAAATGGAATCGATTCTCTAATTTCCCTTTCTGTATTTTCATTGTTAGTGTATAAGAAAGCCACTGATTTCTGCACATTGACTTTGTATCCTGCCACGTTGCTGAATTGCTGTATGAGTTCTAGTAGTTTGGGGGTGGAGTCATTTGGGTTTTCCATATAAAGAATCATGTCATCTGCGAAGAGAGAGAGTTTGACTTCTTCATTACCAATTTGGATACCTTTTATTTCTCTCTGTTGTCTGATTGCTGTTGCTAGGACTTCTCATACTATGTTGAACAAGAGTGGTGAGAGTGGGCATCCTTGTCATGTTCCTGATCTCAATGGGAAGGCTGCAAGCTTTTTCCCATTGAGGATGATATTTGCTGTGGGTCTTTCATAGATAGATTTGATGAGGTTCAGGAATGTTCCCTCTATCCCTCTACTTTGAAGCGTTTTAATCAGGAATGGATGCTGGATTTTGTCAAATGCTTTTTCTGCATCAATTGAGAGGACCATGTGGTTCTTCTCTCTTCTCATATTAATTTGTTGTATCACATTGATTGATTTGTGAATGTTGAACCATCCTTGTAGCCCAGGGATGAATCCCACCTGATCATGGTGGATAATCTTTTTAATGTGCTGTTGGATCCTGTTGCCTAGGATCTTGTTGAGAATCTTAGCATCCATATACATAGCCATCCAAGCCTCACTCAAAAAAATTGAAAAATCCAAAACACACCAGCTGTCTCTACAACTTAAAGAACTGGAGGATCAACAACAAATCAAACCAACTCCACACATAAGAGGAAATCATCAAGATTAGAGCTGAGGTCAATGAGGGAGAAACCAGAGATACAGTAGAATGTATCAATGAAACTAGAAGCTGGTTTTTTGAAAGAATCAATAAGATCGATAAGCCACTGGCTACACTAATCCAAAAGAAAAGAGAGAAAGCCCAAATTCATAAAATTATGAATGAAAAGGGAGAGATCACAACTAACACCAAGGAAGTAGAAACAATCATCAGAAGTTATTACGAACAGTTATATGCCAATAAGCTTAGCAACCTAGATGAAATGGATGCATTCCTGGAAAAATATAAACTACCAATATTGAACCAGGAAGAAATCGACAACCTGAATAGACCGATATCTAATAACGAGTTTGAAGCTGATCAAAAACCTCCCAAAAAACGAGCCCAGGACCTGATGGATTCCCTGGGGAATTTTACCAAACCTTCAAAGAAGAAATAACACCTATTCTCCTGAAGCTGTTTCAAAAAATTGAAGCAGAAGGAAAACTTCCAGACTCTTTTTATGAGGCCTTATTTTATAATACAGAAAACTTGCTCCCAGCAGAGAACAAGGAGAACCCATAACTGCTTGGACTTCAGCATCAGGGAAGAGAACAAGGGTACTCTATGAGGCAGTAGTTAACTGATGTGTGAGAGACCACACATCATCACTGCACATGCCTTTCATGTAAAATTCACAAATGACCATGCCATAGAAGAGGGAAGGGACCTTGGGAAGCCTAGGTATGGGGTAGGAGTTTCCCAGCTGCAAGGTCAGAACACAAGGACCTGAACCCAAGCTTCTCAATACTTTGAATTCAAAGCTCAATAGGGTGAGTTTAGTTGTCAGAACTTCTCAAAAGGAAAATCATTCTATTTGAATCTCTAGATTAAGTTCTCTTAGGCTCTGATCTCAATATGAATCAGACCAGAAGTCTAAACCTAAAGCCAAACAACAGTGCCTCATCCTGTGTCCCCACCATCCCAGGGGACCTGATAGATGGTAACAGTGCCAAGGAAACCTCTGCTTCGCTGCCTCCTCCACAAGCTCCCAGTCCCACAGCTCAGAATATGTAGTACACACCTTAACTCAATCATCTTCTGCTGGTGATGAGGATGGTTAAAAACAAGCTTGGCGGAGGAGTCAAGATGGCGGAGAAGTAGCAGGCTGAGACTACCTCAGCTAGCAGGAGATCAGCTAGAGAGCTTATCTAAAGATTGCAAACACCTGCAAATCCATCGGCAGATCGAAGAGAAGAAGAACAGCAATTCTAGAAACAGAAAAACAACCACTTTCTGAAAGGTAGGACTGGCGGAGAAGTGAATCCAAAGCGACGGGAAGATAGACCCCGGGGGGAGGGGCCGGCTCCCGGCAAGCGGCGGAGCAACGGAGCACAAAATCAGGACTTTTAAAAGTCTGTTCCGCTGAGGGACATCGCTCCAGAGGCTAAACCGGGGCGAAGCCCACACAGGATCGGCGTGACCTCAGGTCCTGCGGGGTCACAGAAGGATCGGGGGTGTCCGAGTGTCGCAGAGCTTGCGGATATTGGAACGGGAAAGCCGGCTGCAGAGACAGAGCCGACAGTGAGCTCGCAGCTCGGAGTTGTCTTGAACCGGCCGCAAGCTCGGTGAGCTCGGAGCGCGGCCGGAGGTTGGGCAGACGCGAGTTACTGGGAGCTGTTCGCTTAGGGCGCACAGGGGAGCGGGGCCCCGGGCTCTCGGCTCCTCCGGGCCAGAGACCAGGAGGCCGCCATTTGTATTCCCATCCTCCGGAACTCTACGGAAAGCGCTCAGGGAACAAAAGCTCCTGAAAGCAAAGCCGAGCAGATCACTCAGCCCGGCCCCTGGTAAGGGCGGTGTAATTCCGCCGGGGGCAAAGACACTTGAGAATCACTACACCAGGCCCCTCCCCCAGAAGATCAACAAGAAATCCAGGCAAGACCAAGTTCACCTACCAAGGACTGCAGTTTCAATACCAAGGAGAGAGCAGCAGAATTCCAGAGGAGGAGAAAACAAACCACGGAACTCATGGCTTTCTGCCTGTGATTTTTCAGTCTTGCAGTTAATTTAAGTTTTTTCTTTTTCATTTTTTTTTCTCTTCTTCTGCTAAAATTTTTTATAACTTTTACCCTTTTCTCTTTTAACGTTTTTTAACTAGATTATCTAATATATATATTTTTCTTTTCTATACTTTTGTTTATTCATTTTCTTTTTTTTAATTCTTTTTTTTTCTTTTTTTTCTTTCTTTCTTTTTGAACCTCTTTTTATCCCCAAATCAGAAGAGATCCCAATCAGAAGAGATTGGGAGATCCCAATCAAAGGAGATCCCAATCAGAGGACATCCCTCACCCAATCGTGAGGGGGGAGAAATCCCCCCTCACGATTTGGGATCTCTTCTGATTTGGTTAAAGCATATTTTCCTGGGATTGTTGCCACCCTTTTAGTATTTTACTTGTTCCTTCATATACTCTTAGCTGGACAAAATGACAAGGCGGAAAAATTCACAACAAAAAAAAGAACAAGAGGCAGTACCGAAGGCTAGGGACCTAATCAATACAGACATTGGTAATATGTCAGATCTAGAGTTCAAAATGACAATTCTCAAGGTTATAGCCGGGCTTGAAAAAGGCATGGAAGATATTAGAGAAACCCTCTCCAGAGATATAAAAGCCCTTTCTGGAGAAATAAAAGAACTAAAATCTAACCAAGTTGAAATCAAAAAAGCTATTAATGAAGTTCAATAAAAAATGGAGGCTCTCACTGCTAGGATAAATGAGGCAGAAGAAAGAATTAGCGATATAGAAGACCAAATGACAGAGAATAAAGAAGCTGAGCAAAAGAGGGACAAACAGCTACTGGACCATGAGGGGAGAATTCAAGAGATAAGGGACACCATAAGACAAAACAACATTAGAATAATTGGGATTCCAGAAGAAGAAGAAAGAGAGAGGGGAGCAGAAGGTATACTGGAGAGAATTATTGGGGAGAATTTCCCCAATATGGCAAAGGGAACGAGTATCAAAATTCAGGAGGTTCAGAGAACGCCCTTAAAAATCAATAAGAATAGGCCCACACCCCGTCACCTAATAGTAAAATTTACAAGCCTTAGTGACAAAGAGAAAATCCTGAAAGCAGCCCGGGAAAAGAAGTCTGTAACATACAATGGTAAAAGTATTAGATTGGCAGCTGACTTATCCACAGAGACCTGGCAGGCCAGAAAGAGCTGGCATGACATTTTCAGAGCACTAAACGAGAAAAACATGCAGCCAAGAATACTATATCCAGCTAGGCTATCATTGAAAATAGAAGGAGAGATTAAAAGCTTCCAGGACAAACAAAAACTGAAAGAATTTGCAAACACCAAACCAGCTCTACAGGAAATACTGAAAGGGGTCCTCTAAGCAAAGAGAGAGCCTACAAGTGGTAGATCAGAAAGGAACAGAGGCAATATACAGTAACAGTCACCTTACAGGCAATACAATGGCACTAAAATCATATCTCTCAATAGTTACCCTGAATGTTAATGGGCTAAATGCCCCAATCAAAAGACATCAGAATGGATAAAAAAACAAAACCCATCTATATGTTGCCTCCAAGAAACTCATTTTAAACCCGAAGACACCTCCAGACTTAAAGTGAGGGGGTGGAAAAGAATTTACCATGCTAATGGACATCAGAAAAAAGCAGGAGTGGCAATCCTTATATCAGATCAATTAGATTTTAAGCCAAATCTGTAATAAGAGGTGAGGAAGGACACTATATCATACTCAAAGGGTCTGTCCATCATGAAGATCTAACAATTTTAAATATCTATGCCCCCAACGTGGGCGCAGCCAACTATATAAACCAATTAATAACAAAATCAAAGAAACACATCAACAATAATACAATAATAGTAGGGGACTTTAACACTCCCCTCACTGAAATGGACAGATCATCCAAGCAAAAGATCAACAGGGAAATAAAGGCCTTAAATGATACACTGGATGAGATGGACGTCACAGATATATTCAGAACATTTCATCCCAAAGCAACAGAATACACATTCTTCTCTAGTGCACATGGAACATTCTCCAGAATAGATCACATCCTCGGTCCTAAATCAGGACTCAACCGGTATCAAAAGATTGGGATCATTCCCTGCATATGTTCAGACCACAATGCTCTGAAGCTAGAACTCAACCACAAGAGGAAGTTTGGAAAGAACACAAATACATGGAGACTAAACAGCATCCTTCTAAAGAATGAATGGGTCAACCGGGAAATTAAAGAAGAATTGAAAAAAATCATGGAAACAAATGATAATGAAAATACAACGGTTCAAAATCTGTGGGACACAACAAAGGCAGTCCTGAGAGGAAAATATATAGCGGTACAAGCTTTTCTCAAGAAACAAGAAAGGTCTCAGGTACACAACCTAACCCTACACCTAAAGGAGCTGGAGAAAGAACAAGAAAGAAACCCTGAGCCCAGCAGGAGAAGAGAAATCATAAAGATCAGAGCAGAAATCAATGAAATAGAAACCAAAAAAACAATAGAACAAATCAACCAAACTAGGAGCTGGTTCTTTGAAAGAATTAATAAAATTGATAAACCCTTGGCCAGACTTATCAAAAAGAAAAGAGAAAGGACCCAAATAAATAAAATCATAAATGAAAGAGGAGAGATCACAACTAACACCAAAGAAATACAAACTATTATAAGAATATACTATGAGCAACTCTACGCCAACAAATTTGACAATCTGGACGAAATGGATGCATTCCTAGAAACATATAAACTACCAAAATTGAACCAGGAAGAAATAGAAAGCCTGAGCAGACCCATAACCAGTAAGGAGATTGAAACAGTCATTAAAAATCTCCAAACAAACAAAAGCCCAGGGCCAGATGGCTTCCCGGGGGAATTCTACCAAACATTTAAAGAGGAACTAATTCCTATTCTCCTGAAACTGTTCCAAAAAATAGAAATGGAAAGAAAACTCCCAAACTCATTTTATGAGGCCAGCATCACCTTGATCCCAAAACCAGACACGGATCCCATCAAAAAAGAGAGCTATAGACCAATATCCTTGATGAACACAGATGCAAAAATTCTCACCAAAATACTAGCCAATAGGATTCAACAGTACATTGAAAGGATTATTCACCACAACCAAGTGGGATTTATTCCAGGGCTGCAAGGTTGGTTCAACATCCGCAAATCAGTCAATGTGATACAACACATCAATAAAAGAAAGAACAAGAACCATATGATACTCTCAATAGATGCTGAAAAAGCATTTGACAAAGTACAGCATCCCTTCCTGATCAAAACCCTTCAAAGTGTAGGGATAGAGGGCACATACCTCAATATCATCAAAGCCATCTATGAAAAACCCACTGCAAATATCATTCTCAATGGAGAAAAACTAAAAGCTTTTCCACTAAGGTCAGGAACACGGCAGGGATGTCCATTATCACCACTGCTATTCAACATAGTACTAGAAGTCCTAGCCTCAGCAATCAGACAACAAAAGGAAATTAAAGGCATCCAAATCGGCAAAGAAGAAGTCAAATTATCACTCTTCGCAGATGATATGATACTCTATGTGGAAAACCCAAAAGACTCCACTCCAAACTGCTAGAACTTATACAGGAATTCAGTAAAGTGTCAGGATATAAGATCAATGCACAGAAATCAGTTGCACTTCTCTACACCAACAACAAGACAGAAGAAAGAGAAATTAAGGAGTCAATCCCATTTACAATTGCACCCCAAACCATAAGATACCTAGGAATAAACCTAACCAAAGAGGCTAAGAATCTATACTCAGAAAACTATAAAGTACTCATGAAAGAAATTGAGGAAGACACAAAGAAATGGAAAAATGTTCCATGCTCCTGGATTGGAAGAATAAATATTGTGAAAATGTCTATGCTACCTAAAGCAATCTACACATTTAATGCAATTCCTATCAAAGTACCATCCATCTTTTTCAAAGAAATGGAACAAATAATTTTAAAATTTATATGGAACCAGAAAAGACCTCGAATAGCCAAAGGGATATTGAAAAAGAAAGCCAAAGTTGGTGGCATCACAATTCCGGACTTCAAGCTTTATTACAAAGCTGTCATCATCAAGACAGCATGGTACTGGCACAAAAACAGACACATAGACCAATGGAACAGAATAGAGAGCCCAGAAATAGACCCTCAACTCTATGGTCAACTAATCTTCGACAAAGCAGGAAAGAATGTCCAATGGAAAAAAGACAGCCTCTTCAATAAATGGTGTTGGGAAAATTGGACAGCCACGTGCAGAAAAATGAAATTGGACAATTTCCTTACACCACACACAAAAATAGATTCAAAATGGATTAAGGACCTCAATGTGAGAAAGGAATCCATCAAAATCCTTGAGGAGAACACAGGCAGCAACCTCTTCGACCTCAGCCGCAGCAACATCTTCCTAGGAACATCGCCAAAGGCAAGGGAAGCAAGGGCAAAAATGAACTTTTGGGATTTCATCAAAATCAAAAGCTTTTGCACAGCAAAGGAAACAGTTAACAAAACCAAAAGACAACTGACAGAATGGGAGAAGATATTTGCAAACGACATATCAGATAAAGGACTAGTGTCCAAAATCTATAAAGAACTTAACAAACTCAACACCCAAAGAACAAATAATCCAATCAAGAAATGGGCAGAGGACATGAACAGACGTTTCTGCCAAGAAGACATCCAGATGGCCAACGGACACATGTAAAAGTGCTCCATATCACTCAGCATCAGGGAAATACAAATCAAAACCACAATGAGATATCACCTCACACCAGTCAGAATGGCTAAAATCAACAAGTCAGGAAATGACAGATGCTGGCGAGGATGCGGAGAAAGGGGAACCCTCCTACACTGTTGGTGGGAATGCAAGCTGGTGCAACCACTCTGGAAAACGGCATGGAGGTTCCTCAAAATGTTGAAAATAGAACTGCCCTATGACCCAGCAATTGCACTGCTGGGTATTTACCCTAAAGATACAAACGTAGTGATCCAAAGGGGCACGTGCACCCGAATGTTTATAGCAGCAATGTCCACAATAGCCAAACTATGGAAAGAACCTAGATGTCCATCAACAGATGAATGGATCAAGAAGAAGTGGTATATATACACAATGGAATACTATGCAGCCATCAAAAGAAACGAAATCTTGCCATTTGCGACAACATGGATGGAACTAGAGCGTATCATGCTTAGCGAAATAAGTCAAGCGGAGAAAGACAACTATCATATGATCTCCCTGATATGAGGGAGTGGTGATGCAACATGGGGGCTTAAGTGGGTAGGAGAAGAATCCATGAAACAAGATGGGATAGGGAGGGAGACAAACCATAAGTGACTCTTAATCTCACGAAACAAACTGTGGGTTGCTGGGGGGAGGGGGGTTGGGAGAAGGGGGGTAGGGTTATGGACATTGGGGAGGGTATGTGCTTTTGGGTAAATTGGAAGGGGAGATGAACCATGAGAGACTATGGACTCTGAAAAACAATCTGAGGGGTTTGAAGTGGCAGGGGGGTGGGAGGTTGGGGTACCAGGTGGTGGGTATTATAGAGGGCACAGCTTGCATGGAGCACTGGGTGTGGTGAAAAAATAATGAATACTGTTTTTCTGAAAATAAATAAATTGGAAAAAAAAAAACAAGCTTGGCTACTGGGGAATACTTTTTCAATAAGGAGAAGAATCAAACAGCACAAATAGGATTTGTTGAGCATCTAGTTCTGCCAGGTTGTTTGTCATTGCCTCATGCACATTTTCTCATTTACTTCATAACAACCCCTTGGGTAAGATACCAGATCATTCTAATTTCATGGTTGTGGAAACAGAAGCTCATGTATAGTAAATTGTGTCCCAGTGCTGAAACCAGCAAGAGGTGCAAAATGGGACCCAAACTTGGGTATGTCTAATTCCGAAGACCTCCTCTACTCTGTTTTGCCTCCTTCATGGTTTCTATAAACTACAACATATTGACCGTACAAATCATCTGAAAACTTCAGCCTCTATAAATGGATACAGTGATGATAAAGCTTCTTTGCAATCAACCCACATTCTGAGTCAGCACCCGCAGTTTTTTCTCTTGCTCTTCTGGGAAAGTGTTTGCCTGCATCCAAGAGATAATTCCAGCTTCCCAGGAAGACAAACTCTTTGAAGAACAAACCCACAAAAGTTCAGAAAAGGATAAAAGAAGAAATCTCATGTCTCTAAATGTTAAAGGAACAGGGTGGAGCTTGTAGGGTTGGGTGCTGGGAATATTAGCAACAGCATAAATTATGATGGCTAATCCAGGAAGGACTTTCTATGACATTTACTCCCTTTCTGGCTAAGGTCAAATGATCACTTTCTTATATTAGGCCTGTATCTTCTTCATCCATCAGTAGAGTAGAAAAGAGACTCAAAAGCAACCAATGTGTTTATAAAAATGGCCATATTATTCACAGACCTGTACCCCTGGGGATAAAAAATACATTATATGTTTATTTAAAAAATTAATTAATTTTAAAAAATAAAATAAGTCTTAAAAAACGAAAAAAGAAAATGGCCATAAGACAGGCAGGCTATTAGACTCTGGGAGTAAAAAATGAATTGTTCCATAAACAGTGCTAGAAAAGCCAGCTGTGCATCCAGGGCTGGTTGTGGGGGGTGGGAAGGAGTAGGTGTCAAACCTTAGATCCCTACCTCACACCTAACACACACTCAGACTCCAACTGCATCACACATATAAAGGAGAAAAGCAAAGAAAATAACACAGCTCAAAAAAAGTATAGGAGAATATGGGAGAGGATTTTTTTTAAATAAGCAGAAAAAGAGCACAAAACCCTTAATAAAAATGTTGATACACTGTGTTGTCTTCAGTTTAATCTGTATAATAATGGAAATCATTAGCATGGTGATCCCTAATAAAGCTGAAGGAGGGGCTATCCCATGTCCCAGCTATATTCCTTCCAGGCCTCACCCAGAGTAACTCACATAAGTGCACATGGAAACCAGGATGAAGGTGCCTGTCGCAGGTCCAACTTTAACAGGAAAAGAGTAGGTCAACCCAGTGTCACTCAGCAAGGAATGATCTCATTAACAATGGTCAATTATAGTAAGGTTCTAATGCATTAGATCCATAAGTGCCTACATGGGCAACCTCACCAATATGATTTGAGTAAAAGTGTAAAGTTGAATAAAAGTGTAAAGAAATGCAGTATGATATTATTTATGGAAATTGATAAAAGCCTTCAAGTTAATAACATATATTATTTTGGCTGACTTTCTCCCTGTGAGGTTTCACTGTGACAATGCTTGTAGAGAGCCTGAGGCAGCACCTGGCAAGAGTGAGCCCATGTGAATATCAGCTACTGTCTGTACTGAGAAAAAAAATAATAAACCTCTTGCTTCTTGAAGGCACCATTATTTGGAATTTCAGTTCTACTACATTTTACCTAGTAAAAGTGTTTGTGTGTGAAAATATTTTTTAAATTTATGGAGAATATTTTGAAGTTAAAAAAAAAAACTAAAGTACACAGGAAAGAAAAAAGTGGGCAATGTTAGGACAAATTCTGTTCAGGGCACATGGCAAGCTTGTCAAAGGAAAATGTGGGTGCAGGTCTCCTTGAGCCAAAGTGAGAGAGCTCAGGGTCTGTTGGAATCCAGAGAAAGATACAATAGGAGACAAGAGCTCAACAACCATGAGCACATTTATAACAGGATTGGCTGTTTTTCTCTCTTGTTTCAGTTTTCAAATCCACTTTGCCCATATACAACTGACACTCGAACAACATGCATTCAAGCTGCATGGGTCCATGTATGGGTAAGATTTCTCCAATTAAGAATACAGTATGGTGGTGGGTATTAAGGAGGGCACATATTGCATGGAGCACTGGGTGTGGTGTATAAACAATGAATTCTGGAACACTGAAAAGAAAAAAAAGAATACAGTATGGTGCTGTCAAGGTATTTTCTCTTCCTTATGATTTTCTTACTAACATTTTCTTTTCTCTATCTGCCTTGATTATAAGAATATAGCATTTAATATGATATAACACAAAAAATATGTGATAACCAACTGTTAAATTATCAGTAAGGCTTCCTGTCAACCTTAGCTAAATTTTGACGGGGTCAGAAATTACCTACATATCCCATTGCACAAGGGTCAATGCCCCTAATCCCCATCTTGTTCAAGGGTCAAGCTATATAGCCCAAGTTCAAGGAAAGCCTCTGTTTTCATGTCGACAACAATGAAGGAGATGGGGCAGCCAGCTCTGGTCGCAAGAAAGGCAAAGAATGGTTTGCAACAGTAAGTCATGGAGGAGTGAGTGGAGCAACACTCTGGTTCGGTGGGAGCCCTGCTGCCTTGGGACAAGGGGTCAGTGGTCCTGTTCCTCCTAAATGGGTCTGTAAGACCACTGGCTCATAACCACACAGCAGGCTGGATTGGTGGATGGGGGAGAAATCTACCACAGTGACTTTCTATCTGCACATGCCACAAGTGATTCCTGGTGGAGGGGTCACATATCTTGTGGTCATATTAATATTTTTATTCTTTCTTTTGTCATTTGTATATTCAGTATACAAATGTATGTATATTCATATATTTGTCATTTGTATATCCTCCTTATCAATTTAAATTAGCTAGAAATCTAAATGAGATGCCTGCCTTACATGATCAGGACTCAACATCTCCTGAAGACTCAAGAAAGAAGAGCTCTCAAGATGGAAGCCCCAGGGAAGGGAGGACGAGATAGGGAGGAGCTGTGATAAGCCTGAAGGTCTCCTGCTTCTCAGTGCTTTCCTTTGATCTGATTGTGATTGCTCTATTATGTCCTGAGTCCTGGGGTTCTCTCTGTTCCTGCTTTTCTCTTTTACTCACATGAACTCTGGGCATAGACTTGTTTCCCAGCACAGGAACCTGAGCATCTCAGGTTATCTGGGTGGGGCCCCATGAGGCAGTAGCAAGCTGGAGGTGCAGGGCCCTTAGGAAGTGGTATGGAAGCCAAACAGGCAATCCTGGGCAAGATGGTGCAGGGCAGTTGGAGGGTAGGGCAGAGTTAGGCTGGGCAGTGAGTCAGACCTCCTGGAAGGTGTTGAGCAGTGAGGTCAGAGGGAGGGAGCTGGGAGGACTGCCATGCCTTGTGTCTAAGACAGAAATGGTGGTTTCTGCTTGCTTGATGTCTTACCTTTGTCTCCACAGGGAAGAGCTGATGGTTTGGTCCTGGCCATGCTGACATTTCCTGATTTCTGAAAGGAAAGGAATGCTTCCAGAAATACGGCCTTGGGTTCAAAGAATCAGGCCCATTTCAGTGAGCAGTTACTGAGACCTTCCTATGTGACCTACATGGGGCACTCTGTGCCAGTAACAAAAAAAGTGGACTTGACAAAAATCCTGCATCTCCCAGGATACAAACACTTATTACTCAGGTTAGTGAGATAGAGTTCTGCCATGGGCCTCAAGACAGCAATAGAGAAAAGATACATTTGGTATGGGCATTGAAGGATCAATAGGAGTCCCTGGAGAAAAGGCATCCCAGACCCCAGATGGAGATGTGGCAAGACAGAGGGCTATGAAAGGCTTCTATAGGCTTTCATATACCCAGATGGGGATCATATACCACTGGGCTTACCTGGGGCCTACAAAACATCTGTGCCTATGTCTGTCAGGTTCTGACAGGGTAGGATACACATTCACTCTTCTCATTCCTTGGCTTAATATGCTTCTCATTCCTTCTTGATATGGTAGTAGCTCTCAGTCTGGAAAAGGAAACCACTCCAGACCACTAAGGACTTGTCAAGAGTAAAAACACACTTGTAAGAGCAGTGTGTCCATGCATCTGTGATCCCAGGTCTGGGATCAGCCGCCAACTTCCTCTTAGCTGCACCGTGAGGACCAGTGTGGTGCACAGAGGTCTAAATCATGCCTCCTGTAAGATGATGCAAAGACATTTCCTTGGATGGGAAAGACACAGGCATATGTAGGACAGATCTGTGCTCTACAGGCCCTTTCCATGGCAAAGTGTGAGTGGCCTCAGTGAGTGGCCTCAGAGCATTTGCTGGCTCTATTGGGTCGCTTGCAATCTATCCATGTGCGTCAAGATTCTACTTCACACAAATTTCCACAGCCTGTCCCCACCACTGAAAATCCACAGCGACATTGCTGTGATTGCAAACACTCTCATCCCACCTCTAAACATGCACAGTCATTCTTAGGCTAAAAACCACATCAGTTAAGCTTCAGTATGTGTAAACTTAAAGCTATCTGAGAATGTATCTGAAAATGATAAGACCTCTTTCTTTCCTTTCCTTTCCTTTTTTTAATTTTTAATAAAAAATGTTAGTGTGGGTTATTGAAGAGTGATTGACATAGAAAAGCTATAACATTTAATATCTACAACTGAGAGTTTGGAGATGAGTATACACCGACGAAACTATCCTACCATCATTACTAATAACACATCACAACCTGGCAGGATGGAGTCTGTTGGGGGACAATAAAACAGTGACCGTGGAACTTTGCCTGAAGAGAACAGTCACAAAAAACCATGGAGGATAAGACACAGGGATGCTCACATTCCCTGTAATAAGGAGATGAAGTTTTTAGGGGATAGCTTTAGCTGAGGGCACCTGGCAGGGTCTCCTATTGTAGGCAACCTAAGAACTGCAAAACTTGGGGTGGAGAGGTCCAGCTCCTGGGAAGAATGCCAGCTCTGAGGGCCTCTGTGCAGTGAGGACATCCTATCAGCTTCAAAGCAGCCTTCTCTCTGTCTGTAGGATCATGTATCTAGTCACTGATGCCCGGGGTCTGCAAATCCTGCACCAGGCATGGAGTTCTGACTCCTTCCCTGATCCAATGTGTCCCCACAAACCATCCTCAGACCCAACCCGTTCCCTTCTTTTGAGTGACCTCTCCTGATGATTCAGCTGTCACTCCTCCCTCCCAAGCCCAGGGACTGTGCTCCCCAACATGTGGTTCAGAGACCAGGATGATAAGCCTCCCCTGAGAGGTGAAGCATCCAGAAACAGGTGAAGAGGCAAACTTGCCAGGCCTGCGAGACTGACTGGGTCAGAGTCCTGGCTGAGGGAAAGGCCCAGGGCTCTGGGTATCCACAGGCCTTTCAGGGCATTCTGGTCCCCCTGAGTTCACAAGTAGGGACATACAAATACTGAAGTCTTTCACAGGGACAGAGCTGAAGACTTGTTTGGAAAGATGTGCTCCTTCGTCCTTCCAGAGCCCCATCTGCTGCTCCACATGGACATGGTGAGGGTCCCTCTCTAGAACCCAGACTTTGCACACAGGAAATTGTGTTTACTGAGCCTTGAGGACCTTCACCATGAGAGGGCACTGATGCTCACCCAATGGTCACAGCTCAGCCATCCCTGGGAGCTCACTGACTTGGCTCTGTGTCTGCTTCTCCCTCATTCCACCCTCTCTCTTCTAGAGCAAATTCCTACAAAGCGATCTATAGACCCACTGTGTGTCAAGGGTCACCCCAACGGCAGCACCTTTGGAGAGCTTATGCTTACATCATCCTGCCAGGCCCCAGACTGAGCAAGTGGCAGCATATCCAGGGGCTGAGGAGTGCAAAAGGATACGCAGTGAGCTCAGCTGGAAGCTCCTGGTTCCAAGACCCTGAAGTTCCCTTGCCTGGCATCATCCCAAGGACCAGTGAGCCTTCTCTGCTCCACTATTCAAGGGGCACTGGGGAGCTGAGAGGGACAGAGACACTTGGACTCATCAAGACCTCAATGCTCCTTCCTTCCAAAGATATTAGTTTTCTCTGTGTAGCTTACCTCTGTCTCCCCCCAACTTGGCTCTCAGTCACTCACCCTTTTTGGCTATGTCCTTATCTCCATGGTCCTCACCCTACTGCTCTGCCATGGGGCCACCTTCCACTTCCACGTCTTGCTCTTGTGTCCTTGTTTCAGCCTTGGATTCTGAGGCATCCAAATGAAGTCCCTCCCCACTGAGGAGCTGAGAGGAATGTTATGGCTGGGGCTAGGCTACAGGGGATGCCTCACACCCATTGCTGGTTCTTTGCAACCCACTCTGCCTGGGCTTGTCTGGACAGGAAGCAATTATGCCACTTGGAATGGGAGGCAGGGTGACATGTGGGAAGGGACAGTGTGTAATAGCAGAGATGATATCCAGAGGGAGGAGTTGTTCTGAAGCTGATGGACTGGACCAATGCCCAGGGAGGCTTGGAGGGAGCTTGAGCTACAAGAAAAAAGGCAGTGGGTCTCCAGATTCCTGTAGCCATGCTGCACTTGCTGTTCAGGTGGGCTCTGCCTTGGGCCATGCTCCTGCTACTACTAGGTTCCCAGCTCCTGGTGACTCACAGCTGGATTTCCCAAGAGGAGAAAGACAGTTATGAACAAAGGGACATAGAACTTCATTTCCCTGCTACTGTGGAGTATGCCTTGCACATATTCAACCTACAGAGCAAGGACTCAATGGCCTACAGGCTGGTGCACATCCTGAATTCCTGGAAGGAACAGGTAGGTGACCACATCTTCCTGCCTGATGACCTGAACTTGCTTTAAAGTCAGGGTTGTGGGAGGAGGGGTCTTATCGTGGTATCTTGTTCACCATCTGAAGTTCATAAAATAGGGAAAGTACAACCTGTCCAGTTAGATTCAGTTTTATAAAATAAAAAATGTGGAAATTTAAATACCTCAGACAAAATCTACTCTCATGTAAGGTATATTTTTAATCTCCATCATTTTATAGACTTATTGATGAGTGACTCAAAATATAAACTATGAGGTGATAAAGATCCTGAGTAAGGAAAATGCCCACAGAAGACATAAGCTGAGAAAATATTCTAAGGAACAAGTACAAGAAGATAATTAGAAAACAGAGAGCAGATGCCAAGAGAGAGGGAGGGAGAAGGGCCTGAATATCAGGGCAATAAGGATTCTCCCTCAAAAAAAAAAAAAAAAAAAAAAGGGTTCTCCCTCATCCAGAGAAGCCCCTGTGACTTTGGGACCTCTTCTCTGGGCTCCCCACTGTGGTCTCCACCTATGGGGAAGGATGCCATTCTACACTCTTCCCAGACCATGGTTCTCAATCCTAGAGCATTGATTGTCCTTGTAAAGGGGTGTCTGCAGAATGCAGCCAGGAAGGCTGTTTTCGCATGGCCTGCATCAGGATCGTGTACGGTCGTGGGTGGGTGGGTGGGTAGGGTGTAGGTATGATTGTGTCAGTGAGTGTGTGTGTACATGTGAAGGTGTGAGTTGATGAGTGTGTGTTGCTTTGTGTGTCTCTGTGTGTACATGTGAATGTGAGTGAGCGTGTGTTAGTGGGTAGTGGGGTTGTGTTAGTATGTGTGCAAGGATGTTGGTGTGTGTGTGAAAGTGTGTGTATGTGTATCTGAGTGTGTCTGTGAGTGTGTGTGCATATGTGCACGTGTTGGGTCCTGACGCATTCCTTTCTCTCCCTCTGGACCTCTGCCCTGAGACCCTGAAGGAAGGATAATGGGATCTCCACCCTGCACAGCCTTCAGCCTCTGTGAACACTGCTGGGCCAGGTCCTGGCTGGCTCTACTGCCTGAGCTTTCTCCGAGCTCTGCTCTGGGCTCCTAGATCGGCACTCATGGATCTGCCCTGGACTCCCTAGAGCTGCACTCACACTAAGCTAGGGTGTGGGGAGTATGGAGCGGAATGAAGAAGATAAAGTGGAGAAGAGTTTAGAAAATTCCAGCTGTACTTTGTAATAGAACAAGAGGCATCTGGAAACCATAGTTGGTGTGCGTGTTTGTGTGTGTGTGTGTGTGTATGTGTGTGTGTGTGTGTGTGCTCAGCAGAACATGTGAGTGTTCCAGCAACATTTTAGGACATTTTCCTGTTTGGGGGCAGGTGAAAGGTGTGCCAATGGTGTCATAAATGACTCTCCTACTCTGGGGCTAACATTATTCAGCAAACTGTTGCAGGGCCAACACCCTCCTAGGCACTTGGCACCTATCTCCTGAGAGTGCTGTTGTAGCTTCAGAAGCATGCTGGAAGTTAGGCTGGGTCTCCCTGGGGTATTTGGGGATATCATGCTGCAGGTTGAGATATATAAATGGTGTATGACTCAGCCGGCATCTATCCCTGGCCTCAACAACATCCTCAGTCCTCTTTGCTCTGAATTCCCCAAGCTTGGCTTTACCCCCAACAAGCTGACCCAGGCCCAGAGACAGCTCCCTAGTGGAGGAGTGATTGGGGCTCTCCCTACACTGTGTGGATCTACATTAGTAGTTCCTCACAGGAACCGAGAAGCACATTGCCATTGTAATGTCTCCATGTACCACAGATAGAAGACATCCTGACATTCTCCATGGAGATAAAGCTTCGCAGAACTGAATGTGAGAAATTTGATGACGACATTGACAACTGTCCCTTTCAAGAAAGTGCAGAGATGAACAATGTAAGACACACAGCAGATCCCTCAGGTCACACAGCTGAGGATGCAGCTTGGGACAGATGGGGAGAAGGGGCAGATGACAGTAGCATTCCTAGTAACACAGATGAGTGAGGGAACTGCAGGCCCTGCCATGGCCACAGCTGGCACTGCAGCAGGAGCACAGCTGGGCCAGCCAGCCCCAAGGTCCACTTGTATGCTCCTGCCCAACCTGGGAACCAACTTTGCCCACTCACTGCATTCCAGCTGCCTGTGCCCTGGGCCTCACTGATATCAGGTTGCTCCTGGTCATGAGGATCCAAGTCTTCTGAATGGAAGAGACAGGATGTCTCTTCTCTGAACTTTATCCACCTCCCTTCCTGACCTCCAGGAATAGGGGCATGTTAGGGTAGCCTACAGCATCTTTGCCTCACTGACTATTTTGGAGTCCCCCTTGACCCTGTCAATATGTGAAGGAATGGGGCTTAAGGAAGGACCCACTGCCCTTTCTCCTATGCCCTGACCTGGGTCCCAGTGAACTACCAGCTCCTAGTACAAGGAAAAAGGTCAATGTGAACCCCAGCTCTGGGGCAATCCCACCTTGACCAGAGACTCCTCTGAAATAGCACCCACTGGTAAAGAGTACCCCAATGCTACACTAGCATTGGGTCACACTGGGTCAGTTTGAGTGTACCCCTGGAGACCACAGACCAGGGTAAGGAGTATTACACAGGTGCCCCTAAGGTCAGGACAGGTCCTAGGTCCAAAACAGGAAGGCCTTGGATGGCAGTACATCAGAGAACCACAGCCTGCATCCATAGCTGTTCACCTCGGGATGGGTGGTTGGGATGTGTCTTGTGTTTAAAGCTAGAGCCACTGCTTTCCAGTGTTCTTCACCCACCCTCCTTTCTTGTGCTTGTTCCCTCAGACCATCACTTGTTTCTTCACCATCAGCACTGAGCCCTGGAGAACTAAGTTTGTACTCCGGAACAAGACCTGCTTGGAAGTCTTCCTTTGATTGAGGCCATGCCCCACCTGGCCTCTAGCTGATCTTCTTCTGGACACCATTTCTCTGTAGGAGGCAACACAGGTTGTTCTCTTGCAAGTGTCTGGATCTCACTTCCAGGCATTGTGGAAATTCCTCATTGTCCAATTTTTTCGTGTAGAATAGATCATTAAACATCTGCATTTCAAGAAGCTTTGTATGGCATGGTTCCAGAGAGGCTGCACAGGTGAAGGACTGGTCCCAGCAAGGCTGTAGGGTGGGCCCAGGGAAGTGGGTTCTCTTTCCTCTTGGACTTCTGGAGCCAGAGTCAGGTGGCACAGTCTGAAAGTACAAGGTACTTCTGAGTTGCTGTCTGAGGGTTCGGGAGGGATCACTTTTGTCCCCAAAGTTCCAATGACCGTGACTTGGCAGAGAACCCAAATTGCAGGGTGGACCAAGACAGACCCTCAGACATTGATGACATATGAGTACCCTGTCTTCAGAAGTTTGCTAACACCCATATCCTGGTCCACATAGCTGTAAGGATATGGGACTGTCAGTATCCTCACCCACTGAGTGATCCAGCCACCACCAGTAGCAGCAGTAGCCAGTCTTGAAGCCTCAAAAATGTTCCATTAGGGCCTCCCCAACTTTTCACAAGAAGGCTGCATTTTCTTGAATTCCCAGGAGACCCATGAACACTTATCACTTGAGAGGTACTGTTCTCCCAAATGCCATGAGACTCAGCCTGAATATCCTAAAAGAGGATTGTCAAGCTTTTTCTGTAAGTAGAGTGTAACTGTTTTGGCCTCTGTGGGCCATATAGCCTTGTTCTCAGCTCCCCGACTTTGCTTTGAGAGCTCCATAGTGTAAACACAAACATGAGTGTTGTGTTCCAGTAATACTATTTACACAAGTAAGCAACTTCTCCATTTGGTCTTGGAGCTGTGGCTTCCCTCCCCAACTAGCTGTCCCTCTACTGCTCATGCAGCTCGACCACCCAGTACTTGATACTTTCCACTCCACTGAAAGATCCTATGCTCCCCTAAGTTCTGCTCAGGGCTTTCTCTGTACAAGTGGCACTCCATCTTCAGAGTAGGCACACACCTCAGTGGGGGGAGGTAGGCCCAAGGACAGCACTCCACCCCCACATACAGTTGCAGTAGGAAAAGGCCTAGAGTTCCAACACCACAGAGGCAAGTCAGAGGCATGTTCCACAGGGTTCTCATATAATCCAGCAAGACTGTGACCCATAACAATAGCCATGTTGACTGTCTCCCTCCCTTCCCCTCTGTGTGCCTCTTGTGATCATCTCCAAGACAAACCACCTGTACCTTCCAGTCCACATTGCAGGGTCACCCTGGGGACTCATGGTAGACATGTAGTATTAGATATCCTCAGGGCTCATTCTTTCTGGAGACCTGGAATGTATGCTCCCCCAGGCAGAGCCATGAGAAAAGCCTGACAGTGGGCACCCTCACTGCCAGATGAACATCACTTGGTGTGTTCTTCTCCCCTTCTCCCTGTGTTCTTCTCTCTTTTCTACCCTCCTGTCTGGTCTCAGACTTCAGAATGCTTTTCTTGAAGACCCTCCCACCAACCAACCTCCTGTCTACTCCCACACTGAACTGTTCTGAGTCATGCCTCAATCTGCAGAAGGAAGATTAAGGGGTCTTTTTACCCACTTTGATCCCATTGTATTTTCCACAGTCACAGCACTAATTCTACTCAAGTCCCATCAGGAAGCTCCAGGAGACAGTTTCCTGTGTGCTCATAGCCTGCAAAGCAGGCATCAAGTCATAGCTCCTGGCAAGGACTCACTAAATCCTGCCTCACACCACACCTGTGGGGCTTTCTTAATAGTACTGGCCCACACCCAGAGACTCTGGCCCCAAGGCCTGACAGGGAGTCCATGCTCCAGGTGATCCAACTTTTTAACAGATGTAGGATGATGATCATGTGCTGTGGGGAAACATTCCCTCTCTTATCCTATCCACCTCTACCTAGCTTGAGGGGTCATGTTCCCTTCTCCTTTCAGAGTAGGTTTGTTGAATAATCATAGGCTGTCTTCCTGGGGTCAGTGAAGGGAAGAACTCTGAGTATCCTGGAAAGGGGATCCAGGCCACAGCTGTGGAGTGAACTTGAGAAGGCACTGGGAATGGGCTGCCTGGAGCCATCCTGCCTCAGTGAGCAAGGCTGGGAGGTAGAGCCAGATGTCTGCAGCCTTCAAGGTCCTGGTTGAAGGATGAGTGTGGCCATGGCAGAAGCCTTGTTCAGGCTCACAATATTCCTCATGCTTAAGCACACACTCTCTCCCTAGGAATCAGTCCAGGGGAGAGAGCACAGGTGGAATTCACCCATGAAAGATGAGAACAGAGTCAGGTTTAGAGGGGCCCAGGACCTCATGCTCTGGCTGACCCTCTCTGCCCTAGGCAGTGGGTGACAAAGGCCATTTCCTGGTGTGAGGCCACTGAAAACCCTGAGGACCATATAGCATTGGCCAACTGGGAGGGATTCCCCTTGGTCTCCAGGGAGCCCCAGGAAGCCATCTGGGGATCCTGGCCTGGAATTGAGAGAGCCACCCCAGCTCTGCCAAAAGCCAGTCTTGCAGCCTTGGCCCTGCCCTTAGCCATCTACACTCCAGTTGCTCACATGACACACAGGGATAACAACCTCCATGCTTTCTCCAAAGCTGCCATTTGGGATAATACTCAGGGTTACGGAGTAGAAGTGCTGTATCCTGGAATATTCTCCCTAGTTAGGAGTCACTCTGACTACTTGCTTCTTTACTTATCTCTGCTCAGGTCCATGTGGACCTTGCACATTGGTCCATAGTGTCTGACCCTCAGTCCCAGGCTTGGGGACAAGAGTTAAAGTGGGTCATAGAGCTGCCACTGGGATGACAGTAAAGTGCAGATTCCAGGAGTTGTTTTCATCACTGTGATTATCAGTGACCCTGAATGTGGGGCTGGGGAGTTCAGAGTGATGGAGAGGATGGGCATACAGGCCTTGTCCAAGGGTAAACTGCAACCCCAGCTGCAGGCCCAGCTCCTGGTACTGAAGGATTCTGTCCATCTCCCATCCAGCCCACCCACCTAGGGCACCTCTAACGATCGCTCCTCACCAACACCTGGTGCCTACTGGTGCCACATGGGTGTGATCTCCAGTGCTCATCCTGAACGCATATCCTCTCAGAGCCACATAGGCATGGACGGTCCAAGTCACTTTTCTCTCCATGTGAGACAAGGAGATAAACTCTTCCCCCACCTCAAGTGTAGACATCTATAGCCCCCTGAAAAGTCCTGTATTATGAGCCAACTCCTTCCCACACGTCATTAGTCAGAGGACCACTGCAAGAACATTCTCATGCCAGCGGTGTTGTGGTACATGGTTGTTTTGAATTCCACAGCCTCTAGAGCTGTACAGTTGCAGTGAGGTGATGCTAAGAGGAATGCTCCATCAAGGAGCTCCAGTACTCATGAATCTGCATCCCAATAACACCACAGGGCTGGACCCTCACCACCACAGCTGGTACTGTTACAGATAAAGGGGAATCAGCGCTTGGAGTTGGAAGAGTCTATCACCTGTCTCAGAGATGATACCAAGAAGGTTAAACATTATAAAGGAAGCAGCAGAGTTGAAAGGCTAGTGAAACTGTCTACTTCCACAATGTCCATAAACCCCCTACCCAATACAGAATGTGGATTTTTTTTTTTGACAAAATGAGCTGATAGGCATGAGATGATAGAATTGCAAATGTCACAGACATTACAGCATTCTGGCAAAAAAAAAAAAATCTTTGCACAGCAAAGGAAACAGTTAGCAAAATCAAAAGACAACTGACAGAATGGGAGAAGATATTTGCAAACGACATATCAGATAAAGGACTAGTGTCCAAAATCTATAAAGAACTTAACAAACTCAACACCCAAAGAACAAGTAATCCAATCAAGAAATGGGCAGAGGACATGAACAGACGTTTCTGCAAAGAAGACATCCAGATGGCCAACAGACACATGAAAAAGTGCTCCATATCACTCGGCATCAGGGAAATACAAATCAAAACCATAATGAGATATCACCTCACACCAGTCAGAATGGCTAAAATCAACAAGTCAGGAAATGACAGATGCTGGCGAGGATGCGGAGAAAGGGGAACCCTCCTACACTGTTGGTGGGAATGCAAGCTGGTGCAACCACTCTGGAAAACAGCATGGAGGTTCCTCAAAATGTTGAAAATAGAACTGCCCTATGACCCAGCAAATGCACTACTGGGTATTTACCCTAAAGATACAAACGTAGTGATCCAAAGGGGCACGTGCGCCCGAATGTTTATAGCAGCAATGTCCACAATAGCCAAACTATGGAAAGAACCTAGATGTCCATCAACAGATGAATGGATAAAGAAGAAGTGGTATATATACACAATGGAATACTATGCAGCCATCAAAAGAAACGAAATCTTGCCATTTGCAACAACATGGATGGAATTAGAGCATATCATGCTTAGCGAAATAAGTCAAGCGGAGAAAGGCAACTATCATATGATCTCCTTGATATGAGGAAGTGGTGATGCAACATGGGGGCTTAAGTGGGTAGGAGAAGAATCCATGAAACAAGATGGGATAGGGAGGGAGACAAACCATAAGTGACTCTTAATCTCACGAAACAAACTGTGGGTTGCTGGGGGGAGGGGGGTTGGGAGAAGAGGGGTAGGATTATGGACATTGGGGAAAGTATGTGCTTTTGGGTAAACTGGAAGTGGAGGTGAACCATGAGAGACTATGGACTCTGAAAAACAATCTGAGGGGTTTGAAGTGGCGGGGGTGGGGGTGGGAGGTTGGGGTACCAGGTGGTGGGTATTATAGAGGGCACGGCTTGCATGGAGCACTGGGTGTGGTGAAAAAAATAATGAATACTGTTTTTCTGAAAATAAATAAATTGGAAAACAAAAACAAACAAACAAACAAAAATCTGATGATTAGGATTAATCACATATCCTGATAATAACATTTTTATTAGTAGTAGTGAAAAGTATGTTAGTATATTATCTTTGAAATAAATTGACAACAAAAGAACTGGTAAAATAAATGGGCAACACATTAGTTTGTAAGTCCATTTTACATTTAGTTCATAGTATAAATCACAAAAGAATAAACCACAACTAAAATATTTTGCTATTTAAGTTAATTCATAATCTCCAATCATTTTTTATTTTTATTTTAATCATTTTTTATTTATTTTTTATTTTTTAAATTAATTTTTTTCAGTGTTCCAAAATTCATTGTTTATGCACCACACCCAGTGCTCCATGCAATACATGCCCTCCATAATAACTACCACTAGGCTCACCCAACCCCCCACCTCGCTCCCCTCCAAAACCCTCAGTTTGTTTCTCAGAGTCTACAGTCTCTCATGGTTTGACTTCCCCTCTGATTTCATTTTTTAAACAACGGATGTAATACACTTAAAAACTTGTCAATTGGAGCTACTATAGTATAACAAGTGATAAATGCATTTATTAGAAGCCATAAATAATAGGGAAATAAGAATATAATATTAAATGTAATAGAAAGACAAGATTATTGAAAAACAACAAAACTGTAAAATAAAAAAAGTAGGGTTATGAACTAAGCCTAATGTTGGGTGAAAAGGGATTATTAGAAGCAGGCAGATATTTAGCAGGAACTATCAGTAAACAAAGAGAGAGAGAAAAAAATATAAAATATTAATAATAAAAAACAGCAGACCCATAGGTGTTCAGGACAAAGATTAACGTGCACATAAAAAGTCTATCAGGGGGCGCCTGGGTGGCTCAGTGGGTTAAGCCTCTGCCTTCAGCTCGGGTCATGATCTCAGGGTCCTGGGATCAAGCCCTGCATCAGGCTCTCTGCTCAGCAGGGAGCCTGCTTCCCCCCTCCCCCCCCCCGCTCTGCCTCCCTCTCTGCCTACTTGTGATCTCTCTCTCTGTCAAATAAATAAATAAAAATCTTTAAAAATAATAAAAATAAATGAATAAATAAATAAAAGGCTATCAGAAGGCAAAGAGATTTTAGACTTAACACCAAAGCATGATTCATAGAAGGGAGACGTGATCATTCTTGTCAAAATTAAAAACGTTTGCTCAGTGAGATCCCATGTGACCAGGATGAAAAGTCAAGCTATGGAGTGGAAGAAAATATTTGCAAACCACACTTCCAGCAGATAACTAGGACCCAGAATATATAAAAACTCTCAAAACTCAGTAGTTTAAAAATCTAACTAGAAATAGGGCAAAAGATATGAACAGACATTTCACCAACAAAATGTAAGATGTAAAATACACACTTGAAAATATATTCAACATATCTAAGCAACAAAGAAATACAAATTAAATACAATGAGATAGAATCATCCAAAGTGGTAATGTAAGAAAACCCTGAATTCAGCTCCATCACAGACGCACAATTTCATCTACAATTGCACTAAAAATTAAAAAAAAAATCTATGAATTAACCAAAGAGGTAAAAGACCTGTATTCTGAAAATAACAAAAACACTGATGAAAAAAACTGAAGATGGCACAAACAAGTGGAAAGATATCCCATGTGCATGGACTGGGAGAATTAGTATTGTTAAAATGTCCATATTACCTAAAGGCAATCTACAGATTCAATGCAATCCCTATTGAAATACCAGTATGTTTCACAGAGCTAGAACAAATAATACTAAAATATGGCATAACGAAGCATCCCCAATAACCAAAACAATCTTGAGAAAGAACAAAGCTAGAGGTTTAATAATCCCTGATTTTAAGGTACTACAAAGTGGCAATGATCAAAACAATATGAGTACTGGCACAAAAACAGATACATTGATCAATGGAGCAGGAATAGGGAGCCCAGATATAAACTCACACATATTTGGTCAATTACACTATGACAAAGGTGGCAAGAATATGCAATGGGGGAAATACAGTCTCTTCAATAAAGGGGGCTGGGAAACTGGACAGAATATACGCAAAACAATGAAATTGCTTTCCACTTTCTATACCACTTTCTATACCATAAACAAAAGAAGCACAAAGTGTACTAAATTCCTAAATGTGAGACCTGAAACCATAAAATTCTTAGATAAAACATGGGCAGTAAACTCTTGGACATTGGCCTTTGCAATATTTTGCTAGTTACGTCTCCTCAGCCCAGGGGAAGAAAAGCAAAAATAAACTATTGGGACTACACCAAAATAAACACCTCTTAAACAATGAAGAAAACCATGAGCAAAAATGAAAAGTCTACTGTGTTGGAGAAGATATTTGCAAATGTATTTCATAAAGTGTTAATATTCAAGATACATAATAACTTATACAAATTAACACAAAAAATATATGAAAAAAATTCAGAATACTTGAATAGATATTTTCTCCAAAGAAGATAGATGGCTGGGGCTCCTGGCTGGCTCAGTGGGTTGAGCCGCTGCCTTCGGCTCGGGTCATGATCTCAGGGTCCTGGGATCGAGTCCCCCGTCGGGCTCTCTGCTCGGTGGGGGGCCTGCTTCCCTTCCTCTCTCTCTGCCTGCCTCTCTGCCTACTGTAATCTCTGTCAAATAAATAAATAAAATATTAAAAAAAAAGATAGATGGCTAACAGACACATGAAGAGATGCCCAACACCGCTAGTCATCAGGGAAAAGCAAATGAAAGCCACAATGAGCAATCATCTTATACCTGTCAGAATGTATATTATCAAAACAATCAAGAGAACTAAAAGGCATCCTACAGAATGCAAGAAGATATTTGTAAATGGCATATCTGAAAAAAGGGTTAGTATCCAAAATTTATAAAGAACTTATCAAATTCAACATCCAAAAACGAAATAATCCAGTTAAGAAATGAGCAGAAGACATGAATAGACACTTTTCCAAAGAAGACATCTTGATGGCTAACAGACACATGAAAAGACGTTCAACATCACTCAGCATCAGCAAAATACAAATCAAAACCATGAGACACCACCTCATACCTGTCAGAATGGCTAAAATAAACAGCAAGGAAATATGACAGATTGTTAGTGAGGATGAGGAGAAAGGAGAACCCTCTTAAACTGTTGGTAGGAAAGCAAACTGGTGAAGTCATTCTGAAAAACAGTATGGAGGGTCCTCAAAAAGTTAAAGATAGAACTACCCTATGATCCAGCAATTGTACAGCTAGGCATTTACTCAAAGCATACAAAAATACAGATTTGAAGGGGTACATGCACCTTGTTTACAGTAGCATTATCAATATTAGCCAAACTATGGAAAGAGCCCAAATATCTGACTAATGAATGGTTGAAGGAAAGGTGGAATATATATGCAATGGAATATTATTCAGCCATCAAAAAGAACAAAAATTTGCCATATGCAATGACATGGATGGAACTGGTGTATTATGTTAAGCAAAATAAGTCAGTCAGAGAAAGACAAATACCATATGACTTCACTCATATTTGGAATTTAAAAAACAAAACAGGTGAACATATGGGAGGGGGAAAAAAAGAAAAAAAGAGAGAGGGAAACAAACCATAAGATATTCTTAAAGATAGAGAACAGAGGCCCTGGATGCCTTAGTTGGCTAAGCAATGAGCTCTCGATTTTGGCTCAGGTCATGATTTCAGGGTCGTCAGATCCAGCACCCCCATTAGGCTATCTGCTCAACACGGAGCCTGCTTAGATTCTCTCTCTCTTAGACATCCCTATATCTCCAAAACACATACATACACGAAAACATAATTAATAAATAATAAAGAACATACTGAGGGTTGATAAAGGGAGGTGGGTGGGAGATGGGTTAGATGCTGATGGGTTTTAAGGAGGGCACTTGTTAAGAGCACTGGGTGTTGTACGTAAGTGATGAATCACTGAATTGTACTCCTGAAACCAATACTGCACTGCATATTAAGTAACTAGAATTTAAATAAAAATTTAAAAAGAAAAAAATATAAAAAACAAGAAGACAAGAGATAACAAGCATTGGTAAAGACATAAAGAAAAGGGAACCATAGTGCTCTATTGGTGGGAAATTGGTATGGCCATTGTGAGAAACAGTATAGAGGCCCCTCAAAAGATTAAAAATTGAAATACCCAAGTTGTAATTCCACTATTTGGCATTTATTCCCCAAAATGGAAACACTAATTCAAAAGGATATATGGACCCCTATGTTTGTTACAGAATTATTTACAATAGCCAAGATGTAGGAAGCAACTTGAGTGCCCACATGGATTATATATATATATATATATATATATATATATTTTTTATCTATCTGTCTATCTATAGACATGATGGAATAGTACCCAGCTATGAAAAAGGATGAGATATTTGCCACTTTGTGACCACTAAAGGGTATTATACTAAGGGAAATAAGTCAGAGAAAGACAAATATGGGAAATAAGTCAGAGAAAGACAAATCTGGTTTCATTTGCATGTGGAATTTTAAAAGCAAAACAAATTTTAAAATAAACAACAACAGAAACAAACCCACAGATACAAAGAACAAACTGATGGTTTCCAGAGGTATGAGAAAAATGGGTGAAGAGGAGTGAGAGATGCAGTCTTCCAGTTGTTAAAATAACAAGTCAGGGAGATAAAAAGTACAGTGTAAAGAATATAGTTAATAATACTGTAATATCACTGAATGATGACAGATTTTAACTACATTTGTGATGAACATAACAATATATGGGCTTGTCAATAGACTACAGTTTACATCTGAAATGGATGAAACATTGTGTGTCAAATATACATTTTTAATAGAAAAAAACAGGAGATAGTATACACTCATCAGAGTGACTAGAAAAAAACTGTGACAATACTAAATATTTGTAAGAATAGATAAAAACTAAACCATTCATACATTGCAGATGGGAGCATAAAATGGTACAGCCACTCTAGAAAACAGTTTGACAATGTCTTGCAAAATTCAACAGGCAATTGCATCCTTGGGCATTGAGCTCACAGAGATGAAAACTTACACTCACACAAAAACCTGTATAGGAGTGTTTATAGCAGTTGTGTGTGTGTGTGTGTGTGTTTATGATAGTCAAAAACTGGTTATCAACCCAGAAACCCTTCAACAGATGATGGTTTAAACAAACTACAGTACAGACAAACTGAGGGATACTATTCAGGAATAAAAGTAACAAAATGTTGATATATACAACAACTTGGGCAAATCTTCAGGGAGTTATGTGAACTGAAGAACTTAAATCACAAAGGTTACATACTACATGATTCCACTTATATGTTTTGAAATGACAAATATTTTAGAAATATAGGACAAATGGGTGGTTGCCTGGAACAAGGATGGGGATTGGAAATGGTGTTGAGTAGCCTGGGGAGACTGATACAGTTATAAAAAGACAACATGAGAGGTCCTTTTAAGGTTGGAACTAGTGGTGGGTACATGAACCTACATGGGTGATAAAATTGTATATACCCCGACACACAAAGAAAAGCACATAGAGACACACACACACAGAGACATGCACATATCAGTGTGGATATAACTGGGAAATCTGAACAAAGTAGGTAGATTGTATTAATGTCAATATACTGGTTGTGATATTTTACTATAGTTTTAGAATATGTAACATTGGAGAAAATGGGAAAAGTGTTCATGGGATTTTTTTTTTTACTATTATTTTTTTTTCCAATTTATTTATTTTCAGAAAAACAGTATTCATTATTTTTACTATTAATTGTAACTGCATGTGAACTACAGTTATCTCAGTAAAAATTAATTAAAAACTTGATAGTAGGTTTAAACTGATCCATTTGAAATCTGTGGCAGGGCCAGACGCTATGCATGCCACATGGTCCCTCTTCCCAGGAACACTGGAAGGCAGTCTCCCAGACTCCTTTGCAGTTGAGTTGGAACTAGGTGACTGAGTTCTATCTAGCCAATGACAATGTGAGTAGGGTCATGTCAACTCTGGTCCAAGGTGGTTAAGAGCAAGATTACTTCTCTAAGCATGGTCTCTCTCTCTTCTACCTGTACAAATGAAAAGAAGGAATTTCAAGATAGGAGTTGTCAAAAGAAATCACATCACATGGATGGGACTGGAAGAGATTATGCTGAGTGAAATAAGTCAAGCAGAGAGAGTCAATTATCATATGGTTTCACTTATTTGTGGAGCATAACAAATAGCATGGATGACAAGGGGCGTTAGAGAGTAGTAGGGAATTTGGGTAAATTGGAAGGGGAGGTGAACCATGAGAGACTATGGACTCTGAAAAACAGTCTGAGGGGTTTGAAGTGGCGGGGGTGGTGGGAGGTTGGGGTACCAGGTGGTGGGTATTATAGAGGGCACGGCTTGCATGGAGCACTGGGTGTGGTGAAAAAATAATGAATACTGTTTTTCTGAAAATAAATAAATTGGAAAAAAAAAAAAAAGAAATCACATCACATGCCTAAAGAGGAAGCAGTGGGAAAGAAATGCCAATAGAAGCTGCCTGACTTGTGTTGGATTTACAAGGGTCAAAATCAAATTTTGTTGTGCTTAGTAACTGAGATTCAGAAGCCTGTTTCTTACTGCAGCAGCATCTATCCTACCCTGATTAATAGAAAAATCTCACCTGAATCAGAAATTTTTTCAGAAAAGTACAGAGTTGTCATATGTACTCATGAAAAACAGAGAACCTTTAAACTAATTTAACTTGACAGTCCATGATTCCTCCTGCATCTCTGACATAAAATAAAATTACACAGACAATGATCTCAGCACATTGCACCAATTTTTCAAGGAACATATAATTCCTGTCTTACACATATTTCCCCAGATGTTACAAGTGGGGATAATGCTCCCAAAATTGTTCTATGAAATTGGTATATCTTACTATCAAAACTTGGCAAAACCTATGAGAACAAAACATGAAACGTAATCTCCCACATGAACATAAATACTCATATGCCCAGTACATTCCAGGAATGGGACAACTGTGCAGGGGAAAAAAAAAGGCCAACACTTTATGACTCAGTCTAGAGTTTATTCTATGCTATAAAAATAGTATGGTAGGAGTGCCTGTGTGGCTCAGTGGGTTAAAGCCTCTCCTTTCAGCTCAGGTCATGATCCTGGGGTCCTGGGATCGAGCCCCATATTGTGCTCTCTGCTCAGCAGGGAGCCTGCTTCCCCCCTCCTCTCTTTTTGCCTGTCTCTGCCTACTTGTGATCTCTATCTGTCAAATAAATAAACAAAACCTTAAAAAAATAGTATGGTCAAGCAAATAATAATATAATAAAGGAGAAAATCATCTTTATCTTAATAGATATAGAAATTAAAAAAGCATTTGATAAAATGCACCTAAATCTGAGAAAAAAAATTCTTGCTGGTCAATTAAAAAATGGAAATAGCACCAGTTAGAATGGCCAAAATTAACAGAACAGGAAACAACATGTGTTGGAGAGGATGTGGAGAAAGGGGACCCTCTTACACTGTTGGTGGGAATGCAAGTTGGTGCAGCCTCTTTGGAGAACAGTGTGGAGATTCCTCAAGAAATTAAAAATAGAGCTTCCCTATGACCCTGCAATTGCACTCCTGGGTATTTACCCCAAAGACACAGATGTCGTGAAAAGAAGGGCCATCTGTACCCCAATGTTTATAGCAGCAATGGCCACGGTCGCCAAACTATGGAAAGAACCAAGATGCCCTTCAACGGATGAATGGATAAGGAAGATGTGGTCCATATACACTATGGAGTATTATGCCTCCATCAGAAAGGATGAATACCCAACTTTTGTAGCAACATGGACGGGACTGGAAGAGATTATGCTGAGTGAAATAAGTCAAGCAGAGAGAGTCAATTATCATATGGTTTCACTTATTTGTGGAGCATAACAAATAGCATGGAGGACAAGGGGCATTAGAGAGGAGAAGGGAATTTGGGTAAATTGGAAGGGGAGGTGAACCATGAGAGACTATGGACTCTGAAAAAACAATCTGAGGGGTTTGAAGTGGCAGGGGGGTGGGAGGTTGGGGTACCAGGTGGTGGGTATTATAGAGGGCACGGCTTGCATGGAGCACTGGGTGTGGTGAAAAAATAATGAATAATGTTTTTCTGAAAATAAATAAATTGGAAAAAAATTTTTTTAAAAAATGGAAATAGCTTAACTTGGAAAAAACTGCCATTGAACTGAAGGATAAAATAGCATTGCCTGCTCACAGGCAATGCTATTTAATATTCAACACTTGTTATTAAGATATGAACAGAAACACGCATACAGCTGGCCCTTGAACTGCCGTTGAACAACTCAGGAGTTAGGAGTGCCAACCCCCAACACAGTGAAAAATGCATGTATAACTTTTGTCTTCTCCGGGACATAATTATTAATAGCTTACTATTGACCAGAATATTTACTGATGGTGTGAATAGTCCATTAACACATATTTTGTATGTTACATGTATTATATACGGTATTCTTACAATAGAGTAAACTAGATTAAAAGAAATTATTAAGAAAATCATAAAGTAGAAAAATACATGTACAGTATCGTACTATATTTATCCCCAAAAATGTGTACATAAGTGAACCCAAGAAGTTCAAATCCATGCTGTCTAAGGGTCAACTGTAAATGGTATAAGCATTTAAAAGGAAGAGATAAAAACGAGGATATCTGAAGAGAATTTCACTTTCAAAACAAACAAACAAACAAACAAACTTGTGGCAACTGGTTCAAATGAGAGGGCCCAGTAACTTGCTAACAGAAGATCAAACTATAAACATGAATATTATGTTAAGACATTTGAAAAAAACAGATATAAAGTGTAATAGAAATAAAATAGGGTATCACTCAAAATGGTAGAAAGAAAAACAAAACACTGCGAGTTACCAGTGAATAATTTATTAACTCAATATAACTTGAAAGAACACAGCAATGTATTACTGAAGACTGTAGGGACACTTGAGAAACATGCATGTGGACCTCATTGTAATGCTTGGAAAGATTCCCATTACTTAATAAAGAGACTCGATTTCCCATTTATGACCAATGTCATGCAATTTCAATGAAAACTCTGAAAAATCATCTCCTGAAGTGAGACAAACTTGTTCTACAGTTCTATAAGGAAGTAAAGACTTAAAAAATAGCTGAATTAAAAACAAAACAAAACAGCTGAGCTTTCTTTAAAAAAAAAAAAAAAGATTTATTTATTTATTTTGGAGAACGAGAGAGAAAGAGAGAGTCCACAAGCAGGAAGAAGGACAGAGGGAGAGGGAGAGAAACAGACTCCACACTGAGCATGAAGCTCTAGGCAGGGCTCGATCTCACAACCCTGAGATCATGACCAGAGCCAAAACCAAGAGTTAGATGCTTAACCAACTTAGCCACCCAGGTACCCTTAGCTGAGCTATTTCTAAAAAAGAACATGTACGTGGGACTTTCACTGTTATATGGTAAAGCATCTTATTTTTTTTTAAAGATTTTATTTATTTGACAGAGAGAAATCACAAGTAGGAAGAGAGGCAGGCAGAGAGAGAGGGGAGAAAGCAGGTTCCCTGCGGAGCAGAGAGCCCGACGTGGGGCTCGATCCCAGAACCCTGGGATCATGACCTGAGCCGAAAGCAGAGGCTTTAACCCACTGAGCCACCCAAGCGCCCCCGTAAAGCATCTTATTAAGGATTTGAATAGAAAGAACCCAAACAGAATCAGATCCAAGCAAATTTCAGAAAGTGTTATATGGTTAAGCAGGTAAAGTGGTGTTGATTATATTTGTACATTTCTGGTATTATTTAAACTTTAAATTGTACTTAGAAAGAAAACCATGGGAATCATTATTGCTGTGATGCAGAAATTATCCCAGTGAAGTCATTAAGGGAACATTTTTTAAGGATGTGGTCAGAGAAGGGGAGTTTTTAAACATGTGTAATGTCTTTGATAAAAGTTTCCAGTTGCCATTACTGACAGACCTGGGAAGCAAGGTAAAGACTAGATGGGTGTGTTTGGCCATTCATGCCCATTTTTGCCTGCTAGGTCATCATGGGTGGTATTCATCAGGTGCCTTAAACCGTGCCTCCTAAGGAAGAAAAGAAGGAAGAGGAAAACTTCAGAAATTTTTGGAAACCCGTAAGAAAATGTAAAACAATTCCCTTTTCTTTTCCCCGGTGAATGTAGCTCAGGGAAGCATGGAGTCATGGTCATTGTTGTGGGGTATTACCTAAAGCCTGGGAACTCCTGACAGGCCTGGCTTTGGAGCCATCTCTGGGCTCCCACTGGTGATCTTCTCAAGTCACCATCTGACTCAATGCTGTGCTCTTGGACTTTTTCCTGAAAAGCTCCAAGGATCAGGCTAGGTTCACAGGACTTGACCTAAATTGCATAGCTGAAAACTTTACACCAAGAAGGGCATAAGACCATGGGGTGGCCTTGCTTCACCCTGGAATAGGCTTTGGGGACAGGCACCCTATCCAACAGAACCCTGGATTAAAGGGAAACAGTTTTGGATGCAGGGGCAGCTCTTTGCCTACCTACTGCCCCCAAAGTTTCTAGGCTAAAACAAGGCATACATAGGGAGAGAATCAGCTGTCTTAGTTCCCTGGGCCAGATGAGTTATCAAACCAGAAAAAAAGGCATGAGAATCATCAAGGACACAAGAAGAAGCTAAATCACTCTGCCTGAAGCCTACAGAATAAAGAAAGGAAGATTGAGAGGAACCCCAGTCCAGGAAGGAAGCTGCTGGCCTACCCAGGGGCACTGAGGGTGCTTAGAGACTATGCACCTCCAGTCTGCTCAGGGCCAGGGAATGAGAGCTCTGAATGAAGACTTCAGTGAGGAGCCCCAACAGAGTAGCCCTTTCTGCCTTCCCAGGATGTGCCAACTAAGATTCTTAGGGTATATTGGCTCAGCCACTCATAGAGCCCCCTGTGTTCTATGTAGGCCTGTTCTGGAACTCAGTGAATTCAAGTCACATACACAACATTTGGTAATGTCCTAAATGTAAAAAGGGGTAAGTGTCAACATAGCCCACATACTTTTCAGGACTTATAGCCTAGCTTCTGGTCCATGAGAAATTCCATATTTAAATTCTAACATTGAGGCATGATATACATCAGCCTTAATGTTGCTGCTTTCCCTTTCGTCAAATGTAATTAACATCTGCACTAGCCTCTGCCAGCCCTCACTTCCAGGATCACTGAGCACTCAGCCTGGGATTTCAGCAGGAGCACTAGGCAGCACTAGGCAGCTCAAGGACTGACCCCAGGAAGGCAGACCCGGGAGTGGGTGCTCTCATGGAGGGCATCATTCCAGCACAGGACAGGGTCTCTTGGAGCATTGCTCCACTTCTTCTTTTCCTCCCCCTGTACCTTGCTCAACAACCCTTCCTGCAATTCCTTCTCAATCTTACCCACTTTGCTTTCTGTCTCTCAAATTTTTCCTCTCTCCATTTTTTTTCCTTTTTCTCTTCTCTCTTAATAGAGAGGCATTTAAAACATATTATAAAATATTTATTTTGCTACCTTAATAAGTTTTGTGTGTATATATGCAGAAGCTTAATGATCTGTCCACAGTGTTTGATTCTGTTCCTCTCAAGTGGTAGAGCCTGCTTCCTTCCCCCACTTTGTGTTGGCTAGATTCAGTGACTTGCTTCTAAGTAATAAAGAAAAAAAAAAAGTAGAAGTGATAGTCCACAATTTCAGGAACTGGCTCATAAAAGGCAACAAGGCCTCCTGCTTCCCTTTGTCCCTTGCGCTTTTTGGTATCACTTGCTTTGGTCTGAGCCAGCTGCAGTGTGGAGCAGATCTATAGAAGGGCCCACATGTGTTCCTAAAACAACTGGTGAGGAAATGTGACCTCCAGCCAATAGTCATGGGGGTGAACCTCCTAGAAGTGGACCATCACTCCAGTCAATCCTTCAGGTGACAACAACCCCAGCTGTTATCTCAACCACAGTGTCATAAAACCCTGGGCAAGATGTACCAGCTAAGTCACACTTGATTTTCTGACACTCAGACACTGAAAGGTAATTAATTTCTTGGTTGATTTAACCAAGAAAAAGAGTGTGTGTGTAAAATAGGTGATAGATAGATAGATAGAAAGACAGATAGGTAGACAGACACACAGCCATGGTTGAAACTGAGAGCCAAAGCTTCCCTCTTCCACCAGTTATAAAAGCTACTTCTTGGGGCGCCTGGGTGGCTCAGTGGGTTAAGCCGCTGCCTTCGGCTCAGGTCATGATCTCAGGTCCTGGGATCGAGTCCCGCATCAGGCTCTCTGCTCAGCAGGGAGCCTGCTTCCCTCTCTCTCTCTGCCTGCCTCTCCATCTACTTGTGATTTCTCTCTGTCAAATAAATAAATAAAATCTTTAAAAAAAATTTTTAAAAAAGCTATTTCTTTGGAGCCCACACCAATGACTCTTTTCCTGTGGGTATTCCCTCACTTACCTGATGTCCTTTGCACAGTCCTGTGCCTCAGTGCTGTCCCGCCCTCTCCCCATGTTGACTTGAGATCTGAGGACATCTTGATTCTGATTCTCCCATCCTTCATCCAGCCAGAGAGAGGATCTCCCATGACTCGAAAGTCGAACTGAAATATCAGTGTGTCCTTTTCTTGTGTCTAGTACAGCAACAATCAAACTCTTTGTGTGCTAAGGAAAAGAATTTTTATTAACCATTTTGTAATATGATGGTCAACAAGTCTTGTGGGATGAGGGCAGGAAAGATAGAGACAGGCAGCCTTGGTTGCATTGTGAGCCTTTTAAATCCTGGTATCATCCAACCAGCCCACAGCCACAGCCCACACCACACTTACACCTTAGCTGAGTCTAGGAAAAATCACTCCAGACCAGATTTCAAATTCTTCCCTGGGGTATTGTGTGCTTCTACCTCAGTAATGAGATGATGTACAGAACAACTTCTGTGTCCTTGATGTTTTTTGTCACAAGACTATACTGCAGAAGGGTTCTAGGATGTGATCTTACCAGGAAAGAGGTGATACTCACTGACCATTTTGAAATCAATTTCCTAGAAATGATTCACCTTAAAAAGAGAATAACAATGTTTGAATGACCTAAAAGTGGGTACTAATATAGACATATCCTAGGACAGGCAAAGTATGCAGCCCTGAAGGCAGGAAGTTTGCCTGAACTTGACGCTTGATGAAAATGGCCCTGAATCAGGCAGGGACAATTGACTTGGGGGGGCGGGTGGCATGGAGCAGAGCAATGCTGAGGGGACATTAATGAGTGAGACAGCACACAGTCTCCTCACTGTCCGCATACCTGAGCATGGAGATGCCTACAAGCAATAATCTGAAGAAGATACTATTTGAGGATGTACACTTGCCTGAGTAAAAGTCAGAGCTCACACCATGTCCATCCATGTCTTCTTGTCCATGGGCATCTACCAGAGCAACAGCATAGCTCTGTGCCCTGACCTCAAAGGCCCTGGGACAGACTTTAGTCCCAAGCTTCACCATCAGAGAAATGGAAATGCCTCCAGGACCAGTGATGGTCAACATACAATGACAGCATCCAGAGCCCTGGGCATGCTTGGAGGGCAAGCTTGATCTGAACATGAATCTCCAACACCATGAGTTGGTAGGGTCACCCTCCATTCCCTGGAACCACCTAAAAGCCAAGCTTGCTGGCAACCATTCCCAGGAATGATTAATAGGCCTGCAGCCAGGAGTCATGTGGGACATGAGAACAAATTAGCTGTGTTGGTTATCAAATGGTCAGCACAAATACACCATGATCTGCTCTGTGGCCTCTTCCCCACCTGCCAGGGCAATGTTGGACACTTCCTTCAGCTTTCCCAGAAAGTCAGGGCCAGGACACAGGCTGGGCACAGTAAATACAGGACTGAACACAAACTAGCAGTGGAGAACAGTAGCCCAGGCTTCTCCCACACAGAAAAAAGGAAGGAGGAAGGAGGCTGGAGCTGGGATGGAGGGCTGTCCAGTGACGCACATAGGGACCTACCACAGCTGCCTACAGTCCCTTCCCTGTGTGGGAGCCTCAGCACAACTTTCCTACATTCCTGAAGAAAATAAGAATACCTCCATGACAGGGAAACATGTACGACAGCATAAAGGTGTAGCATCATTTTGAAGGGGGAAAATTAGCACCAAGTGACCCATACAAAGGCTAGAGGGGTTTCCAGGATGGGTGAAGACGTACAGAGCATTCCTGGAAAGGGGAGTGATTGAAATTGGGACTTATTGGAAGATAAAGCAATTCCTTAGGATCTGGAGAAGCCAATGTAGATGGAATCATCATAAATATAAGAATTAAAAACAATTTTTAAGAACAATTATGTTGGACATTTACACAATGTAAATTTAAAATTCTTGAGAAATGAAACAATACAGAAGCAATTTAATAGCTGGGAACTTTGCTTACAAAGAAGGAATAATGAAGTATAAAAATAAATACATAACTAGAAATACACAATATAACATCACAATAGCTAAAAATAGAAAAATAATGAACTAATCAATTCTCAGACATACATTAAATGTGAGACTGAGTTTTTAGTGGCACCATTCCTAGGAAGACACCAGCTCTGAGGACCTCTGTGCAGTGAGGACAGCCTGTCAGCTTCAAAGCAGCCGTCTCTCTGCCTATAGGGCCATCTGGTCACTGGTGCCCAGGGGTCTGCAAACCCTGCACCAGGCATGGATTTCCAACCCCTTCCCTAATCCAGTGTGGGCCCACAAACCATCCTCAGACCCAGCTCCCACCCTTCCATTTGAGTGACTTCTCCTGGTGATTCAACTCCTCACACCCAGGGACTCACTCTGAAGTCTGCTCCCCAACATGTGGTCCAGAGAACAGAACTATCAACACCCCCTTGGGACGAGGTGAAGCAACTGGAAACAGGCAAACTTGCCAGGCCGGCGAGACTGTCTGGGTCAGAGTCCTGGCTGAGGGAAAGGCCCAGGGCTCTGGGTGTCCACAGACCTTTCAGGGCATTCTGGTCTCCCTGAGTGCACAAGTAGGGACATACAAATACTGAAGCCTTTCACAGGCACAGAGCTGAAGACTTGTTTGGAAAGATGTGCTCCTTCGTCCTTCCAGAGCCCCATCTGCTGCTCCACATGGACATGGTGAGGGTCCCTCTCTAGAACCCAGACTTTGCACACAGGAAATTGTGTCCACTGAGCCTTGAGGACCTTCACCATGAGAGGGCACTGATGCTCACCCAATGGTCACATCTCAGCCATCCCTGAGAGCTCACTGGCTTTGCTCTACGTCTGCTTCTCCCTCATTCCACCTTCTCTCTTCTAGAGCAAATTCCTACAAAGCGATCTATAGACCCACTGTGTGTCAAGGGTCACCCCAACGGCAGCACCTTTGGAGAGCTTATGCTTACATCATCCTGCCAGGCCCCAGACTGAGCAAGTGGCAGCATATCCAGGGGCTGAGGAGTGCAAAAGGATACACAGTGAGCTCAGCTGGAAGCTCCTGGTTCCAAGACCCTGAAGTTCCCTTGCCTGGCATCATCCCAAGGACCAGTGAGCCTTCTCTGCTCCACTATTCAAGGGGCACTGGGGAGCTGAGAGGGACAGAGACACTTGGACTCATCAAGACCTCAATGCTCCTTCCTTCCAAAGATATTAGTTTTCTCTGTGTAGCTTACCTCTGTCTCCCCCCAACTTGGCTCTCAGTCACTCACCCTTTTTGGCTATGTCCTTATCTCCATGGTCCTCACCCTACTGCTCTGCCATGGGGCCACCTTCCACTTCCACGTCTTGCTCTTGTGTCCTTGTTTCAGCCTTGGATTCTGAGGCATCCAAATGAAGTCCCTCCCCACTGAGGAGCTGAGAGGAATGTTATGGCTGGGGCTAGGCTACAGGGGATGCCTCACACCCATTGCTGGTTCTTTGCAACCCACTCTGCCTGGGCTTGTCTGGACAGGAAACAATTATGCCACTTGGAATGGGAGGCAGGGTGACATGTGGGAAGGGACAGTGTGTAATAGCAGAGAGGATATCCAGAGGGAAGAATTGTTCTGAAGCTGATGTACTGGACCAATGCCCAGGGAGGCTTGGAGGGAGCTTGAGCTACAAGAAAAAAGGCAGTGGGTCTCCAGATTCCTGTAGCCATGCTGCACTTGCTGTTCAGGTGGACTCTGCCCTGGGCCATGCTCCTGCTACTACTAGGTTCCCAGCTCCTGGTGACTCCTGGGTCAAGATCTGAAGAGGAAGCAGAGAATAAATACCAAAATGCCATGAGAAGCTACTTCCTTGGAACAGTGGAGTATGCCTTACATATATTCAACTTGCAAAGCAATGACACGAGGGCCTACAGGCTGGTGCGCATCCTGAATTCCAGGAGGGAGCTGGTAGGTACCACGTCCTAACCTGATGATCTGCATGTGTTATGAAGTCAAGGTCAGGAGCAGGAGTCCTATCTAGTTATCTTGTTCTGCAGTCCGTAAAATAGAGCAAAAATGCAAACTGTGCAATTAGTTTCAGTTTTATGAAAGAATTTAAAAATTTAAATACCCACATCCATGTCTACTGCATGTAAGATGTTCTAATTTTCATCATTTTATGAAGTTACTTATTAATGACCAAAATACAGACTGAGGCAATTAATATCTTCAATGAGGAAAAGACAAGACAGAAAGGAGGAGGAGGAGGAGATAGATTGAGAAAATGTCAGAGGAGATGGATTGAAGAAATATTCTAGCAAAACAAATGCAAACAGAAACATAGACAGGTGCTGAGAGAGGGGGAGGAAGATGGCTCTGGGGATCAGGGCAATAAGGATTCTCCCTCATCCAGAGCAGGCACTGTGACTTCAAGACCTTTTCTCTAGGCTCTTCCCTGAGGAGGGAGGATGCTACCTATGGGGAGTGATGTTATTCTACACTCTTCCCAAACCATGGTTCTCAATCCTAGAGCATTGTCCTTGTAGTGGATTGTCTTCAGAATGCAGTCAGGACAGCTATTTGCTGTGGGCTGCATCAGGAGCATGTAGAGTTGTGTGTGTGTATGTTTGTCAGGTGTAGGTGTGAGTGTGAGTGTTTTATTGAATGTGTATATGGTTAAGTATGAGTTTTTGAATGAGTGTATATACCTTTGTGTATCTGTGTGTGTAGGTGCAGGGGAGAGTAGCATGAGTATGTCACTGAGTGTGTGTAGTATGTGCACAAGCATGTGTGTGTGTGCCTGCACACATGTTAGGACCCCAGGCATTCCTCTCTCCCTCTGGACTTGTCTGTATATAAGTGTGAGTGTCATAAGTTCTGTGTGTGTGTGTGTGTGTGTCCGTGTATGACTGTGTGTCACTGAGTGTAAAAGTAGGAGTGTGTCTGTGTCTCAGCGACTGTGTGTGTGCACGTACACAGGTCCTGGGGGCCCAGGGCATTCCTCTGTCCAACTGGACCTCTGCCCTGAGAGCCTGAGGAAAGGGAGGTGGGAACTCTGCCCTGCATGGAACTCCAGCTGTGAACACTGATGGGTCACGTCCCACCTGGTTCTGCTGCCTGAGCTCTCTCAGTCTGAACCTCTGCTCTGGGCTTCCTAGATCTGTACTCAAAGATCTGTTCTGGGCTCCCTAGATCTACAATCACACTGAGTTAGGGTGTGGGAAGTAATGGAGAGTGGAGTGGGAGATATGGAATGGAATGAATTGGTTGGAGAAGAGTGCAGAAGGAATACAGAAAATTCCAGCTTTATTTTGTAATAGGACAAGAGGTATCTGGAAGCCATAATTTGGGGGGCCGGTGAGGGTCGTGTGCAAAAGTGGGCACTCATGGGCTCATGTGAGTGTTCACTGCACTATAGGCAAATACCCTATTGTCAGGCAAGTGAAAGTGGTGATGATGCGGCTGTAGAAAAGCCACCCACTCTGGAGCTGAAATTACTCAGCAGACTCTTGCAGAGCCAACACCCTCCCAGGCATTCAGCACCTGACCCCTGGGAGTGTTGTAGCTTCGGAAACATGCTGGAAGTCAGGCTGGCTCTCCCTGGAGCATTTGGGGACATGGGGCTGTAGGGTGTGATGTATGAATGGTGTGTGACCAGGCCTGCATCTACCCTGGGTTTCACAGAAAACTCAGTTCCCTTTAATTGAATTCCCCACACTCGGCTTTACCCCCAGCAAGCTGACCCAGGTCCAGAGGCAGTGTTTGGGGCTATCCCCACATTACATAGTTCTACACTGGCAGCTGTGCAAGGGAACCAGGAGGCAGATTCTCACATTAATGTCAATGTCTATTGCAGTCACTGGAGAAGAACACAATGGCGTTCTCCATGGAGCTGCAGCTTAGAAGAACAAGATGTGGAAAATTTGATGATGACATTGACAACTGTCCCTTTCAAGAAAGTTCAGGGCAGAACAATGTAAGACGTGCAGTAGGTCCTTTGGGTCACACAATTGAGGATGCAGTTTGGGGCAGAGGGGAAAGTAGGGCAGATGACAGAGCCATTCCTAGGGACATAGAAAATAGAAATGCAGTCACTGCTATCCCTACCACTGCTATCCTACCATTGCAGTAGGAGCCCAGCTGGACAGCCCATCCTTGGGGTCTTCTTGTAGCCCCCCTGGCCAATCTGGGAACCACCTTTGCCCACTCACCCATTCCATTTGCTAAGCCCTTGAGCCACAGTGATGACAGATTTCTCCTGGCCACAAGGGTCCATGTCCCCTGGGAAATCCATAGGATGTCCCTTCTCTTGTCTTTATTGACATGCCTTCCCTACAGAATTCAGGGGGAGAATATTGAAATAGGCAACATGGCCTTTGCCACACTGGTTTTCTAAGATTCCCCTGAGAAAAGAGCCCATGGTGTGGAAATTGAGGAGGGGACCACGGCCCTCCCTCTCAGGCCCTGACAAGATTCCATGGACTATGAGCTGATGGTCCAGGAAGATGGTCAAGATGAGCCCCAGCTCTGGGACCAAGCCACCTAGGGGGGAGTCCTTTAAAGAGCACGCGTGGGAGAAACTACCACAATGCTATGCCAGGGCCATGGGTCACACGGGTTCAATCTGAGTGCTTTCATGGAGACCACAGGTCTAAGGATGAGAAACTAGTACAGGGGCCCTTGAGGTCAGGACAAAGCCCTGAGTTCATAACAAGCAGGGCTTAGGTGGGACTGTGGCTGAAGACCACAGCCTGCATTCCCAGCTGCTCATCCCAGTGTTTGGGATGTGTGCTGTGTTTAAAGCAGGAGTCACTGCTTCCAATCATTCTCCATCTACCTTGCATCCCTGTGCTTACCCTCAGATCATCACCTGCTTCTTCATCATCAGCACTGAGCCCTGGAAAACAGAGTTTGAACTCTGGAACAAGACCTGCTTGGAGGGGCACCTGCATGGCTCAGTTGGCTAAGCATCTGCCTCAGTCTCCAGTCATGATCCCAGAGTCCTGGATCAAGCCTTTTGTTAGGCTCCCCGATCAGCAGGGTGTCTGCTTCTCCCTCTCTTTCTGCCTGCTGCTCCCCCTGCCTGTGCTCTCTCTGTGTCAAAAAAAAAAAAAAAAAACTTAAAAAATATGAAAAAAACTTGCTTGGATGGCACCCACTGATGAGATATCAACACACCTGGCTCTGGCTGTTCTTCTGAACACCAGTGATGTCCTGGAGGTATCCCTTCAGTGGCTGATCAGCTCCAAGGTATGTTCTCTTTATTTGCAAGTATTTGGTGTCTCATCTGGGCATTGTGAAAATTCTTTCTGCTCCTTTTACTTCATGTAAAAAATATTATTAAACATTAGCATTTCAAGAAACTTGTGTGGCATGGTTCCAGACAGAGGGGGCTGGGCATGTGAAGGGCTCATCCTAACAGGGCAGTAGAGGGGGCCCAGGGTTCTCTTCCCTCTCAGACCTCCAGAGTCATCTCCACATAGCACAACCTGGAAGTACAGGTGCCTCTGAGCTGCTTCCTTGGGGCTCAGGAGGAATAACCTGCTCCCTAGAGGCTCAATGACCATGACCCAGCAGAAAACCCAAAGTGCAGGATGGACCTAGACAGGCACTCTGGCCCTCAGGACACATGGGGCCCCCATTTTGGGGGCTTGCTCATACCCATTGCCTGATCCAATAGCTGTGAGGATGTGGGAGCAACTGTAGCCTCCACACACAGAGTGGTCCAACCACCACCTCCAGCTGCAGCAAGTCCTGGACCCTCAGAAATATTCCATCAAGGCCTCCCCACCTTTGGACTAGGAGGATGCATTTTCATGAATCCCAGGAGACCCACAGACCATTTAATTTTGAGTGACACTGCTCTACCAAATGCTATGAGACTCTGTCTGAATCTCCTGGGTGCAGATTGCTGCCGTCCATGAGGCTCTGGGTCTCCAGGGGCTGAGAGAGGATGACCCTTCTCTGAGCTTTATCCACCTCCCTTCCTGCCTTCAGGAGAAGGGCCATGTCAGGGTGGACATCATCTTTGTTTCCATGGCTCTTTTTGAGGTTTTCCTGGCTCTGTTGAGAGCCTCAAGTTATGAGGGTTGAGGAGCAGGCCACTGCCTTCCCTCTCAGGCCCTTATCTGGGTGCCACTGATGTATAAGCTGTTGTTCCAAGGAAAAGCCAAGGTGAGCCCCAACTCTGGGACACCCCACCTAGGGTTCCTGTGAGAAAGCACCCCCTGGGAGAGATTTCCCCAGTGCTGTACTAGGGCATGAGTCACATTGGGTCAAGCCAGAATGCTGTCCTGGAAACCACAGGGCTAAGGATGGGGAATTGGCACAGGATGCCCCGAGGTCAGGACAAGGTCCCAGGTCTGGAACAAGCGGGACTTAGGTGGGGCTGCACCTGAGGACCACAGCCTGCATCCCCAGCTGCTTACCCCAGGATGGGTGGTTGGGATGTGTGCTGTGTTTGGAGCTGGATTGTTTTTCACTGCGCTCCACCCACCCTCCATCCCTGTGCTTGTCCCCTCAGACTTTCACCTACCTGCTTCTTCACCATTGGTAGTGAGCCCTGGGGAACAGTTTTCTATCTCCTGTACAAGACCTGCTTGGAAGGCTTCCACTGAGTGACACCATACCCAGCCTAGCTCTGACTGTTTTCCTCCTGGATCCAGTGGTTCTCTGTACGTGCCCCTTCAGTGGCTGTGCAACACCATTCTCTGTTTTTTCTCTTGCAAGTGTCTGGGTCTTACTCCTAGGCATTACAGAAATTCTTCATTTCCATTTTCATCCTGTAGAATAGAAAAATTAAAATCAGAATTTCAACATTGCCTTCTTAGCGCAATGGACAGCACATCAGTCTCATAAAATCAACATTTCAAGAAGCTTTATGTGGCCTTGGTTCCAGATAGAGGGTAAAGGAAGTACTTATCCTAGTACGGAAGTCAGGTGGGGCTGGGATGGATTTTCTTCCCTCTCAGACCTCCGGAGTCATTTCCCAGTGGCACAGCCTGGAGGCACAGGTGCTGCTGTTTCTGGGCTCAGAGGTACGATGACCATGACCCAGGAGGGTACTCAAAATGCAAAGTATACCCAGACAAGCCATCAGGGACACATATGGCCCTGGTCTTGGGAATCTTCTAAAAGAGGATGTGGCAAACTTTTTCTGAAAGTAAGTGTAACTATTTTTGTCTTTTTGGGCACTATGACCTGTCCTCAACTCCCTGATGTTACCTTGAAAGTACCAATACAAGTAAGAATTTGTATTCCTCTCAGACTCTATTTATACGTACAGACAGGGGCGGAGCTTGGTCCTGGGGCTGTGGTTCCCTCTTCCAACCAGCCATCCCTCCAGTGCCCATGAAGTTGGAGACCACCCAGTACCTGACACTTCCAATTCTACCTGAAGATCTGCATCTTCCCCAGGTTCTGCTCAGGGCTTTCTCTGCGCACGTGGCCCTCCATCTGCAGAACCAGCACATCTCAGTGGAGAGGGTAGGGCCCAAAGACAGCACTCTAACCCTGGGTAGGATGGCTATCGGCTCCCAGCGCCACAGAGGCTATCAGAGGGAAAATCCACAGGGTTCTCACACATTCCAGCAGGACAACACCCATGGCTGCTCAGTGACCCATAACAACAGCCACACTGAGCCTTTTTCTTCTGTCTCCCTTCCCCTCTGTGCTTCTGTGACCATCTCCCAAATGAACCACCTGCACCACCCAATTTGCATCTAAGAGTCTCCCTGGGGACTACATCTCAGGGTCTCCCTGGGAACTCACATCAGACATGTGGTGTTAGATATCTTCAGAGCTCATGATCCATAAAGACCTCGATGGGCTTCCCAGGATTCCAAGCAGAGCCATGGGAAGATGCGGGCAGTGGGCATCCTCCCTGCCAGCTGAGCATCACTAATCATGGACATAGCTGTGCTCTTGTCCCACAGTCATTCTGTCTGGTCCCAGACTTCAGTAGATTTCTAAAGACCCTCCAACCAACCACTCTCCTGTCTACTGCCATGCTGGTCTGTACTGAGTTGTACCTCAATCTGCAGAAGGAAGCATAAAGAGAGCTCTTTTTCCACTGTGATCCCAGCATGTTTTCCATAGTCAACCCCACTAATTCTACTGAATTCCCATCAGATAACTCCAGGAGAGGGTCTTCTGTGTGCTCAGTCCAATGGTCGGAGGGCGGGGGTGCTGTCCAGACCCTTTTGGGGCTCACCTTATTTCCTGGGGCTGGAGAAGAAGGGTCGACAAGGCAGGTATCAAATCATGGCTCCTGGTAAGGACTCACTAAATCCTGCCTCCGATCGCACTTGTGGGGCTTTGTTAATGTTTCTACCCTCTCCTCCTCACATGGGAATCTATACAAATTCGGGTTCTGGGAGGCGCCTGGGTGACTCAGTCGGTTGAGTGTTTGCCTTCAGCTCAGGTCATGATCCCAGGGTCCTGGGATCAAGCCCCATGTTGTGTTCCCTGCTCAGTGGGGAGCCTGCTTCTCCCTCTGCTTGCAGCTCCCCCTGCTTGTGATATTTCTCTCCACACCCCCACACAAATGATAAACAAAATCTCTAAAAATAAAAAAATTTAAAAAAGAAGAAAAAGAAAGTGGGAGTTTTGTCCCAGTCCCCACTGTGTCTCCAGAGCCCTGAAGGTGAGTACAAGTTCCAGGGGCTCCAGCTTTGTAACAGGTGTAGGATTCAGGGACCATTCCCTGCCTATCCTTGTGGCTTGGGGTGGTCCTACCTGCTTCTTTCCTGGAGTCCGTATATTGAAGGAGAAGGGAAGCCGGTCTCTGAATCCTCAGTGTCACCTGAGGTAGGACCCTGGGTAAATCCCTGACAGAGCCAGAGGTAAAGGCAGGGGGTTACTAGAGTCAAGGTTAGCTGCCTGGTCAGGCCCAAGTTCCCAGAGAGAAAAAGAGGCCCAGCCAGTGGCTCAGTCTCAGGAGAGATCCTTCTTCCAACATGTGAGTCTAGTGTTGACACTGTTTCCCGAGTCCTGACCTGTTAGCCTCAGTCTCCAGGTCAAGGCCTGCAACTGGGAAAAGAGCTATGCTGGCTATCAAACCCTCTGTGGCCACTTCTTCATCTATCAGGAGACAATGGACACTTCCCTAAACTTTCCCAAGGTGTCAGAGTCCCATATGGTATAGCCTGGGCTCAGGACTGAACACAAAGTAACAATGAAGTTACTCCTATGGAGGCCAGAGGAAGGAGAAAGGGATCTGGGACCTGGGGGAGTGGGAGATGGAAAATGACATATGCAGAGAGCTAGCTCAGCAGCCTGCAGTCCTTGCCCTGTGTGTGATCCTCAGCATGACCCCATTCCAGATAACCACTCTGGTCCCTGATGCTCCAACTCCCCTCATATCCTAATACCTGACATGGGATGCAGACCTGGATTTCTCCCTGGCCCTGGTGTAACCCAGGAAGGGAGCATGTCTTGCTTAGAAGCTATACTTGAGTATTTTTTTCAAAAATTCTCATGACCAAAGGGAAAATGAGGACATAGTGACCAAGTCAATGCTTCTGTCATCCGTGTATCTTCTAAAAGGCACAATTTTTGCAGAAGTGGGTGGGGGCAAGATAACTTCTAATAGGCAGCTGGTCCCCCAAGTGGCCCAAGCTACAGGCTTGGGTCCAATGAGACTTTGAACTTTGGAAGGAAATGGGCCAATACTGAAGATACCTCAGAGGCTATACATCCACACATTCCAGTCCTCTTCAGGCTCATGTATGACACTGCCAACAGTGGGCAAATAAAAACTCAAAAAATCGGGGCACCTGGGTGACTCAGTCGGTTAAGCATCTGCAGTTACTCCTCTGTCTTTGGCTCAGGTCGTGATCTTAGAGTCCTGGGATTGAGCCCGTTGGGCTCCCTCTCCTTCTATGCCCTGCTTCTCCTTCTCCTTCTACTCCCTGCTTGTGCTCTCCCTCTCTCTCCTAATAAATAAATAAAACCTTAAAAAACCTCATTAGTCAATATAACTGTTTTGATACTGATTCTTCATTCTGACTAACTCAGTGCCTCAGAAGGGCCCAGACATCTTTGGAGAATTAAACACAAAGCAGTATCCCACTAGTATTAGACAGCTGACTTTGGGTGTAGTCAGTAAAGTTTAGTTTGGCCCAGATGCTTGTAGCTATTATGAATACGATGGAAACCACCAGCCTAGGGTTTCTGAATGTGTTAGATCCCTCCAGGTATGCAACCACATTGTCAGTGTTCAAAGGAGAAAGCCCTGCTCTAGCGGCTGTTCATGGGACCAAATGGGGCTGGCCAACTCCAGCTACAGAACAAGAGATCAAAGCCTTTGGCAGTGGTTGGCAGCTGAAGGGCAGAGGTGGGCAGAGAAGTGAAAGCTACAGGTGCTGCAGGCATAGGGATCCCCATCCCAAGGTGGGAGGAGCAATGTGATAAGAATTGCTCTGCCTGTGTCCCTAGAACTCCATGATCACATGGAGGAGGGAGGCCTGGGCATGCCTTCCCCAGAACATTGTTGTTGGCTGAGGTGACAAAATGTAATTGTGTCCTATTGACTGACCCCCACAAGGGATGCCCCCACATGGTCCTAGGCTGCCCTTCATAGTAGACCTGGGCTCCACTATGAGGTTGCTTCCTCCAGAAACTCACCTTGAGACAATAATTCAAGTGCAAGTGGTTTATGCGGAGGTGATTGTAGAAAATACCAGAAAAACAGTGAGGAAGTAGGAATAAGAGTAAGCAGACTAACAATTTGGGAAATTAGGGCTTCTTCTTGGACACATTTCAGAAACTAGACAGGACATGTCTCAGTTTTACCTCCCAAGGGTCGAGAGACTGGGGCATTCCCTCCCAGGACCCCAGCCACCTCCCATAGGTGAAGAGAAAGCCTTCAAGCAGAGAGGCTCAGGTACAGGGAGAGGTTACTTGTCAGTCAGGTGACCTTTGAGTTTTACCATCACACAGAATGTCCCTGTGCTACTGTTGACACTGTGCTGGCTGGCCTTGACCTGCACATCAGTGCTGTAGTTTCCATACCCAAGTTTCAGAAAGTGCCTCTTTCTGCTCATGTTAACCATCTTCATTATCTTATCCCCACTTCTGCACACATACATGCACATACACATATACACGTGTGCACAAACACACAGTGGTAGCCACCCTCCCAGATGGCATCCATTGATCCTCATCTCCTGGTCATCATACCCTTAAAGAGTCCCCTCCCACACTGAGAGAGAGCTATTGGGACCAATAACACAAGGAAGAGGTGATGGTGTGTGACATCTGAAGGTAGGTCACAAAGGGCAGTATGGCTTCCATCTTAGTCTCTCAGAGCATTCTATCTGGAGGAAGCCATACCAAGCTCACAGTGGCTCTGTGGAAAGGCCTACATGGAGAACAGAGATCTCCTGTCAATGGCCAAAACCAACTTGCAGTTTTTAGTGTGAGCCACCGGGGAAGTGGATTCTCCAGAGCCAAACTATCCCTCTGATGAAGACAGTGCAGTCAATGTCTGAGTATAACCTCAAGGGACAATGATATCTGGAACCGCCCCACCAAGACACCTTCAGATAGATCCCTGACCCACACACACCATGAGAGATAGAAATTGCTTAAGCCATTAAGGGCAGAAGGATTAGTTACGCAGTATTAGATAACTAATGCATCCCACTGTGTGTGTGTGCGCACGCACACACACACGCACACACACACACACACATTCATGCACAAAGCAGCTTACTATCCATGAGCCATCAATCACCCTTGCATTGTTTCTGCTTCACTTCAAAACCAAAAGTGCACTCTAGATCCACACATGACCCAACTATCTTCCATTTGGACCAGCTGTCTAAAATTGTTTCTAAGCCAATGGGCTGTGTCTTCCCTGGAGTCCCAGGCAGGGAGATTTGGGTGGAAATCCAGGGAAGGGACACTCTTAAGGGAGCTAGACCCTCAGAACCTTGCCAAAACAACTCAACAGCTCAAAACAGTCAAGGATTGGGTCTTCCAGTTAGTTCTCTTGAACAGCTGCCAGTGAAAAGTAATTTGTGCTTAGAGTTCAATGAGATCTGGAAAACAGGCATACACTCTCTTCCATCTACTGGTAGCAGATTGTCCTGCTAGTAAATGAATGGGTCAACTAGAAGAGGCTGACAACACAGTAAAAAGGCATCATGTTCTCAGTATCAGACCCTGAAGTGCATACAAAAAAGCACAAAGGCCACAAAAGTGAAGTCAGTGGGTCAGCTTATTTAAATGATTTACAAGTGTATTTGCTTCTTTAAAATGGAAGTGAAAGCAGTGGAATATGCTAGAAGGTAATTAGGCCTCTTCACATTGTTTCTTCAGCATAGTGAATTCAAATTTCCAAGGTTTTGTTGCAACAATAAAGGTGCAAAGAAACATCTAAAAGAGATGAAAAAGAATAATCAGTTTGTAAGAAAGAAAAATGAAAAACAAACAGAAGTTTCTATTTCTAGGTGCCAGAATTTGGCTTCAGGGTGGCTAAAGGCAGCCTGAGCTAGCCATGCCCCTGCAGTTCCTGGAGCCCTTAGACCTGAGACCTGATGGCAGAGAAGCCAGTCTCACTCACCAGGATGGACCCCTGCCAATTCACCTGTGATCTGAAGTCATTGTAGGTGGTAGGAGCCCAGAAACTGATTATTCTCAGCAATGCTCATCTCTAGCTCTGGCCCTCATCCAGCCACTGACTCCCCTGCAGCCTACTGAGACTGCATTCCACCTGGAGGGCCCAGGGAGTCCTTCCCAGAAGAAGCAAGAATAGTACAGGTTCCTGAATGTCTTGGTGGGAGAGGGCAAGCTCTGGACCGGAGACTAGAAGCAAAACTTGCAGCCAGGGAACCGAGGGAACATATAGAGCTCTTTCCCAGGGCCTGCAGAATGAGCACGGTTTCAGGCTTCTGGTGTGGGATGAGTTCACTTATAACCCTATTCTCACTCCTAAAGATTTTATTCAGTTAGAATAAGAATGTAAAGGAGGAATACCTCCACTACATCAGTGGAAACATGAATGGCAACATCAAACAGAATTGAAGTTGTGTAAGATACAAATACAGAGGGATCAGCCTGAGGAAGAAAATAAGACCAAGCTACCAGCAGTCCAGACAGGCCATTGGAGAACTAAGGCCAGTCCAGAAATTCATTCTGGCTAGAAGGGTGTCTGGGATGGGTTCAGGTGTTTCTTAGCAGTAGTAGGAAGGGAAGGGAGTGGGTTTATCAGAGGGTAGACTAATTGCTTAACTTCTGGATCAGCCAAAGAAAACAATCAGGAAACAGGAATTGAAAACCCAATTATCAGAATCAATCCTGGAGGACATGTGAAGAATGTATATTAAAAATCTTTAAGTGAAAAAATTTTGAGTAATTTAACGTCCAGGAACTTTGCCCACAAGGAAACAATAATCACACAAATAGAAACAAAGAACAATATTTATTAAAGCACTGCTCGTAATAACTAAAAGTTAGGAAAACTTAACCAATTCTGAGGGATGGTCTACAGTAAAATGTGGAACACAATTAAATGAAATCATAGTTTCACTATATAGTGCTCTCATATAATTTTAGAGTTTGGGAAATTCTTAAAATTTATTGTTAAATGAAAATCTAGGTTATGCAACAGTATAGAGTATGATTTCAACAACACAAGTGTACAAATATAAAATATAGAAAAGTTAGTATAAATAACAATGTATTGACAGTGGTAAACTTTACATAATGGTATTTATAGTTGATTATAAGTGACTTAATACTTTTGAAAGTTCCAAATTTTCTACATGAGATGAATCTAATAACTATTTAAAATCATATCAAGTTTTAAACTTGGATTCCAAGGAGCTCAAATGTTTGCCTTTTCTTCCTTCCTAAATCCAAATAAATAACTAAAAAAAGCATATGGGGTCAAATCTATAGGATCTCTGAAATGCAAGACAGAAAGGATTCTCCTCTTGATAAGTGGATGTAATCAAGGTGACAAAGTCTACTGAATTCCAGATGCTCCATGTAGAAGATGAGAGCATTAGAGAAAACCAAGAGAGAGAACTACCTCCAAACCCCACAAAACTTGAAATCATCCTCAACTCTTCTCCACTTACTCTCCATGGCCAATCCATCAGCAAATTCCAGTCAAGCCTTTCACAAATATCCAGAACTGAGGACCTCCACCATCCTAACCAACATCATCTCTCACTTGTGGTATTCCATTAGACTCCAGATAGCCTCCTATTGATCTTGTTGCTTCCACCCCTGCCCCCATGCTGGCTTTATTCCATGTGTCTCTCCATGTCAGCATTCCTTCTATTACTAACTAGTGTGTCTTGAAAGACCAGTGACTTCAATGGGCTGGACCAATGGGCACCCTTACCCTATAGCCTCTACAGTCTGTTTCAATGGGCTTTCTGCCCTCTTACTTCTATAGATCACATCCATAATCACCCTCTGGTTTGAAGTTGAGTTTGGCCAAGGGTAGATAGAGGCAGGAAGTAGGAAGCATGAGATGTTGAAGTCAGGGGGTTCCAGTGACTTGGCTGTGGCTCCTCAAAGGAGCCCTCCAGTTGGTTGTTCCAGGAAAAAAAAAAAAAAAGCAAGGCATAGAGATTTAACCTGGATGATTACTAGGGATATTAAAATATTTCAAACTCATTAGAAATCAGAGATCAACCAAATGAAATGGTGGGGAGATCACCTTTCACATACTTCAAAATGAAAATATTTAAGATTTAACCCCAAGTGCTGAGGGAAAATAAACAACCATATACACCACTGAAGGAAGGTGCACTGGTTCAACCACTGTGGAGAGTAAAACTGAGGTTACAAGTATGTGTGGTGGCCCCACCAGTGCTGAAGCTGCACAAGGGGCTGAATGGTGGTCCCACTCCCTGGGGTGTCCCAAGGAGAGCCCCAAATCTGTTCGGTCAGCATGCATCCTGTCACTGCTGCATTGTGGTTAAAGTGAAATTTTAAGATGACCACAAGTAGATAGAAGGTCAAAAATGATGCAATACAGTCATATAAGAGCTTAATATGTAGTAACAAAACCAATTTAGCTGATTTATATACACATTAAGTGACCCAAGAAACCATTTAACATAAACAATAACAGATTGTACCAACATCATAAATCTCAAAACATGTTGTTGAGTGGAAAAGAAAATAAGAGAAAGTTCTAAAATTTCTGTACATTTTAAAAAACACACAAAACTTTGTATACATGGATTAATTTATTTTTAATGGGTAGGAACACTTCTCAACAACTTGAGTGTGTATCTTAGAAAGGAGGGGGTGGAATGCATATTTAATATTTTACTGGTTGAAATAAACATTTTAAATTAATGTAATACAATGACAATAGTTATAAAATCAAGCACATGGGCATTTGATATATCATTCTTAGTATCTACTAGAATTTTTTAAATGTTACTTAATTGAAAACTAGTCCTAGTAACTTAAAATAATAGCTTAATCTCTAGATGTAGCCATCCTCTTGCATTTGGTGCTCTGCTGTGGAGCCTACTATCCATTAGAATATGAAGATGCATTTTATTTGCACATGTCTGGTCAATTTTAAGGAATCATTAATCTGCCATTATTTTTGCTTAGCCATGTGTCATGCCAGCTTTAGGTATATACCAAATAGGTGAAGGAAATACAAAAAACAGAGACACTTGTGTATGTATCTTCAACCATGAAAAAGAAAAACTGGAAGTAACTTCTATGAAAAGATCGCCAAGGCAAATCTGTCCAGCAAAATCCAGCTCAGCTTGCAGATCAGTGAGAAATAATGAACAGGTGTTGCTTTAAGCCACCAAGTGTCTATGTGCATGTGTGTGTTGGCAGAGGAGAAAGATATCAGCAAAAGCTTATAGAAACAGTGTGCTATGTCTAGAATCTGGCTGTCCCTGGTCCTGAATATGATCAGAATATGGTTTAAGACAAACCTTCAACTCTATGGTCAACTAATCTTTGACAAATCAGAAAAAAATATCCAATGGAAAAGGGACAGTCCCTTCAATAAGTGGTGCTGAGGAAATTGGGCAGCTGTATAGAGAAAAATGAAACTGGACCATTTTATACCATACACAAAGATAAACTCAAAATGGATGAAAGACTTCAATGTGAGGCAGGAATCCATCAAAATCCTAGAGGAGAACATAGGCAGTTACCTTTTCGACATCCGCCACAGTAACTTCTTTCAAGACACATCTTCAGAGGCAAGGGAAACAAAAGCAAAAATGAACTTTTAGGACTTCATCAAGATAAAAAGCTTCTGCACAGCAGAGGAAACAGTCAACAAAACTAAGAGGCAGCCCATGGAATGGGAGAAGATATTTGCAAATGATATTACAAGTAAAGGGTTGATATTCAAGATCTATAAAGAAACCCTCAAACTCAACACTTAAAAAACTAATAACCCAGTCAAGAAGTGGGCAGAAGACATGAATAGACACTTCTCCAAAGAAGACATACACATGGCTAACAGACACATGAAAAAATGTTCATCATCACTAGCCAACAGGGAGATTCAAATCAAAACCACAATTTGATACCATCTTACACCAGTTAGAATTGCAAAAATTAACAAATCAGGAAACAACAAATGTTGAAAAGAATGTGGAGAAATGGAAATACCACAATTGCACTGTTGATGGGAATGCAAGCTGGTACAGCCACCCTGGAAAACAGTAAGGAGGTTCCTCAAGATGTTAAGAATAGAGCTGCCCTATGACCCAGCAATTGCACTACTGGATATTTACCCCAAAGATACAGATGTAGTGGAAATAAGGGGCACATGCACCCCAATGTTCATAGCAGCAATGTTCAAAATAGCCAAACTGTGGAAGGAGCCAAGATGCCCTTCAACAGAAGATGTGGTCCACATACACAATGGAATATTATTCAGCCATCAGAAAAGATGAATACCCACCATTTGCATCGACATGGGTGGAACTTGTGGGGATTATGTTAAGTAGGTCAAACAGAGAAAGAAAATTATCATACGGTTTCACTCATATGTGAAATGTAAGCAATAGCACAGAGGACCAAAAGGAAAGGGATGGAAATCCAAAGGGGGAGATGGAAATCAGAGAGGGAGATGAACCATGAGAAACTACAGACCCTGAGAAACAATCTGAGGGTTTCAGAGGGGAGGAGGGTGGGGGAGGGGGGAACAGAATGATGGTATTGAGGAGGACATCTGCTTTGATTAGCACTGGGTGTTACACTTAACTAATGAATCACTGAACACTGCATCAAGGCCTAATTATGTACTATACAGCGGCTAACTGAACATAATAATTTGAAAAAAGCTAAGTTTTCTTTACAATGCTTCAGTGCTATGGAATTTACAATAATAAAACTGTCTTTCCACAAAGAAGAAGGAGGAGGAGGAGGAGAAGAAGGAGAAGGAGAGGAAGAAGAAAACTAGACAATCAAAGCAGAATCGGTCCTATCAGTTTTCTCTGTCTGGTACACAGACCTGGCCAAGCCCATACCTTTTTCATTTGGGGATCCTGTTGTAACAAGCAGTTTTCATTTTCTCCTGAAATTTTCTTGCACATTGTTCGGGCAATTTTGACTTTAAGAAAGTAGTCCAAACTGTCTGTGACCTGTCAAAGAGTAATTTAAAAATTACATATCATAGCGGCACCTGGGTAGCTCAGTTAGTGAAGTATCTCCCTTTGTCTCAGGTCATGATCCTTGGGTCCTGGGATCAAGTCCCATGTTGGGCTCCCTGCTCAGCTGGGAGTCTGCTTCTCCCTCTCCCTTTGCCCCTCTCCCTCTCTTGTGTTCTCTCTCCCCCTCTCTCAAAATAATGAATAAAATCTTTTAAAAAATAAAAATTAGGTATCATAAGTGAATATATGATACCAAGTGTCATCTCTGATAAGAAACAACATGTCATTGACTGCTTAGGGCAAAGAATGTCCACCTCCTTCTCTTCCTCTTACATTTTCCGTGTCAGAAATTTGGGGGTAACTGGAGGGGAAGGGGTCCTTAACATGATCTTGCTCCCTCTGTCTCTCTTATCATGGTATTGAATGTTAAATAATGATGACTACCCCCCAAGATAAAGCAAGAAAACTATTCCCCAAACAGTGTTTTCCTGGGAAAGGTAATGGTTTGCTTATTGGAGTTTGGAAAATAAACAGCAGAGTCTATAACATCTTCATACATCATCAATAGATATTGGGAGAAGAAGACAAGACATCCCAGAACTGAAATTTCCTTGGAGGATACTGCTTCTCTAGTCTCCTTGGCAATTTTAGCAATCAAACCCTATTGCACATGATGCACCCTCCCAAGTCCCTGATTTCAGGGCCTCTTCCTTTCCCATGCAGAGCCCCCCACCAGCCCTGGTGTTCTAGAGAGCCCTATGGGAAAATGGAGATACCACAATGGCAAATGGAGACTCTTATTATTTAAAAATGAGAACAAGGTAACATTTTACAAAACTTAAGGGAGAGAATGTATTAAAGAAAATGACCAAGTTAAACACAATAACTGATCCTAGAAGAGTAAGAGATCATTTTGAAAATACAGTAAACTTTTTGGACATTCGAGAGAAGTTGCCTGGGCATTGAATGGAATGGTAGTGGTTGGCAGAACTGTAAGTATGGTTTATTGGATATCATATATACTTTAAAATTTTTCAGTTATATGTGTAAGTGTAAGGACAGCCAGCTGCTTCTGGGGGTGCCTTCAGGAAATAACAAGTCAGATTGGAAATGCAAGAAATTGGGTCTTCGCTTCCATTTTTCAACTCAGTGACTTTCAGACGTACTCCTAGAACATTTTTAATGACTGGATAACAAGTTTCTCAACCTCAGCACTATTGACATGTAAGTCTTTGTGGTAGGGGCTGCCCTGAGCACGGCAGGGTATTTAGCAGCGTCCCTGGTCTCTGCACACTAAGTGTCAGAGCTTAGTTCCAAAAAGCTCCGGTTGTGATAACCAAAAAGCCTTCCAGGTATTGCCCCAAATCCCCTGCCTAGCAAAACCTATACCCATTTGAGAGCCCTTGCTTTATGTTTGACTAATATTTCCAAGTTAAAATCACCATAAAACCAAACTGCTCTGAATCATCCTCAACAATCCACCAACTGACCACCAGCCCTCACTTGTCCCCTGATTGCCCAGAAAAGGGAAGAGGATAGGGGTCCTGGCTGCTGAGGCAGCCCTTCACTGTCTTCACAGACAGGTGTCTGACTCTCCTGACCTTCCAAGACATCTTTCATCTGGCTGCAATATCCTACCACTTGCACTCCACCCATATTACTCAGGCAGTAACATGTGCTCATTCACAACAGGCAACCTGGGTTTAAATCTTGGCTCTTCTACGTACTAGCTGTGTGTCCCTGGACAAAATACTAAACCTGTCTGTGCCTATTTTCTCTTTAAAGTAGAAGAAAATAGTTCCTGTGTAATGAGTTACAAGATCTGAATGAGCATATGAAAAGCAACCAGGTCTGGAACAAAGTACACTGTATATACAGTTGACCCTTGAACAATGTGGGACTTACAGGCACAATCAAAAAACCAAGTGGAACTTTGGACTCCTCAAAAACTTACTAATAGCCTACTGTTTACCAGAAGGCTCACCAATAACATAAATAGTCAACTAACACATATTTTGTGTATCATATATATTATATACTGCATTCTTGAACTAAATTAAGCTAGAGAAAAGAAAAAATTATTAAGAAAATTATAAGGGGGGGCGCCTGGGTGGCTCAGTGGGTTAAAGCCTCTGCCTTCAGCTCAGGTCATGATCCCAGGGTCCTGGGATCAAGTCCCGCATCAGGCTCTCTGCTCAGCAGGGATCCTGCTTCCTCCTCCTCTCTCTCTCTGCCTTCCTGTCTGCCTACTTGTGATCTCCATCTGTCAAATAAATAAATAAATAAATAAAAAGAAAATTATAAGGAAGAGAAAATACATTTATAGCACTGCATTGTATTTCTTGAAAGAAATTAGCATATAATCAGACCCACAGTGCTTTTACCATCATTCCCCTTGCACAGAATCTGCAACAGAGCCTCGGTCAACTATGAAAAAGAACAGGTAGCTGCAAAATTTTCTTTAAGGACTGGAGAGTAAATATTTTAGGCTCAGAACACACAATAATGTCAGTACTGCAGAAAAGTAGTCCTAGACTGTACTCAAACAATGCAGGTGGCAATGTTCTAATAAAACTTTATTTATAGACATGGAAATTTAAATTTTATGTAATTTTTCATGTCACAAAATATTCCTTTTTTGTTTCTTATAACTATTCTTATAACTAGTTCATGGGGCATATGAAATAAGCAGCAAGACAGACTTGGCTACAGGCTATAATTGTCCAACTCCTGATATAGATCTTTGTACTTTAAAGTTAAATCAACCAATAAGATAGAGCTGCACTCTTTATATAGAGTCTGTGTGTGTTACTAAGTTTAATCTGAATTATCACCAAGAATTTTTCTTTTTGCTTTTGTTTTGTTTTGAGTTAATTTTGTTTGGGGGGTGATGTTTCATTCTTCCTTACCTTTTTCTTCAGTGTGTTTTCCACTGGTATGTAGATGGAAGGTCAAGGAATTTTAAATACTTCTCTTCTAGACTCTTTTTGATCCTGTTTCTACCTGATTCTTTTGAATTCTTACCTGCATTCAAGTGTTTACAGTGAGCTGAGAAATAAAATGTGCATTCATGAAAAAACTAGCACACAGTACAAAATGATATATAATTTTTGAGACATGAGAATTCAGTGTACTTTTGATTAAGTAAAGCAGAACCATCTATTTGTGAAACTGAAAAATTGTAGATAAAGAAAAGTCCATGAAAGTGGAATAGTTCACTATCAATTAGTTCACTGCATATAAATGAGCTCCCAAGGCAGTTGATATTTACTTTATTTTAAATTTAACTACTTTTTAGTTTAAACTAATTTATCTAATATTTAACTTGGCCACCAGTGGTGACACACATCCTGGCCCCAGATGTCCACTACTCAAGAAACACAAACAACATAGCCAGGACCACACATACAAAAAGGAGGGAGCCAAGGCCCATTGAGTGTGGAGGATGGTCAAGGGGCCAAATGTCCCAGCCTCACAGGGACATGAAGCTGCCAAATGAGCCTTCTCTCCTGACCCCATTAAGAAAACAGGAACCTGAGCAGGTTCCTGATGACCTGCAGGGATGGACAACAAAGGTTAGAGGGCAGAGGATGGAGAGGAAACAGGGCTAGTGAAGGAGGAAGAGGAGCACAAAGACTGTCCCTGTACTGCATGTCACTCCAACGTTGCCAGATAGCCCCATTCCCCATTAGCCCCTCCCTCTTCCCTTCCTTAAACTCCATCCAGACTGACTGGTTGAACCCCCATTCCTTTTGTGCACCTACTGATTCCTCTCCGAGTTTCCCCCAAACCACATCTTTCTTGGGATACAACATTGGTACAATGATCTCTTCTATGATACAGTCCATATTCCAGTTCCTCCAAACACATCTTTTACTGGTTTTTAATTTTTTTTAATCCCAGAGATAATACAAGACCACATATTGCATTTAGTTGCCATGTTTCTTACACCTCCTTTAATCTGGAAGTTTTCCTGCTTTTTTCCCTATCTTTCATGACACTGATATTTTTAAGAGGTGTTGCAGAATGCCCCATAATATGGATTTGTCTCATTGTTCTTCATGATAACCTATGGAGGGTAGATTCTAGACAAGGGATACCATGCACAGATGATGCTGTGTCCTTTCTATGACCTCACATCAGGGGCACATGATGTCAGTCTATCCCAGTGTTGGTAACAAGCATTTTGGTAAACAAGGCACTTGCCAAATTTCCTGATTGTTTTTACAATCTTTTCCCTGGTGTAATTAATTAATGAAAGAATCCCTGCATCAGTTTGTCCCCCACCACTCTCCCACCCAGTGGTTGCAGGACTCATTTATGACGTTTGCCTGAAGTAGTTATTGCCATGATGATTTCCTACTTACAGGTTTTTACATCTACAGGTAGGTGTTTTTCTATAAACAAGAGCCTTCCCTCCTTTTTTTTTTTTTTTTTTAATAAAAGCTGGACTTGCACTTCCTTTGCTTTTTCTCTGTGTTATAATCCATAACTATACTGACTCATTTTGATGATAACAGCCCAAATTGTCCCAGACTTGGCCCCTTCAACAACCCTTCTTGGACTCTCACCTATGCTTTCCAATATGATTGTAATCAATTTTAAGTTATTTTAATGGCTACTTTATGTTTTGTCCCAGAATGATAAAGGATAAAGTGTAACTAACTTTCCTCCCAAAACCCCTAAAATAAAATTAATATATATTTGACTAACAGTGTCTCTCAGCTGTTTTCCCCTCCCTGGGGTCTGTGCCCTTTGTGGATAATGGGCCCCTCCATGACTGCATCTTGGAAAGAAAGAGCAAAGAGAACATGCTCACCAACCTGCTCCTGGGATTTCAGGACCTTCACCACCTTGAAGGTGTACTTGTCTTTGCTGGCCTTGTTATACTCTTTCATGGCATGCCACAGTGCCTGCCGCACATAGACGTAAGTTTCCGGGATGTCTTGGAAATTCCTCACCACCTTCGATCTGCCCCAGGTGTGGACACCTCTGGACACAAAGGTCACAGTGGCCACCAGGAGCAGCAGGCTCAGGCAGAGTCTGGCCATGGCACCTCAGCCAAGCGGGTATAAGCCTTGTTCCTTCTGTCCTTCCAGGACTGGGGAAGGACATGGGCTGGGCTGGCCCTGCTGCTTCTGCACCCCCTCAGTCTTCCTGGCACTGCTAGGGGTAAAAGAGAGAGAACTTCTGTTAGCTTTGTGTCCTATGGGCTTCTCTCTCTCTCCTTCCCAAAAGAGAAGTGGAGTGAGAAATCGGCAGTCACAATTCAGCACATGTTCCCATCTTGGCTGTTCCCTTCTGGAAGGAATGCACTCACACTCCTTTCCTTCCCCACCAAGTGACCCCTGCCTCCTGGCCTGCGAGGCCCCTGCACATCCAGCGCAGGTGCCTGTCTATATCAGGTCTCAGTGCGCAGAAAGGCACAAGGACAGAAGCACTGCCTCAGGGACAACATGGGCCTCAAAACTCATCTTGTCTCCTCTTCGGGAGCATGGATGAAAATCCTCAGGGGAGCCTTTGGCTTCAAAACTGCCCCTTTTTTTCTCCCCCATTTCCAGTCAGGCTCAGTAGCAATCACACTGGCATCTGTTTGTGGAGCATTATTGAGTCTTGCCAGACCCTATAATAAGGATATCACATGTTTCTCTTCTTTAATAATCTCCCTTGGGGCCACATAATAAGTAGCCCATTTTACACAGGAGGGAAAATAGGTCTCACAAAGAGGTCAAATAAATGCCTCAGGCTACCTGTCAGAGTTTTACCTCATTGCCTGAAACACACCTTCAGACCTATCGCAGTATAACTGATGAGTATCTGTAGATCACAGCTTTAATGTACATTTGCTGTTGGGGAGATTCCATTCTGCATAGAAAGTTAATCAAGGTGTAGTTCATGAGACAGAGGCACAACAGTTACTGTGTTAAGTACATATAATGCAAAAGCAAATAGCCTGAGCGATATAGGGGCCAAAGGCAGGCCAACCTCAAGAGGAGCCGCTTTGCCATGAAGATTATTTTGATTTTAAAAACAATCAAAACCCAGCAGATTCAGGAAAAGTTCTTTAGCTTTTCTCCTCCTCCAGCTGCCTACAAAGAATTTAGGTAGAGGACCTGCTCCAAGAAGAGAACTTCCTGGACAACTACATTATACTACAGACAACTACATTATACTATCAGTAAGGTATGGTAGAGAGGTCCTACCTACAATAGCAAGCGCTGTTAGATCAAAGTCCTCTCTGTACTCCATTGTTTCCATAGGGCCAATAAGCATTTGTTTACCAAACATCAATTCTTTTTTTTTTTCCTAAGATTTTATTTATTTATTTGACAGAGAGAGAGATCACAAGTAAGCTGAGAAGCAGACAGAGAGAAAGGGAGAAGCAGGCTCCCTGCTGAGCAGAGAGCCAGATGCAAGACTGTATCCCAGGACCCTGAGACCATGACCCGAGCTGAAGGCAGAGGTGTAACCCACTGAGTCACCCAGGAGTCCCACAAACATTAATTATTTTTCTTTCTTCTTGAGGTTTACATTCTTCCCCTTTGAAGTCCCAAACCCCATACCATAGTTCTTTTCCTTAGTTCAGCATGACATGTATACCTCAGTTTGCCTGACTGTCTTTGGAATTTCCATGTCTGTGTGGATTCCCCATATGTATGAAATTAAATTTGATTTTTCTCCTGTTAATCTGTTGTGTATCAATTTGATTCTTAGTCTAGCTAGAAGGGACCTTGAAGGGGGCACAAAATTTTTCCTCCCCCAAAGAGACAAAGGCAGAATCATAAAGTTGTGTTCATTACAGACATGTGGTAAGTATAGCTTGCCTAAGTTGAATAAGGAATGTGACAGCAGAACCGAGAGACATCTGATATCCATCAGATACTAAGTACACATGAGATACTCAGAAAACATAATATTCATAAAGTCTTATGTTAGCCACCCAACAATAATGCCATCCTGGCCCCACGTGTTCTCACCCCAGGAACCACCAACCCAATCCTCAACATGTCCAGCTTTGCTAAGCAAACTTCCCTGTGCATCTCCTCAGGGCCAGTACATGTTTCAGATCTGCTGCACAGGCTTTGCTCAAACCCCCACTGTGGGTCCCATAACCCCATCAGCATGGAGACAGAGGCAGCAGAGAGCATGACAAGCCCAGGGTCTGGGCAACATGTTCTTTTTTTCTCCCCAGCTTGCCTCCATACCTGAAGTATGTTAACTTGCTTCCTTTCCCTATCTAGCCTCTCACCTGATGGTTTGATAGTTTGCACCCACTTGATACACATAGGATTTAGTAGAGCAGCTAACTTTGGCCTGTGAGACCTTCTGCTCCATGACGTCTGAATGTGTTGCCCAGGGCACCCTTGGAGGCCACCCTGGCATTATAGTCCCTCCCCACCTGGCACAGCTACACCCCAAACGCACCTCAGAACCAAGATCTTCACAACACTCCTGCTTGCTGAGACGTGGCCTGGCTGTCCTTGCCCAAAGGATGTATCTTTCTCCTTCCTGAGGACTTGAGCTATGACCAGCTCCACTGGTGGGCCACTCTCTGCCCAGCACGGTCAGTTCATGTCCCTGCACCTGGTCAGGGTGTTAGTCAGGCCTGAGTCAGGGGTGTTTCTGCCCTCTGGCTATACTCTCTGGCCAGGTGGTCATATCTGTGGCCCCTTTGTGAGGTAAGCCCGGGCTGGGCTGCTGATGCTGCTCAAGTGTGGGCACATCTGACAGGTCCCTCAGCTCTCAGAGCCCCACAGGCTCAGCAAGACCAGCAGCTTCTGCCCCTAATGTAGAAATCTCGTGTGTTTCACACCTCCTGGCTTTCTAAATTCCTGGGTTTAGGACTGAACCCCCAGGAAACGAAACTACCTGGTTTCTGTTGGCATTCTGTTATGTGACTCTGTAGTCCTAGAAGCAGGATGAGGCACCAAACTGCCATGCTCAGGGAATCTAGGACTGAGAAGCACTTGGGGAGGTGGTGCCTATGGCTGGCAGGGATTGCCCACAGAAACACCAAGCAGAAGGCATCATTTGACAGTGGCAGTCCTGGCATAACATACCTCTGTGGGGTGAATGAATGAGTAGATCCCCACAGACCCACTAGCCATATACCCCCCCCATTGTTAACCTTGTCCCAGATAAATATTCACAATTCTGCCTCCCTCCCCCTGTGAGGGTTCCCTCTCTTGGTGGTGGTTCTCAGGCCCCAAGCCAAGCTCCACTAAGGAGCAGGCTCCATCCCTCTCTGCAGAGAACCTGGCTGTGACAGGGAGCTCCCAGGAACTCAAGAAACCTGGGGATTAATATTTGTCTTTCCAGAGTAAATTATAGATCAACATGAAGAGGATCATCCCTGAGAGCCATAAGGTAAAACTCCAAACAAGAAGACAAACTCTTGGGCCTGTGAAACCTGAGAGTTGCCTGGCTGAAGGCTCAGATGTTTGAGACAAAATTGTGTGCTCAGGCTGAGGAACACTTTCTAAACAGGTGTAAAACACAGACACCAAAATGGAAAAGAATAACTAATCTGGCCACACATTTTGTTGCACACACACGTGCACATCCAGGCAAAGTCAAGAATTGAATGAAAACACAGAATAATTTATTTGGAAGATATTTGGTGTTTGGTAGAGGACTCAATTCTCTGTTATGGAAAAAGTTCTTTAAAATCCAAAAAAGAGGGCACCCGGGTGGCTCAGAGGGTTAGGCCTCTGCCTTCGGCTCAGGTCATGCTCTCAGGGTCCTGGGATCGAGTCCTGAATCAGGCTCTCTGCTCAGCAGGAAACCTGCTTCCCCCTCTCTCTCTGCCTGCTTCTCTGCCTTCTTCTCTGCCTGCTTCTCTGCCTGCTTGTGATCTCTCTCTGTGTGTCAAATAAATAAATAAAGTCTTTAAAAAAATAAAATAAAATCCAAAAGAGAGAAAGATAAACCATGAGAGACTCTGGACTCCAGGAAACAAACTGAGGGTTACAGAAAAGGGTGGGAGATGGGATAACAGGGTGATGGGTATTAAGGAGGGCACATGTTGTGATGAGCACTGGGTGTTATATGTAACTAATGAATCATCGAACACTACATCAAAAATCAATGATGCCCTATACACTGGCTAACTGAACATAGTAATAAAAAAATTTCAAAAGAAAAAGACAATTTCCTCCATTGTCTTGGCTCAAAGTGAGTCAGGAATTTGAGCAGACAGCACATCCAAAATGAATCCATTCCCCCTCTTGGCCACACATCAGTTGTTGGAAAACAACAGGCCTGTGGTGAGAGCTCTCTCTCGCTGCCCCTGTTAATCCACCTTCTACCTGGTCCTGGTGTCCAGAGGAAGTTGTACAGTGTAAAGCAGAGAGATACTCACACCCTTCAATGTGAATTCTGGACAGGAGCCCACTTTTGATACCACATCTTCTAAAGAAGATGGTCCTGGGAAATAAAACGGAGTGGGGGAGCTGCTGAATGCTGTGATGGGTGTGGACCCACAGGTGAAAGGCTCCATGAAGCCAGAGCCTGAGGGCCTCCACTCCTCCATCCAAAAACTTCTCCTCCCAACCAATCACACTCTATCTACTTTGGGGTCACAGAAACAAGAGATAACGATTGCTCCAGAAGCTATTACTACCCCAAAAGTCTTTCTTTTCACTCATGACTGCAGGCATCAGGATTTCAAGAAGGGCCCAGTGGGGTGCTTATCACCCAGGGTGTCCCCTGGATTCAGAGAGCAGCTAGGATGTACCTGGGCTTGTGGCTCATGTGTAGAGTGCCTTTTAAATAGCTGTATTAAAATCTAATTCCCGGGGGGAGTCAAGATGACAGAGAAGTAGCAGGCTGAGACTACTTCAGGTAGCAGGAGATCAGCTAGAGAGCTTATCTAAAGATTATAAACACCTACAAATCCAAATCCAACGAGAGATCAAGGAGAAAAAGAACAGCAATTCTAGATACAGAAAATCAACCACTTTCTGAAAGGTAGGACTGGCAGAGAAGTGAATCCAAAGCGATGGGAAGATAGACCGTGGGGGGAGGGGCCGGCTGCCAGCAAGCAGCGGAGTGACAGAGCACAAAATCAGGACTTTTAAAAGTCTGTTCCGCTGAGGGACATCGCTCCAGAGGCTAAACCGGGGCGAAGCCCACACGGGGTCGGCGTGACCTCAGGTCCCGCAGGGTCACAGAAGGATCGGGGGTGCCTGAGTGTCACAGAGGTTTCAGGTATTAGAACGGGGAAGCCGGCTACAGAGACAGAGCCGAGGAATGAGCTCCCAGCTGGGGGTTACCTTGAACCGGTCACAGGCCTGGTGAGCTCAGAGCACGGCCAGAGGCCAGGGAGACGGGAGTTAAATGGGCGCTGTTTTCTGAGGCACACTGAGGAGTGGGACCCCGAGCTCTCGGATCCTCCGGGCTGGAGACCAGGAGGCCGCCATCTTCATTCCCCTCCTCCGGAACTCTACAGAAAGCGCTCAGGAAACAAAACCTCCCGAAAGTGAACCGGAGCGGATTACTCAGCCCGGCCCCTGGTAAGGGCGGTGCAATTCCGCCTGGGGCAAAGACACTTGAGAATCACTACAACAGGCCCCTCCCCCAGAAGATCAACAAGAAATCCAACCAGGAACAAGTTCACATACCGAGGAGTGCAGTTTCAACACCAAGGAGAGCAGCAGAATTCCAGAGAAAGAGAAAGCAAAGCATGGAACTCATGGCTTTCTCCCCATGATTCTTTAGTCTTGCAATTAATTTAATTTTTTTTTCTTTTTCAATTTTTTTCCCTCTCTTGTTCTGCTAATTTTTTTTAACTTTTACCTTTTTTTAAACATTTTTAAACTAGTTTATCTAATATATATATATTCTTTTCTTTTTTATATTTTTTCTTTATTTGTTTTCTTTTTTTAATTGTTTCTTTTTTTTTTTTCTTTCTTTCTGAACCTCTTTTTATCCCCTTTCTCCCCCCCTCACAATTTGGGATCTCTTCTGATTTAGTTAAAGCATATTTTCCTGGATCTTTGCCACCCTTTTAGCATTTTACTTGCTCCTTCATGTACTCTTATCTGGACAAAATGACAAGGTGGAGAAATTCACCACAAAAAAAAGAACAAGAGGCAGTACCAAAGGCTAGGGACCTAATCAATACAGACATTGGTAATATGTCAGATCTAGAGTTCAGAATTACAATTCTCAAGGTTCTAGCCGGGCTCAAAAAAGAGGACGATATTAGAGAGAACCTCTTGGGAAATATAAAAGCCCTTTCTGGAAAAATAAAAGAACTAAAATCTAACCAAGTTGAAATAAAATAAAGCTATTAATGAGGTGCAATCAAAAATGGAGGCTCTGACTGCTAGGATAAATGAGGCAGAAGAAAGAATTAGCAATATAGAAGACCAAATGACAGAGAATAAAGAAGCTGAGCAAAAGAGGGACAAGCAGCTACTGGACCATGAGGGGAGAATTCGAGAGATAAGTGACACCATAAGACGAAACAACATTAGAATAATTGGGATTCCAGAAGAAGAAGAAAGAGAGAGGGGAGCAGAAGGTATACTGGAGAGAATTATTGGGGAGAATTTCCCCAATATGGCAAAGGGAACAAGCATCAAAATCCAGGAGGTGCAGAGAACGCCCCTCAAAATCAATAAGAATAGGTCCACACCCCATCACCTAATAGTAAAATTTACAAGTCTTAGTGACAAAGAGAAAATCCTGAAAGCAGCCCAGAAATAGAAGTCTGTAACATACAATGGTAGAGTATTAGATTGGCAGCAGACTTATCCAGAGACCTGGCAGGCCAGAAAGAGGTGGCATGATATATTCAGAGCACTAAATGAGAAAAACATGCAGCCAAGAATACTATATCCAGCTAGGCTATCATTGAAAATAGAAAGAGAGATTAAAAGCTTCCAGGACAAAAAAACTGAAAGAATTTGCAAACACCAAACCAGCTCTACAGGAAATATTGAAAGGAGTTCTCTAAGCAAAGAGAGAGCCTAAAAGTAGTAGATCAGAAAGGAACAGAGACAATATACAGTAACAGTAACCTTACAGGCAATACAATGGCACTAAATTCATATCTCTCAATAGTTACCCTGAATGTTAATGGGCTAAAGGCCCCAATCAAGAGACACAGGGTATCAGAATGGATAAAAAAAAACAAAACCCATCTATATGTTGCCTACAAGAAACTCATTTTAGACCAGAAGACACCTCCAGGTCTAACACTCATTTTAGATCTGAAGACAAAGTGAGGGGGTGGAAAGCAATTTACCATGCTAATGGACATCAGAAGAAAGCAGGAGTGGCAATCCTTATAACAGATCAATTAGATTTTAATCCAAAGACTATAATAAGAGATGAGGAAGGACACTATATCATACTCAAAGGATCTGTCCAACAAGAAGATCTAACAATTTTAAATATCTATGCCCCTAACGTGGGAGCAGCCAACTATATAAACCAATTAATAACAAAATCAAAGAAACACATCAACAATAATACAATAATAGTAGGGGACTTTAACACTCCCCTCACTGAAATGGACAGATCATCCAAGCGAAAGACCAACAAGGAAATAAAGGCCTTAAATGACACACTGGAATAGATGGACATCACAGATATATTCAGAACATTTCATCCCAAAGCAACAGAATACACATTCTTCTCTAGTGCACATGGAACATTCTCCAGAATAGATCACATCCTCCATCCTAAATCAGGTCTCAACTGGTACCAAAAGATTGAGATCATTCCCTGCATATTTTCAGACCACAATGCTCTGAAGCTAGAACTCAATCACAAGAGGAAATTTGGAAAGAACCCAAATACATGGAGACTAAACAGCATACTTCTAAAGAATGAATGGGTCCACCGGGAAATTAAAGAAGAATTGAAAAAGTTCATGGAAACAAATGATAATGAAAACACAAGTGTTCAAAATCTGTGGGACACAGCAAAGGCAGTCCTGAGAGGAAAATATATAGCGGTACAAGCCTTTCTCAAGAAACAAGAAAGGTCTGGTACACAACCTAATCCTACACCTAAAGGAGCTGGAGAAAGAACAAGAAAGAAACCTTAAAACCAGCAGGAGAAGAGAAATCATAAAGATCAGAGCACAAATCAATGAAATAGAAACCAAAAAAACCCCAACAGAACAAATCAACGAAACTGGGAGCTAGTTCTTTGAAAGAATTAATAAGATTGATAAACCCCTGGCCAGACTTATCAAAAAGAAAAGAGAAAGGACCCAAATAAATAAAATCATGAATGAAAGAGGAGAGATCACAACTAACACCAAAGAAATACAAACTATTATAAGAACATACTATGAGCAACTCTATGCCCACAAATTTGACAATCTGGAAGAAATGGATGCATTCCTAGAGACATATAAACTACCACAACTGAACCAGGAAGATATAGAAAGCCTGAACATACCCATAACCAGTAAGGAGATTGAAACAGTCATCAAAAATCTCCAAACAAACAAAAGCCCAGGGCCAGACAACTTCCCCGGGGGAATTCTACCAAACGTTTAAAGAACTAATTCCTATTCTCCTGAAACTGTTCCAAAAAATAAAAATGGAAGGAAAACTTCCAAACTCATTTTATGAGGCCAGCATCACCTTGATTCCAAAACCAGACAAAGATCCCATTAAAAAAAAAAAAAAAACTACAGACCAATATCCTTGATGAACACAGATGCAAAAATTCTCACCAAAATACTAGCCAATAGGATTCAACAGTACCTTAAAAGGATTATTCACCACAACCAAGTGGGATTTATTCCAGGGCTGCAAGGTTAGTTCAACATCTGCAAATCAATCAATGTGATACAACACATTAATAAACGGAAGAAAAAAAACCATATGATATTCTCAATAGATGTTGAAAAAGCATTTGACAAAGTACAGAAAAGACCAGAAAAGACCTTGCTTGAATAGCCAAAGGAATATTGAAAAAGAAAGCCAAAGTTGGTGACATCACAATTCAGGACTTCAAGCTCTATTACCAAGCTGTCATCATCAAGATAGCATGGTACTGGCACAAAAGCAGACACATAGATCAATGGAACAGAATAGAGAACCCAGAAATAGACCCTCAACTCTATGGTTAACTAATCTTTGACAAAGCAGGAAAGAATGTCCAATGGAAAAAAGACAGCCTCTTCAATAAATGGTGTTGGGAAAATTGGACAGCCACATGCAGAAAAATGAAATCGGACCATTTCCTTACACCACACATGAAAATAGACTCAAAATGGATGAAGGACCTCAATGTGAGAAAGGAATCCATCCAAATCCTTGAGGAGAACACAGGCAGCAACCTCTTCAACCTCTGCCACAGCAACATCTTCCTAGGAACATCGCCAAAGGCAAGGGAAGCAATGGCAAAAATGAACTATTGGGATTTCATAAAGATCAAAAGCTTTTGCACGGCAAAGGAAACAGTTAACAAAATCAAAAGACAACTGACAGAATGGGAGAAGATATTTGCAAACAACATATCAGATAAAGGACTAGTGTCTAAAATCTATAAAGAACTTAGCAAACTCAACACCCAAAGAACAAATAATCCAATCAAGAAATGGGCAAAAGACATGAACCGATATTTCTGCAAAGAAGACATCCAGATGGCCAACAGACACATGAAAAAGTGCTCCATATCACTCGGCATCAGGGAAATACAAATCAAAACCACAATGAGATATCACCTCACACCAGTCAGAATGGCTAAAATTAACAAGTCAGGAAATGACAGATGCTGGCCAGGATGTGGAGAAAGGGGAACCCTCCTACACTGTTGGTGGGAATGCAAACTGGTGCAACCACTCTGGAAAACAGCATGGAGGTTCCTCAAAAAGTTGAAAATGGAATTACCCTATGACCCAGAGATTGCACTACTGGGTATTTACCCTAAAGATACAAACGTAGTGATCCGAAGGGGCACGTGCACCCGAATGTTTATAGCAGCAATGTCTACAATAGCCAAACTATGGAAAGAACCTAGATGTCCATCCACAGATGACTGGATAAAGAAGATGTGGTATATATAGACAATGGAATACTAAGCAGCCATCAAAAGAAATGAAATCTTGCCATTTGCAATGACGTGGGTGGAACTAGAGGGTATCATGCTGAGCAAAATAAGTCAATCGGAGAAAGACAACTATCATATGATCTCTCTGATATGAGGAAGTGGAGATGCAACATGGGGGGTTAAAGGGGTAGGTGAAGAATAAATGAAACAAGATGGGATTGGGAGGAAGACAAACTATAAGTGACTCTTAATCTCACAAAACAAACTGAGGGTTGCCGGGGGGAGGAGGGTTGGGAGAAGAGTGGTGGGTTTATGGACATTGGGGAGGGTATGTGCTATGGTGAGTGCTGTGAAGTGTGTAAACCTGGTGATTCACAGACCTGTACCTCTAGAGATAAAAATATATTATATGTTTATAAAAAATAAAAAAATAAAAAAAATTTAAAAAAATCTAATTCCCATATCACATATGCATCCACATAAGTATACAATTCAGTGGCTTGTAGGTAGTGTACAATTAACACTTCTACACCCAAACCCAATTTAGAATGTTTTCATTACTCCAAAAAGAAACCCAGCCTCTCCACCCCCTTCAGCTCTAGGCAACCACTCATCTACTTTCTTCCTCTACAGATTTACCTAGTCTGGACGTTTGTATACATGACCTTTTGGTGTCTGGCTTCTTTCACTTAACATGTTTTCAAGAGTCATTCATGTTATAGCACATCTTACTACTTAATTTCTTTTTATTACCAAATAATACCCCATTGTATGTGTATGCCACATTTCATTTTTCTATTCACCCATTTGTGCACATTTGGGTTGTTTCCACAGTTAAAAGCAAAACCACAGGCCTAAATGGCATCACTTAGGTTAAGGCCCCAAAGGCAGTAAACCAAGATTTAATAACTAACCTAACTAGAGTTTTAACACCCAAGAAATGTAATCTTTAACCAGTAAACACGGAATTTCCTGGTCAGCACTAGGAAATTAACTGAAAAACTCCCTTATGCTCCCCTTAGGATAGTAATTTTGCTTAAACAATTCATCTCTTGGTAATAAATTCCTTTCTTCTTCCTCTCCTCCTACTCCCCCTCTTCCTCCTTCTTCTTTTAATGACCTCTCTATGCCTTTAATAACACTTTTCTGTTTGTCTGCTTGTTTAGTTCAGTGAAGTTCCCCTCTATTTTCTAGATAGGATGCTGCTTAATTCATGAATCGTTTAACAAAACCAATTAGGCCTTCAAATCTACTCATCACATTTTGTTTTTTAACACTACTTTTTGGCTACTATGAATAATATTGTTATGAATATTTATGTTCCAATCTTTTGTGTAAATACTTGAGTATATACCTAAGAGTGAATTATTGGGTTGCATGGTAACTCTGTATTTAACTTTTTGAGGAATTACTTACTTGATGGATTTACAAAGTGAGGGGATCATTTTACATTCCCATTAGCCGTGTATGAGGGTTCTCATCTCTTTACATCCTTGCCAGCACTGGTTACTATCTGTCTTTTTTGATTATAGTCATCCTAGTGGGAATAAAGTAAGACAAGTGCTAAGAATGGAACAAATGTAACAGAGTAAATTTTAATTTTCATAATATCAAAGTGCTTGTATGAGTAATTTTTAAGACAAAAATCCAATAGGAAATTCAGAGAAAAGTCATGAACACACAAATCACAGGAAAAGAAATATACATGTCTAAAATACTCAAATGGAAATATGCTTAACCTCCTCAACAATAAAAACTCTAGTTAACCCAGTGAAGAAATGTAACTATTCCCCTACACAAGGAGAAAAAAATTAAACAATGATAATGCCCCACTGATAAATCACCTTCATCAGCACGGAAAGAGTAGAAATCAAACAGCCTTTGTTACAGTGATTTAGCAATCTCTGTTAAAAGTTTAAAAGTTACATATTCCTCAGCACAGTGTTCCACATCTAGCATTTTTGTCTCACAGAAATACGTGCCTACAGGCACAAAATTGGAAATTATTCACTGCATACTCTTCCTAATAGTTAAAAAAAAAAAGACATGAGAACATCCCAAATATGTATCCATAGTAGATTATTAAATAAAATGTGTAATATTCTGTAGCCACTGTGGAGAACAATATGGAGATTCCTCAAAAATTTAAAAATAGAATGACCCTATGATCCAATAATCACACTACTGGGTATTTATCCAAAGAATACAAAAATACTAATTCAAAAGGATATATGCACTCCTATGTTTATTGCAGCAATATCTACTATAGCCAATTTATAGAAACAGCCCAAGTGTCCATTGATAGATGAATGGATAAAGAAGATGTGATATCTGTGTGTATAAAATATTCGTATATATATAATATTCATATATGTATGAATAATATATAGATTAATATTATTCAACCATAATAAGAATGAGATCTTGCCATTTGCAACAACACGGATAGAGCTACAGGATATTATGTTACATGAAACAAGTCAGTCAGAAAAAGACAAATACCATATGATTTCACACTTTTGTGGAATTTAAGAAACAAAAGAAATGAGTAACGGGTAAAAAGAGAGACAAACCGAGAAACAGACTCTTGACTATAGAGAAAAAACTGGTGGCTCCCAGAGGGGAGGTGAGTGGGGCAGTGGGTGAAATAGGTGATGGGGATAAGGAGTGTGCACCTCACGGTGAGCACTGGGTGATATGGAAGTGTCAAATCACTATAAGGACACCTGAAACTAATATAACACTGTATGTGAACTACACTGGAATTATTTAACAAAATTTTAAAAATATGTAATATCCATGGAATGAGATCTAAAAAAAAATTAACCAAAATGTGCCTATACTGACAAGCAACGATATCTGCTCTGGATAAATGAGCAAGTTGTAAAATATTAAGCTGAGAAAGATCTGGATTATTTCCAAACAATGATTTGTTAAGCTCAAAGAAAGGAAATCTTGGAATTTTGAACCATTCACAGGCTTGTGCCGGAGAGATGGGGTTACATAGAATATCACATTCTGAGTTAATTATTTCCGTAATATTCTAGCTCTTAATAACAAAATAGAACTAATAATAAAATAAGATAACTTCTATAAAAATTCCAAAGCTCCACAGTGAAAATAAAATGTAGAGAAGACCTTCAGATGATGAAAAAGCAAGTGCTCACTCCACCCTTTTCCTCTCAGTTCCTTTTCACAGGACTCATAAAAGCTATTGTGAGTCCTTGCTATGAAAGATGATGATTTGGCTCACATGCCAGCTCTTTATCTTCCTCCTTCTCACAGTTTGGTTGGATGGAGGGATGAATGGATAGATGGATGGATGGATCGATCAATTGATATTCTGCTAGTTATTTGTATAAGTTTAAAAATATAATTAAACTTCTTAAATTAATCAACTTCCAGGAGCTCCTTTTGAACCTATGTCTGTAGGATAAGGTGTTCATAGCCCCATCTATCCCATTACCTCCTTTATCTTCATGTCCCACTCTCTGTTGTCCAAATCCTCATTTGTCCTTCCTCCCGCAACTGTGCTTTCCCCATTAGATGACGGAAGTACTTGCAAAACAAAACAACAAATGCTTAAACATGGGAGTCTAGCAGACTGGCATGATAAGATTTCTAATTTTCTAAATATTATCTGTATGATGACAGATGATATATTGAAGTAAGGCAAAAGTAACTAGATTCTTAGTTAAAACACTGTTAGGATATTGCAATTCAGAGGAAGTGGCAGTTGCTGGGGTATAAGCAAATGAGGGGGAAAGTGATGCCTGGAGTTATGAGTTTTTTGAGCCAACCAGACCTAGAGAAAGAAGAGTCAAAAGTCAAAGGTGACCCCAGGTAATAAGTGGCTTAAGCAGCAGTCAGTGTGTCATGTGCTGGGGAGGAGAATGGAGAAGGCTAGGGCAGGAAACGCGAAGAGTTGAATGTGGGGCAAATGGAATGTTAGGTACCTGCATCATACACCTGTCTCAGGTAGTTCTCACTCTCCACTCCCACTTGCCAATCAACCTCTACTGAACTAACCCATTCTATCAGCACTTTCAAATACTGGGAATAATCTTATTAATTTGCTCATTGATTTGTTATCTGCCCCCTCCCTCTTTCCCCATCATATAAACGAGATATTTCTATCTGTAATGGCTGAATAATGTCCCATGATTGATTTGGTATAGCCTCTGTTCTGAACACATGTCATCTGCATCATTGCTAGTATTAGCAACATAAGTATCATTCTGTGCATGTATCTTTGTACATATCCAAATTCTTGCTTAAATGTGATTTTCTTGAAAAATTACATAGTCAACATGCACGCAAATGTAATAAACTGAATCTCCCTCCCCCAAGCTCTGTAAAAGAATCGTGTGTGTGCATGTGTGTGTGTGTGTGTGTGTTTGAAAAACACAGAGAAAGAGAACACGATCAGTGTCTATAATTAATTAAATTCCTAAAACCAAGAAGCAAAGATTCTGCACATAGACTTAGTAATTGGCATATACCTTGTTCCAACATCAAGTGGAGAGATGAGAGAGAAGTGGAAAAAGAAATGAGAGAAGAGGAAAAGAGAAACCAGAAGGAAAGTGTGAACCAAATGAGAAGCAAGTAGGAATAAGAGGTTGGTTCTGAGTTGAGGTGAGGGGTCCAGTGAGACCTGAGAGCAACCAAAGGGCAGGACAGAGGCCAAAGGACAGACATGTGTCCTATACCTTCCAAGGCTTTGGATGTTCCTCCTCCCCTTGTTGAGGTCAGGGAGATTAGGGTCTGCTCTTGTTCCTCCTCCTGCTGACCTGAGCCTATAGTCAATCCCCAACAATGGGCTGGAGCCTCCTGAAAAATGGGTTCTGGTCCCACAAACCCTCTCCAGGAGACTCCACCTGGGAGCCTCCCTTTTTGGCCTTCCTGGTGTGGGGCCACGTGCTCTCATTCATTAGGATGGGTGACTGCCAAGATGTCCATGATCACTGGGGCTGTGTCTGTGCCACCTGGTGGTTCCGCTGACTTCTGCTCTATTTTGAAACATATATATAATTTGGGGTGCATTTGAGTTCAGAATTATTCCATTTTCAGAATGAATCATCTTTTATGACATTACGTGGGGGCTTTATTTAAACTCTAAGAGATATTTTCTGAGGTCTGCTCTGTGGCCTCCGCTGTTCTGAACATGACAGTCAGAGCTGGGCTTCTGCAGAGCATGGATGGTGGGGTGCACACCTGCTCAGATAACTTATATGAGTCCAGTGACCAGGTGTGCTTTTCAACCAACTCTCTTAGGTTCTCCAGAAAAAACAATCATAGAGAAAAAGATTGCTTCTTATCCTCTCTTCTAGAGTTTGCCTCAATTCTTTTCCTTATTGCATTTTCTAAAACATTCCAGACCAGCATTTGTTCTAGTTCCTGAGACCTATTTTCATCCATCGATTCACACAGAATCTTATATTCGCCTGTATAAGGCATTGTGATTGCCCAGCGTAGCTAGAGCCAGCTACAAGTTGTGTAGTGAGGATCTGACAATAACCCAGCAGGTTAGTCCCTGGTTAGTTAGTTCCCCCTGAGGGCAGACCTCCTTAACAATAGAGGGCTTTGGGCTATTTCAAAATGGTTCCTTTCCCTCCTCCTGCCCAAAATAGGGACTTCTCTCTGATACTTACTGGGGGAATCTTGTTGAATTGCCAGTGGTAAATCTCACAATACTGTGGGGACATCTCCCTCACACTGCAATGCCTGGGTTTCCCTGGAGTTTTTCTGAGTTGTCCTTACTGAGCCTCCAGCAACTTGTCCATTGAAATTGAGGCTTGCCTGCTCTGACAATGGTTCCTGCGGTGGTTTCTGCTAGTCTCTGCTCTGGTAAACCAGGACGCCTGTAATCGTCTCTGTGTCTCTCCAGTCATCAGGGCAGCAGTTTGCTCTGTGTCCTCTGATCTCTTATCAATCTATTATCAGTCTATTCAGCTTGCTACTCCTTAGGACAGAGAGGTGACTTATAAGCTCCCAGTTTTTTAAAACTTTTTTTTGAAGTTTTCTTTAAATCAAACTTGTTTATTTTGAGATAACTCCAAATCCACATGCAGTCGAAAGAACTCATACACAGATTCTGTGTACCCAGTTTCGTCCAAGGGTAACATCTCGCATGATGGTCCAATATCACAACCAGGATATTGACAGTGATGCAATCAGAATATGGAACATTTCCATCCACAGGGATCGCTTATGTTGCCTCTACAGCTGCACCCAGCTTCCATCCCCACCTCAATCCCTGGAAACCATTAATCTGATCCTCCTTTCTATAGTTTGTCAGTTTAAGAATGTTACATAAATGGAAACATGCGTTATATACCTTTGTGGGTTTTTTTTTTTCACGTATTGTTGTCTATACAATACTGGATTTACATGCTTTGACAGAAAAAAAAATGTATATATATGCATCAGTCCTTTCTTGTTCCAGGCTTTCTAATAAGAAATCTGCTTTCCCTCAAATTGATTTCCCTCTATAGGTAGGATGCCATTTTTCTCTGACTGGTTTAAAGATTTTTTTATTTGTCTGTAGTTTCCAGAAGTTTAAGGGTAGTTTAAGGAATTACTCTGTTTGTGATTTGCTCAGTTTCTAGAATCTGTGAATTAATATTTCTAGCCAAATTTAGGGAATTTTCAGCCATTTTCTTTTAAAGCTCTTCCTTATTCCTCTCCTCTGTCCCCCTTTTTCTGACTCTGATTAAACAAACTTTAGACTTTTTTATAGTCATACTGGTCCCTAAGGCTCCATTCTTTATTTTTATGCCTATATTCAATCTGAAGAATTGCATAATTTCTATTATTCTATTTCCAGCTTAGTGATAATTTCCTCTGCTCCCTCCATTCTGCTAGTGAGCCCATCCATTCAGTGTTTTTTTTTTTCTTTTTAATTTCAGCTATTATATTTTTCATTTATAGAATATCCACTTTGGTTCTTTTTCACATCTTATGTCTTTGCTGAGATTTTCTATTTCTTTTCTGAGGTTTTCTATTTTTTTTAATCTTAGGAGTGTTTCATTTGTGTTCAAAATTATTTCTTGAACCGCTTTATCACAGCTACTTTAAAATGTTTCTTAGATATGCCTAACATCTCTATCATCTGAATGTTGCATTTATTGATTCAGTTTGAAATCCTCCTGGTTAGTATGAGAAGAGATTCTTTTGTTAAAGCTTGGACATTTTCATATCATGTTATGCAACTTTGGCTCCTATTCAAACTTCTTGTTTTAGCTAGCCTCTCCAGCACCTCTTCAGCAAGGGGACCAGAGGCACCACCTGATTACTGCCTTGTAGAGGTAGTTAGGGACCTCTCCACTGCCAGGTGGATGTCCAGACTCCCCATATCATCTCCACAGACACCAGGCAGTAGAAAGCCATATTATAGCCCCCATGAGGGTGGAAATCTAGGCTTCCCACTAAGGTTTTACTGACATATGTGAGGATGAGGTCAGTTTTTTCTTGACTGGAGTAGAAGAGTTAGTATCTATAGTTTTCTGTCTTGTTAGACTGTCCTATCCTGGACCTTTGGCTAAAGAGAGCAGACTTCTGTTGGAACGAGAAATAACAAACCCGGGGTGCCTGGATGACTCAGTCAGTTAAGCATTCGACTTGATTTCAGTTCAGGTCATGATCTCAGGATCATGAGATCAGGTTCTGTGTCAGGCTCTGCACTCAGTGGGGAGTTTGCTTGAGGTTTTCTCTTTCCTTCTGCCCACCCCCACCCCCCACATATGGTCTCTCTCTAAAATAAATAAGTCAGTCCTTAGGGGGAAAAAGGGAAAGAACTAAGAAACCATTTACAAAATGGCAGTCACCATCTTTAGTGTTTTTCAATAGAGATAACTTTCGACGAATTAGGCAGGGTTTAGGTGAAGGAGAGGGCATCCAATGGATAGTGCTAACCTGTATCAAAGGTTGTCTTTTGAGAGATGACTTGGAGGGACAAGATGGCGGGGTACTAGGAAGAGGCGTCTTTTCAGCTGGTACCCCAAAGTGAGCTGATTACCTACCAAAGAACTCTGATCACCCATGAAATCAGCCTGAGATCAGAATTATACACGTCTGGATCTCTACAGGGGCAGAAGACGCCAGTGAGCAGGTAAAGCGGAATGGGAACAGTGGACTGATATCGGAAGATAAACAAAAGGGGGAGGGAGCCACCAGAGGCGACCAGTGCAAAAGTAATACCCCAATACGAGGGAGAGTGTCCTGCGTCTGGGGACCAGCATTAACTTGGAGACTGGTTGAAAGCACTCCAAAAGAGCAAAGGATCGCGGGGAGGAAATTGTGGGAATCGGGGCGGCTAGGGACAGGGGCTTAAGTCCCCTGTCCCAGACGGCCTCCCCGGCACGGAGACAGAGAGAGTGCGGCGGAGAAACCGGCTCCTGGTCCCTAAGCCGCCAGCGCGCCCCAGAGCGCGTGGGTTCCGGCTCCTGTGAGGGGATGGGAGCCGAGCCGGTCTGCAGAACGCGCGCTAGCCCTACCACAAAGCTTGAGATGCGCGCGCACGTCGCTCCAGCTCTCCTGGGTTTCTAAGGCCCGGGGGCGCTTCTTGACCCGGGCCATTGTTTCAAAGTCTAAGCCATGTGCACGCGAAACTCTTCCCCGGACAGAGGCGCGCAAAAGCCCAGCCTGCGGCTTACAGACCAGCGCCCCGTTCTCAGTGCCCCAGACGCGCGCCCGACCCACAGCCACCTCTGAAAAGAGGTGCGCGCAAGCCGGGCACTCCCAGCCCCGGCCGGCGGCAAAATCTCAGTGTGCGATCGCTGCTTGGAACCTCTCTGGCGGTCAGGAGCTCCCAGACAGCCGCCACTGCCTTGGCTTTGGGGACGAGCAAAAGATCCTGCGCCCCCAGGGTCTTTAACTTGTAACCTGCACTGCCAGCGTCCAAGGGGAAATTTATTCAGCTTCTGCACCCAGACTGAGGCTTCTGAGACGGAGATCAGGAAGTGTTCCAGGGTGCACCTTGACTGCACCAGAGTTGATACATCCAGCTACATCTGTTAGGTCTTTCCCACCAAAATGACTAGGAGGAGGAATGCCCAACAGAAGAAAAATACAGAGGATGGACCTTCTGCAATAGAGCTAACGGCTATCAACATAGACAATATGTCGGAAAGAGAATTCAGGCTAACAATTATCCAGGCAATAGCTAGGTTGGAAAAAGCCATGGATGACCAAACAGAATTGATTAGGGCCGAACTGAAAGCGACCAGACAGGATGTTCACAATGTTAGGGCGGAGCTTAAAGCTACCAGGGAGGAGGTCCACAATGCTCTCAATGAGTTCCAATCCAATCTAAACTCTCTCAAAGCTAGGGTAACTGAGACAGAAGATAGAATTAGTGATCTGGAAGACAAACAGATAGAGAGAAAGGATCAGGAGGAAGCCTGGAACAAACAGCTTAGATCCCACGAAAGCAGAATTAGGGAAATAAGTGATGCCATGAAGCGTTCCAACGTCAGAATTATTGGAATTCCTGAAGGGGAGGAGAAAGAAAGAAGTCTAGAAGATGTCGTGGAACAAGTCCTTCATGAAAACTTTCCGAATCTCGCGAATGAAACCAGCGTTCATGTACTAGAGGCTGAACGGTCTCCACCCAAGATTATACACTCCAAAAAACCATCACGACACCTGATAGTCAAATTGAGAAATTATAATTGTAGGTATAATCTCTTGAAAGCCGCCAGGGCAAAGAGGATCCTTACTTACAGAGGGAAGCCCATCAGAATAACGTCAGACCTGTCCACAGAGACCTGGCAAGCCAGAAGAGGCTGGCAAGATATATTCAGGGCACTAAATGAGAAGAACATGCAGCCAAGAATACTTTATCCAGCAAGACTGACATTCAAAATGGATGGAGAGATAAAGAGTTTCCAAGACCGGCAAGGCTTAAAAGACTATGCAACCACCAAGCCGATACTGCAGGAAATATTAAGGGGGGTGCTATAAAAGAGGAAAAATCCCAAGAATAGCATTGAACAGAAATATAGAGACAGTCTACAGAAAGAAAGACTTCAAAGGTAACTCGATGTCAATAAAAACGTATCTATCAATAATCACTCTCAATGTGAATGGCCTAAATGCACCCATAAAACGGCACAGGGTTGCAGATTGGATAAAACGACAGGACCCATCCATATGCTGTCTACAAGAGACCCATTTTGAACCTAAAGATACACGCAGACTGAAAGTGAAGGGGTGGAGAAGCATCTTTCATGCCAATGGGACTCAAAAGAAGGCTGGGGTAGCGATTCTCATATCAGATAAATTAGACTTCAAACTAAAGACTGTAGTCAGAGATACAGAAGGACACTACATAATCCTTAAAGGGACTATCCACCAAGATGATCTAACAATTGTAAATATCTATGCTCCCAATATGGGAGCAGCCAATTACTTAAGAAAACTGTTAATCAAGATAAAGAGTCATATTGATATGAATACACTAATCGTAGGTGATCTTAACACGCCTCTTTCAGAATTAGACAGATCATCGAAGCAGAAAATCAATAAAGAAACAAGAGCATTGAATGACACATTGGACCAGATGGACCTCATAGATATATACAGAACATTCCACCCTAAAACAGCAGAATACTCATTCTTCTCAAGTGCACACGGAACCTTCTCCAGAATAGACCACATACTGGGTCACAAATCAGGACTCAGCCGATACCAAAAGACTGAGATTATTCCCTGCATATTCTCAGATCACAATGCTTTGAAACTGGAGCTCAATCACAAGGAAAAGTTCCGAAGGAACTCAAACACCTGGAAGCTAAAGACCACCTTGCTTAAGAATGCTTGGATCAACCAGGAGATCAAAGAAGAACTGAAACAATTCATGGAAACCAATGAGAATGAAGACACTTCGGTCCAAAACCTATGGGATACAGCAAAGGCGGTCCTAAGGGGAAAATATATAGCCATCCAAGCCTTGCTCAAAAAAATTGAAAAATCCAGAACACACCAGCTGTCTTTACACCTTAAAGAACTGGAGGATCAATAACAAATCAAACCAACTCCACACATAAGAAGGGAAATCATCAAGATTAGAGCTGAGATCAATGAGGGAGAAACCAGAGATACAGTAGAACGTATCAATGAAACTAGAAGCTGGTTTTTTGAAAGAATCAATAAGATCGATAAGCCACTGGCTACACTAATCCAAAAGAAAAGAGAGAAATCCCAAATTCATAAAATTATGAATGAAAGGGGAGAGATCACAACTAACACCAAGGAAGTAGAAACAATCATCAGAAGTTACTACGAACAGTTATATGCCAATAAGCTTAGCAACCTAGATGAAATGGATGCATTCCTGGAAAAATATAAACTACCAAAATTGAACCAGGAAGAAATCGACAACCTGAATAGACCGATATCTAATAACGAGATTGAAGCAGTGATCAAAAATCTCCCAAGAAACAAGAGCCCAGGACCTGATGGATTCCCTGGGGAATTCTACCAAACCTTCCAAGAAGAAATAACACCTATTCTCCTGAAGCTGTTTCAAAAAATTGAAGCAGAAGGAAAACTTCCAGACTCTTTCTATGAAGCCAGCATTACCCTGATCCCCAAACCAGGCAAGGACCATACCAAAAAGGAGAATTTCAGACCAATATCACTGATGAATATGGATGCTAAGATTCTCAACAAGATCCTAGCCAACAGGATCCAACAACACATTAAAAAGATTATCCACCATGATCAGGTGGGATTCATCCCTGGGCTACAAGGATGGTTCAACATTCGTAAATCAATCAATGTGATACAACAAATTAATATGAGAAGAGAGAAGAACCACATGGTCCTCTCAATTGATGCAGAAAAAGCATTTGACAAAATCCAACATCCGTTCCTGATTAAAACGCTTCAAAGTATAGGGATAGAGGGAACATTCCTGAACCTCATCAAATCTATCTATGAAAGACCCACAGCAAATATCATCCTCAATGGGAAAAAGCTTGCAGCCTTCCCGTTGAGATCAGGAACAAGACAAGGATGCCCACTTTCACCACTCTTATTCAACATAGTATTAGAAGTCCTAGCAACAGCAATCAGACAACAGAGAGAAATAAAAGGTATCCAAATTGGTAATGAAGAAGTCAAACTCTCTCCCTTCGCAGATGACATGATTCTTTATATGGAAAACCCAAAAGACTCCACCCCCAAACTACTAGAACTCATAGAGCAATTCAGCAGCGTGGCAGGATAAAAAGTCAATGTGCAGAAATCAGTGGCTTTCTTATACACTAACAATGAAAATACAGAAAGGGAAATTAGAGAATCGATTCCATTTACTATAGCACCAAGAACCATAAGATACCTGGGAATAAACCTAACTGAAGAGGTAAAGGATCTATACTTGAGGAACTATAGAACACTCATGAAAGAAATTGAAGAAGACACAAAAAGATGGAAGACCATTCCATGCTCTTGGAAGAATAAACATTGTTAAAATGTCTATACTGCCTAGAGCAATCTATACTTTTAATGCCATTCCGATCAAAATTCCACCGGCATTCTTCAAAGAGCTAGAGCAAATAATCCTAAAATTTGTATGGAATAAGAAGAGACCCCGAATCGCTAAGGAAATGTTGAAAAACAAAAATAAAGATGGCGGCATCACCTTACCTGATTTCAAGCTTTATTACAAAGCTGTGATCACCAAGACAGCATGGTACTGGCATAAAAACAGACACATAGACCAGTGGAACAGAGTAGAGAGCCCAGATATGGACCCTCAACTCTATGGTCAATTAATCTTCGACAAAACAGGAAAAAATATACAGTTGAAAAAAGACAGTCTCTTCAATAAAGTGCTGGGAAAACTGGACAGCTGTATGTAGAAGAATGAAACTCGACCATTCTCTTACACCGTACACAAAGATAAACTCAAAATGGATAAAAGACCTCAACGTGAGACAGGAATCTATCAGAATCTTAGAGGAGAACATAGGCAGTAATCTCTTTGATATCAGCCACAGCAACTTCTTTCAAGATACGTCTCCAAAGGCAAAGGAAACAAAAGCGAAAATAAACTTCTGGGACTTCATCAAAATCAAAAGCTTCTGCACAGCAAAGGAAACAGTCAAAAAAACAAAGAGGCAACCCACGGAATGGGAGAAGATATTTGCAAATGACAGTAGAGACAAAAGGTTGATATCCAGGATCTATAATGAACTCCTCAAACTCAACCCACACGAAACAGACAAACACATCAAAAAATGGGCAGAAGATATGAACAGACACTTCTCCAATCAAGACATACAAATGGCTATCAGACACATGAAAAAATGCTCATCATCATTAGCCCTCAGGGAGATTCAAATTAAAACCACATTGAGATATCACCTTACACCAGTTAGAATGGCCAAAATTAACAGAACAGGAAACAACATGTGTTGGAGAGGATGTGGAGAAAGGGGAACCCTCTTCCACTGTTGGTGGGAATGCAAGTTGGTGCAGCCTCTTTGGAGAACAGTGTGGAGATTCCTCAAGAAATTAAAAATAGAGCTTCCCTACGACCCTGCAATTGCACTTCTTGGTATTTACCCCAAAGACACAGATGTCGTGAAAAGAAGGGCCAACTGTACCCCAATGTTTATAGCAGCAATGGCCACGGTCGCCAAACTATGGAAAGAACCAAGATGCCCTTCAACGGATGAATGGATAAGGAAGATGTGGTCCATATACACTATGGAGTATTATGCCTCCATCAGAAAGGACGAATATCCAACTTTTGTAGCAACATGGACGGGACGGAAGAGATTATGCTGAGTGAAATCAGTCAAGCAGAGAGAGGCAATTATCATATGGTTTCACTCATTTGTGGAGCATAACCAATAGCATGGAGGACAAGGGGCGTTAGAGAGTAGTAGGGAATTTGGGTAAATTGGAAGGGGAGATGAACCATGAGAGACTATGGACTCTGAAAAACAGTCTGAGGGGTTTGAAGTGGCGGGGGGGTGGGAGGTTGGGGTACCAGGTGGTGGGTATTATAGAGGGCACAGCTTGCATGGAGCACTGGGTGTGGTGAAAAAATAATGAATACTGTTTTTCTGAAAATAAATAAATTGGGGGAAAAAAAAAAAGGTTGTCTTTTAAGAAGGGTACAGTCAGAAGCATGGTGGGCTGTGGTGGGGGGAGGGCCCAAGGCCCTTGACACCCTCTGTCTCCGTGGTTATATCAATCAGTAGCTCCTCCACTTGGTATGAACAATTGTATCCTTCTCATTCCTATACAAATTGTGGGAAAACAGATCTAGACAAATCCTCCAACTCCTCTTCCCTCCAGATTGCTATGGGGAACTTTCCTTTGTGGAAATTCTGGAGCCACCCAGGCTGTAGGATCAGATAACATTAGTAAATTAAGTTGCTTAGCAATTTATTTCTCCCTCTCTCTATATATCTCTTGCCCTCCACTCCAACCTCCATGAAGCCTTCTCCACCTGCAGGATTGAGGATCTGCTCAGGAGAACTGATTACAGCCATTTACCAGAAAGAGACACCCATGAAAGGCTGTGCAACTAAGGTTTCAAAGTCTGCTCCAAGGGAGCCCTTCCATTTGGATTAATGACCTTGAAAAGCAAATAAGGCTAGCAAGGAAAGTGGTCCCGTCATCCATTCCTTCATCTCATCCATTATTTACTGGCCACTTGCCAAAACAGATGCTGAGCTACAGAAGCATCATCAACAAGGGATGAAACCAAAACAGCAAGACACATGAAACACCAGCCCTGGAGTCAGGACACCTGGGCTCTTGTCTCATTTTGGAAAAGTCTATCCTCCCTGGCATTCACCTGTCTCTGTGAAGCAGATAGACTTATGTGACTGGTAATTCCAGCCATGATAGTCTACTGTGGTGATTCTTCTTATAGCAGTGTTTTTAAGTCTTTCTCCCAGGGTGGATGAATTGGGAAAGAGCCTGCAGAAATCACTCTTATTTCAAATCAACTTTCTTTGTCAGGAGGAAGGCAAGGGTGTGTTTCCCAGGACTTTAGAGCAATTCTCTTATCTTTAGCCTTATGGGTGAATTTGCTGTAACACTGAGCAAGTTGAACCCAGTTCCACCATAGGTCAAGCTCCCCATCTTGGCAATGGGAACAGTCCCACATTTCATTTCTTTTTCCAGTAGCAGGTGAGGCTGAGTGAGTGAGTACAGAAGGGGCTTCTTTTGCATGTGCACCAAGGGACTAGATTTAGGCCATGAGAACCCAGCAGAGCAGGGCAGAGCAAGATAGGCACTTGCATGTGTGCATACCTTGGGATAAGCCTATCATTTGCAATGTCCAAGGTGGAAAGCTGTGTGGGGTAGGGAACAAAGTCATTACCAACCCCCTGGCAATTTTTTCCTAAAAGTGATCCACAGATTCCCATTCTTGTTCACATAGATGAGAGGGTGCATGCTACACATGCACCCTGTGTCTAAATAAAAGCTGGAGATCTCCCAAACTCAAGCCTAACCTATTGCCAGTCCAAGGACTCTCTGTTCTTTGGCCAAGAACACTAGTCTGTTTTGATCCTGGCCTACTTTGAAGTTGCAACAATCAAATTCTGTGTCAGCTCAAGAATAAAGGAGACCATAGAACTAATATTTTTCGACTCTTTGGTGGAACAAGGCCTATAGTGAGCAAGTTGGAGGAGGCACTAGATCTTGCCACTTCTACCATCTGTCCCCAAGGCCACTGCCCTGGCTTGAGTCTATTGGTGACTCACAAATGTAAGCATCCTAACAGATCCATAGCCAGACAGGTGTGGAGCAGACAAGGGCCTCCTGGAGGAGAATAAAACAGCTCTGGACAGAGGTGGAAGTGTAAAAGGAGGGAATTGTCCAGTCCCCACCACCAGGCCTGCAGAAGGTCCATCTAGGCACTGAAAGTCCCCTCTCCTTCCTGAAAAGCAACACCAGTGGGACCCGCAGTAGAGGTCCAGTTCCTCAGGGAGGACTGCAGGACATCTCCTCTGGCCCTGAATGAGGCCAATGGCAGTGAGTTGACCCAGCCCCAGCACATTCTTTGGAAGGCTAGTGAACAGGGCAAGAGAAAACTTTCATCATGTCCTTTTGCTCTATAGACTAATCTATATTCTATATAATCTAATTTTGAAAGTGAGGAAAATGCATCAAGTATCAACATAAATGATACTGGTTAAACACAATTGCCCTTGATGGCCCTTTGAATACTTGAGGAAAGAGGCTGGTGTCATGACAACAATTACAGTGTAGGCGCTGGTTGAGTTAGGAGGTGCTGGAGAGGGAGACTGGGAACGATTGGAATACACCACTTTTGGTCTAGTTCCTGACAGGAAATCAGGGACACACTCCGCAGGAGACTTGGGGACATTTGGCAGAGTGCAATTTACCAGGAAAAATCAACAGGGACAAAGAACCCACAGTCAGCAGAAGGGTCATATTTCCCATTCCTCAACCTAAAACTGTCTATGCAGGGTCTTCTGGCCATTCTCTCCAGTTGCAGTCCTAGGTTTCATTCTCTCTCCTTATTCTCTTCCCTTGTAGAGTACAGTGAAATCATTTTATATCCCTTGGAAACAAAATGGTCTCATTATTTTACTTACTTGATCTAGTTCTTTGATCGTGCCTCCAACTAGATGTGCCAACTTCTGAGTTTTCTCAATTTTCCACTGTCTTTGTGATTTCATCACTTCTATAATATTGGGATTAGGTGTCTGTCAGTGCCATTGTATTTGTATTTTCATGGCATCTCAGAATAAATTTTCCAGAGAAAGACTCCTTCTTCACTCTGCTTAATGCTCTTTGACTAAATTCTACTACTTCTGATATTAATACTTTCTCTTCTGCTTTCTCTCCTGCAGTTCTTTGGTGTACCTTTGTCTACCAAGAAATTTCCAACATGCCAAGATGTGGTAACTGTCTCTTATGAATATCATACAGGTTTAATATTTTTAGAAAACAAAATTCAACTGAGTAAATTTTAATGATCTTAGTGGCCTTATTCAGTGTGTCTTGAACCAGAAGCATGCAGTCCAGCAGATATCAGGAGCTTGGTGGAGCATTACAAAATGAAGACTTTTATGGGCAGGAGGAAGTGGGATCAAGTAGGATACATGGGGCTAAAGGAAGGAAGGAAGGAAAAGAAAGGAAGAAAGAAAGGAAGGAAGGAAGGAAGGAAGGAAGGAAGGAAGGAGAAAGAAAGAAAGAAAGAAAGAAAGAAAGAAAGAAAGAAAGAAAGAAAGACCAGATTGGTTATCACTAGGTTACTTTGCTTTAGGGTATGGCAGGCACATTACCTAGATTACCTCACTAGAGCTGATCAGGTGATTCCCGACTGACTATTTAAGATTCTGTTTCTAGGAAAGCCCAGACTATAATGAAAACTAAATCTCAGTTTAGTGTCAGGGGCTTAGCATAAGTGACCCATTTGGGAGCCTGTTTTCTTGTTTTTTTTTTTTTTTTCCAATTTATTTATTTTCAGAAAAACATTATTCATTTTTTTTTTCGCCACACCCAGTGCTCCATGCAAGCCGTGCCCTCTATAATACCCACCACCTGGTACCCCAACCTCCCACCCCCCTGCCACTTCAAACCCCTCAGATTGTTTTTCAGAGTCCATAGTCTCTCAAGGTTCACCTCCGCTTCCAATTTACCCAAATTCCCTTCTCCTCTCTAATGCCCCTTGTCCTCCATGCTATTTGTTATGCTCCACAAGTAAGTGAAACCATATGATAATTGACTCTCTCTGCTTGACTTATTTCACTCAGCATAATCTCTTCCAGTCCCGTCCATGTTGCTACAAAAGTTGGATATTCATCCTTTCTGATGGAGGCATAATACTCCATAGTGTATATGGACCACATCTTCCTTATCCATTCATCCGTTGAAGGGCATCTTGGTTCTTTCCATAGTTTGGCGACCGTGGCCATTGCTGCTATAAACATTGGGGTACAGTTGGCCCTTCTTTTCACGACATCTGTGTCTTTGGGGTAAATACCAAGGAGTGCAATTGCAGGGTCATAGGGAAGCTCTATTTTTAATTTCTTGAGGAATCTCCACACTGTTCTCCAAAGAGGCTGCACCAACTTGCATTCCCACCAACAGTGGAAGAGGGTTCCCCTTTCTCCACATCCTCTCCAACACATGTTGTTTCCTGTTCTGTTAATTTTGGCCATTCTAACTGGTGTAAGGTGATATCTCAATGTGGTTTTAATTTGAATCTCCCTGAGGGCTAATGATGATGAACATTTTTTCATGTATCTGATAGCCATTTGTATGTCTTGATTGGAGAAGTGTCTGTTCATATCTTCTGCCCATTTTTTGATGTGTTTGCCTGTTTCGTGTGGGTTGAGTTTGAGGAGTTCATTATAGATCCTGGATATCAACCTTTTGTCTGTACTGTCATTTGCAAATATCTTCTCCCATTCCGTGGGTTGCCTCTTTGTTTTTTTGACTGTTTCCTTTGCTGTGCAGAAGCTTTTGATTTTGATGAAGTCCCAAAAGTTTATTTTCGCTTTTGTTTCCTTTGCCTTTGGAGACATATCTTGAAAGAAGTTGCTGTGGCTGATATCAAAGAGATTACTGCCTATGTTCTCCTGTAGGATTCTGATGGATTCCTGTCTCACGTTGAGGTCTTTTATCCATTTTGAGTTTATCTTTGTGTACGGTGTAAGAGAATGGTCGAGTTTCATTCTTCTACATACAGCTGTCCAGTTTTCCCAGCACCATTTATTGAAGAGACTGTCTTTTTTCCACTGTATATTTTTTCCTGTTTTGTCGAAGATTAATTGACCATAGAGTTGAGGGTCCATATCTGGGCTCTCTACTCTGTTCCACTGGTCTATGTGTCTGTTTTTATGCCTGTACCATACTGTCTTGGTGATCCCTGGACTACAAGGATGGTTCAACATTCGCAAATCAATCAATGTGATACAACAAATTAATATGAGAAGAGAGAAGAACCACATAGTCCTCTCAATTGATGCAGAAAAAGCATTTGACAAAATCCAGCATCCGTTCCTGATTAAAACGTTTCAAAGTATAGAGATAGAGGGAACATTCCTGAACCTCATCAAATCTATCTATGAAAGACCCACAGCAAATATCATCCTCAATGGGAAAAAGCTTGCAGCCTTCCCACTGAGATCAGGAACAAGACAAGGATGCCTGCTTTCACCACTCTTGTTCAACATATTATTAGAAGTCCTAGCAACAGCAATCAGACAACAGAGAGAAATAAAAGGTATCCAAATTGGTAATGAAGAAGTCAAACTCTCTCCCTTCGCAGATGACATGATTCTTTATATGGAAAACCCAAAAGACTCCACCCCCAAACTACTAGAACTCATACAGCAATTCAGCAACGTGGCAGGATACAAAGTCAATGTGCAGAAATCAGTGGCTTTCTTATACACTAACAATGAAAATACAGAAAGGGAAATTAGAGAATCGATTCCATTTACTATAGCACCAAGAACCATAAGATACCTGGGAATAAACCTAACCAAAGAGGTAAAGGATCTGTACTTGAGGAACTACAGAACACTCATGAAAGAAATTGAAGAAGACACAAATAGATGGAAGACCATTCCATGCTCTTGGATCGGAAGAATAAACATTGTTAAAATGTCTATACTGCCTAGAGCAATCTATACTTTTAATGCCATTCCGATCAAAATTCCACCGGCATTCTTCAAAGAGCTAGAGCAAATAATCCTAAAATTTGTATGGAATCAGAAGAGACCTTGAATTGCTAAGGAAATGTTGAAAAACAAAAATAAAGCTGGCGGCATCACGTTACCTGATTTCAAGCTTTATTACAAAGCTGTGATCACCAAGACAGTATGTTTTCTTGTTTTTGACAGTATCTTAAGAAATGCAAGAGTCCGGGCGCCTGGGTGGCTCAGTGGGTTAAAGCCTCTGCCTTCGGCTCAGGTCATGATTCCAGGATCAAGCTCCGCATCAGGCTCTCTGCTCTACGGAAAGCCTGCTTCCTCCTCTCTCTGCCTGCCTTCCTTCCTGCTTGTGATCTCTCTCTCTGTCAAATAAATAAATAAAAATCTTAAAAAAAAATTCAAGAGTCTCCATTTCATGAATATAGAAATTTCAATCACATTTTTATTTTCTTAGTTTGGTGCTCCCCTTTATTATGCTTTAATTTCTTTCCTGAGTTTAGCCTGGGTGGATTGTTAGCATTCCTTTGGATTTCCTGTTTATGGGTTTGTAAGTGCTATCTGATTTTTCTATTCTGCTGACATTTAAACTGTTAAAGCCTGTAAACTACGCATTTACTCTGCTTTGTTCAGTGCATAAATCAGTATCTGCCCAACAAAACAAGCGTTTTTGCCAGTTTGACATTTGCCACAAGAAACTGGGTTTTCTCCTTTTTTCCCCACAAATGCTAACTGATTTTTTTTTCTTATTATTATTTTTAAGAAGTTAATGTGTTCTTTTTTTAATAGAAGCAAGACTCTGGGTAGGTAAAATTTCCCTCATGGAAACAACCACAATGACCTGACTAGTTTACTGGAATATGGCTACGCCATCCTTTCTGTTTTCTTTATTTCTGTTTTTAAAATAGTAATGGCATGGGGGAAGGAGATGTTTAATGTATGGACTTTAGTCAAATCTCCACTCTGGACCAGTTTCCTGGACATGTCCTGCAGCATGTGCTGGCTTTCAGGCAGTTTATGGGGTCAAACTAGTGTGGTTTTATTCAAAACCAAAGTCAGGGGCTAATTTTACAATCAGACATACCTGTATGGGGCCCTGAGGTTTTTGTCACCTTACCTCAGACACAGGGCATAGTCCCTGAATCTCTATCATATCTGGGGTTTTATCATCTGTACCTGGGTGATCTATCTGCATCCGTGGTGCATGTGACAAATCCCCAGGAATCTGGTTAACAAGGCAGGAATCTGTCTTTTCAGACTATTGGGACTTGTGCTCAGTGTTCCCTGCTGCTCACTCAGAATGTCTCTGTATTTGGGGATGCAGATATCAAAAACAAAAACTCGGAAGAGTTTAGAACCAGAAAACAGGAAAGTCTATTGCTCCAAGAGCACATTGTTCACTTCATTGTCTCTTGGCATCATACGTTCAAAATCGAAAAGTCCCCATTTGGCAATGGGTTGCAGTTGTCAGTTCGAGCCCTTACCCTCTCCTAGTCAAGGGTGAAATATGGCATTCTTGGTGTTACTTTCTCTGGACTCCCAGCTGACTGATGAGTGTTTCTCATAGCCTCCAAGCTCTTGAACTAGGGGCCAGCATTTATATCCATCAATACAGCTTTTGACTCACTGATATTTTTATTTATCGCTTACGGTCGTGACCCCCTCTCCTTTCCCTAACAAGTGACAGTGATGTGAGGAGGCCCATCTCAGAGTCAGTAGTCATTTGCACCTCTCAGGAAAAAAAGATGCCCACAAATGAACACATGACTTTAAAGTCTGGCTTTTAACCAATAATGAACAGAATATCAAACAGGTACAGTCCCTGGAAAACTCAAGACTCCTCGTTAGACCCATTGAACAATGTCTAAATGGGCATAAAAAGTACATACTGACTTCTCTGTATCTTATTCTAAGTTTCAGGTAAATTTTTTTCTTGACAAAGACCCAGAAGAGATCAAGAAGTAAAGAACATGGCACTGGGGGAGAGGAAGTGGAACAGCCCTTTCTCTGAGTCCCGGGTCCATTTCCAGAGCTCCACCTTGCAGCCCACTCCCAGGGAGCCCCCACTGCAGAGCATGAAGTTGGAGGTGGTGTCCCTCCACACTTCCTATACTCTCACTAGCTTCCATCTCTCCCTGGGTCTTGACCGATTGAGTGTCCCTGATTCCTTTGGAGACACTAGAAATGCATCTACAAAATCCAATCTAAAACTACCAAGTGCATAGAAGGGGAAATGCCCTCCCTCCCTGTGCAGACATGCAAAATCACTCTACACACCCACCCCCACCATTTCTGTTCCTGCAGACCCCTGGGAGCCAGGCAGTCCTGATGCTCTCCGAGGTCATAGAGAACAGATCAGGGGTAGATTTGGTGATAAAGGTGCTGCAGTATGAAGCACCACACCTGGGACAGCACTCACATCCTCTGAGATGGAGATCAGGACTGGACTGTGCTCTCCACATGGCGCACCTGGACCTTTCCTAGGTCTGAGGCCCTGAGCTCCCTGCCACTGCTGTCCATGTGTCCTCAGAGGGCTCACCTCTGGTCCTGGCAGACCCCTGTCTGCCTGTGGGGGTCTCAGCCTGTGTGGTTCTCACCCAGCCCAGGATTTGGCTAAATGCATTCATTTCTTGTTCTTATACACAGCATGGCCATGACCAGTCATCAGGTGAGTGCAGGACACCCCCACCACACCCATACCAGTTCTGAGTCTAGCAGCACCAAAATCATGTGGCTTGTCTTGTCAAGACCCATTTCCCTGATATTCATGGCCTCCTGGGGCTCCAGTGCTCCTGTGTCCCAGACCCAGACAGAAGTGCTTGGGGTCTAAGGCCCACGGACATTACAACCTAGTGGAGACTGCAGGTCCTACCTTGGGGGACTCCTCTTCTCCACAGAGGAAGTGAATGTGTGTGTGTGTGTGTGTGTGTGTGAGAGAGAGAGAGAGAGAGAGAGAGTGTGTACTCCAGTAACATCTTAGCAACAAGGACATGAAATCCAGAAAATGAAAGTAAAGCCTGCCTTGCATTTTGTTTCATGAAATGAAAGAGATTTGGAGAGACAGATTGAAAAGAGATGAGGTTAAATTAAATAAAATTTAAGTGTTAAAATATACTTAGAAATAGACCCCTGCTTATGAATGCATAGACACACATGGCATATCTCTGGACCCGTGGGGGAAGCCGACCCAAACAGAGCAGAGACAGCAGTCACCCCCATCCCCAGCTTTTCCAGGCTAGTCCCACACAGCCCTGCTGGCCTGCTCCAGACATCCAATTCCTGCCCATCTATCCATAAGGAAAGACAATTCCAAGGTGTTATTCCAAAAACACAGTCTTTCCTAAAACATTTTCACATGACTTACACTATTCCACAAACAGCAGAGATTCATAGAGCCTTAAGCTGACCAGTCCTGCAAGCCCCTCCAAAGCTGAGTGATAGATCGCTGCCCCCACATAAGGAGATCCATCCATGTGTCAGAGGTGGAGGGATGGAGGGTAATTTTTGATGGAGACCTCCTGGCCTGAAGGAAAGAATCCTCTTTAATCAGGATAAGCATAGTAGGTCCAAGTAATGCAAAAATCTGTTTCAGATCCAAACCTTGGTCCCTTAATTAGATGAGTATCTTGAGAGGGGGAAGAGGAAGCAGGGCAGGAGCTTCATCAGCAGTGGGCATGGAGCTGGGAGTGCCTGAAGAAAATCATGGAGGCTAATGGGGAGAGCAGGGAGAGCCACAGAAAAGCAAAGGCTTTGCAAGGTGCATGTCACATGTCCCCTGCCGCTCCAAGTGGTACAGTGTCCCTACGCGTAATACATCAGTTGGGTAAAACACAGGGACCAGAGGCAAAAGGAATCAGCTTTGAGTTTCACGGCCTCATTCAGTCTGGGGCAGAAATACCAACTTCCAGGACCTGTGAGGTGAAGCCTGGTCCTTGTGTGTGCATGTTTGAAATATAGTTGGCCTTCTGAATTGTACTCAACACTATGGTTAAAACAGACACGTCCACTTTTTTTTTTATTTTTAATCCTGGTAAACATATATAAAATCTACCATCTTCACCGTTTTTAAGTATACAGTTCAATAGTGTTAAGCATAGTCACACTGTTGTGCAACTAATCTCCAGAACTCTTTCGTCTGCAAAACCCATTAAATAATTCCCCATTGAACTGACTTATTTTTTTTAAGGTTTTATTTATTTATTTGTCAGAGAGAGAGAGACAGACAGAGCGCACAAGCAGAGGGAGGAGTAGGCAGAGGGAGAAGAAAGCTCGTCGCTGAGCAAGAAGCCTGATGCAGGACTCAATCCCAGGACCCTGGGATCATGACCTGAGTTGAAAAAAGATACCTAACTGACCGAGCTACCCAGGTGTCCTTGGACTGACTAATTTTTTTTCTTTCTTTCTTTTTAAATTAACATATAATGTATTATTTGTTTTGGGGTACAGGTCTGTGATTCATTGGTCTTACACAATTCACAGCACTCACTATATAGCACATACCCTCCCCAGTGTCTATCACCCAGCCACCCCATTCCCTCCCACACCCCTCCCTTCCAACAGTCCTCAGTTTGTTTTCTGAGATTAAGAGTCTCTTACAGTTTTAGACTGACTTTTTTAAAAAAATTTTATTTATTTGATAGACAGAGATCACAAGCAGGCAGAGGCAGGCAGAGAGAGAGAGGGGGAAGCAGGCTCCCCACTGAGCAGAGAGCCCAATGCGAGGCTCAATCCCAGGACCCTGGGATCATGACCTGAGCAGAAGGCAGAGGCTTTTAATCCACTGAGCCACCCAGGTGCCCCTAGACTGACTTGTTTTTAATGATTATTTTCTTCAAGAGAATTTCATCTCCTGCTATCATCCTTGTTTGCCCACTTCCTTTTCCATTCCCCAATTCTGTCTCTGTCTCTCTTTTTCTCAATCTCTCCATACACACACACACACACGCAAGTACACAGGAACAACGTGGCTTACTCTGGAGGTGTCATTGTCTTTCCCCTCTCTTGGTGTGACCATTGTTGACATTTACAGGAGAAGAAACACAAGTTTCCCAAATCACAGAAACCCCACAGGGAAAGACTGTTTCTTCTGCAGGAGCTATCCCAGCCCAGGTGACCTGTGGACTCAGAACTCTCAGGAAAAAGAGCCTTAGGTTGAAAAGGAAGCTTCCAGAAGGAACGTGTTGAGTTAGCACCCACTGGCTTCAGACCTCTGGAAGGGGTTATTACCCAATCTAAAATGAATCCCTCCACAAATTTGCAGTGTGGAATGGAATCAGACCTCACTCAATCCTTTGTACTCAGGGACAAACTTATTCCTGGTGGTGAGTCACCAAGTTGGCCAAAGTCAAAGGGTTTCCCTTGAGGCCAAAAAAAAAGGAAGGAAGAAAAAAAAAAAGGAATTGGACATACCCATCTTTTGTCACCACCTAATAAGAAACTAGGAAACAAAATAAGGAAAGATGCATGCATGAGGAAACCACATTGGTAACACAGTGCATGCCATTTATCTCTTCACAGAGAAAGGTGGTGGTGGTGAGGGGGTGCTTCCGAACCCTAAGCATCTGCACACTGCTTCTTCATCACCATGAATTCACCATTCCAGGGGAGTGCTCCAACCAAAAAACTGCACATTACTTTCTGTAAAAGACCACAATCACAGCAAAATCAGTAATACCAAAAAAGAGGGAAAAATATGTCCTACTGCTAGGTATTAGCTTAGGAATATGCTGGAGGATGGTTCATCAGCCATCAATGAGTGCTCCTAGGAATCTGCTAGACCTTTGCAGCCATCAGCAGATACCTGGAAGAGTCTCTGTTCCCACAAGCATCAGGGATAGAAAGCAAATTCTAACAATCATCATGTTTTGCTGGGAGATCAGATGTAAACTTGATTTTATTTTTAATTCTCTCTAATATTTTCTATAGTGTAAAGAAAGCAATTCTATGTCAGATATGATCTAATGTATGTTATTTTAAATAATTAAATAATGTATTTTGTTCTAATAACAAGTCTAATATTGCCTTTTGTTCCAATAACCAGACCAGTCTGGAGGGCTCTAGGGCCTACCATCTTTTATTCCAAAGAGATTTTCTCTCCATTTCAAAACATAAGCAAGAGCATGAAGGACCATAGGAGAAGAGAGGGAAATCCAAAGGGGGAGAAATTGGAGAGGGATTTGAACCATGAGATACTATGGGCCCTGAGAAACAATCGGGGTTTTCAGAGGGGAAGAGTGTAGGGGGAGAGGGTAACAGGATGATGGGTATTGAGGAGGGCACGTGCTCTGATGAGCACTGGGTGTTACACTTACTAATGAATCATTGAACACTGTGTCAAGGACTAATTATGTACTATACAGTACGATACAGTGGCTAACTGAACAGAAAGAAAGAAAGAAGGAAAGAAAGAAAGAAAGAAAGAAAGAAAGAAAGAAAGAAAGAAAGAAAGAAAGAGAAAGAAAGAAAGAAAACGAACCACAGACCTGAAGAAAGCCTTCACCAAAATCACACTTGGGACTTGGATCAATGTGGGGCTCTCCCCATCTCTGAGATCAGAAATACAGGCTTGAGGCTAAAAGACCCTGGGCTAAAAGACCTTTTGGGGGGGTGGGGGTGTCTCTGGGCTCTTCCATGACCTTCCTGGAAATCATGGCTGAGCCTGGTGAGAATCAACTGTAACTGTGAGGGGGTGGGAACACTGTCCAGCCTAGTCACTGCTTAATCTCCAGCACCCAAAATACCACCTGGGGCAAACTAAGCTTTGATGCATAGCTGCGTGGATGAATGAGTTTCCTTTTGTGTCTTCACAAGAATGAGCAATCCAGGGCCAGCAATGGCTGAGTTGCTCTAGGTCCTCTGGGTCCAAGAGGACAGACTTTCAATGAACATATGTTGTCAAGTTTTCCTAAACTAAGAGGCCAGAGTTGATGAATCCCTTGCAATAAGGGTGACCCTGGCAACATTCTGCCCCTAGGAGGAGGGGTGGGAAAAGACTCAGAGGGGTTCATCACATTCCCTTGTTGTCTATCCTCTGCTCTAAAGCCCACTTCTGGGGCAGAACTTTGGGAGTGATCCAGACCTCAAAGGATAAAGGCAACCCGAGTTCTGTCTGGGGCTCAGAGCAGCTGAGACCATCACAGAAATTTGGTCACCTACCTTTTCCAGTTCAGAGTTCTCTTGAATGGAACAGTTTTCAGTACTGTTTGAAAACTTTCTACAATTGCTGCGGCCAATTACAACATCAATAAAGTATTCCAAACGATCCGTAACCTGTGAATTAGCAATGGTGCCATTTTATTCAAAAGATTTTTATTTTACTTTTCTTTAAGTTTTAGCCCAAAAAACAAAAAACAAAAAAACCCACAAACAACAACAACAACAAAACCACTCTCCCCCTCATCCTCTCTCCCTATCGCCTAATCCCCATCCCCTCTCTTCAGAGTCCCAGAGTCCAGGGCACGCCACATGGTCCATGAAGAATCAGGGAGAAGAACGAGGTTACCAGAACTATCAGCTGTCCTGGGCGTGAGATACTACAGGTTCCCACAGGCCAGAAGAAAGGACAGGCCCTGCGGCCGCATTGGATGCTCCTCTCTGATTCCTTTCCCACACCCTCCCTCTGAAGTCTGCTATCTGGTGACAACTCCTGCTTTGGAGGGCTTCTCCATCACTTTAGCCAGCAGTCCTTAAAGGGGCCATGCTGGCTGGAGTTGGTTTTGCTGTTCTCTGTTGAGTGTTTAGTAAGCAGAGAAGCAATAGGTCCGCAGTAAGACATCAGTTTCTGAACTCACTAATGGCTGAGTGTGGTTAAGGCCACTCATGATGTTCATTTAAATCACTTTTTATCTGGTTTTAAGAGATTATAGCAGGAGGCAAAGAGGGTGTCTTTCCTCATGGCTGTCTTCAAGTCTTTAATAAGATTGTATTACATTTTAGCTACATTCCAAAGAGTTAACAAGGTGACTCTGGCCTGCCATGGGGGAGAAGCTGGTTAGTTGACATCAACAAGACACTGACAGAGTTGCCCCTAGGGTTTGAGTGTTAAGTTGAGAACCTCGAAAATATCATGGAGGCAAACCCAAACACCAACGGGACTTCGTTTCAGTCCTAATACATGCTAACCATCACCAGGTGTTTGTTCTTTGCCTGACACTGCTCCTTGAGCTGCACACCAGCCCTCTGCTGGGAGGCTGTCACTCCCTCTGTTTTCCGTAGGGAAACTGGGCAGAGGAACTAAGTGACCCTCCAACTAGCAGGTGAGACCCAGGGCTCCAACAGAGGTAGGTGCCCAGAACTAAACTTCAATTCCCTAACCCCGTGATCCACCCTTTCCACACTTCTGCCCTCTCTACTCAGCCAACCAGAGGGCAGCAAAGGGTGCAATGTGCTCATTTCCAGGGAAATGCAAACCCCACCTGAGGGAAGCTAAAGGCTATTGGTTACATGATCACTTTCACAGAACACTCACAATCCTTTCTAAAAATAACTAGACCAGATTGACAGTTTTAAAACCCCGTCTGATCACATGGATCCCAAGACCTCCCTGACTTAATGTCTATGTGGCTTCTCAACACTCCTAAGATAATTTAAAAGGGTTTTTCCCATGATCTTCAAGGCCCTGAGGAGTCTGGCCCCTGCCCACCTCTCTGGCCAGTCACATTGTCTCCTTTGAGTTGCTGAGTGAGCCATGTTCCTTCCAACTGGCAGCCAGCTCTGCCGACTGCACTTCCTAATCCCCATGCAGCCCCCCAGTCCTCCTGGCTCCCCTCCTGTAGCAGATGCTATGAATGGTGCCCAAGTCCTCTGCTGTTCTCAAAAACTGCCACTCCCTGGGGCTCCCTGCCTGGAGGCTTCTTGACCTGCAGGAGCCAAGAACACCTCTTAGCCATCAGTGGATGGGAGTTGATAGTAAGCAACTGAGCTTCCCTCCTTGCAGGGTGGCCAAACTCTGAGGCAGGATTTGCATCTTTTCCCAAGGTCACAGGGAGGACCATAGTGGTCACCTGCAGAGTAACTCATTCTGTACTGGCCACTTCCCTGCCGTCTCTCCCTCCTCCTCCAGCCTCCTGGTGCTTCCTGAGATGGCCTCCCAAATAAACTAATGGCACTTGAATTCTAGCACTAGGATCTGCTATGGGAAACCTAAACAAAATGACTTCCAACCAGCATCCTTCACTTGATTCCCTCTTAGTTTGCCCTCAGGTTTAGCACCAATATCACTCCCTAAAGAGGTGATTCTCAGCCTTGACTGCATATTGGGGTCACCTGGAAGGTTTTAACACATATGAGACCTGGGTCCCACCTAGAGATCCTCATTTAATTGGTGACGGTGAGGCCAGTGCAGTAAGACATTTACAAGTTCCTCAGGTCCGTTCCAGGGAAGTCTTCCCCTGACCTCTGGACCCCCAGTACCATTTCATCAGGTCAGATGTCCCAGCTCTCAGGCTGGGTTTGGCACTGTTCCTTTCTGATTAGGCTGCTGGAGCCCTACGAGTCTGATTATTTCTGTCCATCTCACCACCTCATCTACAGCAGCTAGCATAGAACTAGTGTGGGAGAAACTCACTAAATATGTGTGTTACTTGGGTGCCAAAGAAAGACAATTGCAAGGGGGTCTGGTGAAGTTACAAGAGCCAGAATCCATTCCTCTATTTCAAAGGGCTCCAGGAGTTCTCCAGGTGGATTGTGCAGTGTGACAGTCAATACACAGAGGCCATCAGCATGATATCATGGAAATTCCGACTGTTGGCTCCCAAGACAGTTGGCTCACAGCTGTACTGTTGGCCCACCCAAAAGGATGGGGTCATAAGTGCCAACATGTACACTGGCCCAGCTTCTGCAAATGGACACACCATATGGAGATATAAAAAGTGGAGTAAACCCCACCAACAATGACCTCTCTGTTGAGTATCTTTACAATTCACTCCCGCAAGTTTCATGGTGGAATTACAAGTCACACCATGAACCTGCAGACTGAGGATGGTACATTAAGCTCAGTCCCCACTCTGGGGGCTTCCTCTTGACCATAGCATGCAGGGCCATGTGTTGCAAGCTCCGGGGAGCATCATCCTCAATGGAATCTAACTAAGCAATGTTTCCTAGCACTGGGCTATACCTGACCCTGTGAGGAGGAATGCAGTTTTACGAACTCAGAATCAGATTGCCTCCACTTGCACTAAATGAATGTTGGATTCAAAGAATTACAAACCATAGGAGAAGAGAATTTATTATTATTTAATAGAATTTATTATTATTATTACCTATATATTTGACAGACCACATGCCTCTTTTCAACCCCACAATCTACCTTATGTGGACAGATTGAAATGTTGTTCATGGCAGCATTAGTCCAGAATATTCATGGCACTCAATTCATCTCCCAACCCTAGCAAATACAAATCACGAACACTTGATTTGCAGTTTGGAGTTTGTATGAGTTAGTACACATAAAGTACTTAGAAAAACAGTGGAAGCATGCATAGAAAGTGCAGTGATGTCACAGTGACATGCAAAGATATAAGTAACTTGATCACTCACATACTTAGGACTTTTGTATATCATTGTTTTTCTCCCATGCCCACTCTTTCACTCTGGCTTCAATCGGGGACACCATAGGCATAGTGCCTAGTGAGAGGGAACATCTTTACCTGCAGCTGGACTTGTACTGTCTTGACCACTTGGAAGAGGTACTTATCCTCACTTTCTTTGTTGTATTCTTGCATGGCAAACCAGAGACACTGCTTCACGTTGGCATTTGAGGCATTGATCAGTTTTAATTCTCTCAACACCTTGACCTTATTTTTGCCTGGGTCTGTGCTGGACACCAGGGCCACCAAAATGGTAAGCAGGAGCAAGCAAGTCCCCCAGGATCTAGTCATGGGCCCTCCATCCCAGGACACAAGCAAGCTTCCTTGTTCTCCCATGGCTGTAGCTGCAGGTAGGATGGGATGGTTACGGTTGCTGTTGGTTCAAAGATCTAAAATAGCATCAGCCCAGTTCGATTCAAGAAAGAGCCATTAGGTTCCCCTTTAGGGCTACCCCTGTCTCCAAGGAAATCGACCCACAAGAAACCAGTTAAAGAGTCCCTGCTACCAGCCTTCCGCCATCCATCCCACAGCTGTGGTCTGCAATTCCAAAGAGAACACTTAGACCCAGGTCAGCCAGGACCTACACTGGTCACCTCACCACCCAATCCTGCTTCCACACCTTAGGCCTCTAAGATGTGACTGTGGAAAGTGTTGCTGTCCCAAGTTTTCCTGGCTTTGGCTCTCTGGGGTCTCTCCAACCTGCTATACCCACTGGCTGCTCCCTCTTCCTTGTGCATTTGGGTGTAGCCCACGCCTCAGCCAGTGGTTCTCCTGGGTCTATAGCACTCAGTTTGTGCCTAATCTCTGGTCAGGGACCCCCCCCTCACTCCTGATCTCTTCTCTGTCCATGCCTCTATAGGCAGGACACACTTTGTGACATAATCCAGCACCTGTGATGCAACCACTGTCCTTTGGTGCAGACAGCTCACACACAGCAGGCAAGCTGTGGGGACCATCCAGAGGTCTCCTGCTCACCTGCTCAGTAACCCCAGCTTCCTTAATGCCTGGCCTCAGGAACCCCTCTGTTTGGGCCAATAGCACTTTCCTCTGCTGTCCTACCAGGGTAAGGGTCACCCAGCCAACATGATGGCCAAACATGTGCTTTAGCAAGAGGGGGCGTATACATGCCCTGAGCTCTCAGAGATTTTGCTTCTCTGTGAAAATCCCAAACCAATGTCCAACAAGTTCCTGGAGGAACCGAGAGGTAGATCTTGTCCCAGAGCCAGAAGACTGATGGGCTGTTGACCATGAGAAGTGGCAATGCATAGGAAACAATACACAAGCATAAGTCGGCATGTCGGGTTGTAAAACGTTGCAGTGTAAATACACCATATTTTATTTTAACTGCCTACTAACGGATGTTTTGCTTATTTCCCATGTATAGCTGTTACAAACAGTACTGTAATGGACAACACTTTTCCAATATGTTTGTGAAATTACACAGGTATTTCCATATAATAAAAGGCTAGATGGAAAATTGAGGCAAAAGCTTTACCTAGGGCACCTGGGTGGCTCAGTGGGTTAAGCTGCTGCTTTCGGCTCAGGTCATGATCTCAGGGTCCTGGGATCGAGTCCCGCATCAGGCTCTCTGCTCAGCAGGGGGCCTGCTTCCCTTCCTCTCTCTCTGCCTGCCTCTCTGCCTACTTGTGATCTCTTTCTGTCAAATAAATAAATAAAATCTTTAAAAAAAAAAAGCTTTACCTAAATTAAAATTTAGTGTATATTGCCCAGCTGCTGAAAATGTATTAATAATGTATTAATGACTTTGAAATATTGCTACATGTTAAAAGCACCTGGGAGTTTTAAGAAGTATCTAGGCCACCAGTAAAATCAATCTTGGGAGAGGGCCCAGGGACAAGGAAGCCATCCCAGGTTTCAGTGTATAGCCCTTTCTGAGAACCAGTGTACTGCATTTGTGCCTCTTAGGTATCAATGTACACATGAACCAGGAGGCAAAGTGATCTTCATAAATAATTTTTTTATTAAAAAAATGCAAAGCCATCTTAATCACACTTTGATTGTGTGCACCCACATCTTCAACCACATGTCAGCCTCTCCCACCTCACCAAGGACCAAATGGCACCCTGCCTCCCCACCCAGGCCCAGCTTCGTTACCAGGGCTTGATATTCCATCACCTCCACCCAGAGGCTCAGCCACCTATGAATCTCAATACAGATGTCACTGCCTCCATCCAAATCTAAAGTGTTTCTCCCACCTACTCCCAGCTACACCTACCTACTCCCAGCTAGTCCTATTTACCCTCACTTATTCCCAGCTACTCCCCTCTACTCCTAGCTACTACCCCCTACTCTCACCTACTCCCACCTATTCCCAGCTACTCCTGTCTATTCCCAGCTACTCCCACTTACTTCCAGTTATTCCCAGCTACTCCTGCAAGAGTCATTCATAGCTTCTCAGGCCAAGCAGATCACTAAAGACTAACCCCAAAGACACAGCCCAGTAGACAGGGAGCCCACTAAAGTGGAAGGTCTTTGGAGCAAGGAGTCCCACCAACCCAGGGCCCACTGAGCCTGTGCTGCTAGAGTAACTCCATAAACTGCCTCTAAGCCCTTTCCTAATTAATTGCCAAATTCAGAACATCTGTTTGATTTTCTTTGACTCCATAGTGCATTTGAGTATTTTGTTTACTTGTCTTTTTCTTTTCTTATGAATCCTAGTTGCCCAGAGTTTGCTTAAATATCATCTTTTCCTTTGTTCATAACACGCCTGACATTGGTCCATGTGTGGCTGTATAAGACAATGAACAGTCCACAATCTATCACCTAAACCAAGAGTGAGAATGTTATCAATATCTGACAATATGTGCTCCCTTATTGTACATGACACCATATAAAGTCCCTGCCTTTACTCAAGAGTTTAATTACCAGTATCTGCACACATGACATGCTCAGTTATGCCTGTTTTTGTACTCTATAAAAGGATATCTACCACAGTTTATGTAAGACTCCTGGGACTTAGATTTTTACATTCCACATTATATAACCAAGTGTTACAGACTGAGTCATTGCTGCAGTCCTCAAAGCCCTCCTGTTTAAGAATACTTCATCAAGGGGTGCCTGGGTGGCTCAGTGGGTTAAAGCCTCTGCCTTCAGCTCAGGTCATGATCCCAGAGTCCTGGGATCAAGCCCAGAATCAGGTTTTCTGCTCAGCAGGGAGCCTGCTTCCCCCTCTCTTTGTCTCTGCCTGCCTCTCTGCCCAATTGTAATCTCTGTCTGTCAAATAAATAAATAAAACCTTTTTAAAAAAAAAAAAAGAATACTTTATCTACACCCTTTGCAATGACTTCTCAGGGTCTCTCCTAGATTGGGTGGAATATGTTTCCCCATCCATGTAATGGGTTTCAGCATATGGCTGGTTTAGCCCTGTGCAGTAGAGGCAGAAGTGACCATGTATCAGGATTATGGTGAGATGTGAAGACATACTGCATTTTCCTCTTGTTCTCAGGTGATTTTCCAAGGTAAGGGGGTGCCTTAGGAAGTAGTCTGAGAATGTGCTGTGTAGGAACACCTGGTCTGGACCCCAGAACCATGTTCTGAACTCATCTGAACTTGCTGGCCAAAATAACTAAATACCTGAGGAGTACAATTATGAAGATAAACCATATAAAACCATTATTTTTATAGATCCTTACCAGTCAAATATTAGTCATTCTCTGTGGTTCAACTTAGTACTCTAAATAGCCCAACTGCATCAACCTGAAGTGAAGCCATACTAGCATGCCTCCTAGACCAAGTATAGTGTAAGTGCCTGATGCAAACCTTATTGATTGCAATGTAAGTGCCTATATTGAGCAAGTGACTTCCAAGGGATCCATTTCAAAGACATCTAACTCAAACAAACACTGCCAGCTGTCGGACACAGGTACAAGCAAATAACTAGATAAGGAAGCAGACCACTCCACCCATGAACTTCCCTTTCTCAGAAAGCCCTCAGTGACTTGGATAACCTGACCACGTGGGTAACCCTGCTTCTCCTTTCCCATGCTTCACCTCCTATTCTTTTTTTTTAAGGTTTTTTTTTTAATTTATTTAAGTAAACTCTATACCCAACATGGGACTCGAACTCACAACCCTGAGATCAAGAGTCACATGCTCTTCCAACTGAGCCAGCCAGGCGTCCCTCCACTTCTATCTCTTATGCCTTAAATTCATTGATAAAGAATGAACCCATGTAACCCTATATAGCCAACCTTCAGCCTCTAGTAAGGGTGGAGCCCCAGGTCTGTGCCCTCTCTCTCTCTCTGAGACCTCACTGAAATGTACTACATACCCACCAGGACTTGTGATTAAATAAATCTTGTTTTCCAGAGTTCCCTGATGGTTTCACTGAGATGAGTTTTGCTATTATAATTGAATCACAGGGGCAAGTCCATCCACGTTTTCCCAGTGCGGCATAAGGGAAATATCTGTGGAGCTTGCTATTAGAAAAGACAGGCCCAGGAGAGTGCCTCAGGCAACAGTGTGAATAGGTTGGCAACAGCCAGCCAAGCTACAGTCAGCCTTTGGACCCATGCACCAGATAGTGGATGCTTATTTTGGTTAGTACCAGGGTAAGTAATGACTTAGTATAAAGCATTTCTTTGCCAAGAGCTGACTAGTACACTCAAATTCACCCAATTTAAGCATATTGCTAGTGTGTTCCCACTTCTGCAGACATTAGCACTTCTACTTTTCTCCTTTACATCAGCTCATCTTTCTTTCTTATCTTGCTGTCCTCTCCTGTTGCCTTCTGAGAACTTTTCCCAGCCAGCTTGTCCACCCTGTGATTCACTCCTCTCATGTCTTAATACCCCATCCATTTCTCTACTATACCCATTCACCTCTTTGGTTCTTTACATCTAGTATTTCCTGTGATCCTGTTTTTTTCTTTTTTTTAAATAAATGTTTGTCTATTTTTTTTTCAGATATGAAAACCTTTCTTTACCTTCTTAAACATTTTCTCTTGCTTGTCTTAATTTTTCAGCAATCTTTTCTGACAGTTTTGCTTCAGAAGGTATATTATAGAGAAGGGATCAGCAAATTTTTTCTGTAAAGAGGCAATTAGAAAATATTTCATGCTTGGCAGGTCATGTGATCTCTAAGACTTTCTCAGCTGAACCACTATAGCATGAAAGCCACCAGAGGCAATATGCCTCTGTTCCAATAAATGAGTAAGTATTTCTGCTCCAATAAAATTATTTATAAAAACATGCTGTGGGCCAGATTTGGTCCACAGGCCACAGTTTGATCACTCCTATTTAGAGTACTAAGTTGAACCACAGAGAATGACTAATATTTGACTGGTAAGGATCTATAAAAATAATGGTTTTATATGGTTTATCTTCATAATTGTACTCCTCAGGTATTTAGTTATTTTGGCCAGCAAGTCCACATTCCCCAGAGATATTCATTCTGGAGACTCTAAAGGGAAATGCATTTCTTTTTCTTTTCCAGCTTCCAGAGGCTGCCTGAATCCCTTGATTTAGTGCCCCTTCCTCCATGAAGCCTCTTCAAAGCTCTCTCTGTATATCAACTGCTTTTTTAAATTTTTTTTATTTTTTTATTAAGATATAATGTATTATTAGCACCAGGGGTATAGGTCTGTGAATCGCCAGGTTTATACACTTCACAGTACTCACCATGACACATACCTTCCCCAGTGTCCATAACCCCACTGTATATCAATTTCCTTTTCTCTTTATGTCGAGCTCTCTTTCCTCTGCTGCTTCCATTTTCACATCTGCCTCTGACTCTGATTCTGAGCCTCTTGCCTCCCCCATTATAGGGACCTTTGTGGTTAACAGTGGGCCTACCCATATAATCTGGAATATTCTCCCCATTTCGAGATTCTCCATAGCATTTGCAAAGTCCTACCTGCAAAATGTATTCATCCCAAACCAACACTCCCACCAGGAATCCATTACACCACTACACCAAGAGATTTGAATTTGGAAGCTACATAGCTTCTTGGAAGTAGACCCTTGACCCCACTGGTCTGCACCAACTCCCCTTTCTGGAAGGAATCTTGCCCTGGTCCTAACTCAGGTCCCTGATACCTGTCACTGTGGAGGTTGCTGCCAATTTCTGTGGTGGAAAGTTAAATAATGATTACCACAAAACATAAGTAAACCTAGAGCCTCCAGTCACTCCCAGTGTCTCACATGGTTTTTATTTTCTTATCCTTGCTAGTTTACTAGAATCTAGGTTATTCTCATTTCTGTAATCTTTCTGCATGGATCCAAGGAGGGAGCAGCAACCTATGGTAGTTCACCAGCTGAAACTGGCTGGAACTGGGAGACAAAGGAGTAAATAAACATGAAAATGGCCTTGAAGTTAAACGAGCAATAACCATAAGAATAAAAATGGAGTGGAACCATCAGGAGAAACTTTAATTGACCCATTGAAATGCAGATTAGGAGTGCAAAAACGTAAAATGAGAAAATACAGTAAATGGCAAGCAATGGAAATAGCAGAGAAGATACATAGTATAATAGTAATAAAAGTAGCTCACTAAATAAAATATAAAAATTTACAGATTGGATTTTTAAAAAGGACCATATCATGTTGTCTCTACAAAAGATACACTTAAGACAAAAAGACACAAAAAGGATAATAGAAGGATGAAAAAATATTTAGGCAAATATGAAGCAAAAAGAAAATTAGAGCATCAATCATAATAAATGACAAAATAAGGATTCAGACCAAAAAAAAAAAAAAAAGGAGTCATAAGAAACTGTGATAGAAAAGACTCCCCCCAATGTATACTCCCTGGTACATACTACCTGTATAATCCCCTCCCATTGATTATGGGTAGGGCATGTAAATATAGTGGGATACCAGTCCTGTGATGAGATTGGGGTATACGAAGATCTTTGCAAAAGTAATTCAGATTCCTAATCTGCTATCTTTAATACAATAGAAAGCCACATCATTCTGGGTGGAGTTGACCTAATCAAATCAGTCCTTTAAAAGAGGGTTTAGAGAGGAGTTTCACTTTCAGGAAGTAGAATAAAGAGCTTTGTGGATCCATTACTCATAAAATGTGAGAAACCCAAACTAGCCCAAAATATCTTGAAAAAAAAAAAAAAAGACAAAGTTGGAGAACGGACACTTTCCAATCTCAAATTTTACTCCAAAGCTACAATAATCCTAACAATGTGGTCCTGGCATAAATATAGACATACAGTTCAATAGAATGGAACTGAGAGTCCTTAGAGCAAATGCTCATATTTTATAGTTATTGAGTTGTGACACAGGACCCAAGATAATTCAATAGGAAAAGAAGAGTTTTTCAACAACTAGTTCTGGGGCAACTTGATATCCACATGAAGAATGAAATTGGACTTCTACCACACACCATACACAAAAAATTAACTCAAAATGGATTAAAGACCCAAGTGTAAAAATGAAAACAATAAAACCCTTAAAAGAAAACAGAGGTGTAAACATTTGTGAGCTTTGATTAAGCAACACTTTCTAAGCATGATGCCAAAAGCAAAAATACCTAAATTAAAAATAGTTAAAAGGGATTAATCAAAATGTAAAACCTTTATGTTCCAAGAGACACTATCAGGAAAGTGAAAAGACAAACCACATAATGGCAGAAAAATCTTGAAAATCATCTATGACTTAAGAGATCTGAATTGGGAATATATAAAAAAAACTAATATAACTCAATAATAAAAAGACAAATAGCCCATTAAAAGATGGGCAAAATATCTGAATAGACATTTCTGAAGATATATGCAAATGCCCAATAAACACATGAGATGTTCAACTTTATTAGCCATTGGGAAAATGCACCTCAAGCTGTAATGAGCTACCACTTCATACTACTGACATGACTAGAATAAAAAAGATGGATTATTTCAAGTCTTGGCAAGCATATAAAAAATTGGAATCCTTATACAATGTTAGTGGGAATGTAAAGTGATGCAACCACTTTGGAAAATATGCTGGCAGTTCTTCAAATAATTAAAGAATAGAATTACCATACATTCCAGCCATATTACTCCTAAGAATATACACAAGAGAAAAATTACGTCCACACAAAAATGTATATACAACATGATTGATGAAAAGTGGAAACAACCCATCAAGTAAAGAATGGATAAAATATAATGTGGTATATCCACGCAATAGAATTTTATTAAGCAATAAAAAGGAATGAAATACTGATTACATGCTACAGCATGAATGAATCTTGGAAGTATTAGGTTAAATGAAGGATGCTAAGTCATCAATATTGTATGATTCCATTTATGTGAAACATCCAGAGTAGGCAAACCTATACAGACAGAAATTTAGTTGCTAATAGGGCTGAGGCAGAGGGATACTGGGAACTGGCGGGTGATACCTAAGGGGTGTGACATTTGTTTTTGTGATAATGAAAATGTTCTAAGACTGGTTCTGGTGATGGATGCACAACTTTGTGAATATAGTAAAAGCCACTGAATTGCACATGTTAAATGAGTGCATTTTATGGCATATAGATCATCTCTCACAAAAGCTGTTTGTTTTCATTTTTGTTTTTGTTTCTGGTAAAAAAAAATAATAATAATAATAAAGATGACCTAGAGATAAAAGACAAGAGGCAGCAGAAATACTTGTCTAGGGTGCCTGGGTGGCTCAGTGGGTTAAGCCGCTGCCTTCAGCTCAGGTCATGATCTCAGGGCCCTGTGATCGAGCCCTGCATCAGGTTCTCCACTCAATGGGGAGCCTGCTTCCCTTCCTCTCTCTCTGCCTGCCTCTCTGCCTACTCGTGATCTCTTTCTGTCAAATAAAAAAATAAAATCTTTAAAAAAAAAAAAAACACTTGTCTATTGGCCTTAAAAGAGCAAATGCTCATGTTGAGTGGAAGACCATGTTGGCAGAGAATAGCAGCCTCTAACAGCTGAGAGCATCAGTCCTACAACCTCAGGAACTGAATTCTGCCAACTACCACATAAGCTTGGAGGAGGACCCCATCTTTGGTGAGTCCGCAATCTTGTCCAATACTTGGAAGCAGCCTGGAAAAACCTTGCACAGAAGACCCAGGTAAATTTGACCCACGGGGGGGGACAAGATGGCGGGGTACTAGGAAGAGGCGTCTTTTCAGCTGGTACCCCAAAGTGAGCTGATTACCTACCAAAGAACTCTGATCACCCATGAAATCAGCCTGAGATCAGAATTATACACGTCTGGATCTCTACAGGGGCAGAAGACGCCAGTGAGCAGGTAAAGCGGAATGGGAACAGCGGACTGATATCGGAAGATAAACAAAAGGGGGAGGGAGCCACCAGAGGCGACCGGTGCAAAAGTAATACCCCGATACGAGCGAGAGTGCCCTGCATCTGGGGACCAGCATTAACTCAGAGACTGGTTGAAAGCACTCCAAAAGAGCAAAGGATCGCGGGGGCAAATTGTGGGAATCGGGGCAGCTAGGGACAGGGGCTTGAGTCCCCAGTCCCAGACGGCCTCCCCGGCACGGAGGCAGAGAGAGTGCGGCGGAGAAACCAGCTCCTGGTCCCTAAGCCGCCAGCACGCCCCAGAGCGCGGGGGTTCCGGCTCCTGTGAGGGGATGGGAGCCGGTCTGCAGAACGCACGCTAGCCCTACCACAAAGCTTGAGATGCGCGCGCACGTCGCTCCAGCTCTCCTGGGTTTCTAAGGCCCGGGGGCGTTTCTTGACCCGGGCCATTGTTTCAAGGTCTAAGCCGCGTGCGCCCGAAACTCTTCCCCGGACAGAGGCGCACAAAAGCCCAGCCTGCGGCTTACGGACCAGCGCCCCGTTCTCAGTGCCCCAGACGCGCGCCCGACCCACAGCCGCCTCTGAAAAGAGGTGCGCGCAAGCCGGGCACTCCCAGCCCCGGCCGGCGGCAAAATCTCAGTGTGCGATCGCTGCTTGGAACCTCTCTGGCGGTCAGGAGCTCCCAGACAGCCGCCACTGCCTTGGCTTTGGGGACGAGCAAAAGATCCTGCGCCGCCAGGGTCTTTAACTTGGAACCTGCACTGCCAGCGTCCAAGGGGGAATTTATTCAGCTTCTGCACCCAGACTGAGGCTTCTGAGACGGAGATCAGGAAGTGTTCCAGGGTGCACCTTGACTGCACCAGAGTTGATACATCCAGCTACATCTGTTCAGTCTTCTCCCACCAAAATGACTAGGAGGAGGAATGCCCAACAGAAGAAAAATACAGAGGATGGACCTTCCGCAACAGAGCTAACGGCTATCAACATAGACAATATGTCGGAAAGAGAATTCAGGCTAACAATTATCCAGGCAATAGCTAGGTTGGAGAAAGCCATGGATGACCAAACAGAATTGATTAGAGCCGACTGAAAGCGACCAGACAGGATGTTCACAATGTTAGGGAGGAGCTTAAAGCTACCAGGGAGGAGGTCCACAATGCTCTCAATGAGTTCCAATCCAATCTAAACTCTCTCAAAGCTAGGGTAACTGAGACAGAAGATAGAATTAGTGATCTGGAAGACAAACAGATAGAGAGAAAGGATCAGGAGGAAGCCTGGAACAAACAGCTTAGATCCCACGAAAGCAGAATTAGGGAAATAAGTGATGCCATGAAGCATTCCAACGTCAGAATTATTGGAATTCCTGAAGGGGAGGAGAAAGAAAGAAGTCTAGAAGATGTCGTGGAACAAGTCCTTCATGAAAACTTTCCGAATCTCGCGAATGAAACCAGCGTTCATGTACTAGAGGCTGAACGGTCTCCACCCAAGATTATACACTCCAAAAAACCATCACGACACCTGATAGTCAAATTGAGAAATTATAATTGTAGGTATAATCTCTTGAAAGCTGCCAGGGCAAAGAGGCTCCTTACTTACAGAGGGAAGCCCATCAGAATAACGTCAGACCTGTCCACAGAGACCTGGCAAGCCAGAAGAGGCTGGCAAGATATATTCAGGGCACTAAATGAGAAGAACATGCAGCCAAGAATACTTTATCCAGCAAGACTGACATTCAAAATGGATGGAGAGATAAAGAGTTTCCAAGACCGGCAAGACTTAAAAGACTATGCAACCACCAAGCCGATACTGCAGGAAATATTAAGGGGGGTGCTATAAAAGAGGAAAAATCCCAAGAATAGCATTGAACAGAAATATAGAGACAGTCTACAGAAAGAAAGACTTCAAAGGTAACTCGATGTCAATAAAAACGTATCTATCAATAATCACTCTCAATGTGAATGGCCTAAATGCACCCATAAAACGGCACAGGGTTGCAGATTGGATAAAACGACAGGACCCATCCATATGCTGTCTACAAGAGACCCATTTTGAACCTAAAGATACACGCAGACTGAAAGTGAAGGGGTGGAGAAGCATCTTTCATGCCAATGGGACTCAAAAGAAGGCTGGGGTAGCGATTCTCATATCAGATAAATTAGACTTCAAACTAAAGACTGTAGTCAGAGATACAGAAGGACACTACATAATCCTTAAAGGGACTATCCACCAAGATGATCTAACAATTGTAAATATCTATGCTCCCAATATGGGAGCAGCCAATTACTTAAGAAAACTGTTAATCAAGATAAAGAGTCATATTGATATGAATACACTAATCGTAGGTGATCTTAACACGCCTCTTTCAGAATTAGACAGATCATCGAAGCAGAAAATCAATAAAGAAACAAGAGCATTGAATGACACATTGGACCAGATGGACCTCATAGATATATACAGAACATTCCACCCTAAAACAGCAGAATACTCATTCTTCTCAAGTGCACACGGAACCTTCTCCAGAATAGACCACATACTGGGTCACAAATCAGGACTCAGCCGATACCAAAAGACTGAGATTATTCCCTGCATATTCTCAGATCACAATGCTTTGAAACTGGAGCTCAATCACAAGGAAAAGTTCCGAAGGAACTCAAACACCTGGAAGCTAAAGACCACCTTGCTTAAGAATGCTTGGATCAACCAGGAGATCAAAGAAGAACTGAAACAATTCATGGAAACCAATGAGAATGAAGACACTTCGGTCCAAAACCTATGGGATACAGCAAAGGCGGTCCTAAGGGGAAAATATATAGCCATCCAAGCCTTGCTCCAAAAAATTGAAAAATCCAGAACACACCAGCTGTCTCTACACCTTAAAGAACTGGAGGATCAACAACAAATCAAACCAACTCCACACATAAGAAGGGAAATCATCAAGATTAGAGCTGAGATCAATGAGGGAGAAACCAGAGATACAGTAGAACGTATCAATGAAACTAGAAGCTGGTTTTTTGAAAGAATCAATAAGATCGATAAGCCACTGGCTACACTAATCCAAAAGAAAAGAGAGAAAGCCCAAATTCATAAAATTATGAATGAAAAGGGAGAGATCACAACTAACACCAAGGAAGTAGAAACAATCATCAGAAGTTACTACGAACAGTTATATGCCAATAAGCTTAGCAACCTAGATGAAATGGATGCATTCCTGGAAAAATATAAACTACCAAAATTGAACCAGGAAGAAATCGACAACCTGAATAGACCAATATCTAATAATGAGATTGAAGCAGTGATCAAAAATCTCCCAAAAAACAAGAGCCCAGGACCTGACGGATTCCCTGGGGAATTCTACCAAACCTTCCAAGAAGAAATAACACCTATTCTCCTGAAGCTGTTTCAAAAAATTGAAGCAGAAGGAAAACTTCCAGACTCTTTCTATGAAGCCAGCATTACCCTGATCCCCAAACCAGGCAAGGACCATACCAAAAAGGAGAATTTCAGACCAATATCACTGATGAATATGGATGCTAAGATTCTCAACAAGATCCTAGCCAACAGGATCCAACAACACATTAAAAAGATTATCCACCATGATCAGGTGGGATTCATCCCTGGGCTACAAGGATGGTTCAACATTCGTAAATCAATCAATGTGATACAACAAATTAATATGAGAAGAGAGAAGAACCACATGGTCCTCTCAATTGATGCAGAAAAAGCATTTGACAAAATCCAACATCCGTTCCTGATTAAAACGCTTCAAAGTATAGGGATAGAGGGAACATTCCTGAACCTCATCAAATCTATCTATGAAAGACCCACAGCAAATATCATCCTCAATGGGAAAAAGCTTGCAGCCTTCCCGTTGAGATCAGGAACAAGACAAGGATGCCCACTTTCACCACTCTTGTTCAACATAGTATTAGAAGTCCTAGCAACAGCAATCAGACAACAGAGAGAAATAAAAGGTATCCAAATTGGTAATGAAGAAGTCAAACTCTCTCTCTTCGCAGATGACATGATTCTTTATATGGAAAACCCAAAAGACTCCACCCCCAAACTACTAGAACTCATACAGCAATTCAGCAGCGTGGCAGGATACAAAGTCAATGTGCAGAAATCAGTGGCTTTCTTATACACTAACAATGAAAATACAGAAAGGGAAATTAGAGAATCGATTCCATTTACTATAGCACCAAGAACCATAAGATACCTGGGAATAAACCTAACTAAAGAGGTAAAGGATCTATACTTGAGGAACTATAGAACACTCATGAAAGAAATTGAAGAAGACACAAAAAGATGGAAGACCATTCCATGCTCTTGGATCGGAAGAATAAACATCGTTAAAATGTCTATACTGCCTAGAGCAATCTATACTTTTAATGCCATTCCGATCAAAATTCCACCGGCATTCTTCAAAGAGCTGGAGCAAATAATCCTAAAATTTGTATGGAATCAGAAGAGACCCCGAATCGCTAAGGAAATGTTGAAAAACAAAAATAAAGATGGCGGCATCACCTTACCTGATTTCAAGCTTTATTACAAAGCTGTGATCACCAAGACAGCATGGTACTGGCATAAAAACAGACACATAGACCAGTGGAACAGAGTAGAGAGCCCTGATATGGACCCTCAACTCTATGGTCAATTAATCTTCGACAAAACAGGAAAAAATATACAGTGGAAAAAAGACAGTCTCTTCAATAAATGGTGCTGGGAAAACTGGACAGCTATATGCAGAAGAATGAAACTCGACCATTCTCTTACACCGTACACAAAGATCAACTCAAAATGGATAAAAGACCTCAACGTGAGACAGGAATCTATCAGAATCTTAGAGGAGAATATAGGCAGTAATCTCTTCGATATCAGCCACAGCAACTTCTTTCAAGATACGTCTCCAAAGGCAAAGGAAACAAAAGCGAAAATAAACTTCTGGGACTTCATCAAAATCAAAAGCTTCTGCACAGCAAAGGAAACAGTCAAAAAAACAAAGAGGCAACCCACGGAATGGGAGAAGATATTTGCAAATGACAGTACAGACAAAAGGTTGATATCCAGGATCTATAATGAACTCCTCAAACTCAACCCACACGAAACAGACAAACACATCAAAAAATGGGCAGAAGATATGAACAGACACTTCTCCAATCAAGAAATACAAATGGCTATCAGACACATGAAAAAATGCTCATCATCATTAGCCCTCAGGGAGATTCAAATTAAAACCACATTGAGATATCACCTTACACCAGTTAGAATGGCCAAAATTAACAAAACAGGAAACAACATGTGTTGGAGAGGATGTGGAGAAAGGGGAACCCTCTTCCACTGTTGGTGGGAATGC